>NC_068577.1:48803103-51207576 GCF_025698545.1 Gossypium raimondii | reverse complement strand
AAAGGAAAATTAGTCAAGAACAAAACCAAATGCGGAAACATACCTGATCCATTGATTTCTTGGAATCTTCAATCTTGTGGTTTTGATCTTCCAAATTAGCACATAAGTAATTCAGAGAATGTGACTCTCTCTTTTCTAAAGATGAGATATTAGAAGAGTTACTTGTGTGTAATTTGGGGACCATAAGCCTAAGATATAACTTTTGCATATTAATCCTAATTTCCAATCAGCCCATCATCAATTAGAAATTAGTTACTAGAGTATCTATACATATTTGGTTCATACTAAATTAGATCACTTTTAAGTTGGGCTAATGTTTTATGATAGTAAATAATAACACGTAATTACTATTAATATATATTCAATAGAACATGCTGTTTACTAGAAAGATTCCTTAGTTTATTTGAGTCAAGAAGATAGATTTTGATATATTTGCAGTTTTAGGTGAGAAATAGAGAAATGTTTGAAAAAAATAATGATGTAACTTATGTGTTTTCTAATTTTAAAATCCCACAACAAATATTTATTTTAAAAGAGTTTGAAAGTTCACAATTACTTAGTAGATACAGCTAAACATACATATGCATTTTAAGTTCAAAGATTAAACAAATGTCGAAGATTTTGTAAATATAGTAAGATGTTATCATGTGTTACAATTACAAGGTAAAATAAGTTGTTCATGCATTTGTTTCTATTGCATGGGTTTTGCTTTTGATGAAGAAATCTAGGCGGGTGTGTTTTTTTACTTTTCAATATATATTTTTCAAAAAATTAATTAAAAAAACATATGGTTGGATTTAAATCTGTGTTATTCACAACAATAAAACATAAATTTTACCACTAAACCAAAGTTTTATTTTAATATGATATTAAAATATTTTAATTGTATTATGCATATTTTATTACCTCTATCAATTATATATTTATACTAAAATCCCTAATTGAGTTAGTGTCACGAATCAACTTGGTTAAAATGTTGCGATAATGTGTTTTTGTAATTAAACTAAGTTATATTATTTAAAGGTATTTAACTTTTTTAAATATTTTAAAAGAAAATAAACATATGGGATTTGAACCCATCTTATGTACATTAACAAAACTTTAATTTTACCAATAAACCAAATTTCTATTTTAATATAATATTAATATTTTAATTGTATTATGCATACGTTATTACCTCTATCAATTGTATATCTTGATAATGTTGTTAATTGAGTTGGTGTCGGGTTAAATCGAACCAACTAAAGATTTATGATACCATGACAAATAATTGTAGTACATTTAATATTATTAATATGATGTATTTGTGTGTTTAAATTCATTTTAGTCACAATTTAATCTTTTCTTATTTTAACATCGTGCATATTTTTAAAAGATGATTTGTTTTTAATACTTACTTCTCTTTTGTTTTGTTTTTTGCCAAAACCTACCTACTTATTTTATTCAATGATCTTTTGTTGAACACTAAAAATTAAAATTGTCAAACACATTTAAATTTTTCATATATATAATTGTTTAGCACAAATATAATATAAGTAATTATTTAAATACAATTTTGGTAGTTAATTATTATATATACATTCACTTAAAATCCTTAATAATCATTTTTTATTTTCTCCTCATCGCTACAATTGCTTTTAAATTCAAATACATATTTTACTATTGGTTTTAATCTCACTATTATAGTACTCAAATTTATCGTCACCACTGTTTTTACTTTTTAATCTCACCAGAACTAATTGTACCACCCATTCAAAAACAACCCATTAACTAACCTAAAAATCATTTAATTTTAAATCAATTTATTTTATTCCTAAAGTAACCCTCCACGTCATGAAGGGTAGCTTATATAAATGGTATTTAATTGGTATCTTTATATTGATCCGATCATCTATGAAAACGCAGAAAAGAAAATAATATCATAGAATTGGAACAAAACTTATGGTTGACTTCTTGATTGTTGCTTTTAAAGGTGTTGTAATTACGAGAAAATACATGACTGCGGGTGTGATTCATGCATCTTTTTGAATGACTGATCTGATAAGAATTATTTGTTTGTATCCAACTTTCAAATGCATCGTACTTTTCCTTCTAAAAGTGTATGATTTTTGGTCAATTTGAGCATTAAATCATATATGTTTCCAATAAATAAAACTTATATATATTTTTTCAATTAATGTAATCTTTTAATTTGTTCAACTCCTTTCACAGATTGGAATTGGTGGCCTACCCCTTCCACACATTTACTCCTAATTTCTTTTTCTTCCTCAGTAATGATAATAATTAATATTCATCTTCCTTACACTTTATTCAATTAATATTTTAAAATAAAAATTTTATTTAAATCTAAGTAATTTTATTATTTTGAAAACACTAAACAATTTTTTTCAATTTATTATATATAAATTTATAATTTAATAATTTTAAGAGATTAAAATACACTTTTTAATTCCAGTGCAAGACCCTATTTGCCCCTCTTTGTATTACCATCCTATTTTTGGGCTTAATTTACATTTTAATTTTAACATGAAAATTAAATCATTATATCTTAATATAAATAGTATGTTCAAAATTTACTCTACTTTTTTGAAACATAGGGAGGAGTAATAGATCTTTTATTGCATCTTCTTTTTTTTAAAGAAAACACCTGCAAGAGTCCAACTATATTAAATTAAAAGGTATCATCCAAGAGTAATCAGGGAATGAAATCTGGATAGTCTAAACCAAATTTAAAAGTAACAATCAATGTGCCAAATAATGAGCAATGCAATTGGTTGACTATGAGCACTGTTAGAAGAATCACAAATACCTAAGGCTTCTCTAACAATACGACTATAAAGAGATAAATTTAGAGTCTGACTGTTAAATTTATTAACAAATAACTTTAGGAAAACCTTTCTTTAGGGCTTTTTAAAAAGCACAACCCAAAGCGAGAACCTCAACTGAAAGAGCGACGAAAGCCTCGGCAATCAAACAAGCCAAACCGATTAGCACCATTCCTTCGTGGTCATGAAAAATGGCACCGCAAGCAAAACATTCCGTCTCTGCATTTCGTGCCATGCCAACATTAACTTTGGCCGCATCTTCACAAGGCGGAGTCCACTAAGCCATAGTTTATGATTCCAATTTTTATTTAATTTCAACAGGTTCACAATAAAAAAAATTTTGTTAGAAAATTAAAATTTGCTTCAAAGTCCATTATTGATTTCATTGTATTCTTTGAAATTTTTATTTTTTTTAGAGCTATAACTTCATTAAATTACGTTATTATACTATTTTGACAGTATATAATAGTGTAACGGTTTTCTTTACTACTATAATTTAAATTATTTAATCAACATATAAACAAAATTAAATATGGAAATTACAAACCACCTTTAATAAACATATTAATAAGCGAACCTTGTATGTTGGCTTTATAATTAAAGCGTTCACTGTTCTAGATGTAACTAAGTTTGAGTCGCGCTAGTAGTATTATTGTTAAGATTTTACCTTTCTATTGTAACTTACCAAAATAAAAATTTATTTTGTCATGTTATTTTTACCAGATTTGGAGCATGATTTTAGGGTTTTAATCCATTATAGTTTGAATCAATTATATTGTGAGACATGCTTTAATAAAGTTACCGTAAATTTGATAATATGTTTACCACAATAATGGGAATTGATAAAATTTAGTCTATTTATATCGTTATATATTAACATGGTTGGTGAAATAATAAGACAATGACACGTGGTGTGTTATGTATACCACATACTAACGATATAAAGATAAGTTTTAACAGAGAAATGAATGAAATTTTAATAAAATGACTAGTTTACTCATTAATCTAACATATAAAAATTAATTTTCCTATTTTAAATAAAAATGACAAAATACAATCTGATTCCTGACATAATTCGCTTACTCTATTAGATAGAATTCCACGATGGAAACTGAAACTTCTTCAAAGAGACCCAAATTGGAGTCTTCTAGATTTTCGTAATGCATATCATAATTCGGTATTGTCAATTAATTTTATTTTTTATATTAGTGTAATAAATTTTTTTACATTGGATTCTTTTTATTGTATTAACATTTTACTTATTTTATTAATTATAGTATTGCAATGGAAGGTGAGCCTTTTCAAAGAGATTAATAACTTAGTCTTTCACCGAATTAGATAGAAAGTTCACGAGGAAACCTTCTCGCTTGTATCTATGCTAAAATCTATCCACATTATCTTTATTTATTATTGTGACTCGAGATTATGAGATCTGCTAAATGAATAATTATCTTGATTAAAACATTTATACAGTGCAACCCAATAAATATATAATTAAATGCTAAGAGATTAAGATGCATTTAATAAAGGCATCCCAATTATAGAATTTAAAATTTGATTAAGCGATCAAAATTTTTAAATTTGAATAGAACATTGATGAATCTTATATAATGGATTAAAAGGTAATTTTTCTTGTTTTATATGTCGATCATATGATGTGAAGACACTACCATTGGTTAAATTGTAGTTGACAATTTAACATGAAAAACTTAGATGAAACTAATTATATTTTGAAGATTTAGGCTATAAATTGGTATCTAAATTTTTTGGATACCAGGAATGCACTTTTTGTCCAATGATTGAAAGGAATTGCAACCCTTCTTGAATATGAGTTTATATAACAATACATAATAATACGATATAACCTTTTTTTTAAATAAAGTACCTGATGCATTTATTAAAAAATTGAAAACACTAAACAATACCTTAAAGCCCTTCATCTCGTCCACCTGTCAAACAAATAGCAGACTGAATGGGAGGTGCCTTGGGCTCCTAAAAAAATAACAATTTGAAATGGGAAACCAAAACGTCTTAAACAATATTGTAATACCCAATTTTTACCCGAGCCCAATTAAAACTAAAGTCTAGATTACATCAAACCCAAACCCACCTAGCCCTAACAATTTTCAACAGCAGCCCTAGGCAGCTTTTGTGCCTCAGCGCCGCAGCAACCGCAACTGCCCACGTTCTTCCCTCGCAACAATGCCCTACGCTGCAGCAACTGCCCATCACTCCCACGTCGCTTCACCCATGATCAGCAGCTTCGCACAACGCCGTTTCTACCTGCAATAAACCACAAACAGTGGGAGTGTCTAAAGGGGAGCAAATTGTAAAAAGGAGTTGGCTATAAAAAGCCAATGGATTTCTGTAAAAAGGGGTTGGCAAATTTTTGTATTGAAAAACATTAAAAGGAAAATACAAGAGAGAAAAACGTTTTTGAAGGTGACAAATTTTGGCTTTGTTTCTTCTGTTCTTTTTACTGTTTTTATTTTTATTTTGTTTTCTTTCTTTTGTTTCTTAAAACAACAAAAACAAAAGAAAGGAGGGAAGTTCTTACCGGTGACAAGCGTGCCGTCGAGGTGCCATTGTCGTTGTCATTGTGGCCGGTTGGGAACAGATTTGAAAGGGCAAAAGGAGGGCAACGGCGTGATTGAAAAATGGCAGAGGAGAGTTTTTTCTTTTAGGGTTTGAAATGGGTTTTATTGGCTGCAAATGTAATGGGATTTTATTTATGGGTTATTTATGCTTTTAATCCTTCCATTTTATCCTATCATTTCAAAATCATTGTTGTTTGTTTTCAAATTTTTCCATGAAACATTATTAATGTTTTGATTTAATCCAATATGGCGCAATGCTTTAGATTGGTTGGGTAAATTGTTTTTTTGGTCCCTCCCCTGGTTGCACATGTTTAAATTACTCCCTTGTTTAATTTTCAAATTCGGCTCACAAATTCTGTTTGGCTTTTTAATTTAGTCCTTAATTTGTTTTTTTAGTTTTTTTATATATATATTGTTTATATTATTTTTTAGTATAATTAATTATATTATTATTATTGTATGAGTATATGTGTGCATATATATATGTTAATATATATTATATAAATGTTTTAAATATATATATATAGTGCGTATATATTTTATTATCATATTTTTATATAATTTATATATATTATATACATTTATATTTTATAATATTTATACTTTCATATTTTATAATTTGTTTATACATTCTTTATAATATATATATATATATATATATGTACTTTCTAGAATTATTATAAGTTTTGCTTGGTTGGTGGTTGCTTTGTTTGGTGTATTTTATTTTCTTATATATGTATATTATACATACCTGTTTTAATATATGAATATACATGTTTTAGAATCTATTTATGTATCGTATTTATATTTTGAGGATGCATATATACACATAATTTAAATTAAAATATTTGTTTCATATTGCATTAACATTTTTAACATATTTTAAAATACATATTGATTTTGTCAAAACATTAAAATCATTTTTATGATTCAAAGATTTTAAAATAAAACAATATTCAAAGTTAGGGATTTTCGAGGAAAATTAAGCCCTAACGTATTGGGTTCCGATTTTCTTTGTTAATTCCAAATAACCGAGAATATTCGTTATTTAAAATATATAAACAAAATCATTTTCGGGAATTCAATATGTTATGTCCTAACGCATTGGGCATGACATATTGCTTTCTCGAAATGAAGATTTTCTTTAAAAAATTAATGGAAAACGATATTCAAAATTCGGGGATTTTGAGAAATTGTACCCTAACGTATTGGGTCTCAATTTCTTCGCATGACTTGAATAATTGATTATCCTTTTCAGATTTCAAAATTTGAGTTTAACAAAATCTTTTTAATTTTCGACACCAAGACATTAAATAATCAATTTGGTATCGATTTTTGGGCGTTACGAGTGTGCTAACCCTTCCTCGTGCGTAACTGACTCACGAACCTATTTTCTCAAAATTCGCAGGCCAAAATTATTTTTAAGGTGAGCCGATCACACCTCAATCAAGGATCGGTGGCGACTCCAATTTTTGTTTTCAAAGTCGATAATAAGTTCTTTTTTGTTTTCAAAAAAAATGGTTTCGACAGCTTGGCGACTCCGCTGGGGACTCTTAGAGAGTCGAGCCATAAATTGATTATTTTTGTCTTTTTATCGAAAATTAAAGTTGTTTTAAATCATGATTTTCCCTTTTGCATTCATTGGTTTTATCATATGCTTGCTTGATTGATCTAAGTCCGTTAGTTTTTTTTACATTTTTGCATTTCATAGTCAATTTTACCCTTCTAAGTGGGAGTGAGAAGCTAGTCCTTCGTGAGGTTTTCACCTCCGTGCAGGGTAGTGGATCGCTTTCGGGATACATCCGTACCTATGTCTTCGTGAGATTTTCATCTCCGTGTAGCCATAGGGAAATGTATTCCCCTGAACCGAACTCGGTCTATATGAGCCTATAATGGGTGAGGATCGAGGAATCTGCTGGTTCAGGTACCCTTGCCCTAGAAACCAAACTTCATATAGTGAACCTTAGGAACTTGCCCTAGGTAGAACTATGCCAAACTCCTAGAGGTCACCCGAGTAGGTACTCTATTTATTTTCTTGTTCGTTTTTGTTTTGTACTAACCCATTTTGTTTTGTTTTGATTATGATTGCATTGCAATTTGCATCTTAGAAAAGAGATGTTGATTCAAGTTCGATTACTAACTTAGAAAGCTTGGCATGGAATATGGATTTCTTGATAAAATGGAAGATGATACAGTTGCCCGAATATATCCCGAGAAACACGAGAAGGGCGATGGAAGAGTTCATGACTTTACTTCATGGCCCGAGGATTCAAGCTAATTATTCGAGAGCTGTCGACATTCCAACTTCCTTAAAGAAGCTGATAAGCCTTACGGGGATGGGCAGACGTTGGATTATAACCAAGAGCAAGCAAAAAGGAGCTAGTAGTGGTGTTCATTAAAAATTTGCGATACTTATCTTAAACATCCAGATGAAGTAAGAGGTCGATGTTTCTTGGAGTATGAGGGCGAGGCCGTACATGCATCCGTTTTATGTAAAGAAGTTTGTCTTCTAGTGAAGTTTTCTAAATGGAATTGAATCAGAATCAACGTCTCTTTATGCATTCATTTCATGCATTCGCATTACATGACATCATATGCATTAAAATCCACTAAAAAGGCCTAATTGAGTAAAATTATTTCAGTTAATTTGGAAAACCAACACCCTCACTGCACCCAAGCAAAGATTAGAGAAATGGACCAAATGTTGGAGAAATTAGAACAAATGTAAATGCAAATGCAGGAGCAATTGACCAAATTTCAGCAAGATATGAGAGATCAGTTGTTAGAATTCCAAAGAAATATAATGTGCCAGCTAACCCAGTTATTGGCTAAAGGGTTAGAAAGAGGAAAGACCCCAGTGGTCCACTTTGGGGATAATAATGAGGACCCTACATATCCTTCAGGCTTTAACCCAACAAATACCCAAGCACAACCAAATGCATATCCACAAAGGGTAATTGTTAACATCCGTCCCCAATATCAGACCAGCACCCCGACACAGGTGAATTTCCAGGCTGGCTCAGGTTCCAACTCGATGGGCAATTTAACTAATCCTGTTGTCATTGATGATCAAGCAGAAACAGAACAAGCGAGGGTGGAGTTCCCAAAATAGTTTAAAGATCGTTACAAATGGAAAGAGCGAGAGTGGAACTCTCAAATCAATACTTTAAAGGCCCCAAGGAAGAAGGGGAATAATGAGGATAATGTAGGTAGATATAAAAAGGGTCACTCAAAACCAATCACTGTGGGCCGACCAAAGACAGAAATCACTAGCCGTCAGAGCCCTTTAAAGCGAGAATCTTACATGAAGACAAATACAGAAGGGCTTCAGTTCACGCCTTTATCGATGTCATATAACGAGTTGTATCAAAGCCTATTTAATGCAAATGTGGTGTCCCCCTTCTATTTGAAACCAATGTTTCCCCCATTTCCTAAATGGCATAATGTAAATGCTTAGTGTGAATACCATGCAGGAATTGCGGGGCATTCGATAGAAAATTGCACCGCTTTCAAGAAATTGGTTGAAAGGCTCATCAATATGGACATTGTCCTATTTGAGGATTCATCGAGTGCAGAAAATCTGCTACCCAATCATATTGATAATGGGGTGAATGCGATGTATGAAAAAGTGTAGGGGAACGTTCACATCAATGCCATACATGAAGACACAATTGAAAAGGGACCTTATTAGATATCTATCCTTATAAACTTGAGAGTGTCCTAAATAATCGGATTGTAGAAGAAATCTCTATAGTATTTAGAGCTTGCTTAGAGTAATGTTCAAAACACACTTATTGCTTTTAGCCTAGAGGCAATAAGAATTATTTTGTGAAATAGGCTCATGTCTGAATGTTGTTATTTTAATGAAATGCGCCATTGTGATCATTTTTGAACCAATATTCTTTCAGTCTGTCTAAATAGTTATTCTTTCATTCCTTTGGATTTTCTTCGACATCATTCATTCATTCATAATCATATTGTACATATAGTTCTTAATAAATTTATACATTCTTTTGTATATTTTTTGGTATTTATTATGGGCCCCCAGATATCAATGACATGAATGACACTGCTACAGACTCAGAATTTCCTTTTGAGCGAGGCATGTGTTTAGAGGGATTTCATGACCTTGAAAATGACATAGATTGTAGCTTATCTCCAGACTTGTTGAGGATGGTAGAACAGGAAGAGGAACAATTTTTACCTCCTAAGGGGACGATGGAGACTATGACTTTGAGGGAACATACATGACTGGAGAAACAAAGCAATACCTTGTTGAGTTACTTTAAGGGTTCAAAGATGTCTTCACATGGTCATACCAAGACATGCTCGGGTTAAGCACTGATATTGTAATCTGAGTAATAGCACGATGTCAAAAATTTGCAGTATGTTCAGGATTAACATTATGAACGATGCAGTTAGAATTCTTTGCCGGGGCAATGCCTTCTTCTTTGGCTCATCATAGTTTTGCCCGTTGAAGTCAAGTTGTCATTTTTCTGTATTTTTGTTGGATTTCATCCTAATTGAAGAGGAAGATCTAAAATTTTCTTGTCATAGTTAAATTTTGGCCCAAAAGGCTCTATGAGAGAAACCTGATACCAAAGAAGATCTTTCGCATACAAAATAAAAGTGGAAGATCTTATGAGGAAGACCTTATCTGGAATAATATTGATTCTGATCGAAAAGGATGATCAGGACTTGCCTAATCCTATGAGTTCAGATTCAATGCAAAAAAAAATCAAAGAAGAAGAAAAAAGAACAAAAAACAAAAAACAAAAAAAAACCTCTACCAAGGCAATGTCTTTCTCTTTAGCTTATCACAGTTTTTCCATTGAAGTTAAAATTCTTTCTCTTAGGGTATTGGCTGAGCTGAAGTAGGATGAGGATCCAATCTCGATACGATCAGTTGAACTTATTTGAAGGAAATAGACTAAAAGCTATTCGTCATGGCCAGATGTACCAAAAACGGATGATGCGAGCTTGCAACAAAAAATGGTTCATCCCAGAGAATTTCACGAGGGAGACCTGGTATTGAAGAATATCCTTCCTTTACAAAAAGATTTTAGAGAAAATGAATGTCAAGTTGGGACTGTCCTTATGTTGTAAAGAAGACCTTTTCTGGAGGAGCACTGATTTTGAGTGAGATGGATAGTAAAAACTTGTCTAATCCTGTAAACTTAGAATCAGTCAAGAAATATTTTGCTTAAAGAAGGAGAGGACCAAGGTAAAAACCTACAAAGGGTACTTTGAGTCACAAAAAAAAAAAGAGAGAGAAGAAAAAAAGATGTGAAAAAATAAAAATAGAAAAATGAAAAATGGAAAAAGTAAAAATGGAGAGGCTAGGGTAAAAACCCGCAAAGGGCGCCTTAGACCAAAGGGGATTTGAGTTGAAAACCCGAAAAGGGCGGCTCAAATTTTGATAAGATTGGGGCATGAGGTAATCAGAGCAGCTCAAATTTTGATCAGATTGGGGCATATGGTGATCTTGCTATGCCTGAATCAGTAGGAAAGGGTACGCGACATCTTAGAACATCGACAGAGTATTGTAGATCTCCTAAGCACATGTTAATCTTAGAATGGTCTTCAGGAAGTTTGCACAGAGAAGTTCAAGTTGCGATATCTGGGGCACCTAGTCTTCATACTATTTATATTGAATTGCCTGTTCTTGGAATACTTCATTCTTTTTCAAGATACGAGTCAATTCTTCTTGTATTCTTAATATTCTTGATAATATGTTCATTTCAAGCTATGTTCTCAAACCAATTCTATTTTATCTTTTATTTTGTTCTTTTTGCAAACGTGTTGCATTAGAATAATGATCAATGGACTAATAAAACTTTCACAAGGGAGGTTTTGCATATTACTCTAGAAGTTTCTAAATAATACAGTAACCTGAAACAAAACTATTGTTTAGAACGCACCAAGTTTAAAGGTTGAAATATCTGGGAAGGAAAGGTCTAAATTGAGATTATCCCTTCAGATTTTGTTGTCAAAATATTGATTGAACAAAGTGACAAAATGTCGTGTTGGTGACAAAGCGTCAATGAACAAGCAAGCAATGATCACCTTGCAATAAGAAGAGGTTTCCTCGGAGAAAGAAATCCTTCATTTGTGCATAGGCATTTGGTATGATACCTTGAGAACGGTATAAAGGACCAAAATGCTTCACCTTGCGATAAGAGAAGATTGAGAGGCCAGATTTTTTTCCTACCCTTGGGTTACAGCGGGAGAAAGATGGTACCAATGTTGCATCCCAGTAGATTGAACTTTGAAGTTCATAGTGGGGGCAATTTGATTGAGTGTTTTTTAAAGATGCTAACCGAGCAAGAGGACGTTGTAGTGCGTTAGTAATACGGTTTCAATAAATTTTGAGTAATGATAACCTTAGTGGGATCATTCTTGAAAAAATGACATACTCATTCAAATGTCATTCATACACGTCTAGTTAGGAGCATTTGATTCATTTTGATCTTGACATCCTAATCACTAGGCATAATTAGATTCATAACTTGAATTTTACAGGTCATGTTCCCTAGAGAACCAAACTGATAAAACTTCAGCCTTATCTCCTTGAGCAGCAGTAGAGTAGGTTGAAAATAGTAGATTTTTATTTCCTTAGCGTTGTAGCGGAGCAGATTGAAGTCACAACGGTGGATCTGGTTTCCCCGATAGTGCAATTAAAAGATTGAAGCCACAATGGCGGATCTTACTTCCCTGGCGGTGCAGCGGAGTAGATTGAAGTCACAACGGCAGATCTGGTTACCTCGACAGCGTAATTAAAAGATTGAAGCCACAACGGCGGATCTTACTTCCCTGGCGGTGCAGCGGAGCAGATTGAAGTCACAACGACGGATCTGGTTTCCCCGAAAGCGCAATTAAAAAATTGAAGCCACAACGGCAGATCTTACTTCCCTGGCGGTGCAGCGGAGCAGATTGAAGTCACAACGGTGGATCTGGTTTCCCCGACAGCGCAATTAAAAAGATTGAAGCCACAATGGCAGATCTTACTTCCCTGGCGGTGCAGCGGAGCAGATTGAAGTCATAACGACGGATCTTGTTTCCCCGACAGCGCAATTAAAAAGATTGAAGCCACAATGACGGATCTTATTTCCCTGGTAGTGCAGCGGAGTAGATTGAAGTCAAAATGGCGGATCTGGTTTCCCCGACAGCGCAATTAAAAAGATTGAAGCCACAACGACGGATCTTACTTCAAGGCGGTGCAGAGAAGCGATTGAAGTCACAACGACGGATCTGGTTTCCCGACAGCGCAATTAAAAGATTGAAGCCACAACGGCGGATCTTACTTCCCTGGCGGTGCAGCGGAGCAGATTGAAGTCACAACGATGGATCTGGTTTCCCCGACAGCGCAATTAAAAAGATTGAAGCCACAACGGCGGATTTTAATTCTCTGGCGGTGCAATGGAGCAGATTGAAGTCACAACGGCAGATCTGGTTTCCCCGACAGCGCAATTAAAAAGATTGAAGCCACAACGGCGAATCTTACCTCCTTAGCAGTGCAGTTGAATAGATTGAAGCTACGACGACGGATCTTGCTTCCTCGACATTGTAATTGGATAAATTGAATAAGATAATCCTATTTCCCTGAAGTTACAGTGGAGCGGATTAACATCACGGATCTTATCTCTCTGAAATTGCAGTAGAGTAGATCGTATCAGACTCATCTTTGAAGTTGCAGCAGAATAAGTTGAAGCTACGAGTCTTATCTCCCTGAAGTTACGGTGGAACAGACTAGAGATTGCAAGTTTTGTTCTTTTAAGAAGTTATAAGGTACAAGTCCTATCTCCTTGATGTTGCAATGGAGTGGATTGAAGCACCGATTCCTATACCTCAGCAGACGCAGTAGTTTGGAATGAGGCTACTTGAAGAGCGGCAAGGTCCAGCATGACCCGGCCAAATTGGGTTTTTTTAGTCTTTGCTCTGTTCTCGTTACACGACAATGAGCAAAGAGGGGCAGCTGTAATACCCAATTTTTACCCGGGCCCAACTAAAACTAAAGCCCAGATTACATCAAACCCAAACCCATCGGCCCAAATACAATAATCCAACACTGGCCCAATACCTAGCCCTAACAATTTTCAACAAAGACCTAGGCGCTTTTTGTGCCTCAACGCCGCAAAGAACCGCAATGCCCACGTTCTTCCCTCGCAACAATGCCCCACGCTGCAAAGAATCGCCCATCACTCCCACGCCGCTTCACCCACGATCGCCACTTCGACAACGCCGCTTTCTACGCAATAAACCACAACAAAGGGAGTGTGTAAAGGGAGCAAATTGTAAAAATGAGTTGGCTATAAAAAGCCAATGGATTTACGTAAAAGGGGTTGGCAAATTTTGTATTGAAAAACATTAAAAGGAAAATACAAGAGAAAAACGTTTTTGAAGGTGACAAATTTTGGCTTTGTTTCTTCCGTTCTTTTCTGCTTTTTATTTTTATTTTGTTTTCTTTCTTTTGTTTCTTAAAACAACAAAACAAAAGAAAGGAGGAAGTTCTTACTGGTGACAAGCGTGCCGTCGAGGCGCCATTGTCGTTGTCATTGTGGCCGGTTGGGAACAGATTTGAAAGGGCAAAAGGAGGGCAACGGCGTGATTGAAAAATGGCAAAGTAGAGTTTTTTTTAGGGTTTGAAATGGGTTTTATTGGCTGCAAATGTAATGAGATTTTATTTATGGGTTATTTATGCTTTTAATCCTTCCATTTTATCCTATCATTTCAAAATCATTGTTGTTTGTTTTCAAATTTTTCCATGAAACATTATTAATGTTTTGATTTAATCCAATATGGCGCAATGCTTTAGATTGGTTGGGTAAATTGTTTTTTGGTCCCTCCCCGATTGCACATGTTTAAATTACTCCTTGTTTAATTTTCAAATTCGCTCACAAATTACATTTGGCTTTTTAATTTAGTCCTTAATTTGTTTTTTAGTTTTTTATATATATATTGTTTATATTATTTTTAGTATAATTAATTATATTATTATTATTGTATGAGTATATGTGTGCATATATATATGTTAATATATATTATATAAATGTTTTAAATATATATATATAGTGCGTATATATTTTATTATCATATTTTTATATAATTTATATATATTATATACATTTATATTTTTATAATATTTATACTTTCATATTTTATAATTTGTTTATACATTCTTTATAATATATATATATATATATGTACTTTCTAGAATTATTATAAGTTTTGCTTGGTTGGTGGTTGCTTTGTTTGGTGTATTTTATTTTCTTATATATGTATATTATACATACCTGTTTTAATATATGAATATACATGTTTTAGAATCTATTTATGTATCGTATTTATATTTTGAGGATGCATATATACACATAATTTAAATTAAAATATTTGTTTCATATTGCATTAACATTTTTAACATATTTTAAAATACATATTGATTTTGTCAAAACATTAAAATCATTTTTTATGATTCAAAGATTTTTAAAATAAAAACAATATTCAAAGTTAGGGATTTTCGAGGAAAATTAAGCCCTAACGTATTGGGTTCCGATTTTCTTTGTTAATTCCAAATAACCGAGAATATTCGTTATTTAAAATATATAAACAAAATCATTTTCGGGAATTCAATATGTTATGTCCTAACGCATTGGGCATGACATATTGCTTTCTCGAAATGAAGATTTTCTTTAAAAAAATTAATGGAAAAACGATATTCAAAATTCGGGGATTTTGAGAAATTGTACCCTAACGTATTGGGTCTCAATTTCTTCGCATGACTTGAATAATTGATTATCCTTTTCAGATTTCAAAATTTGAGTTTAACAAAATCTTTTTAATTTTCGACACCAAGACATTAAATAATCAATTTGGTATCGATTTTTGGGCGTTACGAGGGTGCTAACCCTTCCTCGTGCGTAACTGACTCCCGAACCTGTTTTCTCAAATTTCGCAGGCCAAAATTGTTTTTAAGGTGAGCCGATCACCCCTCAATCAAGGATCGGTGGCGACTCCAATTTTTGTTTTCAAAGTCGATAACAAATTTTTTTTTTTGTTTTCAAAAAAAATGATTTCGACAAATATTAAGCAAACAAATCCTAATAGCAGTTTAGCCTTCTCCAGAACTCATTTCTCCTCTCTGCATCAGATAAGAACTGACAATTCTTAGCCTACATCCTTACCAAATCTTACCCTCCATCCTCACTACCCACTGAGATTCTTCGGAGTTTCAACCAGCCCTGCAATCCTCTAGTCTCAGTGCACAACTACCTACCAGACATCCTCTAGCCTTTGCCACTGTCTTCGATTAATAAATGCTCCAGTTTCAAGGGGATTTCTTCCACCTAATACCTCGGCAAGTCAAGTTGTCGCCCCCAAACCACCAGCCCATACGTCACCCATTTCGCCGCTCGGGGAATATGTCTAAGAGATATAACTTATTATTTTTTAATCTTGCATAATATGGATATGCCAAGATTGAAAATATTTTTGAAAGATTGATTCCATGTTCATCTATTTTTAAAATTGATCCAATTTAGCTCCAAAACTAAAAAAATTGTAGTTACAGAAGTCCGATTTTGAGGTATTGCATCACAATGATGTATTAATAAAGTTTTTTTCTTATAATTTAAACTTGAAAATCTGATACAATTTATTGCAAGGACACTATTCTTTGGTTCTCAGTACATCTTACAATGATCCTCAAATAGGGAACAGTTTAGAAGTTAATGATGATGACAAAGATGATATCTATACTAGAAGCCCTTGCATCCGAATGTGAGTTAATACAATTTAATAAATTATGGCTTATTTTACATTATACTTAATAATATATATATTTTACAAATTGCAAATAAGAAAACAACCCATGGAACAATGATATCAACAATTTTCTTTAATGAATGATAGACTTTTAGTTACTTTCATGAACAAATTCTTCAGTTTCAATTTTTATATGATATTTAGAATTTATGTTAGTGTTTTACAATGATTATAATTTCATATATGAAGACTAAATTATGCTGCATTTATATAATATTTCTTATTTTTTAAAAAATTATTTCACAAATAATGTTAAATAATTTACTCTAAGAAAAACTTTTAAAAACAATAGGTTTATTATGAGAGAGAAGAGAGATGTAATTATTTGAGGAAAGTTGTCAATGGGACATATAGTGAAACATAGTCAAATAAAGAAGGCAAAAACAGTGATATTTGTATCCCCTTAAAACTACCCTAGTTTTCAACAAAGTCTGCCCTTCCTTTTATGTTTATTTTTTGTCTACAAAAGAGACAACTTCAATTGATCTTTCAAAAAGGTCACAGTTTACAAACATTTATATATATAAAAAAAAGGGCCCTCTTTATTCTTTTTAGGCTACTTGTAGTCCTAATTTTGAGAAATTAGGGTTAGTTAAATTGTTTTATGCTAAATTTTAGATCCGATTTATTTCATTTTTAAATATTAGATGAAAATTTTAAACTTAAATGAATTTCGATTTATGAATAAATTAAGATAAATTAATGGTTAAAAAGTATTTAGAGTAGTTTATGGGTTGAGTTACAATTTAGTTCTAAAAATAGTTCTCAACCGGTTTAATTCGTTGGCTTAATCAAGTGGTTCATTTACAGTTCAAGAAATAATAAAATAATAAAAATATTTTTATAATAATATTAATATATTTTTATTATTAAATTTAAGTAAAAATTTTTAATTTAAATTTGAATATACCGGTCTAAAAAAAATCTTATTGAAGTTTGAAGAAAATGAACCCGGTCACCAACTTGTGAACAAGTCTAAATATACCACAAACCACGATAAAAGTATTATGAAGACTCTAATGCTAGGAGTTGGATTGCATTTTGTTCCTCTTTGCTCAAAAAACAATCGATCAAAGAGTAAATTGGTCATTCGTTTAAATTTTTTTATCCAATTCTACTATTAAAAATTAATTCCTGAGTGTCAACATAAGGCACACGTGGCATGTAACATGTTATTGTTCGCTAATTCTGTCAGTCATGCCAGTTTTTAATATTAGAAATAAATGAATTTTTTTAACGGAAAGGATTGGGTTTGCTCTTTAATCTAA
This sequence comes from Gossypium raimondii, assembly GCF_025698545.1. Taxonomy (NCBI): domain Eukaryota; kingdom Viridiplantae; phylum Streptophyta; class Magnoliopsida; order Malvales; family Malvaceae; genus Gossypium; species Gossypium raimondii. Next base: position 51,190,065 of record NC_068577.1, on the reverse strand, counting down.
TATAAAGAGACTAATTTACTTATTATTTGAGTAGTGGAGGCAAAATGCAATCTAACACGTAATATAAGGGCCAAAATTTTTAATTCAAATTAATTTGATGAAACTCAAATAATATTTAATAATAAAAAATTAAACCGACAAGAATCAAATTTGAACAATATATTTACAAAAAATTCAAACGGTGACTCAATCTATTGTGGATGGATCTTGTTGTTTATATATCATATATATCATCTTTAAGGATGCAATGAAGTGGGGCGGAGGTGGATGGTGTCAAATTCACCATCACTCCATAATTGACATGCTTTGCTCCTCTACTTAACCGTTTCACTATGAATGTATAATCTTGAAAATCATTACTACATCTATTGATGTTAAATGCATCCATCCCCACCCCGCTTCGCTCCATTTCAATTTAAATTTTGTTAGTTATTTTTTATATTTTCACTCTTTCTAAAAGCAGGTAAATATTTAAATATGATTCTTCAAAAAATTTAAATACAAAACATATAAATTTTTTCTAAAATAGATTATTATATTTTACCCTTTAAAATTATTTATATAATAGTAAAATGGTAATGTAATATAGTGAAATAGGGTTGGATGAAACAAACAATTATCATAATCGCTCCATACACATTGTCTTTTTAAAAAATTAACTCATCCCATATCACTTCCATTCTTTTTTAAATCGTTCAATCAAAATCAATTGTTGCGAAATTAATGAAGGACTTCAAATTTTAACATTGTAGTCATCTCTTTCGTATAAAAGATTGAATATATAACAACACTCTTTCGTTTTGAGTTAGATTTCTAGAATAACAATTAACTTTTAGATCTCTCATTTTTTTTCTTTTTGTTCATTAACACCTAATCTCTCAACTGAGCACAAAGCTAATATTGACATATAAGACAACAAAGCTATGGCTTCTAGTCGATATTCCCTCAATCAAAATCTCAATTATTACTTGCTTTGAAAACCTATTTTTAGTTTCCATTCATAGCATATAGATGATTATGAGATTACACACACATCCAAATTAAAATTTTCTTTCTGCGCACGTTTGTCTGCCCCTAAATACATGTATGTGATGAAGGCCGTATTGGATTAGGATATGCCACGTAAACCTGTTGTTGTCTCTTTTGACCGACGATGAGCAAAAATATAACACATAATAATTGAGATAAAGTCTCTTTCTTTCTACACATGATGGTGAAATGGTTGATTGATTGTACCAATTCCACCAAAAACTTTCCCTATATTGATTGTACCAATTCCACCAAAAACTTTCCCTATGCTTCTTTGGTCTCATTAGGGTCAAAAGCATTATCCTCCATGTATGCTACAAGCACAAGAGTCACCCATCTTAGAGGGAAATGCTAGGCAAAGAATATATGGTGGGACACAAAATTTAAGATACTGACCGACTCGAGATTTTTTATTTGTTATATTTGTCGTATAAAAACAAGGATAATCAGGAATTTAAAGCTTATTTTAATTGGTTTATACAAGATGATCTTAGGATCAATAACTCGTTTTCCCCTAAGTTACAATTGCAAATCCAAAATTTAGTTAGGTTGAATCTTACCTCAATTTACAATGATTTTGGGAAAAAACAAATAAAATATTGACTTGCAAAAACTTTGCTAACGTCATAGAGTAGTAAAATATGATAAAGTCATTTTCCTTTCTCGTTAATTTGTTTTCTTTTTAATTATTTATTTAGCAAGAAACCTTGTAGTTTATGTTTTAGAACAATGTTATATTAGGATTTGACGTTAAAGAAACTGAAGTGGGATAATGATGTTGAATTGGGCAACTAAGATAATATTTTCGGCTATAGATTAATGACAAATTCAATGAAATTCATTTCTATCAAGGCTATTTGTTTCTCTCTATTTTTTGGGTTACTGCAATTCGATGATTGTATGCATACTTTTGATTGAAAATTTTATTTTATTTCTTACATCGATTTTAAGCAGCAATTCTATAGATGGGATTGGATATCAGTCAAGTAAAGATTTTATTTGAAGGCTTTTAAGTATGTTCATGTTACTTTAATGTAGAAGTTCAATCTTTGAACATCTCTTCTTGTTTGATACCATATAGGAGTCTATTTGAAGCTCAATTCCAAGGATATCACGTTCATACTAGCTGAAAATTTGCAAGCCTATAATACATATTTAAAGAAGGCTTGCTTACTTGATTATGTGTTGGAACATTTTCAAATATTTATAGTATCCCAATAACTATAAATGAATGGGTGTAATTAATCAAAAGATAAAACTTTTGGTCATTGGTCAAAAGTTTTATCAGTTGATTTTTAAAATAATTATAACTATTCAAAAATATTATTTGAATAGTTACAAAATTAAATGAATAATTATTATTTATTTATTCATAAAGACACCTATTGAAAGATGTCTCTATGAAGAGACATGAAAATTCCTATAAATAGGAATGAGATTTCATTTGGAAATAATATCAACAAATTCTAATATTCTTTCTTTCCTTCCTTCATTTTCTAATATTATTAGATTATTCTATAAAGTATTACTGCAGAAATCCTTTGTAGAAATTGAGTTTTTGTTATACATTACTCGAAGCATAGTGGACTATTCTCACAAGTAAAAACGCAAATAGTCATTGGCTTCATTGTATCCTCGAGGTTAATTTGCTTGGAACTCATTTGCACACTGAAGGTAGGTGGGGGCGAATATAACCTTAAAGATAGTGGCTTGATACACGCCTTGGAGCCTGTCCTATTTCTTCTTTTTTTGTTCGAGTTTCGATCGTGTGTTCAAGATTTTCCTTACCCTAAGTTTTGAACTAACATTATGTAAGGATTAGAGACATCACTTATTCGTTCGTTATTTGGAACTTCTTTATAACGCAATTTCTTTGTAAACAAACTGTTTCATGTTCAATTTGTAACTAAACCTTCAAGAGGAATGTCTTAGTGGAGGGAGCGATCTTAGATTGATTTATTGGTGAGATGTTGCAACTTGATGAGTGAGTTGAACTTAAATCACATCTTTTACTATTTATTGATAGTGGATTACTCTTCTAGATGTTTATTCAGTTGCAACTTACCTAACAATTAAAAGACAACTCAACATATTACAATTGGTATCAAAGCTAGATAACCGACGTACTAGGTGACGATCCTATTATTGAATTGCTTAAGAAATGGAAGGAATCTTAATATCAAGACCCTCATGAATGATGACTTTAACTGTGCCTACTAGATGATCAAAATGAGAGCATTTATCATGTCGATAAAGAAAGAGCTAGGAAATTTGTATTAACTAGTTGGAAGCATCCTACAATTTATGTTATTGGCATGAAGACTCCCAAGTGAAAAATCACTTAGACTACTGATATGTCGCAATTTGTTGTAGCAGATTAAACTATTTTTCGCACTTAAAGAGCTCGTATAAAATCAATTTAGTTATATTTTTATTTAGTTTTCATTTTTATTTCATAAATAATAAAAAGTGTAATTTTAGCTGTAATAGGCCAATTTTGGCATAGACTCAAATCACCAGAATAAAATAAAAACCCAATAAAAAGTCAAAAATTAAGGTCCATTTACACAACCCAAAAATCAAACCCATTACACCAACCCCAAACAACCCAAGTCTAACCCTAGCCCAACAAAATAGAAAACAACAAAAAAAGAAAAAACCCTAGGTGCGCCGCACCTAGGTCTTCTGGCCTTGCTGACGCCACAAGTTTCCTCCACGTCACCACCGTACGACCTCCGTACCTGCAAGCAAATAGCAATACGACAGCAACGAAAAAAAAGAAAAACAGTTTTGTAATATTCGACTATATAAAGCTGAAAAATAGTGATGTAAAAGGCTCTTTTTTTTTTTTTACAAAGACTAATACAAAAAGAAAAAGAATCAACAACATTTCATTAGAGGTAATCTATTCTTTTTATCTTTGTTTGATTTTTTTTAAAAAAATAAAAAGAAGAGGAAAATAAAGGCAAAAACACACCTTTAGGTTTTGGTTTTTGCTCCGTCAATGGAGGAGGTTCACCGATTCCGATGAAAATCGGCATTTTTTAGGTTCGGGGAGTCGGATGGTCCAACAAATGGATTTTTTTTATTTTTCGGTCACCGTGGATGGCAATATTGTCATGCCGCGACGATCGGCTGGTCGCCATTATGGGTCTTGCCGAAGAGCTTTGGCCAGAAGATGAGAGACGGGAGAGAGTTTTGAGAGGGTTTTTTAGTTTTTTTTAAAGGAAGCTGAAATGATTTTGGGGAAATTTTTTACTTAAATAGGGCTTTAAAAACGGCACCGTTTTGGCCTGTTTCTTCAGACGCCAAAACGACGTCATTTTGTGTCAGGCAACCCGCAACCTGACCCGTTCCAAAGGGGATCCGCGCGTTTTCACAAAATGGGTTATTTACAACCGTGGCCCTTTCGCTTTTTTGCTTCTTTTAATTTACTCCCTTTTTGTTTATTTTTACTTTTTAAAATATGGCCCCAAAATTTCGTTTCGTTTTCAATTGAGTCCCTAACCCACTGAGGCGCTAAAAAACGAACACGTGTCCAAATTTGGTTTTTTTGCCTATTTTGTCCTCGACCTTTTCGCATTTTTTTTGTTTTTAGTCCCCATTTATTTATTTTACTGTAATTTTACTTTTAAATTTCATTTCATTATGATTTAGTCCTTAATCTGCCTGATTTTAATCCTTTAATTTGTTGTTTATTTATTTTGTTTAAATTTTATATCTATTATTATTTTTAACAGTTTACCTTTTATTTATTTCATTTTATTTATATTAAACTGTTTGATATTATCTATTTTAAATTGTTTCATATATTATTTATTTTGAATTGCTTTCTATATTATTTTATCTTAAACTGCTTTTATATATATATATATTAGTTTTTTTACATATCATTTCTTTTAAACTATTTTATGTAATGTTTATTTTAAATTGCTTAAAATTACTTATTTCAAACTATTTTATGTTTTATTTGTGTTAAATTTTACATTGCTAATTTTGAACCTTTCAGATTAGTTATTTTAAATCTTTAATACTTATTTTAAATTACCGATTATTTTATTTCATTTGCCTTCGATTATTAGTTAGTATTAAAGTAATGTATTATGTGATTATTGCCATTAAGTGTACTATGAATTGTTTATTCAGTATTTTCATATTGTTGACTCTCATCAACGTAACTTTTTATTCATACATTGTTTCAAATATTATATTAATTTTACCCAAAGACGCTAAAAAAATGAAAATTTTAAAATGAGGCAATATTTCACATTTGGGAAATTCGAGAAATCGTACCCTAACTTACGGGGTTTCAATTTTCTTGTAGAGCTCAAATAACTGAATATTCTTTCAAAATTAAAATGCACAAGTTTTAAATATAAATAGAAAGCTCATTATCGGGGATTCAATACATTGTGTCCTAACTCATTGGATATGACATTTTGTTCTCTCGAGACAAGGATTCTATGTTTGAAATTTTGAGAAACTGTGCCCTAACTTATTAGGCTTCGATTTTTCATCTGACTTAAACAATTGAACATCCTTTTTAAACTTCACTGCATGAATTTTAAAATCAAAGGACAAGCTCATTTTGGAGGATGAGAAACATCCTATCCTAACTCATTGGGTCTGACATTTTATCTCTCCGAAATAAGAGGGTCTTAGCATGTAATTTGATTTATAAAAGTGTCTTTTTAAATCAAAGGATCGTATTTTAAAATCTTTGCAAATTTTCAATTCTCGACACTAAGACATTAATTAATCGACTAGGTACCAATTTTGGGCGTTACGAGGGTGCTAATCCTTCCTCGAATATAACCGAATCCCAAACCCTTCTTTCTGAATTTCGTGAACCAAAATCGCTGTTTTAATAAATTAAATCACTTATTAAAATAACCACTTTTCGAGGTGACCTAATCACTCCTTATTAAAAAGGATTGGTGGCGACTCCCGTGTTCGTTTTCGTTTTCAAAATTAAGTCGACCCCATTTTACAAAAAAAAATCGCTTCGACAGCTTGTTGACTCCGCTGGGGAATGATTTTTAGAGTCGAGCCACAAATTGATTATTTTCTGTCTTTTTGTCAAAAGTTGAAAATTCAAGTTAAATTTACGATCCTTTCATTACATTTTTATGGATTGCATTATTGTGGTATGTTTGCTTTATTGGTTCAAGTCTTTTAATCACTGCATATTGCACTTCATAACTATTCGGTTATACCCTTTTAAGTGGGAGTGAGAAACTAGTCCTTCGTGAGGTTTTCACCTCCGTGCAGGATAGTGGATCGCTTTCGGGATACATCTGTACCTATTTCTTCGTGAGATTTTCATCTCCGTGCAGCCATAGGGAAATGTATTCCCCTGAACTGAACTTGGTCCATATGAGCCTATAATGGGTGAGGATCGAGGAATCTGCTGATTCAGGTACCCTTTCTTTAAAACCGAACCGCATATAGTGAGCCCTAAAAGCCTACCCTAGGTAGAACCACTCCAAAACCCTAGTGGTCACCCAAATAAGTGCTCTATTTATTTTTCTTGCTTGCTTTTGCCTTGTACTAACCTGTTTTGCTTTGGTTATGATTGCATTTCATTTTCATCATAAAAAAAAGGTGTTGATTCACGTTCAGTTGCTAAATAGAGAGCTTGCCATGGAAAATAAATTTCTTGATAAAGTGGAAGACTATACGGTTGTCCAAATATGGTCCAAGAAAACGTGATAAGAGAAGGGTGATAGTCTAAGTCGTGCTTCGTTGCCTGAGGATTCAAGTTGATAAAGATTATTCGAGAGTCGTCAACTTCCCGACCTTTTAAAGAAGCTAACGAGCATTACGAGGATGAGTGAGAAATGAGACGCGGCCGAATCAAGCAAAAAGGAGCTAGTAGCGGCATCCATTGGAAAATTTGTGAGATTTATCTTAACATACGAATAAAGAAAGGGATCGATGACTTCACCTAGAGTATGAGGGAAAAGCCGTATATATATCTGCTTTATGTTAAGAGATTTATTTTTTAGTAAGGTTTTTCTAATAGAATTGAACCAAAATCAACGTCTTTTTTTGTATTCATTTCATGCATTTGAATCACATAACATCATATGAATAAAAGACTATTAAAAGATCCTAATTGATTAAAATCATTTCTCAGTTAATCTGGAAACCAAGAAAAACCTACCAACCAAACACCGTTACGGTACCCGAGTAAAAACAAAAGACATGAACCAAAGATTGGAAAAACTTGAACAAATTCAAAGGGAGAGGCAAGACCAACTACAGCTACAAATGCAAGAGCATTTAGCTAAGATCCAATACGATATGATGGACAATAAAGATATGGAGTTCTGTGAAGAAGTTAAAAAAAACGAAACGTTCACATCAATGCGATACATGAAAACAATTGAAAAAGGGGCCCTGTTAGATATTCACCATTATAAACTTGGGAGTGTTCTAAATAATTGGACTGCAGAAGAAATCCCTGTAGTATTTAGAGCTTACTCAGAATAATATTCAGAACACACTTGTTGCTTTTAGCCTAGAGGCAATAAGAACTCCTTTGTGAAATAGGCTCATGTCTGAACGTCATTATTTTAATAAAATACATCATTGCGATTATTTTTGAGCCAATATTCTTTCATTATTTACGAATAATTATTTTTTGATTCTTTCATTCTTTTGGATTTTCTTTCACATCATTCTTTCATTCATTCATAATCATACTGTACAAATAATTATTCATAAATTCATACATTCTTTGTATATTCTTTTGTACCTACAATAGGTCCTTAGATATCAATGACATGAGCAACGCTGCTACAAACTCAGAATCTCCTTTTGAGCGAGACATGTGTTTAGAAGGATCTCATGACTTTGAAGATGACATAGATTGTAGCATATCTTCGGACTTGTTGATGATGGTAGAGCAAGAAGAGAAACAAATTTCACCTCATGATGGGACAATGGAGATTGTGACCTTGGAGGAGGGAAAAGTAGTAAAAATTAGAACATGCATAGCTGAAGAAATGAAGCAAGACCTTGTTGAGTTACTCCAAGAGTTCAAAGAGGTCTTCGCATGGTCATGCCCGGGTTAAGCACTGACATTGTAATCTGAACAACATCACGATATCAGATATTTGCAGTATGAACGATGCAGTGGAAAAAACCTATACTGGGGCAACACTTTTCTCTTTAGCTTATCATAGCTTTGCTCATTGAAGTTGAGTTTCCATCTACCGAGTTTTTGTTGGATTTTATCCCAATTAAAGTGGAAGATCCAAAGTTTTTCATCATGGTCAAATTTTGCCCCAGAAAGCCCTATGAGAGAAATCTGATACCATGAAAGATCCTTTGCATACAAAATGAAAGTGGATAGGAAGGATCTTGTGTGGAAGACTTTATCTGGAAAAGCGTTAATTCTGATCGAAAGGGATAACAAGGACTGGTCTAATCCTATGAGTTCAAATCCAATCAAAAATATTTCAAAAAAATCAAAATAAAAAAAATATTTCAAAAAAATGAAAATGATGAAAAAAAAGGAAAAATAGAAGAAAAAAAAAAGGAAAAGGAAAAGGAGAGGCCAAAGTGAAAACCCGCAAAAGGGTGTTTTGTGACAAAAGGGGATTTGAGTTGAAAACCATAAAAGGATGACTAAAATTTTAAGCAAAATGGGGCATGGATGTCATCGGGCCAATATCACCGAATGCTTCTAATGAGCATTGCTTCATTTTTAAGGTCATTAATTACTTCACCAAATGGGTAGAGACTATTTCATACGCTAATGTCATCATATGCCAATATAGAATGCCAGAGAGGATTATATCGGACAATGCGTTAAACCTGAACAATAGTACGATAGCTGAGGTCTGTAATCAATTCAAAATCAGACACTACAACTTGTCACCGTATTGCCCAGAAATGAATAGTGCGTTGGAGGCTGCCAACAAAATATCAATAAAATTGTGGGAAAAATGACTGAAATTTACAAGGACAGGCATAAGAAATTACCATTTGCTCTCCTTGCTTATCGAACATCTATCAGGACTTCTACCGTGGCAACGTCTTTTTTTCTAGTTTACGGGATAGAGGCAGTTTTACCCATTGAAGTTGAAATCCCTTCTCTTCGGGTATTAGTTGAATTAAAGTTGGATGAGGCCAAATGGATCCAATCTTGATATGATCAGTTGAACCTGATAGAAGGAAAAAGGCTAAAAGCTATTCATCACGATCAGATGTACTAGAAACGAATGATGCGAGCCTATAACAAAAAGGTTTGTCCTAGAGAATTCCACGAGGGGGACCTAATGTTGAAAAAGATCCTTCCTCTACAAAAGGATTTTAGAGGAATGTGGATCCCAAATTGGGAAGAACCTTATGTTGTATAGAAGGCCTTTTCCGGAGGAGCTTTGATTTTGAACGAGATGGATAGTAAAAACCTGCCAAATCCTATAAACTCAGAAATACTTCATTTGAAGAAGGAGAATGGACCAAGGTGAAAACCCACAAAGGACGCTTTGAGTCCTAAAAAGACCAATGTGAAAACCCGTAAATGACGCCTTGAGTCCTAAAAGAAAGACCAAGGTGAAAACCCACAAAGGGCGCTTTGAGTCATAATAATAAAATAAAAAATAAATAAAAAGAGAAAAAAAAGAAAAATGAGAGGCCAATGTGAAAATCTGCAAAGGGCACCTTGAGACCAAAATGGATTTGAGTTGAAAATCCAAAAAGGGCGGCTCAAATTTTGATCAGAATGGGACATGAGGTGATCAGAGCAGCTCAAATTTTGATCAGATTGGCGCATGTGGTGATCTTGCTAAACCTGAATCAATAGGAAATGGTAGGCGGCATCTTGGGGCATTGACAAAGTACTATAGATCTCTTAAACACATGTCAAACTCAGAATGGTGTTCAGAAAGTTGTACAGAGAAGTTCAAGCTGCGATATCTAGGGCACCTAGTTTTCATACTATTTATATTGAATTTGTTGTTCTTAGAATACTTCATTATTTTTCAAGATACATGTTCCCAAATCAATTCTATTTTTATCCATTGTTATAATCTTTTGCAAGCATGTTGCATTGGAATAATGATTAATGGACTAATAATACTTTTACAAATAAAGTTTAGCATATTACTCTAGAAGTTTCTAAATAATACAGAAACCTAAAACATGACTATTGTTTAGAATTCACCAAGTTTAAAGGTTGAAATATCTAAGAAGGTAAAGTCTAAGGCTATCCTTTCAGATTTTGTTGTCAAAACATTGATTGAACAAAATGACAAGATGTCGTGTTGGTGACAAAGCTTCAATAAGTAAACAAGTAATGATCACCGAGTGATAAGAAGAGGTTTTCTCGGAGAAGAAAATTTTAGAATTGTGCATAAATATTTGGTACAACACCTTGGGAATTGTGTAAGGCCAAAGAGATTCATATCCTGTATCCTTGAATTGCAATAGGAGAGGATTGAGAAAGAGCCAAATCTTATACTCTTAAATTACAATGGGATGAGGATGGTTCAAATTTTATGTCCCAAGATTACAGTGGATTGAACCTTGAAGATTACAGTGGGGGTAATCCGGTTAAGTAAGATATGAGTGTTACCAGCCAAACAAGATGGCATTCTGACATGTTGGTAATAAAGCCTTAATGAATAATGAGCAATAACAACTCAAACATTAAGGGATCATTTTCATGACATTTTGCATTCATACATACAGATCTAGTTAGGTGATTTTGATTCATTCCGATCATAACATCCTAATCACTAGGCATAAATAGGCCCATGAAATGGATTCTATAGGTCATGTTCCCTAGAGAACAAATCGGTGAAACCACAAATCCTATACCACTGAAGCTGCAGTGGAATGGATTGAAGAAGATGACGAATCTTATCTTTCTGAAGTTGCAGTGGAGTAGATTAAAGCTAATAATCCTATCTCCCTAAAGTTGCAATGGATCGAATTAAAGTTACAAGTCTTGTCTCTCTGAAATTGCAGTGGAACAAACTAAAGAAAGTAAGTCTTATCCCCCTAAAGTTGCAGTAGGGCAGACTGAAGATGGTGAATCTTATCTCCCTGAAGTTGCAGTGGAGCAGATTGAAGTGCAGTCTTATCTCCCTAAAGTTGTAGTGGAGCAAACTGAAGAGAGCAAGTCTTATCCCCTTGAAATTACAGTGGGGCAGACTGAAGATGGCGAATCTTATCTCCCTGAAGTTGCAGTGGAGCAGATTAAAGCCAATAATTCTATCTCCCTGAAGTTGCAGTGGAGCGGATTAAAGTTACAAGTCTTATCTCCCAGAACTTTCAGTGGAGCAGACTGAAGAAAGCAAGTCTTATCCCCCTGAAGTTGCAATGGGGCAGACTGAAGATGGCAAATCTTATCTCCCTAAAGTTGCAGTGGAGCAAATTACAGCCAATAATCCTATCTCCCTGAAATTGCAGTGGAGCAGACTAAAGAGAACAAGTCTTATCCTCCTGAAGTTGCAGTGGGGCAGACTGAAGATGGCGAATCTTATCTCTCTGAAGTTGCAGTGGAGCAGATTAAAGCCAATAATCCTATCTCCATGAAGTTGCAGTGGAGCGGATTAAAGTTATAAGTCTTATCTCCTTGAAGTTACGGTGGAGTAGACTGAAAAAAGCAAGTCTTATCCCCCTAAAGTTGCAGTGGGGCAGACTAAAGATGGAAAATCTTATCTCCCTGAAGTTGCAGTAGAGCGAATTGAAGTGAAGCCTTATCTCTCTGAAGTTGCAGTGGAGCAGACTAAAGACAACGAATCTTATTTCCCTAGCATTGCAGTGGAACAGATTAAAGCTGAAGGTAGCAATTCTTGTTTCCTTAGTGTTGCAGTGGAACAAATTAAAGCTACAAATTATGGCAGATCTTATCTTCCTGAAGTTGCAGTGAAGCAGATTGAAGCCACCAATCCTATCTCCTTGAAGTTGCAGTGGAGCGAATTAAAACACTAATTCTTATACCCCTGAAGATACGGTGAAATGGAATGAGGCTACATGAAAGAAAGAAGCACCATAAAGTCAAGATTCGGCAAGACCAGGGAAAATTGGCCTCTTTAAAGTCTTTGCTCCATTCTCGTTACATGACAATGAGTAAAGAGGGGCAGCTGTAATAGGCCAATTTTGGCCTGGGCTCAAATCACCAAAATAAACTAAAAACCCAATAAAAAGTCAAAAATTAAGGTCCATTTACACAACCCAAAAATCAAACCCATTATATCAAACCCAAACAACCCAAGTCTAACCCTAGCCCAAAAAAATAGAAAAGAACAGAAAAAGAAAAAACCCTAGGTGCGCTGCACCTAGGTCTTCTGGCCTTGCTGACGCCACGCGTCTCCTCCACGTCACCACTGTAGGGCCTCCGTACCTACAAACAAATAGCAATACGACAACAATGAAAAATAAAAAAAAAGAAGAATATTTTTGTAATATTCGACTATATAAAGTTGAAAAACAGTGATGTAAAGGGCTCTCTTTTTTTTTTACAGAGATTAATACAAAATAAAAAGAATCAACAACATTTCATTAGAGGTAGTCCATTCTTTTTATTTTTGTTTGATTTTTTTAAATAAAAAGAAAAGGAAAATATAGGCAAAAACACATACCTTTAGGTTTTGGTTTTGGTTCGCTGGTGGAGGAGGTTTGCCAATTCCGATAAATATCGACATTTTTTAGGTTCGGGGAGTCGAATGGTCTAATAAATGTATTTTTTTATTTTTTGGCCATCGTGGATGGCGACGACGTCGCTGACGACCGGCGGCTTATACGGTGGTCCGGCGCTGAAGCTTTGCCGGAAGATGAGAGAGGGGAGAGAGTTTTGAGAGGTTTTTTTAGTTTTTTTTAAAAGGAAGCTGAAAAGATTTTTTTGGGAAATTTTTTACTTAAATAGGGCTTCAAAAACGGCGTCGTTTTGGCCTGTTTCTTTAGACGCCAAAACGACATCGTTTTGTGTCAGGCAACCCGCGACCCGACCCACTCCAGGGGGATCCGGACGTTTTCACAAAAGGGGTTATTTACAACCGTGGCCCTTCCGCTTTTTTGCTTCTTTTAATTTACTCACTTTTTGTTTATTTTTACTTTTTAAAATTTGGCCCCGAAATTTCGTTTGGTTTTCAATTGAGACCCTAACCTACTGAGGCGCTAAAAAACGGACACGTGTCCAAATTTGGTTTTTTTGCCTATTTGGTCCTTGACCTTTTCGCCTTTTTTTTGTTTTTAGTCCCCATTTATTTATGTTACTGTAATTTTACTTTTAAATTTCATTTCATTATGATTTAGTCCTTAATCTGCCTGATTTTAATCCTTTAATTTGTTATTTATTTATTTTGTTTAAATTTTTATATCTATTATTATTTTTTAACAGTTTACCTTTTATTTATTTCATTTTATTTATATTAAACTGCTTTGATATTATCTATTTTAAATTGTTTCATATATTATTATTTTGAATTTCTTTCTATATTATTTTATCTTAAATTGTTTTATATATATTATTTATTTTAGATTTTTTTTACATATCATTTCTTTTAAACTATTTTATGTAATGTTTATTTTAAATTGCTTAAAATTACTTATTTCAAACTGCTTTTATGTTTTATTTGTGTTAAATTTTACATTGCTAATTTTGAACCTTTCAGATTAGTTATTTTAAATCTTTAATACTTACTTTAAATTGTCGATTATTTTATTTCATTTGCCTTTGATTATTAGTTAGTATTAAAGTAATGTATTATGTGATTATTTCCATTAAGTGTACTATGAATTATTTATTTGCATTTTCATATTGTTGACTCTCATCCACGTAACTTTTTATTCATATGTTGTTTCAAATATTATATTAATTTTACCCAAAGACGCTAAAAAAAATGAAAATTTCAAAATGATGCAATATTTCACATTTGGGAAATTCGAGAAATCGTACCCTAACTTACGAGGTTTCAATTTTCTTGTAGAGCTCAAATAATCGAATATTCTTTCAAAATTAAAATGCATAATTTTTAAATATAAAGAAAAAGCTCATTCTCGGGGATTCGATACGTTGTGTCCTAACTCATTGGATATGACATTTTGTTCTCTCGAGATGAGGAATTTTTTTTAAATAAAGGCAATATTCTATGTTTGGAATTTTGAGAAATTATGCCCTAACTTACTGGGCTTCGATTTTTCATCTGACTTAAACAATTGAACATCCTTTTTAAACTTCACTGCATTAATTTTAAAAATCAAAGGACAAGCTCATTTTGGAGGATGAGAAACATTATATCCTAACTCATTGGGTGTTATATTTTATCTCTCTGAAATAAGAGGGTCTTAGCATGTAATTTGATTTATAAAAGTGCCGTTTTAAATAAAAGGTTCGTATTTTAAAATCTTTACAAATTTTCAACTCTCGACACTAAGACATTAATTAATCGACTAGGTACCAATTTTGGGAGTTACGAGGGTGCTAATCCTTCCTCGAACGTAACCGACTCCCGAACCCATCTTTCTGAATTTCGTGAACCAAGATAGTTGTTTTAATAAATTAAATCGCTTATTAAAATAACCACTTTTCAAGGTAACCCGATCACACCTTATTAAAAAGGATTGGTGGCGATTCCAGTGTTCGTTTTTATTTTCAAAATTAAAGTCGACCCCATTTTACAAAAAAATGGTTTCGACATCAGCCATTTATATGACCTTAAGGGCTAAAGTAGGCCTAAAGGTTAGCTAACGTATTCGGTGAGTGTGCAGGACATCATTCCAAGGCATAGGAACACGAGACTGACCACAATGTTACAATATAGAGCGTCGATGTTGCAACAGAGTGTACAGAGCACTCAAAAGGAGCAAAGTGGCTTCAATGTCGCGACATAGCCAGAGGGTGTCGCTACAATGGCGTGACGGGATGAATTAATGAATCAAGGGTGTTTTGGTCCGCACAAAAAGCTTTAATGCAAAAACGTCAGCTGAATTAGGTCAATGGACGATGGTCAACCCTAAGCCTATAGATAGACAACTCTAAACACTTTATAGACAATTGGAAGGAGAAAGCTTTCACGAAGCTTGAGAGCGATTCAAGGTGCTAGTACAAAAATGCCATCACCATGGTCTACTTTACTGACTATGATTGCAAATTTTCTATAATGGGCTAGATGTACAATCAAGATTAGGACTAGATGGAGCTACAGGAGGAGCCTTGATAAACCAAACATACGAAGATGCGTATGAATTGATAAAAAACATGGTGATGGATTCCTGTCAGTGGCCAAACAAGAGATTCACTTACGGCAAAAGACCATCTACAGTTAAAGTTGTCCATGAAGAAGACAAGTATCAACAAATTCTGGATAGGCTTACTCGAATAAAATTGACATCCACTAAGCTCATGATGAACAATGAAGACAGACCAATCAACCAGTACCTTGAGAATCCAGCTGAGAATGTAAACTACATCGGAAATAGAGGTGGAAATCCCTAGTTTGACACTTATAATCCTGATTGGAGAGACCATCCAAATCTGAGATGGGGCGGAAATAAATGAGGAGGTAATAATGCTAACCTAATTAAACAGAATATTAATTACCAACCTCCATATTTGCAGAAACCTTAGGAAATGGCCAATCCTAATGACCATACTGTATATGGTCAAAGACTAGAGCTAATTGAGGGAGAGATGCAATCAATATGAACAAAAGTAAAATAGGTGTAGTCTAAGTGTACCCAAATGCCAAAGATATTGACAAAGCTCAAAGATCAAATGAGCCAACTCATGAGCATGATGGGAGACATAAAACGACAAGTTGGCACTGGTATCCCAAGCAACACTGAAAATAATCCTCGAAGAGAGGGGAAGGAGCAAGTGAAGGCAATCGTGCTCTGTTCGAGTAAAGTACTAAGTAGCCTGAATAACCTTAATCAATAGGAAAATAAAGAGGATGCTAATGATCTTCAAGATGAAATCCCTCAAAACAACAACGCTAAACAAGAACTAGAGATGGTAGCCAAGCCGGCAACTGAGTTGGAAGCCGAGCAGAACATAGAACCTGTCCTCATAAAGGTACCATTTCTCACAGTTAGAGGACAAATGAAAATGAGATGAAACGGAGTTTGTAAGTTTTCTAAATTTATTTAAATAGCTAAACATTAATTTGCCTCTCATAGAATTAATTGAAAAAGTTCCTAAATTTTAGACGCATCTTATAGTGAGATTATTACAAAAAAAATACCTCCAAAATTAAAAGACCGGAGGAGTTTTACAATTCCGACAGGGATAAGGGATATTAATTTTAGTAAAGCCCTATGTGACCTAGAAGCCAGTATTAATTTATAAAAAAACTCGAGTTAGGAAAGCTCAGAAATACACATATCATAATACAACTAGTTAATAGATCTTCGGTACAATCGAAAGGGGTACTTGAAGATATGTTGGTTAAAGTGCACAATTTTATCATCCCGATAGATTTTGTAATTTTAGATTTTAAAGAAGACCATGAGATCCCCATTTTACTAGGATGATCATTCTTAGCTACATCTAGGTCCACCATTGACTTAGAAAAGAATAAATTAATAATGAGAATAAAAGGTGAGACTGGAATTTTCAAATGTGGTCACTTGCAGAATGAGGGTAATAAGGAACGCATAGGGAAAATGTGTTATGAAATATCTGTAAAGTTCCCTAAAAATATTGATCCAAGGAGGGTATTTTTTGTGATTGATGCAAGACGAAAAAATAAGTTTTGAGAGAGAGATAAAAAGAGCATGGTGGAATGGCATGATAGACGTTGGACCAACATTGACAGAAAAACGACCAATGACGCATCCATATACAGCCGGACTGAGCTGACAAATGAGTCAAGTAAAAAAACTTGATGATTTCTAGACATTATATTAATTTTGTGGTAAATTTCTGTAAAAATAGTTTTTGATACTTTTGAATAGGAGTAGGGCTAAGTAAATAGATTAGGATTTAAATTATTTTAAAAAAACTGTATAAAAGCAGGACTTGTTTGTACTGAACACCTTGGAATTCAAGAAAAAGGGACAAAATAGGGCTAGTATCACAATTCGACCCCTTTGTGTCACAACACCGAGGCTAGATTGATTGAGCATTTGGATAAAGAGGTGACATGCATCGACAAGCAGCTGACCCTATTGGGAAATCAAATTAAGCTCTTAAACGGGAAGAAGAGTCGTACATCAAGATATAAGATTGATCTTCTTACTTGAGGGAACTGATTACATTTGGGGTTTTTTTTGTAAAAAAATGAGAGATACCGATGTCATGGGTAGAAGGAATGATAGGTGTTGTAACACTCCAAACCCAACCTAGATGTTATGGCTGAATCCGGAGATGTCACACAGAAGGGTTTTGAAAACAGAGTCGTTTCGATAAATCATTCAAGTTTTATAACTCATATTCATTTATAACTATTACTAAAAGCGTTATTTAATTAATTCATTTACCAAAACATAAGTTATAGCGGAAGTCATAAAAATTGTTATATTTTAAAATCAGGTTCGTATTTTCAAAAAACTTTTGTTTAAAGTCAGTCCATAGTCTAGTGGTCACCGCGAGACTCCGTTGCTCCGATCCGCCTAAGTTTGTGGATTACTTGGATAGAACAGACAAACGGATGTGAGTTTTTGTAAACACGGTGTGTAACCTAACAAAAATAGGCATGCTATACATATAGAAATCACATATGCAGTCAGATTCAAATTCGGACTTAAGTCCTTTACAGATACAGATAACATATTCAAATATGTAGAACAAATATACAGAATCCTACCTCCATCCTCTACACGCCAACTCTGACCATCCCATCACACCATGTGGGGTTAAAAAACCCACCCATCCCTACACACCATATAGTGTCGATACAACACATAACAAATAATATGCAGTCAAGCTACTAGAATATAGGCGAAAAGTCACCGTACAGATCACTTCCTCCACATATACGATTCCTACTCCAATCATAAATATAGAATATAGATATAGAAATGTCATGCTTAGCATGCTCACACACAAATGTCATATATATAACAAAATAATCAGACATGTATAACGGTGTCCTACTCAGAGCAAACAATCAGAATATCAGATCACATAATTTAGGGTTTGGTTAACCCTTTCCGACCCTATGCTAGGCCCATAGTCAATTGAAACGACCCATGCGACCCTAGGAAAAATTTCAGAATTATGGCCCACACGACCACACCCACACAACCACACGGTCGTGTCTAGCACACGGCCGTGTCTAGCGCACGACCGTGTCTCGCACACAGCCAACCACACGACCAGGCACACGCCCGTGTGCCGTCGACAGTACCCTTGTTAACCTTTCACCGAATGTTATTTTTTTCGTATTTAGAGTACAAATCTGGTTCGTTTTAGATGCTACAGCAATCTCGAACCCACCAAAACCTAAGAAATAGTATCCCATTCACCAATTAGCAATCAATTTACGAGTCGACACACAACCCGAAATAACGCACAAAACTTACCGAAAACATGAACAATCACTAGCGCGATTTAAGTTGTAAAAGTAAAACTTCTCTACTTACAACCTTCTCCTACACCACAAATTTGCAGAAAACAAACCCTTAACTTACACACCAATTCGCCAAAACAAAAGATATAGCTCTAACCACCGTTTTGTAAATCAAGGTTACAAAAACCAAAATTTCACTTACCAGAATAATACACTGAACATTGAAATATCAAGAAATAAAGATACAATAAAACGAGAGAGAATCGCAGGAAAGGAGAGGAAAAGAAAAATGGAAGGGAACAGAGAAACTAAAGTCAGATTGTTTTTGGGAAAGAGAAAAATTAATTAAAATTTTGAAAAAGAATAAAATATCTCAGATATAACAACATGTCCCCTATTTTTTTCCCACTAGCCCACTAACTCACAACCACCTCAGAATTTTAGCTCTACCGAAACTCTATCAGACAACCGAGCAAAATTTACTCGCTCACGCAGGGATTCAAACACACTAGTTCATTACCACTCAAACCAGTATGCCCATTCTGATATGAGTTTACCAAAGATAGAATATAACCCCATCTACCAAGAATAAGGCTAGGATTAGAAAAATAAAAAAAATTATAAATATGGGACTTGAACCCAAGACTTCTCACACATGCCCAGAACACTTAACCACTGAAGTAGATACACAGTTGTGTTAGGTATTTACAGATACATGAATAATTTAAGTGGGACGTTACAACTCTACCCCGTAAAAGAAATTTCAACCTCAAAATTTACCTGATCCAAACAGATGAGGATACTGCTGACACATCGAATTCTCATATTCTCACGTGGCTTCCTCAATACTATGATTCCGCCACAGAACCTTAACCAACGGGATAGACTTCCTCCTCAGAACCTTAATATCACAATCCAAAATCTGAACTGGCTCCTCCTCAAAAGTTGAATTCGATCTAACCTCGATCTCCTTAACAAAGACAACATGAGATGGATCAGACTGATACTACCTCAACATCGAGACGTGAAACATATCATGGATACATTCTAACTCTTAAGGTAACTCCAACTGATAAGTGATCGGTCCTACACGCTTCAGAATCCGATACGGCCCGGTGAACCTAGGATTTAACTTGTCCTTACAACTGAACCTCAAAACGTTCTTCCACGAAGAAACCTTAAGAAAAAAGAAGTCACCCGTAGAGTACTCGATATCTCTCTTTTTTAGATCTGCATAAAACTTCTATCTATCAAAAGCTGCCTTCAGACGATCTCGAATCAATCTAACCTTATCTTCAGTCTCGAAAACCAAATCAGGACCAACAACCCGACGCTCACCCAACTCAGTCCAATATAGTGGAGTACGACACTTACGACCATACGAAGCCTCGTAAGGTGTCATCTGAATGCTAGATTGGAAACTGTTGTTGTAGGCGAACTCAGTTAGTGGTAGAAAATCCTCCCAACTACCTCGAAGATCAATCACACAACTTCGAAGCATATCATCTAGTATCTGAATCACCTTCTCAGACTCACTATCAGTCTAAGGATGGAATGCAGTACTGAAGTCTAATCTCGAACCTATAGCCTCATGCAGTTTTTTCAGAATCGAGAAATGAAACAAAGATCTCTATAAAAAATTATCGAAACAGGAACCCTATGCAGTCTTACAATCTCAGAAATGTAAAACTTCACTTACTTTTGTAAAGAATAATCCGTTCGAACCAATATAAAGTGAGCGGACTTGGTCAATTGCTCCACGATGACCCATACAAAATCCTTCTTAGTGGGTGTTAAAGGCAACCCACTAACGAAGTTTATCGTCACTCGCTCCCATTTCCACAAAAGAATCTTAACAGGTTGAACCAAACCCAAAGGCAACTGATGCTGAGCCTTAACTTACTGGCGCGTCAGAGATCGAGCAACAAAATATATTACTTCCCATTTCAAACTCGGCCACCAATACAGCTCAAGAAGACCGCGGTACATTTTATTACCACCGGGATACATATCATAAGGGCTACTATGCATCTCGCTCAGAATCGACTGCCTCAGATTAGAATCATTTGGTACACAAACCCGTCCTCGAAAACACAAAACTCCATCCTTATTCAGCCCAAAATCTGAAGTACTGCCACTCTCAGCCTGATGAAACCGTAGGACCAAAAACTTATCCAGTAACTATTTTTAGCGAATCTGCCCAATCCAAGTCATCTACAGACCCCCATCATCGAACAGGCTAAGACGAGCGAACATCGCCCTCAAATCAGTCATCGTTCTACGACGGAGAGCATCGGCCACCACATTGGCCTTACCAGGATGATACTCTATCATGCAATCATAATCTTTGAGCAACACAATCCACCGACGCTGTCTAAGATTCAACTCCTTATGAGTAAGGAGGTACTTGAGGCTCTTCTGATTAGTGTAGATGATACACCTCTCACCATACAGATAATGCATCTAGATCTTTAACGCAAATACCACAGCAGCTAACTCGAGGTCGTGCGTCGGATAATTCCCCTCGTGTGACTTAAGTTGACGGGACGTATAAGCCACAACCTTACCATCTTGCATCAGTACATATCCCAAACCAACGTGTGATGCATCACTATAGACCACAAATATTTTACCAGATTTAGGCTGTACCAGAACAGGAGCCTGAGTTAGAACAGACTTGAGCTTCTCGAAGCTCGATTGTTATGCATCAGTCCAGACAAAAGGAACTACCTTGCACAGAAGCTTAATCAAAGGACCTGCAACAGAGAGAACCCCTCGACAAACTGTTGATAATATCCCGCAAGATCTAGAAAACTGCGAATATCAGATACATTCTTAGGCTATTTCTAATCAAGCACAGCCTCAATCTTTCTAGGATCAACTCGGATCCTCTCAACCAAAACCATATTCCCCAGAAAAGTTACCTCTCGCAACTAGAACTTACACTTGCTCAACTTAGCGTAAAGTTGTTTCTCTTGGAGTATCTGAAGTACTACTCTAATATGCTCATCATGCTCATCCTCGGTCTTAGAGTAAACTAGAATATCGTCCATGAAGACTACAAAGAATTGGTCTAAATATGGCTAAGACACTCGATTTATCAAATCTATTAATGACGGAGCATTCGTCAAACCAAAAGGCATAACTAGGAACTCGTAGTGCCCATAACGAGTCCTAAATGCCGTCTTATGAATATCCACTTCCTTAACTCTCAGCTGACGATACCCAAAACGAAGATCTATTTTTGAGAACACTGAAGCCCCTCGGAACTGATCAAACAAATCATCTATCCTCGAAAGTATGTACTTATTTTTCACAGTTAGTTTATTCCACTACCGGTAGTCGATGCACAACCTCATGGTATCATCCTTTTTCTTCACAAATAGAATCGATGCCCCCACGGAGATACACTAGGGCTGATGAAACCATGATCCAAAAGCTCTTGAAGTTGAGCCTTAAGCTCTGTAAGCTCCTTCGGTGTCATATGGTATGGATCGATAGACACCAAAGCTGTACTCAGTAAAAGCTCAATGTCAAACTCAACTTCTCGATTCAGAGGTAAACCCGAAAACTCTTCAAGAATGACATCCAAAAATTTACTTACTGTTCTGATATCCCCGATAGAAGAGTCTCCTAAAACAGAAACACTGACATAAGTTAAATACGCCTCACACCCTTTCCGAACCAATTTCCCAACCACAAGAGCGGAGACTACATTAGACAGATAATCTCGACACTCACCGATCACTACTATCTCTTCTTCATCCACGATCCTAAGAACAACCCTCTTAGCCGCGCAATCTAAGCTAACCTGGTGCTCAACTAACCAGTCCATACCCGAAATCAAGTCGAACTCCCCAAATGGTAACTCCATCAAATTTTCCAGAAATACAGTCCATTGCACTTCTAACGAAACATTCCTATAACGTCTATTAACCCGAACAGACTGCTCCAACAGACTCAATACAGTAATCTCACTAGAAGTACACTCCACAGAAATCCCCAAGTTTTCAGAAATAGTACTAGATACATTGGAATGTGTAGAACCTATGTCTATCAAAGTAGTATATGGAGCATCAAAAATAAAGAACATACCCATGATTACATCAGGAGCGTCTCTATCCTCTCAACGTCGAGTAATATAAACTAGTGCAGGCTGCATCCCTTCTGTCTGATTAGCATCTTTGGCCGGTCTCTCTGTCCTCAGCCCATACCATTACCATCTCTAGCCGATCCACGACCCCTAAGTGGTTGCTGAACTACTCTCTGAGGCTGTATAGAACTCGATAATGAAGCTTGCATCTGATTAGCCCGCTGTGGACACTCTATAGTATGATACTCCAAAGACCCACAACTCAGACAAGCCCCTAACCTCCTTCCACTCCTCCGGATGGCACCCACCACAATCACCACATGGCTGAATCCTAGTATGAGAAATAGAAACCCTCACTCTGACAGACCCATCAGCTCTGGCCCACTTCTTAGGCCTCTAAATAGAACTAGAGGGCTCCAAATCCCTCTTATTATTGCCTCTCTCACGATCCCTATTTTCACGCTCCCTCTACGAAGCAATCAGAACCCTCAAATTGTCCCACAAACTGTACTCAAAATGGACGCATTTCTTATAATCAGACACCACCATGCCTTGAGTGTAACAGCTCAACCTCAAAAACTCGGCCTCATACTCAACCACAGATCTATCATCTTACGTGAGATTCAAGAAATCACACCTACGAGCATCCACATAGCACGACCCTACATACTTCCCCTAGAAAGCAGCCTTAAAATAATCCCAGTTCAAATGACCCGGCTGAGTACCCTCCTCAATCGAAAACCACCACTGATATACCTCGTGGCAAAGCAAAGAGACTGCACCCTTTAATTTCTACTCAGGAGTATAGTCGATGTTGTTTATAATTCTCTCAGTAGCCTCTAACCAATACTCGACCACAGTAGGGGCGACTCCAGTGACACTCCTAAACAGTTCAGCTCTATTAGACTGGAGTCGTTTAGTTACCGTCCCATGGACTCTAAGTCCAGAATCGAGTCCAGCAACCCTCTCCAACATCCTCAACATGGCTTAGGACAATGCGTTGTCCCCAGCCAAGCGATTTTGAGACCCAATCTCAATAGCAAGTGAAACCGATGCCTTATTCACATCTAAATTTGACATACTGCTTAGAGAGGAAAACTTAGCTTGAGTCCCCCTACGGCCTTTACCATGCACACAAATACCACGACCGCGAGTTCCACGAGCGCTCATCATATATCCAAATTTGTCTACATTATAAAATGTTATGCATCAGTTCCAGTATTTATTAGCAGATATTTTATGCTTTTAAATTATCAAACGTTCAGAAATGTTTTAGAGGTTTCAGTTTCTAACTAACTCAGCACAGTTTCAGAAGGTACTAACTATAGTATTTTCAAAAAGTTCTATCTAAGTTCAGAAATACTTACAGGATCGACGCCAGAGACTCAGTCTACCACATACTTACTTAAAGATGACCCAAACTATTTGAAAACCAGTTCTTTTTGAAATAATTTTGGAACCCAAAATTCACAGCCTGAGCTTTGCACACTGGCTTTAATACCACGAATTGTAACACTTTAAACCCGACCTAAACGTTATGGCCGAATCCGGAGATGTCATAAAGAACGTTTTTGAAAACAGAGTCATTTCGATAAATTATTCAAGTTTTATAACCCATATTCGTTTATAACTATTACCGAAAGTATTATTTAATTAATCCATTTACCAAAACATAATTTATAGCAGAAGTCATAAAAATTGTTATATTTGAAAATCTCGTTCGTATTTTCGAAAAACCTTTGTTTAAAGTCAGTTCATAGTCTAGTGGTCACCGCGAGACTCCGCTGCATCTATCCGCCTAAGTCTGTGGATTACTTGAACAGAACAGACAAACAAATGTGAGTTTTTGTGAAGTCAGTGTGTAACCTAACAGAAATAGACATGCTATACATACAAAAATCTCATATACAGTCAGATTTAGATTTGGACTTAAGTCCTTTACAAATACAAATAACAGATTCAGATATGTAGAACAGATATACAAAATCCTACCCCCATCCTCTACACACCAACTTAAACCATCTCATCACACCATATGGAGTTAAAAACATCTGCCCATCCCTACACACCATATAGTGTCAATACGATACATAACAGATAATATGTAGTCAAACTACTAGAATATAGAAGAAAGGTCGCCGTACAGATCACTTCCTCCATATATACGATTCTCACCCCAATCATAAATACAGAATACAATTACAGAAATATCATGCTTAGCATGCTTGCATACAGATGTCATATATATAACAAATAATCAGGCATGCATAACGGTGTCCTACTCAGACCACACTATCAGAATATCAGATTACATAATTTAGGGTTTGGTTAGCCTTTACTGACCCTACGGTAGGCCCACAGTCGATCGAAACGACCCTAAGGAAAATTTCATAATTATGGCCTACATACCCGTGTAGACCCACACGCCCGTTCAGCCCACATGCCTAGACTAGCCTTGCCCGTATGGCCCACACGCCCAGATTAGCCTTGCCCATGTGGCCCACACGGCCTGGCCGAAAACTCACACGCCCGTGTGATATGCTCGTGTGGGCCTACATGTCCTACTTGGCCTAGCCCGTGTAGCCCACACGGTCACACCCACACCACCACACGGCCGTGTCTAGCGCACGGTCATGCCTTTGTCAAAGGCACGACCATGTCTCGCACATGGCCAACCACACGGCTAGGCACACGCCCGTGTAACGTTGATAGTGCCCTTTTTCAACTTTCGTCGAATATCAATTTTTCATATTTAGGGTACACACCTGGTTCGTTTTAGATGCTACAGCAATCTCGAGCCCACTGAAACCTAAGAAACAGTATCCCATTCACCAATTAGCAATCAATTTACAAGTTGACACACAACCCAAAATAATGCACAGAACTTACCGACAACACGAACAGTCACTAACGCGATTTAGGTTGTCTGCGTAAAACTTCTCTGCTCACAACCTTCTCCTACACCACAAATTTCCAAAAAACAAACCCTTAACTTACACACCAATTCGGCAAAACAAAAGATATAGCTCTAATCAGTATTTGGTAAATCAAGGTTACAGAAACCAAAATTTCACTTATCAGAATAATACGCAGAACACCAAAATATCGAGAAATAAAGATACGATAAAAAAAGACAGAATCACAGGAAAGGAGAGGAAAAGAAAAATGGTAGGGAACAGAGAAACTAAAGTCAGATTGTTTTTGGGAAAGAGAAAAATTAATTAAAATTTTGAAAGAGATATAAAAAAATCCCAGATATAACAACATATCCCCTATTTTTTCCCCACTAACCCACTAACTCACAACCACCTCAGAATTTTAGCTCTACCAAAACTCAATCAGACAACCGAGCAAAAAGTAACACCCTCGCTCATACATGGATTTGAACACAGGACATCCAGCACACTAACTCCTTACCACTCAAACCAGCAGGCTCATTCTGATATGAGTTTACCAAAGAGAGAATATAACCCCATCTACCAAGGATAAGGCTTGGATTAGAAAAATAACAAAATTTACAAATATGGGACTTAAACCTAAGACCTCTCACACACACCCAAAACACTTAACCACTGAAGCAGACACACAGTTGTGTCAGGTATTTACAGATACAAAAATAATTTAAGCAGGGCATTACAGGTGTTGTTGTGTTATTTTTTGGAGCTTTCTTTTATGTTTTAATTTTTTAAGCTGGTTAAGTGGTATATTAGTGAACTTTTATTTGACATGTACTTAAGTATGAATATTGATGTATTGATATAGTTATTTGGATTGTTATAGTTTAGATACTATATTGTTCTATTATTAATATCTTTCTTATTACATTAATGATTGATTTCATAGTTGATTAGTTGATTAAGGTATGTCAAAAAGGAAGAATGTTAGTAGAACGTATGTCTTAGTTGCATCTGTCAGTTGCAATTCACTTTGCAATTGCAAGGCTCTACAACTTGCCATATATGTTGGCATACTTTTGACTAAAAATTCTTATTTTATTTCTTAAATCACTTTGAATATTTTGAGGAATAATTCTATAAATTGGATCTCGTTGAATATAGACTTTATTCAAAGATTTATTTTTTTACCATGCTACCTTAAATTGAAGAAATTCAGATTCTATAAAAGTTCAATCCTTGAAAATCTTTGCTTATTTGATACCACATAAGAGTCTTATCGAAGCACAATTCCAAGGATATCATGTTGAAACTAGCTAAAGATTTGCAAGCTTATAATTCCTATTTAAAGAAGGCTTGCTCACTTGATTATGTACAAATTAGACAACTCACTTAATTTTTTTCATTATTTTGGAACTTGTTTTTAGTCAATTTATTTGTAAACAAACTGTTTTATGTTTAGTTTTTAGCTAAGTTTTCAAGAGAAAAGTCTTAGTGGGGAGAGTGATTTTAGATTGACGTGTAGGAGTGATGTTACAACTCAGTGAGTGAGTTGAACTTAAATAATGTCTTTTGTTGCCTATTGATAGTGAATTATTCTCTAAGTAAAATCTCACAGACATAAGAAAATCTTTTATATTGCAGAACCAATTTTTATGTTAATCTCTATTTTAAACTTTCAATTGTTTATGCAATTGTAACTTAATTAACAATCTACCAACAACTCAACGTTTTATAATTTTGCATGGGAGAATTTTGTAGTTTTATAGTCTATAAAGAATTAAGTTTGTTATACAATTATAATAAAATATATAATAACCTGACTTGGGGTCCAATCTGAAATACCCATGATTCAAATAACCTTAGACACCCCATATGGGGAGACTCCAGACAAGCCACTAGATTGTCTTCTTCTTCTTTGCTTATTCATTATCCCCCTTTTCTCCATTTTCGTTAATACCGTGTATCAATAATGGTGTGGTGAGCGTGGACCGAACACGCCAAAAAAGTCCACCGTTCTCTGTGATGCTGAGGTTCCTGTCATCATCTTTTCAAATGTTGGCAAACTCTTTGGGTTCTCCAGCTCTAGTTAAAAAAAATAGTAGCTAAGAAGCAACAGTACTCAATGGTGATGGGCGATGTCGAGAGAAAGAGAACGACATCAACAGAAGAGACATGCACTGACTGCAGTTTTATGGTTTTCCATTTCTAATCCCTTTTAAGCTCCCACACCCCACATCTCTTTATTTCCTTTTTGTTTTTCTGAGGTTGTTTGAATTAGTAATCATTTCTCATGCTCCAAATGTTGTTGATGTTGTTATACTAAAATCGTTGTCTTTGTGTTGTGTCCTTTTCTCTTTATGGATATGCTAAAGTTTTGAATTTCTCTTCTATTTCTAATGTGTCATAGCTTTCTTGTTTTTACCATAATTTTACTAAAAATTTTGTTTGTAAGATGCCAATTAGCTTATATTATCTTTTCGTTTGTAAAATCATACATGAGGAAAAATTAATGGCTTTAAGTTTGCAGTGTTGAACCATTGTGCTTATTGTTGCCTTATAGAGTTAGTTTAATGAGTTTTAGGAGCGAACCAATCATCCTACAAACAATAATTATCTATAAAAGATGTGATGAATGTTTTGGTGAAGAGAAGAAAATGAGCATTTAATCATGAAAGTTTATTGGAATGGGACATGCAACTATAGCAAATATTTTTATGTTTCTGTACTAGAGTATCAAGATAGAATCTGAGTTAAAAATGATGTGTTCTAATATGCATTGAGTTAGAGGTGAGATAAAAGCATGCAACATTTCCTAGATTAAGGCATGTTCAACGTTTTCTAAACCTGTTTGTATTAATGATTTTTTAAAAGTTATGGAAAGTTGCTTTTAATTGTTGCTAAGTTACTAAGTTTTGTGGAAGTTCTGTAAGTTGGCCTGGTGTATTAAGTTTTAAGGCGAAGTATCGTAGACAACTGAGTGTAATAGACTTCAATGGTGAAGCCCTTTTTATGTCTATACAAGGTTCAATTTACTATAATGATGTACGATAGTATTTGAATGTGAACATTATTATTTATCTTTGATACAGATTTAACTACTTCAATGTTTTTGTCTATTAAGGAGCAACATGTATTAAGCAACTGCCTTGCCAACATAGTTGGACAAGTTAAATGGTACTAGATTTTGTTTGTATTTTAAAATTTTTTGTTTTATTTGTGTATAGCCATTTTGAGGACAAGTTATTTTTGGTACAATTTTTCTTCTTCCTGTGCTTTTTGTTTTCATAATTGCTTCCATTCTGAATAAATTTCTTTAAATTAGACATTTCAGACCTAGTTGGTTAAGACAAAATCACACATTGTTCAAATAATCATAAAGTGGTTGTATCAAACTATTAAACTCTAATTTATTTAGCTTTTTAATATATCTTTCTGTACATGCACATGGTTTTTTGTTGTTACTTTCCTCAAAACTAGGAGATAGAAGTTCTATTTTCAAGAAGACCCATATGTGCTATGTGTTATTTCCCGTTGCTTCAAACTAGTTTTACAGCTCGCTGATTTAATATCGCAACCGGTATTATTAAGGCTCGCTGATTTAATATTGCAACCTCCAAATAGCTCGTTGATTTAAGATCATAGCTAATATCGCTAAGACTCACTAATTTAATATCGCAACCTCCAAACAGGTCATTGATTTAAGATCAGAGTTAATATCACTAAGGCTTGCTGATTTAAGATCGCAACCTCCAAACAACTCGCTGATTTAAGATCATAACTAATATCACTAAGGCTCACTAATTTAAAATCGTAGCCTCCAAACAACTCGCTGATTTAAGATCACTGCTGATTTAACTAAGGCTCATTGACTTAAGATCCTAGCCTCCAAAGAGTTTGCTGATTTAATATCACTGCTTATATCACTAAGGTTCGTTGATTTAAGATTGCAGCCTCCAAATAGCTTGTTGATTTAATATCGTAGTTGACATCACTAAGGCTTGTTGATTTAATATCACAGCCTCCAAATAGCTCGTTGATTTAATATCACAATTATATCACTAAGGCTCGTTGATTTAAGACCGCAGCCTCCAAACAGTTCGTTGATTTAAGATCGCACCTATATCACTAAGGCTCATTGATTTAAGATCCCAGCCTCCAAGCAGCTCGTTGATTTAATATCGCAGCTATATCACTAAGGCTCGTTGATTTAAGATCACAGCCTCCAAACAACTCGTTGATTTAAGATCGCAGCTGATATCACTAAGGCTTGCTGATTTAAGATCGCAGCCTCCAAACAGCCCATTGATTTAACATCGTAGTTGATATCGCTAACGCTCACTAATTTAATATCGCAGCCTTCAAATAGCTCGTTGATTTAACATCGCAGCTGATATCACTAGGGCTCGTTGATTTAATATCATAGCCTCTAAACAGCTCTCTGATTTAATATCACAGTTGATATCACTAAGACTCATTGATTTAATATCGTAGCCTTTAAATAGCTCGCTGATTTAAGAGTCACAGCCTCTAAACAGCTCACTGATTTAACATCACAGTTAATATCGCTAGGGCTTGTTGATTTAATATTGCAGCCTCCAAATAGCTCACTAATTTATTATTTCAATTGATATCATTAAGGCTCGCTGATTTAAGATCGTAGCCTCCAAATAGTTTGCTAATTTAAGATTGCGACCTTTGGTATTCTAACAGTTCGCTTAATTTAATTTGGCAGCTATCATTTTTAAAGCTCGCTAATTTCTTCGACAAGGTGATAGATAATTTTTTACTTACAAGAAATACAATTCGTAGTATTCTACAACACGATTCGTTTCTTTAGAACCATTCCTTTTAACTTTAGTATCACACCTTTAGACAACGAAACCTACTCAGTAAAGTTTCGTATTAAAACTTACGAAGTAAGCCCCCAATTACACGTTCCACGCATCTAAATTTGTCTTAGAAGAGTCATTTTATAACTCTTCTTCGACAAAGTGGAGAACAAATTGTTATACAATTATAATAAAATATATAACAACCCTATCCAGGATCAAACCCGAAATACCCATTATTCAAATAACCTCAGGCAGTCCATTTAGGGGGAGACTCCAGACAAGCCACTAAATTGTCTTCTTCTTCTTTGCTTCTTCATTATCCCCATTTTCTCCACTTCCATTAATACCATGTATCAACAAAGTTTATCTATATACACATATCCTAGCCACCAATTTTAATTGATCCATCTAAGATTTTATTCTATTTTTACTATAATTTAGTGCTATAATCTTTCCTCACATAGTATTGCTTGTTCTAAAAGAAAAGTACTTTAAAATATTGTATCAAATTTTATTTTCTTAATTTAAATTCAAATGAACTCAATTTACAATTTAATAATAATTTAAATATAATTATAAAAAATAACCATTAATATAATTGTGTTAATATTTTAATATTTTTTGAATGATGAATGAAGGTTGGCTTTGTGCTAAGGTAATAAACAAAGTAAAGAAAATCAGACGACAATTAGATCCGACCTAATTCAAGATCTATAAGAATCCTAGCAATCACTTTGGAAACAGAGCCAAAACTCGAAACATTTGATTGGAAAGGTCGTTGGTCTTATTATCCAAATATTCCATTTATTAAGAGCAAAGGTGGAAGATGTGTTTTTTTTTTTTTTTCTTAGCTACTCATTCAACAAAGGCTGCTTTTTATGTCCTTTTCTGTTCAAAGTTGAAACAAGACCTAACTAAATTTCTGTGTATATTTTCTAACCATCCTTTTTTTTTTGTTTGTTTTCTTTGATGTATTATTTTCTAGCACAATGCTATACATGGTTTATTGTCTCCATCAATATTAGGTTTTTTGTTCTTCGTTAGATTATTCATAGAACATGTACGTATGAAAAAAAACTATCCATAGATTTTGATTTTCAATCCCTATCCTTATCCTCAATAATTTGCCATGAAAGAAAAACATACAATATACACATCAAGTACAAATTAGAAAAAAAATCCATTTGACTATATATTTGAAAGTTATAAAATAAAATTTTCAAATTCATAAAAAATCCATTCCATGCTTGAGTTTGGGAATATTCCGCGTCATTTGATTTTTGAAAATATGTTTTTGTTTTATTTTAATTTTAAAAAGAATTTTTATTTCTTATTTTTGAATTCAAACTTACATTTAATAAATAAATATATATATTTAGTAAAGAATTTTATTTAAACCTTTTCTAAGTTAGTCTCTAAACATAGGGTTCGAACTAGGCAATTATTCTCATATTAGGACTTAATTTTTTGTCCAAATTAACCCTTAATCTCTAAAGCTTATACTCTAATATGGGAATAATTATCAAGTAGCCTTATCTTTTACAACTAAATAATTAAATATTTACTTGCATGATGATTGGCGTACCAGAATAGAGCACCGCATATGATCTAACTAAATAATTATAGATTTTATAAAATTGTAAAATATGTAAAAGAATAAATTAATTTTACACTAATACAATCATATAAAATGCTCAAATTTTTAATGAAAATATAAAATAACTAAGAAAGCATAAAAAGTGACAATGATTTCGCTATGAGTAGAAAAGATTCAACATAAGCACATGTTAAAGTAAAAAAATATTTTCATTCTACTTAACTTCCATGATTTACGTATTAAATAAGGAAAGTACACAAAATGAATGTAGTTACATTACTAAATCAAATGATATGATGTGATTAAAAACTTTGAAAAGCTAATTCAGTATTACTATACATATATACTATCAATACACTTTAAGTTTTTAAACTTTGATCTTAAACTATGTTAAATTGAAAATAAAATTCAGACCATAATTTTAAAGTTAAACTTGAATTTATTTATTTATTGAAGAATCGTGTGGGTTCTGCTCTCCTTTTTATTCTGCGAAAAGAGCCAAAGATTTTACCTTTTAAACCTTGTTTTTCCTTTCTGATTCTCCTCTACTCCCATCCATTTGTTTACCACCAACTCTTCCTCCTGTTTTCTTTTTCTTTCCTCTCTTTTTCCTCTTCTCAAACACTCCCTTCAAATGGCTCAGATAGATAGATAGCTTCTTTCATCTCCACAGTTCATTTTCTTGGATTTTTGTTTCCAGGGTTTATCCTAAGTTTTGAGGGAATATACAATAAAGTCTCAGTGGGGTTTCAGGCCCCTTCAATGGAACAAAGTAATAAATGTTTGAGCTTTGAGCCATTAGAAAACAGGGAAACTATGAGAACATCAGGTTGTGATGGAAAGAATGGGGTTTGGGGTGTTGAAGAAAAGGGACTGACTTTGAACTTGGATGGTGAAGAAGATGAAAGTAATAAGAACTCCAGTGCCGTTTCTGGTTGCAAAAGTGGAAACACTAAACTTTGTTCTAGAGGCCATTGGATACCAGCTGAAGATGCTAAGCTAATGGAGCTTGTAACTTACTATGGTCCTCAAAATTGGAACTTGATAGCTGAACATCTTGAAGGAAGATCAGGTGATGAGTCATTAAACTTTACATCAACTTTCATGTACATCACGACGTATGTATACGTAAGCTGAATTAGCTTTTGTGAAGTTCAAAATTTTTGCTAAAAGAAGACTAGTTTTTGTTTGCATGGATGGCAGGGAAGAGTTGTAGATTAAGATGGTTCAACCAGCTTGATCCAAGAATTAACAAGAGGAATTTTACGGAGGAAGAAGAGGAAATGCTGTTAGTTGCACATAGGCTGCATGGTAACAAATGGGCGAGGATTGCTAGGCTTTTCGATGGTAGAACCGATAATGCATTGAAGAACCATTGGCATGTGATCACGGCTAGGAAACATAGAGAGAAATCAGGCGTTTATAAAAGGAAAAAGCCTTCTTCTTATGCCTCTCGAGCCCTCCCTAAAGGCTTGGGTTTGACGATTGTAAACAGTGCTTGCAGCGCCAGTGATCAATCAACCATTTCTAGCAATATTGATCAATCAGCTAAAGTTTCCTCACCAGTTCACCAAATGGACGTGTCCAGAAGATGTAATTATCATTTTCTCTCCAATTCTTTATGGGATGATTTTATGTTTGAGATTTGAATCGCGGTCGAATTTATTGCAGTTACGTATAATTTATCGGTTAAATGTTGTGAAATGTTTGTCTTGTCACAGGTTCATTGTTTGAGAATGTTGCGACCAGGGGAATTGGCTACGTGGTATACCAACAAGGGTTGATGGAAGCGGTTATGAGTGTGAACCGATCTGCTACCTCATTGGATTCGAACTCGGAAGTATCAGCAGCTGAGTCGGTGGGCACAAATTGGACCAGCCATTTCATTTCTGGTGAAAGTTGTGGAAATGGAAATGAAAAGATACCCTTCATTGATTTCCTTGGTGTTGGAAGAGCTTCTTAAAGACTAGCGGAGGTTTTTTGCTTTTGGTAATTAGAACTAAAGAGATCCAGCTGAAAACACAAGGGAAATAAAAGAAAAAAGAGCAACATTAGTTTGCTGAAAACTTCGTTATTTAGATTCAAATTTGTGTAAGATATGAGTACATTTTAAAGTTATTTTGTCTTTAGAAGATTTTTTAAGATGAAAGTATTGAGTTTGCCAGTTGTTAGTCAAGTTACAACAGGAAAAACAACGCAAGATCTATATCTATGAGTTCTTGTCTAAATAGTAATTCACTATGTATCATATTACAATACGTGGTGACTTAAATTTAACTCACTTACCAACTTATAATCTTATTCCTATACATAAAAGAGAATCACTCTCCTACTAAGATTTTCCTCTTAAAAGCTTTGATTACAACGTACTTGCGCTGAAATAAGTTTATATGAACTAGACTTATTCTATTTAGTTTGTTCCAAATCAGGTAAACAATCTCCTTTAAATAGGCATTGTAAGCTTGCAAGTCTTTAGTGGGAACATGATATGTCATGCACTTGTGCCTCAATATGGCTTTTATGTAATGTAAAATATGTAGAGATTTTTATGAATTGAATTTTTATAGAAATCAGATCTCCTCAAATATGGTAATATAAAGTCCTTACTTGACTAATATTCAATAAGATCACATCTATATAACTGCTGCTCAAAATCTTTAATGATAAATAAAATGTAACACCCCAATCTCCAACAGCGGACTAAGGCGTTACACCCAAAGCAAACGTATACTTGGTTCGGTCTTAATTTAGTTTCAATGTAACAAATTGAACTAGGATATTAACTCAGAAAAATTTAAAAAAAAAAAAAACAAGTAATCAAATTGGTATACGCCATATCATAAACTTGATTGAGTTTAGATCTTTCAGCAAAAGGCTTTCCTTTAAAATACAACACTGGCAATAAAATAACGTATAAAATGGTTTGGAGTATACAAGAAGAAATCACTTCACAAACCATAATTCATAAAACTTTAATTAATCCCTCAAGGGTAACGTTCTTTTAAAACATTAATTTAATAAAGAAGTATTATTACTACAAATTCAGTTACAAAACAAAACTACATGCCACCCCCAAAAGAACATATGCATGTTACAAAACAAACACAGCTGAAGCTCATAGTAAAGGTCACCTTTTCTGACTGAGTCCCTTCAATAAGCTCTACGACGAAGTACCACCTGGAGAAGGGATAAGTTCAAAAGAACTTAGTGAACTCTAGAATAGAAATACTCAACCCTTTCCAGAAAAATTAAAAAAGCAATAATACTACAACTGTATATACATACACATAAACTAATATATCGATATTCTACATGCAGAACATTTTGGGCAGATACTTCTATATAAAGGCGGATACTAATCCTTGGTGGATAATTTCCCTGGGCGGATACCTTACTTCTCTGCTTTCACTAAGAACTATTGACTTAACCAAACGAATATTTTCCTTCGCAAATACAGTCTCTACCACACTTAACCTTTTTCATCATAGACATCTCAGGCTGGTTCTTACCCGCTTTCTGAACTCCTTCATTAAGGTGGATTTAATACGCCAAATTCAAACACCTAACGAATATGCTACGTGCTCAACACAGCAAAAAGGGATAAAGACATGATTTACCACTTAACATTCAATATTATCAAAAAAATTTATTCAGTGTCTCCTTCCTTTCTACAAATATACATAACATGCAACACATCCAGAGTCATATTTTCTTACTCTTTTCTTGTCCTTCCATGGGTTAAACCTCGGATCCCAGAATCACACATCAGAACAGATATAACAATTCTTATTATTTCGAACACATGTGTGTTCCCATGAGTTCAGGGATCTTTGCCATGGTTAACAACTAATATGTCCTACCGTAGGAATCACCCATATCGCTAGGCTAGTTAGCAACTAACAATCCCTTCCAAAAACCTAGCACTTACAACAATATGGTTTGTAACTAATATACCTTACTAGTGGCCCATCATTCATGCCAATCTAATTAGCAACTAACATGCCCTACCAATGGCCCATCTTATTCTCCCACCTGGTTAGCAACTAGCATGCCCTACCAGTGGTCCATCATATCTGCCATTTTGTGTAACCTCCCAAACTCGGCCTAGACGTTATGGACGAATTTCGAAGGTTACATTAGCCACTGAAATGGCTAAGTAAAAATGTGTAACGCCCCAAAATTCATGTCTTTGAATTGTTAAAACATGTCACAAAGTCGAGGTAAAAATTAATTTACTCAATGCTATTAAATGAATACCAATAAAGGATTGTGTCCCCTCCCCTTGTCCCTTTTCTCCCATTAAATATCAT
Organism: Gossypium raimondii; assembly: GCF_025698545.1. NCBI lineage: Eukaryota > Viridiplantae > Streptophyta > Magnoliopsida > Malvales > Malvaceae > Gossypium > Gossypium raimondii. The sequence goes on along the minus strand of NC_068577.1, from coordinate 51,153,836 downwards.
TCACGCCCTAGGGTTGTCATTAGTGCCCCAGCGCGTGAAGTTCAACTTGCTCGCACTATTGTGTAATAACACTTTAGCTTGCAATTCCACCATTTGCACCCCTGCGCTAATCTCACATTAGACCTGCCCATGGGTCGAGTCAAAAGGCCCATCTAAAAAGTGAGAGGTTTGAGTAAAAATATAAGCTCAAAAGATAGGTTTGGCTAAAAAATAAAGTCCGTTTAAAAAACGGGTTAGACCTCAAGTAGGGTTTTTTTTTTTTTGCACGGGTCCGACCCAGCCTGACCTGAATTTGCAAAGAAAAAATGTTGTTTTGCTGTTGTTTTCTCACTGTTTTACTATCATTTCACTATTTTGCTACTATTTTATTATTATTATTTGAATATTGTATAACTCTTGTTTTATTGTTAATTTTGCTACTATTTTAAAGGCATTTGCTTGTTAAGTTGTACCTATTTTAGTGTTATTTAAGTATAATTTTTTTTTAAATTTATTTTCAATTTGTTAGGAAACATTTATTTTAATATTTTTGATGTATTATAATTTTTTAATTTTTATATAAAAATAAAATAAAAAAATTAATATGAGTCGAGTCGGGCCCAAGTCTAGCATCTATAATTCGGGCCGGGCTTGGACAAAATTTAGGCCCATTTTTCTGACAGCTCGGGCCCAGACCTATCAAATTGGCCTAAAACTTTATTCAAGCCTAACCCGACCCGACCCATGAATAGGTCTATCTGGCACCTTGACGTGAATGAAGACACTTCCCGCTTAAATTTTTGAGTTTTAAGGATATTTTGGTATTTTAAATATTTTTTTTATATTATAACCCTATATCTGACTTCCTAAAAGTTATTTGACTCGCTTTAGCCATTTTTCTATTCTTCTTCGAACTTAAGCATAAGAAAATGAAAGCTTCAACAACAAATTGATGGAGCAACTTCGAAAATTTGGTGAGATCGTTTTAATTTGTTATTTGATTTGCTTTTATCATTAAATTTTTTATTTTATTTTTCATGTCGTAGGTACCACACTTTAATAGAATGAGTTTTTGACGCTTCAAAAGGAATTAGGAATAGGTAATTTTCCTTTGGGATGTAATAAATGTGTAAAACTTATTTAAATAAAGTGACAATTTAAAACTTATTTATTCATATAATCATATGAATTTTATTCGTTTTAATGTCTGAAATTAGTCTTATTTGGATTAAGAATGACATCTAGATAAAACCTTCCTAATAATAACGATTTTAAAATTCAAACTTGATCCAAATAACTAAAGAAAAAAAATCGAGTCCTACTTCTTCCAATCACTTATTGATTTATTATTATTATCATCTTATCCTGTTTATGTTTAATAATTTCATTGCATCGATTTTAAAACTAACCTTATATTAATACATAAACTTAATATATTTTATCTTATACTGATATATTCATATTTTCTCTCGTGTTTTAGTTATTATTATTATCATATCCTCTTTATGTTTAATAATTTCGTTGTGTGGATTTTAAAATTAATATGAATCATTGAAAAATATAAATACGTAAAATTAATTTTTTAATTAAACTTGACATCTTCTTATAAGAGTTTGAACCACTTTATTTTGAGAGAAAATAGTATAATTATAAAAGTTATATGGTTTATAGACACAATTATCCACTTTATTTTTTCTGTATGTAATAGACTATTTTGATTGAATATTTAGTTTTCACTAAATTTTTATGCAAAAGTGAAGATAATTTCGAGCAAGTACTTTATCTAAGGCCCATGAAAATAGAACAAAATATTACAAATATAGGCCTTTCAAATTCTTGTATTAAATGGGTTTCAACCCATTGGGCTATCTCTTTTTATTTAAATTGCTTAAAAAATAAAAGTATAGGGACTAATTTTAACAAATAGAAAATATAGAAAAACTACATTAAAAGAAATAGAGAAGGAGGAAAATATATAATAATAAAAAGAAAGTTAAAAGAACATAAAAGAAAAAATTAAATTGCTCAAAACAAAAAAATATGGGGACTAATTGTATAAATTAACCTTAAATTTTTATTTGAAATGATGATTTAACGTGCCACATCAGCTTATCGTTACACTGTTAACAATAATTAACGGCTCAGTGACTAAAATGTTACAACGTGATAACGTAAGTGACTAAAATGTAACCTAGGTAAACAAAAGTGACTATTTTGGTAGTTTACCCTACCTATTATGGGTAAACTACACCACATGTCACTTTAAAATAGTGCAATTCCTATTTTGGTCACTATAAATTTTACTTTTGTTGATTTAGTCACTCTAATTAAGATAATTGCTCAAATTGGTCATGTCGTTAAAAATTCTATTAATCCACTAAAGGATTGTTGATGTGGCTTTTTTTTTTTTTACTTTTAACTAAAATTAGGGACCTCTCTATAAGTATGTGATAATATCGTTACAAAAGTTTTATTTTTAAGTTTTGTTACCCAAGTTAATTAGTTGTTAAAGTTTTATTCTCAAGGGTTTTTAATGAATAATTCATGTTTCGATGATTATTAGTAAGTTATCTATATAGGAGCGTAGAGATAAAATTATAAAATTTGTAAGAAGGTAAAGCTAAAATTGTGTTAAAAAGTCTTAAATTAAATTATTAATTTTTAAAGGATAAAATGAAAATTTTCATTGAATTAAGAGGCAAAAGAAACTTTAATTAAACTATTATGTGTATGTTTCCATTTAGCAGGGTCAAGGTCTCGTAATTATGCCCATGTGATATTTTTAAATTATTAAACGAAGTCTTAGTAAATATTTAAATTCATCGAATTTTGGAAAAACAATAAGAGTAGAGAAGAACAATGACACAAAAGCAGGTTTTCGACTATATCTATGGGGCCTTATTTAGAGAAATAATTCACTATCTTTAACCTCGAATAAACGATGATTTCTCTCCTCAAAACTTAATTTATAAATCCAATTATCTCACTTATTTTAAAGATTAAATGCTAAGTTTATTGTATAAATCTCAATAGATAAACATTTTTTGGACCTAGAGATGAAATACCAGCATCCAAAATAGCCGCTAAATCAACATGTAGAATATATTTGTGGCTAATTTTTTAATAAAAAGATAATTATTTACTCAAATCAGCAGTAAATAAATAATTTTAATTCTTTTGGCTAAAATGAGTTAAATCAAAAGGGTATAGTGGGATAATAAGAAAAGATTGAAGTTGGGAATTATGAGGAATTTCTTAGTAAATGTGCCAAATGTATGGGTCAGTATTAAAAACAAATATCCCTCTGAATCAGATTGGTTATATTGGTCGGTGGTGAGTGAAGGCCAACCTGCTTTTTTATATTATTTTTCTTTGGATTCTCAGCTCTTTCTTTCCATGGATAACCCACGTACTGCCCATGCATTCTTTTTCTTTATCCACCTCTAATATTATGCTCTTTTTATTCAATAATTTATTATAATATTCGATTCTTATTGTCCCTGCCACTCTTCTTTTTCTCTTTTTCTTTCCAATTCCTTGTTTAAACTTTTATTTACTCTTTTTTCATCAAATATAAGCCATTTATAGCAATGAGGAATGGCAATGTTCAAAGTTGAAGTCTATGTCAAATATTTTTTGTTAGATGTTTCATGTATGGGTTTTATTCATTTAGATTCGGGTATATTTTAATTTTCAATTTCTTCGTAATATAATTCTAATTAATATCATTTTATTTTTAAGTAATGATGTAATTAGGGGTTCCAAATGGAATTTTCTTAGAATAAGAAATTGACTAAAAAGTCAATAAAATTCTTAATATAGTCTTCAACGTGCATGATATATTTTATAGACTTGATTAAAACATATTTTTCTAGATCCTAAATTACAAAGGGTTTAAATCATTATTCTCTTGAATTGACATTATTTATATTCATGATTGCACTTTTTATATTTATGTTGGAATATAGAAGAAAGAAGTAAATTAAATTATTTGTATATATGTTACGTGTGTTTAGAATCCCCAATTCATTGCCTTCCATACCCATATATAAACCAACCCATCTCTCTTTCTTTCAAATATCCAACATAAATGGTAAAACCAGATGGAAAGCATAAACCTAGTACTTGTATTAGACACCACATGATTCTATGACAAAATACAACATTAAAAAAATTTAAAACAGAAAGCGGCACAACAAAAATATATTAATATATTTCATTGGTAAGGGTGTTTTTCGGTTCTCAAATCTTTATGGGCAACTCTCTGGGGGTGTTTCATGGAGCTTTGGATGGATTCAGAGACTGTTTTTTAGTGATTTGTAAGTGTTTAAGTGTTTATTTTGTTTTGTATTGTTTAGTGTTGGTATGAATAACCTTTTGATTAGCTTAGGCATTTATGTTCTTTTAATAAAATGCAATTTGGGTTAGTAAAAACACAAATATATTAATATATCAAAATTTTTACAATTCATTAAATATACCAAAATTTGTATAAATATAAAGTATCGACTCACATGGCAAATATACGAACACGAAGCATACATATTATCAATCCAGGGTTGGATTGTGGAAAAGGTGTATGTAGATTTATGTAATATTCAGGTTGAGTTGAGCTCCTATGAAGCAAGAGATAATAGAAAGGAAACAAGTTAAGGAGAGATATATGAATAAAGCAAAATAGCTAGGAAAACTTGGGACTTGTTACATGATACCATATTTATCACTTAATACTGGCAGCTCTCCCACTTGCTTGCAACTTTTTCTAGTACAAACTTGAAAATAGAAAAAGAGATTGTGGATGTTGAAATTTTAAATCCGAACTTACAAGGTTTAAGTTACTCTAGAAACCTGCAATTAAAAAGTGAGATGTATTGACAAGAGGTACAGATATTGAATCCGAAACTGATGATAATTGAAGACTTAAAAACAATTTCTTTGTCACCTCACACAAGTTTATTAGATAATTAAATCAAAATTATTCAATTTAAAATCAAGTTTTAATTAAGGGTAAGGAATATGATCTCAGCATATTTTAAGTTCTATAATATGAGAATTTTCAAGGAAATCCAAAAACTTCCCAATTACCCAGTTTTTAACCCCAAAAAATGTCTACTTTGCCTTGAAAAGTTCTAAAACAAAGTACAACTACAATGTGTTTTGTAGTAAATGAATAGTATTGGAGCCAAGATTTCTGTACTTTGAAGCAATTTTCCAAATGTAAATGGTATTTTTGAACACAGAAAAATGTTATGTTGCAAATAAGTAAAAAGGGAAAGGAGAAAAAGGAATTAGGTAAATTTACAAAAGAGGAACTCTTTTTATTGCATAGGTGAAAAAAGATTTATTCCGACTGTACATAATTTTGTTTAAGCCGAGATTTTATTAGGGTTTGGCCATTAAGAATTAAGTTGCAAATTTTCAAACCCATGTTAGGGCTAAAACCTTAACTTGATTGAGATTAAGGTGGAACAAAATTTGGTGTGTGTTGGAAATATTGAAAGAACACAGATTAGTAGAGGAAGAGTGAGGTGAATGGAGTTACCAGGAAATAGCTTTCTCCATGTTGCAAACTCTGAAGTAAAAAGCCAAACTCGTTAATGGGGATAGGCACACCTGAGGAATGAACCAAGTCCACATCTTCACCAAACATGGCTTTCACATCAAGCGGTCCCCTTGGAACTTCTGTTGGAACTCCATTGATGAACACTGTGATGAATCCTAAAAAAAAAAAAACACACGCACAGCTTTAACAAATCCTAGTAAATTACAAGGGAAATTCATGCTCTTCCATCAACAGTTTAACTCAAGTCAGTTTGCAGGATTTCAGCACTTAAATTGCTGCAGATTTGTTGCTGAGATTCTGCAAACTCAACTACTGCTTCAAATTGATCGCACAATCACGTGATGTGACCGCAAACGTGTCCACCAAAGTTCAATTCTCTATTGTGAGGATTCTGTAAAACCAATTAAGGTTTCCCTTTTCATTCTACCCCCTTAAATATTGGGAAAAAGATTTAAGGTTGAATGTTAACTAAAACAAGTGAAAGTTGAGAATCTTTGTAAAGCTTCACAAAAAACTATAAAGTGTACATATAATTGGCTTACCTTCTTTAGGTTTTTTTCAATCATTAGTTTCTCTTGTGTAAAATTGATTTCTCTTGAGAACTCATAAAAATTTCTTAAAACAAGGCCAACAGAAAGCTTGAATATGAAATAAATAATGTAGCATAGTGCAACTCCATTTTCAAACATTAAATACATTGTTATTTTATAATTAATCTTTAAAAGTTTTTTAAAAATTGTGTAATTTCAATTTAAAACTGCTATTTAATCCCATATTGTAAAACAATGTATTAAAACAAAAATATTATCAGTGTTGAAGGATTATTAATACATAAATAATATTTAGGGGTGATATTAGATACTAATTAAAAGTTGTAGGAAAAAACAAAAAGAATAAACACCTGACTTTTTCAAATCCATGAATATTAATTAAAACATAAATTTGGATGAAGAAAAGGGTATATTTTAGAATTAGATGACAAGAATCCACAGTAATTGTGTCATCAACATGAACCAAACGAATATAACATATTAAGTTTAATAGAAATAAATAAGATGAAAAACAAAAATACTAAAACCAAGTAATCAACTTTTTCTTTTTCCACCATGCAATTACCAGTTTGATAGTGCAAATTTGAAGTTTCTGAAACACTTGAGCTTTGCCCAAGTTCTTGAAACCCCATTTGAGCAGACATTGAAAGCAGATTCTCGAACCCATCATCCCCCATAACACCGCAAGAAGAGGAGGAACCGACGGGGAAAGGTGGCGGTGCAAACCCCATGGCGGCAGCAGCCGCCGCACCACTGTTGTCATACTGAATTGCACCCCCACCGTATACTGCTTGGGCTTGGGGGTTGTTATTCCTTTGTTCTGAACCTGCTGCGAGGCTGGCTTGCAGCTGGCGTTGACGGCGGCGAGACCTAGAACGCCGGTTTTGGAACCAGTAGAAGACATTAGCATCCCCAACGGAACCAAATTTCTCAAGCAGCTTTCTTATTCTCACAGTTTCATCTTTTGAAGGGTTGACCATGCCACTATTGAAGATGGACTCAAGTATGAGGATTTGTTCTGGTTTTGGCGTCCATCTTGATCTCACTGGTTCACTTCTTTCGGAAACATGGCTCGGACTATTAGGGTCGGGACCATGATCTTCCATTACTGCGATGAAGGCTCAAAAAAGAAAAAGAAAAAAGCTAAAAAAATGGTGTTGAAACTGAAAACTAGGTTTATAATATAGAGAAAAAAACAAAGCACATGAATACACAGTCTAGAATACATGAGAGAGGGGGGTGAATTTATATAGGCCTTGATGGAATGTTACTTCCTAAAGTTACCAAATCACCCTTATGTTGTTTGCACCTCCAAGAGTTGAAATTACATCATTGCCTCTTATGGCCATTTGTGTATTTGTATGATTTTTTTTCCCTTCTCATTCATAGTTGAAGTTTGTAATTGTCTTTCCTAATAATATTATTTCCAATATTCGAATCAATGTCTTCTCTTGATAGTACAATGTCACCCAATGCTTATAAGTTATAAATGTTGTCTTTTAATGTTCAAATTTACGTCCTCGCTTCAAGAATACAATATGCCGTACCACTTCACTCAAGATTTATAAATACATTTTGTGTTATTAAAATCATGATTTAAATCTTTTATATTTTAATTTTATAAAATTTTGAAATATGAATATAATTTTTTTTTTACCAATTTCATGTCGTATTGCTAATTTACTTTCATGCCAAGTCGATCATGTTGGTGTTTATGTAATAATGTTTGGCCTAGTAAAAGCAAATTTAGAGAATGTTATGAGTGCCTAACTACACTAGTTAAAATGATTTTTATAAAGAAAAAGTGTAGTTCAATAAAATGAAATGTATTAACAAAAACAAGTTCTAAAAATGAACTCCTACCAATTTCTTTATACCTTAATCAATATTTATACACACATGTTAATTGAAGCCTTTAAAGAGAGATGTTGTTAGATTCATCAACCGATTCATGAATTCTAGCTATTTAGCTTCCTTGGTTTAAGGATTTTGTATCCTATTATTCAAACTTTTTCATCTCTTTTCCTTTCATACTTGACGAAAGGTGAAAAGCATACTTTTTGGTTTGTCTCAGCCTTTAATTTATTCTATTAAATATTATATTTAGATCAACATTGAAACATGCATAATTAGCCTTTATGTCAAGTGAATGGCAATGTTGCACATTTCCCCCCCCCTTTTTGCATAGTAATAATGCCACCCATTTGATTTCTATAAATACTAATGGAAAAGCTAAACACAAATAGTATTTTATTACTCATTGCCTATTATTGTTCCTACCTAGCTTCTTTACTTTCATATGGTAATTTCAATTCTAAGATAATTCACTCCTTTTTACTTAAGAGAACATTTTAGTCCTCATCTAATACTTTAAATTCTATATATATATCTATTCTTTTGTACAACTAAATCTACTTTGACTCTACTGAAATACGTATCATGAAATTATATTCAAGAAAGTAGAACTTGGTTTGACCGAAACTTAACATAAAGAGAAAGAGTGGTCAAAATGGTAAAGAAACACAGAAGAAAAGAGGGATGGAGAAGGAAATTAGGGTTTCGGCTAATATGGCTAAATGCATGTGAAGGAATGCATGGAAAGCTGGGCTCGCTGTTATTTATATAATTTTGTTTTTGAATTTTTCATAATAATAAAATCTGAAAGAGAAGCAAAAAACAGTGATGGTCAAAAAATGGTGGTATAGTAATTAATAATTTTAGTAAAATAAAGAAAGGGTGACGTTAAGCAAAACATGGCTTACAGTAGCACTGCCATCTTCTGTGTTAATAACATTTTATATTAAACGAGAGGACGAAAATAGGCATTCAAGGTTGGCTTAAACTTCGAACACTTTGTCTCCCCTTTTTTTTTTTTTTATATTTCAATTGTACGTATAGTTAAATACGTGTTCTCAACCCAACCCATCATTTATCATTTAATACATTTTATGGTGGGATTTAGAAGTATAAAACAGGAACCGACTCTGGGTTTTTTCTGTCCTGCCTTTCCATTTTTCTTTTTTTCTTTTTTTCCTTGCCCAAGAACTTAGCTTTTATTCCATACAAAGGTGCTTTGCTTTGCTTTCTTTAATCACTCAAAGCTACATATATTTAATATAGTAAAATGGTGTAGCGACCTCTTGATTAATTGGGTTGGGAAATATTAATTAGTCGGCACAGCCAAATATCTGTTCAACCAGGTGAAATCGATTCATATATTCTAAACTTCCAGTAATAGACATTAGAAACCTCTTATTCCTTAATACACATTAGACACCATTTTAAGGGTGAATATATATATATATATATATATATATATATTCTTTGTAAAAATATTGAAAAGAAGCATATACAAATAGTTATTAATTAAGAAAAATAAATATATATAAACTGAAATATCCTCAATATTTGATATTTCATTTAGGAAAAATCAACATGTGCCAACTTTTAAAGTATTAACCCAAAATTATTTGATATTTCATTAAAATATTAATGAAAATTTTAAACTCCACAAATCACACACAAAAAAATTTAAATATTAAAAAAGTTACAAATGGATGTTGTGGAATCAATACGTGTGGTGTACTCAAGAGTTATACAATTAGATAGTAAAAAGTTAAAATTACAGGTAAGTTTTAAGAAGGTGATAAATACCATCTTTTAACATTTAGTAAAAATAAGAATTTTAAAAGAAAATGAGACACATGGAAACATAATCTGTGGAATTAAAATTATTTATTAATGATGTATCAAATATTAATTGAAAATTTTAAACTCTCCATTTAGGGTATAGTAAATAAATAAATGTAAAAGAATAGACACTTAAACCCTACTTATTGAAGCTATGTATTATGCTCTAGGTCCATGTACTCTTCATAAATTTAAAATTTAGTTCATATACTTTTAATTTTAGGAATTTAGTCTCTCTATTTTTTAAATTTTAAAATTCAGTTCAAATTGTTAAAATTATTAAATTTTTTTAAAATTTGTTAGTCTGATATTTTGAAATAAAAAAACTTACTTGGTAGCAATATAACTAAAAATGGCATTGTAATGAACATGTATTTAACAAAATAATTTTAACAATTTTAACCATTGAACTTGAATTTTAAATTTTAAAGTAGAGAGACTAAATTCTTAAAAATAAAAACATAAAGACTAAAGACTAAATTCTAAATTCTGAAAAATACAAAGACTTATGGCATATTTAACCTTTAGTTTATTTTTCTTTCTAGCATATAATCATTTTTAGTAAATATTATTTTCACTGGTAACATATTAGAAATTTTAATTAGTAAATATTTTTAAAATTGAATAAAAGGAATTATATTAGAAGTAGATGTTTCCCAAAAATAGAATAAAATAATTAAACCATAATCTAAAAAATTAGTAACAAAAATGGTGAAACGCACACGGGGTGAGACTAGCAAAAACGCTCAAATACATGTGCCCTAAAAGCAGAACCAGATGCTGGTCGGTGTCCCCCTAAAATTTACCCGCATTTTCCTCTTTAAAATATTGTCAAAAATATATACATAAACAACCCATTTCAACTAATTAATAAGAATGTCTTATTTGCTGTTTAATCTCTCTGTTTATTGGGTGGACCGTCCGGTTTAGTATACCCTTTTCGGTCTAGTTCAAGTTCGAACAAGATATTATCATTTCTTCGATCTAACTCAAATTCAATTTAAGTGATAAAAATATCTTTTTTAAAGAATGAAAAATAATATATTAATATATTATTTATTTTGGGTAATGAAATAGGTTGTTGGGCTAAGCCAACCTTTTCTTTTAAATCAACTCGAAATTTGACCCTTAAATAAATTTATTTAATTTCAAATCTAAATTTTATTTCAAGTATTTAAGAAAAATAAAATAAGGTACTAATTACATGCTTTCTTCTATGGATGTTAGAGGTATTAGCTCGGATTGGATTTATGTATGGTATTAATCTTATATATAGCTGTCTAAATTTGACCTAGTCTATAATATGAACCATAAATTTTATTTAAATTTATTCATATTTATAAATAATTAAATTCTCAACATAATATAAAATGTTTTACAAGCATTAAGATATACAAAGCACCCCAAACATGATGCCTTCTATCATTAAATTTTGATATTAAATTTGATGCTTACTTAAATTTTTTAAGGGATTTAATGATAAAAGGGCTCCAAGCTCGCACTACCGTCTGCCTTCACCAGTAAAAATATATGTTAGCTCATCTCATATTTTAGATTAGTCTATTTTTTAAAATTAAAATTCATTTTTTAATTTTAATATTTTTATTTAAATGAATAATTTCGACCACTGGACAAATCTAACAAATCATCAACAGTGACTGTTTATTTGACAAACAACTTTATATTTGTATTGCATTCAAAATTTTAATCAAATAAAAACTAGCCCTTACCTTAAAAAACTAGCCTTTAAAGAAAACCAAAAGTAGCCATTAATTGTTATATAAATAAACCCATAGCATCAGTACATTCAGTAGAAGTGGGTACAAACCATAAAATAAAATAAATAATATTTAGATTTCACAAATAAGAATGATAATAATTATGTTATAGAGCATAATAAAATGGTGACTATTTGGCACTGTATTTTTTATTCCACAAGCAATTTTTAGAGATTTATTTTTAATATTTTATTATATTTGTATAAGACATTTGTCAACCCTTAACCCTGCTCATAGAATCTAAAAACTCCACATGCAGTATACTAAATATTTTCCCATAAAAAATATTTAAAATAAGGGAAATTAGTTGGTGCACTACCGGTGGAGATTTTAGACTCCACAAGCAAGGTCAATGATTGATAAGTGTTCTATAAAGGTATAGTAAAATATTAAAAAATAAATATTTTAAAAAAAACACATCAATTTTTAAAGTTACTTATAGAATAAAAAATACACCGCCAATGTATCAAATACTCACCAAAAATAAATATATAAAAATAAAACACAAAATAATTTTTTTAAATATGCTTATGAAATTAAATATATATAATACTAAACCTAAAATAAAAATATAAAAACTTATTTTAAAGTGAAACCAATAAAGAACTTTATTAGTATTTAAACCTGAATATTTCATTAATTACATCTTTTATATAAATATCACCTTACGGATTAATATATATATATATAATTATAAAATTATATGTAGAGCGCTACATCTTTATTAGTCTAAAATTAATGTAACTTCTATAATATTTTTATATTATTAATATTTAAATAATCTAATTGTCATGAATATTATGTAAGTAGGTCAAAATAAAATTATACAATTTTGAAGGTCAATGTTAAAAATTGTATTAAAAGGACTTAAATTGAAATATCAATTGTTAGGGCGGAAGTATTATTTTAAAAAAAATAAAGAATTGAAATTTATTTATTTATCAAGAAAGCCAAGGGCCCAAGGCATTGAGTTGTACTTAAATTATTATTTTGATAATTTAAATAGTAAAGCAAACAACAAAACTAAAATACAAAAGGGTATAATTGAAGAGCTAAATTGATAGTGTTGCAATGCATGGGAGTGATGGAATGGGTGTTAGGTAGATTGCCACTTATGCAAGAAGTACAAGGTTTTGATGGGATTTTGGAGTTTATCTACAAATGGAAAACTGCCTACTTTCCTACATTTATCACTGCAAGTGCAAATATATGCAAACCAAAGGAATCTTCACTGTGCTTAGTGTTGACACTGACGCCCCCTTTTTATTTATTTATTTATTTGCCTACGGTGTTCTTTCTCATTACTTCTGCTGCTGCCGCTAGTCCAGCTGTTTTAATTATTTATTTTAACTCTTTACCTACAGTTTAGAATATCTTACTCTAAACATAAGTTAAAAAAAAGACAAATGAGGACATCAAATCGATACTTTGTCTATTGGTGTGAATATATATCTATTAAAGAAGTTCAAACATCAGCAAAAAATAAATGATTTGCCAAAAACAGCCAAAGGAAAAAAAAAATTGGAGGTATCACTTAAAATTTATATATTTTGGAGATTTGTCTATAGGTGATATATTGAACTAAAATCATTTTGTATCGTTTAATGTTAAACGTTTATTTGAGTGCATTGAGTGAAATATTTGAGTGATTTGGTTAGGTTTTTAAATTTTCAAGGGGAAAATTTAGAGAGAGGATATTTATATCTTAGGTATAAAGGTCAGAAGTTAAAATTGGTGAGTGTTAGAGCTTGAAAGTACTTGTTGTACAAGGTGCTAAGATAATGAATATTCTCAATGGGCAAGATTTGTAAATGTAGGAAAATTAAACTACATAAAAATATCATATGTTCATAGAATTTTTGCATTTTTCATTGTTGGTGCTTTAAGCACTGCTTTTTTTTTTTTTACCTACAAATATCAATTTTGGACTCAACAATTGGGATCAAAGCCTCCCATTAAACACACCTAATGGACATCCTAATATTGATATTTGTTTGCAATGGAAGGTGCTTCAATGTCTTGTCTCACTATGCTTGATGGTGCAACCTATGTCTATTGGAAGGTCAAGATGATAGCCTTTATCAAAGCCATAGATGAAAGAGCTTGGAGATATGTAACAGCCCACCCGGCGAAGTCTCGGTATCTGATTATTGTTTAAAGTGTCTTGGTGAGTTAAGTGTAGAGATGAGTAAGTAAATTGTTTGTTTCAGTTAAGTATAGAATTCTTTGTATACACCATTTGGTGAACTCTTAGCTTGGCGAAGATCTATGGTTTGGCGAACCTTCCGTTAAGTGTACGCCACCCAGATGCTTTGACAAACTCGCTTGGTTTATTGCTAAATGGATTTGTTTATTATTAAATAAGGAAATTTAGTTAGTTAAATTGAGACTTAGTTAGAATGGAACTAAGCTACTGTAGGTGAAAAGACATAATTTTTTATATGCGCACTTAATCACAAAAATCAAGAGTGTTAGTGGAATTATCTGATTATTCCACTAAACCTTGTCTCCATGCTGAAGTATATAAATATAGCAGTGTCTTCACCGAAAACCTTTACGCTTTCTTTGTGTTCATCTTCCTCCTTGATCTTCTTTGCATTTTTTGAAAACCAAAATCCAGAAAACCCATCTGAAGTTGGGTTCGCTGTAGCCAGTCAACTTATACGTTTACCATAGCTTTCTAGCAATTACTAATGAACCCTAGGTTGTTTTTAAGGCTATTTACGTGCTTTCAATTCTACATGCATAAGTGTTAAACTGGTGTGTAAGGAAGGAAACTTCCTGGTTCTGGGTTAAGTGTTAATGTTTTATACATGCATGTCTAGATTTGATGAAGTGGTAATCTGATATGTTTAAATAACCTTATTTTTAGCTCAAGGCGCTACTAAAGGTCCAAGTGAAAAAAGCCAATGACCTACTATTTAAACTCTTGTTATTTTTCTGCTGAGTTTCTTCTTACTTCCATGTGATGTGATTATCTTTACTTTATAACATTGTAAGGTAAGTATTCTTACTCTGTAAAAGATGATTACTGTATGTGTGTGCGAAAAACAGTTGTCTATTCAAAGTCATTAGTTTGAGTTCTGTATGTCTGGGATAAGAAGTATGGGTCATTTTCATGTCAAGTCATTACCATCTGCTCCTGAAAAGAATGATATGGTATGAACTGATCTACGGAAATGGAGCTAAAGGAAATATGGTGTGTAGCCTCCGGTAGGGTAGATATATGTTACAAACCGAATTTGCATAACACAATTAAACATGCTACTGAATGATTCTGAAATGGGAGCTATAATGAGAGAATGTATATGAATGAAACATAAACATCTGATATGAATTTGACTCTGAACTCTAGGTATATGGCTGGCATGAAAATTGAATGTTTGAGTTATGATGTGTTGGTGTATAGTATTCGCCTATGTGACACGCCATTGGCATACCAAGTCTGTCTGAGTTCTGTATACGCCATTGGACATAATCTGTAATGTTGAATGAGTCCTTTGAAATATTGGATTGTGTTATTAGTATTCTACTTAATATCTATATGGAACTCACTAAGTTCTTTTGAACTTACCCTGTTACCCTTTTTCCTTTTCAGGCCTATTGTTGAAGGAAGACTTTCTAAAGGACTACACCAGAGGATATTTGTCGCTGTGAGACATCTATTAATTTGTACTATGCATGATATATGAGGGTGATGTCTAGTTGTATTTTGAGATAGAATTGCAATTGAAACTTATGGTTGTTAAACAATACTTTAATGAAATTATCTTATCGAAGTTTATACACTAGTTGGCTTATACTTTATTTTAACATTTTATTAAAGGTTTAATTCAAACACTACAAATTATACAAAGTTTTCGCCAGAACCAGTTTTAAAGATGGATGATTTTCTAAGTAGTGACACGTCATGCTTGGTTTCTTCTAAAGGACCAGTTTTGGCGTGTTACAAGATATATTCTAAATGGTTGGGATAATTTGTTTACTAAAGAATTAGGTGTCAAGAACTAAAAACCTAAAGTGTAATAGACTATAGAAGAAGAGAGGCTTGAAAGTGTTAATTCAAAAGCTCTTAATGCAATGTTTTGTAGCGTAGATGGACATAAGTTTAAATGGATCTCTAAATTCAAGAGTGAAAAAGAGGCTTGAGATTTCAAACAACTCATAAAGGTATAAGCATAGTAAAGCGATAAAAACTGCATATGCTTACTACTAAATTTGAAAATCTAAGAACACAAGAGAATGAAACATTAGGGAAATCTATGTCAAACACTGTGATTTATCTAACCAGGCTTTTGCCTTTAGAGATGAATACACAAAATGTAACACATTATTATTCGAACCTACATTCAATCTATACTATTAAATGATTAAGTTCAACCAATACATGCATACAATATGATATACAATCATTTTTGGTTCTTAAATGAGCTTATGAAAGTTGTAAAGCTAACCCGAGGTCTAATTAGGACCAAATTGTAAAAATTTCAAAACACTGGGTTGACGTCGCGATGTCAGAGGGTTCCTCTTTGTGACACAAAATACTGACTAGGTCTCTTCGCAGTAATCAATACTCAACGTCGTGTCGTGGCATGACAACTTAGTCTCGTCGCGACGACAAACTCTCTTTGCTTGCTAACCTATCCTCGGCTCTAGTCGCATTATTATTCATTCAGCTATTGAACTCTTCAGTTCCACACTTGTAAGCTTAATGAATATAAATCTTGTAAATTTTGTTATATAAGACTATACAGGTGAGAGAAGGTCATAAAGCCTCAAAATTTGACTCTCATATATACACACATATAATGTGACATTTATCATCAACATAATCATTATAATCATTCGATATTTTTAACTATAAAACAAAAACAAATATATCAGTATCCAAATCCTGACTCAATTCGACTCAATTATGGTATGTACCTCTAGACTCAATTTCGAGCTCGATTTAGTCTGAGAATTGACTAAACATGTAAAGCTCTGATACCACTAAATGCAATACCCTTAACCCACATCCGTGCTAGAATAGGGTTACAGAGTATTATCGATCAACAAGCATAATTCCAATTTGCAAACATGCCAATTTCAATTATGACTGTTGATCGGTAATACTCCGTAACCCTATTCTGGCAACGGATGTGGGTTAGGGGTGTTACAATAGTTCCATTAGTCACAAACTAGGTTCTAAGGTACCTCAAAGTAAAGAAAAGATTGAACCGCATTTAAGCTAAAGAATTGTAGTTTATACTGAAATAAAAATGCTAAAAATTGAATATTATTTGTTTGTTTTGCAACAGAGAAAGGACGGAGATTAATCTCAATGATGTAAAAATAAGGGAATAGCAATAACTTTATGCCATTCAAGACAAATTTGGGTTTTACAGTGAGGAAAGAAGAGAAAGATGAGATACAGATTCATAGATTAATGCTTGTAATTCCTGGAATCAAGAATCTGAAAGAGAAATCATGTTCTACAGGGTTAAGACAAGTTGTAGCAGAGTGAAATGGGCTTTTGAGAGAGTGAAATACAGGTGTAGGCTTTGATGAAAATGGTGGCAGGAGTTTTTTTTTTACCATAATAGCAACTATAGTGGAAGAGAGAAAGGGAGAAGAAGAAAGAAGATAAAAAAAATTTATTAAACAAAATTTTTTTAGATGACATCATCAATGACAACGTGTTTATATGGCACGCCACATAGGCTTACTTTATTGACCGACGCTTGACTGACAGTCAACTTATGTTTACATTTAAAATTGTGTTGATTTTTGAAAAAACATAACGTTGAGGGTGTCAACAAAAAAAGGTAAATGACACAAAACCAAAAACCCTAAACATTGAGGGTATTTTAAGATAGAATTGCAATTGAAACTTATGGTTGTTAAACAATACTTTAATGAAATTATCTTATCGAAGTTTATACACTAGTTGGCCTATACTTTATTTTAACATTTTATTAAAGGTTTAATTCAAACACTACAAATTATACAAATTTTTCGCCAGAACCAGTTTTAAAGATGGATGATTTTCTAAGTAGTGACACGTCATGCTTGGTTTCTTCTAAAGGACCAGTTTTGGCGTGTTACAAGATATATTCTAAATGGTTGGGATAATTTGTTTATTAAAGAATTAGGTGTCAAGAAGTAAAAACCTAAAGTGTAATGGACTATAGAAGAAGAGAGGCTTGAAAGTGTTAATTCAAAAGCTCTTAATGCAATGTTTTGTAGCGTAGATGGACATAAGTTTAAATGGATCTCTAAATTCAAAAGTGAAAAAGAGGCTCGAGATTTCAAACAACTCATAAAGGTATAAGCATAGTAAAGCGATAAAAACTGCATATGCTTACTACTAAATTTGAAAATCTAAGAACACAAGAGAATGAAACATTAGGGAAATCTATGTCAAACACTGCGATTTATCCAACCATGCTTTTGCCTTTAGAGATGAATACACAAAATGTAACACATTATTATTCGAACCTACATTCAATCTATACTATTAAATGATTAAGTTCAACCAATACATGCATACAATACGATATACAATCATTTTTGGTTCTTAAATGAGCTTATGAAAGTTGTAAAGCTAACCTGAGGTCTAATTAGGACCAAATTGTAAAAATTTCAAAACATTGGGTTGACGTCGCGATGTCAGAGGGTTCCTCTTTGTGACACAAAATACTGACTAGGTCTCTTCGCAGTGATCAATACTCAACGTCGTGTCGTGGCATGACAACTTAGTCTCGTCGCGACGACAAACTCTATTTGCTTGCTAACCCATCCTCGGCTCTAGTCGCATTATTATTCATTCAGATATTGAACTCTTCAGTTCCACACTTGTAAGCTTAATGAATATAAATCTTGTAAATTTTGTTATATAAGACTATACAGGTGAGAGAATGTCATAAAGCCTCAAAATTTAACTCTCATATATACACACATATAACGTGACATTTATCATCAACATAATCATTATAATCATTCGATATTTTTAACTATAAAACAAAAACAAATATATCAGTATCCAAATCCTGACTCAATTCGACTCAATTATGGTATGTACCTCTAGACTCAATTTCGAGCTCGATTTAGTCTGAGAATTGACTAAACTTGAAAGCTCTGATACCACTAAATGCAATACCCTTAACCCACATCCGTGCTAGAATAGGGTTACAGAGTATTATCGATCAACAAGCATAATTCCAATTTGCAAACATGCCAATTTCAATTATGATTGTTGATCGGTAATACTCCGTAACCCTATTCTGGCAACGGATGTGGGTTAGGGGTGTTACAATAGTTCCATTAGTCACAAACTAGGTTCTAAGGTACCTGAAAGTAAAGAAAAGATTGAACCGCATTTAAGCTAAAGAATTGTAGTTTATACTGAAATAAAAATGCTAAAAATTGAATATTATTTGTTTGTTTTGCAACAGAGAAAGGACGGAGATTAATCTCAATGATGTAAAAATAAGGGAACAGCAACAACTTTATGCCATTCAAGATGAATTTGGGTTTTGCAGTGAGGAAAGAAGAGAAAGATGAGATACAGATTCATAGATTAATGCTTGTAATTCCTGGAATCAAGAATCTGAAAGAGGAATCATGTTCTACAGGGTTAAGACAAGTTGTAGCAGAGTGAAATGGGCTTTTGAGAGAGTGAAATACAGGTGTAGGCTTTGATGAAAATGGTGGCAGGAGTTCTTTTTTTACCATAATAGCAACTACAGTGGAAGAGAGAAAGGGGGAAGAAGAAAGAAGATAAAAAAATTTATTAAACAAAATTTTTTTTAGATGACATCATCAATGACAACGTGTTTATATGGCACGCCACATAGGCTTACTTTATTGACCGGTGCTTGACTGACAGTCAACTTATGTTTACCGTTAAAATTGTGTTGATTTTTGAAAAAACATAACGTTGAGGGTGTCAACAAAAAAAAGGTAAAGGACACAAAACCAAAAACCCTAAACATTGAGGGTATTTTTTGCAATTATGCCAATAATTTATTTACATTTTTGAACTTTATTTAATTCAAAAATCATAAAATCATTTTCATGCCATTTTCATGTTCATTTAAAGAAAATTACATTCATTTCCAAATGTTTCCCATTTCTTTAAATTTACCATTTCTGTTCATTTGATTCAACATGCAATTCATTTTTTATTTCAACGAGCTAGCGGAGGGACCGGTTGGACATATGTGATTAGAGCTCAAATCATTTATAATTAAGTTCCAACTATAAAATCGTGATTGAGCTCTCCCCAACAACATACCATTGTGAAAGAAACTCGATCAGTGCTCGTCCAATGACCTTGTTATAAGTCCCTCATAGGATATCCTTAATCTCTTTAGGATAAATCTGTTCTTCCAATATGATCCTATTTTCTTTCATGGTAACAATTATATCTTCCTTCATGAAAAGTCAATTACTATCAAATAGTAATCAATTCATTCATCACAAAGACGAACAAGCCATGATTATGTTTACTTTTCATCAACCATGTAATGCCAATGAGAAGATATCATTTACCTAAGTCTCGGCCTTTGAATTGCACTATTGTCAATGATGCTAAATATTGTAAAAGTTGTATACCCAATGCACCAGCTTTTAGTACCTTATCTATTTGAACTCAAGCTTTTACTTACATCAAATTATACGAGTCACACATACATAGTCCATCATCCACTCAGGATTTAGGTATGCCACACTTTGAATGTTACAAGTAAATAAATCCAAAAACGAATTCAAAATCTATTCTTTTTAGGTCCAGCCCAATATATTATTAGTCTAGTCAGTCACATATATGTCTCTATCTTTTGGGAGTCATTCACTTCAATGCCCAAGACAAAGCATCTCTAGATTTTTTTTTTTACTTTTTAATATTGATATAAGTTTATTGTGTGTGTATTTTTGTGTTGTTTTCTCAACTCATTATGAACTAAACTCTATTTTCTTGAAACAATGATGCATTTTATTTTTTTGGTTAATTAATTACTTTTCTTGGAAGAGAGAATAAAGGTCGAGATCTAAATTGAATAGGTTAGGGTTAACTTTAGTAGCATTCACAAACAAGTTAATTTGCAAGATAGGAACATACTTGATGCTTGTCACACCTCAAATCTGATGAATCTAAGATTCAGGCGTGTAGTGGTGAAATAATATGTTTGGCGAAGTGTAATCTGCCCAATTGTTTCTGTCGAAACCATTTTTTTATTTTATTTGAAAAAATGGGGATTGACTTTGAAAATAAAATGGGAGTCGCCACCAATCTTTTATTGAGGTGTGATCGGATCACTTTAAAAATGATTTTTTGGTCTACGAATTTTGAGAAAACAAGTTCGGGAGTCGGTTACGCACGAGGAAGGGTTAGCACCCTCATAACGCCCAAAATTGGTACCGAATTAATTGTTTAATGTCTTAATGTCGAAACTTAAAAAGATTTTTAAATACGATCCCATGAGATGAAAGCTTAAATAATTGAATTGGCTAAATAGACGGACCCATCTCAAAGAAATAAACCGGTATACTCAGTGAGTTAGAGCACAACAGTTCAATTTTCGAAGCTAAACTCGTCTCTTTTAAAAAAAAATTTAAAATGTTTTAAGAAGGATATTTGATTGTTCGGGTCAATCGAGAAGTTAGAATCCAGTAAGTTAGGGTTCAATTTCTCGAAATTCCTAAACATCAAGTATTGCCTTTATTTTAAAATCGAGATAACAAAATGTCATATCCAGTAAGTTAGGATCCAACATTTCAAAATCTTAAGAACTTCATTGTGAAAAAAATGTACGATTTTAATAAAATGAACACTTGATTATCTAAGTTCATCGAGAAGAGTTGAAGCCCAGTAAGTTAGGGCACGATTCTCTCGAGAACTTACGAACACCAAGCTTTTTCTTTTTTGGAATTATGAAATAAAATAATTATAATGCTAAAGTAAAATACAATTCTTACAAATAGAACATAATTGAGTAGCAATACATATAATGTAAAAGATAAATAACAACCTAGACTTAAACTAGAAGCAATCAAGCAAGTAATAAGCAAATGCAAACATTGACTTTAATCATGTTATACAAACATCCATATTAATAATTAAGCAACCTATAAATTAATAATCAATATAAAAAATTTCGAGACAATAAGAAAAAGAAAAACAATAATAACCATAAATAATGT
This sequence comes from Gossypium raimondii, assembly GCF_025698545.1. Classification (NCBI taxonomy): domain Eukaryota; kingdom Viridiplantae; phylum Streptophyta; class Magnoliopsida; order Malvales; family Malvaceae; genus Gossypium; species Gossypium raimondii. Next base: position 51,132,090 of record NC_068577.1, on the reverse strand, counting down.
GAATATTTGATACAATTTGGTAATTGAACTAAAAACAAATAAAAGGTTTGAATGAATTTTAATGAAAGATTTTAAAAAATAAAAAAAATGAAATCAAATAAAAGTGAATAACTTAAAATTAATACTTGCATTTTGATTTATAAAAAAATCTAGTATAAATAATAGTATATACATAGTAATAATACATATAAACGTTAAAATAAATAAAATAAAATAAATTAACAAATTTAAAAGGAATAAGGCTTCCGTGTATAAAAAAATAATTTGAAATTAATAATATATTAATATATATACATATGCATACTAAAACATATATTATATATTCATATGTACAAAAATATGAGATATTATTATTTAAAATTTGAAGTTAATTATATATATATGAACAAAAAAGTATAAATTATGCCAAGATAATATATAAAATATATAAAAATATTTATAAAATTAAATAATGAATACATAAAATAATATTATATAATAAAAGAATTTATAGTAAAATTAGGTTAACTAATATATATATATAATATTAAATATAATAACAACAAATAAAATTAATAATAATAAACCAATTAATTTAATGAAAACGGATCTACTTTGAATTCTAACAAAATTCTAAGGGTTGATTTGAAATAAATGAGCAAATGTCCACATTGAAAACCACTGAAAATCATAGAGACTATTATAGCAATTTAACGCAAGAAGTTAAAACAATCAAAATCGGACGTAGAAAACGACACCGTTTAGGCTTGGATCCAGGTGAAAACAGAATCAAATATGTGGTACAAATTACAAACAATTGCAGGAAATTAAATTGCAATTCCATTAAACGCAGAGGGACCTGTTAGGTAAATAGATCAGACATCCATTTCACGCGGATCCTACCCCGAGTCGGGTCACCGCTTGGATCTGGGTCTCAGAACGACGCCGTTTCAAAGCCACCGTATTGGCTCCAAACGACGACGTTTTAACTTCGTGCTTAAAGGCTAAAACCTGAAAGATCTTTTTCATTTTTTAGAAACCCTAAAGAGAACAAATTTTCTCTGCGTCGTTCAGTACTGAGGTACTCGATCGGTCTCCGATCCTAGCCCATTCTCCGATGACGACGAAGAGGGCCAGAATCTCACCGCTAGGTACGTCCTTTCTTTCATTTTATTGTTTCTCTCCTTAACCAACGATTAATAAACGTAAAAATAAGAAAAAGAAAGAAAAGTAATAACCAGTCAAAATTAAAGAGAAAAAAGGAACCCAGAAAACCACCTCTTAGTATTTTGATTTTTTTTTATATTCTGAATGCATGTGTGTAACCGGTTACAAATTTCAATTGGTCCTCTTTATAGCCAAACTGAGACAAAAATAAAATTTTCTCTATTTTTTTTACTTTCTTCTTATTTTTTGCTAGTATTTACTGTCAATCAGTTATTGTTGCCCCTTTATTTGCTGTTGCTATCTGTTTTGCTGCTTATTTGTTTGTCCTTCTTGCAGGTACGGCGTACGGAGGGTGGACGTGGCGTGTGGAGGCGTCGCGCGTGTGCGATGGAGAGCAGAGAGGTGCTACTGCTGCGGCACTGGGAGGCATTGCTGCTAGGGTTTTTTGAAACTGTTTTGGGTTGTATTGGGCTGAGTTGGTTTGCTGGGCTTAGAATCGGGTTTAGGGAAGGTTTTGGGCTATGTTGATTCGGGTTGATGTAATTGGACTATTTATTTGTAAATGGACTTTTAATATATATTTTTTGTTTTTATTATCTATATTGGGCCGAGAAATATTGGGCCATTACAACTTCCTTTGGCGAATATGTGTGGGCGTTTAGTAACCGTCATGTAAGTAAATGAAATTTTCCATTTCAGATTATTCTACTATTAAAAGAGAAAGATTTTGCTAAGTGAAATGGTATCTATGGTATGAATTATAGCCAAATGCATTGTACATCTTGTTTGTCTTAGTATTGTGCTGGTTGGATTATAAAGTGACTTGGTTAGGAACCAACTAGATTGACTGGTCTAATATCTATTCTGCAGGGTTCTCATTTATGTTTCTTTCAGAATATTTAGGCCATTAAGAAAGACAAATTCTGAATTGAGTGACACTTTTTGAGTTCCACTAGGCGAGGTTGGGTTATATATATATGAGTTAGAAGGGTTCTGAAAAAGTTTCTTCTTTTTCTCCAAAATGTTACTCTCTAATTCTTTTTCTTAAATCCAATTGTATCTCTTCCTCATTAAGCTAGAAGCAAAGGTTCTTGGTTTAATCAATGGTCATTCCATATTCGGGTAATTATTACAACTCTGCATACTAAGTTCTGAAAGAGTAAGTCTGTAAGAGGTATATGAATAGTAAGTTATAAGTATAAGGCTTTCAATGTGGGTTGTCAGTGGTTGGCATAATAGTAATTTGTATGTGAATGAATTTTAATGGTGATCTTATGTTCTTGAAGCAATTATTATTGTTGGTTTGAGAAGGATGTCTGAGTTTAGAGCTTCGATCGATAGTGGGTGAGTATCAGGTAGTCTCCATCTTGACTCTTGCATGAAAACTGTTCAAGTAAAAGTAAATATATATAAATGATAATAACGTCTCTGATAATTGATTAGGAAGAATAGTAAATATGATATGTATGCTATGATGATATGTATAAAGTTCTGTTGAAAAGAATGTTGATTGGAAAATATGCAAGTAAATTTTGATATAAGGAAAATTATGAATCAATCAAGTGTGTGAACAATCTGGTAAGTGAATTCTGAGTAATGTCCCTTTTGTGGAGCCTTTGGTAGGACAATTATAATGTTAACCAGACTGGCAGATCACGATACGAAAATAAGTGTAAGACCATGTGGTTTAGACCCATGACAATATATGATATGAAAACACTATGATATAGCCTCCAATAAAATGAAGGCTGGACTAGCAGATCACGATTCATGAAAGTGTGTAAATCCATGTGGCTGAAACTCATGGCAAGATATGACTGCATGAATGTCCATGGTGTAGCCTTCAATAATGTGTAGATCGAACTGACAAATCACAATACATAAAATTTATGTATAAGTCCATGAGAGAGAAACCCATGACACCTACTGTGAAAGTCTGCCTGGACAGTAAACACGTGATTTTGTATGTTGCCCTTGTGGCGTATTTTGTTTGGCCATTATTGCGTACTCTACTAAGTATGTATGTTAGAATGTGATTATTCGCCTTTGTAGTATGTTTTGGATAAATTCTGAGTGTTTTGTGAATGATATTGCTATGATAAGGTTATGATTCGTCTGAAGTTAATTTTGTTGAATTAGATCTGTGATGTAGCTGAATAAGATTTTAAGGGAGTTATTGAAAAGAAATGTGTATCTGTATGTTAAAAAAAGGAGTATCCTCCATAGTAATCTGTTAGTTTTGAATATGGGTGTATTCGTAGTTATGAAAGGACATAAGAAATTGACAATTTGAGATCGACTGTGTTATATAGTGTTGAAATCTGAGTATTTGGTATCCGCCATATCTGAATAGTAACATGTCTTAGGGTGAGTTTGGATGGGCGATGTGTTTAGCTGTGGCTAGTGTAAAAACAGCGGTAGCGGTGAGATTAGATACTGTAGCGATACTGTAGCATGAGACAAAAAGTTAGCTAAATGCACTGCACCGCACCCAATCGCCCATCCAAACCCACCCTTACTCTGAAATGTTATGGAATCTGAGTTGCTTGTCACATTGGGTAGATTTGTGTTTTGTAACAAAGATATGGGTAATTATTTTGAACAATTCGGATAATTCATTATCAGTATAGGTACGTATTGAATTTTAATTAGAAAATGATTTGATTTGGTAAACTAGTGGTATCCAAATTATCGAAGGAATCTGTCAAGGTGTAAGAATCCGCCAGTAAATAGTATCTATGAACAGTCGTTCTGGAATAAGTGTATGTGTGAAATGATAGTTCGTATGATGTGGGCTCTGAAGGTATATTCTTTTGAAAAGTACTTTTGTGGTCTCAAGAGAAAGAAAAGATTAATGAAATGTTTGGAAGGATCTTAAGTTAGTCAGATAGTTAAGAGAGAACTGGTACGCTAAGAGTATGATAGTTAGTGTGTAAGTGTAAGCTTGTACTTGTGAAAGCATTCACCAAAACAGAATTAAGATGTTGAGAATAGTAGCTAGCGCACAGATATTCATTTAGATACTATAAAAGTAACCGCCAATGTATTTTGTATTAACTCTCACTAAGTTCTCCTGAACTTATAAATGTTATATTTATGTTTCGGGTAGTATATTAAGAGAACGTGCCAGGATTATGCATACAATGGAAAATGGCGTATTGTAGGATTTCACCCTAAGAGTCAGTCTTTAATAACCTTTTGTGTTGTTATAAGTTGTGCCAGTCTGATGTAATACTTTTCTTTTCTAAATATTTTCTTTTGTTTCTTTGAATTTGTGTTTTAATTAAATAATAAGAAAATTGTTTTAAGTGACTTCATCTAACTTTCTAAGTATCAACTATTCAGTTTTATCTAGTAATCAAATTTCATTTTATTGACTGGATTAGATAAAATTGAATAGTTGATACTTAGCAACTTAAAATTTGATATTTGTGGAAATGATATCTTCTTATCATTATTACTTGAATGACACGTGCACTTACGTTACAATTTTCAATCATTATTTATTAATAAGATTGCACTTTCTTCTATTGAAGAAATCAATGTTGACCAATTACTTTTATAGATGTCTTTCTATCAAAAGATAAAAGGAATTGCAAAATATAAAACAAAAGTATAAAAATAGTTAAGGAAAAAAGAGATGATATTTATTTTTCTTAAAATTGCAATAAAAATATGTAAAGTTCATTAATTAGAAAATACTGTAATCTATTAAATTATTTAAAAATAAAAATTTAAACAATAATTTCAAGTATATAATTAAAATACAGTTTAAATATCCAAAATTTTAATGAATAATTCAATTTTGGTAATAAATTCAAATGTTCTTTAGCTAGTATTCCTTTACACTTTGAATTAATAATCAACAATAAGTTTAATATTCGAATAACAAATAAGTTGAATAGTGGTGAATATTGAATTTTTTATTACATTCAATGACTACATATTTTAGGGATGAGTATGTTAGGTATGGTTTTGATTACTTTATTATTTTTAAATTTGTGATTTAATTATAATTTAACCTCTTTAATATTAAAATGCCATTAATTCATCCAAATTATTAACACCATTAATAATTTCGATTAAAATGCTTCCGTGGATATTTTAAACCCTAATCCAACTCATCATGTTGAAATAAAACTTCTTTTTACAAGAATAGTGTTTTTAAAATAAATTCACATTAAAATAATTAATTATATTAACTATTTGAATTAATTAATAAGTTTATAAAATATATAAATTTAAGTATAATAAAAATCAAAATTAATGTAAAAAGAAAAGAAAAGGAGATGTGAAGTGTCCCTACGAGATACCTTCTATAAATAGCTTAATAATTTCTCTAAATTTACATCTTACAACCATCTTATCAAACTCCAAATTCCACTATTTTGTCTCATCAAACTTAATGAAACGACAATTTCAATTGGACCACTAACTAACTCCAACAAAAGTCAATAAATTCTTCACTTCTTTTCAAACAGACCAAACGTGTTACATTTGACATCATCCTAAATTAAACATTTTGACTTGGAAATTCATTTTCTATTTTAGAGATAAAATCATGAAATTTAATAAATCTAATTTATTTTACCAATTAAAAGCAAAGTGTGCTGTTAATCAATATAAATGATGATTAACATAACAATTATTGGAGCAATTCCCCTTTTAATCTCTTTTTTCTAAAGTGGGGGCGCACTTTGGCATCTTCATATACATGAATTTGAGGAAACTATAAGATGATATCTATCTAGTTTTAAATAGCATCAAGGTGATCATCAATATCATATTTTACTCTCTCTCTCTCTCTTTAGTTGAGGCCTATGAATTCAACCTATACACTTTCTTTTTTACAGGTAGAGATGTTTCCATTCAACTTAATCTGTTGCAGAAAAGCATTGATGATTGTCTAAAAAGAGTGTACAAAACATGAGTTATGCCTTTTTATTGTCCCTTCAACTTGTACTATCTATTGTTTCTTTTTAAGAATTGAATTTTGAATGAATTAATTTAATTATTAAATATAAAGAATTAATATTTTATTATTTTAGTAGTAAATCAAACTTTGGACAAATATAAATACTATTTAGTAACTAATTGAAAAAGGTTTTTTATACATTTAAGGTTACTTCTTAAATTAAAAAATAATTATATTTTTAATGAATAAGTGGTTATTAGGCTCCTTAGCAAAACCCTCACCGTAGGCATAGGATTTCTTTTAGGGTTATAATGGTTTCTTGGGAAAAATATTAATACGTGAGATGTTTATATATATATATATATTTTGTTTTTGAATTATAATATAAAATAATAATTACTTGTTAATGAGATCTTACCTTAACAGTAAAGAGGAGGCTTTGGTAAATTTGAAATCCTAGGTTTAGAAAGCATTTTGTGTGGTTTTATTTCATATTTATTTTGGCGAATTGTTTAGATAAATTATAATTTTTAATTTGATTTTAGTTGATGGTTGTAATGATTAATTCTATTATTTTGATCTCAAATATTTTTCGCAAGAACAAATTTTTATCGTACGTCACGATTTGAATTAGCGATGTAGATTATAAGATAAACACTTATGACTAATAGATCAAACGATAAAATTCGTTATTGTTTTTATTAAATTTTTAAGATAATAAATAAGCATTAACCAATGCAACGTCTAGCTACAATTTGAAAATCAAATTAACAATTGGAATTATTCATCATAAATATTTTTTTAATTTTATTTTTTACAAAAGAGATTGCAGTTTAAAGAAGATAAAAGAGTAGGAAGATATTGAGATGTAAACTTCAAATTTACTAAATGTTAGCTTTTAGAAATGGCTATGTAAATCGATTAGGAAAAAATTGAATTTATAATTTTTACTTTTTTATTTTATTTTTTAATGTTGCTTTTTATTTTGGAAAATACATAGAGGGATGTATAGTTTATAGAAATGGAAATGGAGCATGGCTGGGCAGATGTTGCTAAATCGATCATTGCTTCACAGTTGACACGTTCTGCTACATCACCCATCTCATTCCACTATGGATATATAATTTTGAAGACCATTACCACTTGTTGGATGATCTATTCCTGCCCTACCCTACTTCTCTTAAATTTAATTTTTGCTACTTATCTTTAATATTTTCAATCTTTTGGAATGCAAGTAAATATTTAAACATAATTCTTTAAAAAAAATTAACCATATGAATTTTTTTCTACAATACATTTTTACATTTTTACCCTTTTAATAGTTATATAGACCAAGATAAAATGACAATTTCATATAGTGGAGCAAGTTAGGGCGAGACAAGCAATTACCATAATTGTTTCATATCCACTGTCCAAAACAAAATCTAGCTCACCTCACTCCATATCCACTTTTCAAAAGAAAAAATTCACTCTATTTAGAATGGATCAGATTGAAATCCATCATATGGTTCAAGTTTTGCCATCCCTAATAATTTCACTTCAGTGTAAGGGAGATTAGAAAATAAGAGAAATTTAATAACATCTATTGTTTTAGATATTAATAGCATGCATCGTTACATCGTGGTGAGTAGAAATTCAAGATAGTTAATACCGTATTAGTGGACGTATTCTTTTTATTAGTACTTGTATGTATCGCTATTGATATGTCTTAGTGTACCATTTTATTTTTATAGATATGTTACACTCATGGCTCAAAAAGGTGTCATTAATGAGAGAAATATCCAAGCATCTCAATTTATTGGACATGATATTGAAGTGTTTCTAGAAAGGGATGACCTAATACAAACTATGACGCACGCGAAACCTTATGTCAAAAACGCGGTGCTTGAATTTTATGCTAATCTTTAGAAGACAATCACTGATAAGGATGATAAACACTATATGCAAGCCTATGTGCATGGGCACTACTTCACTTTCAGCCCTACAGTCATCATTAAGTTTTTGTGTTATAGAAGAGAAGAATATGATAAATTTGTTCTAGATTATGACCATCTTGCTACACAACAATGTCAAGACTACTTGACCTGAAGGTTAAGATTTCAAGACATCAGAACACAAACCAAACTATGATGTTGTTCAAGCCATTGCAACTAAGAATTGGCTTCCATCCAAATAAATCATGAACAAATGGATGGAAGCTCTTCTGTATAAGGTAACTTCTTTTATTCATGTTGATCTTGCACAAATAATCTTTGATGAGGTTGTTAAGCCCATAGAAACCAAAAACAAAAGGTACGTAGTATCATTTCCCTCACTTATCTACTAAATCCTGCTACAACAAAAGAAAGACATGTGTAGGAAAGAAAATTTCCTCAGCCACCACAACCTAAGTTGAAGTATTCTTATAAGTAAAACAGAGGGAAACATGAAAGTACTAGTTCAAATCCTAATGGTGAATACTTTTAAGTTGAGTAGAAACGAGTGCAAGATGTTGCACTAGTTGTAATTGGGCCTGTAGTTACCAATACAACTTCATTTGATAGAGCTAGGTTGATTGAGCATCTAGATGAGGAGGTGCCTTGTATAGACCAATAATTGACCCTCTTGGAAAATCAAATTAAACTCTTTAACTAACAAATGAGTTATATGTTATGCTATAAGATTGATCTTCTTGCTCGAGGAACTTGATGAAACCTTTGGTTTTTTATCAAAAAAAAGGGAGAATAGAACCAAGAAGTGCCAAGTTAGTACTTTTGCTAATCACATTTTGATGTTTTGGTGTTGTTGATGATATATTTATTTTGTTTACTAGTATTTATTTGGTTTGTTTTATGGTTTAATGGTGAAATTTTATTTGACATGTTGTCACACTCGATCCCCATTAAAGCCCCAAAATTAAGAAAGAGTTGAGTGTTAATTGAATAAAATAGAAAGTCAGTAGGCTCTACTAAAAATCTTAAAAAAAATTAGTAACTGAATGACAAATAGTTGAGTTTTAATTATGGATTAGTTAAGTTGTAACTGGCCAGTTCCTTAGTGGGAAACATAGTGATTATCGACTCATGATTTAGAATTGGGTCTTTGATGACCATGTGTGGGGGATTATATATGTGAGAAATATTGTTCTGCTAGGGGATTCTTCTCATTTTTGTTTCATCCTCTTCATCTTCTTCTTGAGCTTGCCTCGAAGAAGAGAATGTTTAAGGGAAAGCTCTACATAAAGAGTTGGAACTGGCGTTTGATGTCTACCAGTAGAGAATTTCATAAATCGGTAAGATTCTTAACCTTTCTACCTTCATGGATTTGAGGAAAGAGAAGTGAGTTAAGGATTTTTGGAAGAACTTTGAAAAGTTTCTGCATGTTACTGGAAACTAATTTCTAAAGTATAAATGTCTTTTGTTTAATTGGTACTTTGGTTGTCATGTTTAGCTGCCAGGACGAAGGAAGCTCTGGCATTTGGAAAAGCTAAGCTAGTGAGGATAAAAGAGTTCAGGTGAGATTCTGTACTCCACCTTTGAATGGTTAATGAAATGTGTTGTGTCTACTCTGAATTTTTCTGAGTCCGTTGTGGTGTGTGTAATAAGGGTGAATGGGTATGCTATGAATGCATGATCTTGTACAAGTATGTGAATGTTTGAAAGTATGATTATTGAATGTCAAATGTTTATCACATGGCATTTTCAATAAGTGTCTTACTATGTGTTATACAATAAATACCTTAATTTGTGTGAATGGTATGATCTTAATTATACGTAGAGGAATTACCTTGACTGGTTAGATGAAGATAGGGAAAGATGGCGTAATGGAAGAATGGGTGAATTGTATTGGGACTCTAGGGAGTTGAGAGATATTTTGGGATAATTATCTATTGGCTCGCTAGAATGACATCGTAATGACGGTTTATAGATTCCATAAAATAATACTGTAACGACGGTCTGGAGGCTCTATAGGGCAACATCTTGACGATGGTATACATGCTCTATGGAGTGACACCTCGAAAGAGGTTTAAAGACTCTCGGAGTAAGAAGCACGAGAAAGTTCATCGGGACAGAAAACACTGGATAATCTATTTGGACAAAAAACACCAGATAGTCCGACGGAATAAGAAACATGGGATAGTCTATCGAGATAAGAAATACATGATAGTCCATCGGGATAAAAACATGGGATAGTCTGTCAAGACAGGAAATACGGGATAGTCCGTCGAAATAAAAAATACGGGATAATTCGCTGAGACAAAAAACATGGGATAGTCCGTTGAGACAGGTAATATGGGATAATTCGTCGAGATAGAAAACACAAGATAGTCTACCGGGATAGAAAACATGGGATAGTCTGTTAGGATAAGAAACGCGAGATAGTCTGTTAGGACATGAAGTACAGGATAGCCCACTGGAATGGTAAGCAGAATGTTTGTTAGGGCACAAAAAGGGGAAATCACTGTATGACTCGTGCGCGAGTAGTTTGATAAAACGAGCGTAGAGAATCTACAAACAGAGGCAAGTATGGTAATGAGTGGCTCTGCCAAATTTCTAAGGCAAGTGGATCTGATAAAGGCGCCCTAGCGCAGGTATATGTGAGAAGAATGAGGAATTCCTTCAAGGTGTAGGCAAATAGGTATTCACCATTAGGGTCCATTAAAGTTGGTGAGCAAACCAGTTTTAGCTGTAATAAAGCTAGATGATTACACAAATACTAACTGTATGTATTCATGGATAAAAAGGGTGCCAAAAAAAAAGAAAGTTCGTCGATGACTCTTTTAAGAAGGAAGTCCGTCGAGGACTATTTTGGTTAGGAAGTTCGTCAGAGAATAACAGGAGAAAAGAAAGTTCTTCAGGACTACATAGAGCGGGGAATGTCCATTTGGGACTATCAAATGTCAAAGCCCACCTAGGGAAATCTAAGGAAGAGGTAGTCTGCAGAGAGCTATCTATTACTAGGAGTATTTTAGTAGAATAATCTGAAGTGGAAACGTTATATAGGACTATCTTGTAAATACGAGTCTGTAAAGAAAGAGGTGTTTATCAATCAACCAAATATTATATTTGAGACCACAAATGAGGATGTTAGATTGTGACCTCTTTAAGGGAGGGTCTAGGCAAAGGCTAAGTTAAAAGAAGGTGAATGCTGAGGTAATATGGTAAACATATGTTGAGTTCTGCGTGGAATGAGTGGATCAAGGTGAGGAATCGACCGTTGGGGCAAGGACAATTGCTAGTCCTCCAGAAGTAAGAGTCGACATTCCGCATATTCACCTGTGTGGTTCTCTTTGATGAGCGAAGCCATGAAAGTGAAATGGAAGTCTGGGATGAAGCTAGACAAGGTTAAGTATCAGAAAAATAGTTACCTGAAATAGTACACCAACGGCTAAGTTAGTCGTTAAGTCCACGAACGATTGATGCAGAGAAAGTATGGGTGCTGACAACACCAGTCCAACTATGGAATCCCCCAAAATAGACAAGGAGTTTTAATTTTGCGCATGAAAATTTACTCCTCCCAAAATTTTAAAAATTTCCTATGATTATCGAGTTACAAGACCTCATTAAGTTCATTTGAAATTATAAGTCTACTACCTTGTATGTAAGGTAAATGAATGGCTCAGGGTTCATGTGGAAGGACCAAGCCAGACAACGCTAGAGCTGCGCGAATGGCGCAATATCTATATCATGCATATGGATGGGCACCCCTAGATGTCACGCCTCGAAGATTATTTTAAAGTATCTGTAGCAAAGTCCCAAATTAAAACTTGTAAATCATTATTCATGTTTAATAAGACAAAATGTCTGTAAGAATTTAATGTTTGTATGACAAGGAAAATAATAGGAGTTTTAATTTAGGCTCAAAAGTTGTTTTTCAGAATTTGAGTAAGATTGAATAATAATAATGTATGTATAAATTGATATGATCTAATTTTATAAGTATGACAAGCTAAAAATTATGATAAGTATTAGGGTTGATTGTGACACTTGATACCCGAACTCGGCAATCGGGTCAGGCAAAAGGTGTTACACATGTACTAAGTATAAATGTTAATACTAGCTATAGTTTAGATACTATGTTCTTTTTTTGTTAATATTGTTTACCTTATTGCATTGATGATTTATTTCATAGTTTACTTTCATAGTCGATTGGTTGGATTAAGGGGGGCAGTGTTATGAAGATCATATTTTACCTTACTTGAGATTGATGTTGAGTTTTTGGCCAAAAATGACAAATGGGAGAATGTCAATGATAGTTACATGTCTCAATTGCACCGTCAATTACAACTCACTTTGCAATAGGATAATTATGCAACTTGTCATATGTGTTGGAATTTTTTGACCGAAAATCTTGATTTATTTTGTACATCACTTTGAGGATTTTAAGCAACAATTTTATAAAGTGAATCACGTTGAATGTCAATCAAGCAGGGACTTTATTTGAAGACTTTATGCATGATAATGTTACCTTAAATGAAGAGATATAGATTCTAAAGAACTTCAATCCTTAAATAACTTTGCTTATTTTATACCATATAGGTGTCTTACTAAAGCACAATTTCAAGGAGATCAAGTTCACACTAGCTAAAGATTTGCAAGCCTATAATGCATATTTAAAGAAAACTTGTTTACTTGATTATGTATGAATTAGAGAGAGCAATTATTTGTTTACTGTTATGAACTTGTATTTAGTGCAATTGCTTTGAAAATAAATTGTTACATGTTCAATTTGTAGCTAAGCTTTCAATGGGAAAGTCTTTGTAGGAGGAGTGTTCTTAGATTGACATATAGGATTGAGGTTGCAATTAGATGAGCGAATTGATCTTAAATCATGTCTTCAATTGTTGATAGATAGCGGATTAGTTTCCAGATAAGGCCCTTAAACGTAGGAAAGTCTCCCGAACTGCATAACTAAGTCTTGTATCCATCTTAATTTTTAATATTTTAATTGTTCATTCAGTTGAAATTTAACTAAAAATTGACAAGCAACTCAAAGGTTGTATCATATTAAACAAATATTGCTAATATATTTAGTTTGCATACCATTTTTAAAACTGATCTGGGTAATGAGAGTGTGAACGGAACTTTTATACTCACAAACTAATAGGGTGAATGTAACACCCCAAAATTTTGAGAATTTAATTGTGAGAATTTGCAGTAATTAAGTTTCTGTATCTGTGGTAGTGTGCTCTGCTTTTGTGATTAAGGTTTGGAGTTCGAGTCATGTTGTTAAAAGTTTTATTAATTTATTTTAAAAAAACAACCCTTGTCTATGTGTTATGTAGTTAAGTTCAATCCAGTGTAAACCTGTGACAAGAATGAGTCTGTTGGTTCACTGGTTAAGCATCTGTCTATATTCTGCCTGGTTTCGAGTTCGAATCCCAAGGTATGCGATAGGGAACATTGTTTTTGCTAAGTGCTAGTATCTGACTGGAAGTTATTAGAAATTAAAATATTCGTCATCTTCCATTCATTCTTTTTTTTTTGTCATTGAATTTTTATTTATTTCTATTTCTTTTTTCCTGCTTCCATTTTCTTTTCTTTTCGATTCATTAATTTTCTTCTTCATTTTGATCACGGTCATAAGTAAGTACGGGTCTGGACGAAGTCATACACCATTAATTGTATTGATCAAAAGCTTAGTAAGTAAGTTTCACTGTCAATTCGTTAAATTTTGGGGTTTATGTTCTGAATTGGGCATCTCGAGCGTATTATGCAATCTCTGATAATTAGTCGCTTGGTTTCCTCTTAGGCGGGGGTGTTGAGAGTAACAAACCCCAACTCGAAAAATTGAGTGACCGTTGTTGACTTTCCAATAAGTTTGATTTCGTTGAAGGTTCGTGTCGAAACCTTCGACATAAAGTATTATGTGTAAAATGTGTGTTATTATCAATAAAGTTGGTTGATTGAGTTACTGCATGGTCATTTTAGGCTTCGGAGACTCTCCTCGTTGTTGTTGCTTTGAAATATCTCCAGGTGCGTGCTAAAAACCTTAAACTTTGTAAGTTTCTATTGTCAAAAAATGTGGCTGTCGATGCCATAAGGCTAGGCACACAAGCGTGTGTCCAGGCTGTGTGGTTGGCCGTGTAACTCACTGTTTATCGATTTGAGGCCACACGGGTGTGTGTCCAGGTCGTGTGTGGCCATATTAGTGCAGGTTTCACACGAGCAACGGACACGGGCATGTGTCTAGGCTGTGTAACTCACTGTTTTTGGTTCAAGACGACACAGCCAGGGACACAGACATGTGTCCAAGTCGTGTAACTTATTGTTTATACTTTAGAACCACACAGGCAGAGGATATGAGCATGTCACCAGGCCATGTGGCATGTTATTGCGACAACCTATTTTTGAGGCCGTGAGTGTTGCTTAACACTGATACTGGCCTCCCTAATGTATGAATGATTGAATTTGATTATATGAGAACTGTCTGATACTCTGACACTGATGTGTGAGCAAAATAATTGTATATGTACTTTGATACTTCTTCTGATGTTAAACTCTCTTATCTATTTGTGAAATAATTTAGAATGACAGAATACATGTTATGGATATTTGTACTCTGCATTTACATGGGTTGGGATATTGTGAAGAAGGAAGTAATATGTTCTGAATTAGTGGCTAAGCCATAATGCATATAAATCTAATTCTGGCGCTTTGTCGCATTCTGATCTAGCAGTTAAGCTGCGTCTCTATGAAAGTGTCAAACGGACACTCTAAGGTGTGCAGGGCTGGTTGGGCATTAAATGTCCTTAACAGTGTGTTGGGATGGTCAAAGACGATGTGTAGGGGATGGGGGTAGGAATATTGCATCTGAATCTGGTATGTATCGTATATGAAACTAAAATTGCTTTTATATATAACTAATCTATTCTGAATCTGAACTGAAATTACTTTTGTACCAAACCGAATCTTTGAATTCGAAACTATTTTACAAATGGGCCCTAGTTGAACAAAGTTCTTTTACGCATTGAGATTACAACTCATTTTGTTATTGATTGGATTTCAAGTGGTATTCAAACTTGAACGGGAAGACGCCATGGGAGCCCGGTTAAGCTTTAATCCTTTTCTAAATTAGTACTAGTAGGAAATTTGGTATTCTGTGGTATTGTGATGTTTTGAAAGACTTCATACTTAGTTTATTGTTGTGTTGATATTACGTGATGAATGGTTCATTTGGACTATGTTATAAATATGGTGTCATTAGTGTCCTTGATGTAACCCTCTGAACTTGGTCTAAACATCTAGGTCGGGTTTAGGGTGTTACATTTACTAGTATCAGAGCCAGGTTTGTCAACATTGGGATTGTGTTTGTCTCATAATGTGTGATAAAAGTAATTAGGTGATAAGTTAGTTAGTATTTGAATTAATCTGAAAACTAAGACTTTAACGAATGACCGAGCCTCCGATGCTGATCCTGTAAGTATTTTTGTTCTATTTAATGATTGTATTACCTGAACTGTTGTCTGGTTAATTTTTTGATGTAAATTAGTGAAATCATCCTGTTGGATGTCTGAACTGATCTGTACATTCTGACATTGTAGCTAGATTGCCATAATGAGTTGGCGTGGTAGTCGTGGACGTGGTATTCGAGGGCGTCAAGGACGCTGAGGAGGAACTCGAGCGGAGTCATCCTCTATGGGTAGTATGCCTAACTTAGAGACCAGCGAAATAGTTAGTAGTCCCACTGCTGAGATGGAGTCCTAGACTTCGACGATTGGGGACAACGCACTGTCCCAAGCCATGATTGGAGCACTGGAGAGGGTCGCAGAGACCCATTCAGGATCGGGAGGCTGAAGGTCGGTTACTGAACGACTCCGGTCGAATAGGGCTAAATTATTCAAGGGCGTCATAGGAGTCGCTCCTACTGTTGCTAAATATTGGCTCAAGGCTACCGAGCGTATTATGCTATGTCCTTACTCCGGAACGAAGCTTATCAGTGGTGGTTGTGTAACACCCCTAACCTATATCCGTTACCGAATTAGGGTTACAAGGCATTACCGAATAGAACATAACTCAAAACAGGCATTCATTATATTTCATGCTTCGCAATTCAATCACAACAATACACATGTATGTAATATTTAATAAACAATATCACACGACTTATAAATCAAAACACATTCAAATAAATTATTAAACATATAATTCACTTAATCAATTAAAATCCAATCATACTTTAACACTTAAAATACTTATACTTAATAAGTACGGAATTCAAAATTTTCAATTATTACATGCTTGCTAGTCGAATACTAATGTATAAACAAACTTATTACATTTTTAATCCATAAGCACATATTATATCTTTTATTTATGAAACATTATATTATTCACTTGATAACTTAATAACCAATATCTCACAAAACTAAAAAAAAAAGTACATTCGGCAATAGTAACTTTACTTAATGGTGTAGCATATAACTTTAGATATCAACGTCATGTGTACATTATATTTAACCATTTACCGAACCATATCATACTCAACTTGTATAGTCATTAACCAAACCAACCCACATACATTTATTCATTCATCTCATGATCTATTCCACTAATACATTTTTCACTTTAAATTATTCATGTCTGCATACAAAACATATAAATAGGTAAACATTATGCATAAACAAATATCAATTCAAGAACCAAATATACCCTTCTCATATCACAAATATATACACATATAACCATATCAATTAACTACATATACATATTCGGTCAACCAAATTAACTTCCATTCAAAACACCTCAACTATATTCATTATTTATCTTACTAATCAATTTAAATAATTTAGCATCATGACCAAATATACAATATGCTTATCATTACCCCTTTATCGAATCATATAATGAACATCACAAACACATATATATATATATATTCGATATTAAGCTTACTAACTTAAACTATTTAATAATGCTAATTATACCAATATATCAAGCTTACCATAATGAACAATCTTAAACCATACATATTATTGCTTTAAACTATATAAATATACCAAGCACACCACAATATATATATCATGTGATTACTTTCCATATAAGATTAAACCATGACCGAATTTACACAACCATTAGCATTATAATGAAGCCATTATATCAAAAGCATAGAAACTAAGCTTAACCAAAAGAAATAAGCCATTTTCACATGGCTTATATTTACATATCCCAAATCAAACATTATAACTAGACTATACATGCCATAAATTCAAATTCAAATTTAACAAAATACCAAAAAGAGTCGATAGTGTGATAAACTTCTCTGACAATCCCTGAGCTCGTAACCACCTCCCGAAATCTATAAAACAAAGAAACGTAAACACACCAAGTAAGCTTTTATAGCTTAGTAAGCCTTTAAGAAATTAAATGATTTAATAATAATAATAATAATCAATTTATATAATTTAACTAATCACATTAACTTTACCAAACTTCACCTCAAACTATTAAAACTCATAGTAATAAGATTTCCTTACCCAAACAGCACTAGGCCGAATACTCACCTAGTTATTTTAGCATTTTATTACTCATCTAATCTAATTAATTGTAAAATCCATACATACATTTAATTGTATACTTAAGTCCAAGATTCATAGTATAATGTCTCACATATACATATAGTGTACATGGTCGAATACATTAAATCATGTATGCACATATTTATGAAACATCTCAATGATATATCAATTGTTCATTGACAACCGAATATATATAAATATTTATCTTTCATTATCAAAGTACTTATTTTGTAATAGATATCGAATCACATTCGTACTCACAAGTTAATTCATACCTGACCTTTTGACTTGTTTTACATCTTCGATATCACATCGGCATAAAGCCTTCTAGGCATAAAGCCTGAATAATGCACCAGCATAAAACCTACTAAGCTCAAGCCTGATAAAAACTCACCGGCACTAGGCCTGCAGGCTTATAGCCTGATATATCACACCAGCACAAGGCCTGCTAGGCACGAAGCCCGATAATCACTGATACATAGTTTATTCTATCACATATTTCATATATTGAAGTTCATAATTTTTTCCATGATATTCTTTTTTATATATATCAAAACACAATTTTAACATTAGCTAAAACATAGTTATCAAATCATTTCATATTTGGCAATAGCTCAAATATTTTCATATATTTCATTTCAACACATATACTTCGCATTTAATTAAATTAAGTACATCTATTAACTTATAGACTTACCTCGGCGATGTAAAACGGAACAAAATGGAACGGCTAGTTGATGACTTTAGTTTTCCCCCGATCCAAATTTGAATTTCTCTTTTCTTGATCTAAACATATTCAAATTAAACTCATTCAAACATATTTTCACTCAATTTAGTCCAAAAACACATAAACGGGCAAATTATCATTTTGCCCCTAACATTACACCTTTCACAATTTAGTCCAAATTACACAAAACACAAAACATTCAAATTTTAACTAGACTATGCTTAGGCCGAATCTTTATTATACTCATACAAGTCCATCCATTTCATTTATTTTTCATTTTAGTCCTCCAAAATTTTATTTTCATAATTTAACCCTAATTACTCAAATTCATCAAAAATCCCAAGATAAAACATGTTAATCTTTCACCTATTTTTCATTATTCATCATCAAACATCACAAAACACAAATATTCATCAATGGCATAACTCAAAATATTCATTAAAATCAAAAAAAATTAAGCATGGGTCGGATAGTGTTCAAAGCAATGATCTCAAAAACGTAGAAATTATCAAAAACCGAACAAAAACTAACATTGATTCAAGCTCCAAAAATGGCCGAATGTTTCAAGCTTTCAAACCCTCTTTTTATTTTAAACATTAGGTGAAGAAGATGAACATAATAGCCATTTTTTTATGTTTTGTTTTATTATAACATATATTATTATTCAATAACTAAATTAACCTTTACTAATTAAAATATAAAACATATACACTAAGGTCATTTTAGTCCATTGCCACCCACTATATTATAAATGGTTAAATTACAACATAAAGACTCCATATTAAAAGAACAACCACTATTAGGCCATTTTGGATTTAACCCCTAAATTTTTATTTTACGCAATTAAGCCCTTTTTATTAAATCGACACTCAAACAACAAAATTAAAACACGAAAATTTCATGGATATAAATTTACACATAATAAACACATAAAATAATATTAAAATATTTTTTTGACTCGGATTTGTGGTCCTGAAACCACTATATCCGATTAGGGTCGAAATCGGGCTATTATAGGTTGATAGTTGAGCAAGGTGCTCAGCCCGAATAGGTGAACTGGGACTATTTCAAGAATGCCTTCTAGGGTAAGCATGTGGGGGTGAGTTATATTGAGGCTCATCGACGCGAGTTTATGAGTCTAGTTCAGGGAAACTGATCTATGGCTGAATATGAAGTTGAGTTTCTGTGACTAAGTAGGTATGCACAAACTTTGGTAGCATCTGACTACGACAAGTGCGTGAGGTTTAAGGAGGGATTGAGATATGATCTGTGAGTTCTGATAGCTTCTCAGAGGGAACGGGTTTTTGCGATCCTAGTTGACAAAGCAAATATAGTGGAAAAAGTTAAGTGCACTGAGCGCGAGCGACGTGATCGTGAGAAGGATCAGAGCAAGATTAAGAGGGATTCGGGTCTCTCTAGTTCTGGTCAATGCCCTAAGAAACGGGCGAGATCTGACAGGCCGCCGAAAGTTGAGGCACCAGCTGTAGTGACTAAGTTCAGCTTTACAGTGGTAGTTGGAAACGCCATCCGGGCTAATACTGGAGGAAGTTAGGGTGTGCCTTCGTTGTAGGTCGATGGGGCACTGGGTTAGAGATTGCCCCCGTCGACCAGATCAAGTACCAATTATGATACAAACTCCACCTCTAGATTTCAGATTTCGTTCAACCTCCGAGAGTGGTTCAGCAGCCATCTAAAGGTCGTAATACTGGTAGGGGTGGTAATAGATCTGGGAGAGGACAGAGAGCACCGGGTAGAGGTGCTAGTCAGACTGGGGCTCGTCAGCCTGTTCTAGTATATACAGCGAGACGCCACGAGAATAGCGATGATGTTGATGCCATTGCAAATATTTTCTTTATTCATTCTGAATCGTACTATGCTCTCATTGATATTGGCTCTACTCACTCATATATAGCTAGTGTTGTGTCTGCAAATCTAGGTTTAATTACTGAAAATATTACTAGAGAGTTTTTTGTGATTAGTCCTTTGGGACAGTTAGTGCGAGTTGATAGAGTATACAGACGGGTACCTTTAGAGCTCCAAGGTATAGTATTTTCAGCCGATCTAATGGAGTTACCCTTAATGAGTTTGATTTGATTTTGGGAATGGATTGGCTAGTAGAGTATCGAGTCAGTCTAGATTATGCAACCAAGAGAGTTACCCTGAGAACGGATGAGAATGATGAGGTGGTCATGGTTATTGAGCATCGAGATTGCCTCTCTAATGTAATCTCTGTTCTTGTAGCAGAAAAGTTAGTCCGAAAGTGATGCGAGGCATACCTTGCCTATGTATCTGATTCTGTTTTCGCAAAGCTTTCTGTAAGAGATATTCACACTGTAAGGGAATCCCAGATGTCTTTCCTGAGGAATTGCTCGGGATACCTCCGGATTGAGAGGTGGAATTTGGTATTAATCTGTTACAAGGTACGGTTTCGCTGTCTATTGCACCCTATCACATGGCACCGAAAAAGCTGACCGAGCTGAAAGTACAGCTTTAGGAACTTCTCGATAGAGGGTTTATCCAATCGAGTGTGTCTTTGTGGGAGGCACCAGTACTATTTGTTAAGAAGAAAGACGGGTCAATGAGAATGTGCATAGACTATAGACAGTTGAACAAGTTGACAATCAAGAATAAGTACCCGTTACTGAGGATTGATGACTTGTTCAACCAATTTCGAGGAGCATCCATTTTTCTAAAATCGATCTACGCTCTGGTTACCATCAGTTCAAGGTCAAAGAGATTGATGTGTACAAAACTACCTTCATGACTCGTTATAGACATTATGAGTTCCTGGTGATGCCTTTCGGTTTGACGAATGCCTCAACGGCGTTTATGGATTTAATGAATCGGTGTTTCAACCGTACTTGGACCAATTTGTAGTGGTTTTTATCAATGATATCCTTATCTACTCTAAAACTGAAACTGAGCATGATAATCATCTTCGCATTGTACTTCAGATACTCCGAGAAAAACAGTTGTATGCCAAGTTCAGTAAGTGCGAGTTTTGGTTACAGAAAGTCGCTTTTCTGAGTCATATGGTAACTGTGGAAGGGATCCGAGTTGATCCCAAGAAAATAAAAGCTATTGTTAAGTAGAAAAAACCAAAAAATGTATCTGACTTTCGTAGCTTCCTAGGTTTAGCCGGTTACTACTGAAGGTTCATCGAATGATTTTCTCTGGTTGAGTCACCTTTGACGAAGCTGTTGTGTAAGAATGCTCTATTCGTGTGGTCTGAGGCACAACAGTCTAGTTTATAAGCTCAAGTCTGTTTTGGGACAAGCTCATGTCTTAGTTCAACCAAAATTGGGTCGGGAGTTTGTGGTATACAGTGATGCGTCACATATCGGGTTAGGATGTGTTCTAATGTAAAATGGTAAAGTGGTTGTTTACGCATCGCGACAGCTTAAGACACACGAGGGTAACTACCCTACTCATGATCTTGAACTGGTTACAGTAGTGTTTGCTTTGAAGATCTAGAGACACTATCTGTATGGTGAAAGGTGTATCATTTACACCGATCACAAGAGTCTCAAATATCTATTAACTCAAAAATATTTAAATCTTCGGCAGTGTAGGTGGGTTGAATTACTTAAAGATTATGATTGCACGATAGAGTATCATCCGGGTAAGGCTAATGCTGTAGTTGATGCCCTTAGCTGTAGAGCGGTGACCGATCTGAGAGCAATGTTAGCTCGTCTGAGTTTAGTTAAGGATGGTTGGATGTTAGCGGAAGTACGGGTTAAACTGACTTGGATTGTGCAGATTCAAACTAAATAGTTGAGTGATAAATCTTTAGTTCAGCGATTTCAACATGTTGGTTCGAACGAGACTTCCGATTTTAGATTGAATAGTGATAATGTGTTGTGTTTTAAAGGTCGGATTTGTGTTCCTAATGATAAAGAGTTAAGATAGTCGATTCTACAAGAGGAGCATAGTAGTCCCTATGTTATGCATCCTAGTGGGAACAAAATGTATCGAGACCGCTGAAAACTCTATTGGTGGCCCGGATTGAAATGGAAGGTAGTCGTTTTTTGTCCCATTGTCTGACGTGCCAAAAGGTTAAGGCCGAACATCAGTTACCTTCTAGTCTACTTCAACCAAATAAAATTCCTCAGTAGAAGTGAGAGTGGGTAACGATGGATTTTGTTAATTGGTTGCCTTTAACCCCCACCAAGAAAGATTTGATTTGTGTCATCGTTGATCAATTGACCAAATCCTCCCACTTTATACCCATCCAGACATATTACTCCTTACAGAAGTTAGCTAAACTGTACATTATTGAAATTGTGAGACTACACAGAATCCCAGTCTTAATCATCTCTGATAGAGATCCATAATTCACATCTCGGCTCTGGAAGAAACTTATGAGGCTTTAGGCACCAAACTTAATTTCAGTACTGCGTATCACCCTCAGACCGACGGACAGTCAGAGCGAGTTATTCAGATCTTAGAGGATATGCTTCGGGGTTGTGTGATAGACTTTAAGGGTAGTTGGGAGGAGTACCTACCGTTGGCAGAGTTTGTATACAATAACAGCTTTCAATCTAGCATTCAGATGGCAGCATACGAGGCTTGTATGGTCGTAGGTGTCGTACTCTGTTATGTTGGACAGAATTAAGTGAACGTCGGGTTCTGGGTCTTGGGTCCTGAGATAGTTTCTGAAACTAAAAGCACTGTGAAAGTAATTTGGGACCGTTTGAAAGCAGCATCTGATCGGTAGAACTCTTATGCTGATTTAAAAAGAAAGGACATCGAGTTTTCTGTAGGTGATCAGGTATTCCTGAAGGTACCACCGTGGAAAAAAGTCCTTCGATTTGGACACAATGGCAAGCTGAGCCCGAGGTTCATTGGGCTTTACCGTATTTTGAAGAGTGTCAGACCAGTTGCGTGCCAGTTAGAATTACAGTAGGAGCCGGAATGAATTCATGATGTGTTTCATGTCTCGATGCTGAGACAGTATCGGTCGGATCTGTCATATATTGTTCTTGTTGACGAGATTGAATTGTGACCGGATTTAACATTCGAAGAGGAACCTGTCCAAATCTTGGAACATAATGTTAAGGTACTGAGGAAGAAAACTGTTCCTCTAGTAAAAGTTTTTGTGGCGGAACCACAGTACTAAGGAGACCATGTGGGAGCCTGAAGAATCGATTGATGGCAGTATCTGTATTGTTTGAGTCAAGTAAATTTCGAGGTCGAAATTTATTTTAGGGGGAAAGAGTTGTAACACCCTAAAATTTTGAGAATTTAATTGTGAGAATTTTTAGTAATTAAGTCTCTGTATCTGTGGTTGTGTGCTCTACTTTTGTGATTAGGGTTTGGAGTTCAAGTCGCGTTGTTAACAATTTTATTATTTTTTTTTTAAAAACCATTGTCCATGTGTTATGTAGTTAAGTTCAATTCAGTAAAAACTCGTGACAAGAATGAGCCTGTTGGTTCACTGGTTAAGCATCTGTCTGTATTTTGTCTGGTTTCGAGTTCGAATCCTAAGGTATGCGATAGGGAACATTCTTTTTGCTAAGTGCTAGTATCTAACTGGAAGTTATTAAGAATTAAAATTTTTGTCATCTTCCATTCGTTCTTTTTTTTTTTGTCATTGTTATTTTATTTTTTTTTCTATTTCTTTTTTCTGCTTGCCTTTTCTTTCTTTCTTTCTTTCTTTTTGATTCTTTAATTTTCTTCTTCATTTTGATCACGGCCGTAAGTAAATGCGGGTCTAGACGAGGACATACGCCGTTAATTACATTGATTGAAAGGTTAGTAAGTAAGTTTCACTTTCAATTCGTTAAATTCTAGAGTTTATGTTCTAAATTGGGCATCTCAAGCGTATTGTGTAATCTCTGATAATTAGTCGCTTGGTTTCCTCTTAGGCGGGGGTGTCAGAAGTAGCAAACCCCAACTCGACAAATCGAGTGACTATTGTTGACTTTTCGGTAATTTTAATTTCGTTAAAGATTCGTGTCGAAACCGTCGACATAAATTATTCTATGTAAAATGTGTGTTATTATCGATAAAGTTGGTTGATTGAGTTATTGGATGGTCGTTTTAGGCTTCGGAGACTCTCATCGTTGTTGTTACTTTGAAATCTCTTCAAGTGCGTGCCAAAAACCTTAAACTTTGCAAGTTTCTATTGCCAAAAAATGTGGCTATCAACGCCACATAGCCAGGCACACGGGTGTGTATCAGGCCGTGTGGTTGGCCGTGTAACTCACTATTTATCGATTTAAGGCCATACGGGCAAGGCACACGGGCATGTGTCCAGCCCATGTGTGGCAATATTAGTGCAGGGTTCACACGGGCATGTGCCTAGGTCATGTAACTCACTGTTTGTGGTTCAAGACCACGCGGCTAGGGACACGGGTGTGTGCCCAGGCCGTGTGAATCACACGGGTGTGTGTCTAGGTCATGTAACTCACTGTTTATGCTTTAGAACCATACGGGCAGAGGAGATGGGCGTGTGACCAGGCCGTGTGGCTTGTTATTGGGGCCTAAAACCTATTTTGAGGCCGTGAGTGTTGCTTAACACTAATACTGGCCTCCCCAATGTATGAATGGTTGAATTTGATTATATGAGAACTGTCTGATACTCTAAGACTAATGTGTGAACAACATAATTGTATGTGTACTATGATACTTATTCTGATGTTAAACTATCTTATCTATTTGTGAAATAATTTAGAATGACTGAATACATGCTACTGATATTTGTACTATGCATTTGCATGGGTTGGGATATTGTGAAGAAGGAAGTAATCTGTTCTTAATTAGTGGCTAAGCCACAATGCGTATAAATCTGATTCTGGCGTTTTGTTGCATTTCAATCTAGTAGCTAAGTTGCGCCTCTGTGAAAGTGTCAAACGGACACTCTAAGTTGTGCAAGGTTGGTTAGACATTGAATGTCCTGAATGGTGTGTTGGGATGGCCGAAGACGGTGTGTAGCAGATGGGAGTAGGAATATTGCATCTGAATATGGTTTGTATCATATATGAAACTGAAATTGCTTTTATATATATAACTAATCTATTCTGAATCTGAACTGAAGTTACTTCTGTACCGAACAGAATCTTTGAATTCGGAACTATTTTATAAATGAGCTCTAATTGAACAAACTTATTTTACGCACTGAGTTCACAACTCATTTTGTTATTGATTGGATTTCAGGTGGTACTCAAACTTGAACGGGGCGGCGCCCCGGGAGCTTGGTCAAGCTTTCATCCTTTTTTAAATTACTACTAGTAGGAAATTCGATATCATGTGGTATTGTGATGTTTGGAAAGACTTCATGCTTAGTTTATTGGTGTATGGATATTACGTGATGAATGGTTCATTTTGACTGCGTTATAAATGTGGTGTCTTTAGTGTCCTTGATGTAACCCTTTGAACTTAGTCTGGACGTCTAGGACAGGTTTAGGGTGTTTCAGTAAAAATTTTCAAATTTAATCAATCATTGTCATATAGAGCTAAAGAGATCAAGCAAACTTAATACAATAATATTAATACTTGAGTCAATAACTTGTGAACTTAATTTATTTTTTCATATTTTTAATTAGAATAGAACAATCTCAAATTGCATTAAAGTTGAACACACCTACTCAATTTTAAAGTTAAGTACAAAAAAACAAATATAATTGTATTAAAAAAATTTATTTCAAATTAAACAAAAATTTTGAAAATAAAATTTCATCAAATTTAAATTTGTATTTAATTATCAAATCAAATTCAAACAACTAGAGCTAGGTAAGATTGTTACAATTATTGTCCAGTTATGAAGCATGGGATGGCGCAATAACTGGCGGAAATGGGTCATTTCACGTGCCTCTACTTTTTTTGCTTTTATCCACAAATAACGCTTGAAAATATATATATATATATATATTTGATACCTCAACACGTACTATAAAAACACAGTTACAACTAGGCGCCATATGTGTCTACTCAACATACGTATAATTCTATATGTATATAAATTTTATCAGTAATTTTGGAAAAGAAAAAGGAATCAATAGCTATAGTTAATAATAATATGTTACAACAATCTTAATGTAATAAGTTGAAACATGTCTTATCTATGCTTTTGATGGTGATACAAGGATCCTTCATGTTGTTAAATTTATAAGCACAACTAATGAAACCCTATTTGCCAAGATCTTCCTCGATTCCATAACTGGGGATATTCTACACTATTATTTGCACCAGAATACTCACCCAAAATAGCTATTTGCTAATACAATTCGAAACTGAAAATCAAAGGAACAATCTGCTCTTACACGATAATGTGCAACTTAAAAACGTATATATATATAACCATTATTTGGTATTCAAGTTGGATATTTTAAATAATAATTGGAATGACAAGTCACATTATATTCTCAAGAGAGAATGTAAATTGAACATTAAACAATTTTATTAGAAACGACAGCCATCAATCCTTAAAATGAACTCTAAAATAGATATGAAAAATATTTTAAAAACTTTTATAAGTGGGGTTAAAAGTTATATTTCTCATTTATTTAATTTTCAATTTTAAATACCAATTGGAGATATGTGGCTATTTTTAATTATGTTTGTGAAGTCAAAAATGCCACTGTATATATTATATATAGGATTAATATTTTTTATATTCTTCATGTTTATTTTATGATCCACTCTTTTGAGAATAAAATATTTTAATACTCTATCAATAGAATATTTTAATTTCACAAATAATATTAAAATATTATCATGTCTTTTTTTAAATCCTTAATTTTTTAAAATATATAATACATTAAACAGGATTATTATATGAAAATGAACATGACACGATGAATACAACGACAAATGCATGCTTTTTAATTTGTCAATTTTGACACAAACCCAAAAACCCTAATGCAACCATTTCATAAAAATATATATATAAAACAATCCCAAATCGGAAAAAGCTCAATATGATTGGAACAAAAATTACCAGGTAACTTGAATGAATTTACTTTAAGAAACATTAATTCAATACAAAAAACATATTTTATAATTTGTAAACATACAATACCAGGGCGGGTAAGCACAACTCAAATTCATATTTAATAATAAAATATTTTTATTATAAATAATATACAGAGGCTTCAAGCTTGCGCATGAACTAATTACTTTTGTTCTCCCTTACTGAGCACGAATTGTGTACAAGAACTAAAAATCTCAAATCCTAATATTGAACCCCAGGAAAAACTGGAGTCCTAGCCTGTCTAAATACCAAAGTAGACTCTATAATTTTAAACACAATACAACAACATGATGTTAAAGAGCTCTATGTTACCAACACTCAAATACTTATGGTTAAAGAGCCCTAATGTACCCTCAACAACGTTTTAAGTGAAAATATCAATTGCAACCACATTTTTTTATCTCCCTTTTTTACTAATGCTTGTTCAAAGGAGTAGAGTTCATATCTCTTGAGTTTTGAAAATAACCGTTCTTGTTAGAGATGCCAATTTCTATTACCAAAGATGAAGATGACGAGTCAATATCCATCGTAATCATAACCATAATCATACTCATTGTCATCGTAATCATAAACTTGCTTGTCAAAGTCCGGATTATCATCATAAATTCCTCCATCTTCTTCATCTCCTTCATCATAATCACCTTCATCTTTGCCAATTTTGGAGGCCCTCTCTTCCTTTTCATCTGAATCAAAATTTGATTCAATTCTTTGTTTCTTGCATTTCTCTGTAGCCACCTGTAATACCAAAGAAATCTTAAGGTAACTTCATAAAGTATGTTTTTGAAAACATAAAAAACGAAAACCCTCTCAAGCAGCCTATGTTACTCTTAACTCTTCAGTTACGCTCAAGTATCTATGTCCGACACATTCTAACATGGATATGGCTCATACGAGGACATGATGCTTCAAATACAAGGAAAGACAAAAAAAAAAAAAGAGTTGAGCATATCCACATCCAACACTCCCAAGTCATACCAGCCAAATGAGTATTTATTTGTGTAAAAGAAAATACTTAGTGCCTGTGTGTGTATGTTCGAGTCTATGGTCTAATAATTAACTTCAAACATTTAAAGCAAATTAGACATAAATGTACCGGTTCATCAAAAAGTTTCTCCAACGCATCATAGTTGATTTTTGAGCTTAGTCTCTGCATGGAAGCCATATAAATATCAAACATTGAAGGCAAAAATTAAGCAATGTGGTTAACAGAATCCATATGATGTACTAAATTTGTGGTTTTACTAGTAAACACGCATGCAAAAATTTGTGGTTTTACTGCTAAACAAAAGCATGATTATGACAACAGGTGTGGATTGCAGAAATGTGCAAATTCTAAGCCTGTTAAAGTCAAACA
Organism: Gossypium raimondii; assembly: GCF_025698545.1. Taxonomy (NCBI): domain Eukaryota; kingdom Viridiplantae; phylum Streptophyta; class Magnoliopsida; order Malvales; family Malvaceae; genus Gossypium; species Gossypium raimondii. The sequence goes on along the minus strand of NC_068577.1, from coordinate 51,103,477 downwards.
AATCTGAGCAAAATCAGCATTTTATTTTCAGGATGTTCTGTTTAACTCCTGAGTTGGTTATTGGAGCATAGCAAATTCATCCACTAACTTGTAAATCTAGATGAGTTTGTCTGGGAATGCGATTGATTAAAAATAAATTCCAAGAATCCTAAATTGCAAATATCAGAAACTTTGTCTATTCAGCCACGTGGTACCCTTTAGGCCAAAACAAGAAAGGAAAGCTATCTGATACCTTCTTAACCAGCATTTGTCGGGTTGCCTCAGCAGCAGTCTTAGCAGGACCTGCATTTTTAGCTTCAGCAGCTCGCTTTTGTAGCCTCTCCTGTTAATACAACAAAAGTAAGCAAAAAGAGAGAAAATCAAGATACAGGAAAAAAATTCTTGGAGTAATTATATTAAAAGGATGAGTAGCATAATCTAGAGACGGTCATTGTTGGACATAAGAATAAAATATTGTAGCATGGTGAGGCTTAGAACTAGGCTCATAATAATTTTTTTTCTTCTTTTTTTTTAATAAAAAAGGAGAGGAAAAATAAAACCCTTAGAATCAAACCAAAATGGCAATAGTCAGCTGAAATAGAGATCAAGAATTGAATGCATGTGATCAAGCTATCATGCACAATACCATTCGTAGTCTGTTTTACATTTTCTGTATATCAATAAGTAATAAAGCACAAGAGGCGGCTTGCATTCCTCTCCAAATGATTTTCAGAAATAAAAAAAAACTTCCATACTTTCCATGATATTCAAGAATCACCTTTTTAGATTTTGCCACTACTTCTGCAGCAGCTGCGGCAAGCTCCTGTGCAGCTTGGAGGTCCTCTGGACATTTATCATAGTTGGCCATGCAAGCCTCCTTAGCAGCTGCTGCAGCTGCTTCCTTGGCTGCTTGTTCCTGCAAAGAGTGCAGCAGTTCGATTAAGTTCCTGTAACGTATAGCAAGATAGATCTTTATTTTCTCAATAAACTCATGAAAGGAAAGTTGAGTTATTTTTCACTTGAGTTCAAACTAACACTAAAGCACTGAGACTCAAATTAGTTAAATTGAACTATTTCACTGGATCTGGGGCTCAATTTTACAACATAAAAATATGAGAAGAAACATCTAAAATTCTCTCTTCGATACTCAAATATATCTGAATTACTAATCAAGGAGAAATTATCCTCTCAGAGATGTTTTTAACCAGAAAGATTTACTAGATGCTTCTTCAGATTCCCATACTTGAGCACATGGCAATGTATGGATATTGCAATTAATGTGCAAGATATTAGACTAGAGTAGGCCAAAATAATGCAGCACTCAACAAGTCATGAGTCAAATCACCTCAAGATATTCCCGGTTTATTTCTTCCCAAATGATCTTTTTGAAACGCTTCTCCTCCTCATTGTGAAGATAACCATCAACCTGAAAATATAATATTTGAGTAATCCCCAAGAATAATTAGAAACTGACACCAAAGTAACACAACTTAACATATACTGCTGTTCCATATACATGAAATCAACCAACACTTACTAAATAAGTTTAAAACACAATGCATACTGCTAAAACAATAAACATGCACTTGTAGATCAAATGCATGCTTAATAAAGACAGCATGTTTAGAAGGCACAAACAATATTGTTGAGAAAAGGTATGCAATGAAGGTCATTGATAGGAATAAATTCAGGTCATTATGGTTGATTCTGTACCAGACCAACCAAACTCACTTCCTGAGAAAGTTACGATGAACTGAACTCGAAACAATGAAGAAAAGACCTGAAAAATTAATTTATTTTAGGTAACCTTGAAAATTTTCTCTTTTCAATTTGACAAATTTTTATTTCTGAAGACTTAAGTTTACGGATCAACCATTATTTAGACCCAGAGCAGCTCAGAAGAAACTATAACAATAGTGGTGCTGTTTACATAAGACAAAAACTCCACCCACGCGTTTAATATTAATTCCATAGTGGTGATTCAACGCTGCATTTAAGCCCAATTGACTTCAACTCAAAGGTATAACATCTTAGATGGTTATTGGATGCATGGCAAAAAGATGATCTGATCCAAGTAAAAAAGGCAAAACAGTTAAGCTAGTCAAAGCTCAAGAAACTTGATATAATGAATTAACTCAAATACGTATACATCTTAAAAAGAATATTCTGTATAACCAATGTAGCTAGTTTAGCACTTAGGTAGTTGACCTTGAGCACGAAGTCCTTTTGCTGGTTGAAGTTCATATGGACAATGCAAGGTCAAAATACAAGAAAGTAGACTAATTCCCCACCTCAAAATCATCAATATCAGAGAAGTTATCTGATTCATCATCACTACCATCAACTCCAGGTAATTTATCATTGTCACCCTCATCAATGGCTTCCTTATTAGTTGCATCTTCTAAAGCTCCTGAAACAAAACCTTTACTAGTAAAAAAATCTTGGGCATTTAGACAAAAAGGTCCAATTACTAAACCATGTAAAGCTTGATTACTCGTGACAATAAAACTTACCACAATTTTCAGGTTTTTCAGATCCACTTGCAGAAGTGCAGCTAGATTTGCTCTGGAATTATCAAACAACCAAAAAAATTGAAATATCTTGCTGAAGAATCAGAGTTAATACCATGTTGAAGATAACCTTATCATAAATAAAATAAAAAATGCAAGAAACAAAGAATCACATATCCGGTCACAAGAGTATGAGACAGTTTAATCTCTCATAATTAAGCAACATAACCATAAATATATGCCTCATTACTATGTGTTTAAACTGAAAGAATGGCAGCACCAAATTAAGAGATCAGTTAGCACATGAGGAAGGGAGAGAAGTATATTGTGAGAGAATAACTTGAGTGCCCACATGACTCTCGCAAAGTAAAATATATCAAGTGATTACAATTAGGATTTTCAACCTTTCACTGTCCTTAAACCTTTAGAAAAGTATGATTACAGAACATACTTTAGCATTTTCCTCAATAGATAATTTTGCCAGCCTCTCTTTCTCAGCACGCTGGAATGCAGGTGGATCTGATCCTCCATCAAGCCCTCCTGAAACCTTCATGAACTGCACCAACCAGTAACAGCATGAACTTCAGCTTCAATGATAGAACAGTTTCCAGTGGTACAATTGTAGAGGGAAAAAGAAGATAGGAAAGCCTAATAGGTACATGGGTGCTCACCTCTTCATAACATTCATTACAAAGTCCATAGGCAAAAGGTTTTCTCTCCTTGTGCCTACATAGCACTTCATCTAAGCTGGTTTCTTTTGACCCAGTATTTGGTTGTTTTCTAGTTAATGAACTAGTTCGAAGCTCCCTCTCCTTTTCCGTAAACTCCTCCATCTGGTCATAAGTTTAAAACAATGGTGGTATTTTCAAGAAATGAAATTAATATTTAGAAAATAAATGCAACAGAGGAAAAGTTAACTACATGCAGAATACAACAAATTCAACATAACACTTGTGGTAATGATAAAAAATTGGCATCAAATTTTTCATAAAATTATTTAGATACTCCTTAGAGTGGACACAATCAATAAGAGTAATAACAGTAAAGATTCACTAATCAAATTCTACCATACAAAAATAATAATAGCAATGACACGTGTTACAATTACAACAACAACAACAACAACATAGCTTTTCTCCCATAAGATGCTGCAATCCATATAGAACAGATTATGCCAGCATGCTCTACTTAGTACCAAATGCAGATAGGAAGTCACATCAACATCAAAAGTGAAAAAAGTCCCAAACTATTGTAAACATCAGTTATGGTTATTCATTTCATGGTTACTAATTTACAATTTTATTCCATTATCAGTTTCCTGGAACAAAGTAGTTCTGCATTACCATGCACAAGTAAAGAGATACAAACCGTTAAGGCTCCAGCGTTAGTATTCTCAAATTCAATCAACCGCTTTGACAATGTTGCTTCACAAATGTAAACATGCTTTATCTGATAAACAGAGAGCTTAGTTAACCCAACAACTTGAGAGAGAGAGAGACAGAAGGGAAAAAAAAGAATCAACACAAATATAAGTAAAGAAGAAATTGGAACTTGGAAAAATGATGAAAATCTCATCTAAGAATATAGTACCAAAAGCTGTCCACGAGGACAAAAGATAAATATAATAAAATCAATTAAACTAAAAGCAAAAAAAAAAATCATTATCTTGCAGATGCTAAGTGGTAATATCAAGCATTATTTTTTTAAAATATATCTAGTATTGTTATGGCTTACGGCTGACGTGGATTTCTTTTTCTTTTCATATTCATTTTTTTCATATTAACTTCAGTTATTTTATGCCTCCACCTTTAGTACCATGATGCTAAAGTTCCCTTTACAGAAAAAGAACCAAAAGAAATTTTAGAAAAATAGCATCATGGACATGTGCATATTACTACAATGATGGGTTGCAGAGGAGTCTTAACCATCTAAAACTATCCCTACTGTAGCTTAGGTCAAGACATGAACCTAATCTAAAACCACCTAATATGAGTTAGGACCTTATTTAGCATGTGTCTCTTCTGGGACAATCATGACATGGTTGGAAGTTAAAACATCTACTAAATTGCAAGTCCTACTCATAAAATTAAAATTGCAAAGTTTGTCATCCAGATAATATAAATGAAAAAAAAATTAAAGATTTTCAAGCAAAAGGATCAAGACCATATGATTGTGTTTGTCAACAAACAAAAAAAAATACATATGAACTATAACTTACAATTTCTGACTTAGGAAACTTCAGACCATGTGAAAGTGCAGAAATGTACAGTGCTGCACCACACAATCCACTGGGTTTTCTTCCAGTCTGTAAATTCATGTTATGGTAAGATATTAACTCTAAAAATTAAGGATAATACACAGAATCAAAATTACTTCTAATAAAATCACACCTGCATCCAGTCTCGTTTCATGCTAGCTAAAATGTTACGTGCAGTTTTAACAACTTCATCATTCCCTTCTGGAATTAAAGCTACAAAGCATATTGGTTATTATGCATGTCTGAGTTCAAAGCACAAACAGCAGGAGCATAGAATCAACTAAAGAATCTCAAGGTATAGGAATTGATTAAACAACTTACCATTTGTAAATTTATGAATAAAAATTGAAGGATCAATTAGTTTCTGAAGATCTTTTCCGTCAGCAAGGTACAGCACATAGCAAAGCTGCAGATATACAGAGCCAAGCTCATAACTGAAGAAGAAACAAAAGAACGTTGATCAAAACAAGAAGAAACTCATCAGGCAAAAACAGAGAGATAAAGTACTACCAAGCAAATTAATTTTGTTTACAAGAGGCAAAAAGGAGGAAAATTTCTTACACATTTATTTTTAAATAATGTGCAAAATCAATAAGAAGGAACGGCTTTCTCTTTTGCCTGCAATCCAGAAACTGTATGGTTGAGGGAAATAGTGCCACAGTTCAAGGAACAAAAAGAACCAAAAAAGTGATAATAAGGAAAATCAAAAGGACACTAAACCATTCAAGCATGGTATTAATATATATACCTTTGGCAGCACATTTAGCCACCACAAAAATGATGAAATAAAAACACATTGTCCCCTTTTCTGGGGTGGCTGGGGGCACAATAAACAATGTACATTAAAATGTATGCACCTTACAGATTATGGTTTAAAATGCCAATGAACTATGTAACTCATCATGGCTCTCTTTCTTTCTCTCTTACTCTCTCTCCCCTAGTGCTCTCTCTCCTGACTCTTTCATACATTGAATGATTTACATATCTCTGAAACGATCTAGTTTTCAAGAAAGTGTAAGGTGATTTTAATATTTGATGTGGGACTCACAAACACAGCATGAACCTTGTGTTTTTTAAATGGTGAACCTCTAGCTGGAAGAGATCCCATCCAACCTTTTCCATCCAAATCCCAAACCAGCAATATTCTTTCTGCATTCAAACCCCAGCCACAAACACATCTTTTTACCCAATGTCAAGCCCTAAAATACAACTCTTACCTTCAGTTCCTGGTGCAAGCAATCCCAGCCAACAGAAAATCTGTATGAATTACAATATTACCCTCCTTTTCCTTAAGCTTAATTCACACAAGTCCCATGACCAAGAAGCATATATAAGGACATGATAATCTAAAGGCATAAATCCATCCCAAAGAAAATATCCTATACATATAATATGGAAAAAGTAGCCACTACCGCACAGATTTCAGAAAGTAAGATTCAAAAGGAACAAAGATCAAATGCTTCCCATATAAAAGGATAGAAGGTAAAGAATCAAACTTGGTATTTTGCAAATGGGAACAAGAGGTTTGAAGTAGTTAAGAATTACTAGTGTCTACATGACCCTATATTTTAGTCAACATTTTGCATTGAGTAACAAATTTCAGACAACAAAATTAAGGAATTTGCAAAAACTAAGGAATATACGTAAATTCCTATCTGCGATAACAAGTTATGTGTGAAATCTTATTTCTGCAGGTGCCCGTGCATGTAATCAGGCAACAAACCATGTTCAAGTTCAGGCAACAATATTTCCATGTAACCACATTACAGATTTAAGAAAGAAGAAATTCCTCACCGACATGCAAGATAAAGACATGCAGCCTGTACTAGCTCTGATCTGCGCCCCCTAGTGAAATTCCGCTCAAGGCCGATCTTCACAATACAGATAAAAATAGCTTAAAATATTGAGGGGGAAAAACCAAAAACGGCAAGCATTGGAATGAAAGTTAGGCAGAACAAGACATACTTCATAAAAGCGTCTAGCCGTATGAACAACATCATCACTATAATCATCAATTTGTAATGCATTCTTCATACCACTCATTTGCTCAGAAGCTGTATCACCATGAAATTAAAACAAAAAACAAGATATTTATAAGTCACATTGTCATAAGCACTGTAATGCTAACACATTATTTAACCATAACAACAAACTGAAATAACACATAAAAGAATATTTGAACCTGCAATAAAGACGTCAAAAAGTTTTGAAATAGAGCACCCAGAAAGAGCAAATTTGATGAAATGTATCAATAATCCTTTATCAAAAGCCAGAAACATAAAGCTTCTTGCATAGCATAGATGCAACTTAACAAAGCATACCATAATCCAAAGTACGCCTACGTGAATCTGAAATAGCTTGAACAGACCTTACAAAATTTCCGGACAGTTTGCTCTGGAAACAAAGTGAAATGAGCAATAGAAATTAATAGAAATGTGAGTCAGAAACATGAAAGCAAAGATCAAGTGATCAACAAACTAAACAAAGGGAAGCAAAACTTGAACTCCCCAATTCGGCGCACTTCAGTCAATTAAAATACATCCGACACAATGAGATTAGTGACCAATTTCTTCTTTTGTTTAATCGCATAGTTAGGAAACCACAAATAGCTAGCAAGACGTAATTGTCTATGCCAACAACAATTAATTTTGCACAAAATTTACGAAACAATACATATCAACTAGCTTAATCCTAAATCACAACAATTCCACTAGAATTTAGTATAACATAGTTCCAAAATTAAAAATTACATATAAAGAAAGAAACATTACCTGGCCAGCTGAATCTTTAACGAATTGAGGTTCGGTTGCAAAATTGTATTCTTCCAACACCTTCCCGCAAAAAGAACACGACCTACAGAATAAATCAATAATAATGAAATAGGAAACTGAAATTTTCTCAAAAGAAAAAAAAACCAAGACTGTTTATGAGCAAGAAAAGCACTTACAAAAGACCTTCATCGAGGCGTTCTCCAGAAACGTTTCTGGAGCAATTATTACAGTAAACCATCCTCCGCAGAATTTAAAATAAATATAGTGCTATTTTATTTCCTATCCTTCCTTTTTCTCAGCAACCAAAGAGAAAAAGTATGAATTTTTCAAAAAGAGAGTTATATTAATTATACAATTATACAAACTAATTTAGACCAAAAGAGAGCTATAAGAAGAATTGGAAGAAGAAATTTAAGAAGAAAAGACCAAAAGAAGAGATCGGAGATTGAGAAGGAGCGGGGAGAGTGACTGAGTCACTGAGTTGGGAGGGGTTGGGGAAGGGAACAGTTAAGAGATGACGTTAGGGTTTAGGGGGAGAGAGAGTAAGTAATTTAACCAAAAAAATACTGAAATTAGATAAATTAGGACACTACTCCAAGGTGGGCTTTATATTTTTCGGAATTTCGGAGCAGAAAACACGGCGCACGTGTTTCTCTAACTCTCAGTTTTACCGTTATCATAAACGGAAGTAACAATTTGCGCGCGTTCATTAAATCAGCGGATTTATTTTTAGATGGTTTTTTCATGTAAGGTTTAAGATTCAATTTGAACAGCAATTAAAATCAACTTTACATAATCATATAACTATTCCTGTTTTGCATGACTTACTTATAAAATATTATGTGCGAATCTTAATTTGCCATCTAATTTCTAGGTGATTCACCCATCATTTTCATGTAATCTTATTTACCAAAATTGTCATAAGCCATTGAAGACTTCCAACAAAATGGATCCCTCTTCTCAGCTTCCATACCTTATGTACTCACCCTTCTTCTCCAACCAGTTGTAGGAAGGATCAAGAATGCCAAGACCCTTCAATTTCCCGATATCTTCAGAGATGGATGTGGCCCAAGTTCAAGATAAAGAGATACGGCATTGTACCGATCTTATCTCAGTAGTAAATGCCCCTGCCTGCAATCCGTATGAAACATCATACAACCATTGTTGTTGAATGCGGGCTATGTAAGACCTCCATAGACTCTAGTTGTGAAGTTTTCAAGGGTTCCTGGTGGAAATTCTGTCCAGCTGTTATTCTCTAATTTCTGCAAATTCTAGTAAATTTCTTAGTTGATGGAACTCTTCACTTCCATCATTCTTGATATACGTAAATCTCTTCCCAACAGCGATGACAACGTTAGAAGTCCTCAAAAAACTCTTTTGCATTGGTGATGTACATAACCAATCAAGAAAAAAAAAACTAAAACTAATAACACCATAATTTGTTTTCAGTGAAAACAAAGTAAATTATTGACACCGTTACGTTCAAAATGAATTTGGACAAAAAAATTTATATTTTTAAAATACATACCACATCAGCAGACTTATCCATGTAGTACGACATGTGTTAGTTTCTCATTGCTTTCGATAGCCACATCAATATTTATTAACAGTCAAATCAATCAATAAGAGATTTAATTGATTTGTTTTTCACTTAAGCATTCAATTTGGTGCACCTTTTTCCTAAGGGCTTAATTGATTTTTTTTATTAAGGACCTTTTAGACCTTTCGAAAGTTAAGAAAATTTATATATAGAACTAACATAATTTCATACTTATCTATGTATACTATTATTTAAGATTTTAACGAAGTAGGTGCCACCCAACTCAGTCATGAATTTACTAAAAACATCATTTTATACAAAACAATAAATATGATTTTAAGTGTTTTTTATCTTTTATATTTTATATAAAATCTAGAAAATACATGCATATGAAAATATTTGAACCAAGACACTTCCTTCAACATTACCATTTGACTAAAGTCATATTTAATTTTTATACATTTTTATAAATTTGTTATATAATTATTTTTAGTCACATAGTAGGTATACCACAATCTAATAAATATCTATATGTATATAGGTAAGATAATAAATTTAATGGATATGTATACAGGAGGGATCAACTTACACTATATCGTGGGTGAATTGGCTTTTTTCGCACCATTGCTTTCTCCTTTGTGTTTTCTCTCTTATTAATATATTAATAAATATTTTAATAATTCAACTGTTATATTTTTCATGTTCTATTCACATAAATATTGTATGTTAAAATTTTTTGATTAAAATTGTTTAACTATTTAATTAAAAACTTTCCCTTGTTAAACATATATCAATAAATTATGTATTTTAGATGGGTAAAAAAGATATTAATAAATACAATAATAATGATGAATTAAATATTAATGGTATAAAAAATAAAAAAATATATATATATATAATTAGTTTAATAATTTTAAAATAGTGTTGTTATAATTAAAATAATAAGCTAATTTTACTGTAAAAATAGTTGAACGAGTGAAATATTTTAAGGGAAGACAGACGCTCCTGCTATTGTGGAAAATTTTGAACCCACTTCGGCATAGTTCCCTTGGGGGGATGGATTTTGAAATTAACGTGCACTCATGGTTAAGGAAGGTCCTCCGGCCGTTAATAAAGTCATCCACCCACCACTGCCTCTAATTTTGTTCGTTCAGTCTACTTTATTTATATTTTAGTGAAAATGATTTTTGGAAAAAAGAATTTAATAAATCTTAGTGTTTAGACAAATGTATGTAAAATATTTTATGTTATTTAATATATTTGACTGCATTTAAAAAATTCCATCAAAATGGATTTTATTTATTTATATTAATTGAAAAGCACCATTCAATACGGTTCATTTATCATGGCTGAGTCGTTCACGCTCCACTCGCTTTCAATTTGAAAGCCTCCCTTTATAAACCCTCCCACCAGCGCTCTCAAAACACCAACGGCTCTCTCTCATTTTCTGGCTTTATTGCTTTCTTTCCACGACCCCTCCAAATAAAAAATGGCAGAAAATTGCACCAGGAAGCTGATTGTTGAAATCTGCAACGCCAATAACCTGATGCCCAAAGATGGGCAAGGCACAGCTAGTGCTTACGCTATAGTTGATTTCGCTGGTCAAAGAAGAAGGACAAAGACCAAGTTCAGAGATTTGAACCCTGTCTGGGATGAGAAGCTGGAGTTCCTGGTTCATGATATCGGTTCAATGGCCTCCGAGATTTTGGAGATCAACCTCTACAATGATAAGAAAATTGGGAAAAGAAGCAATTTTCTCGGGAAAATCAAGTTGGCTGGCACTGTTTTTGTTAGTGCCGGAGCTGAGAGTCTTGTTTATTATTCCTTGGAGAAAAGGAGTGTCTTTTCCCAGGTTAAAGGTGAGATTGGTGTTAAAATTTTTTATGTTGACGAAGAAGCTGCTCCAACGCCGCCGGAGCAGAAAGAAGAGACAGCAGAGGAGAAGCCACCGGAGGAAGAAAAGCCAGCCGAGGAAAACAAAGAGGAAGCACCCAAAGAAGAAGAGAAACCAAACCCACCGCCGCCAGAGAGTAGTAACCCACAAGACGCCGTCGCAGCTTCCACATCAGAGACGAATCCAGCGCCGGAAGAGGAGAATAACCAACCATTGGCGAATAAAGAAGAGCCGCCAACAGAGACTGCTAAATATAAGGCAGAAACAGGAAAAAGTACTGAACTTATCATCAACAACCTCGAACTCCGATCACTCTCCGGCGACCGTAACCGTATAGGGTACGATCTCGTAGACCCTATGCCATTTTTATACGTCAGAGTCGTAAAAGCAAAAGTAGCCAACAAAGAACCGGCTTGTCCTCTTCATGCCAAGATAGTCATCGGCACTCATAGTATCAAAACCAAAACCCAAATCGACAGAGACTGGGACCAAGTTTTCGCATTTGATAAAGAGCGATTGAATTCAAGTTCTTTAGAAGTTTCAGTTTGGACTGAAGAAGGGAAAAACGAAGAAGCTCCTTCATCTTTGGCGGAGAGTTGTTTAGGTACGGTGCCGTTTGATTTGCAAGAAGTGCCGAAAAGGGTTCCGCCGGATAGTCCGTTAGCTCCTCAATGGTATAGTCTTGAATCCGAATCCGAAACCGGAAATGATGTGATGGTTGCCGTTTGGGTCGGGACTCAGGCCGACGAAGCCTTCCAGGAAGCTTGGCAGTCGGATTCGGGTGGGTTAATACCCGAAACCCGAGCTAAGGTTTACTTGTCTCCAAAGCTTTGGTATTTGAGACTAACGGTTATCCAAACCCAAGATTTGCAGCTTGATTTGGTATCCGAAGCTAAGGTTCGGAGTCCTGAGATCTTTGTTAAGGCTCTGCTTGGGGCTCAACTTTTTAAAACCAGTAGGACTCAAGTTGGGTCAGCTTGGAATGAGGATTTGGTTTTTGTGGCGGCTGAGCCATTTGAGCCGTTTTTGGTGGTCAAAGTTGAAGATGCGAGTAACGGGCAGTCAGTGGGTGAGGTTAAAATCCACGTGTCAAGCATCGATAGGAGGACAGATGATAAAACGGAGGTAAAATCAAGGTGGTTCAATTTGATTGGAGGTGAAAACAAGCCTTATGCAGGGAGAATCCACATCAGAGTGTGTTTAGAAGGTGGGTATCACGTGCTTGATGAAGCTGCTCACGTGACCAGCGATGTTCGAGCCACGGCTAAGCAGCTAACTAAGCCTCCAATTGGATTGCTGGATGTTGGGATCCGAGGGGCCAACAATTTGTTACCTGTCAAGACCAAGGATGGTCCATGTGGAACGACCGATGCTTACGTGGTGGCCAAATATGGACCCAAGTGGATTCGTACACGTACGATCCTTGATCGATTTAATCCTCATTGGAATGAGCAATATACGTGGGATGTATATGATCCATGTACGGTACTTACTATAGGCGTATTCGATAATGGAAGGTATAAGGGTGATAAAGATGTAAGTATTGGTAAAGTACGTTTACGGTTATCGACATTAGATACGAACAAGGTGTACCGAAATTCCTACACCCTCACTGTATTGTCACCTGATGGGGCTAAGAAAATGGGTGAGATTGAGATAGCCATTCGATTTTGTTGTTCATCATGGCTAAGCCTAATCCAAGCTTATGGGAGCCCAATGTTACCAAGAATGCACCATGTTAGCCCATTAGGTCCAACCCAGCAAGACATACTGCGTTACACGGCTATGCGCATAGTGACGGCTAGGTTAGCCAGGTCCGAGCCAGCTTTAGGACAAGAAGTGGTTCAATTCATGTTGGATAGTGATACACACGTGTGGAGCATGAGGAGGAGCAAGGCAAATTGGTTCAGGGTTGTGGGGTGTTTATCACGTGTGGCAAGTTTGGTACGTTGGTTAGATGAGATTCGCACGTGGGTTCACCCTCCGACTACGGTTTTAGTTCATGGGTTGCTTGTAGCCGCGGTGGTATGTTCGCATCTAGTGCTTCCCACTATATTCATGTACGCCTTCTTGATCCTAACATTAAGACTTCGTTATTGTCGACGGATCCCATACAACGTGGAGTCGAGACTCTCATATGTAGATGTTGTAAGTCCCAATGAGCTGGATGAAGAATTCGATGAATTCCCGACCAATAAATCATCAGATACTATACGAATACGATACGATCGTCTACGGGCACTAGCAAGTCGAGTTCAAACATTGTTAGGTGATGTAGCAGTCCAAGGGGAGCGTTTAGAGGCATTGTTTAGTTGGAAGGATCCAAGAGCTACAGGCATCCTTTTAGTGTTTTGCCTATTTGTTTCATTGTTATTTTACTTGGTACCATTGAAGGTGTTAGTGTTAGGCGCAGGATTTTACTATATCCGCCACCCTAGGTTTCGAGACGACATGCCATCCATTCCGATCAACTTCTTCCGGCGACTACCGTCGCTTTCTGATCAAATTATGTAGACTGAAAAGTTTGACCCTTTGATTTATGGCTACTGAATTTAATTCTTTATTCATATTTTATTGGTGTAACTTTTTTATTCGTAAATATTCATAAATATGTACGTATTTATTTTGACATCATGTTTATGTTAATTTTTTATATAGTTTACATTAATTAATAGTCTTAGCATTTTGTTTCAAACAACAGTGTTAGTATTTAATATTAGCAATGACAATGAGTAGTTGGGCAAGGTGACCGTTGGCATTGTATTAAAGGCAAACTAGTGCGCTTGCATTTGGCCACATGTTTTCATTTAGTAATCACAAGTTGGTAATTTAAAACATATAATTGTTGATTAGATTTCGAAATAGCAAAAATAATTCCACAATACTTATTATTTTATAATAAAAAAATTCAGTAATTGTTCAATTATTGATTTATTATAATTATTTTTTATTGATTTATTATATATAAGAAAACAGGAATATAACTTTAAGTATATAATTTTTCAACGTTATGAGAAGATAGAATGTATAAACAGATATATGTAAAAAATGATACTATTATATTTTTCAATAGTAATTAATAAATTACCAGTATTACAGAAAAGTATAATCATGTTATGAAAACTATTTTTTAAAAAGAAAAAAGATTTTCAGATTTTCTTAAAAAGATTTATCCTAAGTAAATATACATTTACAATGGATGGATTTAAAAAACGAAAGCAAACAACATAAGACAATGGCACAAATCAAATTACATTATTGAATTTATTTTATCATGAATTACATGACTAGAAGAAATGAAATTCCAGTGTGCAAACACTACATAAAAAGGCTAAAACAATTTTTCCAAAGAGTTAAGAATCCATCGAGTTATTCGGATCCTAGATGACCTCGGCCACCACATTCCAAGCACATTATATTACCACTTCCTCCGCAACCTGAACAGTAACAAAATCCATACTTTATTATTACAACATTTCAGCAGAGCATATAAACATTACAGCAAAACCATGCTAAAAAAAGTTTGAACACATGGAACCGAAAGCTTAATCTAATTGATTCATATAGCCACTTTTAAAAGGGGCATCTAACAAGTCTGGGATTCAAATCCAATGTATACAATGCCTACCCATATGATTAGACTGTGATCTGCTTTGAAGCAGCAAAAAGAACACATTAGGACACATAGGGCCCGAAGCTTAGTTCAGTTGATACATGCTGTCACCTTTAAGAAGTCTGCATCTAACAAATGTGGGTTCAAATCCGGTGTGTAAATCCCTTCCCATATTCATTTCCTAAAAGAATAAAAATAAAAACTTAGGGCATATGTAACCCGAAGTTCTGTCCAGTTAATTCATGTATCACCTTTAAGAGGTGATATCTAACAGATTTTTGGGGTTCGAATCCAATATCATCAACCTCTTCTCTTATTCACAAACCGCAGCCTCCTTTGAAGCAAAAAATAAAAATCTAATGACTCATTATGTTTAAGGGTTTAGAATGCTCAGGTGGCCCTCAATGTGATAGCAACGACCAAGGGAGTTTTGACAAGCTATTGTGTTCTACAAGTGTCTATCATGACTGGACAAAAAGAGACAGCACAGAAACCTCAATCACAGTGTTAATAGATAGAGCAGTCCAGTCAACCCATGTGCATCAACTTTAATATGAATCGCACAGTTTGTTTTGCTAATGTAAAACATAATCCATTTCACCAAGAAGCACTGGGAGCCTTAAGGCAAGAAATGACCTACAGATACTCAATATAATTTGAAGTTTAGTTAATCTAGAAGCATCAATGCAAAACCCTAATTTTTCTTTTCTGCTTTCCCAAGGTATCCACTGGAGCAAGCCCAGTGATTAATCCTAATTTAATCACTTCATGAAGGAACCTTCACATGATAAATCAGTTTTTAAGGATTGTATTTAGAACTCCATCTGTTGTCATGCAGATTCGGGTTTTCGGATTGAGAATAGTTGCCTTTTATAGTAATGCAAAATAAGTACATGACAAATGTAGGACACTGACAGCATAAAAATCCTTAAAAAAAATCATATAATCCTGGCTCTCTAGAATTGAAGAAGAATTAACTTTACCTAGGCAGCGGACTTTGACAATGATACCCTGGCTCTCTAGTATTGAGTCCACATATAATCCTGAACCAGAGCATGTGGTACAAAGGACAGCACCTTTGGCCTGACAATCAGCGCAACGGGGGTTATCTCCAACTAATTTTTCAGCCAACGATACCCCAACCGGTTCTTCAATTCGCTCCTCGGGGATAGGTTTGTCATAACAAAATAGTGATTCGAGACTGCTTCTTCGTCTGTGTGCATCTCCCACTGCCCTTGCCTCAGCCTGTAACATCAAAAGTCACCATTTCAGACATACACATCATAGACAACTTATTTAGATGGCGAATCAGAATCACAATATTCAGACAACCCGACAGCACAATTATCTTAGCAGTATCAGATATCAAAGCAACCACAAGAAAGCAACCTGATAATGATTTTCGATGAACCTAACAAAACCAACGCAATAAGAAAAACAAGATCAACAAGTTTTCCTAACAATAAAGGATTAATTTGATTGGTTCTATTGCTACTTGCATTTTGCTATTCGTATTTGTAAAAAGCTTCTAGAATGCCAAAAAGTCTAAATAAAATTCAAAAGTTGATTAAAAATGAAAAATATAGTAAAATTTAGCGCCATTTCTAACATAGTTCTATACAAAAAGTAAAAACATTAACTTCATTATTGGATTTCTTAATTGTTTAAGCATATTGTTGGGGTTCGTATCCAATATGTCTTCTGTAATTTGGTGTTTACCTTTCTTACGCAGATTGAGCATGAATGTGTGATACAGGTATGTATCCGACACGGTATTTTTTTCAAATTTTCAAAGTTTTGGCACGTATTTTGAATAATCATCGAAAGGGTCATGTCTCTATAGGGACCTATGTCCGAATAAGCCTACATTTTTCATGTATTTAAAAAAATCTTTGAAAGGACCATATCCCTATAGGGACTTATTTCTGAATATGGATGCGACATGGTGCCGGACATTGGTATTTC
Organism: Gossypium raimondii; assembly: GCF_025698545.1. Lineage (NCBI taxonomy): Eukaryota > Viridiplantae > Streptophyta > Magnoliopsida > Malvales > Malvaceae > Gossypium > Gossypium raimondii. The sequence goes on along the minus strand of NC_068577.1, from coordinate 51,086,948 downwards.
AAGAAAAATGAAGTAGACGAAACAACCGGACATAGAAAACAACAAATGCAACATCCAAATTGTAAACAAGTTTATATAATTTTTCAATGGCCAGCCGCTAGTTAGACCAAAATTGCCATAGCATGTATGTTTCTAAAGGTTAATGAAGATTAAATGAGAGCACTATTATACTTCTTAAAGCTTTTCTTAATGCATAAAAATGGAGAAATTTAAAGTTCAACATCTTAGAAGTAGAAGTCTAAATAAAATGAAAACAAACCATACAAGGAAAAAGTATAAATTGAAAAGAAATTCCCATACAATAGCATTTTTGAGCAGGAAATATTCACTGTGATTCAATTAGCAAAAAAATGACAGAAACTAATATTAACAAAAAAGAAGAAAAAAAAAGGTTCCCTTTTCATTCTACAGTTCTTCAACTAAGAAAATTTAGTGAACGCATCACAGTTTAATATGAATATACATAAAATTTATGAAAGAAAAAGTGTGAAAGGAAAGAAATGGAACTAAACTAACCCCATGAGAAGAAGATGATGATGAAACAGAGCCATTGGAACAAACAGCGCAGATTTTAGAGGTCGGGTAGGATCCATTGGATCCGAAACCATAAGAAATTTTGTTAATTTTTTTCAATTTTGGTGTTGAATTTGTGGGAAATATTAGCGGAGACGAAATGTTCAGGGCTAACTCCATTGTATCCCAAGCTTTAAACAACTAATAATAATTTGAAAAAAAAAATGCGAACTGAGTTTCTTTGATGAAAACTTGGGAATTGGAGAAATGGGATTTTGAAGTAAATTAGAAAATTTTAAAGAGAGCTTCGATGAAATCGAAGAATTGATTTGTTGTTTGGGTGCCTCTCGTTGTTAACGATGATGTTTGGTTTGGTGGGGAAAAAGGAAGTTGGATTATTCCGCTCTTTCTAAATGGGTCGGGTATCGGGTTGGGTAAAAACAATTGGAAAGAAAAAAGGAGAGAATTATTTGTTAAGTAAAAATTAGATTAATGATTCTTAATTTTTTTATATACATATTTTAGTTTGAAAATTTTGAAAATTGTTTTTTTAGAGTAGAAAATTAATTTTAGTCCCACAATAATATTCAGGGTATGAATATTTTATTATTGAGTGAATGTTGATTAATTAGAAGTAAATCACTACATCATGTACTTTTTATATCTATAGTTCTCCTATTTCTTGTTCTTTTTCTTTTTATTACTTATTTCATAACACTTTATCAATATCATGTTTAATTTTTTTCACAATACTCGATTTTTTCACATTTTCTGCCTATGTATTTTTAACCCTTTCTTATTTCATCCTTATTTTTAACTTTTAATAACCCACTTGGGCAAAAGAAATATATACTTAGGGCTCAAAAATCATATAAATGAAAGTAAGATCATGATTGGAATTGAACCAATGCCTTAACAGATTAAGGCTTTGTTTAACTGTGCTTTTGAAGAGCAGACTTTAAAGTTGTGTTAAACAAACACCTTTTGTTTGAAAATTTTAGCTTTTGAAAAATACTTTTACTCATATAAAAAGTTAAACTTTTTAGTTTTTCCTGAGTTAAAAGCACTTTTGAAAACTAATTTACTTTTTCATCCTTCCATTTTTCTTCTCTTCAAAACACACGGTACTTCCATTTTCTCTTTCAAAGCTGAAGTTTTCTGGTTCTTCTCCCTTATATTTTATTTTCTTTGCTTCCTCCATTTTCTTCAAGGTTTTGCTGCTCTCTCTCTCTCTCTTTCTTTCTACTCCCATAATCTCATCTTCTCATTTCAACTCCTCAATTATTTTTATTTTTTTGCTTTTTTCCCATTTCAGGTTAAGCTTTTTTTTTTTTGTTGCTACTGAGTTTGGTTGGTCTCCATTTTTAGGTTAACTTTCTCGTTTCACCTTTGATTTTCTTCGATCTCGATTGGTGGGTCGAAATTAAATTGTATATTTTAATGATAGTAAAAATGCAATCTCACCATTTTAATAGTCTATATCTTTATAAATTTTAAAGGATTAAATCAAATTTTTATCATTTTAGGGGCCAAAATACAATTTTATCATTATTAGTTTAAAATCTTATAAATTATAAAGGGCCTAAAAGCGATTTTCCTGCTATATTAATGTATAAGATTTATACAAATTATACCATCCATCACCACTTTTTGGAATATCATTAGATATGAATATGTTAGGTATAGCATCATTACCTTTCCTCCCTTTAATTAGATGTTCATAGTCATAGTCATACTCATGCTCATACAATGTTTGATAAATGATAAAACTAACATATTTTAGTCCCGTTCTTAATGCATTTTTGGATGATTATTGATGCAAATTAGTGAATTTGATGCTCCTAATCCTTTGAATTCATGTTCCTATACTTAGGTGAGCATTTGGAAGCTAAAGGAGCGAAAAACTAGCGAAAATCAGACAAAAAGAGCATATTTCAGGAGCCACACGGGCTGACACACGGCCATGTGCCAGACCGTGTCGATTTCGCAACTTGCTTCCCAAACACGCTGAAAAACGCAATTTTTAGGCTTTCTGAGCATTCTAAAGTCTATAAATACCAATTAGAATAAGAGATATGAGGCCATCAGGGAATATTAAATAAAACAACTCGAAGAACACCATTGGAGCCAACTTTGAAGCAAATTTCCATCAAGATCGAAGACTTCCTTTTAATTTATTTTGAAGTTTTTATGAGTTTCTTTGTTTCTTGTGATTTTTCTGATTTTGAAATGTTTTTATTCAGAATTATGAACTAATACCTTAGATAACTAGGGAAGATGAATCATATGATGAATTCTATTATTTGATTTCTGTTTTACACAATAAATATTTGATTTTTATTCTCAGTTATGTGTGCTAATTTATTGTTCTAATATTTTCGGGATATTAATTTATGTTTAATGTGTTAAAATTAGAGGAGCAAAAGCCTCTTTTTAAGAGTAGATCTAGCATAATTGAGTAGAGTTGAATGCAATTCTAGAAATAGGACGACATAAATCTACCGGATTAGAGTAAAATCTAATAACGGAATCCATAAATCGAGTTAATGCGATAATATGTGTTTTAATTAGAAAGAAATTACAATTAATCAACCTAGAGTTAGTTGCTCTTACTCTTGAAAGAGATATTAGCTTAATTTAGGGATTTCTACGAATCAAGTTACCAAGTGAATAAATCATTTAATTCGGAGTCATAATAATAGATGAAGTCTAGGTGGATTCTTTCTTGGATTGTCTCTCTCATTGGATATTATTCAATTATTTTTCTATTTATTCTCTGTTGAGTTCTTAGTTAAATTAATTTAGAAATTTTAGTTTAAAACTTATCACTCCAATTTGTTAGCTAAATAATAAGAAAAATGTAATTACTAATACTTTTAATCATCGTGGATACGATATCTTTACTCATCATAGCTATATTATTTATAGATAGGTACACTTGCCTTTGTCGTATTTTTAGTTAGTTTTGTGACTATCAATCATAAACGCAATATGTGGCGAGCAAGGTCACTTTTGGTAACATTTTCTCGATGAAGAGGAGCCTTAGTAGTAGATTGAGAAGGATTCGGGCCTCCCTTGATCAAAGGGAATCATCTTAACTAAGGCAGTTGGAAATTCAGATCAGATCGGAATTAGAAGTAATTTTGGACTGGGAAGAGTCCCTCTAGTGGCAGAAAGCACGGTGTGAGTGGCTTGCATTTGGGGCCAGAATACTAAATACTTTCATAACCAAACCTTAGGGAGAAAGAGGAATATTATTGGTGGACTTAAGATTAATCATGGTGAATAGTGTTATAACAGTGAAATTTTGAAAGCTGAGGCAGTAAAGTTATTTGTGCAGCTAAACTCCTTGGAGGTTTTGTTCTCAGGAGAGTTCCCTTTGTACAACAGCTTCCCTATTTTGGGAGATGAAGACGTTCTGGCCTTGGACAACAGTGCTTCGGAGGTGGTGAGAAAAGCCTTGTTCAGCATGGCGCCCTTAAAGGACCCAAGTATTGATGGGTTTCAAGCTCGTTTCTTTCAATCCCAATGGTTACTTGTGAAGGATCAAATTTGTCAGTTGGTTCAGATGTGCTTTGAGGGTGGCACGATTCCTCCTGAATTAAATCGAACTCTTATCGTGTTGATTCCTAAAGTGGAAGGATCTCAACTTCTATATTAATTTAGGCTGATAAGATTGATTATATCAAAATTTATTGGTTAGAGTCAAAGCCAATTTTATTAGAGGTCGGAGTATTTTTAATAATATTATAGTGGTGCAAGAAGTTATTCATACTATGTGTTTGTATAAAGGAAGAATATCAACGATGGTTATCAAAGTTGATTTCGAAAAGCGTATGATAGAATCCGTTCTATGAGATAAACTTGTCTCTCGACTAAAATTATCTGCTTGATCATGAACTGTGGCTCTTTTTAACCATGCAACTTCTATGGAACGGTGAACTTACAAAAGAGTTCAAGCAGCAGCGTGGTGTTAGATAAGAAGATCCATTCTCACCGTATCTATTTGTGCTTGGTATGGACAGGCTTGGACACTTAAATCTCTCAAGCAGTAGAAAGGGGAGAATGGGTTCCAATTCAACTTTTTAGACGAGGATCGACAATCTCTCATCTCTTTTTTTGCCGACAATCTTATTCTTTTTTGTAGAGGGGATATGGAACAAGCATTAACAGTTAAAAGAATTATGGATTTTTTTGTCTTTTTTCCAGCCATTGGGTTAGTGTTGCAAAAACGCAAGTATGTTTCTCTGATAATATGGGTTCTAATCTAGCTGCAGAGATATGGGGTACGCTGGGATTTCGACAGGTTGATGACTTGGGAAGGTATCTCGGAATGCCGCTTTTTCACAAAAGAGTTTCGTTGGGTACTTTTCAATTCATCATTGACAAAGTTAAGAGCAAACTCAATGGTTGGGAGGCGTGTTCCTTATCCTAGCTGGAAGAGCCACTCTTGCTAAGTCAGTACTCCTTGCCATTCCGAGCCATTTCATGCAAACGACGCTTCTTCCTGTGAGTGTGTGTAATGAAATCGAAAAGCTGGTTCGTTGTTTCATATGGGGGAATACTAATGGCAGCAGGAAATCTACCCTAGTGAGTTGGGATAAATGTTGTATGTCTTTTGCTAATGGAGGGCTTGGATTAAGGAGGGTAGGAGACCAGAATAAAGCTTTTATTCTAAAGGTGGCATTTAGTATTATCTCCAATAAGGATGCGTTTTGGGTGAAGGTTCTTTGTAATAAATATGGGGTGATTAGTAGATGGCCGGCTTCAATTGCTCGTTCCTTTGGAGGGCATTGTCTAATATCTGGTTTGATGTCCTTAATGGTGTTTATTGGACTGTAGGGAATGGGAGAACAATAAGTTTTTGGACAGATCCTTGGAGTATTATCAAGAATTGCAGCCATAAGACCACCATCGGACGAGGCAGGCATAGACAGATTAGCGTGGCGATGGTCATCCGGGGGTCTTTTCCCGGTTGCTAAGACGCATGAGCAGTTAGCAAAACAAAGCTGGAATCATAAGGATCCAAAGCGGGCTTTAATATGGAGGGGTTCCTTTCTCAGCGTATTAAGCAGTTCCTTTGGTTGTTAGCCAGTGACAAATTACAGACAAATGCGGTCCGCCATCATTGGGGAATGACGATGGATGAGTTTTGCACAATTTGTGGCCAAACAAGGGAATCCAACCTTCGTGCCGTGCGGGATTGTTGGGCAGCGGTTGTATTATGGAAAAGCCTTGTTCCATCGCAGTCTCAAAACTGGTTTTTCACTCTTTCACTGGATGAGTGGTTACAAGAAAACCTTACAAATTCAAGAGGTTTTCTTGTTGAGGAAGCGGAATGGGGAGTCCTTTTTGCCATGTGTTGTTGGAAGCTGTGAAAAAATAGGAGTTCATTTATTTTCTATTCAAACAATGTGGGAGCTATGGCTTTGAAAAGTGAGTGTCTCGTTTGGGCTAAACATATGATTGATTCGAAGGTGAAGTTGAGGAATGATGAAGCCAGTAATCAGACTGTTATTCGATGGGAAAGGCCACGAAGAGGGTGGGTCAAACTTAATGCGGATGGGTTGTGTCGGTTGAAAGGGAGGAAGCAACTGCTGGGGGATTGATACGGGACCGACAAATAGGATTTTGTTCTGCTCTGCAAGCTGAAGCCCGGGTGTTAATTGAAGGACTTGAATTAGCTTGATAGATGGGATTTAAGAGCGTCAAAGCAGAAAGTGATAACCTATCTTTGGTAAATTTGTTGTAGAGGAAGATGCGCTACAGCTCCATCTCAGGCGACTTTGTTCTAGGCCTTGGACGGTGGTTGTTAACCATGTTGGCCGAGCTGTGAGTGCATCAGCTGATGCAATGACCAAGATGTTCGTACATGATCAGCAAGCTGCGGTGATTACTAAATCTTAATCATCGAACTTTTCATAAAAGATAATATCCAATAGATCATAGATGGGTATAATTTGGATTGTAGCATCTCAAATCTCATGTTCTATTCTCAACGTGCGACGTCTTTATCATATATATTGAAAAGCTACCCGTCCAATAGTGAGGATTGCAATTACAAGAATATCTTAATTATTAGTGTTGCTTTCTTAATCATTAAGTCTTTGTTCAATAGAGTGAAAATAAAAATGAAAAATTGATAGGTTTTTATTAATTATAACAATATTTAAAAGATATTATATATTATATTTTCGTATTATTAAACATTTTCAAAACATTTTTAAAGACTTTGAATATATTCAAAAATATTTTTTAATTTATTTAAATAGTTTTGAGCTAATACTAAAGTGTTCTAAGGTGTTTAAAATATTTTTGAGGCACTTTGGTAATTAAATCCCGAGACATAAGACTATATGTCTCGAGAAAGTTTTAATGCAAAAATCTACCACTACACCAAAATAGGCTTTTAGCGGCACTTTTTGCGGCGTTTGGAGAGAAAACGCCGCTAAAAATCGATAATTAACGGCGCTTTAGATAAAACGCCGCAAAAAAGATCATTAGTGGCGTTTTTTAAAAAAACGCCGCAAAAATCGAAACCCAACGACTCCGTTTTCCGATTTTCGGGGGCTTTAGCGGCGTTTATAAGGAAGCGCCGCTAATGTTCTGGGATTTAGCGGCGTTTTTCTATAAGCGCCGCTAATGTTCTGGCCTTTAGCAGCGTTTTTATGAAAGCGCCGCTAATACTATGGGCTTTAGCGGCGTTTCTATATAAGCGCCGCTATCGTTGTGGGATTTTAGCGGCACTTTTCCAAAAACGCCGCTAATTCTCAGGCCTTTAGCAACGCTTTTTTAAAAAACGCCGCAAAAAAATTATTTACCTAAGCTTTCATTTAAGTTAAAAAATTATTAATTAAAATTAGAAGTTTTCATTTAAGTTACCATTAAGCTGTTAAAATCGATGCCGGCCATATGGCTTTCTCAAAACCCTTTAACCCTAAATTCATAATTCTTAAAACCCTAAACCCTTAAAAATTTCATAAAAAAATATATATTAATGTAAAAGCTTATATATGTTTATAAATATGATGTACATGTATATACATAGATATTTATTAATGTAAAAGCTTATATATGTTTATAAAAATTTGTGGAAGCAGATTTAATATTGATTAAAAATTTTGGGGTTTAGCATTTAATTGGTGGTTTAAGGGCTATAGTATGTAGTTTAAGGGTTTTATAGTTTAAGGTTTAATGTTTATTATAATTTTAAGTTTATGGTTTAGGGTTTATTATATTTGGTTTGGGATTTAGTGTTTTAAAGTTTGTTGTTTGGAGTTTAGTTTTTATAGTTAGAGTCTTAGTGTTTAATTATGGTTTTAAGGGCGGTTAGGGTTTTAAGGTTTAAGGGTTAGGGATTTTGATAAAAAATATAAAAAATAAAGTTATTTTAGGGTTTAAACAAGCAATAAGATTCTTTTTAATTACTTTTAATTGTAACTTATAATATATATTTATGGTTTAAAGTTTAGGGTGTTAGGGTATATTTAATGTTTAGTATTTTAGGTTCAGTGGTTAATGTTTGTTATTTGGATTTAGGGTTTACGATGGGTCTGGGTTTATGGTTTAGTTTTTAATTGTTAGTGACTTATTGTTTATGGCTCTAAGGGTTTAAGGTTTATAAAAAATGACAAAAATTAATTTTATTTTAGTGTTTATGCATTAGTGGCATTTTAGTAAAAAATGCCACAAATATGTCACAGTACGCAAAACGATGACGTTTTATTTTGTGTTGCTAGTGGCGTTTATAAAAAACGCCGCAATTTTGTTTCAGAAGAGGCAAAAAGTTGCGTTTTGACCTGTGTTCTTAGTGGCGTTTTATACCAAAACGCCGCAAAAGGATAGAAATTAGTGGCGTTTTTTTAAATTGCGCCGCAAAATTTGTGCCTGATACTGCGAAACGGTACGTTTTGATGCAAAATTTTAGTGGCATTTTTTGTAAAACGCCGTAAAAGGACTATGCTTTAGTGGCGCTTTAGTAGAAAACGCCACAAATAGGTCCAAATCGTTTCTCAAACGGTGCCATTTTTTCCGATGCTTTTAGTGGCGCTTATTTGGAAAAGCCACAAAATTTAATTAAAACTAACCTAAACGGCGTCGTTTTATTAACCACGAATTTCCTTTAGTTTCCCCCATGTCAGATTTCCCCGATTTTGAAAGTTCACTGCTTGTTTGAATATATGGAGAGTAATTTTAAAAGTTGTTTTGTATTTATATATGTATACTTTTATAATATAAAATTGAAATGAAAAATAATAATTTAATAGGGATGAATCTAGTTTAAGTTTAAAATGGCGTAAATTATGCAATCGGTAATCCAATTTTTATAAGTTTTCATTTTAATAAAGAATTATTTGAATTTCTACAGAAAAACCAATTTATATACGTATTTTTATAATTTCCCTTTTTTTAGAAATAATTTTATTTTAGTGTTTATAAAAAATGACATGTGGAATTGATTTTATTTTAGTGTTTATGCATTAGTGGCGTTTTAGTAAAAAACGCCACAAATATGTCACAGTATGCAAAACGATGACGTTTTATTTTGTGTTTCTAGTGGCGTTTATAAAAAACGCCACAACTTTGTTTCAGAAATGGCAAAACGCTGCGTTTTAATCTGTGTTATTAGTGGCGTTTTATACCAAACGCCGCAAAATGATAGAAATTAGTGGCGTTTTTTTAAATTGCGCCGCAAAATTTGTGCTCGATCTTTATAAACAGACGCGTTTGATGCAAAATTTTAGTGGCGTTTTATACAAAACGCCGTAAAATGATAGAAATTAGTGGCATTTTTTTAAATTGCGCATAAAATTTGTGCTCGATCTTCGCTAAACAGATGCGTTTGATGCAAAATTTTAGTGGCGTTTTTTGTAAAACGCCGTAAAAGGACTATCATTTAGTGGCGCTTTCGCCGAAAACGCCACAAATAGGCTTTAATCGTTTCTCAAACGGTGCCGTTTTTTACTATGCTTTTACTGGCGCTTATTTGAAAACGCCACAAAATTTAATTAAAACTAACCTAAACGGCGCCGTTTTATTAACCCCGAATTCCTTTAGTTTCCCCCATGTCAGATTTCCCCGATCGACTTCATTTCCCCAATTTCCTTTCGCTGTTTTTCCTAAATTTCCCTAGGTTATTCTTCCCCCAAATTTTTTCCCCAATCCCGAAACTTGCAATCCCATTGTGATCCAAACCCCCAATTTCCCAAATCCCATTATTTCTTATCCAGTTCGTCCATGCTACTTCCATTTTCTCCCAAACTCAAACTGTTTTCTTTCAAAATTGAAGCTCCCAATCCGCCGTAAAGCTCGATTCTTTAACCCGAAGGTGTTGGACCTGCGTCGCATACAAGACAGGAACAACGCCGTTACTCTATTCTGATTCCTGCAAGAGCATTCGACCCCTTGCTTATTCTTGATTTTGGGGTGTAAGTGTTCTTCCTTTTTTTTCCCGGTAGTATAGAATTTTAATTTAATTTTTTGTTCCGTAATTGCTTACTCTTAATTACCACAGAGAATACGAATGAAATTGAGGGTTTAGAAGGGAAGTACAAGGTTTGGCAGAGGAAATTGCATTTTGACCTTGTTCTCAAAATCCACCAGGTTCAAAATCCCTTAACCGTCATCTATTTCTATTTACTATTTATTTCTTAAAATTTTACATATATATGAAAGTAGAGATAACTGCCTTTACAATAAGAACTGTTGATTTTAAATTTTTGTAATAATTAAATTAGCATTAGATTAAATCGTATCATATTATTTTTATTTGACTAAGTTTTATCCTCTATATTATTTTTATTCTTGTATATGTTCTGACATGTGGAATTGTCGGCAGCCCTCTGCTGCATTTAATCAGTTACTGCTTCCTGCTCCTCCTGCAACTATATTGGTTCAACTGAAGCTGCCATTTAATCTTCGAATTAATATTTGGTAGTGATATTGATAAAGTTTTTATATTTGGTTCAACTGACTTACATAATATTTGGTCCTAATCTTATAATCTTACATCTGTTCTAGGTACTATCGAGCACCTGAATTAATATTTGGTGCAACTGAGTACACCTGAATTAATATTGCTTGGGCAGGTACATGATTCGTTGCAAAATTTATTTGCTTATTTATATGCATTTTCCCTTTAAATTACTTAACAAATACCATTTTTCTGACTGCAGCCTCTGTTTGCTAGTGAGAGTGGAATAGACCAGGTTGTTGAAATTATTAAGGTACCTTTTAGTCGATAATAGTTTTATCATGATGATTTCTGAAAATTTAATCTTTTGGGGCTCCGATTATGTATAGATTTAATTGCTGGATTTCCTGTCAAATATTGGGACTAATTGATGATACTTTTCATAGAAGATCTACCATTTCTTCCACACCAAATGGAATGTAGATAAATATTCCAAGCCAACTTAGGAAGATATGAAATAGTCTAACATAGTTATTGATCCCACCAACAAATCATTCTTCCAATACCCTTAAGATGTTTCTTTATTTTATGCTCTGTTAAGTAATTGGATTTTGGATATGATCTTGGTTCATCGTTTCATACTACACAGGTTAGTGTATTATGGTGGTGCATGTTGCTGCTGCTGCTTCTTTTTTAATTAAAAATCATTCATCTATTTTAAATCATTCTATTTATTTTATTTAAGGAAATAATGCACATTTAATTATTTCACCCAAATCCATAAATATTTTTAGAAAAAATGTCTCAGATAATGGAGCAAATTTAGACAGTAGTATAATGTGTTTGATTTGATTTGATTTTGTATAGATTTTGTATATTAATGTATAGGGACTAATTGATGATACTTTTACTAAAGGAATCTAAATATTTTGTTTTCATGTGTCCTGCCATCACCATTGCCGTTTTGTATATTACTGCATAGGATTCGTAGGACCCAAATATAATAAATAATTAAATTACATAATATCCTAAAATTGACATTATCCTTTTCCAATCTAATTTCTTTTCACATCTAACTTTCATTCATATCAATTATGATACCTGTTTAAATCTTCTTCCATTTCTCAAGTAATTCATTTCCAAAATCCCATTTTAAATGTGTAACTAATATTAACATGGATAAATAAATTGATCCAAACTATTCAAATATTTATATGTTTTCCTTTTCATTATCTTTTTTTATTTTATGCTATTTTAATCGGAAAAATATATTTTGGTTTATTCTCTTTTATTTTTAATTTACCTAATTAAATAAATTGTATTTAAAGTTATATTTTAAATATTTTATTTTATTTTAATCATGAATTTTTAAAATATTTAATTTTTTAAAGTTCAAATTTCATAACTAACGTATTTTACATAATTTACATAATTCATAACTTACAAAATTTAAATTTATAATACATAACTTACATAAGTTATTAATATTTATATATAGTTTTAATACAAATAATTTTAAAATTATATATCCTACATAATATCCTATCTTACATAACCGACATAATGACTTACATAATAACCGACACAAAAACAAAAACTTACATAATATCCTACATAATAACTTACATAATAATACATAACTTATATAACTTAAATTTATCAATCATATCATAACTTACATACATAACCAACATAATGACTTACATACACTACACCAAAACAGGCCTTTAGCGGCGTTTTTTTAGGCCTTTCGCGGCGCTTATTAACGCCACTAAAGGTATTTGGGCGCTTCCAGAAGCGCCGCAAAAAAACATAACTAAAACGTCATAAACGTTTGCAGCGTTTACAAACAAAAACGCCGCTAAAGACCATGTTATTTAGCGGCGCTTAGGAAAAAAACGCCGCTAAAGAACATGTTCTTTAGCGGCGCTTTGAAAAAAACACCGCTAAAGAACATGTTCTTTAGCGGCGCTTAGAAAAAAAACGCCTCTAAAGATCATGTTCTTTAGCGGCGCTTAGAAAAAAACGCCGCTAAAGACAATGTTCTTTAGCGGCGCTTAGAAAAAAAATGCCTCTAAAGACCATGTTCTTTAGCGGCGCTTAGAAAAAAATGCCGCTAAAGACAATGTTCTTTAGCGGCGCTTTTATACAAAAACGCCACTAATTTTGGGATTTTTTTATATTAAATTTTTCATTTTTTCAGCCCTCCTGTAGCAACAAATCAAAAGCAGCCAGATTTAAACCAGCCAAAAGCAATAAATTTATATAATATTTCAAATTAAACGAATAAAATAATATTAATATCAATAAATAAAAGTGAATTCATAGTATTTTTGCAAAAAATGTTAAATGTTAAAATGATAAAAATATTTATGTCATACACTATGAAGGCGGAAGTTGCGACTGAAACATCTTTATCACAGCCTGAAGTTGTTGCTGGAGTTCGTCGTACTTTTTGGCTCGCTCTCTGCTTCTCTCTGCAACTTCGCTTCCCTCATTGCCGCCTCGCTTTAAGTTGTAGCCGGAGTTCTTCATATTTCCTTTGAACCTCAACTGTGGTCGCTACATCTCGACCATCCGGTCTTTCAACCTCGAACTTGACTTGAGCCTCGACTCCTGAAGCCATGTATTGGTGGGAGCTGGATCCAAAATATTGGGTTGGGCTAACAAAAGATCCTTGAAATCGACCCGACCATACGTTTGGGACCCAAAACTTCAGTAATAATCCGGTTATCAATGTCTTCAAGATGAACAGAACTATCACTAGAAGCAATCGCTTCAGACTCACTTTTTATCCTTTAGTTTTTCCTAATAAATAAATCACATAGTTAGGAACGCAATATTATATATTAAAAAACATATGCAACATAACAATAGTCGCATTACAAGCAATGAATTAAACCATTAGAAAATAAACACTAAAAATAACTAAAATAAGTCAAATCGTATTAAGTAAACGTACCATTATTTCACCAGCTTCAGGAGTCATGTGGGATCCATCTTTCTTCCTATGTGTAATTTCAAAAAGTTGAAGGCGTCCAACTTTTTGACCGGACGACAGTTCCTACAATATGGTAGTATAAATATTATTTAATGAAATTTATACATATTCGACAATATTAAAAAATTAAAATACCTCCGCCTCAGCTACACATGCAAAACTTCTCGACCCGGCTGTGTGGGTGAATTTTTGTTTCTGCCTGCTGCTTTTTCCAACTTGTTCACGATCCTACGTTATGAAATTTTTAGTACGTAAATAGAAAATATTATAAACGAAAATAATTACAATAGTTTGGAAGTACGTCATACCTCGCCTTTCTTCGAATGCCAAAATCTAACCGCATCTTCCCATTGGTACCTCAACATACCCGGTGGGAGATTTTGCAATTTCTCATCGAGGATTGTTTTTGTTTTATAATAAATTTTCTTCAAAGTACTTTTATTGTCTCTCCATCTTTTTCCCAATGCCTTCTTTACGTAAGCATCCGAGACCTCTAAAGCAAACATCGCCTACAAAAAACAAAAAAAACACAAGTTAATAAAGTAAATATAAATGAAACTATTTCCCAAGCATTAAAGATGACATTAACATTTTGTTACCTTAATATTATCGAGGGCTTGGTTTTTGTTGCTTTCGGGCATTTGATGCCATGACTCGTAGTTGATAGGCAACATATTCAGATTTCGTGCTAAAATGCCCATGTATCCTGCTAAAAGTCGAGCTTCGATCCAACAGTGACCAAAACTGTTTTGTCCAACTTTGACACGCTCATTGGATCTAACTCTTATAACTCTCTAAGTAGCGTCGTCCTCGACCTCTGCGGCCCCACCATTTTCACTACAAATGGTATATTATAATATAAGAATTTGAAAAATAAATCAACTATAATGTAAACACGCATGTAAATTAAACGTAAAATTACTTTGACCTTCAGAGGATCCTCATTGTAATCGAACATTCAAGATCCAATTGTTTGTCATTGCTCAAGACTATTTGTGTCTATCAAGTTAGGATCATTTTAAACAATGCTTCCCCTTAGAATTTTTCTTCTAGGCATTTTATCTGCAATACACATAAAATAGTTGACAACTTAATAACTAATTACAACAATATCAAGACATATAAAACAGTTCAAATATATAATAAGACCAAGATTTAAATTATAATATATTACATATAAATAAACAATCGTAAAATCTTACTACATCATTATTCGTAAATATCTTCATCGGTATCCTGACGAACCCATTGAAAGTGTGCACTAGTACTAGGGATATTGTCGTTTAAGTTTTGTTCTGGAAAGGGCAAAGTTTCTGATCTGTCATCGATGTTATCTCTACTTCCACTGCCCATGTCAAACAAGTCTCTAGGGATGTTACGGAGTACAACGTACCAACCCTCATCAGTTGGATCTTTTGAGTAAAAAACTTGTTTGACTTGAGATGAGAATACATACGGCTCATCTATCAGTTGTTGTCTTGTGTGAATCAATCGGTCAAAATTCACCATTATAAAACCAAATTGATCTTGCTTAATTCCACGAGCTGTATTAACATCGGCCCAATCACCTCGAAATAAGACAACTTTCCATTTGCCGTAGTAATCCAACTCAATTATGTCGAGAAGATGTCCGAAATATTCCACATTTCCTCGGCAGATTATTGTCCCTAGCACTAGCATAACTTGTAATTGCAGAATTGACAACTATTCCACAATTTTGCGTTCTCCTCAACCTCTCGCGATATTTTGTATGAAATCTGAACCCGTTGATGAGGAACGCACTATATCTTTTAACCACTCGATTTGGACCTTGGGAGAGCCATTTAACTTCGTCGTTTACGTTCTTCCCACTCCAAACCTATTGAACGGAAAGTAAACTGAGTAATTAAAAATGTTATGAGAAAACATTATTATTTGTAAGCGGAAGCTCCAACTGCATACCGTTTGGCTTAACCATTCATAAAAAGATTCTGTAAACATCTTATTGATATCTCGATGTTGTGTTCTTCGGGAGCGCGAACGAGATCTCAATATTTATTTGTACTCACTATGTTAAAAAAATGTTCACCTTGTTAGAAGATAAACAGTTATTAGTTTGATAAATATTTATCAAATTTGTAGATATTACTTCCGTAAAGGTTCCAATGATTCGTGGTGAAACAGAACATATCGATGTGCTTGTACCCACGATAAATGATCTAATTCTGCAATTTCAACTTTGCCGATTGGTTCTCCAAAACTTTGGAACAAATAAGTATCGACTAAGTTATGGTCCGTAAGTCCAGCATTCCTATTTGGTCTGTTTAACCTTGTTTCAACATCTTCCAAATATCTTGAGCAGAATGTCATACATTCCTCTGCCAAGTAGTCTTCAGCACTCGATCCTTCTGGATATCGCTTGTTGCGGCAGTAAGACTTTAATTTGGATAGGAACCTAAACACAATATACAACATTATCAAAAGTTGTAACTAAAGGCATAGAGGTGAATGAAGGAAAATTTTAAAAATACTTCTTTAACACCTTTCTATGGGATACATCCATCGATAGAAAACAGGTCCGCCAAGAATTGCTTCGTGCGGGAGATGAATTATCAAGTGAACCATAATGGTGAAGAAGGAAGGTGGGAAGATTTTCTCCATGTTGCATAAAGTCAAAGCGGCTCGATCATGTACCTTCTGAAGTTCTTGAACATCCAAAACTTTTCCACAAATAGCTTTCATTATGTTGGATAGTTCAATGATACAAGACGTCACCTTCTTGGACATACAACATCGTAGAGCAACTGGCATTAAATCTTGCATCAAGATGTGATAGTCATGTGATTTTAGCGAATATAATCTTCGATCTTTAACACTAACACATCGAGATATATTTGATGCATATGCATCCGGAACCTTTATATCATTCAACACCATGCAAAACAGTTCTTTCTCCGTCTTGGACATTGAGAAAATAGAAGGCGACAACCGATATTTCCCATTCGGAAGTGGATTGGGATGAAGATCAGGTCGAATTCCCATTTGGACTAAATCAAGTCGACTCTGAAGATTGTCTTTTGATTTTCTGTCGACGTTCAAAATTGTACCCACAATGTTCTCGCAGACATTTTTCTCAATGTGCATAACATCAAGATTGTGTCGTAAAAGGTGATGCTCCCAATAAGGCAACTCAAAAAAAATACTTCTTTTTTTCCACAAGTCCGCCTCATTAGGATCGTCCTCTTCGTCGGAGCTTTCATCAGCTTCATCATTTGATCTTCTGTTTCTCTGCGTGTTTGGCGGTTGGTTTATCTTCCCACAAATGAAATTCATATCTTCCAACATGAACAAGATTTTAGAGCCACTGGTCTGGGAAGGAGCTTCTCTGAACTCTTCAGTGCCGTCAAATACAGAACCCTGAAATCTAAATCTATGATTTTCCGGTAACTATCGACGATGCCCCATGTAAGAAAACTTCTTCCCATTGTACAGCCATTGCGAACATGTTTGTGCAGCACAACAAGGACACGCATAACGACCCTTTGTACTCCAGCCAGATAAATTGGCATAAGCATGAAAGTCATTAATGGTCCACATCAAAGCCGCACGTAAATTAAAGTTCTCCTTTCTCACCACATCGTATGTCTCGACACCAACCCATAATTGTTTTAACTCTTCAATAAGTGGCTGTAAATAAATGTCGATATCATTCCCGGGCCCTTTCTCACCAGGGATAATCATAGATAAGATAAGGGAAGATTGCTTCATGCAAATCCGGGAGGCGATTATATGGAACAAGCACTCACGGCCAAATCTTGACGCAGTGCTCATGATCTTGAAAGGATTAAATCCATCAGATGCTAGCCCAAGCCTCACACTCCTAGGATCGCTTGCAAAGCCTGGAAATTTATTGTCAAATGATTTCCAAGCTAAAGAATTTGCCGGATGCCTTAGTAATCCATCATCGGTTCGTCCATCATGGTGCCACGTCATTGACTCCGCTGTCTTGGACGACATGAATAGGCTTTAAAGCCTTGGTATCAGGGGAAAATACCGCAAAATCTTGACTGGCTTCTTTCTCGACTGTGTACCATTTTCATCGTCCTTCCCATCTTCTGTGTTTCTACTAATCCAACGGGATTGGCCGCATACATGACAGCACTGTTGGTCATTTTGATCGCCCCAATACAACATACAGTCATTTGGGTAACTATGGATTTTGTTGTACCCAAGGCCTAAATCTTTTATCATTTTCTTCATATCTTTTCATGACTGAGGGATTTTTGCAAACGGAAACATTTCTTGTAAAAACTCTAACAGCATTGTCAACGAGTTTCCGGTCCACCCTCCCAAACATTTTAACTGAAAAAGACGAACAGAGAAAGACAATTTTGAAAATTTTGATCCCTCATACAGTTCTTTGTTCATGTCATTAAGTAGCGCGTAGAACTTCGCCGCTTCTTCATTTGGCTCTTCATGAGGTACACTACTTCCCGGTTCGGTAAAAGAATTTCTTCCAATATTACAATCATCAGAAGCCACAAAGTCCGCTAGGAACGACTGGACACCATGATTGTGCATATTAAATGCATCCCGCAACATACCTTCTATGTCATCCCCTCTATCAGACTGATGGTAAGCAATACCAGAATAAGATACATCCATTCTTGAAGAGGAAGTACTAGGCGGGCATTCTCCATGAAATAACCATTGTTTATAACCCCGAACAAACCCATCAACAATTAGATGCTCGTATACAACCTCACGATAATGCCAGTTTACCTTGACACACTTCTTACAGGGGCAAAGAATCATGTTCTCTTGGCTTGCATATTGAAATGCAAAATTTAGAAAATACTGTACTCCATTTCGATAATCGTTGCTAACCCTTGACAAATTCATCCAAGACCGGTCCATTTCTTAATTCTTGAAGTCTGACGTTGACAAGAATTTGCATGGGTAAGTTATAACGCCAGTGGCAACCATAAATGAATTACGGAAATTTGTGATATGATATATTTTTATGTATTATGTAAGTTATCTAAGTTATGTATTATGTATTATGTAAGTACTGTAAGTAATGTAAGTTATGTAAGTAATGTATTATGTAAGTTGTGTATAATATTAATTATGTGAGTTGTGAATAATGTAAGTTAAGAAGGTTATGTATAATGTAAGTTATGTAAGTTATTTAATTTATGCAAGTTTATGTAAGTTATGTAAGTTACTTAATTTATGTAGGTTATGTAAGTTATTTAATTTATGCAAGTTTATGTAAGTTATGTAAGTTACTTAATTTATGTAAGTTATGTAAGTTATTTAATTTATGTAGGTTATGTAAGTTATGTAAGTTATTTAATTTATGCAAGTTTATGTAAGTTATGTAAGTTACTTAATTTATGTAAGTTATGTAAGTTATTTAATTTATGTTAGTTTCTATATATGTTTATATATTGTATGTTAGTTATTATGTTATTATGTTATTATATAAGTTATTTAAGTTATTATGTTATTATATAATGTATTATGTAGTTTATTATGTTGTTACATAATAAGTTTATGTAAGTTATTTAATTTATGTAAGTTATGCAAGCTTATATACAAGTTATGTATTATAACATAAAGTATTATGTAATTTATGTTGTTATTATATATAAGTTATGTAAATTATTATGTAAGTTATGCAAGCTTAAATATAAGTTATGTATTATAGAAGTTTTGTAAGATATGTAAGTGGTGTATTTTGTAACTTATGTAGAAAACTTATAAACTTAATACACATATATTTTATTTCTCCCAAATTTAGAACACTTATTTAGAAAAGCAAGTAAATTTAATACTAATAAATCTTAATACAAATAAATTTAGAAAACTTTTTAGAAAACTTATAAATTTAGAAAACTTGTATAGATATTAAAACAATTAAGTACAATTATTTTGAAAACTTACAAATTGTATAGTAACAAGTTTTAAATATAGGTTATATACCCATACCATATATGGGGTGATATATTAAAATATTGGTTTTAATAGATATTAAATTATCATTTACAAATCTTTTTAATTTTAAAATGTTACTATTACAAAAATGAAAGATAGGTTAAAATGCCCATATTAATATATGTAATATAAAAAAGAATATAAATTTAAATATTTACGATATAATATTTCGCCCAATATTTTAATATTTACGATATAGTATTGCAAACCGAAACATCTTGCGTTTTTGGCACGATTGATTGCTAGGAAACCATCTTTTGTGTTCAATTTCTAAGCATTGCAAACTCTTACCAATTAAGTAAAATATTTCATTTCAAATAAATAAAACCTAACACATGCTCATGATCACTTGCATTTTTAAGCAAACTGTAAACGGACTGATTTGAATCAGATTACAAACCATAAATTGAAAGTTTAGAAACCGAATTCATAGTTTACAAACCACAAAATGAAAGTGGAACCCAACATTATATTTCAACAGACAGTATTAATTTAAAAAATAGTGATACCTTGTAACTGAGAAAAACATATGAAAATAGACAAACTCCAGTTAAGTAGTAAAATCATACAAGAAATCAAAGACAGTAGAAAACAAACAAAGAGTATATATATATGACCTTAAAAATCATACTAAAAACAACATGGCTTAATAAAATTCAACTTAAAATGTAAACTCTTTACACGAAATGTAATCGGTGCATCACATTTAATGAATGTTTTATAAACTAATAAATTAAACTAAACTAGACATCAAAGTTCCATACTTTGAAAACAGTACCAAATGAGTTCAACACATAAACAGTAACAAAGCATGTGTTCTGTACCTTTAGAACGATGACAAAAACTGAAATGAAAGCAATTAAATGGGTTGACCAAAATCTGGAGAAGAAAAACACAAGTTAAAATCAGTTCCTAACAAATTAAACCACAGACAAAAACAGTAATGAACAATAGAAGCAGTACCAAATTGACTGAAAATAACCATGTCAAACAGTACAAAACGAGTTCAACAAATCAACAGTAACAAAGCATGTGTTCTGTACCTTAAGAACGATGAAGAAAAATGAAATGAAAGCAATGAAATGGATTGACCAAAAACTGGAGAAAAAAAACAATAGTTAAACACAGTTCCTAACACCCTAAACCGTTCAAAAAAACAGTAATGAACAAAGTTCCTAACACCCTAAACCATTCAAAAAAACAGTAATGAACAATAATAGAAGCAGTAACTTACCTTCACGATCGAGGATGAACAAAAAGGTCGAAGACACCGAAAACCCTAAAGACAGAGAACACACCAAAAACCCTGAACCAATAAGAAAGCAAAATCAAAATTAAAAATACGACAAAACCCAATCTATAAATACAAAGAATCGGGCATTCGAACCTTAAGATGTTCGTCGACGTTGTCCCTCTTCTTTACCGCAAATAAGTATCGGCTTTCAACAAATAGAATGTCGTAACTGGCCTTTTTAATGATTTTTTTTGCAATAAACCGAAACGCACAAACAGAGAGATGAAAGAGATGAAGAAGATGAAGAAAACGGAGGGGAAATGGGAGATGCTGCGCTGAACTTATGATTAGGGATTTGAGATGGGAAATGGGGCTGGCTGCGGGGATATACCCCAAAACCGATATCTCCACAAAACGGCGCAATTTAATCTTAATATATTAGTGGCGCTTAAAAGAAAACTCCACTAACCTAACAGCTTTTGTGGCGCTTTGAAAAAAAACGCCACCGAACCCTATACTCGTCAATGAAACGGCGTCGTTTTCTTCAATTTTTAAATAACAATTTCCGGCGTTTTGGCTCCAAACGCCACTAAATATTCACATTATTTAAATTACAATATAGTGAAAGTAGAACGAAGCCGTTTTGCAAATTTATTTGCGGCGTTCCTAAAAGAAACGCCGCTAAAGCCTACCTATTGCGACGTTTTGAGTGAAAACGCCACTAATCATTCAATTTTATTAATATTTTATATGTCTATTTTTATAACTATTTATTTTTTTAATGGATTCTAAAATTGGATAAATGTTATGACACTATTTTAAATTGATGCATTAATATGAAATTATTAATTTCATTTCAATTAAAATAGTTTAAAATTATGACTCAGATTTAACATATTCCTTTTTTTTTGTACAAATTTAAAAAAAAAAATTCCATTTTATATATGTAAGTATATATGTATGATTTAAATACTATCAACATTCCAATTTATAAATTATTCACACAATTCCAATAATGTCTTACAATTTTAGTTTTATGCTCTAAGTTATGCAAATCTTGGTAACGTATGCTACCTCGTACCCAAAATTAAACTGTTTCATCATACATGATATTGTGCCATGCATATATATATATGTTTCCCTAAACCCTGTCGGTTCTGAACTTAATAATGACATAATAAGAAGTAAAAAACATGGTATTCGAATTTTTTTTGACTTCTGTATCAAAATACCAAGTCAAAAACCCTAAAACCGCCACAACATTAAACCCTAAATTGTAAATCATACAAAACCTAAATCTAAAACGCATGAATCAACATCATAACCCATAAACAATTAACGCTAAATCATAAACCATAAACTTGAAGCCCTAAAATATTAAATTTCATTATCTTATAAGCCGTAAATTGCCTAACCTGATATTAACAGTAAAATGTAAACTCTAAACCTTGGACACAAATCCCCGAGCTATAAACCTAAACTCTAAACCCATATCGTCAAAATTGTAATCCTAACATAATAAACATTGTGTAACGAACCCTAAAACCCCAAACCACATACAATTTTTTATAAACATTAATCCGGAAATTGCAATATATTATTTCTTTTTTGCGGCGCTTTTTCAAAAAACGCCGCTAATACCACTAGATCCAATCAAAAGCGGCATCGTTTTATCGTCCTATTGCAGACATATTTGCGGCGTTTTATCAGAAAACGCCAGTAAAGGAATATAGTGAAAGCAGAACGAAGCCGTTTTGCAAATTTATTTGTGGCGTTTTTAAAAGAAATGCTGCTAAAGCCTACCTATTGCGGCGCTTTTTCAAAAAACGCCGCTAATACCACTAGATCCAATCAAAAGCGGCGTCATTTTATCGTCCTATTGCAGACATATTTGCGGCGTTTTATCAGAAAACGCCAGTAAAGGAATATAGTGAAAGCAAAACGAAGCCGTTTTGCAAATTTATTTGTGGCGTTTTTAAAAGAAATGCTGCTAAAGCCTACCTATTGCGGCGTTTTGAGTTAAAACGCCACTAGTTATTCAATTTTAATAATATTTTATATGTCTATATTTATAACTATTTCTTTTTTTAGTGGATTTTCAATTTGGATAAATGTTATGACATTATTTTAAATTGATGCATTAATATGAAATTATTATTTTCATTTCAATTAAAATAGTATAAAATTATGACACAGATCTAACAATTTTTTTTGTACAAATCTTAAAAAAAAAAATTCCATTTTATATATGTAAGTATATATGTATTATTTAACTACTATCGGCATTCCAATTTATAAATTATTGACACTATTCCAATAATGTCTTACAATTTTAATTTTATGCTCTAAGTTATACATAGAAAAATTTTAGTACCCTTGCGATGTCTAGAAATCAATACATTACTAATTATGCGTTGTTTTTACTTTGAATATTATAAATCCGAATTCAATATCCAATCGATCCCGAAATTTTTCGAATATTAAACCAAATTTTAAAACTCAAAAATATAAATTATAACTTTATAGTCGAAGAAAAAGGCAAATTGCATTTACTCAGGTTTGAAAGGGCGTTTCAACGGAAAGAATGATAAACGACATTGTATCCATTGATTTTAGCAACAATCACCTTAATTAATAATTTTAATGCTAAAATATTGTCTCCTGCAGTTGAAATTTAGTGAAATTGAATTTCATGCGCCTGCTTCTTTTAAACTATGATCAAATAGGAGAATAGTAGTGATAGCGCATATATATATTAAACTCGTATAAACCATAAGCCCGAAACGCTAAAACTTTGCATCGTAACCCTTAAATCATTAACGCTAAACCGTATACGATAAAACTTAAATATTAAACCGTAAAACCTAAAATTTTAATTGGCTATTTTCGCGGCGTTTTTGCATAAAACGCCACTAATACCAATACAGAAAACAAAAGTGGCGTCGTTTTAACGAACATTCCACCAAACAAGAAAAGCATCTTGCCGAATTATTTGCGGCGTTTACTTCCAAGCGCCACTAAAGCAATATAATGAAACAAAACGAAGCCGTTTTGCTTATTTTTGTTCTGGCGTTTATAAAGGAAACGCTGCAAATTAGTTACTTATAGCGAAATTCGTTAACAACAGCCGCGAAATCCATATCTTTTGTGACGTTTTTTACTGAGCGCCACTAAAGCAATAATAGGAAAAAATAAAACGGTACAGTTTTGCTGAATTTTTTACCTCAGATTACTTACCTGTACCGGCGTTTCCATCAAAACGCCGCTATAACCCGATATTTGGCGGCGTTTCTTTAATAAGCGCCACTAATACTAATCCTCCTCAACACCAAACGGTGCATTTTAGTACCGATATTTGTGGCGCTTTTTGTAATACGCCGCTAATACTGTTCTTTAGCGGCGTTTTATCGTAAACGCCACTAATTTTAATATACCTCAAAACCAAACGTTGCGTTTTGGTTAAGGTATTTTGCGGCGCTTAAAAATAAACGCCACTAATGATGTTCTTTTACGGCGTTTTTTTTAAAACGCCACTAACACTAATCTACCTCAAGACCAAACGGTGCGTTTTGATTAAGATATTTGCGGCGCTTTTTGTAATACGCCGCTATCTTTTTCTTTTAAATCGTTTTATCGTAACGCATACAATTCTAATATACCTCAAAACCAAACGCAGCGTTTTGGTTAAGGTATTTTGCGGCACTTACAAATAAACGCCACTAATGATGTTCTTTTACGGCGTTTTTTTAAAAACGCCACTAATTGTTCGGGTTTCTGCGGCGTTTTAGGATTAGCGCCGCTAATGCTCGATTTTTAGCAGCGTTTGTTTATCAAACGCCACAAAATATGCCGCTAAAAGCCTGTTTTGGTGTAGTGATAATAACCTACATAATAACTTACAGAACAATACATAACCTACATAAATTAAATAAGCTACATAATACACAAAAACAAAAAACTTACATAACTTACATAAGACATAACTTACATATTTTACATAATACACAACTTACATAACTTACATAATACATAACTTACATAACTTATATAAGACAACTTACATAATTTACTTAATACATAACTTACATAACCTACATAAGACATAACTTACATAAGTTTCATAATACACAACTTACATAACTCACATAATACATAACTTACATAATTCAGTTAATACATAACTTACATAATTTACTTAATACATAACTTACATAACTTACATAAATATCCCTTATGTGGTGGAACTCAAATAAGTTAAATACACTTATAAGTTACCGTGATATATACTATACCTTAACTTACATAATAACTTACATACCTTAATTACACTTATTCCTAAATCCTAAACCCGTGCAATTTATTGTCAATGTCAGACTTCAAGAATTAAGAAATGGATCGGTCTTGGATGAATTTGTCAAGGGTAAGCGACGGTTATCGAAAAGGAGTACAGACTTTTCTAAATTTTGCATTTCAATATGCAAGCCAGGAGAACATGATTCTTTGCCCGTGTAAGAAGTGTGTGAACATAAATTGGCATGATCGTGATGTTGTATACGAGCATCTAATTGTTGATGGTTTTGTTCGGGGTTATAAACAATGGCTTTTTCATGGAGAATGCCCGCCTAGTACTTTCTCTTCAAGGATGAATGTATCTTATGATGGTAATGCTTACCATCAGTCTGTTAGAGGGGATGACATGGAAGGGATGTTGCGGGATGCATTTAATATGCACAATCATGGTTTGCAGTCGTTCCCAGCCGACTTTGTGGCATCTGATGATTGTAATCTCGGTGGAAATGCTTGTACCGAACAGGGAAGAAGTGTACCTCATGAAGAGCCGACTTTGTGGCATCTCATGAATGGTTAAGCCAAACGGTATGCAATTGGAGCTTCATTGAAAAATAACAATGCTTTCTCATTACATTTTTAATTACTTAGTTAGTTTACTTTCCATTCAATAGGTTTGGAGTGGGAAGAATGTCAATGACGAAGTTAAATGGCTTTCTCAAGGTCCAAATCGAGTGGTTAAAAGATATAGTGCGTTCCTCATCAACGGATTCAGATTTCATACAAAATATCGCGAGAGATTGAGGAGAACGCAAAATTGTGGAATAGTTGTTAATTCCTCAATTACAAGTTATGCTAGTGCTAGGGACAATAATCCTGTCGAGGGAAATGTGGAATATTTCGGACTTCTTACTGACATAATTGAGTTAGATTACTACGGCAAATGGAAAGTTGTCTTATTTCGAGGTGATTGGGTCGATGTTAATGCTGCTCGTGGAATTAAGCAAGATCAATTTGGTTTTACAATGGTCAATTTTGCTCGATTGATTCACACAGGACAACAACTGATAGATAAGCCGTATGTATTCTCATCTCAAGTCAGACAAGTTTTTTACTCAAAAGATCCAACCGACGAGGGTTGGTACGTTGTACTCCGTAACATCCCTAGAGACTTGTTTGACATGGGCAGTGGAAGTAGAGATAATATCGATGATAGATCAGAAACTTTGCCCTTTCCGGAACAACACTTAAACGAAAATATCCCTAGTACTAGTACGCAATTTCAATGGGTTCGCCAGGATGCAGATGAAGATATTTACGAATAATGATGTAGTAACAATATACGATTGTTTAATAATATGTAATATCATAATTTAAATCTTGGTCTTATTATATATTTCAACTATTTTATATTCGCTGTTACTGTTGTAATTAGTTACTAAGTTTGCAACTATTTTATATGTATTGCAGAAAAAATGCCCAGAAGAAAAATGTGAGAGGTAGGCATTGTTCAAAATGCTCCAAACTCGGCAGAAATAAATAGTGGAGAACAGACAGGAATTGGATCTTCGAATGTTCTGATTATACCTGAGGATCCTACAGAAGTTCAAAGTAATTTTACATTTAATTTACATACGTGTTGACTTGTAATTGGTTTATTTTTCAAAATCTTATATTATAATATACCATTTTTCAGCTGAAAATGGTAGGACGCGCAGAGGTCGAGGTCGTACGCTACTTAGTGAGTTGTACGAGTTAGATCTAGTCGAGCGTGTCAAAGTATGCAGAAACAGTTTTGGTCAGCCTGTTGGAACAGAAGCTTGACTATTAGCAGGATACTTGGGCATTTTAGCACGAAATGCGAATATGTTGCCTATCAACTACGAGTCATGGCATCAAATGCCCGATAGTAACAAAACTCAAGCCCTCGATAATATTAAGGTAACAAAACATTAATGTCATCTGTAATACTTAGGAATTAGTTTCATTTATATTTACTTTCTTAACTTGTGTTTTTTGTAGGCGAGGTTTGCCTTAGAGGTCTCGGATGCCTATGTAAAGAAGGCATTGGGAAAAAGATAGAGAGACCATAAAAGTATTTTAAAGAGAGATTATTATAAGGTAAAAACAACCCTCGATGAGAAATTGTAAAATGTCCCGCCGGGTATGCTGAGGTACCAATGGGAAGATGTGGTTAGATTTTGGCATTTGAAGAAAGGCGAGGTATGACGTACTTCTAAACTCTTGTAATTATTTTAGTTTATTGTATTTACTATTTACGTACTAATAATTTCATAACGTAGGATCGTGAACGGGTTGGAAAAAACAGCAGGGAGAAACAAAAATTCACGCACACAGCCAGGTCGAAAAGTTTTGCTTGTGTAGCTGAGGCCGAGGTATTTTTAATTTTTTAATACTGTCAAATATGTGTTACTTTCCATTAAATAATATTTTTACTACTATATTGTAGGAACTGTTGTCCGGTCAAAAAGTTGGACGCCTTCAACTTTTTGAGATTACACATAAAAAGAAAGATGGATCTGCTATGACTCCTGAAGCTGCAGAAATCATGGTACGTTTACTTAATACGGTTTTCTAATAGTTTAATTCATTGCTTGTAATGCTACTATTGTTAACTTGTGTTGCATTTGTTTTTTTTTTAATATATATTGTGTTCCTAACTATGTGATTTATTTATTAGGAGAAACTAAAGAATAAAAAGGCGCAGTATGAAGCGATTGCTTCCAGTGATAGTTTTGTTTATCTTGAAGACATTGATAACTGGATTATTACTGAAGTTATGGGTCCTGAAAGGTATGGCCGGGTTCGATTTCAAGGATCAGTTGTTAACCCATCCCAATTTTGGATCTAGCTCGCAGCAATACATGCCTTAGGGGAGTCAGGCTCAAGCTGAAGTTCAGAGGTTAAAAGACCAGATGGCTCAGATGCAAGCGACCACAGTTGAGGTTCAAAGGAAATATGAAGAACTTCAGCTACAACTTAAAGCAGAGGCGGCAGAGAGGGAAGCAGAGGCTTCAGCGAGAGAAGCAGAGGTTCAAAAGAAATATGAAGAACTCCAACAGCAACTTAAAGCTGATGCGGCATCCAGAAAAGCAGAGGCTGCAGCGAGAGAAGCAGAGCAGAGTAGGAAGTACGACGAACTCCAACAGCAGCTTCAGAGTATGATGAAGATGTTTCAGCAATCCCAACCTCCGTCGTCATAGTGTATTGTATAAATATTTTTATTATTTTAACTTTTAACATTTTTGTGAAAATAATAAAATATATATTAATATTATATTATTCGTTTAATTTGAAATATTATATAAATTTATTGCTTTTGGCTGGTTTAGATTTGGTTGCTTTTGATTTGTTGCTACAGGAGGGCTGAAAAGAAAATTAT
Source organism: Gossypium raimondii (assembly GCF_025698545.1). NCBI lineage: Eukaryota > Viridiplantae > Streptophyta > Magnoliopsida > Malvales > Malvaceae > Gossypium > Gossypium raimondii. The sequence continues at coordinate 51,058,618 of NC_068577.1, read as the reverse complement.
TTTTCAAAAATACCAAAATTAGTGGCATCTTTAAAAAAAACGCCTCTAAAGAACATGTTCTTTAGCGGCGCTTTTAAAAATAAACGCCGCAAATGTTCGCGGCGTTGTCAATAGCGGCGCTTTAAAAAACGCCGCTAAAGGCCTAAAAAAACGCCGCTAAAAACCTGTTTTGGTGTAGTGTACTTTAGGAGTTGCATGTCTAGAGACATTGACTTGCATGTTTTGAGACATAGCCTGCCAATGACTATATAACAATTATTTTTCAGCGCTGTCTCAAGACATCTTGGCAAGTCTCGAGACTTGGGTTGTAGAGATAATTTTTAAGCTCGAGTTTATACCTCCAATGACTAAAATTCATCCCTATCAGTCATGTTAAATATTCAAGCTTAAGTTTAGCTCATATTATAAGTGGGTCTAAATTTTTGCCAAGTCCATTTTTCAGAACATATTCTTTTTACCCTAGATCCTTTCAAATTTTAGGTAGGTTTTCGAACTTAAATGATTGACGCAAACCATAAATAAATCTACCATGTTTTAACTTAGATCATGATGTTTTTTCCATTAAAATTATAGTTGTTTATGATACGATGACTTGAAGATGCATATCAATAGGGAGAGTATGCTTATTTAGTTTTTGATGTATGAGATTGAGTGATTCATTTGGTGCAAGGTGTTGTCTAAAATGTCAATGGAGTAGGAAAGAACATAAGCGGATTAAAATCACTTAATTGATGAATTTAGTTGTACGATCGATTTATTTTGATTATTTCAATCGATTATCGATCAAATTAATTTTTAATTATTTTAAATATATATTCTATAATACATCATAAATAAGTCAATTAATTGACTTAATGATTATTTTAGACTATATTAAAAAACCGACCACAAAGCCATTTGCTCAGCCCTACAAAGGAGGAGATGTTAGAACAGCTCTATCCAAACTGATTATTACAACAACTAGTTTGACATTGCTTTACGATAGAAACTATGTGTCTGTGTTGGTGTTTTATTTTGAAATAAAATTTTAAAAACGAGCCCTTGTGATATTTTATTATATTTAGTATGTATAGTTAATTTTAATTACATCATTTGAATTGGAAATTTCTTCATCGATTTAATGTTTAGTCCAATATTTTTAGAAGTTACTTTTAAATTTATTTATTTTATAAAAAATACAGTCAATTAATTAATAAGAAAGGAATTAATTGTAAACAAATGCATCAAGTATCTTGACTTTAGGTTCCTTTATTTTGTTCAACAAGTATCTTGACTTTAGATTTTTATTCACATTTTCCCTATAGACAACGACCAAAATATTAAGCTATTTAAGTAAAAGGATTTTTACATTATAAAACATAATAGGACACTTTTAAGTAAAATAAAATCCTTGCCTGAAAATATGCGTCATGTAAAAGATTTGAGAATTTTGAAATAAAAATATATTAATACGAAATCTTAACAAAATAAAATAATAAATAAATAAAACTTTAAAAGACGGTAGCTTTCAGAAACTTGACATTGTCAACTTGTCATTAGTAACCCCAATCAATTGTATTATTGTTTATTGTTAGCATTTTCTGGACCAGTGGAAGCTTCATTGTTTTATATGTTGTTACAATTATTTTACCTAACCATAATTCACATCAATGTCCTATCTCATTTTCGGTGTGTTGATACACAATATCAATGAAGGTGGAGAAAGAGGAGAGGAGTTTGATATTGAGGAGAGTAGGTTCACCTACACCAGGATTGAGAGTCGGAAAAGTAAAGAAAATGGAGAGGATTTAACCTCTTAGGATTTGTTGGAAGGAAAGAAGAGAGCCCCGTCTATATTGTGCTTTGCGGGTATTTATAAGCAAGTGAGGGTTCCCAGATGATCCCCTTTTCAAGAAAATGCACATGTTAATAGTGGATGGCTTAACAGTGGATTCGACTAGCTGGTTAAGGACGAACGATCGCTCTCATTGGGGGGGAGGGGGTATGATGCACGCGGGTAGCCGATCATTAAGTGACCATCTAGACTTGATTGGTTCTCGTGTTGCCATATGTCCTAATCGGGGAAGTGTATATCCATAAATTACATTAATACCCTTTGTATATTGTCTTCAATGATTTTAACATGCAAAGCGAAATGGAAGCAAATATTGGCTCACTAGTTATCTAATGTTCAACTAATATTAAGAGGTATTACGAGGTCAGATCGTAATATGAAAAGACAAGTTATATTAGTAGATGAAACTAAACATGTCCATAGTCTAATTGGAAATTAGCAAACCGATTGAAAGATTAATATGTCGTCTATCAAGTCTAACTGGAGAGATTTTTTTTCTTGAGCACTGGAGTGGATGACTCCTAGAAGATAGAGACATAGATGTGACTGACTGAACTGACAGTACATTGGATAAGATCCAAGTAGAATAGATCTTGAATCTGTTAATGGATTTATTCATTTGTGACGTTCATAGTGTGACGTATCTTAATCCTGAGTGGATGATGGACTATGTATGTGTGACACATATACTTTGATGTAAGTAAAAGCCTGAGTTCAAATAGATAAGGAATCGAAAGCTGGTGCATTGGATATACAATTTGTGCAGCATGTAACATCATTCAAAATAGTGGAATTCATAGCCCAAGAAATAGGTAAATTGTAACACCTCATACTCGACCCAATCGTTGGATTCGGACTACAGGGTGCTACACTTCATAATCAAAAATTTACTAACACATTCTTTAATGTAAATCTCGACATTCTAACTTAATATAGTTATTAAAATACAATTACCTAATCGATCATGCCATATGAATTTATTTTAATTATGCAACTTTAACCTAAGTTATAAAATATTTTACAAAGTAGTTTAAACATACCGAATATTACTTAGTTTGGAAATAATATTCTTATTAAAACTAGTTATAAATAAGACTCGAACCTTGAGACTCCACCTCTAGGTCGTCCCGTTGTATGCATATTACGACTAGGAAGCACAACTGCTAGGTCACAATGGATTCTGGTCTGGTCCCTCTATGAACTATTGAATTCTCTTATTACCTGCAATACATAATGTCACAAACGTAAGTTCAAATGAACTTAGTGACTTATCCATACCTCGTATTAGCAGCATGCAAATAAACTGGCACTTTATGGTTTTGAATTAAATACTGACAATCTACACTAGGATGGTTCACCAATCTCACTAGCATGGTATTTACGTCGCACAATCTGGCTCTTTTGTACTTGGTATATCATCCTCAAAGACACCATGGCTTAAATACTTACACAACCTTGCACATAAAGAGCTCTCATTGACGAGACTTCACAAATGTAATATAAGAATTCAAATAAATGTTTGAACGCTTGGCGAATTATCCCTACGTATTCTATCTTCATTAGTTGTCTTGGCAGACCCATATGCAACTATTTTTTTTTGAGAAGAAATCTTTACAAATTCTTACTTGCAGACGTCTGAAAGAAAACCATGATGCATCTTGCACTAATATATATACAAGAATCCAAATAAGACGATCTTGTTGTATAGAGTAGACTGTTATTAGTGGCTTGCCCTAATGGACTCAAATTCGTCTCATGATCCTCACGGATTCCTGTTTCAGACTCAAATCTATGAATTTATGCTTTACGAGACATACTGGCGAATTCATAAGGAAAACCCCCATTTCGAATTAATAAAAAAATCAACTCATGAAATCCAACTAACAAATTTGGCAGATCATCAACAAATATCCCATTCATAGCGGTCCACTTTTATCAATGAATAACATGTAGGTGGATACTTAATAACGAATTTCCTAATGTGGAATCAAACACGTAAGATAGTCCTGACGGACTGTCATATCTTGCACATACAGACTTGAATAAATAGATAGCTCATTCTTGGTGAACGTATCAATTAAATTGTGCGGACTTTCATATCTTTCATAACTTTCATAACTTTCATATGCCATGACCATGGACTTGCTTATACATTTTATCCCTAGTTGCATATTACCAAGCTATTCCTCTGCTAGCTCTTTGAAACCATAAATGAATTGTATATAAAATCAAATGAAAATAAATTGAAGGAAATGATAAAGTTAGTGAAATGGGTCACATTCGAAAATGAATGTGTTTTTTCCAAGCATGGAAATGACTTAAAATTTAATTTAAGTTTTTTAAATTATTATTTAAATTAAATAATTAAAATTCAAAAATAGTATTAAATTAATTAATCATTGTGAATCCGTTGAATATGGAAATTAAATATATTTTCGCATAGATTCTTTTAAGATAAGCTTGTCATGATTTTAACGAAATTAGAATTGGGTTGAAAAAATTATTTAATTGATAAATTAATTTAAAAAATTTCTAAATTAATTTAGTAAATAATATTTATTTTGGGAAATAGAAAAACATGTATTGGTTGGATTAAATTATAAGGTGTTGGGTTAAAAGTCCAAAAATCACATATAATTAGATCCAATACAGGAGAGGCCCAAAACCTCTCATATACATATGAGAGGCAGCAACCCTAGTATATTTAACTAAGATATGTCACCCCTTTCTTCTAGATAAAATAAGAAACTAGTTTTTATATCAAATAAGTATTATTTGACACTGATAGGGCTAAAACTACACAACTTTGAGATACTGTTGTTCTATCCGAAAATAGTGAAAAATTTATTTCCTAAGCATAAATTCTATTTTCTGGGAATAACAATTCTACTGATTTCTATTTAGAAAAGAATTAATTTCCTTTTAAAAGCAATAGATTGTTTCTGGTTCTGTGTTTGATTCATGAATGTTTGAGTCCACACTCGAAGCAATTCATTGTACAAGAATAGTGGAGAAGATAATTCAGTTGAAAGCTGCAAACGTTTAGGATCCGTCTTGCTCAAAGCACAAATACTTTTTGAGAAAAGTTTATTGTTATAAATATCACAAATTGGGTCAGTTTTCAAATTTTTAATTTTATGTTGTGACAGAAAACCGTTTTTAAATCAGATTTTTTCCAACATCTCTAGTCGAGAAGTAGGTTAGAAAGTGGCCTACATCGAGACCATATGCAAGCTGCTTCCACGGATGGTAGTTACTATAAAAAAGGTAACAAGTGGCAATTTGGAATGGTTCATTCTTACAGGGCGGAAAGTCTTTAATGATGGAAGTGAGAGGAGAGAGTATGAAGAAATGCTTTCGATGATTGAATGGTGAAAAGAGGAAGAAATCCCTAAAACTTTTCTTTGTAGTTTGGCGAATGGTATAGTTTGACTTTGCTTTGTAATTCGTGCCTACCCATTTTTTAATAATGCATTGACGGATGGTACTTTTATTCGTGGTTAACCTGTATAAATTTTACTTTGTGATTTAGCGAGTGGTAGGCCTATCGAGTTGACAATTCGAGAATGTATAATGTATATTCGAGTGGTGTAGTTGTTGATTGAATGATCTAGAGTTATGTAGTGGAGATCTGTCGTATATATACCAAAGATACAACTATTGGAAATGCAAAATATAAGAGGTTTAAGCCATCTGTTGGCAATATAAAATGTAAGAGGTGTGCAATTTTTTTACTGGCGATATCAAATGTAAAATGTACGAGCTATATGTTGGTGATTTAAAATGTGCAAAGTATTTGTTGAAATATGAGTAGGAGGACTATCCATCTTATAAATAATTGTAGCGAATATAACTTTGGCCTTAGCCTTTGACAAGTAAAAATTGAATAAGTGTTAAGTGTGTGCATGCTATAGTTATAAAATTTATTTGTTAACCCAATTTGGAGGTTGATCGCTGCTCTCGTACACAAATGGAGGTTTACATAAGGTATCATATGTCAATCGCACTACCATTGGCTCTCGCAGACTGAAATTACATGGAGAGTAACGAATGTCCTACTCCTGCACATAGGGGAAGGCTTACGGAGGTCCTACTCCCACACACAAAAATGAAAAGAAAGGAAAAGGAAGAGGAAAATGGGGGGCCTTAATGAAAATGAAAATAGAACACGAAATCAAGAGAATAATTGTACATAAAAGAGGAGAAATATGGGTTTTTATGGAGGTTTGTGTTATTTTTTAACCATTATACATAAATATAATATTAAAAGAAAACATTGAAGAAGTTTGATAAAGCTGAAGTTTTTTGGCTAGGATAAAATGTTTTGTTTATAATGAGAAGAATCATAATGGTGGTGTTGATAGCCGCCATTGAAAAGGGAGTTTTGAGTTATTTAATTTATTGGAGATTTTAGAAATGTTTTACCTTTTTATTGTTGTCGAAAGGTGGTAAAAAGATGTACTTGGTGCTTGGTCCACGCTCACCTTACCAAGGCAGAGAAAGAGGAGAGAGGTTGGTGCTGAGGAGAATCAATTGACCCACGTCGGGACTGAGAGCTAGAAAAGTAAAGAAAATGGAGAAGACTTAACCTCTTAGGATTTGTTGGGAGGAAAGGAGAGAGCCCCTTCTATGTTGTGCCTTAGGGGTATTTATAAACAAATGAGGGTTCCCGAATGTTCCCCTTTTGAGGAGAGTGCACCTGTTAATAACAAATATCTTAACATGATTCAAATCGGGTGATTAAGGATAGATGAGCCCTCTTGTTGAGGGGGTACGATGCACGTGAGTAGTCGGTCATTGAGTGACCATCTAGACCTAGTTGGTTCTTGTGTTGCCACGTGTCCTAATTGGGGTAGGGGTATAACATAGTGTTTTCAATTTTTTACAGTTTTTAAGATAATATCATATTTCTGTCACATTATATAAAAAAATGAAAATATTTATATTTGGTAGTAGTACTCATATTTAGTATGTGTTTGATGTAAAAAATTTAATTTTTTTTATATTATGTAAATCAAAGCTTAATATTGCATAACTAATTAGTATAGAATTTTCAAAATAATATGGCTTTATAAAGATATAGAATTCTTGATATAAGTCTCAACAAGGGAAAAACTAAGGAGAGGAACATAATGATGGAAAGGGGTTCAATTTCACCTAAACAGGTGGAGAGCAGGAGAATGATAAGAGAAGGAAGATGGTTGATGTGAAGGCTAAGAGTAATTGTTAAAGGTTTCTAATAGGGGAAGATCCCTTTCTCATCGTCTTGGAAGGTATTTATAAAATATACCCCTGATAGTGATGAAGTGGTAGGATGGTTACTATCATGGAGTACATGAGGGACGTGCATAGTGGGCTCTATTCTGTTATTCCTTTTGAGGGCATATGAGGTTGTTATGCTCAAGTGGGTTTCAATATTCCCTAAAGAGAGTTTTCACAATAAGAAGCGAATGGCTAGACTAAGCAGATAGCTTGATAAAAGGGGACACTACTTTATTAACAGGTGGTCTCTCGATAAGTGATTAGTCTAAAAGACTGAGCAACTGAGGGTAGTCTGATGAATAAGAGATAAATAACCGTATTCAAGCATCCACCTAATGCCTTTTGAAAGTGCTACATGACTAACTTAAATGGAAGTAAAAAAAAATGATATGGGATTAGAGTGATAAAAACAAAAATTAGGATAAATGTAATGTTGAAAGGAATATACTAGGGAATCTTTAATGTTTATGGCCAAACCCCACCTCTCCTATCCTATACTTCCATCTATAATAATGATTCTTGGTTTCTTCTACAATTGCCTTCACAAAATGAAGCTGACATTTGCGGTTGTCCTTCGTTTACTTTTGTCTTCTTCCTGTGATATAAATGCAAGTAGAATATAAATCATACATTTATAATTCCTCAATTATTTGGATTAGATTGAAAAACAATTGACACTTTAATTTGATTGTGAATGATACTATTGAGTTAAATATTAAATTTATAATAATTAATTTGGGTGTGAATGAATTTTTGACTTAATTGAAAATTTAAAATTTTAAGTTCGAATCTTATTTATGTGTATATATCATGTATAAATTTTGGTTTGATTTAATTCTCGTACTATATAAACTTTATTCTTGATTAGATTTGGATATATTCGATTATCAATTTAATCATGCATTATAACGATGAATTAGGATTATAGTTATTAAAAGATATTATTATATTTTATAAAATTTGAATAGATTAATAATTAATTCAAGATTAAAGAATTATGTATCTTTATTTCGCCCCTGAGTTTAAATTATTATTTTCCCTAATTTTAAATCCAAATAATAAGGAGAAGAAAAAGCTAAAACCAAACCTTTTTTAGGGTTTGAACTAAACCCCATGCGGTGTGGAAAATTGCAAGTTTCCAGAAAACCTACTCTTGCTAATTATAATAAAATTATAAACTGCTCTCCATTTTACCCATTTGTCAAAGCTTCATATTATTGATAAGAAAAATGAAGACCAATGGTAGATGAACCAACTTAAATCTTGACACATGCAATTATTGTCAACAAAAATAATTTAAAATATTAGATTTCGTAATTGCGGAATAAATAAATTTACCGATTATTTTGGGGTTATTTGTTCCGCTCTCTTCGGTAATATTGGAGTTTGAATAAAATTTTCATGGATTAGGAGTAGTTTAGTTGGATCTAATATTATAAAATTTTATTTTGGACTGACATCAACACGTAATTTCGCTTTTTAAAATCATACGTTTAGATTATAGAAATCATTAACGAGTCAATTAATACCATGGACAAGTGAAACCAATTGTCAACCACTATGATGTATAATTGAAATTATAATTATAAAATATATATAATGATTTATTCGGTATTTTAATTTTAAAAATATTTTCTCTTTTTTTACTTTTTCGTCTTTTTAGTCATTGAATTTATATTTTTGTCAAACGTTTTTTAATTTGGTTGATGTGGCATACACATGGATGACATGTCACTAATTTTAAATAATTTTAAAATTTAAAAATATTTTTAATAATTTTAATGATTTTTAAAATAATTTTTTATATTTTAAAAATTTTAAAAATTAAATACATGTTGATGTGTCATCCACATGGCAATTCATGTGTATACCACGTCAGCAAAGTTTAAAAACATTAACTTTTTCATCCATTTTGGAGTAATTTGCCCACAAAAATGCAAGTTTAAAGGCTAAAAATTAAATGGAAAGTTAAAATAAATTTTTTTTTGAGTAAAGTTGGATGACGAAATAAATCATCATGTCTTAAAATTAATACATTCGTATAATTATCAACTAAGTTTATGATACAACAGCTAAATAGCTTTCGTTGAAATGAAGTCCAAGTACAATGCACAAATAAATGAATACGCAATCAAAATATATTCTAACTTAAATCATAAGCTATAATAAATTTGATATGAAGACTTACACATTATTTATGTGATAATGAAATATAACAATATTAATTTATCAAAATTGTAATAAATTTTTATATAATGCATACTTTTACCTAGAATTTTTTCTGAACTTTTAAATTAAAAGAAAACGTATTTAATCACGCTTGAACTTGTATCATCTTAATTGTTACAATAAAGGGTCTTAACTAATTAAGATATATGTTTTTGGAACTAGTCGATCCGTCCATTTGGTTTAAATCAAATAAATAATTCAATTAGGTATTTTAATCCGGATCAATTGGTTAGTACTGATTCATAAATCAATTAAATTTTTACCCTATTTTGAACTAATATACGAATATATTTTTAGCCTATCAATCAATCCATTCCTATTCTAAAAATAGTAGAAAATGGTGGTAATTGGAATCTTGAATATCTAACGGGATTGGATTGGTGTGCATCGAATCAGACGGATGAAGCGGCCTATCAACGATTATAGAAGCGGCCTATGAACGATTATACTTTGTTAGTGAAATTCACACGAAGTCTCGTCGTCATGAGCAAACGTGCCAAACTCCCCATAATTGATGTCTCCCTCTCTTTCGCTATTTTTCCACGTTATGTTGTCACTAAAGTCCAAACGCTTTATTTTCCATTTGGATAATAATAATAATTGTAAATTAGTAAAGAGGACAATATTTACTTACAAATCATAAATAATAATTTGAGACAAAATCCAGACAATAATATATTAAAATATATAAAATCAGACCGACCGACGAATCAGCAGATTTACAATATTACATCATTCTTTTTTGTGTGCGTGTTTTATTCTGAAAAGTCCTGGAACTCCAGCGATTTATGTAAAAGGGACACCCAAACCCTAAACCCGGGTGCCACTTGTATCTGATGCGTGATTTGCCTTGCCTCCATATCCATTTTTTTAATTTCCTCGGCTGCTATTGGTGCAACTTTAAAAGACAAACTGAGCTTTTAATCAACAATCTTTTCATTTCATTTCCTTAACCCAGTCACCATCCAAATCCTATATTAAAAAACAGCCATTTTCCTCCCCTACCACAACACTGCTTTTAAAACATCTCATGCAAAGGTTAGCGTTAGTTCTTACAGTATTGGGTTCCTTAATCATGTTTTAGTTCAATATTTTCTCTCTTTTTGGGTTTGAGTTTCTGGTATGGGTACTTGGGTATTACAGTACCAAAACAAGAGGTTCATCCTCATTCTCATGAACATTTCATTCCTCTTGGTGGCATCTGTTTTCCTGATGATGTGTTCCAGTTCTTCACAAGTTGTTTTAGGGAGCAATGGTTCTAAATTTCGCAATAGCCAGCAAGATTGTAAAGCCCTGGAGGATTTAGATGATTATAAAGCCAAGTGTTCTTATCTCAAGTCTAATAATAACCCATGTGTTTATCAAGGCTATGTTGATTATCTTTACCATTTTTATTGCAATTTTGGAAGATTTCCTGTGTTGGGTCTTTGCCTCCTGATTGCTTGGCTTATTGTCTTGTTTTATCTTTTGGGAAATACAGCCTCTGAATACTTCTGTTATTCCCTTGAAAGCTTGTCAAGCCTGTTAAAATTGTCCCCTACGCTTGCTGGTGTTACACTCTTGTCTCTTGGCAACGGTGCCCCTGATGTGTTTTCTAGCGTAGTCTCTTTCATGGATAGCGCTACACAGGACGTTGGCCTAAACACTGTTTTAGGTGGTGTTTTCTTTGTGACTTGTATCGTGGTCGGAATGATAGGCACTTTCGTACACCGGAAACGGGTTGCGGTCAACAAACCGGCCTTTGTAAGAGATGTTTGCTACCTCCTTTTGGTTCTTGTGTCCTTAATTTTGATATTGATTAAGGGGGAAATCAATCTTTGGGGAGCAATGGCCTTTTCTTCAATGTATATTGTTTATGTCATCCTTGTTTACATCATATATATTGTTTGGAATTCTGGTGGAAGGGACATAACGGATTCGGATTCGAGCTATAACAGCGGTTTGAACATACCGATTTTGAACGGAATCGACAAAGTGGAGATCGATTATTTAGAGGAAGGGGATGTGAAAGATGTAAAAGGAGATGAATTCAAGAACTGTTGCTTATGTTTAAGAATATCAGATACTTGGAGTGTGTTACTTTGGGTCCTTGAGATGCCCCTGTATTTACCTAGGAGATTAACCATCCCAATTGCTTGTCAAGAAAGATGGTCTAAACCAGTTGCAGTTGTTTCAGTGACATTTGCACCAATTCTCTTATCTGTACTTTGGGACCTTCAAGATGACAATCTAACCTTCAAAACTGGTCTGGTGGTCTATGGAATCGGGGTCCTGTTTGGCATCAGTTTTGGGTTTCTTGCATATTTGAGAACCGAAAAATCTAGCCCACCAAAGACCTGCTTGTTCCCTTGGTTAGCTGGAGGGTTCTTGATGAGTGTGGTTTGGAGTTACATCATAGCTCAAGAATTGGTTGGCTTATTGATTTCACTTGGCCACATACTTGGAATCTCTCAGTCAATCCTTGGTTTCACAGTCCTTGCTTGGGGCAACTCACTTGGAGACATTGTCACCAACTTGACAATGGCATTGAATGGTGGTCCAGAAGGGGTTCAAGTGGCTATATCAGGCTGCTATGCTGGTCCTATCTTCAACACTCTCTTTGGTTTAGGCATGTCATTGGTTGGCTCAGCCTGGCATGGGTACCCTTCACCTGTTCAGATCCCTAAAGACCCGTATCTCCTTGAAACACTGGGTTTCCTTGTTGCCGCCTTGCTTTGGGCCCTTTTGGTCCTACCAATGAGAAATATGAAGCTGGATGGGGTCCTTGGTGGAGGCCTTTTCCTCATCTATTTCACTTCCATGTCTTTAAGGGTAATTAAAGCCCTCTAACTCTGTACCTAGTAGTTATCGGCTTCAAATGTAAGTGTTAGATGCTTGCATTGATCCCATATGGGTATGTTTAATTCTTTTAAAGTTCTTCCAGAGGATCTTTGAATGCATGTATCCACATACTCATATTTGTAAACACAGAGACGCTTCAAAAAAAAAAATGAAGAATAGAAGGAATATAGATACAGTTAAAGTTAAAACTAATTTCAACACATTAATGGATTCTCCATTCACTCTAAAATTTAGCCAGTGAAGCTAAATATCTATTTACCTACCTGTCAATTAGTCAATTAAAATTAGCACTCCAAGGCTGACATTCTAATTATTGATATCACAACAAGTGGAGTTTGATAGAAAAAGATGGTGAATGATTGGTTGCAAAACTCCATTCCTTTCTTATGGTTTTTGTCAAGCATGCAACAATGACACAAGCCTAATTGTTTTACTTTTCCAATTCGAGCGAGCTTTCAATTCAATTTGAGTAGGCATCTTAATGTCAATTTGGCCTTTGCCACAGTTCTTTGTTTTGTTGTTGTTGGTTTTTTTTTGTCATTTGGGAAATATTTGGTCCCACTTTCTCATCCAACATTTTACCTTTCAATTTGGCCTTTGCCTCGTTATTATTTTTGGCATTTGGTAACTATTAGGTACCACTTTTTCATCCAGTAGTTTAGCTTCTTTTTTTTGTCAAATAAATTTTAATTTTTTTCCACCACCAAATTTACATTTTAATTATTTAATTTTAAAAATTATAAATTAATCATTAAATTCTTTCAACCTTACTTGGTTACGTTATCTTTTATATAGTTGGCTTGTTAACTTGGTAACAAACATATGATGTGGCTATTAAGTCATTACTCATCATAAAACTCAAGGTCACTTAATTATTACTAAGTTTACGTTGCGGTCACTTAATTTGAAAAAGTTAAAAGTTGGTTGTTTAACTATACGATAGTTATGCAATGAGATTTTGGAACCTCCTTCAAAATTGTATTTCAGTAATCTTACTATCGTATGTCATCTTCCTTTAGTGAAGAATCACATTGAACTAAAGCTCTTTCCCTCCTCTTTCGACCCTACTATTTTGTTTTCCTTGAAATGACCTAAAACTCTGCTAATTTATATATCAAACCCTAACAAAAAATTCTCCAATTTTCGTCTACCGTCATCGAATGGTTGCCTAACTTCGATATGCTCCTCTCCTTAACAAGACTTTCTCCTTAACCATTTGGATTAACCCTCCGTTGCTTAAAACTCTTAGACTAACTCCTCAATGAATCTTATACACTTGACTTTTTTTTTTTTTGAAACTTTGATTCCTTCTCTGATTTTATCATGTCCCTTTACTTCTATAGGTATTGTTTGGGGACTTTCTTCTTCTTTTTATTTTTTTATATTTTTGTTTGTTTTGATTGTAATTATAATGATATTTGGTTGTTGGTTTAGGATAAATGCACGTGAATAGTTTAATTGTAGATTTTTTTTGAGTTATGATTTTGGTTGAAGGGGAAATGGTGAGTGGGTTAAGTATGAAGGGTTGTTGGGTTGGTTGGGTTAGATGTGAGGCATGGGGTTGGCAATGGCATTGCTAAAGTTTGGCGCTTAAGTTGTTGATATTGTTTGGATTATTGGATTAGGGAGTAATAGTTTAAAGAGTGAGTGACTAAAGTGTAAACTTGTAAACTTCTTAATAGTTCAATGATAAACTTATAGTTTTTTTTTAAAAATTGAGTGATTAAAGTGTAAACTTACTAATAATTGAGTGACCTTAGGTGTTATGATTAATAATGACTTAATAACCACTTTAAACGTTTGTTACAGAGTTAATGGGCGGAGACTTAGACGATAACGTTTCAATAGTTCAATGATCAACTTATAAATTTTTGAAATTGAATGACCAAATTGTAAACTTAAAAATTTTATATAATTTTAAATTAATTAGAAATAAAATATTAAATTTTAATTAAATTTTATTAGATAATAATTTGAGGATGGCAAAATTCAAACGGTTCAATGGATTTCGAATAAATTCGAAGCAGATTTTTTTTTTTGAAAAGTGGATGTGGTGTGGGATGGATTTTTTCTTGTGGATGGTGGTTATGGAGCGGTTTTGGTAATTGTTTACCCCGTCCCGACCCACTTCACTATATAAAATTAACATTTTATCCTTATACATATAAATTATTAAAATGGTAAAAATGTAATAACGTAATATAGAAAAAATAATATATTTTATATTTAAATAGTTTTATTTTTGAAGAATTATGTTTGAATATTTACTTGACTTTAAAAATATTGAAAAAATTAAAGATAATTAGTAAAAATTAAATTAAATTAAATTGAAGCGGAGTAGGGTAGGGTGGTAGGGATAGATATATCTAACATTCATAGAGGTGGTAGTGATTTTTAATATTATATATCTATAGTGGAGTGAGTAAGGTGGTGGAGCTAAACGTGTCAATTGAGGGGCGATAGTGGATTTAAATGTAATGAGTAAACTGCAACAGTGGTTACTTTTTTTGGTAAAGTATAGAAATGTTCATTAAAGTATTGCCCGTGTTTTATTTAGACACTGAACATCCAAATTTTTTATATTTTGGTTACTAAACTATATAAAATCAAATATTTTCGTCATTGCACGCTAATAGTCCTTTGAATATTAACAAAGGTGTTTATATGAGTTTTATTGGTCTAATAACAAATTTGGCCTTTTAATATTTATATATTCTATCAATTTGATCCTAGTTATTAAAAAATTCAATAAATTTAATCCTCAATATTTATAAAATGACAAGATTTATTGAATGTTATTGTTTATATATTGCATTTTACCTCTACAAATATCTAAATAGACTTGGGCTATAATTAGTTTATTTTGAGTTTGAGTAATAATGAGTATATTATTTGGATTTGAGCTTATTATAATATATTTGGGTTTTGAAATAAATATTTTAGAATATGAGTATTAGGTTTATAAATTTAATAGGAAAGATAAAAGTTATTCACTTGTCAATATACTATAACAATGAACAATAAACGATATTTTCATTAATTCATATAATATCATAAAATAATAAATTTTACATACAATAAGCACTTTAATCATTTTATATAAAATAACTCTATTAAATATATATAATTTATGCTTTTATAAGACAAATTTTAATTGTGTTGTCGTTAAATGAATTATTATATTCGACATTAAAATATTCATAACTTATAAATTTTAAAATTATTTGAATTTGTCAGAGTCCTCTTGGCTTGTTCCAAGCTCAAAAATAGAAACCGAGTCTGAAAGGACCCGAGCTCGAGAAAATCCGAGCCTAAGAAAGCCCAAACCCATGCTAATCTGAGCTTGAGAAAATCCGAGTCCGAAGTAAGCTTGATCCGAGCCCACCCATTTGTCAGCTCTAATCTAACATCAAGTGACTAAAATATTTGATTTCGAAAAGTTGAGTTACTAAATCTAAAAAATTAATAATTGGGTGACCAAAATAGAACTAAAGGCACGGTTGAATGACTATTTTTGAATTTACCCTAAAAACATTTTCTCCTTCTTCCTTTTCTTTTTAATGCAAAATAACAACTCCACTCTCGCTTTCTCCTCTTCCTTCCCGCCACTTTCTCTTTTCTTTATTTCAATTTCCATTTCACTGAGAATAACCAAAATTTTCTTCAAAAATGTTGTGGGTTGATAAATACCGACCCAAAACCCTAGACCAAGCTATGGTTCATCAAGAGATTGCCCTGAATCTCAAGAAACTGGTACCCCATTTTTTAATTCACTTCAAAATAATTTTTTTCTGTTTAGTTTTGAATGCCTAATTTTTAATTTCTCCTTTTTGGTTTTAATTGATTCAATTTCATGGGTTTTTTTTTCTTATTTATATAGAATTTTATTTAATCAGGTTGCAGAGCAGGATTGCCCTCACTTACTCTTCTATGGACCATCTGGGTCTGGCAAGAAAACCCTAATTATGGCTCTCCTTAGACAAATTTTTGGTCCCTCTGCTGAAAAGGTCTACTCCCTCTCAATTTTTTTTTTAAATTTTCACCTTTTGAACCGATTTATAATTTTTGTATGTATAACTTTTTTGTTAAGTGGAGGAAATATTTAAGTACTATGTTTATTCTTTTTATTTCTTTACTTAATTTAATTTGGGGGAAAAAAGAAAAAAGGAAATTTGAGTTTGTTTTTCCAATTTTCTTCTTGAGTTTTAAGTTGGGTTTTCTCTTTTCATAGAATTACCATTGGATTTTTTTATTTTTTTGGTTATTGTGCTTAAAAGGATCATTTTGTTTGGTTGGTTGCAGGTGAAAGTGGAGAATAAGAATTGGAAAATTGATGTAAGTTTCAAATGATGATTTAATTTTCATATCAAATTTCTTGATCTAATGAAAATGAAATGTAATATTTCTGCTCTATGGATAAAATTTCCAATAAAGCTTTCATTGTAAGAATGAGAATTTCTAATGATGATTTGCATATAAGGGTATTTTGGAAGCTTTCTTTTATCCTTGATGTTTAACAGATCTTTATACTTGATTTTACATTTATCATTGTTACCTTTGTACGGAAAAATGAAGCTTATTGTTTTGTTGAGCATTTTTGAACCATCATTGGTTGAATCAAGGCATTATTTTCACTTTATGCTCTTTAACTAGAATACCCTCTTCTTTTCATTTTGTTTTAGGCTGGAAGTAGAACAATTGATCTGGAGTTGACCATGTTGTCAAGCGCCAACCGTGTGGAATTGAGTCCAAGTGATGCAGGCTTTCAGGACAGATACATAGTTCAAGAGATAATTAAGGAAATGGCTAAAAATAGACCAATTGATACCAAAGGGAAAAAAGGATATAAAGGTGATCTCTTTTTTACTTGCAGTCCGGCCTAATAAATCTCTGTTAGAAGCTTGTCTCTTGTCTAGAATTCAATGTTTAACATATGCTTCCATAATGGCATTGTATATGTATCTTTAATATTTCATTTTCTGGAATTAGCATTCGTTGTCCATGCCCTTTATGTTATCTTGTCTATTTGGTATTATTCTTGAAGCTTATTTCAAGTTGATAGGTTTCTGTCTCTCTTAAAATTTTGAGTAATTGTATATAATTTCACTATTTTACTGACATTATCTTTTATGAATGTCAGTGCTGATTCTCAATGAAGTTGACAAGCTTTCAAGAGAAGCCCAGCATTCACTCCGAAGAACAATGGAGAAGTACAGTGCTTCTTGCCGTCTAATTCTGTGCTGTAATAGTTCTTCAAAAGTCACTGAAGCCATTCGGTCTCGTTGTTTGAACATTCGAATAAATGCTCCTTCAGAAGAACAGGTTGGCAGAGTTTGCTACTTTTTTTTTTTATTATCATGTGAAAAGATGAATAGATATAATCTAACACATGTTCCTTCAAATCTTTTTCCTCAAACCCTTTTAAGGGGTTGTTGCCTAAAGCAATATGATGTTCATATGCATTTTGTTTTCCGTGAAGAATCTTTTTCTCTCAATGCCTGGCTTCTTCAACTCTGACCAATGTCTGTCTTCTTATTGGTGAATTGAACTCTTTTTCCTTATTCTCTACGCCAGATCATTAAGGTGATAGAGTTCATTGGAAAGAAAGAAGGGTTGCAACTTCCATCTGGTTTTGCGGCCCGCATTGCAGAAAAGTCAAATAGGAGTTTAAGGAGAGCTATATTGTCATTTGAGACTTGCCGTGTTCAACAGTTAAGCTCGGTGTTACCTTTTATGGATCAATACTTCTATCATGCAAATCAGGGCAAGAAACTTCCTTACATATGTTTTTTTTTTGTACTGTATTCGTGATTATAGGTACCCTTTCACAAGCAACCAAGCAATTTCGCCAATGGATTGGGAGGAATATATATCTGAAATAGCAACTGATATAATGAAGGAGCAAAGCCCTAAAAGGTTTCCACTGCAGCATCTTACACTATCTTATTATCGCTGCAATAATTGATATTTCCTTCAGTACATATTTGGTAACGAGTTAGTTACATTATTACCTATGGCAAGTTCCTAAAGGAAAGATGTACGGGGTTGTATGAGTAGAAGTGAATTGAAATGTAAAATGTCCTTTATGGTATCTTTTGAGCATCCATCTTCAAAATTTCCTCTTAAACCATTTTTCTTTGTTCTTTAGGCTGTTTGAGGTTCGAGGGAAGGTGTATGAATTGCTTATAAATTGTATTCCACCTGAGATTATCCTGAAGGTAAACACGGCCCAATTTTGTGTTGCAGTCTGATATCTTCTTGAATTAAAGTTTGCTTGCTTGCTGTCTCAGAGGCTTCTTCATGAGTTATTGAAGAAATTGGATGCAGAGCTAAAACACGAGGTGTGCCATTGGGCTGCATATTATGTAAGTTCAATAGTCTATCC
The DNA here is from genome assembly GCF_025698545.1 of Gossypium raimondii. Lineage (NCBI taxonomy): Eukaryota > Viridiplantae > Streptophyta > Magnoliopsida > Malvales > Malvaceae > Gossypium > Gossypium raimondii. The sequence goes on along the minus strand of NC_068577.1, from coordinate 51,040,067 downwards.
TATACCAGGTAGTATGTGTTAACTTTATCTGACCTACATTAGATATTGGTTTTTTTGTGGTTATGGCTGATTCTTGTGTGCTTCATTGAAATAGTCAATTAGCATATTGACCTTGATTCAGTGCTCAGTTCTTTGGCCTTAAATTGAAGCCAATCTTCTCTTAAACTCGTAGTTTCCATTTTTTTTGCAAACCCCTGGATAAAAAGATGAAGGAAAAAGAACGTCATCGATGGCTTAAAATCAGACTATCATTTAATTACATTTAAAAAGTATCAAATTCTTTGAGCTAAGGAAGTTTGGTGTAAAATGGATTCTTGGATATTTGAAGACACCATGCTAATCAATAGCAGATCAAGAGGTCAACTAGCCATCAGTGTGCCACTGACTTACATTGCTTAAGTCCTTGTTGTCATCAAGTCTCGGGTTCAAACCTAGACAACTGCTTTCTCTACCCTTAATGATGATGATAATGATAAAGCAGATCAAGAGCAAGCAGTGAGGTCATTGGTAGAAATTTTCTATCAATTGTGACTTGAGTGATGATTCTACGGTAATATATTAAAAATCAGCATATGCTTGTGGTGAGTTAGATGTTTTCAGGGTGATAAGATCTGATGCTTCTTTTTATTGTTGCCGAAAGTCACTAGGCATTTGTCTGATTAAAATAAAACAATATTACTGAACTTCAACTCTAGATTGAACTTTTACTATTCTAGTAATTTGACCCTTCAATTTCTTTCCTTTTGACAGGAGCATAGGATGCGTCTTGGACAGAAAGCCATCTTTCATATTGAAGGTATCCAAAACATTTTTAAGTTTTCTAGATTGAAGCAGCTTATATTCAATATTAAATGACTTATTCTTGTTGGAAATGTGAGAAATGTTTGTCAATTGAAGGACACTTTCCTCCATTTTCTTTAATGAATATGGTATTGGACGTTGATCGGTAACCTGAGTGTGGATTAAAATGACATAAGATTTATGTTGAATAAAGACGGATGAGTGGTCATGGGAAAGACTCGGCAAAGTTTTGAAAGTGTCTTGAGCTAATGATCATCAATTAATCTTGGGTAGATGAAACTAATTTCTACGTTCTTTCATTGATATTGACCTATATTTATATTAGTGTCAGCTTTAACATATGCTTACAATGTGGCTTCTTACCAACTTGTAGTAAAGATATTTTTGTTCCATTGTGCGTAACTATGTTACGTTGACTCTTCATTTTGCTTGAAATGCAATGTTCAACACCTTGCCTGACATGTATCTGGACATGTTTATGACGATATAACCCTCCAAATACATGAGAAAATTGAAAAAAAAAATCAACATACTTGTATTAACTCTTTCTTCTGACTTATTGCTTGACAATGCTCTTTCAATGTTTCCAAATTTTGCTAATCAAATTCATTCATATGTTTTTCTTCTCTTTTTGCAGCATTTGTTGCCAAGTTCATGAGCATTTACAAGGCCTTCCTGATTGCAACATTTGGCTGAAGAATGAACAAGTAAGCATCATTTTGCCTTTGGATCTTTTATCTATTCCAGGAACACAGTTTCTAGGATTCCGATTATGGGCTTCCAGTGTGCTTCTTAATGCAGTTGACTTGTTATTTTGTATACGAACTATGAATGATGTGTTAGGGGTTCATGTAATAACCATTGAGCAAAACCATAAATTTCACTTTTTAGTTCTCTTCTCTGCTTAACTGCAAATGGTCGGGTTATAAACAGAAAAAGTAAAATAAACAAATAATGTAGGCACCTTTTTAATGGGATGTTAAAATACTGGATCAGAGGTTGAACTATTTTTAGACTTCCTATTATCGGTGCAATCACTGGTTGGACCAATTGGTTGTATTAAAGAAATTTAAAAAAAAAAAGGAGAATTATTATCGTAAATATTTAATAAAAATATGTATTTGGTTAAATGGTATGAACTTTTGTACTTAATTTGGGGGTTATAGGGTCCAATTTTATCATGCAAAATAAGAAGTAAGAACAAGTCAAAAGCTGATTTTCATGGTCTTTTTATTGGTTAGAAGAATGTTTGGTTTAACGATTCTGAGTATACAAAGCGCCTATTTTGGTCCAATTGGAAAGGTACAATATTTGTTTCTTGTCGTAAATTTATTCAATTAAAATCAAAGGTAAATTACTCAAATAGTCATTGTTATATTTTAGTCACTTATATTTGAAATATTACATTTTAGTCACTTATGTTATCGTGTTGTAACATTTTTAGTCACTGAGTGTTAATTGCCATTAACGGTATAATGGTAAACCGATATGACATGTTAAATCATCATTTCAAACTAAAATTTTTAAGTTAAAATTTATTATTGGTCCTTATACTTTTTGTTTTGAGCAATTTTCTTTTCTTTTACGTTAAAAGAGATAGAAAAGGAAGGAAAATAGAGGAGAAACAGAAGAGAATGAAAAGAGAATTAATGACTCAATGATTAAAATGTTACAACATGATAACGTAAATAATTAAAATGTAAAATTTCAAATATAAGTGACTAAAATGGTAAATTTTAGAACCGGAAATTAATAAATTGTTTATTTACATTTTACATAAAAGTTTTTACATATAAAAATCAAACTAAATTTAATTATTACTCTATTGAACCGAAATCAAATCCAACACTAAAATTAAGAGAGATGGAAATCTGTAATTCACATTGCTAATAAGTATTTACACTTTTGCAATAGAGTTTTCCCATCCTAAGGAAATACATGTAGACATGCAAACAAGTTACTCATTTTATGGCCATCTCCTGAAAATTAATAAATAAATAAATTTACAAAGCTTACAACACTGAGATTCTTCTCCAGAACTATGACCAAACAATCATCAGTACTGCTAATAAAGTCTAGATTTTTTTCCTTCATTTTCTTTTGCATTCAAGGTTCCATTACACTAAAGCATTGCTCCGGAGGAGCGATAAATTTCATCCACATGCGCTTTAGGCACGTAGATCGCATTTAGCAGCGAGCTGTGTCTACGACCATAGAAGGTGTAAATAAGAACCCCTATCATTAGCCAAACCGAAACTCGAACCCAGGTTGCAACCCTAACGATTTCAAACAGCAAAAGGATTATGATGAATTCTTGATCAACAGTATCTGAATACCGTGGAAATAACAGAAAAATAAATAAGAATAGACTTAGTTAAGACTTACTCCAAATTGATGAGAAGGTAAACATTGATGAGAATGCAGGAGATTGGTAGGAGTGGAACAAAAGGACATATGAAACCTGAAATATATATATATATAGGCTCGTAAATTAACCATGCAAAAATAGATGAAATCACAAAGATTCACGAAACGACGAACAAAGATAAGAGTGCCAATAGCATACCTCCTGCATGTCCAAAGTTATGCCTTTCATCATCTTGATCAATACAGGTGAGAATTACCAAACCAGAAAGAAGAAGAAGACCGCCAGCACCACACAATGTGAACCGAATAAGGCTAGAAGAAAATACCAATGACCATCAAATAAAACGAGAAATATATATAATGAAACCATTTGAAAAGATAAAATTCAAGAGAAAGAAAGATTGTAAAAGATTAATGAATATTCTTCAATCAGAATCGTGTTGGATACAACTTGTATCCAACACTTACGCCCGAGTAACATAGGACATAATGTCTTCCAGCCAACCATTGAAAAAATGGGTTTCAATTCTCTTTCTTCATCCATATAAATGTATGACACCCAAGCACCACAAATCTCCTCTTCATCCTCTTTTTTATCCCTTTTTTGGATAAATATCTCCATATTCATGATAATGAAAAGCTTAATAATGGTCAAGAATGATATATTGCCTCAGCCCTCCATTTTATCAATGTAGTTAGATAATGCTTTCATGATCAGCCTACCTCGAAAACCACAGATTTGAAGCTGAAAATGTAAGTATAAATGCCCCTACACATATTAACATTATGGTCCAGCTGGCTATTTTCCTTCGGTTCTCTTCATCAAGGGTACCTGCAGTAACTATTACACAATAGAGAATCAATCTTCAGGAACTACCATATGTTGCTCTAATTCTTCAATTTTCTTTGTACTCATGTCCAATACATATAGTCGTATACAGACACAAGTGTAAAGATATGGCCCTCCAAAAAACCCCAAAATACATAGAATTTATTTTTTGAATAAGCCTGTGCTGGATACATACCCAGATTCATCATTCCGACCCGGTCCAAGTAACAAGGAATTCCATGGTAATAATGTTCATAACTGTGAAGCATTTCATATTGAAACCTTGATAAGAAGTTTCACAATATTCAATTACATTAGATCTTATAATCGGTTTGAACATATAAAAGCAAGGAAAAACCTTCAAGCACATCTCTAAAGTCTGTGACAAACCAAGACATTGTATACTGCTAATGAAAATGATTTTATAAGATCTGTATCTGTCACTTGGACTCAAAGGCTAATGTCGGATACATATATGTGCCCAACACAAGTATTCTCATATTCTCCAATTTTTTCATATATTTGGAGAATCATACCCCCCACCATGTCCAAATATGCATTGCATATGAGTGTCGGGCAAGGGTGCTTTCGGGAAATTGAAGGAGCAAATAGATTTCTATATCAAAAGTAGACATAAGGCAAGGAACTTACAACTGGATAGAGCTTCTAGTTTTTCAACAACAGTACAATCAACTGCAACTTTCTTTTCTCCAAGCAAAGGCAGACAAGGATCTCCAGGACTCTTTGCTGGGTTTTCTCCATTAATCATCTGAGCATCACTATTATGTCTCAGCATGTAAGAATCAATTGATTCCTGCAGTGATGACGGAAGTGGCACCTCGTCTGGTGGGACATATCTAAGTATCAGCACAGAAACTGCAACCATCGTAAATGCAATAAGTGTACCCACACTGACCTGCAGAAGAAAGGCAACTTTTACGAGCTCCATATTTTAGGCAAACGCATTCACAGAACTGTTAATAAAATTGAAATTTGAGCCAGAGGAGCTTGGTTCATGCATCCTTTTAAGCAAGGAAACTTGGAACAATCAGAACAGATTATGGCAACAATCAGATTATGTTCTATAACTGTAAATAATCGACAGATTATGGCAACAATCAGAGACATATCACTATATGATTATAAAATTTATTTTCAACTTAATTGAAAAGGGTCACCACAGTAATTGAATGCACTCAAGACCAAGGAGCACAGCTACATGCTTAAACCCATTTACAAATTAATACAATAATGTGATAGACGTACACCATGAGGCACTAAAAAAAAAAAAAAAAAAGAAAAGGCCCTCAATTACAAGAAATGCCGGTTAAACTTACCATCCCTGCCAATTGTGAAACATCCATGAAGAATGCCAAGATAGAAGCAACTATACCAGTTGCCAGCGTGCTATTGACAGGAACTTGAGTGTGTTTGTTAACTTCCAAAAAGAAGGATGGCAGCAATCCATCTCTAGCCATTGCCATAAGAATTCGAGGCTGAAAATACACAATTAAGAACATTAACATAAAATAATTAAACAACATATCAACATCTATGATCAATCATGTAGATTTAGGTGCTAACATTTTATTTATACATTCTGACAACATACTAATGAATCTTCAGAAGAGATAATTAAGAAGTTGATACATATGGTATACTAATACACACACACAAACATACAAAAGAAATCGAGTTTATATCAGAGTAAAAAGTCATTATAGAATCAAATGCTATATAGTTGAAAGGGATCTCTAGAGTTGGTAAATCATTTTACAAATAACATTGAATTAAGCACCCACTTTGTACTTCTCATCTTCGGTTATGTTTAGCACTGCAAGTAGTATGATTACAAGAATCCTAATTTAAGACACCATTGTTAGAGGTAAGGAAATGACATAGCAGTAATGTAATATTCTAATTTGAGACAATCATCAGAGGGTAAGGAGTGATAGAACAGTAATGTAATATGGGCAATAATTATGGGAAATTAAAATCCTATTGATGAAATATTTGTAGAACACCATACAGTTTTACAGGTATACTATTGGGAACTTGATTTGTACCTGAGGGAGGATTGAGCCCATCAATGTTGAGATAAGGGCAGTAACAGCTCCAACAGTTATTATGTAACTGAAATAATAGACAAGGAAGGTTCCTCGAGTAAAATAGTTTGAGAAAACAAAAATATGTATAAATGCTTTGAATGCGCCAAGAATACTCACGCAGCCCATTGCATCCCATTGCTCGCAAATGCAGAGGAGATGGGGGTGTCAGGATCCATTGCATAATATGGGACCAGACCCACAATAACAATAGAAACCAGCATGTACAAACAACAACAAATGGAGAGGGATAATGCAATACCCAGTGGCAAATCTCGTTTGGGATTCTTCACCTGTCATGCACAGTTTCAAGTTCCTTAGATCGCCAGAAAGGACAGCTTTTAATAAAGGGCAAACTGCCAAAAGAAAAGAAACCATATACCTCCTCAGCAGTGCTTGCAACCGTATCAAAACCAATATAAGAAAAGAAGACTGTTGCAGATCCCGAAAGCATTCCATCCACCCCAAAGGGAAAGTACCTATACGATGAGAAAGTTCAATAACAATTTTTGAAATAATCATATAGGCATGGGAAAACAGAATGAAATGCCATTACCCAGTAGGAACTTCGTATCCGGTCCATCCAGTCTTGAAACCCAGATAACCACCAGCTATTATTACAAAAAGCATGGCAAATACATTTACAGCTGTGACAATGCCTTGTGCAAGTGCACTCTGCACGAGATGGGCAACAGGTTTTAAATTCAAGGTTACAATTTACAAAGGGTGATGGGTATCAGCCACAAACATGGAAAAGGAACTGTAAATAAAAGGAGATAGAAAGCACCTCCTTGATTCCCAAGCATAAGAACCCAGTCACAATGAGAACTAGAACTGCAGCACATGGGTCCACCATAACATCAAGCCCGGGAAAATGCTGACGAGCTAGAAAAGTTGGCAGACTATTTTCACCTCCAAAGAGCAAAGCCTAGATGCAAAAATTAAAAGAAAAAAAGGAGCAACGTAAATAGAAAACAAAAGGCAGCTCCCTGCTCCTCCCACCCAACAGATCCAGCCAAAGAAAAGTAAGGCAAGAGATTATCAAGGAAAATCACTAAACCAGATTAGGGGAAATGCCACGAGCAACAGCAGATCCACCAATTGTATACTCCAGTATCAGAGCCCAACCAACCAACCAGGCAACACTACACAATGGACCAGTGGCTAAAAAGCATATAAATCTTCAAGAAAGCGAAAAGATTGTACATTTGAAGCCACTTTTTATTCTTTTACCAAATGGAACAGTTGCCTATTAGGCTATCCACTTCTCAAATTGCAAGAACAAAGACCAACAGTAAGAAATGTACAAGATAAATCAAGAAAACATAGAAATTACCCTTCACCAACACAAATGTATGAATAATGATAGGCACTGCCAGCAGACGGGCAACGACTAGCAAGCTCAGCATAGCAAAAAGCAGATAGGGCAGCGGCAATTCCGGCAATTAGAAAGCACATGGTGAGAGCTGGCCCAGAATGCTCTCTAGCAACTTCTCCAACAAGAATATAAACTCCAGCTCCGATTGTTGATCCAACACCTAATCACATTGCACCAAAATTCAGAATAAGCTATCTATTTTAGCTACCAAAATGAAAGAAGGCCACAACCTTATATGTAAAAGAACTGACATATGCCAACCTCCTTATTAGAATAAACAAAATCAAACCAAAAAACCCAATGCATCAAAGATATCCATAAGGAGAAATAAGCAACAAAGATCAGTCATTGTACAGTGTGAATAACAATCCAAAACACCAGCAAAATCAATATATAACACTAAAACAGATCAAAATTTCCTGGAAAAGAACAAAAAAAAAATAGAAATAATCAAATATAAAAATTGCTATATAATAACAAACAGCTAAACACAAAAAACGAAGATAAAAAATTCCCCACAACAGCTAAACAACATTTAAACCCATCATCAAAAACAGCTAAAAAACACATACACAAATTCAGGATCAAATCCCCCCCTCCCAAAAAAAAAGGAAAAGATGAAAAAAAAACCCAAAACTTACAAAGTAAAGTCAATGTTTTCCAAAAACCAAAAAACATAAATTATTACCGACTGCTACGAGATGAGGAATGGTCAACTCTTTAGCCAGCTGAGGATTATCCAAACGCTTGGTATGGGCACAATCTACCTGTTTTCTTCTTACCAAATTCTTTAGACCACCCCATGAAGAACCGAAACCCTCTTTCTGGGAATCAACCAGAACACCCATTCCCCCAAATTTATCAAATTTCCCAAATAATTAATGTTAAAATTATTGAATCAATGGTAATTCAAAATTGTAAAAAGCTACAATCTTATGAAAAGTAAATTAGAAAAAAGAAAACTTTATTAACATTAAAACCTGCCCCCTTAACCCTTTCAATTCAATTAGTTTTATGTTGTTCTTAAAAGGGAATCTAAGCAGACAGATACGAGAAGAGAGAGACTATTTATTTTCTTCTCTCTTCGATAAATTTTTGTTTGGCTTTTGTTTTAACGAAATGAAATCATTTGGGCTTTATAGGAATAATGAAATTGCCCGCTGCCCGTATCTGACGAATCCACCAATAGCTGGGCTGCCCGGGAATGATTGACTTTTTGTTTTTCTTAATTTCATATCTCCTTTTTTCTGTTTTTTAAGTATAAAAAGGTAAAAAACATATCATTTTATTTTTTAAAATAAATTTAAAAAATTTACTAACAAGTAATCCAGATAAAATTAATTTTTTTCTCAAAAAATCCACATGTCATAAAATAGCATCAATTATTCTCCACCACAAATTAATTAAGGAAATTGTTTTTTGGTACAAAAGGAAATTATTAAATATATAAAAATATTTATAAGTAGTTTCGATTTTTCATTACTAGAATAAAAATAGGATGCATGTAATAAAATATTAAAAATAATACAATATACCAACACTCAATTTAATTTTTTTTAAATGTAATAAATACAATATAATTATAAATATGAAATTATTATAATATGGAATTCTCAAGACCCAAGATTTTTACATTTACTAATCAAATAAAGACGTAATTTATTATTCAACCAAACGATTACCAGCTCCCATCACTCCATCACCGACCCCTTCAACACCTTCCACCACCACCACCATCATCATCATCTCCGCTCAGCCCACCCAATTAACATTCAACATTCAACACTCACCACAAGCCACCATTCACCCTCATAGCCATCCCCATCGCAACACCATCACCCTCGATTCATATCGCCACCACAACCTTCAATACACACATCCCTCCCCACTAGATCCAAAACATGCCACAAACCTCTCACCATTACAACCCCTGAATCACCGTGCCGCTAACCTCCACCATCTCTCATCCTTCCTAGTCTACTCACCATTCCCAGCAGACCATCACCAACCTTAAAGCTAACCGAATATTCATTCCATTTTCTCACCATCAAATAAGGAATTTAGGTTTTTTACATGCACTAACTTCATTATCATACATACGAAAATCGATACACTCACTTTAGCCAATAAACTTATATTTATTGAGTTTATATTGTTTAAAAGTTTAAAGTAAAGATTTTAGAATTAAAATTAAATTGAAATAATTATAAATATAAAGAATTAAATTTTAATATTAAAATTAAATTTACACAATGTGTAAATAATTTAAAACTAACAAAAGGGCCAACATAATTTTATTTTTTTACCGTAACTTTTCCAGTTTTTATTGCCAAATCCGTAAATAAATTGATACAACATTAACTCAGTTAATTTTTATAATTATAATGAGTTTTTAATTTGAAGTTATGAAAAATATACTTAAGAAGACCCTTCTACAGGTTAGAGCTAGTTAATAAAATGAAACAAATACACTTTTTTCTTACAGCATCATCTGTACACCATGCAGAATTATTTTCGACTCATGCAAGTTTTCTTCACCGACATCAAATGGATAGAATTTCATTTCAGAAAATAAACATGTGGCAAGCTATTTACTAGTCAAAAAGAAAATGTTAATAGTAAATCAATCCTAAATCAGGGACTAAATTTCCTAAGATACATGAAAGGTCAAATACCTATATGTTATCCGGCCAGCAAGGTATGGAAGTATCAGATAATATATTACTGGCATGACTATGTTCAATTTTTCTAAATTTTCCCGGATCATGCATCCGTCCCTAAGTCAAACACGCATACTTCATGAACAATTCCGATTTTCTACCTGGTTCCTACAAGTTAAAATAATCTGAACCAGCTGTGGCTTTCTTCATCTTCATCGTCTGAACTTGATTTACTTCCCACTGATTCATCTGAACTATCATCACGTGGAAGGAGTTTTATCCTGTCAGCATGCTCAATCATCCAATCTGTGAATTCCGGAGACGCTGCGAGTTCCGCCATGGCTTTCCGGGTAGATTCCTGACTGAAATCTTCCCATTCTTGCTCCGTGAATTTCTTCTGGTGGTTTGTCTTGTGAAAGGTTGAATAGTAATCTTGATGATCTATAGCACCTTCACCAGGCTTAGCATAATAACCTTTCACAAGAGAGTTAGTCCATGCTGGGGCAGTCTTCGGACTACTCCACATCTTCTGTTTAGAATCCACTCTTGGCGACCGACTTAAAAATTCAGCACGGCCTAGCATCGGTGTTCTCTGCCTCGACTGGTGCAGCCATGGACTCTGGTCCCCAGAATACGGTGGTTGCCTGCATAAACAAAAATCATGGTTCAAATAAATCAATGCTATCAATGAAAACTCAGCAGTCTTAGTATATTGGTTACAATTTCGTTGAAATGAACCGAACTTTTAACATGATTTCACACAGCAAAGACATTAACAACACAGCTAATGGAATCATTTTCTTCCAGCAGATATATAGATAGTAAACATGAAATTTTGAAGGGAGTCATGTTTAACTTACATATAACCCTTCCTTATCTTTGATGTGATAAGAGAACAGATAGCTGAGCAAGATGCCAACGCCACAATTGCCAACCGAGTATCAACAGTGCTCTGGAAAGAGTAGGAGTGCAACACAGGGAAAATGAAACATAGGATATTAATACAGTATAAACGTCCATAACACTTCAATCTCAAAGAAACTAATTTATCTCTATATAAGAGACATTTCTAAATCAGCAGATGGTATGCAAGTGCATTTTACTTAGATATCAAGCAGGCAAAAATGGCTGGGCCAATATGATAAAAGGGAGCCTACCATGTTACTCTGTCTCAAGTGTCAGAGTTGGATATGGTTTTGTCCAACACATGTATATTCAATTTTATTTTCAAGTTTTCCATGTATAGGAAGGATCCTTGAAGAGTCAAATCCTTATACCCATATGTGAATGTGTCGGACACGGATATTTCAAGAAAAATGAGAGTCAAAGCAATTTCCAGGTATTTAAACAAAAACCTACTGTATAGAACATAGTTAATAGCAGACCTCCCATGGTCATTTCAATAACAACGGCTTTCAAGGAAGTTTTGCATAAAGAAGTGAAAACTTGTAGCCTAGGTTGCATATAAACCAATACGACTGCCATCGGTAGTAGAAGTGTACCTGGAAAATGAAGAGAATTGAAATGATACGCATGGCCGATTTTACAAACTGGGCAACACCAACATCAACGCTTCCATCTTTTAAGATCACAAATTTTCTTGCAGTCCAGTACCCCAACCCAGCTCCTGAGAGGACAATTCCGACAAATGCAAATATAGCAACCTGTAAACAAAAAAAAAAAAAAAAAAGCTTGGTTAATTTTGAAATAACACGATCTTTCTAAAGGGAAAGGGAAGACAGTAACTACAAGCAAGTCGTTATAGAATAATAATCATGCTTACGTAAATCATAAACTAATTTACTTCTCTTTCAATGAACACTGAAAAATAAGGAAAAGGAATCATAATAAATACCATGCAATGAAAAACTCAACTCCAAAGAGGGGGAAAGGGTGTAAAATTGATGAGGAGAAGTCAAGAACTTACCGGATTATGCATCTCTTCACTCAGCCCAAAATTGACAAGAATTGAATTTACGAGCACAGAGAATTGATTTAAAAGGAAAGATCCAGCTCCAAGCTGAAAATTTTGATGAAACAGTAAGTTCATTGGCAGCATAAGTAAATAAAACATTATTTAATCGATGAATAAATGAAAGAAAGACTCACCAACATTGATCCATACATAGTGAAATAAAAAGTACTTTTCCTTCCTGTTGGCAACAATTTCATTCCCTGCTTGGAGAAAAAGAAAACCCGCACAGTGAAAAGCTAAAGCTAAGACAATATCTCAGGCAATCATATTATTTGAGCTGATGAGATGACAAAAGAAGCAATATTTAAACAGTTCAATTTACAAGCTCTGCGTAAGGAAGTAAAGCAATAGGTTTCAGCTATGCAACTGGAACATTTCTTTAAAATGTAAGGAATTCCAGTAGCTTCCAGCGGTCAACTGAGTATGACAAAGTACTTCAAATCTTGCAATAGGTAGGATACATTGGAATTGGGGAAATATGCAAAAGTAAGAAGGTTTCCCTTAAAAGAAATAAAGAATTTGAGGACGAAAAGCAAAATACCTGATACAGAAGGATTATAACAACAAGAAGAACACCAAGAGCCATTGAACTGCTGTAGTAAAAAGGAACCCACTTGCTGACAAACGGTGCCAGCAACAACAAAACAAATCCTAAAGCTAGAAAAATAAGCCGCCATAGCTGAAAATCTGCAAAAACGGTAATGAACCAAGGTTAAAACTAACAAGTCACAAGTCACTAACAATCAGCATACAAAGAAGTTTTTTTTTTTCTTTCTTTTAAAAGATGCAGAAATAACAAATAACTTTACCTTCTTCAAGAGCAACGGTGACAGAACCAGACATGTCACCAATAAACTTCACGTCAATATATCTATCATCATAAGGTGACATGGCAGTATGCCATATACCCTTTTGCAGTGGCTTCCAATCACCATCCCCACACTTGCATAATCCGAGTGAAGCATTCCTGGAAATGTTAATCAGTTAGGAACAAAAAATAGCAACAAAGCTTTGAAGTGTGCCACTGCATTGCTTATGTGTTTCTTCTACACGTGTGTCAAACAGGAGGCAGGAGGTAAGCAGGAAAATCATAAAGTAGACTCACTAGTAGATTGAGGATCAAGACTTACCAATGAAAACAAACTTGTATTTTGCTGTGCAGTCTTTCGGGTATTAAGACAGATGGAGCCAAAGTAACCCGAAAAGAATTGGCATAACTTCCAAGTTTCAATCTTGAGTGACCAGAAACATGAACTCGATCACATAACAGAACATATTTAGAACCACGAACAGATGAATACCCGGAAAGGGGAGTTGGCGTGACATCTATTGTTGGGCTTGCGAAGTCTATACCTGTCCATTTAAAACCCACCATGGTTGAATATACCACCAAAAAATAAAGCATGTAAAGAGTGGAAGGGAACTAAAAACATGGACCAAAGTCATCATTATAGATTCTGATCTAGTTACTGACATAATCCCACCTCCAACCCAGATTTACAGATTGCGTTTTATACTTTCTGTAAGGTAAAAACTAAATGAAACACAGATAGAGCTAAGTTTCTAAATCATAGTAAGTGTAAATCATCACCTCCTCACTGAATCCAGTTAACACTAAAATCATCCAATAGCTACGAAGACTCCAAGAAATAAATAGTATCCCCCATGTGGCACATCTATTCTTAGTAATTTATATTAAAAACAACCTTTTGCTGTCAATATATCTAGGAATGCCTAAAGAAAACTTTGGGAACATATTCTGACTGATAAGAAATGGAAAAGAAAAAAAGAAGCCAGCGATAATATTTCTATTAAGTAAACCATACCTTAATAAATGAAATGAGAGACTAATAATTAAAGCTGGCTTTAGGATTTATTCTGATACTTAAACCAGCATTTTTTTTTTTGAATTGAAAGCTAACAAATAGTTTGTATTTCACAAAACAACCGATTGTATTTCTCACAGTGAAAAAACCAAACACTAACATATTATAATCTGTATCCAATGTAGTACTTTATTAAGCATAAATTTCAGATTACATTTTCCCAAGAAGCCAGAGAATAGCACAGAGAAAGTGATAGGGAGGGGAGGGGGTTAATTTATCAAAACCCTTAACCCTAGGCCGGTTTCTCTATTATTTCGTACATATTCTCAGGTAATAAACAACTCGAAGCATCTGATAAAACTTGACGTTAAAAAGAAAGAAAGATAGAAAGAAAAACCCAAAGCTGAACTCGATAATCTCTTTCCGTTCTTCCCTCATTTTACTAGCAACCAAACAAAAATGCAATACCCTTCAACTCCATTAATGAAAAAAAAAAAGTTTGAAACCCCAAGAGGGACAGAGGGGTAAAAGGGAACGTAAAGAAAGGCATACCTTTGAAGTCGGTGATAACGTGAGAAGCATGTGAGAAGGAGAACAAAGATAACAAAAAAAAGAGAATCGACGTAGAAGAAGAAGAGATGGCCATGGATGGCGTTGTGGTGAAGCCGTCTTCCGCCTCTTTTCGCTCTGATTTCAGAAAAGGATACTTCAAAAAGAGAACTTAAAAGCAAAGCGCGCTTTTCAAGCTTTTATATAAATACGGCTCTGCCTACGTGTCACTTACGCGTAGCGTAAATTTGCGACATTAATGGAATTTTATTAAAATACCTTCTCCTAGAAATAAAATAAAATAAGTAAATTACACCGCTCATCATTTAACTATTAATATTTCTATAATTTTGTATTTTTAAAATTAGTATTATTTTTAATTTGTATACATTCACTATTTATATATTATATAATTTAATCTTTTCTTCTTATTGATTTTGGTCTAATTTGGTATTGTTGTTCCGGTTTAGAAATGCATTTGAAAAAATATAATTTATTAATTTTGAATGTTTAATATTACTATCAAATTTTACAATTGAAAATTAAAATATCCGTTTTAGACATAATACTAGAAAGTCTAAAATTCATATGTGATTATTTCTATTAATTTGATAATAAAAGTTACTATTAAATTAATTAATTTAAATAATATTTAAGTAATTTAATAATAATAGCAATTACCATTCAATTATACTAAAACATGCATCAAACAAATTTAAACTATGCATAACTCATCACATATCCATTCTTAAACATCTTAAAAAAGCCAAGCTAGTATAAATAAAGAACCAAATCAGATCATAAGTTGCTTGAAGATAGTTAGAACTGATCATGGGTCGGGTCACACGGTCCGGCCCGAAGGCTTGTCTGAAAAATAGGTTTGGACAAAAAACCCGTTTAAAAAAAGGGCCAGGCGTCGAGTAAGGCATTTTTGGTCTGGGCCCGGCCCAAATTCACTAAATGACAAAAAAATCTGCTCTTTTTTTTTGTTTTTGAATGTTATTTTCTTGTTATTTTCTCCCTATTTTGCTACCATTTTACTATAATGTTGCTACTATTTTGTTGTTATTGTTTGGATATTGTATAAAACTTATTTTATTATTAATTTTGTTATTATTTTAAAGGCATATGTTAACTTTGTAATTATTTTAGAGGCATTTGCTTGTTAAGTTACATCTATATCTTAGTGTTATTTAAGTCTACATACTTTTTAAAATTTATTTTCAATTTGTTGGGAAATATTTATTTTGATGTTTTTATTATTTTTGATGTATTATATATATTTAAAAATTATATAAAATAATATAAAAATTAATATGGGCAGGCCGAGTTGGGCCCGGGTTTTATCATTTTTATCCGAGTCAGGCTTGGGTAAAATTTTAGGCCCATTTTTTGGGCTCGTGTCTAGTAAATGGGCCTAAATTTTTAGTTGAGCTCGACTTGACCCAACCCATGAGCACCTCTAAAGACAGCTAAAAACACCAAAACAAAATGAACTCACAAAAAGAAGGGCCACTTCGTATTTTCACACCCTAAATCACAAACAATACTAAACAATACTAAACAATACTAAACAAACAACTTTTAAAGTCAGAAGTGGTTCTGAATCCAAAAGTAAAAATAGTTTTTTTTAGCTCTTGTTTTTTGCAAAAGCGCACAAAAGATAATTTAAACTTTTATAAAGTATTTTATATAATATTTATATTGGATATGTAATTATTTTTTATTGAAATTTATTTTAAATATATAATATTATATATTTAAATTTTTATTTGTTATACTTTAATATTTAAATATAGTTTATATTTTTGAATTAAATTTTATAAATAATTAATATTAATTGCTTAAAATATTTAAAATTATATTTCATATATTAAAATATTAACAACAAATTATAATAAATTATTTTTTATATTCTTAATAAAATATCATAATATTAACCAATTTAAACATTATTTAAATACATATTTGTTATTTTATAACACCATGCCTAAAATGAATATTTATTTCTCAAAAGTACTTTTTTACAATAATACTAAACACTTAAATCTTAAACCAAACTTTTCAAAATCACTTCTCAAAATCACTTTTACACAACAATTTTTAGAAACACTCTCAAAAGTTATACTAAACTAGCTCTCAGTTTGTCTCAAAAAGCACTTTAGTTCTAAAACCTTGTTGCTTGGGATTGCTTCTTAGGTGTACAAGTGCTTCCAAAACCTTACAGGCGTTCTTGAATAAGCTCTTTGTCAAATAATTTTAGACGATCTTTTTAATATGCAATGATGTAGTTTATACCGTCAATATTCTCTATAATAGTTCATTTGTCTATTCAAATTTTGCCTGTTATAAAGAGGTTACTATTATATACCTATAAAAACATGTTGTTATAGAGATAATTGTTGTAAGCTTACAATAGAATTTATATGCCAATTTTCATTAAATAAAGAAAGTGAGAATCAAATCAACAAAATTAATAGGTGCATGCATTATTGCTTTTATTCATACTTTATTTTACATTATTTCACATGATTAATTATAAAGTTCATAAATCTAACAAGTTCAGTTAATCTATATGAATTATCAAATTAAATTAATTAATTTATCATGAGTTACTAAATTCAAGTAATCAATTTATAAGTTTACGATATTCCAAATTCATCGTAGAATATTTAATTAGGGAGCTTGATAATTTCTTGAATTAATGTCTTTAATTCCACTCTTTAAATATTATTTTATTTAATAAATTATGTTTAATAAAATTCATCTGCGAAATTTAATCATTTTATTGTAATAATATTTTAATTCAGATAATTTTCATTTAATAAACTATAATTAATAGGTTTACTTATTTGAAATAATTATAATTTTATTTGTTGTTATAGAGAATTAATTTAATAAAGAACATACTTCATAACTAGAGTTGTCCATGAGCAGGGCTGGGCCTGTCCAAAAAATAGGAGGGTTTGGGCAAAAATATAGGTCAAAAAATGGGTTTGGGCAAAAAACAGAGCCCATTTAGAAAACGGGTCAGGCCTCGAGTAAGGTTTTTTGGCCTAGCCTCAACCCGACCCGAATTTTCGATAAAAAAAACCTTGCTACTATTTTCCCACTTTTTGCCACCGTTTTGCTACCATTTCACTATTATGTTGCTACTATTTTGTTGTTAATGTTTGGATATTGTATAACATTTTTTTTATTATTAATTTTGCTACTATTTTAAAGGCATTTGCTTGTTAAGTTGCACTTATCTTAGTGTTATTTAAGTATAAAAACTTTTTTTTAATTTATTTTTAATTTATCGAGAAATATTTATTTTAATATTTTTAGTGTATTTGGTGTATTATATATTTTAAAATTTTATATAAAAATTAAAATTAAAAAATAATGCGAGTCGGGCCCAGGTTTTAGCATTTTTATTTGGGCCAGGATTTGGTAAAATTTTTAGTCCATTTTTCTAGTCGAGCTAGGCCCAAGCCTAGTAATCGGGCCTAAAATTTTGTTAGGGCCCGACCCGGCCCATGGACAACTCTAATCAAGATTCTTTGAGTTGAGCTAGTCAAGTTGTTTTTTAAGGGTAACTTCTATATTCCTAGTTGTCTTCTTAGTTTTAGGAAACCAACGTTCTAAGCCCTTAATCATGGTAGACAATTTCTCCAATACCGAACCAACAGAAGATTCCCATAGGTTTTTCACTTCCGACTCACACATCTCTTCCATAACTCAACAAGCCTCGAATCTCATTCTTCTTTAGCTAGAGCTTTCAGATTTCACGTAGGTATTAAGAAGTAATGGACAATGATCAAATAAAGAGTGCGATAAATGGTGGACATTATTGAGGAAATTTATCACACCAAACATGATTTGCAACACATTTATCCAATCCTTCCCGAATATTATTATCTGTCAGTCTACCTCTCTCCCATATAAACCACTAACCTAGATATCCCAAGTTATTTAGTTAACAATCTTCTAAAATCGACCGAAATTCCTCCATCTATCTCTCACTTCTTAGCCGACCACTTTATTTTTCAAACGCATAAGTAATTTTGTTGGAATCTCCTACCACTAACCATGGAATTTTTGAATTAACCTTAAGTTGTTAAAGTAAGTTCCAATAATCAATATTAAATTGTTCCTCGGGAGCTCCATAAAATCTAGTAAAATGCCATTACTGCCCATCTGAATCATCTTCAATAAAAATGTCAACATGTTCTACTGAATTTTTTTTTTAAATTACATTGCAATTTTATTTCCATCCTATAGATAAGCCACTACTACTACCTATGGAACAAACATCAATGCCTGATTGAAAACCACAGTTCCTTCGACTCACTCCATCCTTGTAGACTATAGCTTCGTTTCGATGAAAAAAACTACAATGGGGTTGATATCCTTCAACATGTGCTGAAGGCGATGAATCGTATGAGGATTCCCCAGTCCCCATACATTCTAGGAAAAGAGTTTCATTACTCCCACTTAACATGCCTTGTAGGTTCAATAGATATTATTAAAGGTCTAACTGTAGAAAGTTCATTCTTTACACCATTCGAATCTTGATTCCCCAAAACAAAATGTGTAATTATTGAAATTCACTACCTTTTCTTTCCATCATCAATTATGTCCATTAAGTTGTCTTCATTATTTACCTCTAACATCTTGCTTTGCTTTAATGGGTCGTCCTCTACATTAGAGGTCTGGCCCACTTTTGAAATATGCCTACTTGCTAAGTTAACTCCCAAATTAGGGTTTATCTCCGCATCTTTAAAAGGAGATCAACTTTCCATCTTTTCCCCCCAATAAAAGGATCGAAATCCCCAAAAAATGGGATTCTAGCATCACCTTCCTCTCTTAACCAACTATTGGTAGGAGTCAACGTTCTACGATTAACAGCTTTTAAAGAAATACCCCATTTCATTTTTATTTGACTTACTAAAAATGGCACGGCTAGGGCAGAAACTTTCGCTATGACCAAGTCTACCACAAATGAAGCAAAATAGAGTTAAGCACTCATATTGGAATTTCGCGTAAACCTCAATTTTTTGAGCAGTAATGATATTCTCCCTCCTTTTAAGCGAAAACCTGATATCAACACTGTAACACCCCTTACCCGAGACTGTTGCCGGAGTCGAGCTCGAGGCATTACTTTACTTAACTTAAAAATTCGGGGCATAAAATTAAACTTTTGAAATTAATTTTACTATTCACAACAAAGCTGTCCACCTGCGCAGCAGTTACTAATTTAGTTATAACTCGAGCTACGAAATTAAAAATTTAAATCAGTAAATTTTCCCTGAAATTAGACTCATATGTCTCTTTACCATAAATTTTTCAGAATTTTTGGTTCAACCAATTAGTACAGTTTATTAGTTAAAGTCTCCCCTGTTTCACCACTCGACTATCCTGACCTCTTGTCACTAAAAATAAGCTTTCTCATTGTAGGATTTTCATATGGTATTCTCACTTGTTTCTACAGAAAATAGACTCAATAAGGAATATACATATAAACTGCAACTCATAACCATTTTTGTACAATTTTTAATGATTTTCTAAACTCAGAATAGAGGACTCCAAAAATAGTTCTAACCCTGTCTCACTAAAATTCACATATCTTAAAATATAAAATTCATTTTGCTACATCATTATTTTTCTATGAAAGTAGACTCAATAAGCTTTAATTCTATATATCATTCACCTTCTAATTTATTTTATGCTATCCTAGGTGATTTTTCAAAGTCACGTCACTACTGCTGTCTCAAAACTGATTTACTACCAATTTTTACTTTTTCATGATTTCTATGCATAATTTAGCACCTAGACATTTATAACAATAAACACCTTCATACTTAGCCATTTTAATAACTATTCATCGTCAAATATTTACATATAATCTTTTGGTCATATTTTAAGAATATACAATCGAAATGACCAAATCCCTATACATGCCATAGCTCAAAACATTTATCGTCTTAAAATACCGAGTTGTGGTGGTTGATAGTGTGAATGCTCTCCGACGTCTTCAAGATCCCGACTATGCTTGATAATACTATATGAAAGAAAAAGAAATAAAAGAAGTAAGCATAAAACTTAGTAAGTTTACAAATAAATAAATGTCATCATTTAACATAAATAATGATATACAAGTATCATGTTCTTAAGTTTTCTCTTTACTTGCTCTCATTTACTTGTTTACTTACTTATCTACTTAGATAGCTTAAGATTAAAACTTACTCTTCTCTTGCTGAAATATTGGTTCTCACTGATAACATAATATGTTCTTAACTGTTATAACTCACCTGAAGTTGCTAATTATACTTTTACTTGAACTTTCATAGAACATAATCTGTTTTCTAGCCCGCTGAGTCACATTGGAATAATAAGGATACTTGAGTCTCTTTTCTGATAATAACATGCCAAAGCCATGTCTCAGACATGGTCTTACATTGGATGTTTCCTGTACTGCCAATGCCATATCCCAGATATGGTCTTACGTGGGAGTTCTCATATCGGTGCCCATGCCATGTCATAGACATGATCTTACAGGGGACCTCTCATCTCGGTGCCAATGCCATGTCCCAAACATGGTCTTACATGGGACCTCTCATCTTGGTGCCAACGCTATGTCCCAGACATGATCTTACATGGGACCTCTCATAATCTCAATGATGCCAATGCCATGTCCCAGACATGGTCTTACATGGGATCTCTTTACCCAAATGTCATGAAATTTATATCCAATACATTCCTCATGTTTCAACGGGGCCTCAGTACAAAAATGTGATCAAATATAACACTTTAGTCCTCAATCTTTTTCTTTCCCCGATCTAGCTCCGGATTTCGTTTTTCATGATAATCGAGCTTGGAAGCTTGAAAAACCCTAGCCATGGTTTCCCCTTGTGAAATTCGGCCATGGGGTTGAAGATGGACAAAAATTGGATTTTAATTTTGTTTTTAATTCATTTTAATAACTAAATGACCAAAATGCCCTTAATGAAAAACTTTGGAAACATGTCTAACCATGTCCATTTTTGTCTACCAAATTAATCAATGGTCTAATTACCATATAAAGACCTCCAATTTAAAATTTCATAACAATTAGACACCACTAACATGTAGAACTCAACTTTTACACTTTTTACAATTTAGTTCTTTTGACTAAATTGAGTGCCCAAACGTCGAAATTTTCGAACGAAATTTTCACGAAATAATTTTGTGAAATCGTAGACCATAAAAATAAAATAAAATAATTTTTTTCCTCATCGAATTTGTGGTCCCGAAACCACTATTCCAACTAGACCCAAAATTAGGATGTTACAAACACGTGAACGAACTCACATGAATCTCCAAACTCCTATTAAAATCTTCGCATCATAATCCAAATATATTCCTATGAAATTCCCGAACTATATTTAATATAATATTAGAAGGCGTTTGCTAAATATAACATTGCAAGCTTAAATTTTACATTTTAAAATGAGATTACAATTTTTGGATTTCAACATTTTGATCACCTCGTAATCTCATATTGTTGTCATCCCGTAATATAAAATGTAATTTCACTATTGTCTCTTTCTTAGGTAATTTAAGATTACGAGCGAAATTTTAATTTTAAGATTAAATTACCCCTACTTTTATTATATTTATTAATATAATCCTTTTAATTATATTTTCATCTCGAGTTAGGTAAGTTTAATAATTTCAATTTTTAATTGTGTCTTCATATTGCTTTGTGATATATTGCATCGAGAGATTTTATAAAAAAATCATTTTTTAAGTATATATCGTAGGTTTTGTGTTTGTTGTAGATTTTTTCAATTTATATTGTAGGCTTCAATTTTGTCGAGTTCTTGTGTTGTTGATTGTTATGGGAGATTTTTTTAAAAAATTTCCATATTTGTTGTAGGCTTCGTGTTTATTGATTGTTGTAGATTCTTTTTCAATTTATGTTGTAGGCTTCATGTTTGTTGAGTTCTTGTATTGTTGATTATTATAGGTTCTCTCGTTTGTTTTTTTAGACAGGTTATCTCAACTGCTATGAATCATTGTTTAATTAATTAATGAAAGTATATAAAGATATAGGTAGAAAAAGAAAACCTTGTACAATGGCCACCATCGCCCTCTCTTCCTCTGTGTTGTATTGTTTATAAGTTTCAATTAACTTTCAATTTTCAAATGTCAAAATTATTTTTGTTATGAGTTTAATTTATTTTATCAATAACAATTTCCAACACTTATTAGATTAATTAGTATTATAGATTGAAGTTGGAAGCCTATTTATTTTGTTGTTTGTGATTTAAATTATCGTTTCAATAGAAACTTTAATTGAAGTCATAACTTTCAATCAAATTCTTTTTCTTTTACGAGATTTTAGGTATTTTTTCAACTATTAGAATTGTAAAATGATTTGACAATTCGGTAAATTTATGTACTTTTAACATCCTCTCGGTTGCTAATTTAATTATTTGGTTAATAGGTTCATATTTTATAATAAAGATAATATAGTAAAATTTACTTTTAAGTAATTTTGCATTCAATCAATCAAATACTTAAATCTTATATTCCACTAAAATGAATCAAATAAAATATTCTCACATTTCAACCATAATCATATCATGGAATGTTAGAATTAAGTGACCAATTCTTATTTAAATAAAATCGTGGTAAAATAAAATAAAAGTAAAATCCCTATAGAATTATACTTCTTTTATTTTATTTTAGAATAAAATTTTTTAAACTTTATTAAACTCCATCTATTTGATATTGATTGGAATAAGGTGTTTACTCCTATTAGAATATGGTTTTACAAGCCTATAAATAGGCATAGTCTACTCCTCTTGTAATTAAAAAAATTTGAATTCGACATAGTAAATTTTCTCCTCCTCTGCCCGTGATTTTTTCCCGAAAGGGTTTTCACGTAAAATCTGTGTGTTCTTTATTTTTATTTTTATTTCTATTTTCTTTGCGATATATTATCATTACCGATATTCTATTTTTACAAATTGGTATCAGAGTTTCCGGGTTGTTCATCTCAATTACGGTAATGGCGTCTTTAAAGTATGAAATTCCGCTGTTGGATCGCAACACCAGATTCGCATTGTGGCAGATAAAGATGCAGACAGTTCTTGCATAGATGAACTTAGAGGAAGCCCTACTGGGGGTAGATAAGATGCCTTCAACGTTGATGGAGGAAGAGAAGAAGCGCAAGGATCGAAAGACGTTAACACAGTCACATCTGCATTTGTCTAACGAAATTTTGTAGGATGTGATGAAGGAGAAGACCGCCGTTGGATTATGAAAGAGGTTGGAACAAATATGTATGTCGAAAACTCTAACTAGTAAGCTGCATATGAAGCAGCATCTTTATGCTCATCGTTTGGAGGAAGGTGCATCTGTGCACGAACATTTGACAGTGTTTAAAGAAATTCTCTCAAATTTGGAGGTCATGGAGGTTCAGTATGATAAGGAAGATTTAGGGTTGATTCTACTTTGTTCGTTGCCCCCGTCTTATTCAACCTTTAGAGATACAATTTTACATAGCCGCGAGTCTCTCACAGTTGATGAGTTTTATAATTCTTTAACCTCGTATGATAAGATGAAGCATCTTGTGGTTAAAACAGACTCTCAAGGAGAGGGTCTCATTGTTCGTGAGAGACAAGATCGAAATGCTGATGATGATCGTGGAAGGACACAGGGATGGAATCCTCGCGATAAATCTATAGGTAGATCGAAGTCTTCAAACAGAGGTAAAACTTGTAACTTCTGCAAGAAGAAAGGGCACATTAAATCTGAATGCTATAAGCTACAGAACAAGATCAAAAGGGAATTTGTGAATCAAAATGAAAAACAACCAAAAAATTCTGGTAAGGCTGATGTTGTAGAAGACTACAATGATGGTGAACTTCTAGTCGCTTCTGTCAACAATTTTAAAGTGAGCGAGGAGTGAATCATTGATTTGGACTGCACCTTCCACATGAGTCCCAATCGGGATTGGTTTACAACTTACGAAATAGTGTCTGAAGGTGTTGTTTTGATTGGAAATAATACTTCATGTAAAATTGCAGGTGTTGGGACAATTAAATTTAAGATGTTTGATGGAGTTGTTAGAACACTTAGTAATATACGACATGTTCCAAAATTGAAGAGAAATTTAATTTCGTTGAGTACTCTTTATTCAAAAGGGTACAAATACACAGCTGAAAGTAGGGTTTTGAAGATTTCCAAAGGTTCCCTCGTTGTGATGAAAGGGCAGAGAAAGACTACCAAGTTATATGTTTTGCAGGGTTCTACTGTTACTGGTGATGTAGTTGTCGCATCCTCTTCCTTGTCAGATGATGATATTACTAAACTTTGGCATATGCGCCTAGGGCATATGAGTGAGAATTGCATGACAGAATTGAGCAAAAGAGGACTTCTTGATGGGCAAGGAATTTGCAAACTAAAGTTCTGTGAGCACTGCATTTTTGGGAAGCAAAAGAGAGTTCGATTCACCAGAGGAATCCATGACATTAAAGGAACGTTGGAGTATATTCATTCTGATCTGTGGGGGCCATTCAGAGTGCCTTCGAGAGGTGGGGCTAATTATATGCTAACTTTTATTGATGATTTTTCCAGAAAAGTGTGAGCGTTCTTCCTGAAGCAAAAAAAAAGAGATGTGTTTTTCGCATTTAAGTCTTAGAAAACCATTATTGAAAAATAGACGGGAAAAAAAATAAAATATCTCCGTACAAACAATGGCTTAGATTTCTGTTCTGATGAGTTTAATAAACTGTGCAAGTCAAAAGGGATTGTGACACTTGACAGTTCGTCATACTCCACAGCAAAACGGCGTTGCAGAACGAATGAACAGAATGATCATGGAGAAGGTTCGATGTATGTTGTCAAATGGCAACTTACCAAAGTCATTTTGGGTCGAAGCAACCTCTACTGCATGTTTTTTGATCAACCAATCTCCATCCGTTGCCATTGAGAAAAAGACTCCGCAAGAGGTATAGTTTGGTAATCCTGCTGACTATTCTGATTTAAAGATCTTTAGTTGTCCTGCGTATGCTCATGTTGATAATGGAAAATTGAAACCAGGATCCATTAAATGTGTTTTTCTTGGTTATAAAGCTGGTGTAAAAGGGTATAAGTTATGGTGTCCTGAAAATAGAAAAGTTGTGATTAGCAGAGATGTTGTTTTTGATGAAAATGCTATGCTACCTAACTTATCTCTTAAAGACTCTTCCAATAAAGAAAATCAAAAGCAGGTGAAGTATCAAATTAATACAGAATCTACAATAGAGTCGACTACTGAAGCCAGTACAAAAATTCAAAATAGAGTTGTTTCTTAACCACAATACTCTATCGCCAAAAATAGAACTAGAAGAGAAATTAAACCTCTAAAGAAGTATGCTGAGGCTGATCTAGTTGCTTATGCTTTAAATGTGGCTGAAGATATAGATGCAAACCAAGAGTCATCTAATTATTCTGAGGCGGCTAGTTGTGAAGACTCAGAAAAGTGGATGTTTGCTATGCAAGAGGAGATGAAATCATTACACAAAAATAAAATATAGGATCTTGTGAAACTTTCTAAAGGTAAAAAGGTTGTTCGTTGTAAATGGGTGTTTAAGAAGAAAGAGGGGACTCCAAGAGTTGAAGAACCCAGATATAAAGCAAGGCTTGTTACAAAGTCTTACAGTCAAATTCCAGGAGTGAACTTCACAGATGTATTCTCTCCAGTTGTGAAGCATAGTTCGATTCGAGCTTTGCTTGGTATTGTGGCCATGCATGATTTGGAGCTTGAGTAGTTAGATGTAAAAACTGTATTTTTGCATGGAGAACTTGAGAAGGCTATTTACATGCAACCACCAGAGGGTTTTACAGTCTCAGAAAAAGAGGATTATGTTTGCTTGCTGAAAAAGTCCCTTTACGGTTTGAAACAGTCACCAAGACAGTGGTATAAGAGGTTTGATTCCTTTATGACTTCTCATGATTTTAAAAGAAGTAGCTTTGACAGTTGTTTTTACTTTAAGAAAAATAGTGATGGTTATTTTGTGTATCTACTCCTTTATGTTGATGACATGTTGATAGCAGCGAAAGATAAAGGAGAGATAAAAAAAATGTCAAAGCCCAACTAAGTGTGGGTTTGGATGGGCGATTGGGTGCGGTGCGGTGCGGTGCATTTAGCTTACTTTTTGTCTCACGCTACAGTATCGCTACAGTATCTAATCTCACCGCCACCGCTGTTTTTACATCAACCGCAGGTAAACGCACCGCCCATCCAAACCCACCCTAAGTGAAGAATTTGAGATGAAAGATTTGGGACCAGCAAAGAAGATACTTGGTATGAAGATTCTCAGAAATAAAAAAACAAGTAACTTGTACCTAAGTCAAAAAGGGTGTCAAAACCGCTTTTTTGAAAAACAAAAATTTAGTTGTCGACTTAAAAACAAAAACTGGAGTCGCCACCGATCTTTAATTGAGGTGTGATCGGCTCACCTTAAAAACAATTTTGGTCTACGAAATTTAAGAAAATAGGTTCGGGAGTCAGTTACGCACGAGGAAGGATTAGCACCCTCGTAATGCCCAAAATTGGTACGAAATTGATTTTTTTAATGCCTTGGTGTCGAAAATTTGAAAAGATTTTAAAAGGAAACTTTTTATTTCATGAACGAATTAAAATAATAAGACATTCTTATTTCAAAGAAATAAAACACCACACCCAGTGAGTTAGGGCACAATGTTTTTAAATCTTCAAAATACCCGAATATTGCCTTTTGCTTTTGAAAATTTTTATTTCGAGAAGAAAATGTCATGACCAGTAAGTTAGGACCCAACATTTTGAATCCCCGAGAATAAGCTTTTATTTAAAATTTGCGAATTTATTGCAAAACAAATACTTGGCTTTCTAAATTCATCAAAAAATAATCGCAATCCAGTAAGTTAGGACACAATCTTTCCTGAGAATCATGAATGCCAAATATTTTGGAAATTTGTAAAATATGATGATTTTAATGTTTTGACAAAACCAAAATATATTTCCGAAAGGTATGTTAAAAGTTAATGTATAATATGAAACAAACTTTAATTTGAGACCAATATGAATAAATATTTACAAATTTATATATAAGTACAATATACAAGTAAATTTACAAACAAAAAGAAGGAATGAAATACATCAAACCAAAAACTAATAAAATGCATGTATATATGTATATGAAAATCATGAAAATAAAATAAAGATAAAAAAATGTATATGGGTATATTTACAAAATAAAATGTATAAGTATATATATAGAATATAAAGTATATAAAAGTTTTTAAAAAATATAAAAAATATATAAAAAAGCGTATGAATAAAAGATATGCATGTATTCATAAAAGCTTAAAATATATATATTAAAAAATGCATATATATTATATATAAAAATATGCGTATGTACTATATGAAAAAAAAATGCATACATATATATTATGTAAAAACCATGCGTGTATGAATATAGAAATAATGATAATAACCATAATAATAAATAATATAATAATAAAAAATAAAAAAATAGCTAAAATGGACTCAATTGAACTTAAAAACAAAAAAATGGGGTAGATTCGAAAATAAATAAAAGAGGACAAACTTGAACATGCGAACAACTATGGGGGACTAAAAGGGAAATTAATCCCACCCTCCAAAACGCTGTGCAGCGAAGGACCGAATTGAAACAGAAATGAAAGATGCGGCTAAATTTAAAAAAATGAGTTTAATTGAAGTGCATCGCAAAAAGGATGGACTAAATGCGCAAATTTTCCATTCAAGGCCAGAACGCACGCGGATCCTCCCCTTCGGGTCGGGTCACCGCGCGGGTCTGGCCATCAAAACGGCGCCGTTTTGCTTATGTACTTTAAAACAAATTTTTTTGAAAAAAAAAACAAATGTTTGCAGCAGTAAGAAGGAAGAAAAAAATAAAAATAAAAAACCCTCTGCTAGGTTTTTTCAACCCCAGCTCTCACCGCCGCCGTTCTCCGGCGAGTCAATCCCTGGGGCTCCGTCAAGCTCCGATTTGAGCGAGACGAATGCAGTTTTGACGGTGAATCCTCGAAGGTATTATCCCTCTCCTCTTTTATATTATTGTTAAAAGTAAAAGAATAAAAATGAAAACTAAATGTATAAATAAATAAATCAAACATCCACAAAACAAACTAAAAAAATAACAAAAACCTCTGTTATTCAAAAATTTTGAATCCATTTTTCCTTTCCTTTTTATTTCCAATCTTTTCCCAATACCCCCCTCTTTTACAGATTAAAAGTGGCTTTTTATAGCCTGAAAAAGAAAAAGAAAATAAAAAAATGCTATTGCTTGCTGTTTTTTCTCCTTTGGACTCCTTAAGTCCGTTTTTATAGGCATTCGTGGAGAGTTTGGCACGCGAGGGGTGGTCGTCTCCGAGTCTTGCGGTGCCTGGGATCTGCTGGAGGCGTTTGGGGGCGGCGGCTGAGTCTAGGGAGGCTCTTAGGGTTTCAGCAAATTGATTTTGCTGGGCTAGGGTTTGAAAATTGGCTGTTGGGCTTGTTATTGGGATATTTGGGCCTTAGACGAGTTTAGGCCTGCTATTAAAAGAAACTGAAATTGCCTGCTTTGTTTTTGTTTGGGCCCGGGCAATTTGGGCTTGTACAAGGGGTACATTGAGAAAGTTCTTTGCAGATTCAATATGCAGAATGCTAAGCCTGTTAGTACTCCTTTAGCAGCCCATTTCAGACTTTCATCAGCTTTGTCTCCACAATCAGATGATGAGATTGCGTACATGTCACATGTTCCATACTCTAGTGCAGTGGGATCTCTCATGTATGCCATAGTTTGTTCACGTCCAGGTTTATCATATGCAATTAGTGCAGTTAGCAGATACATGGCGAATCCCGGTAAAGAACATTGAAAAGCAGTTCAGTGGGTTTTAAGATACTTACGAGGTACTACCGATGTTTGCTTACAGTTTGGAAGAACTCGAGATGGAGTTATTGGGTATGTTGATGCTGATTTTGCTGGAGACCTCGATAGAAGAAGATCTCTCACAGGTTATGTCTTTACAATCGGAGGTTGTGCAATCAGTTGGAAAGCCACTTTGCAAACTACAGTAGCTTTGTCTACCACTGAAGCTGAGTACATGGTGATTACTGAGGCTTGTAAAGAAGCTATTTGGTTGAAAGGACTCTTTAGTGAACTCAATGAAGACCTTCAAATCAATACAGTCTTTTGTGACAGTCAGAGTGCCATCTTCCTTACAAAAGATCAAATATTTCATGAGAGAACAAAATTTATTGATGTTCGGTATCATTTTGTTAGTGATATTATTGCTTGTGGTGATATTGTTGTGAGCAAAATTAGTACTCATGAAAATCCTGCAGATATGATGACTAAGTCACTTCCTATAACCAAGTTTGAGTATTGCTTAGACTTGGTTGGTGTTCATTATTGAAGATAAACCCTTAAGGGGTTTTATGGAAGAGGTGGAGAACTTGTTCGTTGAGAGTTCACGATGAAAAACTTGTTCATTAAGAATTTGTGTCAATGTGGAGATTGTTAGAATTAAGTGACCCAAATCCTTATTTAAATAAAATACTGTGGTAAAATAAAATAAAAATAAAATCCCTATAGAATTATACTTCTTTTATTTTATTTTAGAATAAGGTTTTTAAACATTATTAAACTCCATCTATTTGATATTGATTAGAATAAGGTGTTTCACTCCTATTAGAATATGATTTTACAAGCCTATAAATAGACATAGTCTACTCCTCTTGTAATTAAAAAATTTGAATTCGACATAATGAATATTCTCCTCCTCTGCCCGTGGTTTTTTCCTGAAAGGGTTTCCACGTAAAATCTGTGTGTTCTTTATTTTTATTTCTATTTCTATTTTCTTTGCAACATATTGTCATTACCGATATTCTATTTTTACATGGAATGTAATGTAAAATTTTGAATTTATACACCACTACTTAATCTCAATCAAGACTGCAAACCTTCTTCTATATGAATTAGAAGAATGCTTGTGCCATATAATGGGATGATTTTTTATTATTAAAAGTATAAATCAGTAAGTTGCATATCATTAATCTATCTCCAACAACCCAAAGAATTAATTGATGAAAATTTTATGTTGGCAAAGTTTCTTTTAATTTGTAGTAATACTTGTACTTAAAATAATAAAATATTTTAAAACAAACTTTAAATGGGTAAAATTTATGATAATATTTGAAAATTGTGGAATTAGATGTATTAATTAGATAAAATAAAATTTTAATAAATCTTAATAAAATCTAAAATAATCATGTTTTTGTTTTCTTTCCATCTAATGACAATCAGTTAATGACAATTTGAGAATTTATGGATGTTGTAGCTAATTAATGTTTATTTTTTGAATGATAAAAATTGAATTTTTTTATTAAAATTTCGAGTTTATTATTTTATATATATAAAAAGTCTAAGAAAGTTTATCTCCATTTATGAGTTCGACTTGTTGAAATGAAACAATTGCTTAGAAACAAGTTCGATGTTTGAAAGGAGTGACAAGGGAGTGGGCACTCCTTCAAACACCACGTGAAATAGAAAATAAATAAGGAACACGAAGTTATTTACGCAATTCGATTTTCCTATGTCTGCAGAGCCCAACTCAGTGAGAAGTATTCACCATCATCAACCTCACTCTTACACAGTGATCTTAAATCTATCACACTCTTGTGACGATTTCCTCACTTGGTATATTTGAAGACGAGAACCCTCACTAAGCACACCCTGTGAACTCAGAAAGTAAAAACACAAAAAATTTTACAATCAAAATGCACTCACAAAAAATAGTTACTCACTTTAACAGAGTTAGTGTAGGTACATAACCTATACAAGTCTAACGAAATCTATCATAATCCCTATTAAACAACATGTTAACTAGCTAAATACAATAATGATTCAATTCAATCCAACCTTCTTATCTAATGATTAGATATGGAGATCCGATTCGATCCTTCAAATATATTTTCCTAAGTGATATGATCTACATTCATGGCCTAAATATCATCCGCATAATCAGCATAAAGCATAACCCATAAATCATATGGAAACTATCTTAAACGGCAACATCATATGGAACTGTCTTAAACGGCAAGGGAATAGGCACTCCCGCATTCAATTACGAGTTCCATATTTTTCAACACACCAACTATAACACCAACAGGTTTCGTTCACAAAAAAACATGTTGCAGCTATACGCACGTGGATCCAGGTGCTGCATTCTATGCAACTTTACCTTTTTATAATCTATTTTGGTCAAAGTTGTTGACGTCTTTGAATGTTTCGATTTCCAAGTTTGGGTTTTTGCTGGTTTCTTGATGTTGAACTCAATTCTTTCCTGTATTTTTACCCGTCAAATGCATCTTTATGAATAATTTGCTAGCACATAACCTCGATACGTGCTTATCCTGTGTTACAGAGAATTGAAATCAATGTCTTCATTATATATATATATATTTATATGAAAGATCATACTCTTGTACTTATATCCGAGCTGGACACGAGGAAAACAAGCATAGACATTTTGGTTCAAAATTTTACAGCTTTGTAAGAAACTATACATTATTTTGATTCTCACATGAAGAGAATAGAGAGCTTAAACTTTCCGAGACTTTGCTTGGTAAAGAAGATAGAAATAAAACAAAGTAAAATTACTTTTAGTCCAATGGTTAAGTTCTGAAACTTCGTATTTTATACGAAACCATCAGATTAAACGCTTTTCCAACCTTTGTCTTCTCTATCCTCCCAAACAAACAAAGGGTTCCACTTGTGTTGCCATATCCTGCACACAAGATTTTATGTTTTCAGTTGTTGCCTGGAAAGTAGTGATCAATCTTGTTTAAGTTTAAAACATTGTTCTCTGTGTTTTTACTCGAAAAATAAGAGGGAAAACAAAAGTTGTATCACCAAAAAATTTGTGGTTTCAATTGTTAAAAACAAGTCACAGATTTCAAATTCACATTGACAGACTCTAAATCACTGCAACAAACGAGTTTAACAGCTTGATAACAAAAATTCCACAGGTCGAAATACCTGAAAGTTATCACTAATGGAAGGCAACAGGGAGGATAGCAGGTTGGGAAGGAGAGCAGCCAGGAGAACTGCTCTGGGAATCTCCACGCCATGCATCCTGAACTTGAGCAGCAAATTGCAAGTTCCACATCACGTCCTCAACAGAGGGTCTCTCTGCAGGGTCCTTTAGCAGACATCGGGCACAAATTTCCATCATTGTTTTTAATGACTGATCCGAGCAAGATGTCTGAACTGCTGGATCAGCTATGCTTCTTCTAGTTGCATCATCAGTTGCTACAACTGCTTGTAACTGCACAGGATTAAAGAATAATGAACTAAGGATGCATACATGAGTCTGTACAGTCTGGGAAGACAACTCAGCATTCTTTCTAACTGATGCTAGGAAGAAGCTATCACAATTATTTTCCGGCCACTTTGTAGTTTTTGAATAGATCGTCTACTAAGCACGTGTTATTCATGATTTTGCATCAATCAATGTGAACTCTACTTCATCTAGAAAAAGGAAAATAATGCAGAGAAAGTTAGAAGCTATCATATCATGGTAGTATAAATTTCCTTTGTAGCTTTCTGCGATAAAGCAGAGAAAGGGAAATAAAAGGTTTCTTCTTCCTTTTTTTGATCCCTTCCATGATTTACAAACCATTCGCTGACCTCCTTTTATATAAATATATATATTCATGAGTACCGGAATTTTATGAGTGTCTATCACAAGTATATTGTATTTTATTTTATTGTTGTGATGATAAATGGAAGAATTAAGACTATGATTTACCTGATTTTTAAGGATTTCGACTTCACTCTTGGCTTTTGATGGCCTCCCTAGAATCATTTCTAGTAAAATCACTCCGAAATCATAGACATCAGCCTTATCTTCATAACTTGCCCTGTCAAGTAACAAAAACCAAAGGCAACAGTTTAACCAAACATCATACTTTAGATCCTCCCAACACAAACTTAAACTTGGTAGTTAAGTTTTTTTTTTAACTCGGGGGTAAGTGTTAGATATGGATATATGTCCGACATGAGTATACTTGTCAATAGATTTTCTTCTCATACAATTTAGATATAGATTTTCTTGGCATGAATTTTACATTTAAACAAATCATATCCAGATAAAGACTATTAGGATACTTGTTTATGAGAATCTGACAGGTTGTTTATGTACTAAAACATTACGACTTGGACTTGAATGTAGACATGAGTATGGATCAGACAAAATATGTATATAGGGCCTTTGGAGGATCACATCCTCGGGAAAGCGGAGCAACATAAGCATCACAGACATTTTAGTCAAACATTTGTGTTGATAACTGCATAATTTCAGTATCATACAGGATGTCATTACGAACCTTGTTCTGCTACTCGAGTCTTTTGGTAGAGCAGAAGTCCTGTGATCTACCTGCAAGAACAAGTAGCGCCAAGTATTATCTCAAACCATCAATTTCATGGAAGAAAAAAGCCTGTACAGTGTGAAAATATCTGTTTTGAAAAAAAAGTTCTTTGTTCATACCTTTCCTGCACTCTCTGCTAATAAGGGCAGGTTGTAACTACTAATCTTAGCTACAAGATTCTGGTCCATCAAAACATCGGTTATTTTCAGATTATTTGAGTACACGCCGGGAATGATCCCCGTATGCAAAAATTGGATGCCCTTTGTGATCCCTATCGCAGCAGATATGCGTTGCGGCCATGTCAGTGATCGTCCGGCATGTCCTTCTGCCAACCAGAATGTCAGTTATGACAATCCGTCCAAAGTAAAGAATGAAGTTTATAAAGTAAATATTTGGGTCTTTCAGGATGGATGGCAAGAAAACGAATTGTTGCATTTATGTCTCTATTTGAAACGTATCGGATACTGTTGCCAATCACTCATTTCATAACCAAGCTGAACATTTTGTTCTTTCATATCATGCTTATAACAGTGCTGTTTCCGTGTTTGACATGGGTTACAGGGATATGACCTTCCAAATACATGAGAGAACTTAGAGAAAATTAAGCATGCACGTATCTGACAGTGGCACGCACCCAAGTCTGAGTAGCATAGGTTATAAATGATCCACATAAACAATCAAAAGGTTAAAATGAATTTATCAGGCCAAAGAACAAACAGATATAAATTTTCCCTTAACAAGATGATTCATGTGTGTGGTCACCTTAAGATGCAGAGAACAATGGTCTCTCTGGAAAACTTTACAAAGAGTTTTGGAATTACCAGATATCCAGCTCCTTAGAGTGCCATTTGGCACGTATTCGAAGATGAGAAATATCCGGCTGACACTCGAGTCATCCAAGTAGCACTCAAAGCAGTGACCAAGAGCACTGACTAAATGGCGATATCTTAATTTTGAAATCAGCTCTACATGGTGCATAAAGCTTTGAGTGCTATGGCTTTTCTTCATTTTCAGGCATCTAATGGCCACAAAGGTGCCATCTTTCAGACGACCCCTATACATCTGAATTCGTAAAAGCAACGAGTTAAAACATTTTAGAAAGGAGTTACCGGAGAAAATAAAAATATATATATTTTACAATTATTTTGGATTTAGATAATAGGAAAAAATACAACCAGAAAATAGAACATCATGAAGCTCTTAGTTGGGAAAAATCATTGGAGTAAATCTACTGCTGCAAGACAAATGTTTCAGGTGAAAGTTAAGCATATGACGTACCTGCCCTTGAGAACCTTCACCCATGAAAGCAGTTGTGTCGAAGTTATTCGTAGCATCCTCGAGTTCTTCTAGTGCAAAGGTTCGATAAGGTGGAAGTCCGAGTGCTCCCAACTTCATTGTTTGAGATATGTACCCTTCAAGTAGCCACAAATTATATTATTAGATTGGAATCGTTGTAGGTAATTAGTGAAAAAGAGACCGAGAGAAGTCTTACTTGCATCGGATAATAACTTTGATGTGTATGCAATTGATGCTTTCTCGGAAATCAATCTTGTAGTAGGTTTATTGATTGTCTTATATTCATTCAATCTCCTAACAAATATGAAAATGAGACCCAGAAGCACTATTCCACCAATGATTCCTCCAGTTATACCGAATGCAAGAGCAAAGTTTGAAGGTTTGGACTTCTTACTATGAGGAAAGATTCCCACAGCTAAGGCTTCATTTCGACAGAAGGGAAGTGGATGTTGGTTTTCTTTTCCGGTTGCGAGGCAATTCTGTGCATACAGGAAAACTCTGTCTTTAGAATCTGAAAGACAACTAGGCAAGAGTCCGGTCAAAAGGTTCGAGGAGAAATCCGCAAACTTGAGTTCCACATTGCAACTAGTATTCTCGAATAGCATCCCGGTGAGTTTGTTGTCTGCTATATTCAAGTAGGTAATGGAAGGTAGGGATAACAATGAGGAAGGAAATGGCCCAACAAATCGATTGAATGACAGGTCCAGCCAATGAAGTTGGTAAAATGAGTTCAGTTCAGTAGGAATGGCAGATCTGAACCTGTTCTTTCCCAGTACAAGGCGAACCAACTTGTTGCCAAGCCGAGGAAACTGAGGTCCAAAAGCATTATCTTCGAGATCAAGCTCTTGAAGATTTGTCAAACTGCTAAGATCAGGCAGTTCCCCTTGGAAGTGATTATGTGAAAGAGCAAGAACTCTGAGATTCTCCAAAATGCTAAAAGAATCAGGCAAAGAGCCATTGAATGAATTATTCCTCAAGCTCAAAACAGCCAAAACCGGAAATGAACCTAGCCATTCAGGTAGCCAACCTGAGAACATGTTATCATCAAGTATGAGTGTCTGGAGGGTAGTTACACCGGAAAGCTCATGAGGGATGGTTCCATATAGTAAATTTGAAGTCATATTAAGTATTTCTAATGATGACAAACGCGCAATTTTACCAGGCAACGGCCCCCATAGACCAAGAGAGACCAATGTAAGGACTCTCAAATCAGGAAGCTTAACAAGTGTTGTGACAAAGGAATCCATGGAAAAGTTACTAGGTAACGAAGGAGTTCCATCGTTTCCAATTACATGCAACTGAGTTATGCTTTCTTCGTAGCATACAACGGTTACTTGGGAGGTAGGTTCGGCATTGCAGAAGTCGACCGAACTATTCCAGCTACTTAAAACATCAGGATAATTCAAAAGCAGCTGAAGTCTTAAAAGGGTTTGAGTCTGGGAGGATTGTAGTTGCTCCGATTGATTGATTAAGAGCAAAATTATGCCGAGAACAACGAATGCGTTAAATCCTTTAGCCATGGGAAGTATATATAGAACCAACACTAAGGGAAAAGCACTGAGCATTCAAGGACACTAGAAAATCAGCATAAGTTGCAGAGGTACCATCAATTCAAAATAGTTGTAGCTTGTAACCATCAGTCACTGAAGCTCACATGGAGGAAGCTCTGCAAACAGTATCACAATCGTAACATTGGGAAATGAAATGACCTCAAAAAAAAAAAAAAAAACTGGGATTTGAAGTCTAGCAGGAAATTATCCTTCTAGTAGAGATATTCAGCAGTAAAACACTTCCAACATAATCTAGTCCATAAAAAGTTTATTATTTCTAGAGGACTAACTTGTTCAAATTTATTTGTATAAACATGTTTAATGTAGTGGTATTTTAAGTACTATAACTTAGTTTCAGAGATTATAAAAGGAGTACCCCTTGAGAGAGAAGACTGAACAGAATCCTGCTCAACTGGTGGTGCCTTGCAAAAACAGCATCTCTTTCTTCTAAAACTCCTCAATAGGTAGGTGAAGATATATTTAGAGCAGAAATTGCCTGCTGGAGGAGAGCACTTGAGAGTTTTAAACTATTCACAAAGACCAACTTAAGAATTAATAATTATGACTTCAAAATGAAGAAATTCCAATCCAAAATCCCTAAAAGCAAATGCTCCCCAGAATATAACTTAACTTCTCAAAGTAAACTTAAATCAAATTCAGAATATGGACTTTCACTTGCATTTCACACTTCACCTGTTCAACCACACTCAACCCAACCAAAAACCGACTTCACTTTGCTTATTATTTTTTTATATTTCAAAACTGTACACCCTCAAAACTCTTCCTTGACCACACAATAAAACAAAGAAAGAAAACCCCCAAAAAAAACTTATCAAATATCAGCCAAACAGTCACTCAGGGGCTTGTGGATCCTATTTGACACATTTTGGAGAATTTCTTGTTTTCCAAAACCTGTGTCAGTTTCAAGCAAAGACAAGAGAGTAACACGGGTTCAAAAGAAACTTCGCAAACAGCCAAAAATTTTCACGCCAAGCCTAACCTGTAAATCCCAGAAACCGACATTTCAAATTTTCTTTTTTCAAGGAAAAAACCTAAAAGACACCAACTTGGGAAATTTTCACAAACAAGCTTCATTCTCTTTCAAAAACCTTGTTTTTTTTCCTTCCCCTCAAAGGGTCTAAAGAGAAGCCATAGCTGGACTCAAAACAAAAAAAAGGAAAAGAAGAGTAAATCCTACAAAAAGATAGAGAAAAAAAGAAAAGAAAAACAAACCCTTTATTCCCCACAACTCAGAATTGCAATGCAAACAAGTTTCGAGTTAATCAAAGTTGTTGGATAATTAATTAAAGGAATTATGTCTTAAACAAAAACATGTTAACCAGCAGATTAGCACTAACATGTAATGTAATGTAATGTAATGTAAGGTTTCGCTGTCAGGGTGGGGGGTGAAGTTTGGGTTTCAATGGTGTCCTGTCATGTATTTTGAGCCATTGGTCCCACCTTTTTTCCATGTTTCAGTCTGTTAACTTTGGCGCCTTTCTTTTCATTTTTGTTTTTTTCTTTCTCTCAGCTGCTTCGTCACTGCAGCTTGGACTTTGTCGGTAGCATAGTGTATACCCATTTGCTCTTGTTAATGGCTTATGTCGGATCGTATTGTATTATAAAATGTTTTAAATGTCTTCTACTTTTTAATTACGATATTCCTTTTTTTATTTTTTAAAATATAGTTGTTGTTGTAAAATTAATTTTCATTTTTTTTATATTAAAACTTCAACAGAAGCAGATTAGACTCTTTCTTGTGAAAAGTAAAATGTCTAATTTTGTTATCACATTTTTTAATTCTTAGAATTAAGGCCGACCTATAAATATACTCTTTTTACATAATACTTAGAATTAAGCATAAACCTCTTAACCCATAAATAAGAGAATAATTCATTTCATGCATTCTAACCCAATTACTCCTACATTGGTAATAATACACATATTAATGTATTTCAAAGACGGGTTTTTACAAAATAATATAAAAAATAAAATTACCAAAATGTTATACATTTTTTATTTACAAAATATATATAATTTTTTATTTACCAAAATATATAAAAAAGAAAAAAACTGGATGATTTGACAGTTCCTCGGGTGAAGGAACATCATTGGCGACACCAAACAAGGGAACCTTGTTGGCGGCACCAAACAAGGATTCCACATTGGCGGCACCACTGTGTTATAAACACGAACTCATCGGTGAAACAAGAAAAATCGAGAAAAAAAGAAAAAAAAAGAAGAGGTCTCATGGAAAAAAGAGAAAAGAGAGAAAGAGAAGAGAAAAATCAGGTATTTTTTTAAAAATATTTGATTATGTTATTGTTATTGTTTTGTATAATTTGTATTTTTTTTGTTTTAGTTTAGTTATTAATATTAAAATCAATAAAACTCAAATTAATAGTTTTAGTTAGGGTTTTATTATCAAAATATTACAAAATGATATAAAGTAATAAAATAAAAAATGTCACGGGGATCGGGTGCTACGGCAATTTGGCTTCATCCGACCTATCCCGGATCCGCCGTGTGAGGTGGGAGAAGTTCACGGCAAGGATAAGAGAGGAAAATCGATGATGGATTGGGGAATTAAGCACCAGAAATTTGTGGCGCTGTGGAACGATCGATTTCGTCGAAGACCTCAGATGGTTATTGTAATGGCCCAAATTCAAAATTATCGGAATAGTGGTTTCGTAACCACAAATCCAATTTAAAGAGAAATTTATTTTAATATTTTTGCATGAATATTGATATGATAGGAAAAATCGTATGAAAATATCGATAGAAAAATTTTACTGATTAAGCGGTTAGTTAGAAAAAGAAATTATTGAAGAAATTAGGTAAAATAAGATATCGAGACTTCGATCTCGTAAAACTGAGTCAAAAATATTTTTATAAATATTTATGAAGTGTTAGTAATATGGTATTAAAATTTCGTTAGAAAATTTTAATGTTTGGGTAGTCAATTAAGTAAAAAGGACTAAATTTAAAAAGGTGTAAAAGTTACTAGAGGGATTAAATAGCTCAATTGTGAAATGAGGAGGGACATAAATTGAAAATAACCCCAAAAGGAGATATTTTGGGCGGCATACGGAGAAAAATCAGGAGAATTGAAGAAATAAGGGTAAAATTGGAATATTACAAAATTTGCTTTAAAAGTTAGGACTAAAGTGGAATTATCTAGATTCCTCTTTATTTTTCTGCATTCCTATCAGCCAAAAACGTCCTAAGGGTTTCTTCAAGCTGGTTCTTCATAAGTTTTGCACCAAGTGAGTTAATTCTTGCCTTTTTCTTGTAATTTTTGTGTTTCTAAGACTTTTACAACTAGGTCCTATTACTAAATTCATTAGTTTTTGATTTTATGAATGATATTGAAAGTTGATATGAATATGTGCTGGAAGTTTATGAGGAAATAGGATGAAATTGATGCTTTAATTTGTTTATGAGATGATTTTATTAGGTAATTCCAATAGAAATTGATTTGTAGGACCTAATTGTGAAAAAGTTTGGAATTAAAGTTTAGTGCTGAAATTCTGATTTCCAAAGGTTATAAGGTAGTTTAAAGTGATATAATAAAGTGTTGACTGAGAAAAATCAGCTCAATTGAGAGGTTAATTGAGCAGGGACGAAATTATCATTGTTGAAAGTTTAAGGGAAAAATGGTAATTAACACCATGCACTAAAACAGTTTTGGACAGCAGCAGTACTCTGACTTTGAAAAATCACCAAAAATTGTAGAGATCGAATTAGAGGATGAATAAAATATGAAATTAAATCTTATTGAGTCTAGTTTCTTATAAAAGAAATGGTGTAAGCAATGGAATTGTAAATCATGAGATATAATAGATTTTGTGAGACAAGGTCAGAATGAATTTGGGTTCCCCTGTTCTGACTTTGGAAAATCATTAAAAATTGTACAAAAATGATTATGAGTTATAATTTATATGCTTAGAATCCTTAATGAGTCTATTTTCTGAATAAATAAAGGTAAGCATCATCCTAA
Source organism: Gossypium raimondii (assembly GCF_025698545.1). NCBI lineage: Eukaryota > Viridiplantae > Streptophyta > Magnoliopsida > Malvales > Malvaceae > Gossypium > Gossypium raimondii. The sequence continues at coordinate 50,999,275 of NC_068577.1, read as the reverse complement.
TTCTGTAAAGTGAGATAATTAATTTTTAGTGAAGAGGGGTCAGAACTGTCATACAGTGAAACAGGGGAAACTTTAAAGAATAAACTGTACTTATTTGCTAAACCAAAAATTCTGAAATTTTTATGGTAAGAATATATGTGAGTCTAGTTTCAGGGAAAATTAACGGATCTTAATTTGGAGTTCCGTATCTCAAGATATAAATAATTTAGTGACTGTGACTGAGTGAGGCAGCTTTGAATGCACTATAAATAATAATGGAATTGTAGAGAAAGTTACATATGAACATGAAATGTATTAGATTAATGATTAAATTTATTTATTTAGATCCGGAAAATTCAAATACGAAGCAAGATAGAGGAAAAGAAAAAGTTCGGGATTAGTAGATTTTTGGTTACGAACAAGTGTCGAGGTAAGTTCGTGTAACTTGAATTATATTCATAAATGCTTGAAATGTTTGTTATTGATGTGAAAATGAGTTGGATGTTTATTGTATGATAATTGATGAAGTATTGATATTCTTGATGAAAAGAGGAAATAAATCCCGGTTGAATGAAAGGAAAATTCGATGGATCTCTGAAAAGGAATTGACGGTAAAAAAGGATCTAGCCCGGACGGGTGATCCTATCCTGATATAGCCCTCCCGAAGAATATGTGGAAAATGGATTTAGCCCGGACGGATAATCCGAATTAGGGTTTGAATTTAGCCTGGACTGGTAATTCAGATCCAAGCTCATTAGAGTAATTGTCGTTGCAGAGGATTTTGCCTGACCGGTAATCCCGACAATACTCGTGAGTTTATATTACTGATTTAGCTTTGGTGGTAATCCATTGTAAGGATGAGGTTCATGGAGTGTGCTCTCTGAAATGGAAATGTGCGCACATGAATATGAATTGACGGACCCGGATTTGTACACTTAGGTGTACCCCTGAATATCCATCGAAATTCCAAGTAGTTCAACGGGATAAATATGAAAAAATAACAAGGAAATGGAAATCATGGAATTGATGAGCTCATCAATCATTTATCTTTGTAATGAATTTGTATGAGGTTGAGTTTGTATGTGATAGGTATATGTTTATGTGAATTGGATGTGTGCTTGTGTTATTAAATGATGAATGAATAAGTATGGTAAGTATAATTCCTGTTGCATGAACTTACTAAGCACAAAGTGCTTACCATGTTTCTTTTTCCCCTGTTTGTAGAGTTAAGAGCTCGGAGGTCGGATTTGGTCGGAGACACATCACACTATCAATCTCGAGATCTCGGTACATAAAGGAACTTTATTTTGGAAATCAATGGCATGTATAAGCTAGTAAATTAGATGTTAATGTGAAATGAATGTTTGGTTAGCCATTGGTATTGCTAACAAATTTTGGTTTTGGTATGTGATGAAATTATCTTATGAATATGATAAATCTATCTTAAAAAAAATTTGGTAAAATCTGGTAATGCCTCATACTCTATTTCGGCGACGAATACGGGTAGGGGGTATTACAGTTATGGCTACCGACTCGCAACCATCATTAGAGTATATGCAATGGTACTATAGTTGCGGGAAGCCATATTTATTCGGAGGCCAGTCGATTGTAATCCCCTCGCACATGCAGCGACATGGGGGATCGGCAACAGCGGCCCAGCATGATCCGAATCCCATGGCATATTATTCTCCGGAACCCCCAGAGCCCCAGCAGGAGCCCCAGCCAGATCCGGAACAATCTGGATTTGTCGGTTCAGATAGCTATCATCCGGATTTGTCAGGCACTGACAATTTGCCGAGCTTCTCAGGGCCAGAATATGCATACGACTTTGAACTATTCGGATCCTACTCGCCCGGCCCATATCCGCAGCATTATGGGACTCCCTCAGGTGCATCAAGTTTGTCGCTGCCGAATGAGGGACCTGCTCAAAATGATTTCCTCCCTATTTTTACTACACCACCACCTGCGCCAAATGATAATGTCGGTCGTCGCGGGCACCCAGAACGTGACCATCGACCTCCGAATAGGTATACCCCTAGGACTACACCATCGAACCATCAATTTTAAGGGTGTATGGCACATGTTTGTATATTAACACGTTTGTACTTTTTTGTATCAATTTAATTATTCTAATTTAATTATTATAGTTTCAGTTATTGTGGTTCTTGTTCAATTTCTTTTACCAATTTAATTATTTTAAAGTTGCATTATACTAAAGCATAATTTAAGGTTATATGCATCCATTTTCGATATAATATTAATAATTCCAAACGCCATATACTATTTTATAACTTAATTTGGATACAATGTAATCATAATCATTTGTATAGTTTTTTATCATTACACTTAAAAAATTTTACAATATTAGGTCAATTACGACCCGATCCGGACGACCGTCGAAATAAACGCATGCAAAAAACTTAGCATCCATCTTCAATATTTAATCTGTCAAAAAATAAACAAAATCTCGTAAAACATCTCGCACGGATAATAAATAACTTAAATAAAAATTTAATGTTTCAATATTCAATTTTGTACATGAAAGCCATTTAACCACTAATCCTAATAACTAACACAATAATAATATTAATAATTTTATATACAAAATAATACTAACTAAAATTATTAATAACTAACTATAAAAATAATACTAATTTTTACTAACAATAATACTAAGTAACATCTTAATAATAATAATAATAATAATAATAATAATAATAATAATAATAATAATAATACTATAAAATTTTTATTTTTTTGTAATATTTTGATAATAAAACCCTAACTAAAACTATTAATTTGAGTTTTATTGATTTTAATCTTAATAACTAAACTAAAACAAAAAAAATACAAATTATACAAAACAATAACAATAACATAATCAAATATTTTTAAAAAAATACCTGATTTTTCTCTTCTCTTTCTCTCTTTTTCTCTTTTTTCCATGACACCTCTTCTTTTTTTTCTTTTCTTTTTCTGATTTTTCTTGTTTCAGCTGGATAGAGTTCGTGTTTATAACACGAGTGGTGCCGCCAACAGGGAATCCTTGTTTGGTGCCGCCAACAAGGTTCCCTTGTTTGGTGCCGCCAACGTTGTTCCTTCACCTGAGGAATCCAAATCATCCAGTTTTTTTTCTGTTTTTTCTGTTTTTTTATATATTTTGGTAAATAAAAAAATTATATATATTTTGGTAAATAAAAAAAATGTATAACATTTTGGTAATTTTTTTTTTTTATATTATTTTTGTAAAAACCCTTTGCTACTCAAACTCACGTACTCATGTATTGGCAACAATACTCATACTAATCAAACTAAGATTCAATCAACATTTAGTTTTTATATTTTAATTTAGCTCATTTTAGTTCTTTAATATTTTTAAAATTTGAAATTTTAAGTGCTACTATTAGTCTCATAAAATGCACTAGTTGTGTACTTAATGTCTATTCCCCAATTTGATTCATTTCTTTTTGAAAGAGAATTTGATCATTTTTAATTTTTATATTTTTTTCAAATTTGAAGTTTCAAGTCTAACTCGAACAATAATCGTTAAATTTATTAATTAAAATGACATGGCTTTTTTTTTTTGACGATTTATGAAAGGTTTAAGCACATGTACTCTTCATAGATTTAGAATTTAGTCCCCTACTTTTATTTCAAGGTATATATTTAGTTTATTTATTTTCTATATTTCAAAATTTAAGTCTAATTGTGAACACTGTTAAATTTCTTTTGTTAAATTCAAGATTATTACAAATGTCAATTTTTTATTACATGATTACCAATCAACTTTTTTCAATTTCAAAATATCACACCAATGAATTTAACAAAATAATTTTAATGATGTTGACAATTGAACCTCTATTATGAAATTTAAAAAGTAGAGAATAAATTCCTAGAAACATATGAAAGTATAAAAACTTGGGATATTTTTTTTTTGTCGAAAACCGAAGTAGATTCATAAAACATTAAAAGAGTCAAGCTCAATACATAAAACAACCATGCTTACCCGCTAGTAGTAAAGTCTCTAAGCATTTAGGAGGATTATTACAATAGTAAAGAACATAGAAGACAAGACACCATCTGAGGGAGAATTACATTATAAGTTACTCTCTAAACGAGCAAGTGCATCAGCGTATTTGTTCCCTTCCCAAAAAATATACAACAAAGGTCTAGCAATTAAAGGTTACCAGAGCATTCTGCACTCATTAATCAAAGGGATAGAATCAAATTAGTAGAGTTATTATTAGTCATTAAAAGAATAGCGGTGATGGTACCAACTTTAATCTATAGGTCATTGATATTAAGTGATCTTGCTAGTTGGAGCCCATTTTTGAGTGCCCACAATTCAGCTTGGATGTTACTAGCACAAGGGATATATCTATAAGAGTCAATCGCCTAATTCTCTTAGAGATCTCAAATGAGTGCTCCTGCTCTCACCTTCCTCAGGTTACCAAGAGTCGAACTATCGATGTTGAGTTTAAACAGTTCCCTACTAGGAGGTTGTAATGATTAATATACAAGAATTAAATCCATCATTTTAAACCAATAATAAATCATTAGATTCGTGGTTAAGGGTTGTCGTTTAAGCATGGTTCCAAATTGAACCAAGTGTACAGTACCCGTCCAACCTTGCTTGCATTTAACTTCAATAATAAAGTTGTCTTTTGTTAGGAATAAACTTTGTAGTTTTAAGATTCAGTTTGTTCCATTATTATATAAACTGGTGACACTGTCACAAATAGACCAACCCAACCTATTTTATAATTCAAATTTTACTTCATTTGTCATCACAAGCAGGGTAATGTCATTTGAATTTTAAATTTTTATAGTATAATATTAAGCTAAAATGAATATATTGTATTTAATTTTCCTAATTCAATCATCTGATTTAATACATAATCAATTTTTTATTATTAATTTTGACAGCTATTTTAACCCATTATTCATTCTTGATTTGGCAAATTATAGTTGGTATCTTGTATATGTATCATAATTGAATTTAAATAAATTTATATTATATAAAATTTAACACTTTTTTGGGGGTCGTATCAAAATTTGCATTATCAAAAGTTTAATTGAATTATTTTAAATATGCCAAAATAGTCTTTGTACCTTAAACTTGAAGGCCCCCCTTTTAATAGCCGAAAGCCACCTACTTCAAAGCCCACCACTCTCTCACTTCAATCTTAAAATCATAAGATTATCAAATAAATAATCATTAATCATCATACAAACCTAAGGAATTTGTAGAATCAACATTTAAAAAAGGAAACCATAGTTCTTTCACGTCTGTCGATAATGAAGAATATTAAATCGGATTTATAATTAGAGTTTGATATTTGTGAATATCTAATTTTGTTTGAATATTTTAAATATTTTAATTAATGCAAATATTAAATCTTAGATATTCATGATTCAAATTTACTTTATTTTGCGGATAACAGACTCTAATTTAAACCTGATTCAAATTTTATAGAATACAAACCTATGAATTAGATACAATGCATATTTGTATAGAAGTAATGTTTGAGCATCTTTGTTTGTTTAGGGTTAAAGTTATAAAGAAGAAACAAGGTGGTGTTTTAATTCAAGTTGTTGGTTAATTAACTAATTAAATTAATAGTCAACCTCAATATGTTTGTTTAGTTGACTAAAGGCTAGCCTTTCAATTTACTTCAAATTAATTATATTTTCAAGACACAGACACATCTATCATTGCTTGTGTGATGTGTTAGCATCATATTAAATTATATTAGGATGGCTTTTGGCATCCATTAAATAAATCTATTTTTAACACAATCTTAATTAATATTTTATTTTGATTTTAAATAAATATCACTTCATATTATTTGTATTTCAATAATATGTGTTCTTATTTGGAAGGAAAATGGAACATGGTTCAATCACTACACCAAAATAGGCTTCTAAAAGCGCCGCAAAAACTGCCGCTAGTGACAGCGTCGCTAACTTTAGCGGCGTTTTCAGAAATAAACGCCGCTAAAGACCATGGCCTTTAGCGGCGCTTTTCCCACAAACGCCGCTAAAGACCATGGCCTTTAATGGCGCTCTTCCCACAAATACCGGCTAAAGACCATGACCTTTAGCGGCACTTTTCCCACAAACGCCGCTAAAGACCATGACCTTTAGCGGCGCTTCTACCACAAACGCCACTATAGGCCATAACTTTTTAGCGGCGCTTATATTACAAACGCCGCTATAAAAATGACTTTTAGCGACGCTTTTTCGCAAACGCCGCTAAAAACATAACTTTAAAAAAAATTAAATTAAATAATATTTATTTCTATGATAAATATTATATTATGTTTTATTTTTTATATTTAAACTTTAAACTCTATACTTTTAAGGATAAAAATTTAATTTAATTAAATTTTCTATTATAATTTTAACTTTAAAGGTAAATATAAAAATTAATGAATTTAAATTTAGAATTAAAATATTATGTTCAAACTCATATGATCTATATTAACTCAGCCAAATATAAAAGAAGCTACAAAACACGTAATAATTAACAATCATGGTTAAAGAAGCTAGTATACAAGGTAGCTACAAAACCCTGTTTCAATAACACCTAATTCAAGTTCCGACTAAGATAAACGACCATGGATGCAACATTAAATAACACTCTACTTGAAGAAGTGCTAAGCCTTGTCTTTTCCAGCTTGAAGAGATTGAATCCTCCACTACACCTTCAATATCTAAAAGATGCAAAACCAAATGATCACATAAACCAACAAACTTGGTAAACAATAGAGATGTTAAAAATAATATATATATATATATATATATATATATATATATATATATAGCCATTAAGGCTCAAAAAATAAATATAACAAACAATTATGTGCAGCTTTAGTAGCAGGTTGAACCATACTAACAAACAATCTCAATCATAGCTCTTCCATGTGTCACAAATAGGCATTCTTTCCAATGATTGTCTAAACTATTCAATTTTTTAACAAGGAACAATAGTATTAATTTGCAAAAGCGTAATGTAAACATGCTTGCACTCTGTTGTTTAACGTTATATAGAAATGTCTTATATAGCATAAAAGAGAACTAAGGCACGTAAAAAGAACACCATAATAATTAAATTGATCATTGATATATTCAATTTTTCCAATACAGTATATTCAATTTTTCCAAGTTTTTCCATGAATCAAGGGTCATAACTCTATACACATCATGTCCAAACATGATTCCAACATTGGTGCCGACTCGGTATTTCAAGAAAATAAAAATCGTAGCAACATTGGCCAATGAAGGGATAACGTATACCTTGGTCAAGCGATTATATCGCCGCTCGTCTTGTCACCAACATAGTAAGTGGAGCCTGTGTGTTGCCTTCCTCATCAAAGACAACCCTTGTCCCCACAGCCTATGAACATTGATCTTCACTTTTTTTTCTTCAAGATTCGTGTTCTTGACCTAAAAATAAGAAAACCAACTCAAAAACTAATTTCAAGTAATGGACTACAAATAAAACAAATCATTAAGGTAAAACTACCCGAGGGCATACATAATTGACTAATGTAAAACGATCTACCTATTCCCGAAAAAGAAAAACTAGAATCATGCAAGTTACCACATAACCGGGTAAGCTTACGAGCCAAAGCACTATATAAAAGAATTTACCATTTAACCTACTAGTACATAAATGAAATTATTTTTCATTATTGCAACTAATATAATCATAAATAATTTAAGAAAACAACTAAAAACAACTCTTATCTACCTAAAGCATAAGAATTCAAAATCTTTTAGATTATTTGATAAATAAAATATTTTATCTTTCTTGCCAATAAAATAAAATAAAAACCAGAATCAAATTAGTTCAACCCCAAGTCTTTAGTCAAATTTAATTAAACCTCAAGTTCAATGTCAAAAGAAAAGAATATATATAAAAAATCAAGAAAACACATACCTAGTTTGATTGGCAAAACTTCATTTTCTTTGGTAGGCGGCCATTGGGAAGATTAACAATTAATTAAGAAGATGAAAAGAGATAGACCTTGAAGAGTTTTTGCAAGCAAATTGATTAAACTTCTTCTATGTTCGAATTTTTTGATATTCGATTCTTGTTTTTTATTTTATTTTATTTTCATATGGCATATTATTATTTGAAGTACAAAATGTTTTCAGGCAGTACAGAGAAACCCTTATCTACCTAAAGCATAAGAATTCAAACAAAGGAACTGTGCTTCACTGATTATGTATAATTTTTTCATAAATCAAAATATAAGTTTATTATGTATTAATTTATAATTTCATTATTTTATTCTGTAGGTGAAAGAAACAGAATAAGCATGTCAAATCTTGGAACCTTGGTTAAATTTTCTAGATACTTATGCCATGTTTGGTTGGGTGTATTGGCATAGCCATTACACCCCTAATCGTAGGCCCCACTTAATACATTGTTTGGTTGGATGTATTAGCCTAATACGGGTCTATTACATTACTGATGTAATCCCCAAAATTCACCGATTCCTAATCCCTTTCTTGAGCACAGTTTAGGTCCGGATTCAGTTTTGGTCCCTGTTTTACCCTCCGATTCACGCTTCTGTCTTACCCAAAATCCACTATCTTCTGATTCTTCCTTCTACCTTTCTTCTCCACTCTCCTCGCTGTCTTCTCCTTCTCTTTTTTACCTCTCTTTGGCGTCACAACTGGACTTCGAACACCGATCAGAAAGCAGCCTCCATCTCACGTTTTTTGTTCCTCTCCATCGGTGAAACTGTGTTCTGTCCATTGGATCCGGTAAGGAAGATACAACATTTATTATTATTATTTTTGTAGATTTGCTCTCTCTATCTATATTTTTTTGTTGAGATTGGGTTAGTTTTTTAGATTGTTTTCTTCTTCTTCACCGTTTCTTATTCTCTCAAAATTCTCTTTTTTCTGCCCCAATTTCTGGCAAGCATAGTAACATAATTGGTGAGGGACTGAGGGCAAAACAAAGCAACGCACCTCAATCCTATAATACAACAATGCAGTGTGGGGAAAGAGGAAATGATTTCTGAGAGCTGGCTGCCATTTTGCATATCTAATTAGTGGGTAAGCTTTCTTTGGTTTTTTTTCAACAATATCGAAAGGTTTTGTCCACGCAGAAAACCTGCGTATATTGTGGATTGGGTTCTGCATGTTATTAACTTTGACTTATAATTGCTCTTTGTTTGAAGTTGTGGAATTTTAATGGAGTAATAACTTTGGATTGTTTTCTAACCTTGCTGCTGTTGGCCAAACCTGCTTAAGTCCATTTATATTGTGTAAATTGCTCTCTGTTTGTTCTATGAAATTGTCTTGCTATTTGCAGAGATTGATTATCTATTTAATTTTACATTCTTTTATTATTTTTTCTACTTCATTTTGAATAATTTTATTTTCTATTTTTCGTGTTTGTTTTATTAGCATCTAACTCAGCCATCTGACCAGCTCTAAGGAAAACTTTGGTCTTACCTATCTGCCATGCAAGTTGTGTTAAACAAAGAGTAGTAAACAAATTACAAACCCACTGATAAATGAACATTGATTGTTGTGTATGAATGATCACACAAAATCTTTAATCATGGAGCATAAAAAATATGTTCTAATAACATACTGGCAAAGGTATTGTCCAATGCAGGACTTTCATTTGATTTTACGATTAAGCTGAGAGTAGATGATGTTCTAATATCTGATCTATGATTTGAACGTTGTTTTCATTCCTTCATGCTATTCGAGCAAGTATTGTTCTCAATTTGACGGCTTACTATCTTTAAATGCTTCGACAATATCATCAATCGATTAATCAAATTTCGCAAGATAACAAGCGTATTTAGTTTGATTTTCTTACCGAAAGCTTCAGAGACCTTTCTCTCTAGGTTTGGCTATTTTTGTTTTGTTTGGGTTAATGGTGTAAACCATGATGGATGATATGACCTGTATATTTTCCTGTGTTATGGTGGAGATTATGTTTCTCAGACTAATGCCAAATATGCATTCTTGTTAAACTATCTCTTGGGAAGAAAATGATTTGTGTGATCCAATGCAGATAGAAGGGAATAATGCGAATGCCAATGATGCAATCATGCTCGACAAGGATGGTTATGTATCTGAAACACATGCCACAAACATTGTAAGACTAGGATTTCCCCCCAATAGCTTAGATCTATATATGAATTGGGGGTTTGGGGAACATTAAGACTGAGTATGGTATCGATATGCATCAATAATCTTCATCTTTGTTCTTAGTTATTTTCCGTCGTTTTTACCAAAAATGGAAAACTGCAAAAATACCGTAGTTTGCCATTCATCTCGATAACTGATAACATTGACGGTGTGGAATGTTCAAATGCATTTAGTTGGTTATAGAAGGAAAAGCTTTTTTTCTAATGCATATGCTTTGAAAGTTGAAAATCTCTAACTGAAACATTCTTATGTTTTACGTTGTAGTTCTTGGTCAAGAAAGGCCGTGTTTTAACCCCTCATGCTGATTATTGTCTTCCTGGGATTACTCGAGCAACTGTAAGTTTCTTAAACATTCATTTCAAATTGTAATTTATATTTAGGCTCGTAAATATCGAACTTCACGGTCTCAAGCGCACAATTTTGTCATGAGAATTTCAACTATTTCATTTGTACTTTTATATTGTATCATTGGCATCGATATGCCTTTCATGCCGTTTGGATTGCGATTATGGAGCTTGTTGTAAAGGAAAAATTTGAGCTAGTGGAACGAAGAATTAGCTTATCTGAGTTCCATGCAGCAGATGAGGTATCCTGTTGTTTTTCTATCGAAAGCATTTATATGAAATACTTCTGAAATTCTAAAGTAACTGCATATAATTGATGAAGTTCCTTTGAACCATACGAAAAGGCCTTATTTGCTTCTATCCTATGTTATATTTTAAAGTTCATTGTCACGAGACAAGTGTTAATTATGGTAGCTAGCCCAGTAACCTTCATATATATATATTTCTGAGTTAGTAACCTTCATATCAAATAGAAGATGTTTGGGTTGTTTCTATTAATCATATTGTTCAACTCAGGAACATGGCCACAATAAAAACAGGAACATGGCCTTAATAAAAACAGGAACATGGCCTTCATTTGTCCAACCAGCCTGAAGCTAAAAGAAAAAGGGTGTTTGATTTGTTGGTTTTTAGTGGCATGACAGAACATGGCCTTAATAGTGTTGAAAATGTGGAAATTTGAGTCAACATATTGCTGTGCCGCCCCCACTTAAGCAATAAGATTTTATTGTTGCTGTAGTAGTTTGTATTGATGATCTTTTTCTAGTTTCATGTTGTCCCTGAATTGTTCTCAAGTCATAGTAGCGTTGTCAATATATGCATTATTCTGAACACATCATTGAAATGTAAAACCATTACTTGTGTAATAGTTACATAAGTCATATATTATTATTCTGAACAGTCACTATTGTTCCAGTAAATTGATGTTCTATGTGGAATTTTGTAGGTATTGGACTGTTAGCTACCGATTTGCTCCAGACATAAATCGTTGGCTAGCTGAAGTTGTAGTTGCAATTCAAGAGGTTTGGTAACTTATCCAACCTTCTAAACTAAAGAAAAATTGTAAGACTTCAAAATCAAATACAAAGAAACACAGTAAAACACATACATGCTGATTTTTTGCATATGGTTGTGGATGTGTTGTGTCTGTTGTAAATCATGCTTCCTAACCTTCATATTATCATGAATGCATACGTTAGATTGCTAATGTTCACATGCAAGTTATTTTACCCTTATTATCATGTATGAATCGGTTGTCCAAAAAATGAACTTGCGTCTGAGTGGTGATGTACGAGAATATATGTTCTGTTTTTTTTTTGGTTTACTCCATAGTAATGTTTAGAGAGTTATATTTTGCAAGTAGTGATGTAGTAAGTTGATTTTTATTGGTATTGAAAATTTTGAATTTAGGATCGAATTTCTTAAGTTGATGTAGTTCGAAAATTTTAATCAATTTTTTAAATTGAACATTAGATATAATCAAGTAAAGAACTTGATTAAAAACAAATATTCAATATATTAAAATTGGATCAAGAGATATAATACAATGAATAAATTGTAAGGTGGTTAAAATTGAATGAATAAATTAGAAAAATTTTATTAAAATAAAACTAATTAAATGTGTATATTCATATACACCGCATTAATTAAAAATATTTTTAAATAATTAAAAAATATTATTTTAATAATATTACATATATATCGACTTTTGAACCGGTGGCAACTACTTAAGTGACTATTCTCTTAATTAAAAATATTTTTAAATAATTAAAAATATATTATTTAAGCATAGCCATGTTCAGTATTTACTACAACCATGTATATTTTAAGTGACTATTCTCTTAAACCGCAGTTGTAGCTAACACATTCCCATTTTCATCGTTCATGTTGGCTTTTATTGATTAAAAATACCAACACCATTGATCGTTCATTATTAAATTATATTTAATATTAATTATTTTAAATTATATAAATTCATATAAGAAAATTTATTATCAAGAATTTTATGATATTATATATCATTATTAAATTATATTTAATATTGATTATTTTAAATTATATAAATTCATATAAGAAAATTTGTTATCAAGAATTTTATGAAATAATATATTATTAAATTATAATTAATAATAATTATTTTAAATTATACAAATTCATATAAGAAAATTTATTAGTTATAATTATTTTAAATTTTATTAAATCATATATTTTAACTAAAATATATTTAATAATTATTTCAAATTATATTTTATAGTATCATATATTATGATTTCAAGAATTCATATAAGAATATTGATTATTAAGAATTTTATTAAATTATATATTTTAATTATAATATATTTAATAATAATTATGTTAAAATATGATTAAATTATTTATTATTGATATTAATAATCTTATTAAAATTTAAATAACAATAACAATAATCATTTACCCAAACAAATTTATGCTAAGGGTATTCTAGTCATTTTAGTTTTTTTCCATTATGCTATTACACCTCTATTCCATTCAACCAAACACAATATTACTATTACGCCTCTATTCCATTACATTCAACCAAACAGTTGATTTGCTATTACACCTCTATTCCATTACACCTCTATTCCATTACGCCTCTATTCCATTACGCCTCTAATCCAATACAGCGAACCAAACGCACGGCCTGGATTTTTTCCCCCAACAAAGTGGCAGCCTCATCAAATGAAGAATACACATTATCACGAGCATCAAATTTCTTCTTTCTCTTGTTTGAAGATGAGGAACCCCCTTGGTCTCTATCTCCTTGCGGATCTGTACCAGAAACATCCATGTCGTCTAAAGAGACGTCAGCTTCGCAGTCATAGAATGTGTTTCTCTCTTCATTCATATCAGTAATACGTACATCCTCAGCATGTATTTCTTCAAGAACATCAGCAGCTGTTTGAGCGTCTTTCCGAGTCGATCGATCTTTTGCGATATGGCGATGAAGTGGTTGTAGTAAGGAAAGAACGATGTCTCGAATCGAGAGGCTTCTTTGTGACTCTAAAAAATGAGGACATCATATTAGTTATAAGTTTTGTAAAAAACAAATAAATACTTGAAATACATTTTACCTTTACATAGGATTCCCAAATCGCATCTTCAAGAACAACGAGTACGCTTATGCTCGTCCCAACCAAAGCCGCTATTGTTTTGGCCATTAAGCATGTCATAGACGACTGACCATTCCCTTTTTAGGCACCTAATCCGAGATTCAATATTTGGTTTCGCCTTCAACATTGCTCTTGGTAAAGCCTTTTCTAACATTTTCTCTAGCTCGTTCAAATAACCGGCTTTGAACCCGGTATCAGCATTAAATGTTCCTACATTGTGCAAATCCACCATGCAAGAAACCAAGGCTGCATCTTCTTCTGGAACCCATTTTCTTTTGCTTCCTCGAGAAGCTTGAGAAGAAGCTTGTGATTGTGGAACACCTGACATATTTATCTTAAGAAAAAAAAACAAATTAACATTATTTACTATTTTTAATATCATGAATCAAAAGGTGAACAGTTTATAATATTATATCGTTAGTTTGATATAAATTTAAATTTATAACACATCCTGAATGAAAAGATAATTAAATTATAATTCAACAAAGTTTAGTACAATACAGAATTTTAATCAAACACCACCAAAGTTTCATAAACTAGATACCTAAAGTAACATCAACAAACACCACCAAAGTTTCATAAACTAGATACCTAAAGTAACATCAACAAATCAATTCAAACTCAATTTGTCCCTAAACCTAACTAATTTCTAGATGCTTGCCATTCATCGAACATTTGGTTGGCTAGTTCCATCCTCCAAGTAACCCAAGCATCCGATGGATGAATATTTGTGATATTCGGTTCATCGTCATCCACCACATTAGTAGGTAATCCTTCTCCCACCTCCGCTTCAATAGGATCAATACTCATATGGGTTCGAATAAAATTATGGAGCAAACAACATGCAATAATAATTCTATTGTGCACCCTTACAGGATAAAACGATGGACTCCTAAGTATTCCCCATCTAAGTTTTAATAAGCCAAAGCATCTTTCAATAATATTACGTGCTGAGGCTTGTTTCATATTAAAAAACTCTTGCGGAGAACTTGGCTGATAACCCTGACGCCACTCGTTCAGATGATATCGCTGTCCTCTAAATGGTGCAAGAAATCCCTCACAATTTGTGTATCCAACATCAACTAGATAATAACAACCTATAAAATAAATTATTTTTTTAAATGATTAATTCAGCACACAAAGTTTGATCTTAATGAATAATTCAAATTCCTCTAACTATACACTTTACCATGAGGAACTTTTAGTCCATGTCTTCTACTAATGGCATCTCGAAGTACCCGTCCATCGGCAACTGAACCTTCCCAACCAGGAAGAACATAAACAAATTGCATCTCAGGTGTACAAACACCTAGCATATTTGTTGCTATGTCACCTTTTCGCGTTCGATATCTAGGTTTATCAATTGTTGGCACCCTAATCTTGATGTGGGTTCCATCAAGAACACCTAAGCAATTCTATATCACATGATATAAAACCTTGAGTTAGAATACTAATTTAAATCTAAGTCAACTAAATGTTGTACAAGCTATATATAAAACTCAGTCTAATACCTTAAACCATTTCCACCTTGTGTCAGAAGAATCGGCTGTAATTGGCTCCAGCTTTTTAAATAAGACATCTTGTAAGCGTATGACAGCATCTAAAACACCATGAAATGCTCTGCTAACAGTTTCCCCGGACCTTCTAAAGTGATGCTTGATAACTCGATTTTTCAGGTGATGGGAGATGATATGTAAAAACATTGCTACTTGCTCATCAACAAGCATGTTTCTTGACGACTTCAATCCCCCTATCGATTCTAACATTTCACATAGTTTAAAAAAGGCAGTTCTATTCATCCTAACTTGTTCAATACAAGTCTCGTCACTAGCATATACAAGCCTTTTCACATATTCCCATTTTGCATAAAAATCTAAGGTATAGGACCTAATCCTTGGTCTATAAGTATGTAGGCTAAGGCTGGCACCCATTCTAAATAAGAACCAAATCGCAATTCTACAGATTTCCAACCATACTGTAATTGCAATACCAATTCTTTTACGCCTCACATTTTGTGCAATTAAATGCAGATGAGCCATTACTGCAACACATTAAAATTAGAACACACTATCAAAGAATTGAAGTTGCAATTACACAATATAAAAAAAATAAACACCACAAATTTAGAACACACGAAGCAAAAAAGTATCTATTAAATGATATCGTTTAGGGTTTAATTTCATTTCTTTATCAATCACCCAAACAATAATGAAACAAAATATATTTAAATACATTTTAAATATATTAAAATTTAAAGGTATATGTATAATTGACCTAAAATTAATTGTTGGTATTTGTTAGTTTATTTATTGATGATTAGTTTAATTAAGGTAACCTAAGTTTAAAACAAAAAAATAAAGAATGAGGATTTGGTTTACTAATGAAATTGAAGTTTTAAAACTTTTATAACATTTTAAATTTACATTTCTTTTCGTATTAATATATTGTTTAGTTAATTAAAGCATGTTCAAAGTTTGAACATGGATTAGTTTGAACATTTTAAATTTAAATTTAAATTTAAATATAATTTCGTATAATGAAATGCGAAGATTTAATAAAGCATGTTCAAAGTTTGATCATTGATTAGTTTTTGTATTGATGATTAGTTTAATTAACTCTTTCTAATTTTAAAACAAATAAAATGAAGAATGAGGATTTGGTTTAATAATGAATTTGAAGTTTTAAAACTTTTATAGAATTTTAAATTTAATGATCATTTTGTAAAATATATATAACTTTTATCTCATTTACATGTACAAATAATAAGATAAAAAGTAGTATTGTATTTGCAATTATGATTGGAAAAGATTGAAATGTAGTATTGTATTTACATGTACAAATAATTGTGATTTAAGCCCATTATTTGTAGGCTTAAATAACAATGCATATAAGGAAATAAAATTAAAACATTCATTTAAAATAATAATGAATTAGTATGAAATTGAAAAATTGAAGTTAATGACATAACAAGAAATAAAATAATTATTAAAATCAAGATAAAAATTAAAAAAGAAAAGAAAAGATCTCTAAAATAAAAAATTTATATTTAGGAGGATTAATTTGTAGGCATAATGCTCTTTAAGATTGAACATAATTAAAGGTTGAACATATTTATTATTATTTGAACAATATCAAAGGTTGAACATAATTATCAAATTTGTATGTACTCTTTATATGTACTCTTTCACTAATAAGTTATATATTATAAATTTGTATAAAATTTAAAGGTATATGTACGCTTTCACTAATAAATTATATATTAGTAAGAAGTTGGTGCATTGGTACACCAACAATAATTTGAATACATACTACTTTCTTTAAAAAACATATAACCTATTAGTAAAAACATATAACCTATTTTAAATTCCAAAAGTTTTCAACTTTAGATTTGAATACATACTACTTTCTTTAAAAAATACACTTTTAATATGGTATTTTAATAACCCGAAAAAGAAAAATATCAATTAGACCATAAACTTATAAAATTTTATATTAGTATCAATATTGATACCTAATTATTCAGTCTTCTAAATTGACTTAAACTTGAACATTATATAAGCATCGAAATTGGCTTTTGATTGTTTTTACAGAATTTAAAAACAAAGAGCTTATTAACTGGAAACAATCCTTGTAAAATAATTCCAAAATTATTTCATTCTTTACCCCTAAACAAATGCAACAATTTCCAGTTTGGATGAAAACAGCAGACAATTTCCAATTTCATTGAAAACTGCAGACGATTTCCATTGCAACAATATCAAAAAACTGTCTGAATTGAAAACAGCAGACAATTTCCATTGCTCACTATCAATACGAATATTTTAGCAGAGAAATTTAAAATCAATAGACAATATCATCTCAAAACATAAGGAAAATCAGAGTGAAACCACATGTAAATGAAGAAACAATCAAGAGATAGAAAAATTTAAGTCAATTATGTGATTTTCTTTCTACTTTCTTTGCACTTACCTAATTGTTGGTATATCTGTGCCAACTCTGCAGCTAAAAACAGCAGGCTCTAATGTAGTTTTTATCATTACTATCAAATATCGACTCTATTTTGAAGGGGGTAGAAGCAAGTGGTTTCAATGGGATGGTTTCAATGTCTCATTTTGCATATATTTGCATAAGTATTACTAAGGATAACTAGTAACGAGTGTCATACTCAAATTTTGTACCCTTAATTCTATATCATACTGTTCTGTTCAAGTCTCCTATTACAGTAATGAAAGCAGTATTGACTAATAATGGTGAGGATATGGATACCTAGTAATGAGTGTCAGATACGGAACCATGACCAGAGAACCTGATAAACACACATGTGCTATTAAGTAGCATCTTTATGTGATTACGTCTGTAGGAATTCAGATTGTTATTGCTTTGTCTCACTGCTCAATGGATGCTGATTTTTTCTGAAGTTATTAATCTATTTGTTTTACTTTTGCTTTAATGGTCACTGATAAGGTTTCAACTTCTGCAGTTGTACATTGAAGGATACCTACAAGCGATGTATGACTCAATGTACAGGCAAGAATATATTCGACTGAGAGTAATTGATGACCAGGTAACTGATTAAGTGAGAAAATAGAAATATCAGTACTGCAACAACATTTATTTATTTGAGATTTAGATGGCAGCGAAAGGGGACATCTAATTGCTGAGGCATGTTTCATAATTATATTATCACTTCTAACAAAGTGTTCATCCAAAATAGAACCATACAAAACAAAAACAACAAAATCTGCTACATCAATCCAAACTTGCAATCGGGGAAAACATATCCCAAAACCATGAATACAAATGTAAAACTAACCTGTAATGAGCAAATCGGGACGACTGCGATGAAGAAACCAAGGAACAAAGAACCTGTAATGAGAAAAGGGAAATCAGTTAGTTGAAACGAAACCATAACCAGCAAATAATGTAGGCAAACAAATAATGAAAAAAAAATTCATAACCAGCAAGAAACCCTATTCCGATTTACCAAGAAACTGAGGAAACAATCGCAATCGGATTTATAAAAAAAATGCAACAACACCCACTAATGCATGCAGAGAGGAAAGATGCGAAGAAATATGCGAAATATGCGAAATATGCGAAGATGGAAGTCTGAGACCGTTTAGCATAGAAATATGCGAAGAGGAAAGATGAGAAATGATGACCGGCTGAGACCGTTTAGCAAAGAAATATGCGAAGATGGAAGTCGGGATGGGCTGGAGCTTTCGCTGGCAGCTTCTGTCGATGTCGATGCTGGGAGGGAGAGGGTGGGTGGAGATCGGGAGAGGCTTGGGAAGGTAAAAGAGGACCGATTAGGTAATCCTTTTTTTTGGAAGGGAGTCCCAAATCGGCGCTGCTAAGGGAAAATGGGGAATCTGTGCGGAACGGGATACGCCCGTATTAGGGCAATACTGCCAACCAAACACGGTAATAGGTGGGGCCACGGATTAGGGGTGTATTGGCTAATCCAATACACCCAACCAAACACGCTCTTAGTGTTTTGTGGATACCAATTTTTAGCCCTAATGTCTAACTCTTAACCCCTAATGTCTAACCCCTAATGTCTAACCCCTAACCCCTAAACCTTAAATTCCAGCCCTTAAACCATAATCCCTAAATTCATACTCCCTAAACCTTAAAATATGAACTCCCTAACCGGCCTTAAATCTTAAATTAATCATATACCCTAAACTAAAAACCCTAAACAAATTTATTATTATCTCTTTTACAATCATATAAGATTAACATATTTAAAATATAAATTAAAAAAATAATTAATCTAAACTCAAAACCCTAACTCGACCCCTAAATCCCTAACTTTTAACCCCTAGTGCGTCTAACCCCTAACCCTCTAACCCCTAAACCTTAAATCTCAACCTTTAAACCATAATCCCTAATCCCTAACCCATACTCCATATACCTTAAAATAGTAACTCCTAAACTGGCCTTAAATCTTAAATAAATCATATACCCTAAACCAAAAATCCTAAACTATAATGATAATTAATTCAATATTTTAAAATTAATACTATCTCTTTTACGATTATATAAGAAAATTTTTAATATATTAATTAAAAAACAATCAGTAATCATGTATCCAAAAAACTTTAAAATTATTTTAAATTAATACTATCTCTTTCTTAAAAACGCCGCTAAATACCCGAAAGCTCAAAAAACGGCGTCGTTGGGCTTAGGATTTTTTGCGGCGCTTTCTCAAAAACGCCGCTAAAGCCTTGAGCATTAGCGGCGCTTTCTTAAAAACGCCGCTAAATCCCCCAATGCTCAGAAAACGGCATCGTTGGGCTTAGGTTTTTTTGCGGCGCTTTCTCAAAAACGCCGCTAAAGCCTTGAGCATTAGCGGCGCTTTCTTAAAAACGCCGCTAAATCCCCCAATGCTCAGAAAACGGTGTCGTTGGGCTTAGGTTTTTTGCGGCGCTTTCTCAAAAATGCCACTAATGCTTATTTTCAGCGGCGCTTTCTTAAAAACGCCGCTAAATCCCCCAATGCTCAGAAAACGGCGTCGTTGGGCTTAGGTTTTTTTGCAGCTCTTTCTCAACAAAGCCGCTAAAGCCCTGAGCATTAGCGGCGTTTTTAAGAAAGCGCCGCTAAATCCCCCAATGCTCAGAAAACGGAGTCGTTGGGCTTAGGTTTTTTTGCGGCGCTTTCTCAAAAACGCCGCTAATGCTTATTTTCAGCGGCGTTTTTTTATCCAAACGCCGCTAAAAGCCTATTTTGGTGTAGTGAGTCAAGTATTACTTTAGCAACCATAATACGTACCACCCATTGACATTAACATCGAGGAGTATGATTTAAAGAGAGTAAATTTATATTAACATTCTCGACTACACATTCTTTTACTATCAATTTTCATGTACTGCAACATGAAATAATCTATTGACGAGGATATCATGTCGGGTTATGTACACTAACCAACTACTTTAGAAGTAGGTCTAAATAGTCCACTTCGTCTTAAATTAAGTGGGAAGTAGATAAGTTGGAAGAACATGTGAAAGAGATGGAAAAAAATTTGAAGATATCTAGCTTGAGAAGGTACTTGCTTTCATGCAACAACAACTATGATAGTCCCAACACCCACATACTTAAGGCATTTCGTATCAGTTGTGGAGTTTGAACATTTTGGTTAAGCTGAATATTTTATTGGTCATCTATTTTGTTTTATTTTGGATATTGCACCCAGATTTTTAAACAAATATATTATTTTGGGTTTAAATTGTACCGATATTTTTAAACAACATTGAATGTTTATTTTGGGTTTAAATATTTTATTTTTAACTAATGTGTTTTAATCATTACTCGTATTGTGCTATATTTTTTATTCAAATGAAAAAATACAAAATATATATTTTTTCAAATATATATATTATCAAAAACATTTCTACTCCTTTAGCGGTGTTTAATGAAGAAAACGTCACAAAAGATGGGTACATTTAGCGGCATTTCGAAATAATAACGCCACAGAAACATAAAATATATATATATATATATATATATATATTTTACTTATTTTCAGCGCATACAAAGTCGCGGCAAAAACATTAAAAAAAATCGTTTTCCCCTTATTTTCGACAGTATTTGCTTAGAAAATGTCACAAATTATCATCTTTAGTGGGGTTTCTAAACACCAAAAATAATAAATATTCATCGCTAGGATAGCAGTGCTTTTGGCGGAAAACGCCACTACTTTCCCTGACGAAGGAATCGCCTGTCCATTTTATATATAGTGACTAAAAATGCCGCTATACATCTAAAAACACTGCTAAAACTTGCTTCCCCCGTAATGAGATCTTATATTTAAGTCTCATCATGCGTAAATACCATACATGAGTTATTAATTAAGATTTTAGATACAAATGTTATTAATGAATATTATTCTGGTTATTAGTTCAATCTTTCTTTGTAATTATAAATTTTAATGACAGTTATTAGAATTTGTATATTTTTACATTTAAAATTATGATTTTTTTACTCCAACTTAAAGTTTTGGTTATACTTAGGGATCTTTTTACCTGTTGCAACTATCATAATTAATTTTGTAATCTAGCAATTTTTTTAACTTTAATCTTATTATAGGTTTTTATCTTATCTGCTATTTTTGATATAATACTTAGAATTATCCATAGCCCCTTCACAACTGTTAAATAGGAGGATGATGTGTTTGTGCACTCGAACCAGACAACAATACCGATGTCAATCGAGTTAAGACTCAATCAGCTTGTAACCTAGTAATTTTAAATATGAGTCAACATATCTTGACTTGTTCGGAACGGTAGTTAAAACTCTTGTCAAATGCTCATTTGACATGATTCAAACTATGTTATCCCCGTATTGTATTAAAAAATTTGGGTCAACAGATTATAAAAATAATGAAAACACTACGAATGAAATATAAATATGAATATGTTACGACTAAATAAACTTTTAAAATTTAAATAGTATCAATTATTGATATAAATACATCATATATTTGGCTATGTTACATTATTATCAATATATTATAAGAGGATACTCGCTTGAGTATTATTGAGAAGTCAATTAGTAATTAGTATATTTTCTTATATCTAGGTTTGGCATATATTTCCTTTTACCAAAAAAAGAAGAAGAAGAAGATCGCTTTTTATGTTAAAATTTTCTTCCCAACTATCGTTTGTTGTTGTTTTCTTGTTATTTTGTTATTATATTGCTACTATTTTATTGTTATTGTTTGGATATTGTATAGCTCTTGTTTTATTGTTAAATTTTGTTATCATTTTAGATGCATTTGCTTGTTAAATTGTAACACATTTGATTTTATGAATAAAAGAAATATTAAAATTAAAAGATTTGAAAATAATATATTTATTAACTTGAAATAAAAATTACAAATGCATTCGAAAAGAAAGAATTGAACCGAGACTTAAGAATCATCATTATTTAATCATTTAACCAAGGAGCTAATATGTTAAAAATATTAATTAAAAAAATAATAAAAAAAGCTTTAAACAACATAAAAAATATATATACAGATGTGAGTGAGAGAACAATCAAACCCAAAACGCAAAGACAAAACCATTAACATTTAATCATCTGATCAAATATATTGATTGTATTTAAAAAAAAGTCAAAAAATGCGATGTAAAGCGAAAATGTGTTCAATTGGGCGCACTTTCACACACACACTCTAAAATTGACTTATTTTTCTAAATTTTAAAAAATACCATCATATTTGACCAATTAACATTTTCTTTTACATATATAATTAATTTAGCCTATTTTCTCATATTAAAATGAGTTTATTTGATTTTCCCAATAAACTCAATCTAATTATTAGAACAAAAGAATTATTTTCCTAAAAGAAAAGGGTGATCATTATTTATTTATTTTCTCATTGCCGAATGATTTTCCTAGAAAATTTTGAAAACATCAAATCCAAACATTAAGATACTTCATCATGGCCCTCCTACCTTGTAAAATGTCAGGGTTACTTTAGGTGGCCAATCACATTTTTGTTTTGGTACACGAGTACCTGCCTAATAATATCACTACATTTCCCAATTTATCAGTTAGAATTTAAAATTTTAAAAATTATTTTATTAGCAAATTAATTTCAAATTTTACATTATTGAGTATATAGATATGCAAATACGCTTCAAAAAAATATTAATTAAGTTCAATAATTTAATTTATTTAATTTTAAAATATAATTATGAAAATATAAAATATCAAGATAAAAAATAAAAAGTTGATTTACAATATTACAACTCTTTACCTTCCAATATAAAATGGTACATATATTTGATGGATTGACATCAAAATCAAATCAAAGCATTATTGATACTCCTTAATCAATACGATATGACCTCGTTAATATAAATTGTAGGGTAAACTACAAAAATAGTCACTTTTGTTTGCCTCAGATTACATTTTAGTCACTTATGTTTGAAATGTTACGTTTTAGTCACTTACGTTATCATTTTGTTACGAAGTGGTCACTCTACCATTGAACTCCATTACCTCCCTAACGGTAATTCTACGTGGCAGTCCAAATGGGTTTTAAATGCCAACTTGGATGTCCAGTTATTGGAATGAAAATAGGTTTTTAATTAAATAAATTCAATTTGGATTGCCACGTAGGACATCCAAGTTTGCATTTAAAACCCATTTGGACTGCCACGTAGGACCACCATTAGGGAGATAACGGAGCTTAAAGATAGAGTGACCACTTCGTAACAAAACGATAATGTAAGTGACTAAAACGTAACATTTTAAACATAAGTGATTAAAATGTAATCTAAGACAAACAAAAGTGACTAATTTTGTAGTTTACCCTAAATTGTATTAATTTGTGTTAGGAACTTTATTATTTTAAGCAAAGTAATTTTTTAACTAAATTTAAAAAGAAAAAGTAAAATTTTCAAAATTGGTTTCTCACACAAAATTTCAGACTAATTTAATTTCTATAAATTTTGAAAGTGAGCAACTAAGGGCAATTAATCACGACGTTAATGTCTTCCATAATTACATAATATATAAATGTTGAAGATTATATTTTTTATCAAAATTGGGTTAACACAGTGTATTATAATTTCTTTTTCTTCTAAAGTATGGCAAAGGATAGATTTGTATTATGATTAATTTGATACTTATGATATTATTGTTTCCTGTTATAATTATTTTATCAAATTGCATTTTTTATTTTAATAAAGTATACAGCTAGAATTGTTTGTAATTAAAACATTAATATATTGACTCAAAATAAAAATATGTAATTTAAAACTCGCGTAAGTAATTCAGTCATTTTGGTTACTTACATTAGAATAAAACGGTAAGTTGATGTGACAGTTAAAATATTGATATAATGATAAATTTGGCCCTAAATTTTTACATATTATATCAATTTAGTCATGATTTTAAAAATTAACCTCAAAATTTACAAATGATCTCAATTTAATCCTAATTCTAATTTTTTAAAAATATAAAACACATAAATAGTTTCTAAAAATATAATAATAAATTTAAAATTTATATTAATATTAAATAAAAACCTCACCCGTCCCTCTCCCTTTTCCCATCCAATAAATTTTATATTAATATTTAATATTTATATTTATATTAAATAATCAATTAAACTCTTTCGTTAACAATTTAAGTCATTGACCACGTTGATCGTTAAAATAAAATGACGGACCAATCAAATGGTCATAGGTGGTAATTTTGGTTTAATCTAATATTTTTCATAAAAATATAAAAAATCATAAAAGATATAAATATTATTAAATATTAAAATATTAAAATTGATATAAATTTGAAAATTTTATAAATATTATAATAAATCTAATAAATTTTAATAAATCATAAAAATATAAAATTAATAAAACATATTTAAAATTTTATAAAATGTATTAAAATTCTATAAAAAATATTAAAATTGATATGAACTTTAAAAAAATCAATAAAACTTAAACTAGACCAGACCAATCGATTGGACCGAATAGACCAAAATTGGCAAGGATATCAATCTAGAGAAAACCATTAGACCGATTGACTGGGAACCAAACAGTTGAGCCAAATTTTTTAAAATATTTTTTAATGTTTTATTTAATTGAACTGGACAAATTAATCGAACTGGAAAATCAATGGCCTAATTGGTTCAACCACCAGTTCGGTTCTGAAAACATTGATTATAATATTTCATTCTAACATATGCTAATAGTTGGACAATGAAATTTTGGTTTGATAAAAATATTTAAAAAATAAAAATAGGTTAAACCGTCCGGTTTCCTGGTCAGTCGATCTAATGGCTATCCTTGGATCAATACCCTTACTAATTTCGGGCTAACCGAATCAGTTCAAATTTTTATGATTTTTTTAATAAATTTTATAAGTTTATATCAATTTTAATATTTTTAATACTTTTTAAATATTTAATATTTTTCTGATTATTTTATTTTTAATATATTTTATGGAAAAATATTAGATTATACTAGAAGTTGTCATGTGTCACTATATAATTGACCCGTGAATTTATTTTAACAGTCAACGTGGTCGACGAAAATCATTAAAGGAAGAACTTAATTGATTATTTTCATTAACAGCAGGAATTTAGTTGGGTGCAAATTTAATATAGGGGGTTAATTGGATTTTTTGTATTTTTGAAGCCTTAAATAAGAAAAAAAGTCCAAATTACAGTGTTGGTGCATGGTGTTTTGATAGATTCCATTATCCTAGGACTCTGGGGAAATTGAAAGAAAAGCTTCCCATAGAATTAGAAGCAGCAAAGAGTTGAGGCTTTTTCCGGAAAAAAGTCGCCTTTCTCCTTTAAAATCTAGGAAAAATCAATCAACTTTGAGTTTTGTGATTGTCTTGAAAAATGGATGACGACTTGGTAACATGCTCTGCTGCCTCCCAAAGTTTAATTGTTTTTCTCCTTATCATTACTAAGAATTGCTTCTCCCAGGATACCAAACCAACCAAAACCATACTATTCCACAGGGCTAATCTGGGATGCTTCATGCATAAACAATCAGCTTGTCCCCCTCAGTATTCCAACTAACTTCACCACTAGTGGCACCATGACATTACATTCTTAAGTTCCACAGTTCCCAGCTTTAGAGCTCACAAATAAAGCACTATCACCCACCATCTTTACTTCCTCCCAAAAGCGAGTTTACCAGCGTAGCTGAAATTTGGTGGCCTTCCTAAGAAATGCCCAACCAAAGAAGTATCCCACTCCTTAACCCCTTCCTCAAAACACCACAGTCGTTGAGGGGGAAAGAGTTGAAGAGTTTGGTCGAAGCTTGGACCAAACAGTTTTCTCCAATCAATACAAAGCCGCCATCATCACTCTTGCTTTGCTGGCTGCTCATGCTCCTAATTTGCATATTCTATTTCGTTTAATTTTTATTTTTGTTAAAAATTATTGAAATACAAAAGATAAATGATAAATTTATTTTATAATGCTATAAAACAAATTATTTAAAACATATTTAATACAATATAGTATTTCTTTTTAGAAGTTCAACAGTTTAAAAACCAAATCATAAATCCAATAAACACGAAAGTAATAAGTAATATATAATTAACACAACTTGCTCTTGTTTTTAATTTTTTAACATCTATTTAATAACTCACTTTGTATTTCTATTTACATTAATAAACATATTATAGCGACTATAAAAATAGCAAAAGATTATTGAACTTAAAAGAAGAGAAAAATAGTTGTCTGCCGCATTTCAATTTTCAATTTTCATTCTATTGATAAAAGATTTTAATCTCTACATTTTCAAAATAAGATGAAAAAAATGCATTTTTTTAAAAATTCTCTTACATGGATTTTGATTTTTCACCATGGGAGAGACCTCAACGGAAAGTTGCACTTCGATTTCCAGATGCCGGAAATGCAGGTCGCCGTCTAGCTTGAGGAAATTGTTTAGTCCCATCATCGATTTGCAGTCTGTCAATGGCTGAACTTTTCTTCTTACCTGCAGAGTTGGATTGGTTTCCAGATTCTTCCCATGCAATTTCTTCTCCAAACTTAACCTCTTTCATGGCTGCTTCATAATCAAATGGCTTCATTTGCGGAACATCAATGGCTTCTTTTGGTTTCTCGACTTTAACCATGTTTCTGTTTTGATCATTGATGGACTGCAAGCATTGTTGGAAGCTGGTAGATAATTCTGATAGGGACATAGTTTCATCTTCTGGGCTACTGTTACCATTATTGGTTTCCTTTTTGTTCAATTTATCTTCAAACAGTATGATATTTTCCGATGTCGATTCAGTAGCTTCCATGGTAGGAGGTTCTTCAGGTCGTGAAACTTCCAGTGATCTAGTTGTATCCTTTGTTGCAGGTTCTGGCTGCTCCTTGGTACCCGAATAGGAGTGAAATGAAAGATCCACTGATGATCTGATCTGCTCCAACTTGCCTTTTTCCTTCTATGTAACAATAAACAAGTTTAGCAAGGATAAGGAATTGCTTGCCCTAAAACTACAAATAATTATCATGAGACAGAAATGCAACTGAGGGTTTTTACGAATTTGAGTCACAAAGAATCGAAAGCCAGCATGTATCAAGAGTGAAAGAGAAGGAGATCGACTTCCCTAAGATATTACATTGAACAAAATTGGAGCTAAATAACTTGACTCACCATTTTATCAACATCAGATTTCTTCTTTGAGGCAGCATTCCCCAGAAGTGACCCAAAGCCATGGCTTGGTTTCTTTAGAACCGGAACGGTTGCTCCAGTAGCCTACAGGAACAAATAGTTTCGTTGGCTGCTACTCATCAAAAGACAGATCCCCATGCACCTAAGAAACGATCAATAACTTACAATCTTTGCTGAAGGTGAAATAACTGGCCAAGCATTTGCTTCTCCACTTAGCCCTGAGATGGTAATACTTTCTCTTTCTCTTGCGGACATCAACATAATGTCTGGCTCAAAAGACAATCTTGTTTGGTTTTTTACCATGTCCAGTCCAGAAATACTGCTTCCAATTTTTAACAATTCAGCTCTATGTTGAGTAGAAGCAGGATGTGCAGTTCTCTTATCTGGCCCCCACATACCACCATCTATGATTTCTGTTGTATCAATTGCGATTTTCGAGTCTGTAGGAGTCTCAGGAGGTAAGGCTTCTGCTCCCTCATTAACTGCTACATGTTCTCCAGATGCCTGCAGGATAGAAATCTTATGGTCATCCCCATTATAATATTAAATATTCTTTTCAACACTCGAGCATGAGTGTTGGATATGGTTATGTGCCCAACATGAGTATATTCGATTTTATCCAAGTTTTTCTATTTTGGAAAGTCCCTAAAGGTTTATATCCACATACTCATGCCCAAATATGTGACGGTTACAAGTGTTGGACATGGGTACTTCAAGCAAAAAAAAGTGTTTAAGCAACATAAATGTAAAATAACCAGTTTTTCGATCTCTTCTAGCAACAAACTTTAGTTTCTAATTCCTATGCAGTAAGGTTTTATCAGATTTCATATAATTAACCACTTAATTGGCATACTCTTCACCTTGTAGTTTTAATAGGCAGTTTGTACGATTAACCTTATGAGCTGACTTGACCGCCTTTGTTATTTATGTCATATGAACAGCTTAGTAGAACTCTAAACATTGTCATTTATTTCTAGACAGATGATCACAATCCATTCAAGGAATAAAAGAAAACTTGAGACAATAACAGAAATTGAACAGATTAACAAAACATATTACATATGCAGATTCTGTATTCCAGTCAGTGCAACAAGTCTTACATTTAGCAGGCGCCCCATTCTAAGTTGTTGGGCAGCAGCTTCAAACACAACAGAATTCTGCATAGATTGCCTGATGATGCTAACAACTGTACCAATATCTCGCTCCACATATGGGTGTTTAGATTTCAACAATCGACGTAACTTGCTAGCAGTTACAGGCATCTGCTTGGCTTTTAGCAGTAGAAGTGTAAGACAAATAAGAACTTGAGTGAAAAAAGAATAGTAATGAGACTTTAGACAGTAGCTGTTTTCTTTTGGATTATTAAACGAAACTTCAACTATCCAAAAATATGTGCGTAAATATAGCAATACAATTAAGCAGCAGAAAGCGCAAGAAATATACTGGAAACTGATTAAAAACTTGAAAAGTTCCTACCAATTTCAAGAAGCACTTTGTTTGGCAAGACGTAACCGGTACTTTCATCCTCGGCACGGGCAATAATGTCTCGCCATTCACAAAGCGCCTATAAGCCATTTAAGTGAGACATAAGTCAAAGTAATGGATACCATCTATCCATCTAATTCTGCACATGAAATGTGTACCAAAATTTAAATTGGACATTTCTTGTGGTTTATCAACCAATCGATTGTTATTTTAAAAGTAAAAGGGTCAATCAGATATGAAAACAACTAGAACTTACAGCAACAATTGCTAGCTGCTCAGCATTGAAACCAGCGCCCTGCAACCTATATCAAATATTACAACAAATGCAAAGATTTAGTTTGAATATACATCAGTAATGGAATCAGACCAGCCAGTTATACTGGTGCCTGTCTGGTCCAGTACATACCCAAAAACCAGGGAACCAATGAACCCAACCGGAGAAAACTAACTTTTAACTTTTCTTTTGTTATTTAGTAAAATTATTTTTGTAAGTGATGCCATTTGAACTTTTAACCACTTAGTGATATACTAAATACCATACCATTAAGCCAAATACATACATTTTATTAACAAATAACTACATTTAAAACTTATTTAATATCAAAATCACATATTTAGCATTTAATTTACATTTTAATTGAATAATCAAGTTCAACCAGTGATCTGGAGGTCACACAGGTTAGACCTCCATCCGGTTTTTTATTCATTGATTTACACAACATTTAAAAATTCAGGCAACCATGTATTGTGTATCTAAGCAAGTAACAAACCCATATATATGGAGATATGAATTCTCCATCAGCAGCTCTTTCTCGTACAGTTGCATACATACATCAGAACTTCGCTTATAAACCTATTAGCACAAAATTTACTCGTAAGATAACATTCAAAACAACTAGCAGAAAGCAACAAAGTCCACAAAATTCGTACATCCATGTAAATATATTTGAAAAGGTGAACAACGAAACTCCGAAGAGTGAAAAAGCCAATTTTGAAAAAGCTTAACAAAATAATATGTGCATTGTAAACATTTTTCTCTAGGAAACCAAGGTATTATCCCAAAGACTCAAATTATATTCACATGGAACAGTTAATCAACGCATAAATTTCAATTAGCCTCAGCATTAGGTTCTACATCTAAGCTTGAACAAACTAGAATGCAAGAAGCCAGAAGAATACAGAAAGGAACAGGATCTATGTTACTTAGATCGGTGTAAGTATTTAGATATGGATATGTATCTTATACAATATGTTCAACTTTTTCCCAAGTTTTTCCATGTATTTGAAGATCCTTCAAGAGTCATATCCCCATAACCATGTTCCGGTAAGTGTCAGACACAGATACTTCAAGAAAATAGAAGAGTCAGATTAACCAATATGACTAATATTAAGACTACTGGAACCTTTAGTTTCTTTTCTTCTAGATGGGAAAGTACTATAATAAAAAATGCCATGGCCAATGTAGAAAATGCTAGGAATTATGAATTATATAGTATCATACCTCTACCAAAGGAGCATCAAAATGTATGGGTTCCTTGGGCATTGATAGCAATTTGATTCTCATTAAATCATAAATATACAACAAATAATGTGTGTCTTCTCTAGCATATCTGTCATAATAGAAAAGAAACAATTAGTGGACTGACAACAATGAAAGTTCCCTCTTAAACATTTGAAATCACAGACCCTTAAAACTTTCTTCAAGCTTAGAGAGAGAATATTATGTTAGCATCAAAAGAACAATCATAAAGACTGCATTTACTTCAAATTGATGAAAAAGTCTAAACTAAATGCTATTTACATCTTCGGGTTTGATTGCTTTTCTTTGGATGGATAGAGTTAAGTCTTGACTACAAGTAAGTACCCCTTTGGGTACAGGAAAGAATAAAGATGTCACACTTCGAATAAAATTGTTCATAGAGGCAACTAAATAGGTGAACCTATAAATGAACTAAAGTTTGTCATCTAAACTAGACGTTCAAAATTAGTAGGTGAGACAATTGCTTTATTTTCTCTCTTACTAGACAAAGCAATCGATTGCAATCAATCATTAACCTTAACAACAATACAAATTCAGCACTTAATCTGTATTAATGAGACAGACAGACAACTGGAGGGTGAAACAGTGAAGACAAAAGATACAGCTTCCAAAAGAAAAGTCACCTGAGCATTTCATCAGGAAGAGGACGCACTCTCCAATCTGCATTCTGGTACCTGCAAAGAGAGGACTAACAAGCTTAATGAAGATAGAACAAATCATTATCAAAGAGGAGAGATGAAGCAAGTATAAAGCAGAAGATCAAACAAATTTAAATAAAAACCTACTCTTTGTTGGCAGTAACTCCACAGTAGTGTTGCAGAAGATGTTCTAAGCTATTTCTTTCCAATTTCAAGACCCTTGAGGCCTGAGAAACATGCAACAGAACAAGTCATCGTAATGGTAGGAGTCCAATAAAAAATGTAACTTCAAATTCAGAACAGTCAAATTCATGTTTATTCTAATTGCACTCAAAACTAAGCCTAAGCATTTCCAATCAAGAAAATGACACTTAAGAGCATGGTAATTAGGCTCTAACGAATTTGCAGTAGGCAGTAACATTTCCGAGGCTATAACATGTATAAACTTCAATACATTACATTCCAATGAGATTAGCATCCTCATAAGCATCCACCAAACTGGTTACGATAGTTCAATCATCAAAACCAGAATCGTCATATAGGGTCTTAGATACCAGTTTCATATACCCTAATTTACCATCAGATGCTAATTGTCCCTAACAAAGATTTTCATAGTTAATGGTGCCAAACAGACTTAAATTCTTAAAATATACAGACAAACCCAAGAAATTAACAGAAAATTCTCAAAATAAATCTTCATGTTCATAGAAGTAGCAGGATGACAGTGTAAAACCTGTCCAGTGTCAAAGAGATTGCACAAGTATATGCCAAAGTCCCGTTGAAGCCACAAGATATCCTTGTCTGATCCATGCATAACCTATGTGAATTAAGGATATCAAACAATGCAGTAGGCCAATAAAAGTGTAGCTAACAAAGAGACCAACCTTTTTCTTCATGGGATCCTTGAATACTTCTCTAAGATATGGGCCAATATGAATTCGAAGCTTCAAAGTATCTACAATAAAATCCTCGGTTCTGGTGGAAATTTGCATCAAGCAAGTCAATCCTTGAAAAGATCGATATTGGTTATGCTCTAAATCAACCTGAGAATAATTACATAGAAATTAGACTCCAGCAAAGAGGTAACATCTTACGAGAATAAAGAAAATAATCCTATATTTGATGCATATGAAGTCCAGACAAACTGGTTTCCCTGATAGCAGAGATAAATACAGTATACACCATTCTTCAAATCAAGGCCACCAGGCAAACACTTCATTCTATATCTTAGCATGCAGTAAACACTTCAATCTATATCTTAGCATGCAGTTACAGTGGAATTACTTCACTCTATACCTTAGAATGCAGTTATAGAGGAACGAGTCACATAAATTCATATCAAGTGCAATCATATTCTTACCGCAAACTCATCCACATTGCGTAATTTAGCTGCTAACTCCTTCAAATCTTTTACTTCCTCCACCAGCTTGAATGGGGTAGATTCTATTGATGGGGGTCTTATGGGTTCAAGATTTGCTATATCTTTATCCACAAAATCCATAACAGAGAGTTTCTCCTGTAAAAAAGTGCAAAAAATAAAATAAAATAAAAATTTTCTCTTATTTTGGCAAGCAAAAAAAAAATTACAGGATATAAACCAGCCAACTATTTAGAAACTATTGTTGAACACAGTAGGATGTGTGACCTCTTAAGAACATAATAATGTTCTTAAAAACAAATGCAGCTTTACCATCATCTAGTTACTATTTGTAACATCACCATTAGCACCAATAAAGAAAATAAGAAAGATGACCTTGATTAAAAGAATGCCTTCCAATAAACCAAAAAACAGTAACACCTCAATGGTCTATTTTACTGAAACTCCTTTTTTCTTCTTCTATTTCAATCATGCAAGGTTCATTAACTTCAGAAGAACTTTAAAAGACAGTTACATTCTTCTTATTCATTAAGAGACGTTCTTAAAAACAAATGCAGCTTTTCCATCATCTAGTTACTTTTTGTAACACCATTAGCACCAATAAAGAAAATAAGAAAGATGGCCTTGATTAAAAGAATGCCTTCCAACAAACCAAATAACAGTAACACCTCAATGGTCTATTTTACTGAAACTCTTTCTTTTTCTTCTATTCCAACCATGCAAGGTTCATTAACTTCAGACGAACTTTAAAAGACAGTTATATTCTCCTTATTCATCCTTCTTGTCTCCATGAGAATCTTTTCAGAGCTATGAAAACCTTCAAGAATTATTTTAATAATTCTAAAAAAAAACCTATTACAACTCATAGATAAAAATAAATGCATCAAATATATCCAATAAAAAAACTATTCAACCAAACATGAACAAAACGCACCACTGCCAATGCCCCCCACTAAGCTATTCAAACAAAAACAGAAATATTAAAGAAAGGCGAAAACGTATATAAAATAACCAACCAGTGGATGAACAAAACGCAACCCATCCTCACTCCTTTGCAACCAAACATGTTCAAAAGGCTGATTCGAATTGTTCACAAGAATATTGTACTCTTCTTGCGGCTTCCGTATTGTCGGTACATGAAACGGAACCTTCGCTTTCCCCGTCGTCACCATTGTCAATGCCCCTTTCTTCACCTTGGCTCCAGAATAAGAATTGGAAGAGCCACCTTCCTTCGTACTCAGTGACTCGCAAACCGAGTCACTCATTAGCCCACTATCCCCTTTCTTCTTTTTCTTCCCCTGAACCAATTTAAACCCGTTATTGTCCGGATCCGACCCGAAAAGGCGACCCGTTTTCTCTTCTTTCTCTTGAAATTCGTCCACGGAAACGTCGAATTGTTCCAGGATATCGTCGTTCATATCAACGAGCCAACGATAAGCTTCATCATCGGTTATACTGTCAATGTTATTAGGGAAATGGATCGCATTGTTAGGGTCCCAGGTTTTAGACGACGAACCAATGAATTGGAGCAAAGAATCGGATGTTTTAGCAATTCGATCGATGGGGAGTCTGAAATCGTCGAAGTTGTTAAAGAAATGAAAGTCTTGATTGGAAGGGAGGGTTCGGGAAGAGGAAGCCAGTGAGGAAAGCGAAGACGAGAGAGGACCTGAAGCTAGGGTTTGAAGAGATTGGGCATTTTTGGAAGGTTCAGATTGGGCTTCCATTGCTATTGGATCGTTGTCATTGTTCATGGTTTTTAGGGTTTTAGGTGAAGAAGGGTTAGGGTTTAAGGAAATTTTGCTCTCTTTTATTTCATTGAAGACGACAAAGGAAAGAAAGAATAACAAAAAAATGGAAAGAAAATTTATTTTATCAAAGAAACTGTGAGGAAAAAACAACAACGAAGATAGCTAGTTTACACGGTTATTTTAGTTTACGGTAATTTGAAATAGGATTATATCTATTTTCTATTTAATTTTTTCTCAATTTAGTACTTAAGATATCAATCACTTTTCAATTTGATACTTAAATAGTCTTGATTCTATTTTTAAGTTTATTTTTGACATTAAAATAATCTGATAACCAAGCACAAAGTCATGTGGTAAAAAAATATAAATATATA
The DNA here is from genome assembly GCF_025698545.1 of Gossypium raimondii. NCBI lineage: Eukaryota > Viridiplantae > Streptophyta > Magnoliopsida > Malvales > Malvaceae > Gossypium > Gossypium raimondii. The sequence continues at coordinate 50,964,311 of NC_068577.1, read as the reverse complement.
TAAATTTGATGGTCGTCAAAACTACCAAATATAAATTCTTACAACAAAATAATAATAAATAGCAGTATAGAGTAGTAGGACCGGTCCCACAGGGATTGTGATTCCTAATTTTCCTGCTTTTGGTTACCAGATTTCTAAGTCTAGGCAGTTGTCGTACCCTTGACTTGAATGTGCGAGGATGTAATATAAATGAAAAATGGGGGAATTTAATTGATAAAGAGAACAAAATAAAATAAAAACAGAATTATGTTTGCAAAATGAAATTAATTTAATTAAATTAAATCGGTAAATTAAATATATATATATATAAGCTTAGCCTCAGCCTCGGTACACTTCGAACTTGAACCAATCCTTGAAAACTGGATTTTCACTTCCAAGCGATAAGTTGGTTATAGCAATCAAGAACATCTCAACCGCCAATTCTTCATTTCGTGGTTGATTCCAATACGACCTGCAAACCAACCATTACCAATTATCTAACTGAGAAACACGCGTTCGCAATTCAAAACTTCGACAGCCTTGCATTCTGAAGAACCTAACTCAAATCAACAGCTTCAATTGCGTGAGTTATTTAAATCTGATCATTGTCTCCTTTGATGGAATCCAACTTACTTTTTCCACCTGAACACGTCAATTTGTTCGTAGGAATTCGAATGCAGTATGTTCGACTTGACTTCCCAACTGTATGCCAAACAACTCCAATCCAACGCGCGCTTTTTAAATTGAAATGGAATTGACTTGACAAATTTGTAGTATCTTACGATAACCGGAGAGATAGTGAATGTCGTGTTAAAGTTTTTTTAATGCGAGTTCATATCTTACGATTGTCTTTTCAGAACGATAACCGGGCCAAAGCTAAAAGGGAATTAGTTGAGCATGAAATTAATCATGCTAGTTGCCGTATGGAAATGACTTTTAATAGAAATGGTGGTGAATGGAAAGGGGAAGGGACTTGAGAAGCAATATAGCCAAAGTATTGAAATGGAAAAAAGAATGGTAGAATGCCAAAATGAATTATTTTATTTCCAACCCAAATGTGTATTCAAATGTGTCCCTCAAAGGTCACCAACACTAAGTATTTATACACATTCCTCATGCTAAACTTAGTAAGATTGCTCCTAAAAAATATCAACTAAAAATCAAACTTAGACTATTTATAGAATCTTGACAAATTCAAAAATCTGATTTTAACCAGTCAACTACTAATTCTTCAATTTGGCCCTCATCTTTGCTTTTCGTTCCAATTTAGCCCATTTTGTTTGATTTTGAATTTCGACACTCTAATTTCATCCCTGATAAGAAAAACACAAGTTTAGTAGCATTTTGTTCAAAAACTAGCCAAAAATAAATACATTAAAAGTACAATTTTAACTTGTTATCAAATTCCCCCTACTTAGTCGATGCTCGTCCTCAAGTATAATGTCTACTAAAAATCATTTGATAGTCTTGTTCGAAATCAAACCTCCTTCCTCAGTCAAGCATAATGCAAACAATTAGGTGAAAAATAAATAAATAAATGTTATGTTCAATTAATAAGTACTTTATAAAATTTCAAACATTATGTCAAATTCAACTACTTTACTAAATTTAGACTTAATCAAACTTGTGAGACAATTGTACTCAATATATATATTTTTAACATATTTGAGACATAGTCAAATCTTTTTACGCGAAATGAGATGACAACCCAAGTACCTCACCACGGTTACTCGATTTGACATTTTTTTTCTCTTTTTTCATTTTTTAACAAATTCGAGACATAGTCAAATCTTTTTACGTGAAATGAGATGACAACCCAAGCCCCTTACCCTTGTTACTTAATTTGACATATCCCTAATTAGTTTATTTCTCTTTTCTTAAGGCAGCTCGGTTAGCAGAGTGTTACAAGTTTCGATTCGTTACTCAAATCTTTTTACGCGAAATGAGATGACAACCCAAACACCTCATTCTAGTTACTCAATTTGGTCACATTTTCGAATCTTCACTCTTAACGAAGCCATTAACAAATTTTTATTTATTATTTATTTAAATGAGTAATTTTATTAGGCAAGTTTAAAGAGCCACCAATCTTTATAAAGTATTGACTTAGCCACAACATATTCAAATCTACAAAATACTTGTTGATCAAATCAAACGATAGTTATTCATGAATTACCTAATTTATTTAAATAAACTAAGCATAAGAATTGGAAGAGCATTTTCAAAACAAATTAAGGAATAATCTTAGTATACGAATTAGCATATGCAAAGAAGAAGTAGCATGGCATGCCCCCCTATTTAACCCACATTGCCCTCAATGTGCAATTTAAAAGAATAGAAAAAGATAAGGGTAAAGTGTACTCCCCATGTATGTTTAATTAGACGGAGGGTGGTTTGAGTAGTTTGGGTTGGTTCTGGCCGGTTTGGTCATAGGTGTATGTTTAGGCAACTGGCAGCAAGCAATGCCCAAATAAATATACTTTTTTTTTAATTTATGCTCGTTGTGTGTTATATTAAGAGGCTACCATGTGTCACTATAAGATTGGCCATCAGTGCCACATTAGCAAAAACTAATGATGTTAGTGTAGAAGTACCAACCTGAGTAACAAAATATAAGTTCAGGTGCTAACTAAGTATAAAAAAAAGTTTAGGTACTAGATTAGTACTTTTGGACAACTTCAGGGGACAAACTACATATTAACCCATTATTTATACAGAATAAAGTAATGTTTTATAAATAATATGGTAAACTACACAATAGTTCACTAACTTTCCTAAATTTTCAGTTTGGATATAGGCATTTTGTAACGGCCCGTTTTCAGTGAAACTGAAATAGTAGTTTTGGGACCACAAATCTAAAGTCAAAAAAAATTATTTTAATATTATTTTGCGGTCTACAGCATGATAGTATGATTTCATAAAAATTTCGTTAAGAAATTTTACCGTTTGTATGCTCAATTTGTGAAAAATAACTAAATCGCGTAAAGTGCGAAAGTTGTGTTCTATTAGCTAAAGGTGTTAAATAGCTATAGAAATTTATAGTGGAGGTCCTTATATGATAATTGGACCATTAAAGGTGATAGTGGATGTGCATGACATGGTAATTGTGTAATTTTTAAAGTTAGGTAAGGGTAAAATTGTAATTAGGTAATAAAAGCTAAATTAAATCAAATGAAACAAAATAGGCCATCATCTTTGAGTTTTCTTCCACCAAAAATTATAGCAAAGAGGAACCTTTGAAAATCTTGAAAATTTGCAAAGAAAATTCCTTGCATGTAAGTGATTCCTAAGCCCATTTTTGTTGATTTTTATGTTTTCGGGATCGTTATAGCTTAACCTAGCTAACTAGGGGACTAATTTGCAAAAATATTGAATAGTTTGAGACTTTCCATTGATGAATATGTTAGGGTTTTGAAGTTTAATGGAAGAAAATGAATCTTTGTTGGGAATTAAACAACTTTTGTTAAGTGATTTTTAATGAAATTGTCAATTAGGGGTTAAATTGAGAAATGTGTAAATTGTGTGGTAAATGTGTAAAATGGTGAAATGTATGGGCTACTATAAGCACATAGGATATTCGGCTAGGCTTGGGTGTAGTGAAATTTCATGAATTTCATTTTACGAGCCTAGGGACTAAATTGTAATGAAGTTAAATGTTTAGAAGCAAAATGGTAAATTTTCCATAACATGAAATTTGGATTGAATTGATTAGAAATATGATTAAATGAGTTAAATCTGATTATATAGATCAAGAAAAGCAACATTTGAAACTAAATCGGGGAAAAGATAAAATCGTGGACTAAACGATCGTATTCTCCGTTTGAGTTTGAGGTAAGTTCATGTAATTAAATTGTGTAGTTATATACTTTAATTGAAATATATGTATGTGGATTGTGTAATTTCAATGTATAATTATCGAACGCATAACCGATGAAGTATGAAGAATACCGAGCCCCGTTTGAACCTTAGAAATTCATAGGATACAAATGACATTTCATTAGAGTTACTGATTTTGGTTGAGATCCTGCATGTGTTACAAAGTCACCACAGCTTGTATGAGCTTACCGATTTGTAGCTCGTGAGAGCTTACCGATTCTCAGCTCGTATGAGCTTACCATATTTCAGCTCGAAGGAGTTTACCGATTATGGCTCGTAAAAGCATACATGTACAGGAATTGACGGACTTAGAGTTCAGTACACATCGCTTGTACTACCCGCGTATCTAACGATATTCTAAGCAGTTCAACAAGCATAGTGTTATTACAAGATTATACAAGTTTGATACGAACTAGTACATGTATTTACATGAAGATGGTTTATATATATGATATATGGATATACGATATAGATGTTACATATGCATAGAATTTTAATAATTGTTGAATTCATACATGATTCTCGATTTTTATGTGTATACATGGCTAACTTGGTGAATGTATACATGGCTAACTTGGTGAATGTATACATGGCTAACTTGGTGAATGGTTATGTTATAGGCTTTGGCCAAATTGAATTGAGTTATGTTGTGAGTTACTTACTTAAAATTGTGGTTAAATGGTAAGTTTAATTCTGTGTTATACGAACTTACTAAGCTTAATTGCTTACTCTGTTTATTTTTTCGTATTTTATGGTGTTTTGGAAACTCGTTCAGATTGGAAGTTGTCGGAGACTGCATCACACTATCAAACAACATTTTGGTACTTTTGACTTATATATATATATATATATATATATATATTTGGGTTAAATGGCATGTATAGGTCTTTTGGCTATTAGAAGCCTATATGTTTTGTTGTGTTGTAGCCATTTAATTTGGCTTGAATTTGGTTATGTATATATGTAAATAGCCTTATAGTATATGATGTATGAAAATTATATGAATGTCTTTATTTTGAGTTAGTATTTCGGGTATCAAATGATTGAGATTTATAAGTGACATACATGCTAAGTTTTAGGCACAAAGGTTTCATATATGTGTTTGACCAATTAGGTACATTTGGATACATAGTTTGCATGATTATGAGTGGCCATTTAAGGTGCCTATAAGTATCATGATGGTAGGTGATATTATTACATGTTATAAACTTGACATTGGTTGGTTTTGAATGCCTATTTATGCCATAGTTGTATGCATATTGATGTGTGTAGGATGGTACCAATTTGGGTGAGAAATATGGCTTGGAAAATGACCTATTTTTGTCCACACGGGCAGAGACACAAGTGTGTGTCTCAGCCGTGTGTCACACACGGCCAGGTGACACGGCCATGTGTCCCCTGTAACTTCCTTAGAAATCAAGTCAGTAGCTTCACACGGGCGTGTGACTTGGCCGTGTGACCCAAGTCAGTGAGTTACACGAGGTCAGACACGGACTGGGACACGACCGTTGTCCCCATTTCGAATGCCCACATGGCCTGGCCACACGGGCGTGTGTCCCATACACTCTGAAAAATTGCAATGTTTTTCTAAAAATTTCTTGAGTACTCGGTTTAGTCCCGAACCACTTTTAATGCCTATTTTGGGCCTCAAAGGCTCGTAATTGGGACCGTATGAATATGAATGATTTTTGAATTGAATGAGAAATGTACATGAAATGTTTGATTGATTGAGTTATAAGTCCGGTAATGCTTCGTAACCCTATTCCGGCGTTGGATATGGGTTAGGGGTGTTACATTTATTGGTCCATCACACCCACTAATACAATAAACCCTAAATCAAATATGCCCTTAGAAATTGAAAATACAACAAAAATACATACAAAATATATGTGTAAAATTAAAAAGGACGAAGGCACCTGAATTGAAAATAGTGGAGAGAGTATAGAGATGGAAGATGATGGACAGTGGTGGAGCCATAAAATTTTTTTTGGAGGGCCGGAATTAAATTATATATTTTTACGATAATAAAAATAGAATTTCATCATTTTAATAGACTATATATTTATAATTTTTAAATGATTAAATTAAATTTTATTATTTTTTGAAGGGCCAAAGTACAATTTTACTATTATTAATTTAAAATTTAAAAAATTATAAAAAAATCTAAATGAAAAATTTTCCATTTTAAATAGTCCCTTTGCTCGCCACCATCCAATAGTTGGACTATTATTTCCAATTATTCTTAACTTTTAAAATGTTTTTATATGATAAATCAGAAATAGTAAAATGTATATATATATGTGTGTGTGTCAACAACAATAATTTACAAATTCAGATAAGCCATATCTAAATTTAAATTAATAATAATTTTCTACTAAATTTAGTTTTTAGTTATCACTATATGAACAGTTTTAATATTATTGTAAATAATAAAATGAATTTTCGAAGCATCTTTGAAACAACATCATATGCATAATTTTTAAAGGTATAATGATTTACCTTAACTTTTAAGTTTTAAAAAATATTTTAATTTTTATTTAATTTTTGTCAAAAACTAGTGAAAAAGATGCAAGTGGACTAGTGATTTTTGTTAAAAAAAAATTGAAATAAATGAAAAAATTAACATTTGTTAACTCTTTTTTTAGTTTCTGAAGATATCTACTGAAGTGAGTCTAGTAACTAATCATCCGCATTTTATAGGCTCATTAAGAAGATAGATGTTAGCCACGAGTTTTATAGTTACTCCATACCTAAGGCAAGGATCAAACCTTCGACCATTGATTAACATTTATTAATTTTGTTAATGTGACAATCCATATATATGCCACGTCAACAATTAATTTAAAATTTTAAAAATTCTAAAAATTATTGAGTATTATTATAATTTTATTATTAAATAAATTTTATACTTATGTATAGTTTTTAGGCTTTGCTTTTTAAATAAGTTTAGTAATTTCATATTTTTAAAGTTTCCATAAATTTATATTTTAAACTTTTAAATAAAATTTAATGTATGCCATATCAAGAAAGTAAACAAATATTAAAATTTTTATTTATTTTGAGTGATTTGAAAAAATAAAAATATAAAACTAAAAATGTGAAAATTAAATACAAAGTTAAAATAATTTTTTTATAAAATAGGAGGATCAAATAAATTATTATGTAATTTTTAAAAGATATTTTTATGTAATTTTAAAAGATGTAGAGTATCAAGTTTGACAACTGCATTTTGACTCTCTATGGGCCAATCATATATTTATGGTTATGAAATTATGAGTCCCCAATCTCCATGTGATTTTAAAATGCAAGAAAAATATACTGTATAGTACATAACGGAATTCGTGGTGAAACTTTTTTATTTTCTATTAATTTTGTAATTTACAAAATACTCACTTAACTTTTGTATAATTTCCTTTTATTACCGAATCATGAAAAGTAATATTTTAGTCAATAACGTTATCGACTTATAATATTTCTGTTAATAATTGTTACAGCCTCAATGAAAAATGACGTAACATGTTAACTCAAGGGTTAATATTTAATTTGAACCTTGAACTATAATTGAGATATTCAATGTGGTATTTTATAATTTTTAATAATAATTTTGAAAAACTTATAAAATTTCTAAAAATATAAAAGTGTGAAAATTCATTATTTACTTTTTGAAATTATAAAAAATATTTATAAGATTAGAATTATGTAAAAATTTAAAACTTCATAAAATTCTAAAACATATATATATGAAATCTGGAAAAAATAATTTTCATTAATCTAAATATTTTATAAATTAAATGGGTTAGTAAAATTTATTTCTTAATTTCTTTGTCCTAAGATCATATTTTCATCGTGTTCATCGTAGTTCCCCAGCACTATCATAAGTAAATGATAATTCAAAATTCATACAATCTCCATTTTTATACTGTACAGTTACTTATTAGTTCTAATGAAAATATAAAATAACTTAAACATTTATTGTCAAATCATATATATTTATATGAGTACCTTTTTTAATCAAAGATTTCACATTCGGATGTGCGGTCGAATTAGTTAGACGATTAGTTTTTGGTTCAACCGATTCACTTAGTTTAATTAAATAAAATATCAAAATTAGAAAATAATAATAGAGAAAACCGGTTCAATCACTAATTTCATCCATTTTTTAACTCGATTCAACTAGTTTTGAATGGTTCGCTAGTTATCTAATTCATCTTTTCAAACGATATGCCAACCGATTCATGATCTAATCAATTTTATCCGATTCAAATAACATTACTTATTTGTGACATCTAACTTTGTATAATTCACTTTTACTCAATTTTTTTTGTCAAATAAAAAACATATTTCTATTTAAATAATATGTAGCCAATTAAACATAGTGTACCACATTAAAAATGCAAATATTACAGAATATAATTACTTATATCGTTATAGTTAACTAAACAAAAATATAATACGACTTGGATGGGTAATGGGGTGCGAGTTAGAGTCGTCCATGGGCGGGCCGGCCCGGAAAAATTTTCGCCCGACTCTTAGGCCCGGCCTGCCCGCCCAAATATGGGCTCGAATTTTGCCCAGTTCCCGGCCCGAAAAAAAAGTAAGCCGAGCCTGCCCGCCCGCCCGATTTTTAATAAATACAAAAAAATATTTTAAAATAAAAAATAAAAAATATTTTAAAAGTGTTTTAAAATTAAAATAAAAAATAAAAATAAAAATATATATTTATTATATTCGGTGGGTGGGCCCCCGGCCAAAAAGTTGAGCCCGAGCCCACCCCATTTTTTAAACAGCCTCATTTTTTGCCCAAGCCCATATTTCGGCCTATATTTTACCCGAACCTCCCATATTTCTAGGCGGGCCGTCAGGCGGTAAGGCCGCCTTGACCATGGACAGTCTAGGTGCAATGATAATACGTTTAACTTATTTTTTATCCTACGTTACAATATCGCTACAGTATGTATTCTCACTGCCACCGCTGTTTTTATACTAACCGTAGGTAAATACACCTCCCATCCAAACCCACCCTTAAAAAAACTAAGTAAATATATTAATTTTTTTTCAAGCATGATTTCAATCGCTCTAAAATAGGTTTTTTTTTAAACAATAGCTTTCTCTTTAATATAATTCTTCAAAATTTTTAACTACAAACAATTGTTTTTGCACTTAATTAAGTCTTTAATGTTGAAATTTTAACATTTTCAATTTTCAAAATTTGAAATTAAAAATATTATTAGATTTATTTAAATATGTTATAATAACAAAAAAATCTAAATTGTAATTTATAAACAAATTAAAAATATTATTAAAATTTATAAATTAACATAATTTATAAGCATATTACATTTCAAATTAAATAATGTTTTAAACTAATATGAAATACTTTTGAAAATACAAAAAATAAATATAAAACAACATCTATAAATTAAAAAAATTAAATAGTTTTGAACAAAATATTTTTAAACACATGTAAACATATTTAAAATATTTATTTACATAACGAACTTTTAAACCGGTGAGAGGAATTAGACAAGGGGATCCTCTTAGTGTCACGGGCCAAAGTGCAAAGCCCGCGACCATATTACAAAATGCTCCCCATAGAGGTCGACCGATTAGATGGGGAACATTTAGCCCACAAGAACTGGCCCGATTCCAAGAATTATTAGAGAAGCCTGGTTGGCCCGATAATGAAGATATGACAACATAGGCTATTTTTAGTAAGTAGAGGAATCATATATTATAGATTTGATATGATATGATGTAATCTTGTAAATCACTAAAATTAAGAGATAGGCTAATCTCGTCCGTCGATGTAATTTGATCTGGACCATCTGGTTTGGGGAGCTCAACTATAAATAGAGAGCCTCCCCCTCACTTGTAAATCATCCATTGTATGTTAATTTCTTAATAGTAATAGAATTATTTGAGCATTTACTCAAACACTTTGTGTGCATTATTTCCTTGGCTTTCTGTTGTTCATTTGTAGCTTCTTTTGGCACAACCGCTTCCGCTATACGAATTGGTGCCTTAGAGGAATTCTAAAGGAATCCTCCCTTTTGGGTGTAAAGGTTGAATTAGGTGAGTTTTGAGCAAACGGATCGCCTAAGGCTATACGGATCGCAAGACGAAAGATCTAGCCTCGTGACAAGCGGTATCAGAGCTATTGGTTCGAAGGTACTGTTGAAATGTTGAAAGAAGTTGTTGATCAGAATAAGCCAATGCTTGAGTTGATCGAGGAGTCCGTAGGGAACATAAAAGAAACGCTAGAGTTGGTCGAAGGATGCACAGATGGGTTTGACTTAATGGAAGAGCAACTCAGAGAATTTGTGCTAGATTCTCTCAGTGTCAATATGGAAAAGATGAATGAATTAGTCAATTCTACTACAAAAAAGCTAGCAGAGAGGGATAAGACTCTCGAGGATATGGTGTTAGCCATGAAGAAGAAAATTGAAGAGCTTAAGGGGGAGCTCACAATTTATAAAACTGCTTTGAATAATGAGATGTTGTCTTCAAGGCCGAAGCAACAAGCAATGGATGTTCCCAAACCGGAGAAGTTCAAGGATACAAGGTCCGCAAGGGATGTGGACAATTTCTTGTAGGAAATGGAGCAATGCTTCCGAGCGATGAGCATCGAGGATGATATCATTAAGGTAAATACTGCTTCAATCTATTTTACTGATGTGGCTCTCTTGTGGTCACGTTGTAGGTCCACGGATGAGAAACATTGTGGGAACGCAATTGAGACTTGAGAGTAATTCCAAAGAGAGTTAAAGAAGCAGTTTTACACACAATATGTTGAGAATGAGGCTCGGGCTAAGTTGCATCATCTTACGTAACAAGACACTGTTCGGGAATATGTTCGGGCATTTAGCAAGTTGATACTTCAAATCTCTAACTTGAGCGAGAAAGAAGCGTTCTATTGGTTCAAGGATGGGTTAAAGGCGTAGGCAAAGCATGAGTTACGTAGGCAGGGAATCACCGAACTTACTGTAGCCATGGCCGAAGCAGAGTCCTTTGTTGAGCTTGGTCCAACGAAAAACAAGTTTGAGTCATCTAAGCCCAATGGTGAGAGAAACCATGAGAAAGATGAAGAGGGACATAGTGATGATGGTAATAGTACCGATAGCACAAGTGGTAATGGGAAACCACGAGATGCGAAGCTGAGATCCAACAACCCAATGGACAATGAGAAGATGATAAAATGCTTCCTTTGTTAAGGACTACACATGGCGCAAAAATGTCTAAAGAAATCGATGATTTTCGCTATAAAAAAAAGATGAGTCGAAGGAAGAGGTGAAACCTTTTGAGAAAAAGACATCGAGGGTCAATTCGATGGTGCTCATTCTTAAGAAAATGAATGGTGGAGAAGGGTTGATGTTTGTAGACATCAACATTACCAGTCAGAAGTGGAGTGTTCTTGTCAATACGGGAGCATCAGACTTGTTCATATCGAAAAAGGCTGTGGAGAAACTTGGTCTCTCAATTAAGAAATCAAATAGAAAGATTAAGATGGTAAATTTTGAAGAGGCCCCAACTGTGAGAATAGTTCGTAATGTGGAGCTACAAATCGGCGAATGGAAGGGCAAGAAAAACTTTGAGGTAATCCAATTAGATGATTATGATTATGTATTTGGCTTAAACTTTCTTGACAAGATTTAGACAGTTCTTTATCCATGGGCCGATCAAATTCATATTTGCATTGGTCCATTATCAAAGATTGTTGTACTGGTGCATCGAGATATGAAGGTTGGGACCAAGGTGTTGTCATCAATCCAACTAGTTAAAGATGTTTCACATGGGAGAAACATTAACTCGATAGAACGAAATACTACGAAAGCCCATTTGAAAAAGTTAATGGAGCATGAGAACGATATGATGCTTGTGAAGTTGATTGTGGAGCCGCCACCTTTGGGAAGGGTGAGTTGTGTATTGGACTTCGAAGGGAAAGAAGCGATGTAAAAGCATTCAAAACGAGTAAATACTGAGAGTAAGGTACATTGCGAACACTCTGATAGTGTTTTGAATTCTAACTTGTTGGCTTGGCAAGGTCGTAGGGGCCCTTTCAAAGTTCTTAAGCAAGGAGGCCGATGGACTATGGGCGATACAAAGCCAAGATGTGAGAATCAAGGGGATTCCAATAGTAACAAGTCAAAATTGGGGCAAGTTAGAGCGGAGACTTCTTGCCAACGGGATGTACCAACGAGTGCAACAGTTCAAGTTAAGAGACAATGGAAGCCGAGAAAAATGTTTCGAAAGAAGGAACAACCCAATCGCGAAACAAGTCAGGAAGAAGCCAAGGCAACGAGAGAGTTCCAAGGTGAATCAAGTCAATGTCATTCAGAAGTCACAACGAGGGCATTTCGAAAATGGGTGGGGGAGAATGTCACGGGCCAAAGTGCAAATCCCGTGACCATGGCACAAAATGCGCCTCATTGAGGTTGATCGATTAGATTGGGAATATTTAGCCAATGAGAACTGGCCTGATTCTAAGAACTATTAGAGAAACCTGTCATATTAAAGCCTGGTTGGCCCGATAATGAAGATATGGCAACATAGGCTATTTTTAGTAAGTAGGGAAATCATATCTTATAGATTTGATATGATATGATGTAATCTTGTAAATTCCCAAAATTAAGGGATAGACTGATCTCGTCCATCAATGTATTTTAATCTGGACCATCGATTTTGGAGGAGCTCAACTATAAATAGAGAGCATCTCTCCCACTTGTAAATCATCCATTGTATGTTGAATTCTTAAGAGTAATAGAATTCTTTGAACATTTACTCAAACACTTTGTGTGCATTCTTTCTTTGGCTTTTTGTTGTTCATTTGTAGCTTCTTTTGGCATAATCTCTTCAGATATACAAATTGGTGCCTTTGAGGAATTCTAAAGGAATCCTCATTTTTGGGTGTAAAGGCTGACTTAGGCGAGTTTTGAGCAAACGGATCGCCTAAGGCCGCATAGATCGCGAGATGAAAGATCTAGCCCCATGACATTAGTACCTTCTTATTTTTAATTTGTAGTGAGGGCCTTTCAACACTTATGAAGATGGCCTCGAGGGAGGGTCGATTAAGGGAGCAAAGACAAGTAGAGAGGGTCTGTCGGTTTCTCATTTATTGTTTGCTGATGATAGTATATTGTTTGGAGAAGCTAGCGAGAGGGGTGTACAAGTTTTGAAATCAATCCTAAGGGAATATAAAATATGCTAGGGGCAATGCGTCAATTACGACAAATCAATAGTTTTTTATAGTAGCAACACTTCCGAAGAGTCTAGGCGAGTTGTTTCTAATATTCTTGGGGTGAGAAATTCAAATAATATGGAAAGATATCTTGGTTTGCCGAATGTTGTGGGGAAAAATAAAAAAGTTTCTTTTCAGCTCTTAAATGATTGCATGAGGCAACAGATTGAGAATTGGAATGTGAGGTTCCTTTCTCAATGAGTTAAGGAAGTGTTTATTAAAGTTGATTTACAGGCGATACCCACTTACACTATGACCTGTTCTTTACTTCCAAAGTCTTTGTGTATGGAATTGGGTAGCATAATGGCTCAGTTTTGGTGGTAAAAAGGACAAGGTCGAAAAGGGGTTTATTGGTGCAGTTGGGAACGACTTTGCGATCTTAAGGAGAATAGGGGTATGGGATTCCATAGTTTATCCAATTTAATGTTGCGTTATTAGCTAAACAAGGTTAGCGTATTCTTAATTATTTAGATTCATTATTAACGAAAGTTCTAAAGGCTAAGTACTTTCCAAATATAGATTTTCTTAATTTTGAGTTAGGACAACTACCTTCATATATCTGGAAGAGTGTATGGGAAATTAAAAGATTGCTAAAGACTGGGATTTGTTGGAGGGTGGAAACGAGTTAGAATATTTTAATTGCTACTGATGCGTGGCTCCCTGGATCTGTAAGTTATAAGGCAGAATCAATTAGGAATGACAGTGTGAACTCAGGTAAAGTAATGGATCTTATTGATGAACAAAAGAGAGAATGAAAGTTTGACTTAATTTTGTCTACCTTCTTCAGAGAAGAGGCAAATAGAATTGTTCGAATTCCCTTAGCAATGGAACCTCATGTGGACTTCATAGTATGGAAAGGGGAGGCCTCAAAAGAATTCTCTGTGCGAAGTGCTTACAAACTTTTAAATGGCTTTCTTCCTAATTATTTACAGGCTAAAGGCTAATTTATTTTACAAAAAATTATGGAATATTCACATTCCATGGAAAATTAAAATCCTAATGTGGAAAATTTCTTGGAATTTTATTCCCCACTTTGTTAATCTTCGGTGTAAGAGATTCCTATCAGTGGTAGTATGTCCCAGATATAGAGCAACTGTTGAAAACATCGATCATATCTTCAGAGAATGCCCTATGATGCGAGAAGTTTGGATTAATTTGAATCTGGAATGGGTATTAACAAATTTGATTTTGTTACATTGGGAGTGGCTTACTTGGGTGTTCAAGAATAGTTCCATCATTCAATATTGAGTATTTTGTTGCCCTTTTTAGGCGATTTAGACGGGCAAAAACAAAGGATTACACGAGAGAAAAAAAAGTACGGGCCCAGAAGTTACTGCATGGATAAACAAATATATTAAGGAACCTTATGGGTGTGAGGTTCGAGATTTTACCATGAGGTACGAGTCTATGGGTTGGTGCCTATTAGTTGGTTCCATTGTCAATCTTAATTTCGACGTCGCTTTTGATAAATCTCGGATAAAATGAGTCTCAGGGGTGGTGGTTAGAAATGCCTCAGGAGAGGTCTTCGCCTTCAAAACAGTGGTTCACGGAGAGGTGGCCTTTTCGTTTGCAGTAGGGGCCCTAGCGTGCCTCAAAGCAGTGTTTATGGGAAAACAGATGGGGTTCATATTAGTTATCATCGAAGGAGACTCAGTATCAATAATAAAAAAAAGTAAATCAGATAAGACTGATAAATTGGTGATTGGGGGTATAATATAAAACATTCAGCAGCAAAAGCAATCTTTTCACCAAATAGCCTTTCAACATACATACATATCTGCAAATCTTATGGCTCACAACTTAGCTAGAGAGGCGATGAAAGAAGATTCGCGAGCATACCTAATCAGAAGGGTCCTTGAGCAATGAACATCGGAGGTGGATCTGCGGAGAAAAAGAAAACCTGATTGAGGGTTGTTCGATAGGTGGTCTTTGCGTAGAAAGAAAAAAAGAAAATGAGATAGTTGATGGGTTTGGAAATCGCTTTTCTGGGGACTGGAATTGGTGCATTAATTACGGATATGCTGATTGGATTCCAACTGTGATCAGACTGGAAATTTATTTTAATTTTCTGTTTAGTTTTTTTAATTTGTTTGTTTTGGTACATGTTTTAAGATTTTTTTTTGCTACTGTTGGGTTATGTTTTTGTTTTTTGGTGGGCTTGTGAATTTTGGCTAATTTACCAAAAAACCGTTTTTTTTAAATTTACCGAAATGGGTTGAATTTTTGATTATTTACCGGAATGGTCCATTTTCCGAGAAATTGCGTCCACGTCAGTGCGATGTCAGGGTACATTGCAAGACATCGCGTCCACATCAGCGCGATTTCCTTCCTCGTTAGTAGGTCGCGTTGACGTGGACGCGATGTCCTACCACGTAGCACGTTCCTGGGGACGCGATTTTGACGTATTTTTCACGTTTGGTTTTTTTGGCTTTTAGGGTTTAGGGTTCAGGCTTTTTAGGGTTTTTAGGTCCCGGAATAAATTATTTCGAGTTGACGTTTCTGGTCAAATTGTATAAAATCGCTTCTACCAGGATGCTATTTGAGAAGAAATTGTGAAATCGCGCCCTCGTGGACGCGATTTTGCTACAGTAGGTCATGTAAGAAATAAATTTTTTTTGACGTTTCTGAGCAAATAGTATAAAATTACTTCTACGAGGATGTTATTTGAGAAGAAATTATGAAATCGCGCCCTCGTAGACGCGATTTTGCTACAGTAGGTCATGTAAGAAATAATTTTTTTGTTAACGTTTCTGAGTAAATAGTATAAAATCGCTTCTACCAGGATGCTATTTGAGAAAAAAATTGTGAAATCGCACCCTCGTGGACGCGATTTTGCTACAGTAGCAAGTTTGGGCTGAAGCTATAAATTAGGCAGAAAATATTCTTAGAATACATAAGTCATAACAGAAACAATTTAGAGAGGCTAAGAAAGTTAGAGTTTCAAAATGAGTGAACGTATTAGTGCTGTTATTTACTACGATGGTGAGGTTTGCCACACCGAGAATGGTGTTGTTTTTTTGTCGAAGAATACGGTGCGACTGTCATTTAACCAGAACATAGATTTGATAGAACTTCGTAAAAGAATTAGGCGTAAAATCTTCAGAACGACGCCAATGAAAGTTCTGTCAATCACGTATCAATTTTTTTCTTGTGTTGATCCGGTGACATATGACTCGTTCGACATAAAAGGTGCTCGTAGCTTGAAGGCAATGGTGCAGACTCATCTTGCTAGTGGAGCAACTTATTTTGAGTTATATGTACAATTTACGTCGCCAACTGACGTACTTCCGTCCGGTGTTCGAGATGTATACACTACCCCTGGCCGACACTCGGTTAGCAGGTTACAAAATACAGAACAGCCCATATTTGGTAGCGGTGTCAAATGCACATCCCCCGCAAGACACTCTGTCGATGGATGGGACATGTACGTCGGTGGCTCGACGTTTGATGCTGGAAATACGTACTGGGGAACTGCATCAAGTTCTAGTGGATGGCAATCTATATCCAATCGAGGACGTTATCGAATACCCAGAAGAAGGGATGACGTACTACCTACGACGTTAACCGGTGGGGGGACGTCGTATGCTGTAGATGATTGTGGGTTAGGAGATGACTTTGATGTAGATCCACCTCGAGAGCCCGGGCTGGATGGTACAGAAGTGAGATTATTTTCTGAATCGGAGCCTATTCAAACAGAAGGTGAAGATGCTGAAAGGAGTTCAGATGATGAAGAAAATCCACGATTCAGAGCATACTCACCTTCAGCCCACATGCATAATGTCGATTTTTCAGCAGATGATACGTTAGAGTTTCCAGATCTACCACACCGGTTGCGCGATCGTACAAGTTCGGGGGTAGATTTCGGTGAACTTGAAGTTGGTAATCAGTTTACCAACAAGGATAGTTTTATTGGTGCTTTGAAACAGCATAGCATCAAAAACGACGTTAATTACCACGTTGTTAAATTAAAATCTGATAAGTTTGAGGCGAAGTGTGCGATGCAAGACGACATATGTTCATGGAAAATCGTCGCCTCGTTAAGGAAAAGGACAGGGTTGTGGGAGATAAAAAAGTACAAAGGTCCACATACATTTGCTGTAGGTACATGATTGAATGTATCTGAATAATAATTTTATTTTGCAATGTTGCATTATTTAATGTACTCCCTCTGTAGGTGTTTCACAAGATCATCCCAAAATGGATTCAGCTATGTTAGCTAGCTTGATACTGCCCACGATAAAAGTAGATCCGAGGATTTCAGTGCCAGTGATAATTGCCAATATCCGTAGCCAAATGGGGTACACGTCCTCTTACCGTAAGGCTTGGATAGCTAAGAAAAAGGTGTTGGAGAATATGCATAGTGGGTGGGACGCCTCATATAATGAAATATGGCAGTGGTGTCAGGTGCTAGAGAGATACGTCCCAGGTGCCATCACAGACCTTGAAATGGAACATGCGTACTACAACGACCGATTGCTGCGTGGATGCCAAGTGTTCAAATGCCTATTTTGGACCTTTAAGCAATGCCGAGACGCATTTCCATACTACAAGCCGTTGGTACAAATTGACGGTACCTTCATGTTCGGTAGGTATACTCATCGGCTATTGGTTGCAGTGGCACAGGACGGCGGTAGGAGAATTCTTCCAATTTTATTTGCAATAACACCGGGGGAGTTGTCTGATGACTGGGATTTCTTTCTCTCTAGGTTAAGGAGGCATGTCTGCCCCCAACCTGATATCTGTGTTATTTCAGATCCGGGCGTCGGTATACTAGCTGCATTTGATCGAGAGGGAAGCTTGTGGCAGCGCACACACCATAGATATTGCCTAAGACACGTTGCTTAGAACTACTACAGGTAATATCCATCTAAGAGGAAACGACGACAAGTGACCAACATGGGTATTTAGTTTATAACTGTATTATTTCGTTTGTCAATTTGAATTAGTTTTATTGGTAGAAGTGGTATAAAATATTCGCTATTATCTTATATTGGCAGGGTATGAAATAAATAAAGATCGTTTTCAGGAGATGTTGGCCATTTTACGATCCCAAAATGGAGAAGGGGCGGACTACCTTTGTAACATACGTTTCGAACAGTGGACACAAGCATACGACGGAGGCCTACAATATGGCCATATGATGTCGAACCTGGCTGAATGCATAAATTCTGTTCTTAAAGGAACGCACCATCTACCGATAACATCGGTTGTGCGAGAGACATATTTCTGATTGGCGGTGCTATTTCCAAAGCGAGCAGCAACTTATGCAGGCCAGATGCAGGGTGGCCATGTATGGTGCAGTAAGGTAGTTCAAGAAATTAACAAGGCGATGGCGAGGGTAAACATCATGCACGCAGTGTGTGACGATCGAGACAATTTATGGTTTCGCGTGACAGAGTTTGACAGACCGTACCAAGGTGTTGTTGACGGGCAGTATCGTGTACACTTGCGAAACAGAACTTGTGACTGTGGAAAGTTTGATGCACTTCGTTATCCATGTGCTTATGTTATTGCATCTTGTCAGAAACTCCGTCTGAATCCGATGAGTTATGTGGACAAAGTGTACAAACTAGAAAACATGTACAACGTATGGAGACACGTTTTTCCACCGGTCCCAGATGAACGTAAGTGGCCGCCCGTATCTCTTGCTCCTTTTAAGCTGTTACCGGATAGAGAATTGCGTCGCAAACTAAAGGGTCG
This sequence comes from Gossypium raimondii, assembly GCF_025698545.1. Taxonomy (NCBI): domain Eukaryota; kingdom Viridiplantae; phylum Streptophyta; class Magnoliopsida; order Malvales; family Malvaceae; genus Gossypium; species Gossypium raimondii. The sequence continues at coordinate 50,945,521 of NC_068577.1, read as the reverse complement.
ACCTTGCTCCACCAGAATACGGAACAATATGGATATCCGAGAAGCAGCCAGTCAACAGAAGTTGTGCGGATGGTGTAGGAACCCAGGCCATACAAGTCTTACATGCCCTAATAGCAATAGCTGAATGTAATTTTAGAAAAAAATATATTTTCTTCAATTATTAATTGATAATTGTATTAATTGTTAGTAAAATTATCAAATTAGTTTAATTTCTTAATTGTTAGTACCAGTCAAAACATTTTACCAAATCTAACATTATGTAAAATTATGTAAAATTATTAAGCCGTAAAAATTTTGTTAATGGTTAGTAAAATTATCAAATTATGTAAAATTATTAAGTCTAAAAATTGTGTTAATGGTTAGTAAAATTATCAAATTATGTAAAATTATTAAGTCCAAAAATTGTGTTAATGGTTAGTAAAATTAAGTTAGGTTAGGTTAGGGTTTTTAATTAAGTTAGTTTAGGGTTAGGTTTTTAATTAAATTAGTTTAGGGTTAGGGTTTTTAATTAAGTTAGGTTAGGGTTAGGGTTTTTAATTAAATTAGGTTAGGGTTAGGGTTTTTAATTAAGTTAGGTTAGGGTTAGGGTTTTTAATTAAGTTAGGTTAGGGTTAGGGTTAGGGTTTTTAATTAAATTAGTTTAGGGTTAGGGTTTTTAATTAAGTTAGGTTAGGGTTAGGGTTTTTAATTACCTCGAAAAAAATTCTATGCCTATTATATCAAATAAACTTCTATTTTATTACATCAAATAATATTAAAATAACTCGAAAAAATTTCTATGCCTATTATAACAAATAAACTTCTATTTTATTACATCAAATAATATTAAAATAACTCAAAAAAATTTCTATGCCTATTATATCAAATAAACTTCTATTTTATTACATCAAATAATAAATTTAAATACGACAATCAATGTCTATGCCCGAGGGATTCGGTTCAACATGGCGGCCGTCGATGGTTGCGCGCTAGATTCCTCCTTCCTCTAGCTTCCGGAGGCGGTTGTTCTTCCTCTGGTGGTGATTGTGCTTCTTCCGGTTCGGCATCTAGTTGTCGAACTTGGAACGATGATCCACCTTTAAAGAATAGTGTATGTGGAGGTGTTTGCATCATGAACGGTGACGGTGTTTGAAAGCCATACGTTGCTGGCGATTGGTAAAAATGAGAGCTCCCCGAAGGTATGTGCGATCCCTCCTGCGCCGCTGGCCTAGATATCGACGATCCGCTCGGCATAACAGGAAATAGAGCTGAACCGGGTATTTGGCTCCAACCTGCCATAGTATTCGGAAAAGGAGAGCTCTCCGATGGCCCCCCTTGCGATCCCTCCTGCGCCGCTGGCCTAGATATTGACGGTCATTCGACATAACAGGAAATGGAGCTAAACCGGACATTTGGCTCCAACCTGCCATAGTATTTGGAAAAGGATATATGTAAGGTTTAGGGTAAATATAAGGGCTAGGAAACACACTGGCATCATAGGGAAAGGCAGTTGCGTGGGTATCATCTGTTGAATTGCTGCGTCAGGTGACTGCGTCGGTGCTCTCGTTGGGGCCGGTGATTGCATGGCCGCTGATGATGAGCTGGGTGACTGTCTGGGCCTCGTTGAGAGGCTGCCTTCGTAGTCTTCTCGTCTTAGATTTAGAGGCTCATGCCTTTCCCTTCCGACACGTGTTTGCTGCTGCCTCTCATCTGCCGTAAGTAAATACGGCTTGCCATGGATCCTAAACCATGGCATGTATTCTGGAACGCACACTAACTTCGGAACGATGATTTGTTCCCGAGTAGGTAGATATTCATGTCGATTTTCCCACATTTCCTCGTACTCGGACCAGTATCTACGCCAATCCATACCTAATAGTTGAAGGTCGATTTTGTGGTGCTCGTCAAACTCCTCAAGGTCTGCAGGAATCGGTTGTCTACATCCAAACTGTCGTAGCACTCTGTCTGTTTGGTGGGGCTCCACGGTTGCATAGTTGATCAACACCACTTTCACGTGCCAAGCGTTTAGATTTTGTAAAAACTCTTCCGAGATTACTGCCAGAATTGTCGGATCCTCGTATGGTGTCCATTGAAACTATATGAACATGATAGAAATATTAGTTATATACATAATACTAAATACTAAATACTAAATATCAATTGACTAGCGAATGTATGGAAATATCTATTTGCAATAATACTTACTTCTGCTTCTGACCGTTGGTCCAATAGAAGCCGTATATCTTCAAGTTCAGACGGTAATCCATGATAACTTGCCGGATGGTTCCACCTAATTAAATAAATATTTAGCATACTTTTATTCTTACAAAATCTACATAATAATTCCAAAATGTAATATAAAATTTACCTCGTTACGAGTGGGAATGTATATGGGTGGTTCACTCGAGGACGTAGAAATGGAAAGCGAAACTAAGTCCATGATTGCAGTAGTGACAGGCAACCTCCGATGTTTGCTCTCCTCGGTCGCGTCGCCTCGCACATCTCCCGATATAATGTTGCCAAGACGGCAGACCCCCAACTAAATTCACCGGCTCTTCTAAAATCAACGAGTTTTAGCAGCCACCTTAGATGTACATGGCTCCGTGACGTGTCCAGCATCAGATAACCTCCAATTATTTGAAGAATGCATGATCGAGCATATCAGATTCTTTCAATTTCAGTTGAATTTGCATTCGGATCGGGGAATGTGGCACGTAACCAGCCCATCTCGACCTTACCTCCATCCATTTTTTCCGGAATAGCGCTCAAAAGCTCGTAGCACACCGCCTCCCAATTACTAGATTGGGCAGACCCGGTGACTGGGTGCCCGTCCACTGGCAATCCCAACTGCATGCTGACATCTTCTAGAGTGATAGTGCACTCTCCACATGGAAGATGAAATGTGTGCGTCTCGGGTCTCCACCTCTCGATCAACGCACTAATCAGTTTCGGGTCCAACTTGCATCCCCGACCTACCGTCGCTACGTGCCAAAAACCCGCTTCCCGCAGGTAGTTCTCTACTAACGGTGATGGAGGAGCATGCATATTCTGGATATTGCATTCCAATACCGGATCTTCTGACTTTTATAACAAATAATAAATTAATAATTATCTAAAAATACATAAATAAAAAATCTTAAATAATAATTAAAAATTAAATTTAATACTTACCATTTTCATTTGCTCCACCAATATGTGATTCCTATCAAGACGAATCAATGATCCTACCATTGATGAAAATATAAAAATTTAAAATTATTTTAAAAAATATAAAAATATAAAATTATTTTAAAAATGAAATTGAGGGGAAATTGAATTTAAATATGGATTTGAGAGAATTTTCGGAGGAAATTGAGAGGAAATTGAAATTAAATATGGGTTTCAGAGAATTTTGGAAGGAAATTGAGAGAATTTTGGAAGGAAATTGAGAGGATTAGAGAGGAAATATTAGATAGGATTTGTTTGTGAAAAAAAATAAAGGGGTGGGTGGTATTTATAGTTTTTTTTTTGACCGTTGGGGTACTGTTCACGCGCGGAGGACATCGCGTCCACGTCAGCAGACGTGGACGTGATGTCCTGACATGTACCCTGACATCGCGCTGACGTGGACACGATTTCCCGGAAAATGGACCATTCCGGTAAATAATCAAAAAATCGGCCCATTTCGATAAATTTTGAAAAAAACCGGCTTTTATTGGTAATTTCCCCGTAAATTTTGTTAGCCTAATTATATTTGTCTTATTTTTTAATATACTAGTCTGATTTATAAAAGAAAAAATATTGATATCACAAACCATCATAAAATTTATAAAAATATAAAGAATTTAATATTTTTTAATTTAAACACAAATCAATCTGTAAATTGCAGGTGTAAAAAAAGACTAGTTATTTATATATAAATCCAAGAGACCCAAATCCACAAAACCCGTTTTCAGAACCGGATCCTGGGACAGCTCTAACTATGACCCGAATCAAGATTCGACCCATGGGCCATGCTTACCGACAAAACCAGTTAAATACCCAACGGAAGATCTATTTGACAAACTTAGGGAGCCCACGGCAATGGCAGCATCCCCCCAAACAATTGCTTGCTTACTTGCTTGACTGCTGCAACAAGTCATTTAATTTTGACGATTTTCATTTCATCTTTTCTGATGGAAGATTCCAATTTGCCTTCGCTTGTTCGACTCAGCATTGGTAAAATTCTCTGCATTTCAAGTAATCTCTACATATTCTTTCATCAATTCCCAGTCAGTTGCTTAATTTAGTAAAAAGTTAAAAGACTTTTCGATCGGTTCATTAATAAACAAGAAAACCCCAAAATTTTCTCTTAGCTCTTCAGCTTTGATTAATGGTTCAAGTTAAACCCCTTTGTTTGATTTTCTGAATTTGGCATTTTCTGAATCAGGAACCTGATGTACGTACATGTGAACTTGCTGCATTTGCTTTTCTGGGTGTCACTTATCTTTTAAGTCTTAGTTGTTTTTGATGTAAAAAGATTGTGGAGTTGAATTTTGTAACTAATTTAGTTTTAGTTTAAATTTAAAGCTATAGCTTCATTTGAATGAAAATTTGATGTGCAGGAGGGAAGAAATTTTGTACTACCATTGATACATTAACTCGGCGTGAGCCAGATTCTATGCTGGCTGCTGTCTTTAGCAGTCGACATACAGTGTATCAGGACTCTGAGAAGGTATATACTGTTCTTTTCCTTTGCGTACACATACCGTTATTGTTATGTGGACTTATGAGTAATATTCTGCAGTTTCCTTTGCATTCTTAGGGGATGTATCTTTGTTTTCGTTGGGAAATGTGGCTGAAAAAGAAATACAGCCTTTTCTATTTGTTTCTGTTTGGTGCGATATACTTTTTCTAATTTCGGGATAAAGATTTCTGTTTACTGAAAGGATTTGATTTTCACCTTTGCAGTAGTTTAGATACAGGTGTTGTGAATGTTATGTTTATCATGCATGATAGGCTGTGGATGATTATTGTGGAAGCTAGTTATATTATTTGTCTAACAAAGTATTAAGAACCAGTAAATCGTATTGTATTGTATTCGATTCATGTAATAACAGTTCATATCAGATTTTAGAAATTTTCAAGGTCTTGATGTTACTTTCACTTTCCAGAAAAGACATTGACCACAAAATGCAAGTGGTAATTATAGTTTTTTATTGACTAAATCTTACGTATTATTGCAGGCATTTGATTAGATCATGATAACATACTACTGATAGCACTGAACTGTTGGTTCTTGATAGTTATGTTTCTTTGAGGAGCAATGCAAACTTGTTTTGTTTTCCACCAGCACATTATTTATTCACAGTAAACCTCAAAAGGAGGACAAGGGAAATAAATTTTATGTGCTTTTCATATCAATTTTTGTGAAGCGACTTTGTTTGAGTGCAGATAGTCATATTCCTCAATACTCTTGCAGGGATATGTCTTTGTTGACAGAGATGGAAAGCATTTCAGGCATATTCTAAACTGGTTAAGGGATGGCGTTGTACCGACATTGACAGATTCTGAATATTCAGAGCTTATACGAGAGGCAGAATATTACCAGCTACTCATAAGTCATATTGTTATGGGAAACATCAACAGCTATTTGACAGAAACCAAGTTCTTAATTCATATATTAAATGTGCAATTCTAATAATTCTCAATGATTTAAGATCACTGCACTGTTGGGTCACTGAATGCCTTACCAAATACAGTGATCTATATAGATCACAATGGTTTATGCGTTGACCACCCCTTGCCCACCGCCACCTTATAGTTTTGGTCATAGGCCATTGTTTGAGAGTGGTGCTTGTTATTTGCAGCCCATGGTATGATCTCTTGAAATTTTGTTCAGTGACGGTATAATGTGATATGATTCAGGGATTAATAGAAGGAATAAGTTCTGTTCTTAATAAGAGGAAGGAAGATGAAAAGTCTCCAGCAGAATTGACGCATACCGATGTCATCAAGTGCATACAGTCTGAAAGAGTTAAATTTCGAGGAGTTAACCTTTCTGGCCTTGATCTCTCTAAATTGGTAAATAATTTCTGATCCCAAATTTTTGACAAAATCTTGTGTGAAACTCTTATTTTTGAGAAGTAGAATCTTTGTTCGCAGGAAGCGAGACTCGTTCTCATTGATCTTCTGTTTGTAGCTTTTGTGCATGCCTCTTGGATCTAATACTAGTTTTCTCGTTTTCGCTGATCCATGATGATGGTGGTTATTTGTGGCATTTTCTTTTGGATTGTTGAATGTGTGTGTGTGTTTTAGTTTTAATCCGAATGTTTGATGTCTCTCTTTATTATCATTCGATCCCCTGTGGTTCAACTTCAAGTCTAATGAAGAAGCAGAAGTAATGTAATGCAGCTTGTTATTGCACTTTGGATTCATCATCTCCTTTTTCCCTCTTTATTTGTGCAGGATCTTTCATTTGTGGATTTCAGCTTTGCCTGTCTCAAAAACGTACTTTTCTCACGTGCAAATCTTCGGTGTGCAAAATTTCGGGTATGTCTGGTTCTTAAGTGAAGTATGTGATTAACTGTCAATGCCTTAATTAAATTTAAGCCCATACTTATAATAAACCTCTTTGTTTTTGTAACAGGATGTGGATGCTGTGGGTTCGAATTTTCACAATGCAACTTTGCGCAAGTAAGATCCTCAGAATTATTTATCCTTTTTGGAGAGTGCATTTTCTTGTGAACTTTGTTTGCAACGGGTTTTATTTTTGCCTAGGGAAGGTGTGAATTTAACGGGGCGAATCTTCAGAGTGCAAATCTTCAAGGCAAATACTTGCCATCTTTCTATAGATAGTAGATTTCTTACTAAAAGTCTATATTCTTGAAGTACCGATGTCCAATACCTATGTTAGACACATGTCTGGATATAGATATAGAGATATGGTCCTATAAAGACTCTTCAAATACATGGAACTCCTGAAACAGAAAAATTGAGCATATCCATATCGGACATTCACACCAGTGCCCAAGTAACTTAGCTAAATGCCTCTTTTTACTGTTAAGGTTTAAATATTGATGTATCATCATCAATTACATTGTTGCAGATGCTTCTTTGATAGATTGTAGCTTCTGCGGGGCTGATCTTCGTTGTGCACACTTACAGTGGATTCACTAAATTAAAATCAACAAGCAAAGGTGGTTCATTGAATTGAATAGAATAGAATGTACATATATAAATTAGGAAATTACAAGATCTTAGGTTACCATAAATTCCTTAAGCTTGTTGGAATAATATTTTCAGATTCGTGATTGTTTGAGCTATAATGGTTTGGTTGAATGATTAAAATTAAAATTACATGCTTAGTGTGTCAGTTGTGTTATTGTAAACTATTAATATGCTTAATCTCTGGACTTCTAGAGTGCTGATCTTACTGATGCCAACTTAGAGGGAGCTAATCTTGAAGGAGCCAATTTGAAGGTAAGAGACCCTTAAGCACGGCGTTTACAAGTCAATTGCTTTAGCACATGTATTATTTTATTTATGTGAAGTTATCATTAGGCACCCAAACAGAAAATACTAGGGTTCAATAACTTAATTTGATATGTGCGATAACTTATCCTGGTAACTCTAGCAAGCTCGATATTATTGATAAACATTCGAATGAATTGTTTTGACCCAACATGTTTATTGTGATTAAGTTCATTGTAATGAACATAGTCTTCAGGGTGCGAAATTAAGCAATGCGAATTTGAAGGGTGCAAACCTCCGAAGGACTTATTTACATCATGTTAATCTTTGTGATACGGTAAGTATATGAAGTTTTTTTAGTGTGCAATTATCTAAAAACTTTCACACAACATCATGGATGCTTGTTATCTAAAACTTCTGGATTGCATGCATCATTGATGCAGATCAAGTCAAAAGATTTACCAGTCTTTATACTTTTTTCAGATACCTTACCGGAATTCGTTACATAATTTTTGTTTGTATTTTTTCTCGTTTTGATTTATCAGCACTTAGAAGGTGCAAAGCTCGATGGAGCCAACTTGCTTGGAGCAATCAGGTAATGGTGGGGCAAAGACTGTTAAATGGAATTGCACGTGTGACATGAGTATGATTAAGATTAAGATTATTTTATGTGTTTTTTAACGTATGTGAAGAGGTCATATTTTTATATCTATACTCATGTTGTGAATACTTGAAGAAAAATAAGAGTAAAAAAAGGATGAAGTTGTCTATATATTGTTGTGTTGTGTAGATTGAGTTATATATGGTTTCTGTCCAACTAATTTGAATGTCAAATTCCATGTTGTGTATATATACGTTGTTGAGGTGGATAGCATATAATATTATTAAGTGATAATAAAATTCAAATCCAATACGTAACAAAATTAAAGGTGAGATTAGAAATGAAAGGGGCGGTGGGTTTGGTTTGGTCCACAAATTGGTGTCCCACTAAAAGGGTAGCGGCAACAGAACAGGACAACAACAATTCCCACCCAATATTCTGTCGGCAACCATCTGCCACATCACATCCACGTTTACTGATTAAAATCCCTCTAAACCTCCAGATAATAGAAATGTTATCCTTTAGCTGGTAATACCTAAAAGATTAGAGAAGGAAATATATATTGCTATGACTAGAAAAGTGAAGCCCCATCAAGACCTGATCGCGCCAAGGCAAGTAGGCTCCTCAAACTTTGCACCTTCCAAATGCTAATAAAGCAACCAGAAAAAACAAAGTTAATATATACAAAGTAACTTATACCTATTTGGTGTCGTTAGCTAATTTAATATCTTTTTAGGTACCCGAAGCTATTAAAGTATGCTGATATGTGACATTAATAACTAATAGCAAGATGACATGGGGTAGCCTTACATTTTGAATCTAGAAAATTTTTAATTTTTTTTAAAAAATAATCTATTGCCATGTGTCACCATGATATTGGTCCTTAGTGCCATGTTAGCATATTTTAACAGTATTAGTCAAGTATCTAAAAAAGGTACCAAGTTGACTTGTGGTTTTCAAATTTATATATCAATTAGGTCCTAAAAAAAATTTAGGTTCCGTATATATTAACCCAAAAAATTGCATAATGAATTCCAGAAATAAATAGAAGAACGTGAAAAATCAATCTTCCGAAAGTCTTAAATAAAATAGTTTAAATTTTAATGTTGATTCACAGTGCTACTTACTTAAACATGGAAATATGATTTTCCTAAAAGGATCATTTAAAAGATAAATAAACTTTTGTGCATATGCTTCACTTTTATATTCCAAGTCGGTGTATTCTTCCTATATTTCAAAAATTATAACTTCACACTCATATTCAATGGATACTTTAGAAAAGAAAACAAAGAAGTTAATAGTTGACATCCGTGACCATGCTCAATCAAACAGATTAAGTGAATACAAACAAAATGAAGTTGAGGAACGGAGTCATGGGACTTTTATGACACTTGAATGATGGGGTCAAATTAAATGAAAATTTAATATGTGTGGGTAAGGATGGTTGGGAAACATTTGCATTGAAATCATATTTTTATTATTTTATAGGTTTATATTTGATGTATTATATTGGTAAGTGAATCAATGAGACATTAATATATTTTTTTAAATTACATAAATTTAATTTTAAAATTATTGATGGTTTATATCATAATTTTGCTGTGTATGTTATTAATAATTTTTTGTTTGTGCATGGTTCATTAGAATTTACGATTCATGAGCGTTGAGTTTAGTGATGTTTATTATGTCGCTAAGTCTTTTATGCATTATTGGAATCATGGTAACCAGTTTGGAATGATTCCATCACTTTGATATTACAAGTATATATTTTCATAGGCCGGGTCGAGGCTTGAATTTTAAAAAAAAATTAAGTCCATGCTCAAGCTTGATTCACCAAAATAACTCATATCACTATTTAAAAGTAATAAAATATATTATTTTATAATAATATTTATATATTTTAAAATCTTAGCCCAAGTCCGAACTAAATTCGGCTTGGCTGACTGGGCCACTCTGCCTATGAATAGATCTGCATACAAGTGTTAGAGTTATTTTTAGATATATTTAAAATTTAAGTTGTAATAATGTTTAATTTTCTAACGTTGTGGATAATATTTAAACAAAACTTGACACTTATGGATGTCGATTTTTTTTGTAAAATTAGAAAAAAAACCCATAGGCTTTAATTTGTAACTAATAATTTGAAGGGGAAACGGAAATTTTTATTGACTACTCAACCCATAGGTGTCAAATTTATCTTAAAGCCACTAACAAAACCTTAATTCTAATGAGCCCCAAGCTGTGGCATATTGGTCGGGTGTTTATCTTCCCAAGAAATTGCTTGGATTCAAATCATCGTTGTAAAAAAAACCCTCAATTCTAAAACCTATAAATAGGCCTTCTAACTTCTTAGTTTTTCACAAAAACCCAAAACATTCTTCCTCTATATTTATACTATAACACCCCTAACCCGTCTCTGTCGCCAAATTAGGGTTACGGAGTGTTACTGTACAAAACAAAACCTTAAACTTTGTGACAACCCATTTTCAGTGAAATCGAAACAGTGGTTTCGGGACCACAAATCCGAGTCCGAAAAGAATTTTTTTAATATTATTTTATGGTTTGAATTATAATAGGAAAATCGTATGAAAATTTTGTTAAGAAAATTTTACTGATTACATGTTTAATTGATAAAATGACCAAATTGTATGAAATGCAAAAGTTGGGTTCTAATATCTATAAGTATCAAATAGCTATGGAATTTAAAGGTTGAGGTCCTGATATGGAAAATAGACCATTAAGAGAAGTTAGTAGATAAGGATGATGATTCATCCATGGAAATTTAATTAAAGAAAAGGATGGAATTGGAAAGAAAAAGATGAAAAGATGATAAATAATTAAATAACCAAAAATATCATCATTTATCATCATCTTTCCCAATTTTTTTATGGAAACCCTAGCTAAGAGAAAAGAGCTCAAGCAGGCTTTGTTGGCTTAATTAGGTATGAATTCTTGTCCCCTTTTTAGTAATTTTTATGTTTCCGAGATCGTAATAGCTTAATTAAGCTATTTTAGGGATTAATTTGCAAATTTATCAAAGTTCTAGGATTTTTCCATGGATGAATATAGTTGAATTATGAAGTTTTATGGTAGAAAATGAAAGTTTGTTGATAGATAAACATCTTTTGTTAAGGAAATTTTGATGAAAACATGATTTAGGGACTAAATTGGTAAGTTGTAAAATTCATGGAAAAATTCTAATTTTTGAGAAATTCATGGACTATTATTGTTATGTGTAAAAATCAGCTAGTCTTGGAATAAGGACTAAACTGAATGAATTTCATTTTTTTCGAACCTAGGGACGAAATCGTCATTAGTTAAAAGTATAGGGGCAAATGGTAATTTTTTCGAAGATGTGAAATGGATTGAATTGATTATGAATTGTATTAAATTAATTTAAATTTACTCGTATAGATCCGGAAAGACAAAATACAGAATTGGATCGAGGAAAGGAAAAAGTATCGGATTAGTAGATTACGATTCACGAACATTTGTCAAGATAAGTTCGTGTAACTTAATTGTGTAATTATATGTTCGAATTGATTTTAATGATTTGAATGTGAATTGTGTATTGTCCATGTATATGAAAGCTGATCATATATCTGAAAAATACCCGATAAATGTTAAATCTCGTTTGAATGAATGAAATTCTATTGGATACAGGGTTCTGTTTCCCAAAATGGTAGTGGTCTTGCATATGTTGCGAATATACCGTAGCTCGAAAGAGCATCCTGTTACAAGCCCTCTCAAGCTTTCCGTTATATAGTGTTCTTGCGAGCTTCACGTTAAATGCTGCTCGGAGCATCCCGATCGGTTGTGACCTTACATGTGTTGTAGGCACATCGCAGCTCTTATGAGCGTCCTGTTATATAGCTCTTCGTGAGCTTCCCGATTAAAGGCTGTTTGTGAGCTTCCCGTTAGTGCTCACTTGAACTTCCCGTTATATGGCTATCTGGTGCTTCCCGTTACCCGTTAATTGCTCTTCGGAGCTACCCGTTACAGGTTCTTTGTAAGCTTTCCATTATATTGCCCGGATAAGCTTCCTGTACAAGGCTTAATGAGCTTTCCATTATAGTGCTTGAGGGAGAGCTTTCTGTTTAAGTGCTTATAAAAACACTCCCGGATATGAATTGACAGATTTATAGTATTGTACACTTCAGCTTTACTACCCAAGTATTTATCGAGATTTCAAATGATTCAACGAATGAAATTCTGACATGAGAACATGTGAAATCAAAGTGAAACTATTATCTATATATGCATGAAATACTTGGAAACTCGATACCTGATGAGCTCATCCTTGTTCTTATTATTCACATGAAATACATGACTAACATGTTTGTGAGGTTATATGCGTTAGGCTAATTGCCAAATTGCTTTGGATGTATTCTTGTATGTTTATTATAAATGTAAACAAATGATAAGTAAATTTTTTGTTATATGGGCTTACTAAGCACTAAGTGATTATTCAGTTGTATTTCCTCTGTTTTATAGTTTTCGGAAGCTCATTGGGTTGGAAGCTTGGCGGAGATCACTCACACTATCCACCGGCCAATTTTCGGTACAAGTATGAAACTAATTTTGGTTATAATGGCATGTATAGGTTAACTTAGCCATTGATGACATATACATATTTTGGTTGTAAATAGCCATTTAAAGGGCTATGTTTGGTATGTTTTGATGTGTAAATAGTCTTAATATACTTGATGTGTGTTTGAAATGATCAAATGATGGTAAGTACATGATGAATGGATCAAGATAGCATATTTGATAAAATATGCATAAATGTGAATTTGATCAATTAAGTAAGATAGAGTTTATGAATACATGTAATGAAAATATCATGCATATGACTTGGTTTTGGCTTGGTTTAAAGGTCTTTTATTGGATTAAGAATGTGTTTAAGTGTTACTGTAGGTGGAAGACAAGAATGGGTGAGAAATAGGGCTTAGAAATGACCTTATTTTGTCCACACGTGCAGAGACACGGGCATGTGTCTCAGCCGTGTGTGACACACGACCTAGCATATAGGCGTGTATTCTAGCCGTGTGTCCCCTGCATCTTAAAAATTTAAAATAGAATGCTCAGGAATTTTTACATGGCCTGCCACACGGGCGTGTGGCTTGGCTGTGTGACCCTTACACTTAAATGTATTGCAAGTCAGAGAGTTACACGGGCTGGGGACACGGCCGTGTGCCTTATTTCAAATACCACACGGCCTAAGATACGGGTGTGTCACTTGGTCGTGTGAGCCACATGGCCTGACCACAAGGGCGTGTGACCCCTGCAATTTGGAAAATTTTAAAATTTTACGAAAAATTCTTCGAGTTTTCGATTTAGTCCCGATTCAATTCTAAAGTGAAATTTGAGCCTCGAGGGCTCTCATAAGGGACTTTACGACTAAAATCTAACATGAATGTTAAATGATAATATGAAATTCCTGTATTTAATCTATTTATTCTAATTATACTCTATAACCCTGTTTCGAGAACGAATACGGGTTAGTGGTGTTACAAACTTCAAAACAGAACAATAATTCAACTTAAGTATAAATTTTCAATAACTCATTCCAATTATAGTAAACATACACATTTGGGCCTAAAATCGAGCTTTCGTGGCCCTAAAAATAAATTAAAAATGATTGGGGATCATTTTGAGTAAATAAAATTTTTTTAGGAAAAACCTGAAAATTGAGAAAGCAAGGGTCATACGACCATGTGGCTAGGCCGTGTGACATAGCTCAGACTATGTAGAAATTCGAAGTAGGGAGACACAGCCGTGTCCCAGCCTATGTATCTGCCCATGTGTGTAATCGAAATAGGGTCACATGGCTGTGTCGCAGGTTGTGTGCTAAATCGTGTGACAAAATGTTTTGAGACACACGGTCGTATCCTAGGCCGTATGAAACCTGCACTTAAAATATTAATGACACACGATCGTGTGTGGCACACAACCATGTGACAGCTCGTGTCCCAGGCCTTGTACTCCAAATTTAGCCTTTAAAACAAGCCATTTCAAAACCTATACTTGCATACCAAAACACACATTTCATATACACATTCATATGACCAAAACACACCTTAGACACATACAAAACATACCAATTCAACCAACCTATATGTTCTAACCTATATGTTCTAACCAATATGCCATTCAAAGGCACCACATTTCAAACACTTATCCTAAATCAATTTAACATCATAAGTTCAATCATTAAACATGCTTCAAATATACCAAATACCCACATCTAAAAACATTTCAACCAACCATTTCCTTCCTAATTTGAAAAGGCCATGTACAACCATTAACATCTTATAAATACACTTCATATACAAACCAATAACAAAAGCATTAAGGCACACCAAGGCTTGGCACAATCCAATACATACCAAATAGACATACAACCCTATACATGCCATTTATAATCATTTCAGTATATTCAAAAGCTACCAAAGTGGATTGACAGATAGCGTGATCGTGCTTCGACGAAGATTCCAACTATTCAAGCATTCCGATGATTTACAAAACAAAGAAAACAACTATATAAGTAACTAGTGCTTAGTAAGCTCATATAAAGGAACTTAAACTTACCAATTGCATTAAATTAAGCAACCATGAGTAATTCCATTTAGTCATAGACCAAATTTCTTTTTCCTATACACCATACCTCATAAGGTTTGTAGGTGAAGCAATGCATATATAAATCCAACCCAATCAAGGCATATAACATATCAAGTATTTCAATTTCGTCATTCATCTATCATATGACTACCTTATACCTTCATTTTCTTTTAACTATACTTATCTATATTCTATATCCTTGTTTTAAATCATAGATCATTTCTTATAGTCATATACTCGTAAAGCTTTAATTACTGTTCATATCATGAAAAGAATTACACTATATAAACCATTCGTCCACATAATTAAAATGTTACCTTTTCAATCCAAATACATCAAAACAACCTCAATTTTAAAGGGATTTTCATACCATAAATCACATTTATTGAAAGTATCATCCATATATGTACTAAGAAACTCATTATAATATCTTTCACTTTCCAATACTATAAATATGCCATAATATATAAGCATATAAATAGATTGTAATTCCATTTATTTCATAACAACATTTCATCAATATAAAAGTACTCACATGTAAACAAATAGTCCATTGAACATTTAACACTTTCTAATATCTTGTAAATGCATCAACATTTAAACACATAAGTAAACCGTAAATTTCATTAACATTTAGCCCGATGAACTAAGTAATTTGACTCGAATACTCGGGTAATTACACCACACCAGAGGCATTATAGATGTATAACAGAGGCACCAAAGTGCAGGTAGAGGCACAAATCCCGTACAAACGCGTATACTAACCCTATTGGCATGCCAATCGTATCCTACGTGATTACTATGTTCAACCGAGCTTCACACTTAAATTCATTACTCAAATACATTTCCATCATTTAGAGGCACTTCATCCTTTTCGTACACATACCATAATTTCATTACTTCCATATCTTTAATATGCAACCTCAAAAAATACTACTATCAATTTCTCGACTTCATATGTAATAATTTGCAATATTCCAATATATATGTAAATAACCAATAAAATTTCACATATATATTAGCAACTAAGTAGAAACAATAGTGTAATCACAATTAACTTACATTTACATAACAACTCACTAGGAACTTACCTTAATCAAAGTAAACATTTAAAGAGGCAATCTATAATTCCCGATCACCATATACAATTTCACCAATCATATTAATAATTATTCACATATCCTTTAATTTGATTAATTTCTCTAGTTGATCCGTAATAATAATAATTTATCACACCTTTATCAATTTAATTTAAACATAGCATAAATATCTATTTACATTCATCCAAAACAAAAAATAATGATTTCAATCCTTATATGAACTTACCTCGACAAATACAGTTGTAAAAACGAAGTCGACGACTAATTCGACATATAGCTTTTCCTCAGTTTAGATCCGTTTGACTTATTTTGTGATCTAAATAATAATTTTTTCACTCAATTAAACCATTAAAATAAATTAAAATAAATAATTTAACTTATAACCCTTATTAATGGGAAATTTATAAAATTACCCCAATATTTTATCTTTATACGCTTTAGTTTCTAAACACAAAACTTGCAAATTTACCATTTTAGCTAAAATTAATGTTAGCCAATTTTACATAGTCTCATAACAACCCATATTTATGATCAATTCACAATATTTTGATTGAATTTTACCATTTTCATAATTAAGTCCCTATACTTTAAAATCATAAAAGAATACTTAACAAAATATGCCTATTTGACAACCAAGCTTAAGAATCTACCATAAATTTCAAAAACATACCAAATTCAGCCACGGCATAATCTATAACATTTAATAGTTTTACAAATTGACCATCGGGATAACTAGATTAAGCTATTACGAGTTCGAAAACATAAAAATAATTAAAAACGAATCTAAATCACATACCATGCATCATATCAAACTTCGCCAAACCTCTAACTCACAAAATGGTGTGTTTTCTTCTTATTTTTGGTGGTGATGAACTTTTGAAGATGATAACATATTTTGGTTTCTTTTAATTTTTGTTTTATTTATGAATTTACAATTTTAACCTTTAAAACATCCAAAATGTTCCTAATTAAAACCCAACAACCGTCCATCAACACCTAAATAGATATATTTACAATATAAAACCTTCAATTCATGGTTTCATAGCCATTTAGCACAATTAAACTAATAGTGATTAACTTTTGCAACTTATACTATTTAGTCATTTTACTTAATTAACTATCTAAACATTAAAATTTCTTAATCAAATTTTAATACGACCTTAATAACACTCGCAAATATTTAATAAAATATTTACGGATTGGTTTATAGAAACGAGGTCTTGATACCTCATTTTCTAAAACCACTTGCCTTTTAAAGCATACCACTTAAACTTAATTATTCATTTAATTAACAAAAAATCATTAAATCAAAGTTAGACATAATTTGATACTTTACTCGTAAATATTAAATAATAATATTTACAAACTCACTCGTCAAATTTGTGGCCGGAAACCAACATTTTCAACACAATTAAAAAACGGGCTGTTACATATACTGGCCTAAATACCCAAATATTTCTAAATTCTAATTTTCAATTATATTCTAATGATTACTCATTCTTTGAGATCTGAATAAGAACAACAACATTGGAGTATTCTCTTATGGTTTGAGGTCACAATAATATGGAACTAAATTTGTCTAACAATAAAACATGTCATTGGTTAACACAAGCCAGTTTCTATCATGCAAGCCAAGTCAGTAAAGTTATTTTCGTGTTGGTATTCATATATGATTTGATTGAATGATGAATACTTGAGATTCATATGTTTCATGCAATACCTAATACCCGACCTAATCGCTGGGTCCGAGCTACAGGATGCCACATTCGTTGTCGAAGCAATTGCGATCAATTATATTCAAATTATACCATTAAACATTTAAATAAGGGTAAAACATGCATATGATACAATATACAATCATCTCCGAGTCTTACATAGGCTTACGAAATCTCTTTTGCTAACCCGAGGTTGAATTAGGACCTAATTATAAAGTTTGCAAAATATCAGGTTAACGTCGTGATTTTAGGGGTTTCTCGTTGCGACGCAACTCATTGACTAGGTCTCAGCGCGATATGATTGTGTGTTTGCAAATGGTCCAAAATGGTACCAACAAGCTTCACCTAGAAAGCAGATTCATCTCAATCATTTCCTATTTCAGCCAAATATACCATTCCCAAATCTACATTTCTAACATATCTTACCATATATGCATTGAAATACATAAACATACTTTTTTAATTTATGCAGTTATGGAAATTTCCAAACTTCTACTAAATTATCATACGCATACATATATAGATCACAAATATGACAACATTTTAAGCAATCCAACTAAGTGCCAAACTCTAATACAAAAACCAATCCATTTGACCATTCTCCAATTACCATTTTCTAACATTAAAAACGAACATGATCACACATTATGTAAAAACCGATTCAACTTAGGTACATGTCATATATTTAACAAAATGAGACTACAAACATTGTTGAGTCGAGGATCACTGGTTGGATGCTGGATCACACTTCGGAACTTCAGGATTTACTTATACCTACACATGGAGAAAACAAATCGTACGCTAAGTAATAAAGCTCAGTGGTATTTCCATGATGCGAGTCATTATCAAGCTTAAATCAATTGCATATATTCAATTCAAGTTCAATTCATAGCCAATTCTCATGCAATTTCATGCCAAAAACTTCTATTACCATATAAACATGCATATAATCATTTTTACACATCGATTCACTATGCATTTACCCAAACTTACCATTTCTCACTCATTTCACAAACTGCTTATGACTAGAGGTATCCATGGGTAGGTAAGCCTGAAAAAATTTTCTACCATGTCCTAGCAGGCCCTACCAAAATATAGGCTCGAGATTTTGCCCAGTGCCCTACCGGAAAAATATGAAACTGAGTTCTACCCTACCTACCTGCTTTTTAATTAAAATTAAAATTAAAATTAAAATATTGAATTTCATGTTTTATAGATTATGATTATAAACAGTTGTGCGTGTATTAATAAGTAGGCTGATATCTAAAATTAATCATTGTTTATATATAATTTTAAACATCATTGATTAAGCTACCATCAAATGATGTGGTGTATGATTAATGGAAATTAAACATAATAAATTGAAAATTTTCAAAGGAAACTAGTACTATGAATGATAATAATAATCAAACTAAAATTTTTAATTTTAAACTATAAGAATTACATGAACTAATAGCATATTTTAAGGAAGAAAGTTGTTTCTATAAATTTTGGTGTTTTTAGCCGAAATTCCTAAACACCAAAACAAATTTCTTTCATTGAAGACAGTGGCTTGGCATGGAAAAAAAAAACAACCTTCAAACAATTAGACAAAATTAAGGTGAATCAAAAAGACCAAAGGACAATCACACATCGGTACGCAACCCACAGCTCATCAAACCCCATATCCATACCCTATTCCTTTGCTTATAATTTTAACTCTCCCCTATTTTAAAGCTGACCAAAAAAGAACCCACTCTTTCATCACTCTCCCCCTTCATACTCTAATGGTTCCATTTTTTTCTTTTTCTTTGTTCATAAATCTATGTCCAGGAAACTTGAATCGGGGTTTTCCTGGAAATTCACTCATCTGATCTAAACACACACACACAAAAGGGGGATTTTGAGAAGTAGAACAGCCATGGAGGTCGAAAGGTTTAGGGTTTACCTTAAATACGATTCTGTTGGAGAACCGAAGGTGGATCGGTGGAGGTCTTAACGGTGGAGGTGGATCGGTGATTTAGAATCGGTGGAGACAGACAGATGGGGTTAGGGATTTTAGAAGGCACAGGGTTAGGGATTTTGGAATTTTGAAGACAGACGGTCGACGTGGGAAAGTGAAAAATAAAACTAAAAACTAAAAAGTTAAAGTTAAAACTAAAATTAACTATTATATTTTAAAAATAAAAAAAATATATTTAATATATTTGGTAAGGTAGCCCGCCAAAATTTTTACTTCGAGGTCTACCCGCTTTCTAAACAGCCTCATTTTTTGCCCAAGCCCATATTTCGGGCCTATATTTTTACCCGAACCTCCCATATTCCTAAGGCCATCGGTAAAGTCAGCCATGGCACCCATGGACAGGTCTACTTATGACACATTTGGTTCATTTAATGGAATAAGGGTGTAATGGGATAACCATTATGTGAAAAAGGAATAGGGCTGTAATGGAATTGAATAGGCATAATAGTGATTTGGTTGGATGGATGGAATGAGTATTATAATAGTATTCATGCATTTGGTTGAGAGGAATAAATATGGAATAAATCACAAATGATAATTTTACCTTTAGAAATAAAAAAATATTTTAAATATATTATACTATATTGTAAAAATATTTAAATTGAATTATATTTTTCATTAAATTAAATAATTACTAATAATAAAAAATATAATTAAATAATAATTTATATAATAATTTTTTATTTTTAATATTAATTATATAAATGTTTTGATAAAAATATTATATAAATACATATTATTACTCCATTCACCGCACCATAGCCTGCTCCCAAGCTCTACCACTTCCTCTGATCTTCACCGCACCATTATTACTTGATCATTACCCTAAAATCACCACCACCATTTGTTTCGCTTCATCATTCTCACCACACTAACCCAACGATTCAAAAGCCTCCATTACCTGAAAACAAACCCAAATACCAAATTGATCAAACTGACAACACCATCGCCAGAACAATTTAAAAAATAAAGAGAATAGAGAAGCAAAGAAGAAGAAAAAAGGTGAAAGAGATGACCTTTAAAACTAACAACCCCAGCAGCCAGAATGAAATGAATTTCAAGCTTTTCTAAATTAACCCAAAGAAAATATTCTATAATTTTAGGATTTACTAAATCCCCATCGCTAAAATTGGTTCAAGCTACTAACCCATTAACCAAAATGTGAAACCGATAGTTACCCATATCTAATCTCAATGAATTGAATCTAAGGAAATGGAGACGTACCATGTGTGTCCCTGGATCTTGAACATTGAAGATGTATTTTCACGGCAAACTAAAAACCTTAGCGGTGTGGTAGATTTGAGGCAGACCAGGAAGGAGCGTTCTAGCACAGAGCAAAAAGTCCAACCAGAAGAGAGATGGGAATTGGGTGAACGAGTTGGAGATAAATCGATGATTCTCAACCACGAAATCTGGGGAGACACCACTGTTACGACAGAATCGACGAGTGAACATATACAGGGTAAAATTGCCTGGGACAAAATTTTGCTATTACATATGTTGTTGAATGGGCTATTTTTAGCCCCCTTCACTGAATGATGATTCGGTAAATCAGAAGAATGGGAAAGGACTAGTAATTCGGCTGAATGAAGAGAACAGTAAACCAAACTACAACCCCACTATTCATCCAAGAATAAAGAGGGAATAGCTATTCCATTCCCCTCAACCAAACGTGAAGTTAATCAATTCATATTGTCATCTATAGGCACATATACTTATTCATTTACCGTCATCAACATATATACACATATACTCAATTTCATCTCTGCATTTCAATCATTTTTTAGCCTATTGGCTCATTAATACTCAATCGGCCCCTAGGGCTTGTTTTCAACTCATTTTGCGTGATCTTTCACAAGCTATCATATATCACAATTCAACTACATTTCATTTCATATATCATATAGTCTATTCATGTTTTTATAAACCCATTAACTAGACACGGACTTAGAACGAATAAACAGACTAGTCACCCCGGGTTTCCCGGGAATGATGACTTTGAAATATGTACATATTATCACCCTGAGATGCCCGAAAATGATATTTTCTATCAATATTTGTCCTTATGGCATGCCAATTATATCCAACCCAGTCTGAACAACTAATAGGGTAACCAATTTTCCAATTTCGTTATATGATTGAATTCACATTTCATCATTCTAATTTCATATCATTTTACCAATTCATCATAACATATAACATATTTCAATTCCATTTTATATCACATATCAATCATGTCATGCTACTTTCTATTCTACTCAATTTAGTCCACAATTTCGGTATTCGACTCCAATCATAGTAATTCTATTCAAACAACCATTATGTACTCACCTCATTACTAAATCATGCAATTTAATATGAATATGCAATAATTAATTTGATCTCGAATCATAGAAATACAAATTGAAATCTTGCGTCACTTATCGTTGACTATCACTTTTCATTTCCCTCTTGATGGTCTAGTATCGTATTTAGCTACGAATAATAATTCAGAAAATACACAATATCAATTTTCATCCTATTCGCATTCAAATATAAAGCCAATCATATTTTATATTTTATTCAATTAGTCCTTAAACTCGGGATAAGCATAACTTTCATTATATAGCTTGATTAAAAGTTGATTTTACATTTACTCACTAGGGACTTTATACTTTTATTCCTAACATAATTTCATAGCAGGTTTTCATTTTATTCAATTTGGTCTTTAATGTAACAAAGTTAACAACTAAGCTTATTAAGCTTTACATTTTAGTCCTTTTCATAGTTTAAGCTAAATTTTTATCAATTTCAAGCCCTAGTTCCTCAAATTATCAACAATGGAAACTTATCAAAATTTCAACAATTGAACAAATTGATACACGAGCTAGCTAAATCAAGCTCCCATGACCATAAATCTATAAAATCAAAGAAAAATGGATAGTGACTTACTTGGAAATAAATGGTCGAATGTTTAAATACCTAAAGCTTTCTCCTTTAATTTTTCCTTTGCTTCAATGGTTTTGGGGAAGAAGATGATGATATTTCATCTTTCTTCCCACGTTAGTTGTTATTTATACTATATTTAAATTTTAATTAATCTTAATTAACAAACTTAATTATGTTTTATTTAATTCACTAATTACTTAAGCTTAATAACATCCATCATTACCATCCACCAACAACTATTTAAAATTTACCTATTAACCATTTTGGTCCTATAGATAATTGCTATCTAAGTCCCTAAGTCTTTTCCTAATTAGCGATTGGAATTTTATAATTTAGTCCTTGGGATTTAATTAACCATTTTTCGGCTAAATTACTTAACCAAATTTCAATATATTTTAATATTAACTTATTAAATATTCATATTTAATATTTACGAACTCGGTTTACAGAAATGGGGTTTTGAAATCACATTTTCTGACACCACTAGAAATTGAGTTGCTTCTTTTCATCTCTCATTCGTGAAGCAATAATAATGTTGGAAGATGTAGAGTTGCTGACGGGGATTTTAATGGAAAATCTTCCAGTAACGAAATGTTTTAAGCACAACCTAGAGGTTCCTTTATCGAGCGTCTGAAATAAGTATCAACCTTAAATTCGATTTCCAAGGGATTCAAATTAAGTTCATATTATGTATATCCCATAGTTATTTAATTTCAAAACAAATGGAAAATATAGTTAGGTTTTCTATCCTTTCGGCCTTTCTATATAAGGTGTGTAAAGTGGGGATGAGGAAGTAAATGCCTATCTTGTGATTTTACAATCGTGAGGGAGGTATCAGCTTTTTTAGATTGCACCTATCCCTTTTGAGAATCAAAGTTTCCTCTTGTTAAAAGGTAAAATTAAAAGAATACATTATAAAATCTAATATGTTTTAAATGCTTTATATATGTACTGACATTGTATATTTTAATAAGTGGTTCGAGCATCATGACCATACAACTTACTGAAAAGAAGATATCTTAGTGATACGAGCAAATATTTATGTTGAATGAAATGATTTGATAATTTGTGTTTTATATTGTTAAGTTTACTTTAATTAATATCATCTTATAGTGAAATTTAAATGCAACACTTTTATTATTTTTGCAATTCGTGTAGATGTCGTATCAAGTAGAAGAGATTGTAGTCATAATACCATTGGGGCATGTGTGCATAATCATGTTTTTAACGTGTGCATGTTGCTTATATGTTTTTTTTGCATCAGTGGGATTTACAACAGTTTGGGATGGCACAATAAATTCTAACAAATTTAGAGAAGAGGAATGATTATCATCCTACATATTTGCGTCCTAATCAGAGCATAATTGGGCCATTAGATACGCTGGGCACAACGCATATTGGGCTAATTATCTTTCACATAGGCCACAGGTTGCATTAATTGAGGATGGTAATTTTGCAATATTTGTGATTTACAGGAAACTGTTTAGGGTTAACGATAAATCATATATGTATTGATCGGGATAGGTTCCTATACATGAAATTTAACATCCAATTTCACAATGTTGAAGGCAGAACGGGGAAGTACAAGCCTAATATGTCGTAAGAGGCCAAGCTATAGGTGGGAATAATCTATTATTGTGTTGTTGTAAAGCTGAGTCGATGGTGAAACTGTTGAAGCTAGACAACATAGCCGACGTTGAGACAAAGGTCAAGGTTGAGGTCTAGGCAGAGGCATTCTTTTTGAAGTTGCCCTAGTTATTGTACGCATGGAACTTGATGAATGTCCCGACTTTACATATATAGAGATCAATCCTAGATCATGAATGAAGATGTGATGCATTAACCAGACGAATAATATTCTTTTTTGTTATTTTGTTGTAATCTTCAACTAAATGATTGTATGTATGAATATTAGGGTTTAAGATAAGAATTTTAGAATTTAGGATATTAGGGTTTATGCAAATGAATATTAAATTACGTATTTTAATTAGATATATTGATTGGTCTAATTTAAAATCATCCGTTTTTTCTTCAATTTTATTAACTCATTTTGACATTCATTATGCTAGGGATTGAGTTAAATTTTAATATCTACAATTTGCATTGGCACCGTTTGGTTTCATTTTTAGTGTTTATGCCTAGAAAACATTAGAGAAATATTAATTAATAAAATATCAAAATATATTCTAAAGATTAGATTAGAGAATATAATTATGTGAAGTCCAATAAAAGATAAAACATGGTACATTTCATTTTCAGGTAGATATTATGAAAGTGTGTAGTCCAAGAGATGACACGTCTTTCCTTTCTACTTTAAAGATGAAATAGAATCAGAAAAAGCAAAGAAATAGGTTGCTTTTGTTTCTTTTAATAATTTTTCTTTATAAAAGTATTTTTTAAAATTTAATTAACTAAATTATTTAAAATTGCTGAGGTCAAAATTTAAAAATTTGACCCGCAAATATCAACCTAAAACAGAGAGAGTATATATTAAAAAATATTATAAAATTATTAACACATTTTCTTTATAAAATTATGTTATCTATATTATAATTTAATCACCAATTGAATTGATACTATGAATTAATCGGACATTAATTCACTTAAAAATAACTAAAAGCTTATATTTATAAAATAATAAATATTAATTTATCTAAATATTTTATGTTGTTTGACGATTTTTAATAAAATAAACGAACATATGAGATTTATAATTTAATTGTAAAGTTTACAAAACGATAAATACAAGTTTCTTTTTGGTATATTCTAACCAAATTTTATTATTTTATTAATATTTTTATCAAACCAAAATTTTATTACCTAACCATTAGCGTATGTCAAAATGAAATATTCTAACCAAGCTTTTCAAAAACGGATCAGCGATTGAACCAATAAGGCCACCAGTTTGAAATTTGACTGATCCGTCCAATTCAATTAAATAAAATATTAAAAAAATCGGTTCAACTGTCTAGCTCCCATGTCAACCAGTCTAATGGCTTTCTCCGAACCAATACTTTTGCCAATTTTCGATCTAATTGATCTTATCCTATTCAAGTTTTAATGATTTTTTAATAATTTTTAAAAGTTTATATCAATTTTATTACTTTTAATAATTCATATATATTTATAATTTTATGACTTTTATAGAATTTTAATATGTGTTTATAAAATTTTAAATCTGTTTAATTAATTTTATAATTTTTATAATTTTAAGTTTATATCAATTGTCATATTTTTTAATATTTAATAATTTTTACATTTTTGATAATTTTTTCCTTTTTATATTTTTTCTGAAATTTTATTCATTTTATGAGAAAATAATAGAATAAACCGTAAGTAGCCACTTATTACCATCCGGTTGGTCCGTCAATTTATTTTAACGGTTAACATGGTCAATGATGAAATAATTAATGGAGAGACTTAATTTATTATTTTAATTAACAACAGAGGCTTAATTAGGTGTAAATTTAATATAAAATTTTAATTGATTCTTTTACATTTCTTAAAAGACTTTTTTGGGACATATAAGCCATTTTATATATATGGTATAAGTAAAAAATTTCACCCAAAATATGAGTATATCATAATTAAATTATTTAAAATTATTGGAATATTAGATACCATTTTAATATTTTATCCTATTAGTAAAATAATATTTATTTAATTAATTACTTTCATTTTAAGGTTAATTGTAGTATTTAAACAGTTTATTTATTTATTTAAATATTAAACGGATTATTTCGTACATTCACTTATTCAAATTTAGACTTGCACAAAAATGTAATTTTATTATAGTTAAGCTTTTAACTTAACTAATCACATTAATATCAACTTAGAAAGTGGCTTTATAAATCATTTTTATAAAATAATAAATATAATTACGAATGTTTTATTTTTTTCATAATTTAAACTCAATAAATTTTAAAAATTAATTATTCTTCTAAGATTTAAACTTAATAGGACTTAATTTCTAATATCTATAACTTATCAAAACCACTAAAGTTCCATTTTAGTTGTTACATCAATTTTCTTTTATGTATAAATACATTCTTATATTTTAATGATGAACTATAAGAGTACCTTTATTTCTTACTTCGTTGGACGAAATAGTATAAATACTCACTGATTTTATTTTGTCGATTGAATCTTAATTTGATTGGTATAAATATTATTATCAATGTAAAAGGATATGAGTTCGAGCGTATTAAAAACATTTATCTTTCTATTTAGGAGTTGAGAAGGAATTATAGATAATTTTAAGCATTATATAAATTTTTTAAATAATGTATTAAAATTTTACTTCATCTTAAATTTTTTTAAATTCATGATTAACAAAATATAGCCTGATATTTTTATAAATTATACTTTGGCGTTGACTAAACATTAACTCAATTGTCATGGACATTATTGTCAATGTAAGAGAATGACTTTTTTTATATAAATAATATTAAAAAAATAATTAATTACAAAAATAGAATGGAGAATAAATTAATTACAAAAATAAAATGTTTGTTACAGTAAGGTGTCGCCTGACACATTGGTGGCACTAATGAACTTTTAAAAAATTTGACAAACTTTTTTAATTGATGCCACCAATGTGTCAAGCATGGTGCTTGATTAAATAAAAAAATTGTTGTTTTAGGAATTAAATATAGCGAGTGACATTAAATGTAGAGAAAAGATATTAAGACATTAAATACATAAAAAAAACATTAATGCCCTAAATGTAAGGAAAAAGCTAGTGTTTGAACCACAAATCAACTTTTCTTATTATTTTCAACTTTTAGCTTTTTTTTTTTGCTATCAATTTTTTAAAAAATTTACTAGTGCAGCTAATATCTCAATGACACCATAAATTTTTTTAAAATGATTTGTTAAAATTTTTAAAATTCATTGGTATTGTCAATGTATCAAGTGTTACTCAAAGTTATTATAGTAAACACTCTAATTTTATAATTAATTTGTTTCTCACCTTATTTTTATAATTAATTAGTTTTCTAATATTATTTTTATAATAAAACCGTAAAAGAGCATATATTTGAACACATTAAAATACCTCAAATATCTGTCGGCAAACAACTGTTTCTGTCCACGTGTCGTACCAACAAGGGATTAACACTCTCAATCTTTTTCAATTGGAGATAAGTCAAGAAGTTAAATTGGAAGGAGACGAGGGCCCATCAGCAAGGGTAGGTTTATTTTGTTTCAGTGGGGACCACAAATATCAAGATATATAATTCGGATGATAACACGGTGACACGTGTCAGGGAACGTGAAGTGCTGTCAAAATCCGTAGCATGGAAAGCCGCGTAATGGATTGTCCCGTAATGAATGGTCGGTCATCTTCTATTCACTTATTCCCAAATGGCAGGGTCTAGCAATACTAAAATACTTCAACATCATGATTATACCAAATCATTTAAAAACACCATATTAATTTTATAAATATATAAAATTGTTCTAAAGTCTAAAAATTATAGATTATATACTGTAAAAATTATAGGTGTATTAAGTCTAATAAACAATGTCTAGATCTATGGATTATTGGCATGGATTTAAAATTTAAAATTTTAATTTTAATGTTTACTGTTTACGTTTATAGCGAAAGGAAAATGAAAACTCTTAATAATTATTCTAAATAAGTATTAACATAATATATATTTATGGAGTAGATCCATTTATACTGGTGTAGAGATAAAATTAAAAATTCTTTTAGAAGGATCAAAATTATTATTTTTATCATTTTAATGAAATTAAAGTGTAATTTTATCTTTATAAATTTAAAATGTCTAAATAAATTTTTTTCATTTTATGAGGGTTGCCAAGGCACAGCTCCCTTAATTACACTCTTGTACTAGTGTCAAATTAAAGTAGTTTTCTTACGTATATTTTCGCATGCGATTAATATTTTAATAATTCAATTAATATAATTCATATTTTATTCATATAAATTATGCATGATAAATTTAATGTAAATATAAAATTTTTAATAATTTATTTAAGGTAAAAAAATTTAATCATTTAATAATTATTAATCTATACAATAACTTAGAATATATGATAAATATATCAAAAACTTATATGAATGATATATTTTTATTTTTCTAAAAGTAATATGCTATCTTAATTTTCAAGCTAAAACCTTACTGATGGCAGGTGGCAAAAGGCGAATCCACAACGCGTCCAGGACACGAAAAGGGTATTAAAGTAATTGCAATTATATACGTGGATACCGGATCAATCTGAGATCATATTTTTAGCTCCACTGGAAGTGACAAACTCCCCCTTCCTTAAGTTGCCTATAAATAGCTATCAAGATCTTCAAGTATTTTCACACTCATATTCAAAGCAATATCAAAGAAACAAAGCAAGAAGAAGAAAACCAGATAGAAAAATGTCGGGAATCATGCACAAGATCGAAGAAACCCTTCACATGGGAGGGCACAAGAAGGAAGAAGAGAAACACAAGGGAGAAGCTCATCACGAAGGCGGCCATGGCCATGGTTATGGCGCCGCTGAGCACAAGGGAGAAGTTCATCACGAAGGCGGCCATGGCTATGGTTATGGCGCCGCTGAGCACAAGGGAGAAGTTCATCACGAAGGCGGCCATGGCTATGGGGCCGCTGCGGCCGCCGGTCACGGTCACGGCGAGCAGCACAAGGAAGGGTTTATGGATAAGATCAAGGACAAGATCCACGGCGAGGGAGGTCATGAACCTGGTCATGAGGGCGAAAAGAAAAAGAAGAAGGAGAAGAAGAAGCATGAAGATGGCCATGAAAGCAGCAGCAGCAGCGACAGTGATTAGATCTTCCATCATCGTCTTAGTATTCCTCTCCCTTATGGTATCGGGTAAATTTTTTTGGATTTTTTTGCTATTTTATATGCAGAAATCTTGATGGCGTTTTAATAATTGAAATAAATTTAACCTTATATTGTTGATTAAGCATGGAATTTTCTACCAAGAAAATGGTTAAAACAGCAACATTTTCTAGATCCTAGCAAATCTAGTAACAAAGGGAATTATGAATTAATAGTATTTTTAATGTGAAGTTATTACGAAAATTTTAATTTCTTTTATTTTAATACGTTTTAATTATAATAAAAATATTTTAGTTAGTAGCAGGTTAAATAGATATAAAGGTTTTGATCTCATTTTTAAAATAAATGAATATATTTTTATTGCAGGTGCATGGAATGAATGTGAAGGCTTGTCAAAATATTTGTATCATCTTTATTTTTATATGCGGAGAAAATGAAAAGAAAAAAAAAAGTAAAAAAAGGGGTTGTCTGTGGTGTATGGTATTAATAGCGTGTGATGTATTTGACAAGCTATGAATGTACTATGATATGAGAATAAATTTTTGTCTTTATCTATACTGTAAGAAGAGGTTCACTCAAAACAAGCCAACCTCTCAAAACCCTCTTAGAGATCATAAATATGTATGATCTTGCTTATCTGAAGAGTTAAAAGACGATTTTAATGGTTTAAGTTCGATTTTTAATTATTTTAGGATAAATTATCCATTAATTCAATTGGCGGAAAATTATTTTGATTTTTATGTCAAGTTATCATTTCCTTCCTTTTACAAGAAAAAGTCTTCGAATTAGGGCTTAAAGATAGGTATTCAAATTATGTTATTTTTCCATTTTTTCTATTTTATTTTATTAAAGTAGATACTTAAAATTTTATTCTGTTTTACATTTAAATTTAAAGTTCAATGATATATTAACAGGTGACACAAAATAAAATAAATAAATATTTTTTATTTTTATACATTTATTTTTTTTCCCTTTCTTCTTCCTCTTCTCCCTCTCTAAAAACCCAACACTCCCAGCCATAAAAATCATATTGACTAAAATTTCGTTTTAGTTTTGGGGCCGGCTAATGTTCTTCATTCACCTAAAATTCTTTCTTTCTTTGCTAATTATTTAAATCTTAAATGACCCTCAACCCAACCATTAACGACATCTAGGCTATTACGTGGATGAGATATTATTTGAGCTTATTAAATAATATGTCTATAACGAATATGGACACATAGGTGTCCAAATTCAAATGCATTTGGACAATTTAGACACTTGCTTCTCCAAATTCATCTTTGATGTGAACAAATTTACACTTTTTTAAATATTTTGAAAATTTTAATTTATGTTTGTCACGTGTCACAATTGAATTGGTTATCGGAGCCACGTTAGCATAAACTAACAATGTTAGTAATACTGTGGTACTAACATAGATGACAAAATACAAATTTAGGTAGTAACTAAATAAAAAAAAATTAAATTTCAATTAAGTAATTTTATATAAAATTTAAAGACAACTACATATTAACCCGCTCAAGTAGACCAAGAATTTAGGTTTAACAATGGTGTATTTCGTTACGATTTTAAGTGCGATTAATTAAGTAAGTTATCGGTCTAGTTTAATAAGTGCGACCCAAATTGAGTTTAGAGTAAGATTTTACGGATTTGGATAGAGTTAAGCACAACGCTAAACTAGAATCAGGACGGAGCAAACACTTATTTTGTTATTCAATTTCGCCCCAACTTAATGTTTGTAATTGGACTCACCACTCCAACCTAATGTTAATTATTTTTATTTTCTCCACAAGAAGTTAATTATTTTGGTACATATTGTTGATTATTTCTTTATAAAAGAAATTATGTATTTTAATGCAAATTTTAATCAGTTCGTAACTTTATTTTACAAATTTTAGCTAAATCTAAATTAATTTAATCCTACCAAATTTTAAAAACATATTTAAATTTTATTATGGTGGATATTATATTTTTAAATTTATTTTGGGATATCTAGTTTTTGTATTTTATGATTGGTATAATGATAAATTTAACTCTTTAACGTTTATATTTTTTTTGTTAATTAGGTCATTTTTTAAGTTAAATTTGGTTATTAACTGTAACACCCATAATCTGATCCGACCATCAGACTCAAGTTACAGAATGCTATAGTCATAACCGGAACAGAACGCATTCAATTACATTGATTATTTCAAATAAACATAGAATACTTCATAAATACACAATTATTACTTAGATTAAACAAAAATAATTCAATCATAGCCAATTCAATTTATAATCATCAAATACATCATTCATGTCATGAACACTCAGGTATTATAGTATATAATTATATTCGAGTCTTAATCGAGTTTACGAAAGCTCATAAGTTGACCCGAGCACAAATAAGGATCAAATTGGAACATTTTCTAAAGTTAAAGGTAAATGTGAAAAACAGGGGTCACATGACCATGTGCTCAGGCCGTGTAACTTATTGTGATTGTGTGGGCAAAACACCAAATTTACTAAAAGTCACACGGTTGTGCAGTTGGGCCGTGTAACTAGCTGAGGCCGTGTGGATTAAAAGTTACCAAATCTATTGTACTCACATGGGTGTGTGGCTAGCCCGTGTATGACACAAGCCCGTGTGCCAGCCCGTGTGGTGCATAAATGTGCCATTAAATATCCGATTCATGCCAAAACAAACTAATGGCTCAAATGGTGTACATTTGGCCATTCAAACATGCATAAAACCATTCTAAATACATGCTAATTCATCCATTTTTCTAACCACAAAACCATACAAGCTATCCCACATGTAATGAACACTTTGGAATGCTTAATAGCCTATATATTCATCAACCACTCAAACAAGGCATACCAAACATCTTAACATTTCAAACTCAATCTAAACACAAGCAACATATGCCATTTAAGCTTCTACCATAACTTGACAAAAATGCCAAAGTGCACATTTTAGTACACAACTCATTTACTAATCAAGTTTAATATCATTTAAGGTTCCAAAAACACTATCACTCAAGATAACATCTATACAGTTTATGCCCATACTCAAGCATCAAGTTGCCAACCTTTACACTTATGTACATGCCATATAACCATACAAAATACCAATCACATTCAAGAACCAAGTACCAACATTCAAGATTGACCAAAACAAATGACCTATATACATGCCACAGAACCAAACTTCAAATTATTAACAAATTACTGAATCAACAGCATGATATTGTGAGCTTCTGGACGATCTGCCAAACATGTTTCGCAAGTTGGAAATCTACAGGGAAAGGGAAAACAAACAAGGTAAGCATATACAATGCTTAGTAAGTTCACAGGTATTAAACCAAGTAACTTACCTCAGGTTATAATTATACACTACATGCTATTTAGCTTGGTAAAGTTTGCCTAACATGACAAATCAAATATAAATTAAAAAAGGTGAGTTCAACATTTATCATACCATATAGTAACTCAACCATATAACATTTCAAGTCACTTATTCAATATTTCATTACCATTCACAAACAAATAATCATTTAACCTATTCACTATCTTAAACATATCATACAATTTATTTATTTGCCATACATCCTATTTCAAATTAACGGCAAACATTATTTTCATTTCAAAATTTGAATTCTCAATCTAATTCATATTGAATCATATGAACTTCATTCTCATATCATATCAATTCATCTTTATACTAAATATACATCAAATGTCAACTTAATGTCAATCACTACTTCGTTTCATAATACGTATTATGAATCACATTCATCGATTTGTCATGTTTCCATATTGGCTTTCTGCGCTTGTATAACCAATTCACAATATGTATATGTATCATTCGATGATCATATCAACTCAATCTGAAATAATTATTCCATTTACATTATACATGTCCTTATTAACCTGACTCGGACTAGGATGGATACACGGATCAAACCAATCACACCAATTTAGCACCCAATACCTATCGGATAAATCCGAAATCGCAAGTTGCGCCTAGCACTGGTTGGTAAAACTGACAAATAGGTGTGCCTAGCACTCATCGACACGTAGTTGTAATAACCCTGAACTCTTCCTATCCTATGGCATGTTAACTATATCCAACTCTGCCCGAACAGTTAATAGGGTAACAGTTTCTCAATTTCGTTTATAAGCTAATTTCTCAATTTAATGCTATCATTTTATCAACCAATTATAAATTTGTATGCATAAATTATAATTCAACTTATCATAAAGCCAATTTTGCAATTACTACAATATACAATATTTCCAAATCTATTCAATTTAGTTCTCTATTTCAAGATCAAGCATAAATATATCAATTTAATTCAATTCAACTAATCAATCTCATATTGCAATTCATTATATTCAATTTATCATTTCTTTATGATTTAATCTATACCTCACCTTTTGTACCAAATTGTAAACAATCAAAATTTCAATTAGGCATATTAACAATTATAATTTTAAAATATAAAATTTAACACAAACATATTGTATGAACTCACCGGTCAAAATAACAAACGATTAATTCTTTAAGGACTAATCAATAAATTTTCCTTTTTCCCAATTAATTTCGATTTGGTCCACTTTTCGACCTATACAATTTTTCAACTCAATTTATCAATTTCAACCCTCTTATTTCATCCATTATCAACATATATCAGCTTAATTTTATTATTCAAATGTCTCTAGACTTTTCATTTTATTTAATTTAGTCCTTAAAATCAAAACTATCATAAGCTTCGATTTTCAATCTGATTTCAATTCTATCCTTATATAGCCCTCTACAATCAATATTTATAGAAATCTCATGCCAAATTCAAAATATTTTTATTTTAGTCCTTAAATTTAAAACTAGCAAAATTACTTTTACAAACTAGCCCCATTTCATTTATAAGCTTTAAATGTACCATTAACATTCAAAAACTTCAATTAACATCAATGGAAACTTTTCTAAACTTTAGCAATTTTGAAAACGGAGGTTCGAGTTAACTAAATAGAGTTACAACAATTACAAAAATATAAAATTTATGAAGAATGAGCTAAAATTACCTTACCATACAAAAGATGACCGTTTGGAGCATTCAACAATGGGGTTTCTTATGTTTTTATTAGGTTGGATGGCATGGAGAAGAAAGTGAATAGGAAAATGATTTGTTTATCCATTAAAATTACTTATATACTTTGGAAAAATTGTAAATATCTTAAACTTCTAATTAAAATATAATTTTTAACTCTCATTTCACTAAAAAGATAAGTGCCAACGGTCCAACATATCTTACAATGGCCAAATTTCCATTTCAAACCTCAAACATTTCATAATTAACCCAATTACTAATAAAATCTATGAAATTTAACTTTTATAGTTTTTACGATTTAGTCATTGTACCTTAATTAACCATTCAAACTCCAAAAGTTTCGGACCAAACTTCAATTCACCAATATAATAACTCCGTAAATATTTAATAATATAATTTACGGGCTAACCACGAGAGTTAGGTGAGATGGCAAGGGTCTTTACCTTAACCAGTGGTCGAGGGTTTGATCCTTGCCCTGGGTATGGAGCAGCTTTAAAACTCGTGGCCAGCATCTACCCCCTTAATGGGCCTACAGAATGCAGATGATTAGTTACTGGGCTTGCTCGAGTAGATACCTTAAGAAATAAAAAATATAATTTACGGGCTCGTTTTATGGAAATTAAATCTCGGTACCTCCTTTTCCAAAACCACTAGCTTTCGGTATGAACCACTTGTACCTTGACTAATTGATCAATTAATGAAATCTATAAAATAAAAATTCACAATAAGACCATATTTAACTCGTAAATATTATTAACTCACTCATTGAAATTGTGTCCCGAAACCACTGTTTCCGACACCTTTGAAAAACAAGTTGTTACATTAACCTTTTAAAAAGAGTTAAATTGTTTTTCTTTAACAAAAATCTTGAATAAAACATTAATTTTTTTGGCGATATTGGCATAGCAACTTGCATAGTAGCCTCGTGCACTTCATGTTGACATTATACTATTTGTCTTATATGTCACGTCAACAAATAATTTAAAAATTATAAAAATATAAGAAAATTCATAAAAATTCAAAAAATTGCGTGAAGTACAAGTGAAATACTGAGCTCCCGTAATTAAAAATTTAACGTTTTAATCAGTATTTCTATTAAAAAAACATCTACCTTTAATTCAAGGTACAATGATGAAAATCAATCAAAATAAAATATAATATGACTATAATGACAAATTTACACATTATCCCTGCTTTTCTTTTATTGTTGAAAAAGGAATCCATACCATTCGATCAAGATTATTGCATTGTTCATCTAACATAACTCACTCCTTAAGAGTGTCCTAGCAAAATGGAAGTGATTCTTGTCGGTGGAACCTCAAACTTATATAGGTCTGCTGGTATGTAGTAAATCTTACCACGAAGCTAGTCAAACTTTTCTTTGGTTTCTAAAATATTTTATTTTTTTAGTTTAGGAAAATAAATTTTATTTTCTATATTTTACAAATGGACTATTAGAAATGTGAAAGGGAAAGTAATTCACTCATATTGAAATATGTATACTTATACACTAATAATAACATAAATGAATGAATAACAAAATAGGTAACTGCTTTCAACTAAATCTAGTTATTTAATTAGCTACTTTCTCTAATATTCCCCTTCTAGATTCTCGATGAAAAACATCAAGAGCAACCACATTCATCTTGTTGCGACAATGAGAAAATGCTTCCATGGTTAATGGCTTGATAAGCACATTAGCTATCTGATCATTCCTAGGCATATTATTGAGCTGAAGCTGTCCACTAAGAACCTTGTCTTGAACAAAATGTAAGTCAATTGTTCAACATGCTTGACATGAGCATGTAGCACAGGGTTGGCTGCCAAGGACACCGTGATGGAATTATCGCACCAAATCACTAGAGTGCCTTTAAGCTTTGCTCCTATTTCATCAAGTAGAGAGCGAAACCATGTTAATTTGGATGTTGCATTTGCTAGACTTCTATACTCGGCTTCTAAGGTGGATCGAGACACGCCACTCTGCTTCCTGGAGGTCTAACCAATGAGATTGTTGCCAAGATGCAGACAAAATCCTGAGGTTAACTTACGGTCCTCAAGAGAGCTAGCCCAATCGACATTAAAAAAACCTATTAAGAACACATTTGAAGGTTGAAACACTAGACCATAACTGTACCTCGAATATATCGTAGGATTCGTTTGACAGCCATCCGATGAACATCATGAAGAAGATGCATGTACTGGCGTTGTCAACAACAAATGCTATGTTGGGTTTGGTCAAGCACAAATATTGCAAACTACCAAATATTTGCTTATACTTGGTACCATCCACAAGAGGTGAACCAACCAAAGAAGTCAGAGTAGGAGAACTTACCGTATGAGTGTTTTCGAGCATACTTTTGTTGGGATACATGCACACAATCCCCATTTTAAGTGACTTCAAGACCAAGAAAATAACTCATCTCTCCTAAGTCTTTTAAAGAGAATTTCTGATCAAGACAATAAATCACTTCATCTAGATAAGAACAAATATCACCAGTCATAATTATATCATCTACATACACAGGAAGAAAGAGACAACCAGATAAAGCCCGTTAATTTCTAAAACCATGCTCTCGGCGCTTGCTTGAGACCATATAGAGCTTTGTTCAATCTACAAGCTAGAGGATTCCCATTAGCATCAAAAACCTTAAACCCAGGTGGTTGTTTCATGTATATGTCTTCAACCAAACCACCATTTAAGAATGCATTGTTACACCAACCTGACGCAATTTCCATTTCCTCGACATGACCAAAGAAAGAATTGTTCGAATTGTGTTAGTTTTGACATCTGGACTGAACATCTCATGATAATCCAATCTAGGAGCTTGGGAAAAACCTTGAGCAATAAGGTGAACTTTGTTATGAGCAACACTGCCATTTGGATTCTTCTTGATATTGAATAACCACTTGCAACCAACGAGTGACCTATCAACTGGTGGAGACACTAAATCCCAAGTATCGTTCTTGACTAGTGCCTGTAGCTCATCATGGATAGCATTCCTCCATGAGGGAATAACCATGGCCTCATGGATGTCAACTGGTTCAATAGAGTTAACTGTGGCAGTTTAAGCTTTTGGCTTGTAAGTGCCAACTTTGCTTCGAGTTATCATAGGATGACTGTTACTTTGAGCTGGACCACATGCTGAGAGATGTACACACGACTAGTTTGATCCAAGCATTTATAGCCTTTGTGATTAGGTGCATACCCCAAAAATGTACAAGGTGTGGATCTGTATTGAAGTTTGTGTCGATTGTATGGTCTCAGCAAAGGATAGTAGAGACACCCAAAAACTCGAAGTAGTTGATATTTAGGTTTTTGACCAGTCTTTCACTTGGAGATACTTTACTCAACGTCTTTGAAGGAAGCACATTCATGAGATATACTCCAGAATAAAAGGCATAAAAAGCATCAAAAGGAAGAGATCTATATAGAGCAGTACAATCTCCGAGGTTTAAGAATTGTAATCACCAGATCAATCTCAACATCTCTAAAACTGTTGTCTATTTGAGTGGAATTAGTAACAAGTGATGATTCTAATAGCTTCAAAGATATTTGACTTTTATTTTATTAGGATTTTAATTTGTTTTTAGTAGATTATATGATTTTTTATTTATGTTTAATTTCTATTTTGTGTTATTTATTTATAATTGATTAGTTCAAACTCATTTTCGAGTATCTTTTAGTAGGTTATTTGAATTCGTTGTAGTGTGCACTTGATGTCAATAGTTTGGCAGATCTATTAGTAGAACGAGCTTATAGGGGTGTATGAGTTTAATAAAAAATGTATTTTTAGTACAATATATGTGACATGTGTCACTATTTTTCTTAATAGGAATTGAATTGTCATGTGTCAACTTCTTATGAATAGTTATATCAAGTGACAGATTTATATGAAGTTTATATGTGGTAAACTAATCTTTTTCTTTTTCTTTTTTTTTGAAAAACCAACTGTGACATGCATTACATGCACAATAAAATTGTTAACTAACCTAACGACCTACTTTTTAAAATAATCTAAAATTCATCTTATTTTAAATAATTGTTAAATTTAGTAAATTTTATAGTAAAACCCTTTTAATGCATAATTTAGCAAGTCTAAAATATGAATAATTGCCTAGGTAAGTGGATAAATTAGATATATTATAAACAAAACCATAAAATATTAAAATTATTTTTATATTAATATTTATAAACTTTATAACACGGGTGAAGTTAGAAAATTTCAAGAAGGGCCGATATAATAAACAATAATAATATTTTTAAAATAAAAATTAATTAAAGAGAAATAAATTAATAAATAAAAATAAGCTAGAAAGAAATTTTAAAATTTATTTGAATTGCACTCTTCGATTCTTGATCTTACTAAAATTATCAATTATTTCGTTTACATTAAATTTGTTTTGCAATTTCTTTCTCAATCAACTAAACAACTTCTCAAACTCAAAAAATCATCTTCCATCTTACTACGAAGTCGAGTCTTCACAATCTTTATAGCAAAAAAAAACACATTTTGTGGATGCAATTGAAACACGAAGAGTCAGTATAAGACGAATCAATCTATCAATGAGTGGGTACATGACTGACTTTCCATTCTCAACTAAACTTCTACAAAGTTCAAAAAATGTTGATATTTCTCTCAAATTAGGATGCTGACATACATGCCAATAACACTTCAACTCATGTAACACCCCAAACCCGACCTAGATGTTATGGCCGAATCTGGCAATGTCACATGGAAAGGGATTTGAAGACAAGATTATCGAGTTTAAAAACCGTTACAGTAAGTTAGCTTTTATTTAATTTGAAAAAAAAACTAGTTGATTTGGTTTAAAACTTGTCTCTTAGCGAAAGCTTTTGTAACCAATTAATTTAGAGAAAATCGTTTCTATTTACGAAAAACCTTAGTTTTTAGAAAGAAAAACGTGTTTTGTGGAGTTGTAGTTTTTTAAAAAAATCCATAAAAAACAGTATAAAGTCCCAAATTTAAAGCCAACCAGTCTATAGTCTAGAAGATACATCAAAAACCTCAAATAAGTAATAAATTCTAGGCATTAACGGAAAACAATCTAAAATTTACGTGTGGCCACCGTTGAGTCCTCCGCTGCACCGACCCGTCAAGTCTGGGGATTACTTGTACATATTAAACAGAGAAAGGGTGAGTTTTCGCAAACTAGTGTGTAATCCCCACAGAAAACATGCATACAGATAATCAACAGAATTCAGTTAGATACAGTGCCCATCACAGAATCAGTTTGGGCCTTAGCCCATTCAGATACAGTCTCAGAAATACATTAGGGCCTTGGTCCATATCAGATACATAATGCAGATATAGTAAATCAAAATCCTACCCACCAGCCTCTACACACCATCTCTGTCCAACCCTACACACCATGTGGGGATTAAATCAACCCACCCATCCCTACACACCATGCTGTACCAAAATGCGGCACATAATTAGAAGGATGCAGCTAAGCTGCCAGATAACAAGCTTAATAGCCTTTCACACACTTCCTCTAAATATCATCAACCAACCCTGATGCAATGCAACATACAAAATATGTCATGCCATTATGCAATTAATAGTACATACATTCAGATATCATAAGTCATGCTTGGTATAGAAATCAGACAGACAAATCACACATATAAGGGTCTAAGTAAAGCTTACCGACCCTACAGTAGGTCTACAGTCACTTGGGCGACCCGTGCAACCTCACAGAACTTCTCAGAAAAATAGGCTCACACGTCCATGTGGCCCACTCGTCCCAAATTGGCATTGGCCACGTGATCCATTTTTAATGTAACTCGCGCTAGTTAATTGTTCATATATGTTTTCACTATTTACTTATATGTTCCTTCAAAGTTGTCTACTTGAGTCACTGTTACTAAATTATTTATATCTTGAGCTACAGAATTCCGAATTATGCCTTTGAAACTAGACTACCATAAAATTTTCAAAATTTTTGGTTCAGCCAATAAGTACACTAAAATCTTCAAACTTATCCCTATTCTGTTGTCTGACAGCTTCGTCCCTTCTTTGATAAAAATTAATCATCTCTTAGTACAAAATTTGGATGATGTTTCCATTTGTTTCTATTGAAAATAGACTCATTAATAATTTAAACATGTAAATTTTAACTCCTAATTATTTTCTCTAATTTTTGATGATTTTCTAAAGTCAAAATACGGGAACCCGAATTCAATCTGACCTTGTCTCACAAAGTTTATTATACCTCATGATTCACAATTCCATTACTTACATCGTTTCTTCAATGAGAAACTAGACTCAATAAGCTTTAATTCCATATTTTTTTCATCCTCTAATTCAATTTTCACAATTTATAGCAATTTTTCAAAGTTAGCCTACTGCTGCTGTCTAAACAGTAAGCAATTTTGGCTTTTCGTCGAATCCCTTTTTTTTTGCGTTTCGGGTACACACCTGGTTTTGTTTGATGATAAAACAGTCCCCGAGCACTCCAAAGCCATAATCAAGATACTCAACATCAATTTAAAGGATTTACAAGCGAATTGACAACCAAGAACGAACAAAAACCCAACTTACCACCAACGATAACCCTCCGTTTAACTATTTTTAAGACGAGAACACTTAATTCACCAGTCTGAGCCTCCCCATATGCCCAAATCGCAGAGAAAAAAAATTATCACTTCAGTCGTTAAGAGATTCAAGACAGAAACAAAGAGAAACACTTACCGAAACTAAGCGAGCACTAACCGTGTGTGAAAACGAAGGAAAATAAATGTGTACAAGCCCAAATTTTCCCGAGGCCCAAAAATGGCCCACTACCCAATAAATCAAACCCAAACACCCAAAACCAATACCAACCCAATACCCACCTAAACACCCAAACCTAAACCCAAAATTTAAGCCCAACTAAAACTAAACCCTAATGGCCCAAACGGCCCAAAATACAAAACAGAAATAGCAACCCTAGCCCCCTATTGCGCCGCACCACCTGCCCTTTTGACTTTCGCATCGCCGCCGTCACCTCCTCTCTGCTGTCACTACCTCTAGCAACCACCAACTCTGCCACCTACTCCATCAACATCAAATCACTCTGCAAACAAGGAGAAAACACGCAAGCCGCAAAAATAATAGAAAAAAATAGAAATGAATCGGCTATAAAAGCCAAGAATCATGTTTGTATTGCTGCCTTTTTTTTTTTACAACCAGTGAATAAAAAAGAAGCAGAGCAAAATTTTTAAAAGGTTGATTCAATTGTTACTATTTCTTTACTTAGTGTTCTTGTTTTTTTTTTAAATTATTTATGTTTGTTTATTTCTTTTTTTTATAAACCTTTTTTTTTAAAAACGAAGTAAAAGGAAGAGGGATACCTGTCGGATCCGAAGGCTCTTCGCCGGAAGTCCTCTTTGGATGTTGAAATTGGACATAAAGGGTGTGAAAAATCCCATCTTTTCAGTCCTTTTTAGTCAAAAAATTGGGTCTTCGAATGGGATCTTGAATGAGGGAAAAAGAAAATCAATCTTGGCCCCTATCCGACCGCCATTACGGTGGAGCCTCGGCGGAGGCTCGACCATTTGTTCTCGGTGACCATGACTGGTTTCTGGATTTGTTAAAAGGGGGAGGGATAGGTGTTTCTGTTTTTTTTTTAAGTGGAGAAGAGAAAATGAAATTATTAGAAAATTTTTGATTTAAATAACTATAACTAAACGGCGCCGTTTTGGCATTGGGGGTCAGGTGCCAAAACGACGTCTTTTTGGCCCTGACCCGTGATTCGACCCGATTGGCCCCCAAGATCTGCGTGTTTCTGCGGTAAAGGGGCTATTTGCGCATATGGTCCTTATGCTTTTGCGAGGCTATGCAATTTGATCCTAAAACTTTTTTTTCTTTACATTTTGCAGTATAATTTCTTTTTTGTTTCATTTTAGTCCAGACTGAAACGGTGTGCTCCAATGGACTGAGAATAATTTCCCATATAGTCCTCGCCCTTTTGCAGCGCATTTCAATTGGCTTTTTTTATTTATAATTTATACCTTTAAATCCTTTTCGAATTTCAATCCAGCCCCTTTTATATTTATTCATCCATTTTATTATAATTTAGACTTCAAAGTTTATTTTAACCTCAATTTGATCCTTTATCTATTTAATTTCAAGTTTATTTTATTTATTTATTCCTTTTTGTTCTTATTTATTTATTTATTCTTACATTTATTTATTTATTTATTTTTCTTGTATTTATAGTTTATTATGTTGTTTATTGTTATTATTGTTATCATTCTTATTAATGTTTAATTCATTTTTTATATTTCTTGCATTAGAATAACAATTAATATGGCCATTGTTATTATTATTTGGTGATTATTGTTATAATTATGTCATTATTAT
Source organism: Gossypium raimondii (assembly GCF_025698545.1). Classification (NCBI taxonomy): domain Eukaryota; kingdom Viridiplantae; phylum Streptophyta; class Magnoliopsida; order Malvales; family Malvaceae; genus Gossypium; species Gossypium raimondii. The sequence continues at coordinate 50,902,869 of NC_068577.1, read as the reverse complement.
TGTTGTATTTTATGATTTATTATTTATCTTTTTAACATTCTACTAATATATTTATTTTATTATTATTGTACTATGCATTGTATGAGATAAATGTTTGCCCTCACACTATATTTGCATAAATTAAATTTATATCTCATCAAATATTATATTAATTCCTACTCAAATTAAAAAAAAATCAAAATAAGGTAATATTCTGTATTTAGAAATTCAAGAAAGTCGTACTCTAACTTACGGGGTTTTGATTTTCTCGAAAAACTCAAATACACGAATCATTTCAATCAAAATTTTTAAATGTTATCGGGAATTAATAAAAGATTGCGTTCCAACTTACGGGACATGATCTCTTTTAATGAAACCCGAGATAATTGAACTTTTCCAACAATAAACAAATTTTTCCGGCATTCATTCTCGTATTGGGCATTTTAGATATTGTGTCCTAACTTACGGGATGTAATTTTTTTCTCGATTACGTGAAAATACGCTTCTCTTCCTAAATTTTTTAAATTTTGATAAAGGATCGTATTTTTAAATCTCTTTAAAATTTTCAATCTTCGAAACCAAGACACTTATTAATCAACTAGGTACCAATTTTGGGCGTTACGAGGGTGCTAATCCTTCCTCGTACGAAACCGACTCCCGAACCTATTTTCTAAATTTCGTGGACCAAAATTGTTGTTTTAATAAAATTAAATTGTTTATTAAAAACAACTACTTTTCAAGGTGGCCCGATCACACCTTATCAAAAAAGATTGGTGACGACTCCCATTTTCGTTTTCATTTTTAGAATCCAAGTCGACCCCGTTTTGTCAAAAAAAATGGTGTTAACAAAATGGATTAGGGAAAAATCAAGAAGAAGAAAAAGAAGAGAATGATGGAAAAACTCAGAGAATTTCAGCAAGAGGAGAGGGAGAAGAATAGACGGCTGAATTTTTTTTTTGAAAAAGAGAGTTAAAATTCAATTATGGGAATAAAATAAAATAAAATCCTGATAACCCCCAAAATCCCTTAATCTTCTCCCCCTAATTCCCACTACACATCCACTACTCAGATCTTGAAATCTGAGCAAAAAAATATTACCCTTACATGCATAGGGATTCGAACACAAGACCTCTACCATAATAACACATCATTTACCCACCAAACCAGCAGACCCATTCTGATGTAATTTACCCAACAATCAAATAAAAGCATACTGATCAAGAGTAAGGCATAATTCATTCAAACTACCAAAATTTGCCCAAGCAAAGGTTTGAACTTAGGACCTCCCAAACCTCTCAGAACACATAACCACTAAAGCTGATAGATATTTGTGTTATATTTTCAAAATAACGAAATTAGAAATTTTAGGGTGTTACAACTCATCTGGATAGAACTTGTAACACCCCTCACTTGGTTTAGTCGCTGGACTCGAGCTATAACGTGCTACAACAATTAATAGAGTAGTACACAAACATTTCAGGCTTTAAAATTTAATTAAATGATAAAACATTGCATAACCCATGCACAATATAAATTAAAATTAATTCGAATCTTAATCGAGCTTACGAAAGCTTTAAAGTTGACTCGAAAAAAATAGGGATTAAATTGGAACATTTCCAAAAGATAAAGGCAAACATGTAAAAATAGGGGTTACACAATTGTGTATCCGGGCCGTGTAACTCTCTGAAGCCATGTGCATCAAGATACAAAATTTCAACGAATGTCGCACAACTGTGTGATCGGATCGTGAATCAAATTGTAATCGTGTAAAACTAGAGCCACACGACCATGTGACATGACCGTGTAACTCACTGTGGCCGTGTGCGTCGAATTTACAAGCCTTCAAATAAATTCACACGGCCATGTGGATGGGCCATGTAATAAACTGAAACTGTGTAGAAACCCAAATGACCAAAGCTATAGTAATCACACGGGCGAGTGGCCAGCCATGTGATAATTGGAGACCATGTATACAATTGGTTTATTATTTACAGAGCTCACACGATCATGTCACTTGTCCGTCTGTGACACACGACCATGTTCTAAACCATGTAATGCAAAAATATGTCATTTATGCATGATACAATCCTACCTTTAAAAATGAACCTAAGTGAAAATATTGGCCATTTAGTTCTTGCTAAAAACCCTGTCAAAAACATGCTAACAATATGCCATTTAATACATCCCTAATCTTCTAACCAATATATCAAATAGTGGCACCACTTCACAAACAAAACATAGTCAAAACACTATTTCAAGATATATACGCATACAATTTCATAAACACATATCTTGTGTAATCACTGAATTTTGTCCGAGAATAATTTCGTGTTAAAAAAAATTAAAAAATTTTGCATTTTGACCCCTAAATTTTTCTAAAATTACATTTTGACCCCTAAATTTTCTCAAAATTACGTTTTAACCCTAAACTTTTCTAAATTACATTTTAACCTCGAAACTTTCTCAAAATTACATTTTGACCCCTAAACTTCCTCAAAATCACGTTTCGGCCCCAAAACTTTTGCTGCATTTACAAATTGGTCATTCTATCAGAAAATCCCCAATAATCCGGCAGATTTCGTGCACCTGCCCTACGATTTCCGGCCGCCGGCCTAGGGCATGGCCTTCCCCACCTGCTACCTGCAAAAAAGAAGCAAAACCAACTATAAAAAGGAGTTTAAACTCCAAAAAATCGGACCCCCCCACACCCACGAAAAAATAAAAAAAAAACTTGCGAAAAAGCGAAAGAGAAGAGAAAAAAGAAAGAAAGAGAGGAGAAAGGAGAAGAAGAGGAGAGGGTCCGACGGCATCATCGACGGAGAGGACGGCGACACCTAGGGCTTGAAGAAGAAGACGAAGAAGAAGAAGAAGGAAAAGAAGAAGAAAGAAGAAGAAAAAAAGAAAAAAAACCAAAAAAAATCTGAAAATAGTCGGGTCAGACCGACCCGACAGGATACCGCGACCCGACCCGCACTGCAGCAGGCCACAGTCAGCAAGCCCATTGATTTAAAAAAAAAACAACAAAAAAAAAACAAATAAAAAGGCAAATAAAATCAGCCCAAAAGAAAAAGGCAGCCCAAAAGGAAGAAAGAAGCTGACCCACCAGCAGCCACAGCAGCCCAACAGCACAAGCCCAGCGCAGCCCAAAACCAGCAGCCCAGGCCCGCGCGCACCAGCCCAGCAGAGAGAAAAAAAAGAAAAAAGAGAGAAAAAAAGAATAAGAAAAAAAGAGGAAAAAAGAGAAAAAATAAAAAATAAAAAAAGAGGGTTCAATTTGTGTTACCCATTCGGCGAAGCTCGTGTTTCAAGATTTTTTTCGGTAATTTTGTTTTTCTAATTTTAATTTAATCCTCGTATTTTTTTCGTTTTAATATTATTAGTATTATATGCATTTTTGTATTTTGGCATTTATATTTTTAATTTAATTTTATTTTAAATACTTTTAATAAATAAGGCAACGAATCGATTTAACATGAACTCGTTGATTTCATCGCTAGGTTGGATGAATATCACCGGTTCGTGTTAAAATCGATACGCCCTTTTAAAAATAAAAAATATTCAAAAAGTCTCATATTTTCAAAAAAATTATATTTTTCAAAATTTTTCGTGTCTTCAAAAATTTTTCTCGTGTTTCAAAAAATATTCGCGTTTTCAAAAAAATAAGGCAACGAATCGGTTTGACACAAATTTGTTGATTTCATTGCTATGTTAAGTGAATATCACTGGTTCGTGTTAAATACGATAGTGCTCAATTAAAAAATCGAAAAATTTGTGTTCTAAAAATCTTTCCGTGGTTTCAAAAAATATTTGTGTTTTAACAAAATAAAAATAAAAAAGATTTCGTTTTTCAAAATTTTCATGTTTAAAAAAAATTCTATTTTTCAAAATTTTTCGTGTTTTCAAAAAATTCTCGTGTTTCAAAAAATCTTCGTGTTTTCAAAAATCTTCGTGTTTTCAAGATTTCGGTGTTTCAAAAATTTTCCTGTTTTCAAAAAAAAAAAATTCGTGTTTAAAAATTTTTGCGTTTTAAAAAAAAATTTGTGTTTTCAAAAATCCTCATGTTTTCAAAATTTTCATGTTTTCAAAAAATTCCCGTGTTTTAAAAATTTTCGTGTTTCGAAAATACTAGTGTTTTTTAAAACTTTCGTGTTTCAAAAAATTTTCGTGTTTTCAAAAATTCCGATGATCAAAGAAATTTTTCGTGTTTTCTAAAAACTGCTTTGTTTCAAAAATTTTCGTGTTTTTTTAAAAAAAATCCAGTTTTTTTAAAAAAATTTCGTGTTTTCAAAAAATTTTCCTGTTTCAAAATTGTCGTGTTTTCAAAAAATTTCATGTTTTTAAGAATTTTCGTGTCTCTAAAATTCTCGTGTTTTAAAAAATTTTAGTGTGTTCAAAAAAAATGTTTCAAAAATCTTCGTGTTTAAAAAAAAAATTCTCGTGTTGTGATCAGATCGCGATTAACTATTAAATTGAACTTGTATTTTTGGAATTAAGACAACACGCGTTTAACAAGATACCAATTTTGAGCGTCGCGAGGGTGCTAATACCTTCCTCGCGCGTAACCGACTCCCGAGCCCTAATTTTCTCTGAATTTTCACGCAGACCTAAAATTACCTCTTTTTTAGGGAAATTTAAAAATAAATTTTTCTTCTAAAAAGAGAATTTATTAGGTGTCCGATCACACCTAGAAAAAAAAGATCGGTGGCGACTCCTTTTCAAATAAAATCGAGACACTATTTTTAAATTTTCAATAATCACTTCGACTAGCGCCCATCGCCAAATTTTGAGGTCGCTACAGCTGGCGACTCCGTTGGGGACTTTTTTTTAGAGTCGAGTCTGATGTTAAATGCGTGTTGTCAAAATTTTCAAAATTTCTTGTCCAAACTAATTTTTAATCGTGATCCGTGAATTTTATTTTTGAAAGTCGCGCATCCGCATTCGATTTTTAAATTAATATTTTTCTAACTTGTTTTATTTTTTCTGTTGTTTTTCAGCTTTAAGTTTTACGGTTTTTACTTTGTTTTTAGTAAAATAAAAATAAAAAGGTTTGTGAGTTTCTCCCCACACACAGTGCACTTGCATTTTTGCATAACATGAGCTCTCTACCCGGGTTCCGTCCGATTAAGTGGAAGTAAACGTTATGCCTTCGAGAGTTAACTTGTCCCTCCGCACAGGCTAGTGAAATACTTCCGGGTTACATATGACTTATGCTTTCGTGAGTTAACTCGTCCCTCTGCATAGGCATAAGTAAATGTAATCCCTCGAATTGAGCTCGTGAGCCTGTGATGGGTGATGACCGAGGCTCCATACTAACCTTAGTAGGTGACAGTATGGACAATTTGAGTACCTTTCTAGAACCAAAACCACATATAGTGAACCGTACGAGCCACCCAATTAGAGCCATGTCGAACCTTTGTCCGTTTGATAGTTACCAAAATAAGTACACGGGAGAAATGCCTCTGACCTTTTATTTCTTTTACATTTACACTTATTTGCAAATGAATTGAGTCTGTTTAATAAATTGGGTAGGATAGATTGTCTGACGGTAGTGGGGTAGGTTTTTGTAAAGCTTGTTTAGGCAAAAAAAAAATGTGGGTCTGTTCCACCAAATTGCATGATTGATTAGCTTAATTTGTTAAACTTTCCATAGTTCTTATTTTTCTTTTTTCTGTTTACATCTGTTGTTATCACTAACCGAGGTTATTCTTTTTTTATTCTATTTGTCATCATGCATCATAGGCATCTCATTAAGAAGGTGTTAATTAGAGATTGGTTGCCAAAAATGGGTTTCTGATGGAGGAGTCAATTACACGAGTAACTGAGAAAAATGCTGTAGTCCGAGATTGGTCTTTGAGGTCTCAAAAAAAGAAAGGGGACAGTTTGAAGGAAGGATACACCTCTGATCTTCCCGAGCGTGTGACCTTGAATGTGCGTCAGAATGATCTTGAAGACTTGATTGGGATTTGGAAGCAGTGGGACTCAGATACTAGAAGCATCTTTACTGAAAAATACGGGGATATAGCTCACTTGGTAGCAATCAATGTGAACGAGCAGTTGATCCAAGCCATGGTTCGATTCTGGGACCCTGCCTATCAGTGTTTCACTTTCAATCAAGAAGATATGACTCTGACTATAGAAGAGTATGTTGCCCTACTTCGCATCGACAATGTACAATTCAATAAGATATATGTGAAGGAGCCTAAACCAATGACCTTCAAGAAAAAATTAATGAAGTTGACGGGGATGACTGATACATGGGCTGAAAAATAGATAAAGAAGAAGAATGAAGTCAGTTGTATTCCATGGTTTTCTCTTCGAAAGTTAGTTCAGAATCATCCAGATACTTTGAGAAGGATAGATCTGTTTGCCTTGGCTATTTACGGACTAGTCATATTCCCAAAGGTTCTCGGGCACATTGAAGTCGCGGTAGTGGATTTCTTTGAAAAATTAAAGCAAGGAATCAGCCCCGTCCCAACCATATTAGCCGAGACTTTTAGGTCCCTAAATGATTGTAGGAAGAAAGGGGAAGGGCGTTTTATTGGATGCGCTCAGTTACTTAATGTTTAGATTTTTAGCCACTTTTGGAAAGTGGAGCGCACACATTTCCATATGTTCTCAAAAACATTCGCTCCTTTAGAAGCACACATTAGAAAAAGATTGGCCAAGGGATGTCACTGAACAACACTGGGTCTCAGTTTTTCAGAATCTCCGTGCTGAAGATATAACTTGGAGAGCACCTTAGATTCGTCCCTCTTTCTTGTTATACAAGTGTGAGAACCAAGACTGGATGCCTTTGCTAAGATTATGGGGAGGAGTGGGATATGCTCCGTTGATGGTTCAGAGACAGTTTGTTTCGCGACAGTTTGTACCAGTTACTAATGGATTGGCACAATCGGAGTTTGTCTTTATGGGTGAGGGTTACATGAAAAGGGTGCGAGATACCGAGAATTCTTGGAGGAAAATCTACCTAATGGAGTTGGCTCTCTATGCTGATACTATCATTGCAGATTATGACATATGGAGGCAACAACGAGTGAAGAGTCAGCTAACCTTGCCGATTGACGTTGCTTGCCAGAATCCGTTCTCAAAGGAAATGCCTTCCGAGTTGGAAATAGCAAGACATGAATTTGAACGTGAAAAAGCCAAACTGTTACGAGATATTAGTTCTCTTCAAGAGGAGAATTACCAGCTGAATATTGATGTGGAAATTAAAAAATCTAAAGTCGAGAAAGACCAAAAAGAAGTTGAGGTCACGAGAAAAGATTTAAGGGACCTTCATTTGGAAAATAAAAAATTAAGAGGCACTATAAGGAATAGTGGTTTGGGCAAATCATCAGCAGATTGGAAAGAGGAACTGAGCAATATCAAAGGTGGGATGGAATTTTGGAAAACCAAAGCGAAGAAGGAAGAGGAAAGAGCTACACGTGCTATGATAGAATTGAGAAAGAAGAATGTTGAATACGAAACTGTGTCTGCAGAATTAACGGCTAGTCAGTCTGAGTGTCAAGAGCTAAAAGAAAAAATTCGAGGTATAGAAAGTACACTGCAAGCTTATCAGCAACATTTGGATGACCTCTTGAAAGCTCTAGAAGAGAAGAATGGTCAGCATGACAGAGACATTCGCGCCTACGAAAGAGCCCTCCAAGAAAAGTATATGCATCTCGGTGATTTGGTCAACGAAATTCGCAAGGCGGCTATGCAGATAGTGCAATTATCAGATGAAGCGGAAGTTCTCAGTTGCCAGTACCCTCCTAACCAAAAGTCAAGCATATCGGAGTTCCTGAAGCGTATAAAGAAACAAGGCGATATGGCTAGGAAATTTGTGTAACTGCTAAACTAGGAGGGCGAAACTTTTTGTAATAGACTCTTTTGATTAATGAAAAGCTCAAATATGGGGTTATCTTGAAATCAACACCCATTTTTTTAGCATATTTTTGCATTCAGTATTCATTAGTCATTCATTCATTCATTGCATGTACATATCACCCTAATCATTTGCTAAGGTTAAAATCGTCTAATCCACAGTTGCTACACTACGAGTCTGGAATCACGTCACTCTTATAAGACACGCCTAAGAGCTAGAGCTATGGATGCCGAACTCAATGAAAGAATGGAAAGGATGGAAATGACACAAAGAGAGTTGCAAGAGTAACTAGACAAGTCACAGCAAGAGGCAAGAGATTTGATGGTGAGATCTCGAGAGGAATCACTCGAGCAAAAGGATCGAATGGCCAAAATGATGGAAATGATGACGGCTTTGGTTAAAGGAAAAAGACCTATGCAGATCCCTGATATCGTAGAGCCGCCTCAGTCAAGAGCTAATCAAGATCCACTTTATCCTCCGGGATTCACTCTACCTCATGCCTTGCTAAAAGTGTTAAATCAAGCTTATGTGGCGAACAATGTATTTGTAGAAAAGCTTGATAGGTGGGTAAATAATCTGAATGCAGATAATTTCATCTCTTTTAGTGATGACGAAATACCACCAAATGGTAGGGGCTCCGTAAAGGCATTGCACATCACAACCAATTGCAAGGGTTACATAGTACCAAATGTGCTCATTGACAATGGATCTGCACTCAATGTTATGCCTTTGGCCACGCTTTCTAGGATGTCGGTTGATATGTCCTATCTGAGGCCTTGTCATTCTACAGTAATGGCATTTGATGGGACACGACGAGAGGTCATGGGAAAGATCTAAATTCCTCTAAAAATGGGGCCATGTGCATATGATATCGAGTTCCAGGTCATGGACATCACGCATTCATACAATTACCTCTTAGGAAAACCTTGGATCCATTCTGCTGGGGCAGTTCCTTCATCTCTCCATCAAAAAGTAAAGTTCATCATGGATGGCCGCTTGATTACTGTCGCTGGTGAGGAAGACTTCGTCGCATCTATCTCTACTGATGCACCCTACATCAAGATAAGCGAAGATGCTGTAAAATGTTCTTTTCGCTCATTGGAATTTATTAATGCTGCATTTGTTCCTGAAGGGAATAAGATCCCCATTCCCAAACTGTCAAGGAATACCAAGATGGGAATTAAGCTGACTGTAGGAAAAGGAGCTCGAGCGAGGAAATGCTTGGGAAAATATCAATAAGGGATGGTTAGAGCTTTTAAACCAACGCACCACAAAGGTCGATACGGTTTGGGGTTCAAGCTAGATGTACATCAAAGAAGAAAAAAATTGCAGAAGGATTGAGAATGAAGAATCGCGAGAGCTTCAGGCTGGGAATTAGAATGGGAGCCGTTGGCGTATCCTCCTTTGTCAAGAACATTCACATCAGCAGGAGTGATGTACCCAAGGTAAGACAATCCACAAATCTCGTTACTTATCGAAAAGGGTTTTCAGAATATCAGTATAAATGTAGTTGACTGCGAGGGTGATGCAATTGAGGATGTTTCAATGATACCCCCTGTCCTCCAAGATATGTGTTGAACAACTGGTCTGCTGTGGACCTCATTGTAGTTTCTAAGTCCTCTCTAGAGTAATGCCCAATGTTAATTCTCCATTATTTTGTGTGCCCTTAAGAATGGGATTCCTTTTGTAAGAGCTTATGTTTGCTCTTTATATTATTCCATAACATTGTGTGTGTTGATTCCAATACTTTGATGCTCCTATATAGTTTTCTTTCTCATTCATCTTTCAGGCGCTCAGATATCCACGGCATGAACAATCCCGTTACAAGTCCTGAAATTGATTTTGAGAAGGCTGTTTGTTTAGGAGAATTCGAAGCTGAAGAAAGTGCTGAAGATTGTGCCCCGCCTCCTGACTTACTGAGAATGGTTGAACAAGAAGAGAAACATATTCTACCCCATCAAGAATCTGATGAGACAGTGAATTTGGGAAGTGAAGAAAAGAAACAAGAGGTGAAGAATGGGACTTCCATTTCAGAGAACACTAAACAGAATTTGATCACTTTGCTCCATGAGTACAAAGATGTGTTTGCCTGGTCTTATCAGGATATGCCAGGGTTGAACACAAACATTATGGTCCATAAGCTCCCACTGAAACCAGAATGCAAGTCTGTTCAACAGAAGCTAAGAAGGATGAGACCTGAAATGTTGTTAAAGATAAAAGAAGAAGTCAAGAAACAATTCGACGCTGGCTTCCTACAAGTCTCCAAATATCCAGAGTGGGTGGCTAATATAGTCCCGGTACTGAAAAAAGACGGCAAAGTACGAATGTGTGTAGATTATCGTGATATGAATCAAGCAAGCCCCAAGGATAACTTTCCTTTACCACACATCGATACTTTAGTGGATAATACGGCAAAGCATTCTTTGTTTTCTTTCATGGATGGTTTCTCAGGTTATAATCAGATAAAGATGGCTCTCGAAGATATGGAGAAAACTACATTCATAACAATGTGGGGGACCTTCTGCTATAAGGTAATGCCGTTCGGATTAAAGAATGCTGGGGCAACATATCAGAGAGCCATGGTGACATTGTTCCATGATATGATGCACAAAGAAATAGAAGTTTACGCCGATAATATGATTGCCAAGTCCCGGGGAGAAGAAGAGCATGTTGGGAATCTCAAGAAGCTGTTCAAAAGGTTAAGAAAGTTCCAGTTGAAACTTAACCCAGCCAAATGTACGTTTGGGGCTACCTTGGGAAAATTGCTAGGTTTCATTGTCAGTGAGAGAGGTATCGAGGTTGATCCAGACAAGATAAAGGCCATACAAGAACTGCCACCTCCGCGTACACAAAAGGAAGTCTGAGGATTTTTAGGAAGGTTGAATTACATTGCTCGATTCATCGCTCAACTTACCAATCAGTGTGATCCAATTTTTTGACTCCTTCGAAAACATAATCCGGGAAAATGGAACGAGGAGTGCCAAACGACATTTGACAAGATAAAACAGTATTTATCTAATCCTCCAGTACTAGTACCGCCGACCCCTAGAAAACCCTTAATATTGTACCTAATAGTATTTGAAAACTCAATGGGTTGCGTACTGGGGTAACATGATGAGTCAGCGAAAAGAGAAAAGGCAATTTACTACCTCTGCAAGAAGTTCACAGAATATGAGGCAAAGTACCCTTCAATTGAGAAGTTTTGTTGTGCATTGATTTGGACGGTTCGAAGGCTCAGACAATACTTGTTGTATCACACGACATGGTTAATTTCAAAACTGGACCCAATAAAATACATGATGGAGTCACCTGCACTCTCAGGGAGAATGGCCCAATGGCAGATCCTATTGACTGAGTATGACATTGTATATGTGAGCCAAAAGTCGATAAAAGGAAGCGCAATAGTTGACTTATTGGCAAGTCGAACAACGGAGGAATATGAGCCTTTTTTGAGATTTGATTTCCCAGATGAAGATTTGATGTGCGTTTCAGAAAAAGAGGGCGAGTCATCAAAAGAGAAATCATGGAAAATGAGCTTTGATGGTGCATCAAATGCATTGGGGCTTGAGATCGGAGCAGTCTTAGTGTCACCTGAAGGGGACCATTACCCACTCACTGCCAGATTGAATTTCTTCTGTACCAATAATATAGCGGAGTATGAAGCTTGCATCATGGGACTTCGTGCAACTATCAGGAGGAAAATCAAAATTTTAGAGGTACACGGGGACTCAACATTAGTCATTTATCAAAATCGTGGAGATTGGGAAGTGAGAGACCCAAAATTAGTTAAGTATCACGATCTCATGGCAAAATTGGTCAAAGAATTCAAAGAAGTGACTTTTAACTACTTTTCACGAGAAGAGAATCAATTGGCTGATGCTCTGGCCACCTTGACTTCAATGTTTAAAGCAAACAGAGAAACTAAGATAATGCCCATCCAAATGAGCATATATGAGACCCCCGCGTATTGTTTTAGCATTGAAGAGGAGTCAGATGGACAACCATGGTTCCATGATTTCTTGGAGTATATCAAGAATCAAAGGTACACCGAGCAAGCAAACGAGAATGACAAAAGAACAATCAGGAGAATAGCGATTGGATTTGTTCTTGATGGGGATATTCTATACAAAAGAGGGAAAGATCTAGTGCTCTTGAGATGCGTGGACGCTGTTGAAGCCAGAAAGATACTTGAGGAGATTCATGAAGGAATTTGTGGAATGCACGCTAGTGGTTTCACCATGGCCAGGCAGATTATGAGACTTGGTTATTATTGGCTGACGATGGAAAGCGATTGCATTGGCTACGCACGAAAGTGCCACAAATGTCAAATTTATGGCGCAGCTCCATCGCCCATTCATGTCATGACTTCTCCGTGGCCTTTTTCTATATGGGGTATGGATGTTATAGGGCCAATTTCCCCGAAAGCTTCCAATGGACATCGATTCATCTTTGTGGTTATAGACTACTTCACAAAATGGGTAGAAGCCACTTCGTTTGCTAATGTGACAAAAGCTGCAGTCTGTAGGTTCTTAAAAAAGGAGATCATATGTCGATATAGTTTGCCTGAGAGAATCATTTCAGATAATGCTTTGAATTTGAACAACAAGATGATGAAAGAAGTGTGTGAGCAATTTCAGATAAAGCATCATAATTCTTCGCCCTATCGCCCGAAGATGAACGAAGCAGTAGAAGCGGCTAATAAGAACATTAAGAGGATTCTCGGGAAGATGACTGAGACATATAAAGACTGGCACGAGAAGCTACCATTCACTTTGTACGCATATCGCACCTCTGTACGGACGTCTACAGGGGCAACTCATTTTTCTCTAGTCTACGGGATGGAGGCCGTTCTGCCTATCGAAGTAGAGATCCCATCCCTGCGCGTCTTGATGGAGACAAAATTAGAAGAATCAGAGTGGGTTCGAGCTCGATGTGACTAGCTAAACCTTATTGAAGGGAAACACTTGAAGGAAATTTGTCATGGGCAGATGTATCAAAAAAGACTGATCACGGCCCATGATAAAAAGGTGCGGCCAAGAGAATTCCGCGAAAGGGAACTAGTACTAAGAAAGATCTTCCCGATACAAAAGGACTTTCAAGGAAAATGGTCACCAAATTGGGAAGGGCCATACGTTGTAAAAAAGGCATTATCAGGAGGGGCTCTGATTCTCACTGAGATGGACGGGAAAAAATTACCTAATCCAGTGAACTCAGATGCTGTGAAGAAATATTATGTCTAAAAAAAAGACAAAAAACAAAATAAAAAAAACAAAGAAAATAAAAAGAAAAATCAAGATGAAAACCCGAAAAAGGCATATTGATTAACAAAAAGGATTAGGATGAAAACCCAAAAGGGCGTCCTAATAAGGTGGGCTCAGGCTTAAAGGAGCAAAGTGACTTGAATGGGGAGTTGAATGACGAAGTCGCAATATTTGAAGCATTCTCAGAAGCTCGAAATATTCTACACAAGAAGCCGTGCTCGAAAGGATCCAGGAATGCAGAGAAGTTCATGCATTGGATATCTAGAGCATTTCTGGCCATTGAATTCGCTTTCTTTTCTTTATGACTATTCATTTGTTAAACTTTCCTTGTCAATTTTTTGTTTGTTACTTTTAAAAAAAAATGAATGTGAGGTCTTTTTTTCATGCCTACTTTGCCATTTTTCATGCATCTCGTGTTTGATTCATTTAAATGATAAATAGTAAGATGACATACTCTAAACAAAAGGAATGTTGAGCATTACCTAGATGAGAATTTGATAAATATAAGGACCCTGAAATAAGAACAAAGTTCAACAAGGGGGCAGGAATGTGGTATACGAAAATGTGGATTACTTACAAAACGTGAAGATGAGTACAGAACCTGAGAGAAAGTCAAGAATGGGGGGAATGAATGCAATCTCTCATGAAAAGAGGGGCACGTGACAAACAATCCAGGGTGCATGGCATAATCATGTAGACATAAAAACATTTAGGACAAACATGTGCATATCATAATAACATCATACATGACATATACAGGTATACCAGTAGAGCAAGGAATACTGGGAGAAAGCTGCACAGAATCAATGAAGAAGAAGGCTTTTAGTTTCACCAGATGTTTTTTGAAACCCTGTTTCTTTTAAGAAATATTTTTTTAATTTCTGTCTTTTTTCAAAAATCAACTCATAATACGAGAGGTGAGTTGAGCCTCGGGTCATGCTGAGGTATTTTTCAATTTTTGTTTTTCAAAAATCAACTCATAATACGAGAGGTGAGTTGAGCCTCGGGTCACGCTGAGGTATTTTTTAATTTTTGTTTGTTTCAAAAATCAACTCATAATACGAGAGGTGAGTTGAGCCTCGGGTCACGCTGAGGTATTTTTCAATTTTTGTTTTTCAAAAATCAACTCATAATACGAGAGGTGAGTTGAGCCTCGGGTCACGCTGAGGTATTTTTTAAGTTTCTATTTTTCAAAAATCAACTTATATTACGAGAGGTGAGTTGAGCCTCGGGCCACATGCCGAGGTATCTTTTCAATTTCTGTTTTTCAAAAAAAATCAACTCATAATGCTAGAGGTGAGTTGAGCCTCGGGCCATACGCCGAGCTATTCTCGATTTCTATTTTTCAAATAAAAAGAAAATTTTGGACAGTCGAACAAAATTCAGTGCTTTTAAGTCTTTGCTCTATCCCTGTTTCACAGCGATGAGCAAAGAGGGGCAGCTGTAATCACTGAAATTTGTCCGGGAATAATTTCGTGTTTAAAATTTTTTTTAAAATTTTGCATTTTGACCCCTGAATTTTTCTAAAATTACATTTTGACCCCTAAATTTTTTCAAAATTACATTTCAAGCCCTAAACTTTTCTAAATTACATTTTGACATTGAAAATTTATCAAAATTACATTTTAACCCCTAAACTTTCTCAAAATTACATTTTGGCCCCAAAACTTTTCTGCATTTAGAAATTGGTCATTCTGTCAGAAAATCCCCAATAATCCAGCGGATTTCGTGCCTGCTTACGATTTTCGGCATGCCTAGGGCGTGGCCTTCCCCACCTGCTACTGCAAAAAAGAAGCAAAACCAACTATAAAAGGAGTTTAAACTCCAAAAAATCGGACCCCCCCACACCCACAAAAAAAAAACTTGCGAAAAAGAGAAAGAGAAGAGAAAAAAGAAAAAAAGAGAGGAGAAAGGAGAAGAAGAGGAGAGGGTCTGACGGCATCATCGACGGAGAGGACGACGGCAGCAAGCGAAGGCGGCACCTAGGGCTTGAAGAAGAAGAAGAAGAAGAAGAAGAAAGAAAAAAACAAAAAAAATATGAAAATAGTCGGGTCAGACCGACCCGACCCGCGACCCGACCCGGATACCGCGACCTGACCCGCACTGCAGCAAGCCACAGTCAGCAGGCCCATTGATTTAAAAAAAAAAACAAAAAAAAGGCAAATAAAATCAGCCCAAAAGAAAAAGGCAGCCCAAAAGGAAGAAAGTAGCTGACCCACCAACAGCCACAGCAGCCCAACAGCGCAGCCCAAAACCAGCAGCCCAGGCCCGCGCGCACCAGCCCAGCAGAGAGAAAAAAAAGAAAAAAGAGAGAAAAAGAAAAAGAAAAAAAGAGGAAAAAAGAGAAAAAAATAAAAAATAAAAAGGGGGTTCAATTTGTGTTACCCATTCGGCGAAGCTCGTGTTTCGAGATTTTTTTCGGTAATTTCATTTTTTTAATTTTAATTTAATGCTCGTATTTTTTTCGTTTTAATATTATTAGTATTATATGCATTTTTGTATTTTGGCATTTATATTTTTAATTTAATTTAATTTAATTTAATTTTAAATACTTTTAATAAATAAGGCAACGAATCGATTTAACATGAACTCGTTGATTTCATCGCTATGTTGGATGAATATCACCGGTTCGTGTTAAAATCGATACACCCTTTTAAAAATCGAAAATATTCAAAAAGTCTCATATTTTCAAAAAAATTATAATTTTCAAAATTTTTCGTGTCTTCAAAAATTTTTCTCGTGTTTCAAAAAATATTCGCGTTCTCAAAAAAATAAGGCAACGAATCTGTTTGACACAAATTTATTGATTTCATTGCTATGTTGAGTGAATATCACTGGTTCGTGTTAAATACGATAGTGCTCAATTAAAAAATCGAAAAATTTGTGTTCTAAAAATCTTTCCGTGGTTTCAAAAAATATTCGTGTTTTAACAAAATAAAAATAAAAAAGATTTCGTTTTTCAAAATTCTCATGTTTTAAAAAAACAAAATTTCTATTTTTCAAAATTTTTCGTGTTTTCAAAAAATTCTCGTGTTTCAAAAAATCTTCGTGTTTTCAAAAATCTTCGTGTTTTCAAGATTTCGGTGTTTCAAAAATTTTCATGTTTTCAAAAAAAAAAATTTCTCGTGTTTTAAAAATTTTTGGGTTTTAAAATTTTTTTTTCGTGTTTTCAAAAATCCTCGTGTTTTCAAAATTTTCATGTTTTCAAAAAATTCATGTGTTTTAAAAATTTCCGTGTTTTCAAAAATTTTGGTGTTTCGAAAATACTCGTGTTTTTTAAAACTTTCGTGTTTCAAAAAATTTTCGTGTTTTCAAAAATTCCGATGATCAAAGAAATTTTTCGTGTTTTCTAAAAACTTCTGTGTTTCAAAAATTTTCGTGTTTTTTTAAAAAAATTTCCGGTTTTTTCAAAAAAATTTCGTGTTTTCAAAAAATTTCTCCTATTTCAAAATTGTCGTGTTTTCAAAAATTTTCGTGTTTTTAAGAATTTTCGTGTCTCTAAAATTCTCGTGTTTTAAAAAATTTTAGTGTGTTAAAAAAATGTGTCAAAAATCTTCGGGTTTTAAAAAAAAATTCTTGTGTTTTGATCAGATTGCGATTAACTATTAAATTGAACTTGTATTTTTGGAATTAAGACAACACGCGTTTAACAAGATACCAGTTTTGGGCGTCGCGAGGGTGCTAATACCTTCCTCGCGCGTAACCGACTCCCGAGCCCTAATTTTCTCTGGATTTTCACGTAGACCTAAAATTACCTCTTTTTTAGGAAAATTTAAAAATAAATTTTTCTTCTAAAAAGAGAATTTATTAGGTGTCCGATCACACCTAGAAAAAAAGATCGGTGGCGACTCCTTTTCAAATAAAATCGAGACACTATTTTTAAATTTTCAATAATCACTTCAACTAGCGCCCCATGCCCAAATCTTTAGGTCGCTACATCTTAAACATAATCATTTCCCCATTTTATTTACTTTTTTCAAACTAACACAACATTACTTAACTAAGTGTAACCATTCACTAGAACTCATATTGACAACTTCAAAATACATAAACAACATAGAGTCCAAAATAATATCTCTAGGTACATGCCAAGTTATATAGAAGATGGAGTACAAACTTTAAGGAGTTTAGGATTTCGGCTGGATGCTGAAGTAAAACCCGAACGTAGTTAAAACCTATTATGCGTATAGAAAGTGAGTTACAAGATGAGCAAGTAATTCAACGTACTTCTATTAAGATCGGAATAGTATGGAGAACATTATCTTGGATTAAGATTTAAAATTTATCCTACTAAGTTTCAGTGTGAATCTTTAGTCACCTATCATTTCCTTTCATATTTAGGAACCTCATACTATATAATACTGCCACCGAAATTCCAAACTTGTGAATTTGATTTAACTCCTTTCAATCTATTATCCCGGATTGCCCTACAATGATGACTTGCCACCCTGGATTGCCCGACGACGATGACTTACCATCCCGGGTTGCTTGGCAATGATGGTTCCTTGATTCTTTTATGTCATCCTAGGTTGCCCAGCAATGATAACTTGCCACCTCGGGTTGCCCGGCGACGATGGCTTACCACCCTGGATTGCCCGACAACGATAATTTCTTATTTTATTTATGTCATCCCAAATTTCCTAACAATGATGCCTTTCTACCCTGGGTTGCTTAACGACGATGACATTATCAAGCCTAGTCACTGGCACATTGATCATATCCATCTTTTAACGAATAGCTTAAGTCCATACATTTTCACACTTCTATCCAAATCGTGCCCAATAGCAATTATAATTCAATCCCATAATGATACATCTATTCATTTTGGTACTTATCTTAACATTGAATTTCAATTGTTCCAAATCACTTTACTCACCATTCATAGTTTATTGTAATAGTAAACAATGTATGATATCATAGAAAAAACAGAAATTAAATAAGTGTTAAATCATAAAAACACTTACTGAAACTTGAACTACTTGTCGTCGACTTTTGCTTTCCTCGTTCCTTTTGATGCTCCCATTTCGTCTTTAGTGATGAATATTATGCAACCATGCATAACATTACTTTCCAACTCAATTGTAAAGTCATATATATTTTGAAATTTATTTAGTTTAGTCCTTAAAATCGAGACTAACAAAATATTCAATTTAGAACTCAAATATTCAAGCCGATTCCACTATAGTCCTTCTAAGACCTTATATTTCTCATTTCTACCACAAATTATGGAATTTATGCATTTTAGTCCCTATTGCACAAAACTACAAATTAGCTTCATATTTTAGTTCTTTTTCACTATCAGCTTAAAATCTATCCATTTAATACTTAAAACTTCAATGACATCATTCTAAAACTTTAATAGTTTTGAAAAATAACACACGGGTCAACTAGTTTAAGCTCTCAGGATTCCAAAAACAAAAGAAGTACAAGAAAATGATTAAATTGCACTAATCAATTTGAAGCTTTAAATTGAAATCCCTAAGGCCGAACTTCTTTGTTTCTTCTTCTTGTTTTTGGTTTGCATGAATGAAAATGAATAGGAAATGTTTTGTTTCGTCTCTTTCTCTATTTTATTCCTTTTTAATTTATATTTTATTTATAATTTTAATTAAACTAAAATTTACAATATAAAAGTATAATTTAGTTAAAAGGCACCCACAATAATACTTAGATGGTATATTTACCATAATTGTCCCTATCCTTATTTCTAATTATTAGATTCCTTAGTGTTCAAACTTTTACCTCTTTTATGATTTATTCCTTGTACCATAAATAAACTCTAATTCAACAAAATTGTCATTCCAAAAATTCAATTCACCTATTATATAACTTATTAAATATCTTATAAAAATATTTACGGGTCCGTTTTATGGAAACAAGGTCTTGAAACCACATTTTTCAAGACCACTGACTTTCGAATCGTTACAGAACTTGTTTACAAGAATGCAAATTTTATCAATATCAAATAACTTGAAAAACTGCTTGGGATCTAAAGCTGTAGTAAGAGTAAGAAGCTCGGCAACATGTTCATTAAATATTCTCTTCAATTCTTACAACTGAGTATCTATTGTAGCAAAAATATATATCCACTTGATAATGACGCTCCACTGTAACATCTTCTTTCTTGTTATGGCTATGGCCCACAATGTATTGAGCATTCATATTTGGAAAATCGAACTCTTAAGTTTCACAAAAAGATATCACATTTTTCAACAATTCATCCTATCTATCATCTCTCAACTTTTGAATTAAGTATTCTGTTGTCAAAACTAAAATCATGGCATTTAATATATCTTCAGAACAACATTGCAAAGCTTGAAAAAGATTATCAATAACCCTTAAAATTTCCTTCATCATATGCAAAATGAAAATAAACTTAAAAGATCTCAATCTATTATATGCGTTATGAGCATCTCCTCGCTGAGAATAGTTAGGAGTGATATTTTTTAGATTTTCAAGAATTATGCTAGTAGCATTGTACATCGTTAGTAAACAAGTAACTTAATTTAAATGAGAACCCCATAGAGTCTCACCAGAATGTTGCAAAGTGCCAATATGATTCATTTCTATTCCAATTGCTAACTCATCGATGGATACCACACGAGTTATTTCAACTACTTGGGCTTTTTGTAATTCATCGTGTCACTTGGAAGAAACATAAGCAATACTAACAATATTAGACAAGTCTTTAAAAAATTGAAGCACTTCAACCACTTCTCTAGCTTCTGTAACCAATGCTAACTGAATACGATGAGAAAAATAGTGAACATAATAAGCATATTGATAATCATTCAAAATTAAAGCTTGCAAGCCGTTAAATTCCCCACGCATATTGCTTGCTCCATCATAGCCTTGACTTCAGATATTTTGTATGTAAAAACAATCTTGCAAGAGAACATTCAAAATATCATTCTTCAAATTTAATGATACAATATCTTTAACATAGACTATATCAAAAAATCATTCTTTTACCAGTCCTTGTTTATCAACAAATCTCAAAACAATTGCCATTCACTCTTTTTTTGGATCGTCTCTCGCTTAATCCATAATAATGTTGAACTTTCTATTACCAATTTCTTCATGAATTTCATTACGAACTCTACTGGCATAAATTTTCAGTATCTCTTTTTGTATTGTTGAAGAAGTATAACTAGCAATTTGTGGAGCATTGTTGAAAACATCTTCAACTTTTTCATCATAAGATGCTAATAGTGATAACAATTCAAGAAATTTCCCACAATTTTTTTATCCCAAGCTTTCATCATGACCTCTAAAAGCACACCCTTGAAATGTCAACCATCGAACAACACCTATACTAGTTTTCAAACGTAGATGATTAGCTGCAATTTGCTATGTTGTTTGTCTATCAAGTGATACTTCAATATGTTGAGCTTGATTCATTAAATCTACATAAGCTCGTTGTGCATTGTTATGCAGTGAATTCAGATCTTTTCCCATATGTTTCAAAAAAGCACAATTGCATCCATTATTTACCTTTTTTCCAATTTCTAAAGCCACTATGAGTAAATGTAGTTGATCCAAAACAACTACTTGGGTATCTATTAAAAAGAAAAAAATCAAACAAAATAATGCATCTTTAAAAGATGAATATTCTAACTAGGAAAAGTGTTTAAACAATGATGGTTGAAAATAACGGGGATGATTTTTTGAATTAGAAGTAGGATATTCTGAAATAATAGGTTGATATGGTCCAAAGTTAATATAAGCTCTTCGAATTTCATCACGCATATTAACTGGATACTTATATATTTTCTTACGTAATTGGAATGACGAAAATGTGCAAGTGTACATAATCCCAACAAGTAATAAAGTGACAAGTAATGTCAAGTTACCGTACCCACAGGGACTGTAAAAGAGAATATTTATGAAATGCAAATTTAAACAATTTGGTGATGGAAAATATGTTGATTTGAAGTGGTGATATAAAAACTAAAAAAATTTAACTAAGTGCTAACTAAGAAAATAAAAAGTAAAATTCTCATGCACGGTTCTAAAAATGAGTTTAATCAATATGACATAAACGTGTTAGATTAATTTTATTCTTTAACTTAGAATTATTAAAATCGTGTTCTTGTTGTTACGAATAATTTCACGACAACTCAAGAACTTGCTAACTAATGCACATGCTTACCTACTAAAATTCAATAATCTCTTGACCGTATCTCTATGTTAATTCAAATGATTAATCAAATTTTAATAAGCAAGTAAATGATTAAGTGAGGTAACAATATATCTCTATATTGAAACAATTTAATCACAATAATACTGCAAGTTATACAAGGCTAATGTATTGTTTAATACCATCGCTAATTTAACCCTTAGCTACCTTAGAAGATTAAACATGCACCAATTAAATATTGTGTCCGTTAATTACAATTTCAATCTGTTTAAATAATTAATTCAATTGTTACCTTACAATTAAAATGCAAGCATAACGTAAGCATGATTTTATTTAATTGAATAATTTATTTGAGACCTAATAACAACACAAACACATTTTAATAATCTTAAGCATGTAATGCAATTAATCTAACAGGAAAGGAATTTAAGTCATTTTAATTAATTGAAGAACAACAACAAAAATATTCAAGTTCATGAACAAATGAAAATAAAAATAAAAATTAAGAGAAGGAAACTAGAAAAATAAATCTCGGTGGTTTTTCGAAGTCAAACTAGTGCGCTACTCTCTTCTTTGCTCGTTCTGTTGATCCAAGGCGTTCACGAACACTAGATTATTTCTACTCCAAGAGGCATGCAAGCTCTTTTTCAATAGGGGAAATTGACAAAGGAAATAAGAAATTTTGAAAGCAACTAGAAGAGAAAAAGAGAGAAAATGTGTGATTGAGAGATGTGTGAAGTGAGGGATGAAAAACGAGGGCGTGAAGGGGGGTTTTTATAGGTGGAGATGGCTGCTAAAAATAGCAGCCAATCTTCCTTCCTTTTGCCAGCCATGCATGGTAGAAGGGATGATTTGACCTAAATTTGCTATTTTTAGCTTGTGGCTAAAAATAACAAGCTTGAAAAGAGGAAGGGTTTGAACATAATTAATGACAAGTTCAAGGACCGATTTGCAATAATAAAAAGCAGCTAAAATAAGCTGATTGGGTCAGCTACAGTGGGACAGTTTGGGCTGCCAATTTCTTGGTGGAGCAGTCCTCTTCACCTAGCACAATTGGACCCCCTTTCTCTTCATCAGGCTTGTAATTAAATTTAACCCAATTTGTGTTGGATCAAAATTAATTATAAAATATATTCAATAATTATTATCGGACCGTCCATGGCTGGAAAAATAATTAGCTTTACTCTTGGGTCACTTGATACAAAAATTGCCTCAACGGTTCAAGCTTTTTAAGGTGACTGCCAAGCCGGTTTTCACCTTTTGTGCAAAACTGTTGAAAATGAATCAAAATTGTGTAAACTTATTATAAAAAATAATTAAAATTCAATATGTTTATAATTTGAGTGCAATTTAATTATTTTATAATTAAAACATGAATTTCGACAAAAATTACAACGAAACTGCATGAATTAGAGCTCAAAAGGTGTTGAAAAAGTCTATATATTTTTGTGTTTCTAGTAACCCAGGTTCACATTCCAAGTTAGACAAATCAAGTGCCGCATCTTCAACTCTAAGAATTTTAGAAGGACGAACATCAGAGTTTAAAGGAGCAAACGATGAAGGTGATACCTCAATTTGTGACGCTTCTGAATGTGATTGTGTTGTCTCTGTAATTTTCTGTTTAAAAAATGAATAAATTATTTTCGACTTCATAATTACAATATCTTAAAAGATAAAAACATTAAAAACTATAAATTAAAATTAAACTATAAACGTTAAAACACAATATAAGCAATAGTAAAATTGTAAAAAGATGAAAATCTTTGAAAATGAACTCGATGCTGCATTTGAAGGACAGACGTTGATAACAATAGTCGTTAGTAGCAGTAGTAAAAGAGTTCTTTTTCACTAGTTAACAGATTGAATTTTAATCTAAATACACATTTAATTTTAAATTAAAAAGTGGCCAACTATCATCTAAAAAAAGGAAGTTGTAACATATTACATAAATATTTAAAGCTAAAAAATTAACCGAAAAAAAGAAAGAAATATTTGTTATTGTTTAAAATTGGAAGGAGGGCCAAACAACAACTTAAAGGGGCAAACTACTCAAAAGTTAAGGGTTAACTAACAATAATGTTCACTTTCTCACAATTATTCACGAAGCAAGCGAAGACAATCTATGGCACATTAAAGCCAAAGAAATGGTCATGTATTTGATGTATCCAATGTTTTTGGGGAAACTTTCAAAGCCAATCAAATTATAGATTCACAATCCAAATGTAGGCTTAACATGGAAATTAAGATTTAAAATTGCTTTAACTTATGATGCAGTCTCACCATAAGTAATCATATTTATTACTTTGACACGAAATGGCACAAATAGGTGCAATATTGGACTTAATCTATGTTATTTATATTTAAGATTGAGTTTATTTATTTACTATAATTATTGTTTAACTCTCCTTCAAAAAGTTAATATTTTTTAATTATGACCCGTTAACCAAATAAATCAATTTAATGCCTGAGTTAATCAATCCGCTTTTTATTTCATGAATCCTTTTACCTAAAACGTAATATATATATATATATATATATAATTGCCTAGAAGGTAATGTATGTTTTTATAAAGTATTTGGCTTATTGTAATATGTTTCTTTTCCTAATATTATATAATATATAATTATTGTTTTTTACACCCACCACTTGTCATTCTCTCATCACAGCCGGCCATTGATGACCTTCCCCTTTTAAGTTCTACAACACACACCCCTTCGCTCTTCATTTGCTTTCCATCTCTTCGCCACATTAATGCTTCTTTCTGCGGGTTTTTCGATCTTCCTTCAAAACCCACCAACACAAACACCTCTACTCTTAATTTGAAGTATCAAACAACAAAATATGGATAGGCTTATTAGTTTGGAACCTTCAAACCTCGTTGCAGTTCGTATTGAGTTAGGCCAGAAATGTTTCGGCGAGCTTACTTTACGTAATGTTATGTTCACCATGCCGGTGGCTTTCCGGTTGCAGCCGGTGAAAAAGGGCCGGTATTCTGTCAAGCCTCAGTCGGGTATCATAGTACCGCTTGGGACGTTAACGGTGGAGATTGTTTATCTTCTTCCTCCTGGTTCGTTTCTCCCGGACTCGTTCCCTTTCACCGACGATTCTTTCCTCCTCCACAGTGTGGTGGTTCCCGGTGCGGCGATGAAAGACTCGACGTCGAGTTACGATGCGGTTCCCAATGAGTGGTTCACCACGAGGAAGAAGCAAGTGTTCATTGACAGTGGTGTGAAGATCATGTTTGTTGGCTCACCAGTTTTGGTTCAGCTTGTGATGGATGGTTCCATGGATGAAATTCGTGAAGTTCTTGAGCGTAGTGACCCATCATGGAGGCCAGCTGACTCAGTTGATTCCCATGGTCAAAGCTTGCTTCATGTCGCCATTGCTCACAGTAGACCAGATATTGTCCAATTATTGCTTGAATTCGAACCTGATATCGAGTTTCAAAGCCGGTATGGTTCGACCCCACTTGAAGCTGCTTCGGGGTGCGGTGAAGAGCTGATTGTCGAGCTTCTTTTGGCTCATAAGGCTAGCCCAGATCGATCCGAGTCCTCGAGTCGGGGTCCGATTCATTTAGCCATCATCGGTGGCTATTTTGAGGTACTCAGGCTTCTTTTGCTTAAAGGGGCTAACGTTGATGCACTCACAAAAGATGGCAACACTGCCTTACACCTTGCTGTTGAGAATAGAAGAAGAGATTGCACGCGTTTGTTATTAGCTAACGGTGCCGACCCCAGTGTTCGGAACACCCGAGACGGCGATACAGCGTTGCATGTCGCGGCCGGATTGGGCGACGAGCAGATGGTGAAGTTGTTACTTCAAAAGGGAGTGAACAAAGATATTCGGAACAAGACAGGGAAAACTGCGTACGATGTTGCTGCGGAACATGGTCATATGAGACTATTTGATGCACTTAAGCTTGGTGACAATTTGTGTTTAGCTGCTAGAAAAGGTGAAGTGAGGGCCATCCAGAGGCTGATCGAAAACGGGGCAGCGATCAACGGGAGAGATCAACATGGATGGACCGCATTACATCGAGCATCGTTTAAAGGAGGAACGGATGCCATTAAGATACTGATCGATAAAGGGATCGATATCGATTCAAGAGACGAAGACGGGTACACGGCTTTGCATTGTGCTGTGGAATCAGGCCATGCTGAAGTAGTTGAATTGTTGGTAAAAAAAGGCGCAGATGTGGAATCAAGGACTAACAAAGGTGTTAAACCCTTGCAAATTGCGGATTCATTACATTATGTAGGCATCAGCAGGATATTGATCCATGGCGGTGCAACGACAACCGGTGGCATGCCACGAGTCAGCGCTATGCCGGATTCAGTTCCGTTCGGAAACGGTAAAATCGGGAAAGAGATCGAGACTAAGAAAGCACCAATGAGACGGAGACCGGCAAAGGCAAGAGCTGTCCGCGGTAGCTTCGATAGATCGCTGCCATTGGCAATCGTATAGGTGGCTTGGTGATCATATATCTTACAGAGCTTTAAATTGATTCTTTTTGGCGAAGAATTAAATTTTAGAACTCATTATTAATCAGAAAGGTTCATTCCATGACCTGAATTTATACGTAAAATATTATATAAAATCAATGTGAGTTTCCAAAGGGAAATGAAGTGAAATTGTTGGCAATTTGCGTGTAAATTGCTCCGTAGTGGCCTTGAAGACATGGATTTGTATCTAAATTTCCTGGTGTAAGTTGAAGCAATAAAGTTGTATTTTATTGGAACAACGGATTAAGGATATATTCTCTTTTTAATATATAATTAAGTGATTATCTTTCATGCTTATGCTTGAATATGTGTTGGACAAAAATATTAGAGAAAGAAAAAAATAATATAATAGGTAGTTTAAATTTCAAGTATGGTTGTTATGTTTGGTAAGAGTATTATCTTTTTTTAATGTTTTAGTATATAAGTTAGTAATAAATTAATTCAATTGTTAATATTTAATTATTCCTATGATTTATTTTGAATAGGTCTTATTCTCTATAAGAATAACTAGTTTTTAAGAATTTTTACAAGAGTTTTTACACATATTATTACACTAGCAGCCAAATAAGACATCACTTTAATGATTTAAAGTAGTTGGCAATTGGTGTATTAGTATTTGTACGCACTAAACCTGATCACGGGTCAGGCTAAGTTCGGGCTGGACTAAAGCAAAAATTTAGGCTCAAGTTCAGCCTGACTCGAAAATGAGTTTAAAATTTTGCCCAAGCTCATCCAGTTAAAAAAAAATACTAAACTTAAGTTCGGTCTAACCCGCCCATATTATTTTTTATATTATTATTTTTTATATAAAAGTAAATTTAAAAACTATAATACATCAAATACACTAAAAGTAATAAAATAAATGTTTCCCAACAAATTGAAAATACATTAAAAAAGTCTTTATTCTTAAATAACACTAAGATAGTTGCAACTTAGTAAACAAATAAAATAAGAGTTATACAATACCCAAACAATAATAACAAAATAGTAGCAATATAATAACAAAATGGCAACAAAACAATATCAAAATTGTGGCAAACAACAACAAACAACAACGAAAAAAATTTAGGCAAATTTGGGCCGGGCCAAACCCGGGCAAAAAAACTTACCTTATTTTTTGTCCAAGCCAATTTTTCGAGCCTATATTTTTTTCCAAACCCTCTTACTTTTCGAGCGGGTCTTCGAGCTTGAGCAAGTGACCCAGCCCATGATCACGTTTAGTATGCACGCCTAAAATCATATTTTTTTTATATTTATATAAATTTTTATTTTCAATAAGATATTTTATAAATAAATTTTTAAAAGGTTATGTATTTATTTTGTATTTATATTTTTTATGTCCTATTATAGATTCTATTTTATGTTTTTTTAGTGTGATTTAGGAGGATTTCTTTTGTTGTTGTTGTTGTATGGGTTCATTGTTATTATCAGTTGTGTCATTGACAACGACTTATTATCAATTTAACTCATAGTTTACATCTCCCACAAATATATATTTTAACAAACTTCCTTGAACTATAATCATAGAAATATCAACGGTCCTGCCAAATAGGTTAGTAAGGCATATGTTTATATCATATTAAAATTTTATTAAAATAAATATATAACTTCCCAAATTTTATATGGATGTAAAATGTATTTAAGTAGCTTTAATGGTTGGCGTTGAAATCAATAAAATAAATATCTATTTAAAAATATAAAAATTTATATACAATAGTGAATAGGGTCAATTTATAGAGACTAATTATTATTTTATTTTTTAATAAAAATAAGTGAAATAAAATAAATAAGAATTTTGAATTAAAAACTAAAAGTAGAATTAAAATTTTGCAAAGAAATAAAAATAAGAATATAAGAAATTAATAGGAAGAAAATCTAATCTAAAGCAAAATCTTGATTTTGATTTATGGGTTTATCATAAACGTAAAGATAATTTCAATATTTCATGATAAATTGATTATAGTTACTGATGAGCACCTAGCAACAAATCTCACTTACTTTCTCGATAATCAAGATGAACACAATTAATTGTTTAGAACCTATAACAAATGCTTAAGATTCAATTTACCAATAACATTAAGAATTAGACTCAATTCTAAATAACAAATATACAAACAAGGTTCATTGTGACTAGATCACATACTCACACAACATGAATTGCATATCTAGCTTATACCAAATCATGCTATTCGTTGCAAGCATTGGAATAAATTAACCAATTAAATCCAAATGGACATGACAAATATTCCAAGCTATCAAATACGATAGCTATATTAAACAAACTTAAATATTTGTAATTAAAACAAATGGTATGCAAATATCAAACTTGTATTTATAGGGGCTTAGCAACTTATATAGAGAAGAAAATAAAAAAATAAAATAATACAGAATGCAACTATGTCTATTTGTAATCTTAAACTATGTGTCTATAAAGAAAAATTCATGTAAGTGAGAAAATAAAATTGTCCTTAGTGAAATAAATTGTTTTTCTTAATTTTTTACAGATTTTTTTGTTGCAAACTTTTAGGCCGTTTTTGTGAACTTTTCCAACAATTTTTGGCTTCAAGTCATGAAAGAAACCTAGTTAGATATGTCAATTCCCTTAGTAATGGTATACTATGGACTTAAATCAGAGTTCTATAGTTCAAAACATGATCAAAATACCAAAGTAGTATTAAATCAAAATGAGTCCAACATACAAAACTTACCAAAATTAATTATGAAATCAAAATGGGTCCAACCTACAAAACTTACCAAAATTAATAATTTTTCGAGTAAAGATGAAATTTCATTAAAAGTGAGAAGAAAACAAGAATGGAAATAAGAGCAGAAATATAGACAATCTTGAATAATTAAATCTAAATTCCAAAAATCAACCTTACCATACGAGAGTGCATACCAGAGCCATTGGCTATCGAAATCTAAAACTATTGGGAAATGTGTCCATATTGTAGTAAACATGTTGTAAAGCCCAATTTTCTTTACCCGGGCCCAGGCACAAATAATAAAACCTAAAGTAACAGTCCATTACAATAATAGACCCAAAGCCCAAAATCAAACTCAAACCCTAAAGCCCAACACTCAACATTTCAAAAAAAAAGGGGGAAAACTCTAATCAGCCCCACGTGCGCCGCACCCCTCCCTCGGGCACACCGCCCGTGCCTCGGCTCGAGGTCTGCCCCTCTGGCACGTCCCTTGCACCAAAATAGCAAGGGTCATCTCTTCAACGTCCGTTGACCTCGCCTGCAAAGAAGACAGAAGCAAAGAGAGCAAGAGAAATAGCAAACAATAAACCAACAGGGTAATTGTGGCTATAAAAGCCACGAAATATAACCATGTAATTTTTTTTTACGGAGAGAATCGAATAGAAAAAGGAGAACAAAAGTCAATCAAAAATCAAAGGTTGATAGTCTTTTTTATTTTCAAATTTCTGCTGTTGTTTTTTTTAATGTTTATTTTTCTTTTTCGTATATTATTATAAATATATAAAAAGGAAATGGGATTGAAACGTACCTGGGGTTGGGCCGTGCGCCGTCGTCGGAGGTCCCCTCCGTTCGTCAAGGTCACGAAAACCCTTCAAGGGTTCGTTCGGGTCGTAATCGGGGACGAAGGCCGAAAGGCCATTTTTTTTTCTTTTTCCATTTTGGTTTTCAGAGTACCCAAATCGGGTCTATTACTTTTTTTTTCTAAAAAATGGAGAAAACGGATCTAAAAAAGGGAAAATTTTTAGATTTCGGCCTTTCGGCATGGCGGCACTACAGCGGAGTGTGGCGGAGCCACCGCACGAGCCCGCCGACGCCATAGGCCGAATAGAGAGAATGAGAGAATAGGGTTTTGAAGTTTTTTTTTTAAAAAAGGGTGTAAAAATGATTTTTTGGCAAAAAAAATTGGCTTAAATAAGGACACCGAACGACGCCGTTTTGCGAGTGGGGTGCAGGTGCCAAAACGACGTCGTTTTGGCCCTGACCCATGACCCGACCCGTCTGCCCTCAGGATCCGCGTGTTTCTGTAGTGAAGGGTATATTTGTGCGATAGGCCCTTCTGTTTTCGCGCTGTTGAGCAATGTGGTCCTTTTTGCTTTTTTTAAATTTTACCATGTAATTTTCTCCGTATTCCATTTCGGTCCCTCGTCCTTCTAGTGCTTTATTTCAGTCCTGAGCCTTTACTTTTCTTTATTTACGGGTTTAAACCTCGAATTTTGTCTTAAGGTTTAATTTAGTCCTTTTGTTATTTTGTTTGTTTTATTATTAATAAATATGATATTATTTATTATTAGTTTTTATTTTCCCTTTCATTTATTTATTTATTAGTTATTATTATTTTATTGTGTAAATTAGTTTTGCATTACCTTTTAATTTTTATTTTATTTATTTTTGTCATATATATGCATATTTATCTTATCGTATCATTTTATTAATCGTTATTTATTTCTTACTCTTCGTATTTTCAAATTATTATTATTATTACTATCACTATTATTATTTGCTCATTTTAACTCTTAGATTTAACTATAATTATGCACATTTTATATACGTATACTTTCGTATTTCATATACTTTATAATTTATATACATACGTTATATACATTTTTATAATATATATACATACACAGATATATGTGTACATATATTTATAATTTATCTATTTACGTATACGCCTACTTGTATTTTCCATATATTTTATAATATATATATCTACATACACACCATATTTTCATGTACATGTATATATATACATACTTACATAAATTTTTATATTTAATGATTTTAAAATATATATATACACGTACCTTTCTCATATTTTCAAAATTTTATGCATCTATACATACATGTGTACTTCCTTCATATATACATATATAATTTTTATCTATTTTTATGTTATTATTGTTTTACTTGTTCATTTATTTGTTTATTTATATGTCCTTATTTTTTTAAACGTTTTAGTTTTTCATTTCCTTGTTATTGTGAATACATAATTGATTTGATTTTCCTTTTATTTATTTTTCGTTTACGCTCATATTATTTTTATTCACATTATCATATTTACTATTCCATTATGCATATTAACACCATACTTCAAAAAGAAAATTTTTCTAAGTAAGGGAATATTTTGCGTTTGGAAATTCGAAAAAACGTGCCCTAATGTGCTGGGTTTTGATTTTTTCTCGTTTGACCAAATAGCCGAATATCCTTTTAAAAAATTTCAAAATAAGGCAATGTTTTGCGTCTGGAAATTTAAGAAAACGTGCCCTAATGTGTTGGGTTTCGACTTCTCGTCCAATCAAATGGCCAAATACCCTCTTAAATCTTAATCTATGCCATTCGAGTTTTTTAGGATTGTACTTTAAGTCTCTTTAAAGTTTTTAGTTTTTCGACACTAAGACATTAAGTAATCAACTAGGTACCAATTTTGGGCGTATCGAGGGTGCTAATCCTTCCTCATGTGTAACCGACTCCCGAACCTATTTTTCTGAATTTCGTGGACCAAAACCGTTGTTTTAATAAAATCAAATCGTTTACTAAAAACAACCACTTTTCAAGGTGACTCGATCACAGCTTATCAAAAAGGATTGGTGGCGACTCGCATTTTCATTTTCATTTTCAAAACCCAAGTCGACCTCGTTTTATCAAAAAAATGGTGTCAATAGCTTGGCGACTTCACCGGGGATCTAGAAAGAGAGTCAAGCCACGTGTTGATTACTTTTTATCTTTTTGTCGAAAATCGAGAATTTGATTTAAATTTACGATCCTTTCATTGTATTTCATTCATCTTTATTATAATCGTTGTGGTTTTATAATTGTAATGTTTGTTTAAGTTTTGATGAATTTTTGCATATTGTATTGCATGACCGTTGGTCACCCTTTTTTAAGTGGGAGTGAGAAACTAGTCCTTTGTGAGGTTTTCACCTCCGTGCAGGATAGTGAATCGCTTTCGGGATACATCCATACCTATGTCTTCGTGAGATTTTTAGCTCCGTGCAGCCATAGGGAAATGTATTCCCCTGAACTGAACTCGGTCCGTATGAGCCTATAATGGGTGAGGATCGAGGAATCTGCTGGTTCGGGTACCTTTGCTTTAGAACCAAACCACATATAGTGAACCTTAGGAACCTACCCTAGGTAAGAACCACTTCGAACCCCTAGTAGATACCCAAATAGGTGATTTATTATTTCTTGCTTGCATTGGGTTTTATTTTTGATACTAACTTGTTGTTTTGTTTTGACTGCATGGCATTTTAACTTCATGGCATTTCATTAAAAGGCGTTGATTCACATTCGGTTACTAGATAGAAACGCCAATCATGGAAAGTAAATTTCTCGATAAAGTGGAAGATAATGCAGTTATCCGGATATGGTCAGAAAAAATGCAACTCGAGAAAGGTGATAGTCTGACAAGGGGGTACACATCAGAACTATGAGATTTCACTAGTATCAGTATAACTCAGAATAATCTTCAATAGCTAAAAAAAATTTGGGCTCAATGGGATAATGAAGTCAAACAGTTGTTTTACTACAATTATGATGATTTGCCCTATTTGCTCGACATCAAGGTGGATGAGCATTTATTTTGAGCACTGGCCCAATTTTGGAATTCTGCTTATAGCTGCTTCACCTTCGGAGAAGTAGACATGGTGCCTACTATGGAGGAGTATACAACTTTACTTCATTGTCTGAGAATCCAAGTAGACAAAGTTTATTCTAGAGCTGCCAATGTTCTAACTTTTACAAAAAAAAGTTAACGAAAATCACCGGAATGAGCAAACAATGGTTCGCGGAACGAATCAAACAAAAAGGAGAAAACAAATGTATCCCTTGGAAAAGTTTGCGATATCAGATTTTGGCACACCCTGATACGAAGAAGAGGGTAAATGTTTTTGCTTTGAGTATCTACGGGCTGGTTATTTTTCCTAAAGCGTTAGGGCATATAGACGAAGTAGTTACAGATTTGTTCGATCAACTTGATAGGAGGGTCACACCCGTCCCAGTAATTTTGGCTGAAACATGCAGGTCTTTGAGCACGTGTCGAAGAACGGGAGAAGGAAGATTTATTGGTTGTGCACAGCTCCTGTTAGTTTGGTTCCACAGCCACTTCTGGAAGGTGGATAAGGTTTCTTATCAAGTTTTCTCAGAAAATTATTCTTATTTGAAGGAACTAGCAGCGACACCGAGACACGATGACATTACAGAGGAAAGATGAATGAAGATCCTTCAAAACGTCCAAGATGAAGAGGTTGAATGGAGAGCTCCTTGGATGGTGCCCGACGAGATTTGGTATCGTTGCGAGGACTTTGACTGGGTCCTCTTACTTGGAATTTGGGGAGCTATCGGATATACCCCTCTACTCGTGTTAAGACAATATAGATCAAGACAGTTCATACCGGCAACACAAGGGCTGGTCGAGTGTGAATTTTCTTATAAGAGTAATAACTACAGGAGAAAGATTCAAGAGATGTCTAATGCTTGGAAACAAATTCACCGGGTGAAAAGAATTACCGTAGGAGCAACGACAACTCCCGAATATCATGGGTGGCGGAGTAAGAGGATTAATGATAACAACCCTAGGCCAAGAGAAGAACACGTTCAATCTATAGAAGAGCATCTACGAGTAGTTCCGTCAGAACTAGAGATCATTAAACAAGACTTTGAAAAAAAGAAGTTCGGAGTTTGGAAAGAAGATAGAGCAGCTGGAAGAGGAAAAGATGCATTTGGGACTAGATGTTGATATCCACAAGATGGAAGCTGAAAACTTAAGGAAAGGGAAGAATAAGGCTGAAGAGGATTTAGATAGTCTAAAAACAAATTACAAAAAGCTGCGTCTGTCAATAAGGACTGCAGGTTTGGGTAAAACGTCAGAGCAATGGCGACAGGAGATCAAGGAAGAAAAGACCAAAGCTGATCAGTGGGACAAGAAATTTCAAGACGCCTAAGCTCGAGAGAGCGCTTTAGAGAAAAGTCTGTTGGAATACCAAAATGAAGAAGCAAGATTAAAAGCTCGGGTAGCAGAGTTGGAAAAGTCGCTTCACTTGTGCCGTAGTCACAACTCTATGATCGAGCTAAGAGTAAGTTTGAGTAAAATTGAAGAATTGAAGAAAAAGATAGGAGAGCTTGAAGACGCATTGCACAATTCTAAATTACGAGTAGAACTTCTTGAAAGACACAATGAACAGGGCCAAGAGCAGCTCCATCATTTGCAAAGTCAAATTAGAGATAGAGATTACATTATGGGCGAAGCTATGACTCAAGTGCGAGAAGTGGCTGATCATTTGCAAACCTTAGTGGTTCAGGCCGATATACTAAGTTTAAAATATGAATCAGAATCGAGCCAGGGTCGAGAGTTAGCTTGGCTCCTTAGGAGAGTTAAGGCTTTAAGCATAAAGGAAAAGTTGTATATGTAATCCATTTTATGTAAAGAAATTTGCTTTCTAGTCGAGTATTTCTAATGAAATTGAATTAGAATAAATGCCTTTTTGCATCCATTCATTTACATCGCATCACACGCATTAAAGTTTCGAAAAAGTCCCTAATTTATTAAAACTATGACAGTTATCCTGGAACATCCTTACGGCACAAGAAAGAAGACAAAAACAATGGATCGAAGGTTAGAAAGGTAGGAACAAATGCAAAAATAAATGCAAGATAAGATACTAGAACAATTGGATAAAATCCAACAAGACGCGCTGGAATCCTAAAGAATTATGAGCCAACTGGCACAATTATTGGCTGATAAAGGAAAGAGCCCTGTAATCAGTTCAGGAATTGATCAGGAGGACCCTGTTTACCCTCCAGGTTTTGCCCCAACGAACACTCAAGCACAACCGGATATGTGTCCACATGGAATGCATGATCACATTAGACCTCAATGCCAAGTCGGCGCCTCGGCATCGATGAACTTTCAGACAGGCTCAGGTTCCAACCCAGGAGATAATCCAACAAACCTGTTGTCCCTGATCTAGACGATGTAGCGGAAGTAGAGAAGGCAAATGTGGATTTACCAAAACAACTTGAAGATAGGTGTAGGTGGTTAGAGGAAAAGTTTAAGGTAATGGAAAATGCTGATTACCGTTGCAAGATCGATGCCAAAGACCTAAGTTTGGTCCCTGATTTAGTTCTCCCGCCTAAGTTTAAAATGCTCGAATTTGAGAAGTATAACGGAACTAACTGTCCTGAAGCCCATATTACTATGTTCTGTCAGAGAATGACGGGATATATCAATAATGATCAATTGTTAATTCACTGTTTACAGGACAGATTAATCGGAGCTGCGGCCAAATGGTATAACCAGTTGGGTCGTGCCCAAATTTGCTCATGGAAAGATTTGGTGCAAGCCTTCATGAGACAATATAGCCACGTAGCGGACATGACGCCCGATAGGATCACGCTACAAAACATGGAGAAGAAACAGAATGAAAGCTTCAGGCAGTATGCACAGAGATAGAGAGAAGTGGCAACTCAAGTACAGCCGCCTCTTCTGGAAAAAGAAACCACAATACTTTTCATCAATACTTTAAAGGCCCCGTTCATCACTCATATATTGGGAAGTGCCACTAAGAGCTTCTCAGATATAGTGATGACCGGTGAAATGATTGAAAATGTGGTAAGAAATGGTAAAATAGATACGGGGAAAAACTTTAAAAGATCGACTTCAAGGAAGAAGGAAGGCGAAGTGAATAATGTGAGTACATACAACAAGGGATATTCAAAGCCAATTATCGTTGGTTCACCAAGGACAATAGCTGCGAGTCATCAAGGCCCACCGGGGCAGGAGTCCAGTTCGAGGCCAGAAAGACCCCCATTTACACCTATCCCGATAATGTATAGGGAGCTGTACCAAAATCTATTTAATGCACACGTGATAGCTCTTTTTTATCTAAAACCCATGCAACCCCCGTTCCCTAAGTGGTATGACGCAAACGCTCAATACGAATATCATGCAGGGATAACGGGGCATTCGATTGAGAATTGTACTGCGTTCAAGAAGGTGGTCAAAAGACTTATCAAAATAAGTATTGTAAAGTTAGATGACCCCTCCGGACCAAATGTAGCAGGAAACCCGTTGCCCGATCATACGAATAAAGGGGTAAATGCGATAGTCGAGGATGGAAGTAAGAGAATTAAGGCAGATGTGATGGAGGTAAGAACCCCATTGAAATGTGTTTGGGAACGGATGGTATGTAGGGGTCTAATCACTCAAGATTTAGATGAAAGGCCTGAAGGGGCAGGAAGATACTGTGAATTCCATGCCGAGAAGGGTCATAATATCCAAGAATGTTCAAAGTTCAAGACCATGGTACAAAATCTGATGGACAATAAAGAGATAGAGTTTTATGAAGAATTCAAGGAATTTGAAGAAAGAGAGATCTGCACCTCAGAGGAAGGACCCATAGAAAGGTTCCAGAAGGTCAATCACCCAGTGGTGATTATTTCACGGCCAATGAGCAATGCAGCGGGGAAACAAATACCACCGAAAGTCATAATCTAAAAATCGGTACCATTTTCCTATAAGGATAACAAAAAGGTTCCTTAGAATTATGACTGTAACGTGACAATTCCAAGAGAGGAGAATCCGATAAATACTTCAGAAGAGAGTAATGATGATGGCTTCTACACGCGTAGTGGAAAGCATTATGATCCAGCAAATTTAAAAATAGAGCCTGCAAAGGGAAGAACCTTGGTGGTCGAACGAAAGAAGGAAAAGGCGGTCCGAATTGAATCACCTGTCAACGAGCCAGTAACGGAGAATAAAGCTAGGGAGTTTCTAAAGTTCTTAAAACACAGCGAATACAGTGTCGTAAAGCAGTTACATAAACAACCAGCTTGTATCTCGATACTAGCGTTACTGTTAAGCTCGAAGACACATCGCAGCGCGCTAATGAAAGTATTAAATGAAACTTACGTCGCTAATGACATCTTTGTGAACAAGTTAGATCGTCTGGTTGGTAACATAAGCGCTGATAACTTTATTTTCTTTAATGACGATGAAATACCACCGGGAGGTAGAGGATTGGTAAAAGCCCTACACATTACAATCCGCTGCAAGGGGTATACGTTGCCAGGGGTATTAATTGATAATGGATCAGCCCTAAACGTTTTACCCTTATCCACCCTAAATAGGTTGCCCGTAGACAGCTCGCATATGAAAAAGTGACAAAATGTAGTGAGGGCGTTTGATGGTACCGAAAGAAGAGTAATGGGAAGGATTGAAATACCCCTCTTAATCGGCCCAAGCACGTACGAGGTAGATTTCTTGGTAATAGAGATCAAGCCTTCTTACAATTGTTTACTAAGAAGGCCTTGGATTCATTCGGCAGGAGCAGTACCTTCATCACTGCGCCAAAAGTTGAAGTTGGTAACAGAGGGTCGGCTAGTGACAATCAATGCAGAGCAGGACATCATTGCGGCTGTAACTAATGACGCTCCTTACATAGGGACAGAAGAAGAAACGGTTGATTGTTCATTCCGATCTTTGGAATTTGTAAATGCAACCTTCATTTTTGAAGGGAATAAGATCCCCACACCCAGAATATCCAAAACAACGAGGATGGGCTTAAAAATGATGGTTGGAAGAGGGGCTCTACCCGGGAAAGGACTTGGGAAATACCTCCAAGGGAGGGTGGAGGTACCCAGGTTAATGGACAAACGAGACCGCTTTGGCTTGGGATATAGGCTAGATGCAAAGTAAAGGAGGAAAGAGTTGGAGAAGAAGCAGGAAAGAAGAAAGGCACGTTTGAGTGGGGAGGAAACAGAATGGGAACCCATGACATTCCCCCACATATCCAAGACATTTGTGTCAAGGGGAACTATTCACCCTGAACGAAAGACGCCAAGGAAAGAAGCTGTAAAAGGGATAGGAGATCTAAGTATTAATGCCATATCTGAGGAAGAAATTGGATAAGAGAATTCGCCAGGCATTCGCCCTTATGAGCCAGAAAGTGTTCTGAATAATTGGACTATCGAAGAGATCCCTGTAACTTTTAAAGTCAATTCAGAGTAATATTCAGAACACACTTGTTGCTCCGAGCCTAGGAGCAACAAGAATCTTTTGTAAAAGGCATATGCCAAAAATTTTATTTCAATGAAATAGATCATCTAATCTCATTTGAGCAAATATTCTTTTATTCTTTCCATTCCATTCATAAACATACTGTGCATATAATTATTCTTAGGTTCTCTCTTTGAATCTACTTTTCACCTCAATAACAGGTCCCCAGATATTAATGATATGAGCGACACTGCTACTAATTCAGAGTCCCCTTTTGAGCAAGACATGGTTATAGAGGATTCTCAGGATTTTGAAGATGATAGAGGCAGTAACTTATCTCTTGATTTGTTAAGAATGGTAGAACAAGAAGGAAAACAGATCATGCCTTACAAAGAGTCGTAGAAGTTGTGAGCTTAGGGGAAGGAAAAGAATTGAAAATTGGAGCCTGCATTGACGCAGAGACGAAACGATATCTTATTGAGTTGCTCCAAGAATTCAAGGACATCTTCGCATGGTCCTATCAAGACATGCCCGGGTTAAATACCAATATAGTGGTACATTGACTCCCCATAAAAAATGTAAACCAGTTCAACAAAAACTCCGAAAGATGAGACCTGATGTTTTGTTAAAAATAAAAGAAGAAGTCAAGAAGCAGTTTGATGTTGGTTTCTTACAGGTGGTCAAGTATTCAGAATGGGTAGCCAACATAGTCCCTGTTCCTAAAAAAGATGGAAAAGAGTGAATGTGTGTGGACTATAAAGATTTGAACAAAGTCAGTCCCAAGGATAATTTCTCGTTGCCTCATATTGATACCCTAGTGGACAACATGGTCGGTTACTCACTATTCTCCTTTATGGATGGTTTCTTCGGGTACAACCAAATTAGGATGCATCCCGAAGACATGGAGAATACCACCTTCATAACGATGTGGGGAACATTCTGCTACAAAGTGATATCGTTTGGATTAAAAAATACGGGAGCAACTTATCAAAGAGCCATGGTAACCTTGTTCCATGACATGATGCATAAAAAGATAGAAGTCTATGTCGATGACATGATTGCAAAGTCTAGAACAGAAGGGGAACATGTGCAAGTCCTTAGAAAATTATTCATAAGGTTAAGAAAGTTCCAACTAAAGCTAAATCCAACAAAATGTACCTTTGGAGCCAGATCAGGAAAATTATTGGGATTCATAGTCAGTGAGAGAGGAATTGAGATTGATCCAGACAAAATAAAGGCTATACAGTAACTACCTCCACCGCGTACTCAAAAAGAAGTTCGAGGTTTTCTAGGGAGACTAAACTACATCGCTCGGTTCATTTCACAATTAACTGAGAAATGTAACCTTATATTTCGTCTCATTAAGAAACACAATCCAGGTGTATGGGATGAAGAGTGTCAGACGACTTTTGAAAAGGTCAAACATTACTTGTCCAGTGCCCCAGTGTTAGTGCCACCTTACCCAAATAAACCATTGATACTGTATTTGGCAGTATTTGAAAATTCCATGGGGTGTGTGCTTGGCCAACATGACGAGTCAGGACGAAAAGAAAGAGCAATCTATTATCTTAGTAAGAAGATCACTGAATGTGAAACGAGATAGTTGCAAATTGAGAAACTATGTTGCGCCCTGATCTGGACAACTCGGAGATTGAGACAATACATGTTGTACCATATAACCTGGTTAATCTCTAAACTAGACCCTCTGAAATACATGATGGAGTCAACTGCTCTGAATGGAAGAATGGCCCGATGGCAAATTCTACTGCCTGAATTTGATATAGTCTATGTGAACCAGAAAGCAATAAAAGGGAGTGCAATAGCAGACTTTCTGGCCAGTAGAGCACTGGATGATTATGAACCACTAAACTTCGATTTCCCACATGAGGATTTGATGTGTATTGCAACAGCAGAAAAAGACTTTCAAAAGGATAATCCTTGGAAACTGAATTTTGACGGAGCCTCGAATGCTGTGGGCAATGGGATTGGGGCAGTTTTGGTATCTTTCGACGGTGATCATTACCCATTCGCTAGAAAATTAGATTTTGATTGCACAAATAACATGGTGGAGTATGAAGTATGTATCATGGGAATTCGTGTAGCCATTGAACGCAAAATCAAAGTGTTAGAGGTGTATGGGGATTCTGCATTGGTAATTTATCAGCTCAAAGGCGAATGGGAGACAAGAGACTCCAAGTTGATTAATTATTGAAAGCTGGTCCTAGAATTAATTGAGGAGTTTGATAACATTACCTTCTGTTATCTTCCACGGGATAAAAACCAGATGGCCGACACATTGGCTACATTAGCATCTATGATCAAAGTAAATAAACAAGAGGACATGAAGCCTATTCAAATGAGTATTCATGAGGTTCTAGCCCATTACTGCAACATCGACGATGAAGAAGAAAAGGACGATCATCCTTGGTATCAAGACATATTGCGATATGTAAAGAATCGCGAGTATCCCGACCAAGCAACTGAAAATGAAAAAAGAACATTGAGAAGGTTTGCCAACGATTATGTCTTAGATGGAGAGATCTTGTATAAAAGAGGAAAAGATCAGGTGCTGCTAAGATGTATAGATGCTGTGGAGGCCAAGCAAATCTTGGAAGAGGTGCATGAAGAAGTTTGTGGAAAGCATGCTAATGGTTTCACAATGGCCAGGAAAATCATGAGATTTGGATATTATTGGTCCGCCATGGAAGGAGATTGCATCAAATATGCCAAGAAATGTTACAAGTGCCAAATTTATGGAGACAAGATTCACGTGCCCCGTTCACCTCTCCATGTCATGACTTTTCCATAGCCTTTCTCTATGTGGGGCATGGACGTCATTGGACCAATCTCGCCAAAAGCTTCAAATGGGCATCGGTTCATATTCGTGGTTATTGACTACTTTACTAAGTGGGTAGAGGCTACCTCTTATGCTAATGTTACAAAGTCAGCAGTCAGCAGATTCTTAAAAAAGAAAATCATATGTCGGTACGGGATGCCAGAAAGGATTATCTCCGACAATGCATTGAACTTGAACAACAGCACGATAGTGGAGGTCTGTAATCAATTCAAGATCAAACACCACAAATCTTATCCATATCGCCCAAAAATGAATGGCGCGGTAGAAGCGGCCAATAAAAACATCAAGAAGATCGTAGGAAAGATGACCGAGACTTATAAGGATTGGCACGAGAAGTTACCATTTGCCCTTCTTGTCTATCGAACATCTATCAGAACTTCTACTGGGGCAACACCTTTCTCATTGGTATATGGAATGGAGGCAGTTTTGCCCATTGAAGTAGAGATTCTTTCCCTCCGAGTTTTATCAGAACTGAAATTAGATGAAGCAGAATGGATTCAATCCCAATATGATCAACTGAACTTGATCGAAG
The DNA here is from genome assembly GCF_025698545.1 of Gossypium raimondii. NCBI lineage: Eukaryota > Viridiplantae > Streptophyta > Magnoliopsida > Malvales > Malvaceae > Gossypium > Gossypium raimondii. Next base: position 50,861,755 of record NC_068577.1, on the reverse strand, counting down.
AAAAAAGGCTATGAGCTATATGGCATGGTCAAATATACCAAAGAGGAATGATGCGAGCTTACAACAAAAAGGTTCGTCCTAGGGAATTCCACGAAGTAGTCTTGGTACTGAAGAAAATCTTCCCCATACAAAAAGGCTTTAGAGGAAAGTGGATGCCAAATTGAGAAGGACCTTATGAGGTAAAAAAGGCATTTTCTGGAGGATTGATTTTAACCGAGATGGATGGCAAGAACATGCCTAATCCCGTGAATTTAGATTCAGTCAAGAAGTATTTCACCTAAAAAAAGGGTGAGGAGAGGCCAAGGTGAAAACCCGAAAAGGGCACCATGAGACCAAATGGGTTTTGAATTGAAAACCCAGGAATGGGCAGTTCAATTCTTGATCAAAGGTAAGGGCGTGCGGTGGTTTTGTCCTCTCTGAATTAATAAGAAGGAAAGATTCCACATCTTGGGGCACCGACAAAGCATTCTAGGACTTCTAAACATATATCAAGTTCAAAAGGGGCCTCAAGAAGTTCATGCGGAGAAGCTCATGCTGCGATATCTGGGTCACCTGTATTCATCTCATTTATTTTTGTATCTTAGCAAAATTTGCTATCTTGATTAATTTGTTCATTTAGAGCTTTGATCTCAATAAATTATCATCTTATCCATTGCGATAACCTTGTTTATCTTATTTATTTCGTATCTGAGCAAAATTTTTTATCTTGATTGATTTATTTTGTTTAGAGATCTGCTCTTAACAAAATTTCATCGTGTCCATTTTGATAATCTTTTTCAAGCATCTTTCATTGAAATAACAATTAATGGACTAATAATATTCAAGCAAAAGAAGTTTTGCATATTACTCTGAAAGCTTCTAAATAGTACGAGGACCTGAAATAGGGCTATTGTTTAGAACTAACCAACTTAAGGATCAGAGGCATTGGAGAAAGAATAGTCTAAAGTGCGACTATTTCTTTGGTTTTTCTGTCAAAGATACCGGCTGAATAAGATGGCATCAGTGATAGACTCTTGATGAACAACGAACAATGACAACCTAAGCATTAAAAATGTACCATTCTCATAACACTCTGCATTCATGAAAATATCATTCATACATACCTAGTTAGGAAATTTTGATTCATTCCGATCATAATGTTCTAAACGCTAGGCATAAATAGGTCTATGAAATGGATTTTAAAGGTCATGTTCCACAGAGAATAGATCAATGAAGTTACTCATACCCCTGAAGTTGCAGTAGGATGGATTGAAGTCATCATAACCAGCCTTATCTCCCTAAGCAGCAGTGAAGTAGGTTGAAGATTGCGAATCTTATTTCCTTGAAGTTGTAGTGGAACAGATTAAAGCTATAAATTACCGATCTTATCTCTCTGAAGTTACAGTAGAGTAGATCATATCAGATCTTATCTCCCTGAAGTTGTAGTGAAGCAAACTGTATATAGTGGATCGCATCATGTCAAACCTTATCACTCTGAAGTTGCAGCAGAGCAGGTTGAAGATACAAGTCTTATCTCCCTGACGTTGCAGTGGAGTAGACTAAAACTACGAATCTCATCCCCCTGAAGTTGCTGCGAAGAAGATTGAAGCTATAAGTCAAATCTCTCTGAAGTGCAGTGTAGTGGATCGAAGCAATAAGGCACAGTGGACTGGAATGAGGCTACTTGAAGAAGCGAAGCGTCAAAATAAGTCGAGACTCAGCGGGATCGGGTAAAATTGGTCTTTCTTAGTCTTTGCTTTGTTATCGTTACGCGACAATGAGCAAAGAGGGGCAGCTGTAAAGCCCAATTTTCTTTGCCCGGGCCCAGGCACAAATAATAAAACCTAAAATAACAGTCCATTACAATAATAGACCCAAAGCCCAAAATCAAACTCAAACCCTAAAGCCCAACACTTAACATTTCAAAAAAAGGAGGAAAACCCTAATCAGCCCCATGTGCGCCGCACCCCTCCCTCGAGCACACCGCTCGTGCCTCAGCCCGAGGTCTGCCCCTCTAGCACGTCCCTTGCACCAAAATAGCAAGGGTCATCTCTTCAACATCCGTTGACCTCGCCTGCAAAAAAGACAGAAGCAAAGAGAGCAAGAGAAATAGCAAACAGTAAACCAACAGTGTAATCGTGGCTATAAAAGCCACGAAATATAACCATGAATTTTTTACGGAGAGAATCGAATAGAAAGAGGAGAACAAAATTCAATCAAAAATCAAAGGTTGATAGTCTTTTTTATTTTCAAATTTCTGCTGTTGTTTTTTTTTTATGTTTATTTTTCTTTTTCGTATATTATTATAAATATATAAAAAGGAAAAGGGATTGAAACGTACCTGGGGTTGGGTCGTGCGCCGTCGTCGGAGGTCCTCTCCGTTCATCAAGGTCACAAAAACCCTTCAAGGGTTCGTATAGGTCGCAACCGGGGACTAAGGCCGAAAGGCCATTTTTTTTCTTTTTCCATTTTGGTTTTCAGAGTACCCAAATCGGGTCTATTACTTTTTTTCTAGAAAAGGGAGAAAATGGATCTAAAAAAGGGGAAATTTTTAGATTTTAGCCTTCCGGCACGGCGGCTCTATGCCGGAGTGTGGCGGAGCCACCGCACGAGCCCGCCGACGCCATAGGCCGGATAGAGAGAATGAGAGAATAGGGTTTTGAAATTTTTTTTTAAAAGGGTGTAAAAATGAATTTTTGGTAGAAAATTTTGGCTTAAATAAGGACACCGAACGACGCCGTTTTGCGAGTGAGGTGCAGGTGCCAAAATGACGTCGTTTTGGCCCTGACCCATGACCCGACCCGTCCTCCCTCAGGATCCGCGTGTTTCTGCAGTGAATGGTATATTTGTGCGATAGGCCCTTCTGTTTTCGCGCTGTTGAGCAATGTGGTCCCTTTTGCTTTTTTTAAATTTTACCATGTAATTTTCTCCGTATTCCATTTTGGTCCCTCGTCCTTCCAGTGCTTTATTTCAGTCCCGAAGCTTTACTTTTATTTATTTACGGGTTTAAACCTCGAATTTTGTCTTAAGGTTTAGTTTAGTCATTTTGTTATTTTGTTTGTTTTATTATTAATAAATATGGTATTATTTATTATTAGTTTTTATTTTCCCTTTTATTTATTTATTTATTCATTATTATTATTTTCTTGTGTAAATTAGTTTTGCACTACCTTTTAATTTTTATTTTATTTGTTTTTGTCATATATATGCATATTTATCATATCGTATCATTTTATTAATCGTTATTTATTTCTTGCTCTTCGTTTTTCAAATTATTATTATTATTACTATCGCTATTAGTATTTGCTCATTTTAACTCTTAGATTTAACTATACATGATTATGCACATTTTATATACGTATACTTTAGTATTTCATATACTTTATAATTTATATACATACGTTATATACATTTTTATAATATATATACATACAGATATATGTGTACATATATTTAAAATTCTACGACTTTGGAAATAATTTAATTGAGTTGATTTAATCGATTGAGAATTAAATTAGGTGGTCGTGAGAATTTGTTCAACTAGAGATTTGATTAAAGAATTTTTTGAAAAATTAATTTGGAAAATCCCAATGATAATTAGGAAAATTAATTTTATCAACTAAAAAGTAACTTAATCAAATTAATTAAAACAAATATGATATTTTTGGAAATTAATCTTTAAGTTAGACAATTAGCCTCAATAGGTAATTGAACTTGAAAATTGGACCCAAGATCAAAAATTAAACCCGAGAACCAAAACCCAAGATCAAAACTCAAAAATTGGTTGAACCAGGCCCTGTGTATGAAATTGATCGGACTGGTCGGGCTATCACTAGCCCAGACTGAACCGACAACAGTCGAGTTGAGTAGGCCCATTTGGGCAAAGTAGCGACGGTTTGGGGTGCCGGAGGAGTCGCGTCGGCGATGGCACCACCAGGTACGACAGCGGCAATCCGACGATCGATGGATGGTCGGCGGCGATTGTTATTCGGTGGTAGAGTAGTGGAAAAATTAGATTCCTAGTGGGACTCTACAGGGTAACTTGATTTCAAATTAATTTTTCAAAGATAATATTGTTTTAATGAATTTAATATTTAATTTAATTTAATATTTATCTGGATAATATTTTATTAATTTAATATAATTTCTCTAAAGAAATTATTCAAGAAAATTTCTAGAGATATTTTTTGAATTTACAACTTGATTCCAAAAGTTTAGAGAAATCGCAAAATTACCCTACTGGTAATTTTGTGAAAAAAAATTCTGATTCGAAATGAGCCCACACTCAGTAGAAGTGAGCTTGAGGATAGTAGAGAAGACCACTTGGTCGAAGCATTCATCCTAGACGAATCAAAAAATGTTAAAACTCTAGTTTTGGATAAAACAACCAAGTTCTCATTTTGGAAAAATTTTTAAAACTCTGGTTTTCCTTTAAACCTATTTTCCGCCTTACCATGTGAAAGTGCATACCAGATCTATTGGCTATCAATCTTTAAAACAATACCATAGACTTGCCAAGAACAAACCCATGAAAGCGCTTCACATACTGCAACGGCCTCAGCCATAAAAGGATCCAACGCTTCACGTAAGAAACTGGATAATTAGCAAATAAAAGCACTCGTATCATCCTTCACAATTGTTGCCTATCCGATTGTTGGAAAAAATCCAGTTTGAAAATGGTTTTCTTGCACAGCGAAAAATAAAAATTTTGAAAACCGACCCGGTTTGTGATATTTATAACAAGAAACCTTAGACCGAAATCGCACTTGTGTTTTTAGATAAGCGGATCCTTGATATTTTCCGGCTTTCAACCAAACGATCTTCTCCACTATTCTCGTACCACGAGCTACTTTGAGTGTGGGCTCGAACCAATTGAATTGAAACACATAACTAGAAAAAGGTTTCCTCTCATTTTGGGCTGAAAATGAAAATTCTCTCTTTTTAATAGAAATCGGTAAAATTGTAATTCCAGAAAAATATACGTAATAGTAGAGAATAAATTCTCTCTATTTATTGACAGAATGACAATCTTCAAAGTTGTGTTAATAGCTCTACCGGTGTCATCTATTTATAGGAATAGATGATAGAACCATTGTTGAGTTGTAGTGGTTTATTTCAAATAGAAAAATAACATCCTACTTAGGATAGGAGAGGGGTGGATGACACACCTTAGTATTCCTACTAGGGTTGTCACCCCTTTCATGTTACATGAGGGGTTTTGAGCCTCTCTCACATCGAGTCTAATTACGAGTACTTCTCGGGCTTCTTTGACCTAGTACTCTATAATGTGATCCAACTCGATTCAAATTTTCTATTTTCAAAACTAAACTTAATATTTATATATAAAACAATTGTCTTATCCCTATATTACCCCCAACAAAATTTTGACGATTTTACCCTGGTAAAATTTTGACAATTTTACCCTTGGTAAAATTTCGAGAAAATATGTTCAATATTTCACAACTCAACATGTTCACTATGACCAAATAATTTATTTTTATTTCTAGGTTTCAAAATAATTCAAGAACATAAATTCATTCTTCCGATCATTTTTTAAGTAATCCATATAGGATTGCAAATTTCCATCTCCATTTCCATTTCCATTTTTAGAAACCTATATTCATTTCCATTTTAAGTAATCATTCCTGAATGTTTCCCATTTCTCTTTTTCTATTCATTCTGTTCATTTATATTCAAACAAGCAATTCATTTCTGGTTTCAACGAGCTAGTGGAGGGACCGATTGGACATATGTAGTTGAGGCTCAAATGATTTACAATTAAGTTCCAACTTTTTGTCTATTAATTATAAACCCATTTAGTCACGAAGCCATTCCACTATAAAATTGTGACTGAGCTCTTCCCAACGACATACCATTACGAAAGCAACTACTCGGTGCTCGTCCAATGACCTTGTCATTAGTGTGTTACCCTAATACGATATGCTTTGTCTTTTTGGGATAATTTTCGTTCTCCCAATATGATTTTATTTTATCTCATGGTAACTATTACATCTTCCTTCATGGAAAGTCAATCATTATCAAATAGTGATCAAGTCATTCATCACAAAAACTGACGATTCGTGACCATATTTACTTTCCATCAACCATATAATGCCAATGAGATGATATCATTTACTCATATTTTGGGCTATGAATTCCACTGTTGTGAATGATGCTGCATACTACAGAATTCGTACATCCAATGCATTAGCTTTCGGTTTCTTATCTATTTAAACTCATGATTTTACTTACATCAAAGTGTACGAGTCACGCATACATAGTCCACCATCCACTCAGGATTTAGGTATATCACACTATGAACATCACAAGTGACTAAATCCATAAACAGATTCAAGATCTATTCTACTTGGGTCCAATCCGATTTACTATCAGTCCAATCAATCACATCCATGTCTTTATTTTGTAGGAGTCATTTGCTCCAATGCTCAAGATAAAGCATCTCCAATTGGACTTGATAGAATACCATAAAAACAAATAAATCTCCATTTAAAATCATCATCCCATTCAACAAGTGATTATGTGAAAACCCAGAAATAGATATATCATCAAAAGAGTTCCAAAACATAGCTAACCCACCACTAGGACTTAAGCGATCCACACAAAAACAAAAACAAAATTGCAAATGTCGAAACCATTTTTTTGATAAAAGGGGATTGACTTTTTAAAAATGAAAATAGGAGTCGTGTAACAGCCCGATTTTGGGGCTAGATGGAACAGTGGTTTCGGGACCACAAATCCGACAAGGAAAAATTTATTTTAAAATTATGACATGGGTTGCATTATGATAGGAAGGTTGCATGAAAATACTAATATGGTAAAATAAGGAAATAAAGTGATAAAAAGGGTAATTGAGTTATGTCAACATTGGAAAGTATATTATGACATATTAATCCAAGAAAGGATTAAATTGCAAAAGTGAGAAAAGTTTTGTTACCCAAGAGTAAATACTCAAAAATTGAGGGGTTAAAGTGTAAATATGAAAAAGTTGAAGGACCAATAGTGTAAATATTTTAAGGGTGGAATAATCTAGAAACTAAGAAAAATGGATGGATTAGGACCAAACTGAAAAAGGTGAAGAAGTTTGAGGGACTAAATCACAATTTTACCAAATTAAGTGATGACTCAATGATGGAATTTTAAAAGATCATGAAGGGCAAAATGGTCAATTAGAAGAGAGAGAAATCTAGAAGATAATGATGATGTTGGAGATATTTTAGATTAATAAATAAATAAATATTAGTTTATTAATATTTTAATTTGATTTTTTTTAATGATATTATTTTATTATTATTAATTTATTTAGTATATATATATGTGGAAAGAAGGATGAAAAGCATCCATCCCCACCATTTTTGCATGCATTAATGTAAGAAGAAGAGGGGAAGAAAGAAAGCTTTGCTTTCTTTACAATTTGGTCCTTTCATAAAAAAATCCACCATTTTCACTTAGAAATCAAAAGAATTTCCATATCCATCAAGAGAAAAAGATAACAAGGAGACTATGGGGAGCTAGAATATCAAGTTAGATTCAAGAAATAGAAGCTAGAGGAGGGAGAAAATCAAGTTAAAGATTGAAATCAATGGCATAAGGTAAGAACATCAAGATTTTTATATACTTTTGAGTTTGATATTATTGAAAAAGTAGGAAATTAATGTTAAGGTAAAGTTTCATTATATAAGGTTCTATATTCTTGTTATGTTAGTAAAGGAAATAAGAGAAAGTGATGGAAAATATTGAAGAGAAAGGAAAGGAAAGTGTTATAAATTTAGTTATCAACATTTTACGCTAAAATAGTTTTGAAACAGCAGCAGTAGTTTGACTTTGAAAATCTACCAAAAATAGTATAAATTGAATTATAGGATGGAAAAAATATTAAATTAAATCTTATTGAGTCTAGTTTCTCATAGAAGAAACGGTGTAAGCAATGGAATTGTAAATTATGAGATATAATAGGTTTTGTGAGATAAGGTCAGAATGATTTCGGGTTCCCCTGTATTGACTTTGGAAAATCATCAAAAATTGGAGAAAAATAATTAGAGGCTTAAATTTGTATGTTTAAATCCTTACTGAGTCTATTTTTAATAGAAATAAATGGTAACATCATTCGAATTCTGTACGAGGAGATAGTTAATTTTTAGTGAAGAAGGGTCGGAACTGTCATACAGCAGAACAGGGATGACTTTAAAGAATAAACTGTACTTATTGGCTAAAAAAAAATTCTGAAAATTTTATGGTAGGAAGATATGTGAGTCTAGTTTCAGATAAAATTAACGGATCTTAATTTTTAGTTCTGTAGCTCAAGATATAAATAATTTAGTGACTACGACTCAAGTGGACAGCTTTGAATGAATATATAAGTAAATGGTGAAATTATAGATAATGTTACCTATAAGCATGTTATATACATTAAGGATGTGGAATGGAGAGGAGGAGGAAGAAAATATATGATTAGTAAACTAGCATGAGTTTTCATTAAAATGACCAATTTACATGTTTTAGATTCAGGGACAAAATTGAACAAATGTGAAACTTTAAGGGTAAATTTGTAAAAATGTCAAAAAGTGACCAAATTGCATGAAATGAATTGTTTTATTATTTAAATTACTAAATTGAATGAAACATTAATTTAGATCAAGATTGAGTGGAAATTAGAGAAAATAGAACATTTCCAAAATTTCCACGAATTTTGGTATTTCGCAATTTAGTCCGTAAGTTTGTATGGACTATATTTTGTTTAATTTCAATTGAAGTGAATGCTATTTGGTAATGAATATGATATATGTGTGTGTTTATTATTGGAACTGAATTATTATTGGTAATATGTATAATTATTAGATGCTTTGAAATGATTATCGGAAGCTTGTTGGAGATATATCACATTATCCATTGGTTCTATCGGAAATTTTGGATGATTTGATTCTTGTTATAATGGCGTGTATAAGTTAAATTGGTTAACGTTAGCTCATTAATGTTTTGATTTTAATTGGTTATAAGTATGAATGTTAGATAAAAATGAAATGTCTAAAATTAATTAGTAAACTCCGGTAATGCCTCGTACCCTATTTCGGTGTCGAATACGGGTAAGGGGTGTTACAAGTCGTCACCGATCTTTTATTAAGGTGTGATCGAATCACCTTAAAAATAATTTTGGTCCACGGATTTCAGAAAAAGTGGGTTCGGGAGTCAGTTACGTACGAAGAAGGGTTAGCCCCCTCGTAACGCCCAAAATTGGTACCTAATTGACTATTTAATGTCTTAAGGTCGAATGTCAAAAAAAAATTGAAAAGTGATTCCCCTTTTTAAAAATATTTATTGACATTTATTATTTTGCAAACTAAAAAATCAGTCATTTTGCTTCGATGAGATGAGGAAATCGAAATCCTGTAAGTTAGGGTACGATCCTTTGAAGTTCCAAAGACTACACATGAATTTGCTTTTATTTAAAAACCACATCTCGAGATAACAAAATGTCATATCGAATGAGCTAGGACACCAAGTTTTGAATCGTCGAGATAAGCTTTGATTTGGAATTTTTATGCTTTAATTGAAAAAGAAATACTCGGTTATTTAAATTCAACGAGGAAAATTGAAGTCCAGTAAGTTAGGGCACAATCTTCTCGAGAATCTTGGATACCGAATATTTTGAAAACTTGTGGATAAAATGATTTCGATATTTTAATCAAATGCAACCTTCTAAACGAGATAAAATGTGAGTGAATGATAACGTACAACGTAAAGGATAATTTGTAATAATATACACTAATGAATAACAAATAATCAATAGATAAATACAAACAAGCATAGCAATAATTATCTCAATCATACATTATGCCAATATCAATATCAACATTCAAAAATTTAATGAATTAATAATCAAATTTAAAAAGCACTTAAAATTAATAGCAAGAGAAGAAATTATAATCAATAAATTATGCGTTAAAACAAATAGTATTTACATATCGTAAATTAAAATAAATCAGAAAAAAACTACATAAAATAAAATTATCTAAATGCATTTTAAAGTAAATATTGTAGAAAGAGAATCAAAATATATAACATAATATACATATATTAATTTTTTAAAATAATACATATGGAGTGGAAACTTAATATAAATTATAATATATATAATATTATATGTAAAAGTTAAAATTAGCGAAATATATAAAAGAAATAAATTAGATATTTATAAAGATAGATTTAAAGCAATATATATACAAATATGCTAAAGAAAGAACTTAAAATTAATGGCTTTAATAATATGAAATCCATAACATACAAAAAGAAAATAATTTAATATAAATTATGTTTTATAAAATAAAACCAGTAAAAAAATCTATTGGATTAACATAATAAAATAAAATAATGATAACAATATAAAACCCTTAAAATAAAAGTACATAATACAAAAAAAAAGTTAGGTAAATAAATATAAACAAAATTAAAATAATAAAACCAATAATAATAATAGTAATAGTACTCATAACAATAATAATACTAATACTAATACTAATAAATAAAATAATATTAAACTAAAAAAATAAAATAGCACAAATAACAAAAAGGATTAAATTAAGCTTAAAAACAAAAGTTTGAGGCAAATCTGAAAATAAATGGAAAGAAAGGGACCTCACTAAACGCGCGAATAGTAGGGAAGGACTAAAAGGGAAAATAATCCCTGACTTTCAAAACGCTGCGTCTTGCACGGACCAAATTGAAATAAAAATAAAATACGTGGCTAAATTTAAAGAAGGCAAAAGGATCAATCTAAACGCAATATAAAAATCAAGGGACCATTTGCGCAAACTTCCCACACGCTATAAAATATGCGGATCTGGGACCGAATCAGGTCGGTGCGCTGGTCAGCCTGAAAACGATGCCATTTTGGGTTATTGGAATCCTAGCTCAAAACGACGCCGTTTTGAAGCTTTATATAAGCCAAAATTTTTTACAAAAAAAACTCATTTTCTCTTCTCTTAAAAAAATAGAGAAAAACACTCTCAATTCTCTCTCAACTTCTCCTGACGCCGGCCATCCTCCGATGAGCTGCTGCCGCGTCGGCCACCGGTCGTCGGCGACGGCACCGCCGTCCACGACGGCCGGAAGGCCAAAAGTCGCCTTTTTTCCAGTGAAATCAATGGTAAGTTTTTCTCTTTCTTTTTTTTTTATATATTTTGCATGTAAAAAAAGTAAAATAAAAATAAAAAATTAAAATGAAAGTAGAAGTAAACCTTCAGAATTTTTTTCTGTTTTCGATTGATTTTTTTCTTCCCCCCATTTACAGCGTCACAATCGGCTTTATATAGCCGCATAAAATTACAGAAATTATATGTTTTTCTCTATTTTTTCTGCTATTTTCTCTATTTTTACATTGTGTTTTTGTTGCTATTGGACTCTTGCAGGTACAGTGACGTGGCGGCACACGTGGAGGTGTGGCTGCTGTTGAGGGCGGCAACTGCTGAGTTTTTCTGCTTAGGGTTTCTTTTGTTATTGTTTTTTATATGTTGTGGGTTTGTAATTTTGGGCTAAGTTTTTTTTTTTATTTTAGGATGGTATTTTGTTGTACATTATTTTTATTCTATTAGTATATGGGCCTTGGGCAAAATTAGGTATTACAGTAAAATTACACGTAAATATTGAATTTTATTGGAATGAACAAACGTCTCATACAAAAATAAAATATTGGGTTTATTCGAGCTAACAGGCTCCTTTAAGTGCACTACATGAGGATTACTCAAATCCTAACAACTCCAAACAATACAGATAATTAGGTTTTATGCATTTATCCATTTCTATATTCATACAAACATACAAATTAGTAAACAAGTGAAATTTTGTTTTTATACAAGAAAGCTAGTGATAATTGATGACCCACATTTCTAAACAAAATTGGATATATATCGACTTAAAGAAAGTAAAAACAATGGGTAGGTACTAGGTATTGATGACATAATAATTATTAGCTCGTTTAAGCTTAGAAATTATTATAACCAACTCAATTTTATATTAATATGATCCTACAAAATGTTTTTAAACATCTAATAATAATAATGTGACATTATATTTTTTAGTGTATGAATAATATAATAGAATAAGAAACATCAAATTAGCTCTTATTATCATTTTCACTCTAAAATTAATCTATTTTTATATAAAATTTAAGACCTTAAACCTTGAATTCTTAAATCCTAGACCCTTTAGACCCTAAATATTAATCTAACTCTTTTCCCTAAATTTATAAATCTTAAAATTTTAAAATCTAACCCACCATACCATAAATCATAAATCTAATTGAATAAAAACCACAAACCTTACATTACTATTACTATTTGTTAATTTTATTTAATTTTTAAAATTAATTGTATTTAATTAATCAACACTAATTAATATTAAAATACTATTAAATAAAATTAATCTAGTGTTAGAAAATGTATGATATTAATTACAAATTCTTTTTTTAATGAAGTAACACATTTTCATTGGATGCCTAAAAGTGACTTTTAGGATCATCCTAATATAATTTAAACTCATCATAAAATCCACTTTTTTCCTATACAAGTCTATTTATTTTCGTGGAAACTGATTTTTGAATAGTAATGTTATTTTATTCAAATATGTATTTTATATAGTTAAAATATCTTTCGTTGTAAGGTTATCTTCAATGTTTTCAGAAGCAGATGGTGGTCAAACCAATTAGATCATTGGTGTTTGATTCAATCGATCCGACCACTTCATTCAATTTAATTAAATAAATTATTAAAATTCATAAAAAAATTTAAATCGATTCAACCAATGATTTAACCGGTTTTTGTATTCTAGTTCAACCAATTCTGAGCAGTTCATGAGTCAATCGGTCTAATTCTTTTCTTTTAACCGATACTTTAATTGATTTCCAATCCAACTGGTCAACCCAACCCAATTTAAACAACATTGATTATTTCATGAGAAATTTGTATTGTTGTGAAAATAATAATATTTCTTTGGGAAGAGTCGAAATGAATTTATTTTCAATCAAGTGAGTAGTAGCAGTCCATGACGAAGGATCGGTGGCAATTTCCGAATCATGGATGGTGAAGGTGAACGTTGATGGTTCAGTGTCAACTTTTAAACCAAAAGCGACGATAGGTGGAGTGGTGAGAGGACTGAATGGTAGTTGGATAGGGGGCTTCGAAATGGTGGTAGGATTAGCAGATGTTTTTTAGATTGAAGCTCGAGCATTACTTGAAGGCTTAAAGTTTGCTTGGGCTAAAGGGTACCATACAGTGGAGATTGAGAGTGATAATTCAGTTTTGGTAGCCGTTATACAAAATGGGCTAGTAGGAAACAATAACTACGACGAAGTTAGGCTCATTCAAGACTAGTGTCTTAAGGATTGGGAAGTGAAATTTCAGCAGATACTGAGACAGAGTAATAGGGTGACAGATCGTATCGCGAGAGAGGCCCGAGGTGAAATGGAGCACTTAATTACTCATAAGGAACCACCGAAGAGAGTGTGAGGGGTTTATTAGATGATTATACCCATTGCGCTACATATCCATTGTTTGATGGCGACTAATTCTACTGTAATCCTAGCTTAAAGCTTTATTATTTTATTTACCAAAAATAATAATATTTCTCAAAACTATTAAAAATAAAAGTTGCTATATATCCAAAAATACGAAAATATTTCGCCAAAATTGTTTTTTACTCAACAAGTTGACATGGAATGAGATATTTAATTGTATTCAACAACTTTTCTTTTCTAGTCAATAATCTATTATGTGAAGCTATTTAGCATATATAAATTCTCATTGAATTTAGTAATACCAATGAAATAGAAACCTGACATAAAACTGATTTTCAATAAATTAATAGATAATATTATAAAATATCTTTAGTTTCTCTATATAATAATTATAAATAAAATAACTAAACATATCTATTAAAAATAACTTTAAAACCTCTATTAAAACATTCTTCAACTGAATGATAAAAAAATCTAATCATTAATATAAATTTTCCACTTAAACTTGACAACTAAATCAATTTTAGTGTTGTTTTTTATATTTTGATATTTAAACTTGTCAACTAAATCCACTTTAATATCTGAACTTAAATTTTCTAACACTTTAATAATGTATCGAATCATCATTTGAAAATTTTAAAATTTTAAAATTATATAAATTATAAATTTTAAATTTTCAGATAATGTTATAATTTTAGGGTGTCACATCATCATACAGAAGGAATCTAAATTTAATAAGCAAAATAAATTCAATTATCAAAGTGAACAGAGAAAATATATAAATATCGAAATAAATTTAATTGCAAAAATTACATCAACCCAAAATTTAATCTAATCTAATAGACTTGCTGAATTAATTGAATAAAAATTGATAGCTGTCTGATTATCATATATCCAAGAACTTAGAAACCAATAACTTGATTAAAAACAGTTTTACCAAAAAAAAGGAAAAATGTTTAAATATTTTTTAATTTTTAATTATATAGTAATCATCGTTTTGATTTATATATTATACTTAAATTTTAAGTTTGAAATTTAACATCAATACTTTAATTGCTGATATAATTTCATTCATCAACTTTTATAATATCATTACTTAGATTGATATTTTATTTTATGCCTGAATAAAAATATTTTAATTTCTTTTTTATTATATAAAAATAATCAAATTTTATTTTTGGTCCCTATCATAAGCTTAAATTTGAAATTTAATTTTTATATTTTGATTTTTTCTCAATTTTAATTTTATTAGTTAGATATACTTTATTTTAATTAAAAAGTTTATGTGAATTTTTATTAATTACTAAAACCATATTATTTGTTAACTTGGCTCCATTGCAATGTAACTTTTTGTTGCATGATTATCAAGTGAGTATTTAAAAAAATTTCAAATATGTTACACCAACGAACTTAGCAAAAGAATTTTAATGGTGTTCATAACAATATCTAAATTTTTAAAATAAAAAGTAAATGAACTAAATTCTTAAAAATAAATGCACAAGGATTAAATTTTAAATGTACAAAAAGTATACAGATTTGGTGCATATTTTGACATCCAATTTTTTTCTATTATTTGGTCCAAGAAAAGTTAACCTAACACGAAATGTAGGTCAAGAACCGTACTAATTAAAATAATAATAAAATTAATATTTATTGTCTAATTATTTGTTCATTAGTTTTTTCTAAGGATCTTATGAATACAAAATCACAAGTAATATATGTTAAATCAACTAAAACTAAGATAAATTCAATAGAAAACTTAATGGACTAAAAATTGGAATATTTTTTTAACATAAAACAAAATAAAATTAGACAAAACTTACCCATGATAGAGGTGTTATGAGTCGAGCTGAGCTTAAGCATGATATTAACACATTTTGTGCTTATGCAAGCTCGGCCAGACCCTAAATATAAGTCTAAAATCTTGCCCAAATCCGCCCATATTTGTTAAAGGCTAACCCAAGTCTATTCTAGGCCCGCCCAATTATTTTTTTCAAAATTTTAAAAATACATTTATATTTATTTTATTTTATTATTTATTTATTATAATTTTATATATAGTGATCTTAAAATTCTTTAATGTTCAAGTATAGTGATATTATATATTACTATATATTTCATTTTTATATGTTATATATCACATAATATATATAAAAAAAACATAAAATAAGACATTACAAACTAAAAAAATTGACAGGTTGGGATCGGGACTTAAATGTTTAAGCCTGAGCCCGACCCATATTTTAAACAGACCTAATTTTATAATCTATTTTTTAAGCATAATATTTTATCTAAATCCTCTCAAATTTTAAATAAGGGTCTGTTTGATTGACGGAATTGATTTTCCAGAAAATCGTTTCCAACTTTTCCAGCGTTTGATTGGCGGAAAACATTTTCCATTTGGAAAATGAACTCCAAAACAAGGCAAAATGGGTTACATTTTAGGGAAAATGTCTTACCCTTTCAATTTCCATAAGACATTTTCCGTGCTCTCCTCTCTATCACCTCCTTCATTCCTTCCTTCATTTCCGGTGAAAAGCGCTTACATTTATCGATTTTCCAAGAACTTGTTTTTTAATTATTCAATACTTATTTTTTAACACAATTACAAATAATTTATTTGATATTAGTTTTTTCAATTTATAACGATTAATATTGTAGCTTAATAATTGAGTATTATTATAAATAAATCATTGCAATATATGTAAAAATAATTTAATATATAAAATTTATTAATATATATTAATATATGTAAAAACAACTTTTTCAAAAATATTTTCAAAAATCTGCCAAGCGTGAGAAAATATTTTACATGATTCAATCAAACACCGAAAATATTTTCCAAGAAATCATTTTACAGAAAAGTAAAACATTTTCCAGAAATCATTTTACGGAAAATATTTTACTCAAACAGACCCTAAACCTTCAAGCCTGAGCAAATAATTGGTCTCATAAACAGATATAATTAAAGCTTAAACTCAAAAGTTTGTAAGAAAAAAATCCAGGCATAACATTTGCATACATTTATTCCTTAGTTTTTACAGTTTTATTATTAGGGAAAAAAAAGAAAATAAGAAGTGAAGTTATGGAAAGGAAATTTCCTTTTTGTCTACCGGGTTAGAAATGGATAGGAAAACCGAAAACGCAACACTTGGGGGATTGTTGGTGGTATGGGAAGAAAAGAAAGATTAGGGGTTGGTGGTGATTGGTGAATTACACCAATGACTTCAACAATGACGGGGTTGGTCATATTAGTCTAAACCAACTTCCTAATAATACTTTTATATTTGCAATGATTTTTTAATTTCTACTTTTGTATATTGTTTTCTTAATTTTTTATTCATATTAATTTCACAGTTTTTTTTTTCAATTAGTGGTATTTCAAAATTATGTCACCTATAGCTTAAAATTCTTTCAAGGCAAAATAATTTATCTGGCCTCTAATTTTATAAAAAAATTATGTTAGCCCTTCATTTAATTTTTCGCTTCTTTTAGTCTTTAAACCTGTATTATTTATCAAATCACTCAAAATATATGAAAAAGTTAATATTTGTTAACTTTATGATATGGTGTGTACATTAGCAATTAATTAATTTTTAAATTTTAAAAATTCAAAATAAACTAGTTTTATACCCATCCATCTTTATTATTTATGTTCTTAAATAGATCAAATGTTATTAATCCCTTAGTGGGATTTATAATTTCATAATAAAAGATAAAGATTAAACAAATTTAAATTTCGAATATAAGATTGAAGTCTCACAATATATTAAAGTGTTTTTAATAATACAAGAGTTAAATTGATTCATTTAATAATAGAGGGCTAAATTGATCACGTCCCTAAAATAGAGAGACCTCTTAAGTATATTCACCCAAATATAAATATCAACGCAAATAAGCAAATATAGCATCTAACATAAAATTTGATAAAAAATTTAATCAAATTAATTAAGTATACAATATGACAATAATAATTTAAAAAACATAAAAATTTTAAATTAAATTAAAAAATAAATTGAATTTGAAATAAGGACTAAATCAAATTAAAAGAAAAGTATGAATCAAAGACTTGCACATAAACTGCAAACTGCATAGGGATGAAACAGAATTATACAATTTGGTAGAAAATCACGCGAATCCTTTGGTTGAAAACAGTGGGTTGAACGTGATTTTAGTGATTTTAAATATAAGGTTTTTTCCCCTACATGGCATTTATTTTTAAAAGGATTAGTATCTAAATTAACCCCTAATTCTTTTTTTGAATTATATTGGTCCCTAAAGTTGGCATTTGTTATATAGATTGGTCCCTATACTAACACCGTCTGTTTTTTAAAGAATTTGTTGATATGGACTAGCATAGAGCTGACACGTGAAGAAATAAGGGGACGACACATGAATTCATCTTTAATTTTTTTTTAAAAATTTAAATTAAAAATTATTAAAAAAAAGAAATATATAAATTATAAAACTCCAATATATATATATATATATATATATATATATCACATCCTAAAATTGGGCCTAGGAGAAATAGGAATAAAATTTAGCTTTTAAATTTTTTAAGCATAATGTAAGAGAATTTAGAATGCCTTCAAAATTATTTTTGTTAATTAATTAATAAGAATGAATTTGTTAGTTTAGTGATAAAATTTTAGCTTATCCATAGCTTCCAAGTTCAAAACCTCGTGTGTGCATTTAGCTAAAATATTTTTAATTTTCTATTTTCACCTTATGGAAGTGTCGAATTTTCAAATTAACCCAGCCAATTTTTTTTCAATTTAGTCCTGATTTTAAAATAGTCCTAATTCTACCCGAATTCTTAAAACCTATTTCAATTAGGGAAAGAAATATTATAAATGGCCAATTTTATTCAAACCCTAGAATTCTCAGCTAGCAAATTTTCAAGAAAAGCACCCTCAAAGTTCTTCCCTTTTCAAATCAACTTTCAAGAAAAATGAGTCAAAGTTTTTAAAATTGTAACACCCCAAACCCAACCTAGACGTTATGATTGTATCTGGCAATGTCACACGATAGTGTTTTTGAAATCTCGTTGTTATGATGAAAACATTCCATGTTATTATCTTTAGTAAACATTTGTTAGAACTTAGGAACTCGTCTTTATTCGTTTAAAACATTTGTTTTGAAACATCCCTCGTTGCGGAAGCTTTAATAAAACAATCTAAGTGATCATGCGTTTAGAAAATATTTTAACTTTTTGAAAACCGAATTTCCTACGACTAGCAGGTATAAATCCATAAAGTAAAATAAATAAATAAATAAAAACCCAAATTTAAAACCAAAGTCCCAGAGGGTCCTTAAATTACAACCCAAATAATCAATAATAATCAAATCATAGATCATAAATTGAAAACCATGAAGTCCAAAAATTACTGTGGTCACCGCTGAGTCTTCCGTCGCACCGATCCTTCTAGATATAGGGATTACCTGTGCACATTTAAACAAAAGGGGCGAGTTTACGAAAACTCAGTGTGTAATCTCACAGAAAATAAACAATAGCAAATCACGATTACGATTAAAGTAGTCCCGGCCTAAGCCCTTTTCAAGATCGATATGATTTGGGCCTTAGCCCATCTCAATCTGATATCAAATATGCGAGTAGGGCCTTAGCCCATCACAAGATATCGATAGCGATGCAAGATTCAATAACAAAGTCCTACCCAACCAGCCTCTACACACCATCTCCGTCCAACCCTACACTCCATGTGGGGATCAAATCAACCCACCCATCCCTACACTCCAGGTAATACCAAATGCGGCACAAAATAATAATTTGCAGCTGAGCTGCCAGTATGTTAGGCTTAAGAGCCTTTCAGTACACTTCCTCCAAATATAATTAACCCAACCCCATGCAATGCAACATACAAGTCATGACATGCTATTGTAGGACATCAGTACATATAACCAGTTCAGTATACAAGCATACTATCATCATGCTCAACACATATATAAATCAAACAGTTAGTTCGTACAATTAGGGGTCTAAGTGATGCTTACCGACCTTACAATAGGTTCACTGTCGACTTGGGCGACCCGTTCAACCTTAGCAATCAATTTAGTGAAAATGGGCTCACACGCCCATGTGGTCTGCCCGTGTGGGCCCACACGCCCATGTGGCCCACTCGACCCAAACTGGCCTTGGCCGCATGGTCCATTTTTAATGTAACCCGTGCTAGCTAAATATTCAAATATGTTTTCACTATTTACTTATATGTTCCTTCAAAGATGTCTACTTGAGTCACTGCTACTAAATTATTTATATCTTGAGCTACAGAATTCCAAATTAAGGTCAGCTTGATGCCTTTGAAACTAGACTCAAATACCTTTCTACCATAAAATTTTCAGAATTTTTGGTTCAGCCAATAAGTACAGTAAAATCTTCAATCTTACCCCTGTTCTGCTGTCTGACAATTTTGAACTTTCTTTACTAAAAAGTAATTATCTCTTAGTACAAAATTTGGATGATGTTACCATTTATTTGTATTCAAAATAGACAAATTAATAATTTAGACATGTAAATTTTAACCCCTAATTATTTTTCTCCAATTTTTGATGATTTTCTAAAGTCAGAACAGGGGAACCCGAATTCATTCTGACCTTGTCTCACAAAACTTATTATATCTCACTATTTAAAATTCCATTACTTACATCGTTTCTTTTATAATAAACACTAGACTTAATAATATTTAATTCCATATTTTTTTCATCCTCTAATTCGATTTCCCCAATTTATGGTGATTTTTCAAAGTTAGCCTACTGCTGCTGTCCAAACAACAAGCAATTTCAGCTTTTCACCGAATCCCATTTTCTGCGTGGAGCGACACGAGGCAGAGTGGGAAAAGAAAAATCAAGAAGATGAAGGGTGAAAGAGAGCAGAAATTCGACAGCAATGAAGAGAAAAACGGCAAGAAGGTGGAGGGATTTTGGGGAAAGTAAAAAAAAGGAAAAAAATGAACAGAATATTTGATAACCACCCCAATCCCTTATTTCTCTCCATCAAACTCCCCACTAAATCCATTACTCAGATTTTTAGTCCATCTCAAACTCTCCTGAACACACGAGCAAAAATAATGCCCATACCAAGATTCAAACTCAGGACTTACTTCACACCAACACTCCACTTATCCACCAGATCAGCAGGCCCATTCTGTTAACTATTTGTCAACTTTTACTTAAAAGTCTACTTACCAAAGATAGGGTTTATTCATAAAAATATCAAATTTTGCCTAAGTCCTGGCTTGAACTTGGAACCTCCCAAACAAACCCAGAACACATAACCACTAAAGCAAACAGATATTTTGTGTCACACATTTACAATACCCAAAATTAAAATTTTAGGGCATTACAAAAATCATCCCTCTCCCTCAAGTAAATCATCAACCTCCTCCACCAACTAAGGTTTTTTTTGTGTTTTCCCAAATCAGGTGTGGGATCTAAACATAAATCTTTGTGTATAATTGAAATTATTAGGAAGTAAAGAACTTAGCATAGGTGAACCTAGGTAAAACCCTATGTGCGAAACCGTGTGTGAAACCCATGTGCGAGGTAGTATGAGAACCCCCTGTAGGTGCAAAGCCCACGTGTGAAACTAAGTGCATGAGTCCCTAACGTGTGTGAGCCTCTAAGTAAGCAAACCCCATGCATGTAAACCCTTTTGTATGCGAACCCCTTATTACAACCGCCCATGCATAAACATATAGGCTTACTTGCGCGAACCATGTGTATGATAATATGTGAGTCATGTTATGCGAACCCTATAGGTTTACTATGCAAACCCCCTACTATGACCCAAATGCATAAACATATAGAATTACTTATGCGAACCCCTAGTAAATCCATGTGAACCCTATATGAAAAACATGCGAACCCATGATTAATATGTGTGAACCCTGTATTACGGTACATGTAAATTAGAAAATTACATGCGAACCATTATCTACGCAGGTCATATTGTTATTACATGTTAGTCAATACATGCAAGTTAGAATCTTACATGCGAACCCTAATTGCTTATGACATGCGAACCCCCTATGATTTACATGCTAACCCTAGGTTATTACATGCAAATCTTATGTATCTAATTAGGCAAGCCTATATGTTGTAATATGCGAGCCATGTAATGCGAACCCTAAGAACTATGCGAGCCTATAGATATTGCGAACCTTGTGTATATTGTTGTGCGAGCCATGTCAGGCGAACCCTACAGGTTTACTATGCGAACCCTGTGATAATAGTATACAAACCCATAACATGAAAACCCCAAACTGTGAACCCTAGATGCGAACCCTTACTTGTAGGCCCTACACGCGAACCTGTATATGTGCTAGATAACTAGGCCTGTTAATTTATGTTAAAATCCTATACATGACACTGGTTTCTTTTACTTGCACAAATTATATGTTATTTTATTATTTTGCGTTTTATTATTCCGCGTCTTATTTTAGGTTAAAGGAAGGTTTAGCTTAGTTATTTTTAAAGAATGATATTTGATTAATACTCTGATATATTGCATGCCATTTCGATTTAGAAAACTACCAATTTTAATAAATGATTTTCGCTATTTTTTTTAATACATAAAAATTTAGATAAACTCTTTTCACAAATATAAAGAGAAGCTTATAGGATCATTTCAGTGATCAAATGTAATTCGCTTAGCTAAAACTCCTAGACCGGTCGGGGATTTACAATATATATTGAAAATAAGAATAAAAATAATATATAAATTGAAAAACGAAGAGTATATATATAAATTGAAAATAAAAATAACAAATTTACAAAAACAAAGAGTATATATATAAATTGAAAACAAAATTAACAAATTTAGTTAAATTTTCAAAAAATTCAAAAAAATAAATATGTTTAAAAATAAAATGGTTAAATTTTTATTAAATTACAAGAAATTACAAAAATATAAAATTAAAAAATTTTAAATATTAAAGAAACAAATTTAACCAGTTGACGTTGGTCATATCAATTTTACTAAGTTTTTTAGTAATTCCTTTTAGCTCTCGCCTTATTTTAGCCGGTCTTAATATCAGTATTTTTTTAATGGATTGCCATTTCAAGTATTGCTCCAATTGGACTTCTTATGTCAGGATACAGATCAAATAATAAATATTCCTTTTTAGGTGGTCTGCGAGCTGCTTCTCAATCGATTAGTTATGAAATACCATTAACTCTATGTGTTTTAGCAACATCTCTACGTGCGATTCGTTGAAATAGAAACTTTTATTTTACCTATTCCTTTCGTTCTAGAAAATAAGTTGAGTTGATAAACTAAATTAGATAGTTATATATGAGTGAAAGAAAGTAGCTTATAAATACGCAGTAAATTAAACAAAAAAATAGAACCTCATTTCCTATGTACAAGAGTTAAGTGGAAGAAAACGTAAGCGGAAGAAGTATTTACCCCAAGACGGGTTGATTAGTCAGTGTTGGTCAATGTTGGTTAAGCCCGGTTAACTTCGGTCAACGCCCGATCAAGTTTTAATTATTTTTTTTCATTTTTCTGTAAATTTCTAAAAAAAATTGACTATTTTTTAATTTTGTGTATATTTTTTTATATACTTTTAGATTTTTTTTAAAAAAATTGTTTTTTATTTTTTAAAACTTGAATATTTAAAGAGTAACTTTTGAATGTTAAATTTTAACTTAATTTTTTATTTTCTTATATATTCAATTTTTTGAATTTTTATAATTTATAATCTCTTAAAATGTTTTAAAATTTTGATTTTTTTCAATTTTTTTTTATTTTTTTAAGAATGATTAAAGATGAATTCACATGTCATCCCCTTATTTCTCTACATGCTGACCCCATACTTGTCCACATCAGCAAAATCTATAAAAACAAAATTGTGTTAGTGTAGGGACCAATCCGTGTAACACATGCCAACCTTAGGAACCAATATAATTCAAAAAAAAAGTTTAGTGGCCAATCTATATATTAAGCCTTAAAAAAACTAACGGTGTTAACCATAGGGACCATTTTGTATAATAGATGCCAACCTTAGAGACCAATGTGATCAAAAAATTTAGGGGCCAATCTATAAATTAAACATTTAAAAAAAATTCAAAATACTTCCATGGGATATACACATGGAAATTTAAATTAAAAAAATTAGATAAACATATATACACAATTGAATTTTAATAAATAAAATAGGAAGTATCAAATGGAATGAAAACACTATGAGATTGAATCGATTAAGGATTAACTGAAATGAATGGTGGACTAAATCAAATAACTTTCAAATTATGAAGGGTCTAAACCGAAATTTTGACCCATGACCTAAAAGTAGCTAATTTCAAGGTCAATCCCACTTTAATACTTTTAACAATGACTTAGCTTTAGCATAGATAGAATATTTAGCCTTTGGGTGAATGTTTTATTTGTGTTTTGAAGTGATTCTATACAGGCATAATCACTTATTTGGTCATTCAATTTTATAAAATAAATTTATTTTAGTCTTTCATTTACTATTTCACTTCTTTTAGCCCTTAAATTTACGTTGTTTGTCAAATCTCTCAAAATAGATGGGAAAATTAACATCTATTAATTTTGCTGACATGGCATCCACGTGTATGTGTCATGGGTTGCGCATGGGAACACGCAACCATAACGAACTTGTGCGATCCATCGTATTTGAAGGAGGTCATTTGGCCCAACCAAACTGGCCCGTTGCCTGAAGAGATTAAAAGCCCATCCCAAGAGTCTGATAAATAAGGGAAGAGACCCAAGAAGATATGATTATTTAATCTTAGAGTTCTAATTGTATACAGCTTCTAATTATGTCTTAGAGTTCTAATTGTATACAGCTTTTAATTATAGCCTTTGATGTACTTTGAGGCTCAACTATAAATAGAGACCTCTTTACTCATTGTAATTCACTCAGTTATTAATAAGAATTTTGAGAGTATTCCCTCAAACTTTTCTCTCAAGTGTTCTTGCTTTTGTTCATCTTTCAAGGCTCGTTCTTACTTCATTCTTCTCATTGTTTTAGCGAAAATCTTAAGGGAATTCTATTGAATCCTTTATTGTTGTGAGTTAAGTTGACTTGGGCGTTTTTACTGTTGAATCATTTTCCTTTGCAAGTTAGGCTGACTTAGGCGTTTTAAGCAGAGAATCTGCCTAAGGCCGCACGGATCGCGTGGAAAAGCTCTAAGTCCGTGACAGTTGGTATCCGAGCTAAGGTTCGAAGCCACCATTGAAAGATGTCAAAAGAAGTTGAGAGAATGGAGACCCGTGGGAGGGCTAGGAAAGCCAGTCGCTCAAGGGACATATTGTCAGCTTTAGAGGATCGCGTCGTCACTCTCGAGAGTTCCATGGGGGATATCAAGGAGAGGGTTGAAGATGTCGATGATAGGCTCCATGATGGATTGCAGTCCATGCAGGAGCAGCTCAAAGAGTATGTGACGGATAATATGAAACAGTTGACTGGCAGAGATGATGCCATTGAGGCTATGGTGGTGGCCTTGAAGGGAGAGATTGCGGAGCTCAAGGGTGAACTCACAATCTACAAGGTTGCCTTGGGCAATGGTGGGTTAGCGGCTGCCACACCTAAGCCCAATATTGATGTTCCCAAGCCCAAGGAGTTTAAGGGAATAAGGTCCGCAAGAGACGTGGACAACTTTTTATGGGGAATCGAGCAATACTTCTGTGCCAAAGGCATCACGGAGGATGTCACTAAGGTAACTACTGCTGCAATGTATTTATCTGACGTTGCTTTGTTGTGGTGGCGTCGTAGGTCCACTGATGTGAGACGTGGTGGGCCTGAAATCGAAACATGAGAGGAGTTTCGATGTGAGTTCAAAGCACAGTTTTACCCAGAGTATGCCGAGGATGAGGCTCGGGCAAAGTTACGTCGGCTTGCACAACAAGGCACTGTGAGGGAGTATGTGCAGGAGTTTAGCGAGCTTATGCTCCAAATCTCAGATATGGGGGAGAAAGAGGCATTCTTTTCCTTTATGGATGGATTAAAACCGTGGGCGAAGCAAGAGTTGCAACGCCGAGGAGTTCAAGAACTCACCAAGGCTATGTCAGTAGCAGAATCACTTGCTGAATTTGGTGGGAGGAAAGACAATTCCAATTCTTCTAAACCCAGATTAAAGGGTAATAGTGGGGGAGATAAAGAAAAGCCCACTAGGAATGGCGACGGTAAGAAGCCTTGGGATAAGAAAAAGAGTGGGCCTATAAGGTGCTTCCATTGTGAGGGTCCACATATGATCAAGGACTGTCCAAAGAAGGCCGCTCTCAAGGCGATGGAAGCGAAGGGGGAGTCCGATGAGGAGGATAACAATCTTGGATCGATACTAGGGGGTGTCGAAGATAGAATGAGCCATGGTTTGATGTTTGTAGACATCATTGTGGCCGGCAGAAAATTGAATGCGCTCGTTGACACAGGCGCTTCCGATTTATTCATGTCTGAGGAGGCTGCTTGTAAACTGGGCCTCAAGATAGATAATGATGGGGGTCGAATCAAAACAGTGAACTCGGAAAGTGTTCCAATCAAGGGGGTTGCAAAGGGAGTGGATCTTCAGCTCGGCAATTGGTCAGGGAATCCATTAAGGTAATACCACTTGACGACTATGATTTTGTGGTGGGACTAAGCTTCCTTGATCAGGTTAAAGCTCTTATTGCCCCTTCGAGCAATTACATGGTGATCTCGGATGCGAAACATCAATGCATGGTGAAAGTGACAAGGAAGAGAAGCTTTGAGGGAAAAACATTGTCCGCAATTCAGTTTGCTAAATGTGTACGAAGAAATGAAGTCTCATATTTAGCCACCTTGAAGATCGAAGAGACCGCTGAGTCTGTTAGTGAGACCCCGAAAGAAGTGGGACAATTGTTGCAATCATTCTGAGATGTAATGCCTGCTCAGTTGCCTAAACGTTTGCCACCCAAGAGGGAGGTGGACCACAAAATCGAGTTAGCGTCCAATGTGGTGCCGCCAGCAAGGGCCCTCTATCGTATGTCTCCGCCAGAATTAGAAGAGTTGCAGAAACAATTGAAGGAACTTTTGGATGCGGAATTCATTAGACCATCTAAATCCCCATATGGTGCGCCAGTGTTGTTCCAAAAGAAACACGATGGGTCTTTGAGAATGTGCATTGATTATCGAGCTCTAAACAAGATCACTGTGAAGAATAGGTACCTTATTCCTCTTATTGCCGATTTGTTCGATCAGCTTGGTAGTGCAAGATGGTTTACCAAGTTAGATTTGAGATCGGGGTATCATCAAGTTCGGATAGCCGAGGGGGATGAACCAAAGACAGCTTGTGTGACACGGTACGGTTCATATGAGTTCCTTGTGATGCCTTTCGGACTCACGAATGCTCCAGCTACATTCTGCACCCTAATGAATAAGGTACTTCAACCATTTCTTGATCGTTTTGTGGTTGTTTACCTTGACGATATTGTGGTGTATAGCAAGTCGCTCGAAGAGCACATAAAACACTTGAGGGAGGTGTTCCAGACTTTGAGGGAAAATGAGTCATTGTCAAGGAGGAGAAATGCTCATTTGCCCAACAAGAGGTGTCATTCCTAGGCCACATTGTAGGAAATGGTAAGATCCGAATGGACAAGAGCAAGGTTCGAGCCATTTCAGAGTGGGAGCCTCCAACCAAGGTAACGAAGCTGAGATCTTTCCTTGAGTTGGCAAATTACTATCGACGCTTCGTCGAAGGCTACTCCAGAATTGCCACTCCCTTGACAAACCCGTTGAAAAAGGGGAAGGTATGGGATTGGAATCCGGAATGTGAGAAGGCCTTCAATCAATTGAAGCAAGAAATGACGAGGGAACCTGTACTTGCCTTGCCAGATTTTGCAAAGCCTTATGAAGTACGCACAAATGCATCATATTATGCTATCGGGGGAGTACTGATGCAAGATGGGCACCCAATTGCTTTCGAGAGTCGAAAGCTTAATGAGACAGAGCGTAGATATACGGTCCAAAAGAAAGAGATGAATGCGGTAGTACACTGCTTGTGCATATGGAGACACTATCTATTGGGTTCCAGGTTTGTGGTCCTTACCGATAATGTTGCCAACAGTTATTTCCTAACCCAGAAAAAGTTGTCTCCCAAGCAGGCTCGTTGGCAGGTTTTACTAGCAGAGTTTAATTTTACAATGGAATATAAACCAGGAAGTGCCAACATTGTGGCTGATGCACTCAGTCGTAAGATGGAATTTGCAGCAATTAGTCAACCTGAGGGTTCTTTGCTGGAACGCATTCGAGAGGGATTGTCCCATGATCCTACGGCCAAAAATTTGAGTGAGCTTGCCAAGGAGGGAATAACGAGAAGATTTTGGCTTGATGGGGAGCTATTATACACTCATGGACACCGCCTCTATGTGCCCCATTATGGGAAACTCCGTAAGGAAGTAATGAAGGAGTGTCATGACTCGAAATGGGCAGGCCATCCAGGGATGCATCACACTTTGGCCCTTTTAGAGGATCGTTATTATTGGCCTCACATGGGTGCTGATGTAGAAACCTATGTGAAAACTTGTATAGTGTGCCAACAAGACAAGGTTGAGTTAAAGACTCCAGCCGGCTTGCTTCAACCCCTGCCAGTTCCAGAAAAGCCATGGGAGAGTTTATCCATGGATTTTATTGTTGGTTTGCCTAAGTCTGACGGGTTTGCTAGTATTCTTGTTGTGGTGGACAGGTTTTCAAAGTATGCAACTCTTATTCTGGCGACCAAAGAGTGCCCTGCTGAGGAGGCGGCTCGGTTGTTCCTTAGACACGTGGTGAAATATTGGGGAGTGCCACTGTCTATTATCAGCGATCGAGATGGGCGATTCACTGGCCGGTTCTGGACAGAGTTGTTCAAGTCAATGGGCTCAGATTTGAACTTCTCCACAAGCATGCATCCACAAACCGATGGGCAAACTGAACGAGTAAATGCACTGTTAGAGACGTATCTTCGACACTATGTGAGTGCCACACAAAGGGATTGGCCAAAGTTGCTGGATGTGGCCCAATTTTCATACAACTTGCAGCGAAGTGGGGCCACGAATCAAAGTCTATTTGAAATAGTGACGGGTCAACAGTCACTCACACCCAACGCTGTTGTGACCCATTATACAGGACCAAATCCGGCAGCCTATCGATTCGCAAAAGATTGGCAAGAGAAGAATGACTTGGCTAGAGCTTGTTTACATAAGGCAAATAAGCGTAGCAAGAAGTGGGCCGATCAGAACCGAAGGGATGTACAATTTCAAGTGGGTGACTCAGTCATTGCTAAACTACACTTGATTTTACGATATCTTGGCTTGCATAAGGGTCTTGTGCGAAGGTATGAAGGGTTTTAAAGTTGTGAAGAGAGGGGCGGTGGCCTACAAGTCGAGTTGCCACCAAAACTTAAAGTACACCCGTCTTCCATGTAAGCATGCTTAAGCCGTTTCATGGAGATCAAGAGGATCCAAATCGAGGCAAGTCTGAACGAGCACCGATGGGGGGTAAAGGTGTCGTACGATCGTAAAGTTGAAAACATTGAGGCGGATCGGATAATTAGACAAAAGTACCACCGACCACGGCATGAGTACTTAGTTCGATGGAAGGGACTTCCTGATAGTGAAGCAAGTTGGGAACCTGCCGAGGCATTATGGCAGTTCCAAGAGAAGATTGACCAGTTCCACAAAGAAGATGCGATGAGGGCGTCGCTAGAACAAGTGGGGGAGAATGTCATGGGTTGCACATGGGAACACGCAACCATGACGAACTTGTGCGATCCATCGTATTTGAAGGAGGTCATTTGGCCCAACCAAACTGGCCCGTTGCCTGAAGAGATTAAAAGCCCATCCCAAGAGTCTGATAAATAAGGAAGAGACCCAAGAAGATATGATTATTTAATCTTAGAGTTCTAATTGTATCTGACTTCTAATTATGTCTTAGAGTTCTAATTGTATCTGACTTTTAATTATAGCCTTTGATGTACTTTGAGGCTCAACTATAAATAGAGACATCTTTACTCATTGTAATTCACTCAGTTATTAATAAGAATTTTGAGAGTATTCCCTCAAACTTTTCTCTCAAGTGTTCTTGCTTTTGTTCATCTTTCAAGGCTCGTTCTTACTTCATTCTTCTGCTGTTCTTAGCGAAAATCTTAAGGGAATTCTATTGAATCCTTTATTGTTGTGAGTTAAGTTGACTTGGGCGTTTTTACTGTTGAATCCTTTTCCTTTGCAAGTTAGGCTAACTTAGGCGTTTTAAGCAGAGAATCTGCCTAAGGCCGCACGGATCGCGTGGGAAAGCTCTAAGTCCGTGACATATGCATGTTAACAATTAATTTTAAATATAAAAAATAATATTATTATAAATTTTTAATATTTTTTTGAATTTTTATATTTAAAAATTAATTAATTGCTGACATGGCATCTAAGTGGATTATGTCAAGTCAACAAAATTAACAAACGTTAAGTTTTCCATCCATTTTGGGATGATTTGACAAATAATGCCAGTTAAAGGCTAAAAGAGGCGAAAAATTAAATGGAGAGTTAAAATAATTTTTTTTTTGTAAAATTAGAGCCTAAATATGTTATAATGCCTCTTTCTATACAAAATTTATTAATATCTCCTTGTTACCCTTAAATCAATAAATAAAAAGAGGTATTTAATGCACTCAAATCCATATCCTTTTAATTATTACAATAGAAACAATGCGATTAGTGTAAAAACAACGACGACGGTGAAATTAGATACAGTAGCGATACTATAGCATGAGATAGAAGGAAAAAAAAACAAAACGCACCACACTAAAGGTAAACTTTCATCTAAAGTTGCACTAAATCTCGCTTAATTCCTATAAACTTGTATATTTGGATTAAAAGAAAAACTTGTATAAATTTATAAAAACTAGAGCAAGTAATGACCTCTTAATTTGTTTATGATTTTTTTTTTTGAGAAATTGGAGTTTAGGGTAAAATCTAGATTGAGACTATATTTACAACTAGACTGGCAGTTCGTTTATAAGGACTAAAAAGAATATAATGTCAAATTTAGTTATCAATGTTTATATCTTTTATTAATTTGGTCTTCATTTTTTTAATTAAATTTAACCTTTAACATTTCAAAAGAATTGAATTGTTGTTTTTAATTGAAATATTGATTAAAACATTAAAATTTTCAATATTTTCAACATGGCAACTCACATGATAATTCATATTATTTTATATATTTTTAATTTTATGAACTTTTTTTGAATTTTTATTTTATAAGATTTAAACTATTTGTTGGCACAACATATAAGATAAATATTGTTATATCAACATAGAAGTATCCATATCCCCTCCCCAACCTTAAATAGGAGGATAATACACTTTAACGCACTCAAACCCACGTCCTCCTGCATTGGCAACAATGTCTATGCTAATTGAGCTAAGACACAATTGGCTTAAATAATAGTTTTTAAATATATCTTTCATAAGTTTTTTTATTATTAATTTTATCAAATAATTTGGGCTTATTACATAAAAAACTCCCATAAAATAATTCAATAATCGAAAACAACACTCAATTGAGCCGTTAATTGAATATAAGCAATCAATTAAACTCTCAAAAAATAATTTTCCGTATAAGCTCCCAACGTCCATTAACTTTGTCATGTAACACCCCTAAAATTAATATATAATAAAAGTAGTAATAAATTGAATAATGTATAATTGATTTTCCGGTAAAATGAGAAAAGGATATAAAGATGATGAAAGAGAAGATTCAGTGTATTAAAAAATTTAATTAAGAAGTAGGTTTTAGTATATTGATTTAAAGTAAGGACTAAATCATAAATATGTGAATTTTTTGGCTCAAGTGTAAATATTCAAAATTTAAGGGATCAAAGTATTAAAAATGAAAAGTTGAAGGGCCAAAAGTAAAAATATCCCAATTTACTATGATATGGAATTGGCATTTAGGAACCAAATTGAATAAATGAAGAATTGTGATGGACTAAATCACAATTTTATCAAATTAAATGATGATGAAATTTTGAGAGATCATAAAGGGAAAAATGGTCAATTAGTAAGAGGAGAATTCTAGAATGTAATGATGATGTTAGTGATGTTTTGGTGATATTTTAATTAATTAATTAGTTAAGTATTGTTTTATTAATATTTTACGTAGATATTTATTATTATTTCATTTAAAAATAGTTATGAAAAGAAAGGAATGATGAAGAAAATGGATCATTCTTCCAACGTAAGTGAGAGGGTGAAGAAAGGAAGTTTTCTTTTCTTTACAATTTAGTCTTTTGCCATGAAAATCCATTTTCCTCCAAAATTTTGAAAATTTCCTTAGACATTAAAGAGAAAAGATGAAGTAGAGATTCTAGAGAATATATTCGTTAATTTAGAAGCAAGAAAATAGTAAATGAAAGTGGAGAAAATGAGAAGAAAATGGAAAGAAAGTTGTGAAGATGAGAAAGGAATGGAAATGAAGAAGAAATGAAGAAATTTTGACAAATGAGATAAGTTTCATACAACCCTACTCGTATTTCAATAAATTGAGTTAAATATGTTGTGAATGAGATATATGAAACATGTATTTAATCTAAATACTGTAAATAGAAAGTATTTGATGAAGAATAGAAACTTAAAACACTACATTTGGTAAGAAAGAATGTAATTTGTGTTGTGAAAAGTACTAGGATTAAGAAATGAATATGTAATCTACACATAAACATAAGTGATTAAATTGTATAGTAATCAAAAGTATGGTAATTATGTGTGATTGAATGAAAGATAATGCAAAGAATCATGGAAAAGAAAATATTTTCATTAAAAGCAGTTTGGACAATAATAATGACTTAACTTTAAAATTCACCAAAATTCATAGAAATTTAGTTAGAGGTTGAATTAAATATTGAATTAAAACATATTAGTCTAGTTTTGTGTGGAAGTAATTGTGAAAGAAGCAAAATTGTATATTTTGAGATATATTAGTTTTTGTGAAATAAGATCAGAGTAGATTTGGTTTCCCTGTTTTGACTTTAGAAAATCATAAAAAAAATTGTACAAAAATGATTAGGAGCTGAAATTTATATGTTTAAATTCTTAACGAGTCCATTTTCAAGAGAAATAAATGGAAACATCATACAAATCCAGTTATAATTATTTTTTAGTAAAGAAGGGCCAAAGCTGTCAAGCAGCAGAACAAGGGCAAATTTGAAGTCTTTACTGTACTGATTGGCTAAAGTAGAAATTCTAAATTTTTTATGGTAAAAATATATTTGAGTCTAGTTTCAAAAACAACAAGCAGGTCTTAATTTCAAATTTTGTAGCTCAAGATATAAATACTTTAGTGACTATGGCACAAGTGGACAACTTTGATATAAACACATAAGCATGTCATACTAAAAGCTAAAATTCTAATATATATATATATATATATATGGGGAGGAGGAAAAATAAAATAGTAGATGAATTTGAAATGTCACAAATGGTTATAAGTGATGGAATGATTAATACATGTGAGAATATTTAAGCGAATTGATAAAATAATAAGTGAATAATTGTTAATTGATGTGATTTTGGAACATTGGCTAAAAGTTTATGAAGAATTAAATTAATTGGCGAATTTAAAAATAAATAAGAACTATATATAAAGTGGGTAAACTACTTTAGAAAGTGCAAGTCCTCCAATAGACTTATTTTAAAACTTTAAAAATTATGTTAATTTATAAATTTTGTTATCTTTGATTGAATATCAAGTTTTAGTGAGTTCCTTTAACTCGTAAATAGTTCTGTTATAAATTCAATTACTACTAAAACAAGTATAATGGCCTTCAATAATCAAATAATAAGATAAATCAATCTGAAATTTCTATAGTTGTTTCGGCAATGAATGTGACATCTCGATACCTTGACCTAACGATCAGGTCAAGTATGGGAGTGTTACATGTCATATGGCATGCTAAGGTTGTGCCACATGGTAAAATTTGATAATTTCTCTTGAAAGTGTTTAAAAATCATAAAAAAAAAACTATAACAAATTCTAAAAAAGACTAAAAATATATGAAAAAATTTATAAATTTCGAAAGTTTAAAAACTAGAATTTTTAAAAATTATAAAAAATAAAAAATATTTAAACAAGGATAAACTACAAAATGGTCATTAAACTTTATTAAATTTCTTTTTTGTCACTAACTACAAAATTTATATTTTGGTCACTTGCTCATTAATGGTTGTTACAATCTTAACAAAAAGTGAGGTGTCACATTAATTCAAGAGTTAATATCCAATTTGATCCTGCACTATAGCTTAAACACTCAAATTTGTATTTTGACAACATTTTTAATAATAATTCTAAAAAATGTTTAAAATTCTGAAATTTTATTGTTAAAAATATTATAAAAGTGCATAAATGAATGTTTTAGCTATAGTTGAAGGATCAAATTAGATATTAACCCTTGAATTAATGTGTCACCTCATTATTCTGTTAAGGTTGTAACGATCATTAGCGGACAAGTGGCCAAAACGTTATAAGTCGATAAATTTAGTAATCAAAATGTAACTTTTTATAGTTTAATGACAAAAAAAAAGTCACCAAAATTTAGCGACTGTTTTTATAGTTTATCCAAATTTCTTTTACTCACAATTTAAACTAATTTTTTTATTTTAATTTCTTATATATCGTTAATTAATTTTAAATCTTGCATTTATTTTATAATGTAAATATATGGTTTGAACGTGGATTGCGCTGTGAGAGAGTTTGTAAATCACTTTATTTATCCTTATAATTAAATTGTGACGTGGCTGAGAAATAAAAAAGTTGATGATTCTGTTTTGAATAGAGAAAATGAAAACGTGAGGGAGTGGTCCAGCATCGGATTTTGCAGTAGTTTATTGACAATTGTAGGGTGGTACCACTGACACCCGGTTGGAGGACGTGCCACTCTGTCTCCACCGCAATTACCCAAAATTTAAACTCCTACTATATTCATTCAAACTTTTTTTAAGAAATTATTCTACGAGACATGTTTATAAAATGGGTTGGACTTTAATTTTAAAAATAAAATTATTATGAATTAATGCACAAATGCAATTATTTATAAAGTAAGTCTAGTAGAGGAGAAAGATAAATTGATAGTAACTATATCACTATAAAATTTTATAAAAAAATCAAAGATGCATCACATTGATCAATCTCTTAAAATTTGCATCTTAGCCTTACCATCATTAGACCAAATTGACGGTGAACTTCAATCAACCAAAATGCCATTGTCAAGACACCCACCATATATTGATATACAAAAAATTAAGTCTCAAATGGACTATTCTCCTCTCATCTTAGAGTCC
Source organism: Gossypium raimondii (assembly GCF_025698545.1). Classification (NCBI taxonomy): domain Eukaryota; kingdom Viridiplantae; phylum Streptophyta; class Magnoliopsida; order Malvales; family Malvaceae; genus Gossypium; species Gossypium raimondii. Next base: position 50,826,941 of record NC_068577.1, on the reverse strand, counting down.
AATTTTGCGAATATAATCACAATGATTTATCTTAACAAGGTCTTCTGAGAATGGTTTCTGATAGATCATACAACACTCTTGCTTTGGTAAATTTTATATATACGTTAGAACACAACTAAAAAACTAAAACTAAAAAACAACCATACTTTTCAGATAAAATAAAGTGGAAAAAAAACTAAAACCATCACTGCTTTTGGATAAAACATAGTAGACTGATACAAGAATCATCATAGTTTTCAGAAAAAACAAAACAGATTGAAACTAAAAATTTTAAAAAAAAAATCTAAGAATTTGTTGAAGAGGCCATGACTAGCAACCAACCCAAAGGCTTCGGTTCATTTTAATTGTTGAGGCAGTTTTTAAGCAATACCAAGGACCAATGTCAATTGTTTGGCATTGCCTACTCAAAAACTTGTTATGTTTAAGTTGGCAAAATTTTGACAATACAAATCTTGGGTTGTGATTCTAACTGATACTTTGGACGCCAGTAGACCCAATATTGACATCCAAACTACACATAACAACATATCTTGGGGATTGATCTAGATTTCGATTGAGGCAATCAAACTTCCCAAATTTGGTGGAGCAAATCAAAACCGACAAAACCTGAAAGTATATCATAAAGACTCAAAATTTATCCTGAGTTGATTGATGATATTCTTTATGCTTATTATCTTGTTAGTTTCATGGGAAAATTGATTGTAATTGATGTAGTATGTTAGCAAGTCTCAATTCTTTTATATTGAGGAGATTTGTATAGGTAATGTACTGAACTGAGAACTTTTATTCTTCTTCATTGATTAATGTTTCTTTTGAGTGCATTGAGTGAAAATCAAGTGTGTTACTTGGTTTATGTTTAGAGGAGAGTCGTGTAGATATTAGGCGCAAAAGTGAGTCTAATCTAGTGATTGTTAGATGTTGTAATCACTTGTTGTACGTGTTGCTAAGATAATGAATTGCATATTTGGCCTCTAGACATAGGGAAATGAAATGCGTAAACAAATCAAGTGTTCTTTATTTTTATAACTTATTAATACTCAATGCTTAAAGTAATTGACACTAGTCACCAGCACTACTTCTGACATTGTTATTGTTTTGCTTGCAAACATCAGTTTAGGACTTTCATTAACCAATATTAACTTGTATTGATATGTACCAACCCGTATTAGTTGGTACAAGAATTTAGTATTTTGAACTAATTTTTAATATTTATTATCTTAATTTTTTATTTTGTATTATTGCATGTAAAAATAAAATAAAATAATTTAATTAAAATTTAATTAAGTTGTTGAATATAGTTATTAATATTAAAATTTATCTCTTTTTTATTTTGAATCCATAACCTTTTTCCAACCCTTAAATAGGATGATAAACATGTTTCAACTGGTCGAAATCACATCCTCCCATATTGGCCACAATACCAATGGCAATCGAACTAAAATTTATCTTTTACTTATATTTATATGTATATAATTAAAATATATTTATTTAAATAATATGATTATGCTCAAAATGACACATCTAAATAATATATACTGGTATTGAAATAAAAATAACACCTCCACCAATAGTGATTACCTTAGTAATTTGAAATCATGCTTTTGTGGATACCATTGGCAACATGTGTAAGTATCATAAGGTGTTTAAAAATTATAATTGGACCCACTTAACAACTCTCCTAACAAGACCATGTTTGGCTTGAATCAATTTGTACAAATCAATATATAATATTTATTTTTACCTAATTATATAAAAATTTAAATATAATATCACAAATCAAAGACTATCACCGAAATAAATTCATAAAATTAATAAAAATAAGTATTAACTTTTATATTTTTCGTAGATAATAAAATTAGCTATCAATTAAATTTGTACTTATTTTTCTTAAAAATGTTGTTAGTATATAATTTATATTAAAAATCCTCATATTAAAAAAAAATGATCTCCCTAACCTCATTGCAAAAAATAGGCCCACCACCGGTACCCCAACAACTTTCAGCCACCAACCCCTCTCTAAATTTCTTTTTAAAAAAGCTAAAATAAAATAATAAAATACCAGCCAATAAAATTTCAAAAAAATTCAGCCAATAAAGAAATTACACTTCTTTACTACTCCCCAAAAACAGCGAGTTTTTTATGTTTTTACCAAGAATTTTGTTTATATGTTGTTTAGTTCTATTAGATTTATAAAAATAAGGTTAAAATATGTTTTTATATTTTTGTATTTTATATTTAAAATTTAGTTTCTTTGAAGAATTTAGTTATTTTAATTTTAAGATTTTGAAATTCATAATCAATTGTTAAAACCGTTAAAATTATATATTATTAAACTTGTTGATATGAGAGAAATATACTTAATAGCCATTCATGTAATAAAAGAATGATGTTATAATGAATTTGAATTTAATAAAAAATTAATGGTGATGATGATTAAACTTACATTTTAATTCAAAAAATAAAAATAGAATTAAACTTTAAAATGCACAAAATTAATTGTATATAAATTGTAAGTAAATTATTTAGATCTAGTACACAAGTAAAAGAAATGAAAATTAATATAATATTTTATATTATTTTGGATAATTTTGGATAAAATTAAATATAATAATTTGAATATTTCTTTTCATAAACAAAAGTAAAGAGATTAATTTTTTTATCTATAATAGGAGCGAACCAAAAAAATTTTAGGGAGTCAGAATTGAACTATAAATTTTTTATGAAGTTATAGTATAATATTATCTTGTATTGACTTATAATTTCATGATTTTTAAAGGGCTAAATAAAATATTTTTATTTTAACAAGCAAAGTATAATTTTACCAATTTTATCGATAATAAAGAGACTAAGAGGACAAATTTTCCATTGGGTCTATATATAATTAACGAGGACTTGATTCTTATTACTGATTAAAAATCTTATCCACATTTCATCAATCATTTAGTACACAGAAAGTAAAAGAAAAAAAAAAAAGGAAGTGGGAGCCCACGAGAATATGTGACTCCTATTTTTGTACTCTTTTAGAATAAAACCATTAAACAGAAAAAAATGATTTTTATGTGGTATGGATTTTACTTAATCTATCAATTTAATTGATTTAATTAAATATTAAAACATAACAAGTATTTGATAATAAATATTTTTAATTTAATGATACTGAGTTTACTATAAAATTAAGAATAAAATTCCTTAGACTTTATAATTTTTTATACAGAAAAGATTTAAAGATTAAACTCGAGATTCATATTAATAAAAGATTTAATAACACTTTTTTTAACTCATGGCGTAATTCAATATGGCATTTTGTTTTTGATAATTGGAGGTGAGGAGCGGGGTTGCTTAAGTTCAAACCTAAGCTTTTATGACTACAACATAATACTTTTGTTATTAGGTAAAGAGGTGAGCATAAGATCGGATCAAGCTAAATCAAATGAAAAATTTCAAGTTAGTCAAGTTGGTGAGTTTTATTTTATCATTTTAACTTGATTATAAACTTTTTTGAATCAAGTTAAATCGAATAAATTTGTTCAAGTTAAATTCAAAAAATTAAACCGGCCATAAATCTTACTGGCGATATTATTAAATTCCAAATTAAAGATCATATATACCATGTATATTTGAAAACTCTTTTAAAACAAATTAAGAGAAAAAAAAGATAATTAGTATGATAAGTTTGGTTTGACAATTTGCTTGTTTAAGGCCTCAACATTATCATTTTGGATTTAAAAAAATTAGCATTCTTACATATTTTTAAGGGTTTTTAGTAATTTTAATAATTTTATTTTTAATATATATTTATAAAATTTTGGAAAAAATTATAAATATTTTGAATTTTATTATTTTTGAGAGGGACTAATTTGCTCATTTTCGAACTATCAAGGTCACAAAGGGTATTTACATCAAATTTTAATTAAAATTTCAACATTAACTAAAAATAAAGATAAATTATTAAGTTATTTTTCAATAATGTTTGAATCAAATCAAATTGGTTGGATCGAGAATTGATAGAAATAAAATTGAAAAGAAATAAAAACTAATTGATCTATGAATGAGTACAAATTAATTGAATTAAACTTAAAATAAATTGAATTCACAATAAAATTAAAATTTATAATTTTTAATAATTTATTTGATTTTACCACTATACTCAACTAAAAACTAAGGCTGTTTTATCAAAATAGGCCAAAAATAAATTATATTTGTAAAAATAACCCAAGTTCAAAAACAATAACCAAAATAACCTAAAATGAACAGTACCCACTCTTTTTTTTGCACCAATGATTGCCTAATAATTGTGTCAGAATTAAAAAAATTAATTTTTTGGGTTTTGGCCTGTCAGTGGCCGGAACCCATGTATTTTTTTTAAAATTTGTATAATACTGATATACAAAAAAGGAGAAAGAAAAAAAAGAAAAAAAATTATTTTTTGGGTGGGTGCTGGCCTGTCAATGGCCGCCACCCTACAGTAAAATTTTTTTTGTCAGAATAAGATATAAATATACGAAAAAAGTAAAAAAAAATTTTTTGGGTGCTGGCCTGTCAATGGCCGGCACCCAGTACAATTAAAATTTTTTTTTCATTTTTTTCGTGTCAGAGTTAGATATAATTATATGAAAAAAATAAAAAAAAAATTTTTTTGGTCTTTGGCCTGTCAATGGCCGACACCAAGACAAATTTTTAAAAAATTTCTTTTTTTTAGTCGTCAGTCGATATAATTATATGAAAAAATTAAAAATTTTTTTGGGTCTTTGGCTTTGTCAATGGTCGGCACCAAGACAAATTTAAAAAATTTTTTTTTTTTAATGAAGTCGATATAATTATCTGAAAAAATTAAAAAATTTTTTGGGTGCAGGCATTGTCAATGGCGGCACCAGACAATTTAAAAAATTTTTTTCCTTTTTTTTAGTGTTAGAGTCGATATAAATATCTGAAAAAATAATTTTTTAAATTTGTCTTGGGTGCCTGCCATTGACAGTGCCAAGACCCAAAATTTTTTATAATTTTTTCAGATAATTATATCGACTCGACATGAAAAAAAAATTTTTTAATTTTGTCTTGGTGCCTTGACCATTGATGAAGCCAAAGACCCAAAATTTTTTTAAAATTTTATTCGTATAATTATATCGACTCGACATGAAAAAAAAAGAATTTTTTTAAATTAGATTGGTGCCGCCATTGACAAAGCCAAGACCCAAATTTTTTACTTTTTCAGATATTTATATATTATTCGACAAAAAAGGAATTTTTTATCTTGTAGGGTGCCGCCATTGACAAAAGCACCCAAAAATAATTTTTTCTTTTTTTCTTTCTCCTTTTTCAGATATCAAGATTATACAAATTTAAAAAAATACATGGGTTTCTATTATTGATGTGCCAAAACCTAAAAATTAATTTTTTTAATTCTGACACAATTATTAGGCAATCATTGGTGTAAAAAAAGAATAAATACTGCTTATTTTAGGTTTTTTAGATTATTGTTTTTAAACTTGGGTTATTTTTACAAATATAATTTATTTTTAGCCTATTTGGGTAAAACAGCCAAAAACTAAGCTGAAAAATGAAATAAAAAAATCCAAGTAAGACGAGAACACGTGTTTCGTTGAAAACAATCCCACGCGAAAATCAAGAAAGAGGCGCGCGTAGGCTTTAGTTTACTTTTTTCCATTTTCATGATAAAAAACTAAAAAAATAAAATAAAAATCTGGGATTTTTTTGGGACATTGAAATGGAGCGGCCACCATTTTTTGGCTATAAAAGGGCAGCACCTCCGCTCTCACAAATCGTGCCTCTTCTTCCTCTCTCTCTATATCTAAAGGGTTCTTTAGATTTTCTTACCAGTTCCTTTTATTAAGGTGCTGTTCGGCTCCTCTCTTAACTCATGGCTGCTCTGTTATTATTCAATTTAATTAATTATAATTAATCATTCAAACTTGCCAAAAATTTGAAGTTGAATCAATTTTTTTCCTTAAAAACATTTAAGATTTGTGTCTCCCTATGCCGAGATCTACTGTCAATTGTCAGCTTTCCTACTTTCCCTGATGTTTTTTTATTACTTGGATTTTGTACAAAACATTACTAAAATTGGACTTTTGATTGAGATCTGCTGATGTGTGCCAGCATTTGAACTATACCAGTCGGTTTTCATTCCGGGTTTCCCTTGGTATGGTTAAAAAATTCCATTTTCAAAAAAAAAAAAGGTCTTGCTTAAATCTACTAGAAAGTATAAGCCTTGATCAGCCTCTTTTTTGCTGTCTATCCAACTTGGATTTTTGGGAATCATTAAAGAATTTGTCTAATTTTTTTGGTCAGATCTATTGGTTAGTGTTAGTATTTGATCTGTTTCCTCAGCGTATCTTTCTGTTTTGTCTGTCTATGAAAGCAATTCAATTAGATCCAATCTTTTTGTCATGGAAGTTATAGATCTAGAGACTGTTACCATTAGTTTCTTTCTGTAGATCTAAAGCGAAGTAAGCTTTGGATCTATCAGTCCATGCTGCATTCATGGATTTGAGCTTTGATTCTATTGAATTTTCAATTCAGGGATATAGATAAGACATGTAAATTTATAATCTTTTTAGATTTGAATTCTATATAATAAAGCTGAATTTGTCTGTTTATTTTAAATGATTCAGAAAATGGCCTCCCACATTGTTGGATATCCCCGTATGGGACCAAAGAGAGAGCTTAAGTTTGCTTTGGAATCCTTTTGGGATAAGAAGAGCAGTGCCGAGGATTTGCAAAAGGTTGCTGCTGATCTCAGGTCATCCATCTGGAAACAGATGTCTGATGCTGGGATCAAGTACATCCCCAGCAATACTTTCTCTTACTATGACCAGGTGCTCGATGCCACATCGATGCTCGGAGCTGTTCCACCTAGATACGGCTGGAATGGTGGTGAGATCGGATTTGACACTTACTTCTCCATGGCCAGAGGAAATGCCTCTGTCCCTGCAATGGAAATGACCAAGTGGTTTGACACCAACTAGTAAGTTGCCATCATTTGTCTTACTTCATTACCTTATTGACTGATTGCTGAGTTTTATGATACTAAAACTTAAATTGTACTCTATTTGTTGTTTCAGCCACTTCATTGTTCCTGAATTGGGACCTGATGTTAACTTCTCTTATGCATCTCACAAGGCAGTGGATGAGTACAAGGAAGCTAAGGCGGTATGTTCCCCGAATCTATCTATCTATCTATATATGTATACTTGATAACAAAGTAGATTTTGTTTTTCATGTATTCTAATGCTAATAGCTTAGGAAATTAGAACAGTTAGCCTAGTAGGATTTATAAGTTCAAATGCAGTAAAAAAAAATGGTTGTCTGAATTTGGGATTAGATTCAAGTAATAGTTCATGGCTCTCTAAGAGTTAATTTTTGAGAATGCTCCAGTGAGATTCGGAGTAGTGATTACTTAGACCTGCTTGATTGTATGCTATGTTTTTCTAGTTCTTATTTGTTGATTTTAGTCTTATCATGAAACTTGGGTGCTGATTTTCTGTTCCACATGTAGCTTGGAGTTAACACAGTCCCGGTCCTTATCGGCCCTGTCTCATACTTGTTGCTCTCTAAACCTGCAAAGGGTGTTGAGAAGACCTTTTCTCTTCTCTCCCTCCTCCCCAAAATCCTCCCTATCTACAAGTAAGAGTTGTTTCTTTTTATGTCTTCAAGTTATTATTGATTTAACTGCTCTGATTTGCCATTATTAACATTGAATCTCTTTACAGGGAAGTTATATCTGACCTTAAGGCAGCTGGTGCTTCCTGGATTCAGTTCGATGAACCTACCCTTGTCTTGGATCTTGACTCTCACAAATTGCAAGCATTCACTGCTGCTTATGATGATTTGGAATCCACTCTCTCTGGCTTGAATGTATTGATCGAGACCTACTTTGCTGATCTTACTTCTGAGGCATACAAGACACTCATTGGGTTGAAGGGTGTCACTGCTTATGGTTTGGATTTGGTTCGTGGAGCCCAGACTCTAGATTTGGTCAAGAGCAATTTCCCTAAGGGCAAGTACCTCTTTGCTGGAGTTGTGGACGGAAGGAACATCTGGGCCAATGATCTTGCTGCTTCTTTCAGCACTTTGAAGGAGCTTGAGGCTGTTGTTGGCAAAGGTATGCTATTTTTTTTGCTTTTGATGGCTTATAATTTGCAAGTATGACAATTTTGTTATTTATTATATCTGATGTTTATGAATCACTTTCTGATGTACAGAAAACCTGGTGGTGTCCACATCATGCTCGCTTCTCCACACCGCTGTTGATCTAGTGAATGAGACTAAGCTAGACGATGAAATCAAATCGTGGCTCGCATTTGCTGCCCAGAAAGTTGTTGAAGTCAATGCACTTGCCAAGGCATTGGCTGGTCAAAAGGATGAGGTATCCCATTTAATCTTGCCACTTGTTTATTTCTGGTTTTCTATGAACTAGGATAGCATCTTGATATGGGTCTTATGCCTTTGGGGTTGGGCTTTTGGTGCTTTCTCCATATTTGGATGATACCAAGTCACTTTCTAATTATTTCATCTCTTTTTAGGCCTTCTTCTCTGCCAATGCTGCTGCTCAGGCTTCAAGGAAGTCCTCCCCAAGAGTGACTAACGAGGCTGTTCAAAAAGCTGTAAGTGTTTCGATAAACAAAATTTCTGATTTTCTTTCATGTGACTTCTCTGCAGTAATCTTTTTTTGTTGTGAAAATCTCTCTTTGCTTACCTTGTTATGTTCGGTGCTTGCATTTCCAGGCTGCTGCTTTGAAGGGCTCTGATCACCGTCGTGCAACTAATGTTAGTGCTAGACTCGATGCCCAGCAGAAAAAGCTTAACCTTCCAATCCTCCCCACCACAACCATTGGATCCTTCCCTCAAACCTTGGAGCTCAGGAGAGTTCGTCGTGAATTCAAGGCTAACAAGTGAGTTAATCAGGAAATTTTCAGTGATATCTTTATGTAAAATGACAATATTACCAGTCTTTTAACTAGTAGTCTCTCACTCCAGGATCTCTGAGGATGATTACATTAAAGCCATTAAGGAGGAAATTAAGAAGGTTGTTGACCTTCAGGAAGAGCTTGACATTGATGTCTTGGTTCATGGAGAGCCTGAGGTGAGTGTACCTTCACATTTTGGTCTTTTCATTTACTTCTTGGCTAGCATACTCAACTATTACCTATAACCATGCAGAGAAACGATATGGTTGAGTACTTTGGTGAGCAGTTGTCTGGTTTTGCATTCACTGTTAATGGATGGGTGCAATCTTACGGATCTCGATGTGTCAAGCCACCAATCATCTACGGTGATGTTAGCCGCCCCAAGCCAATGACTGTTTTCTGGTCATCTACTGCACAAAGCATGACTGCACGCCCAATGAAGGGAATGCTTACTGGGCCCGTTACCATCCTCAACTGGTCCTTTGTCAGAAATGATCAGCCCCGGTATGCATGAGAAGCTTATAGGGGAAAAAACTACAAAATTTGCATTTCTACGAGCAATTTTTGCTTTGCAATATGAATATCTTTTGACATTCAATGATTTGTGAATTTTCTAGGTTTGAGACTTGCTACCAGATTGCCTTGGCCATCAAGGACGAAGTGGAGGATCTTGAGAAGGCCGGTATCAATGTTATCCAAATTGACGAGGCTGCTTTGAGAGAGGGGTTGCCTCTTAGAAAGTCGGAGCACGCCTTCTACTTGAAATGGGCTGTCCACTCCTTCAGAATCACCAACTGCGGTGTCCAGGACACTACCCAGGTTTGTATATTGCTTCACTTTTTTCACGTCGTGAAAGCTTTCGTATCTGCACACCCTCTAATTGGTGTTGTGTTTATCCAACAGATCCACACTCATATGTGCTACTCCAACTTCAATGACATCATCCACTCAATTATCGACATGGATGCTGATGTGATAACCATCGAGAACTCACGTTCAGATGAAAAGCTCCTTTCAGTATTCCGTGAAGGAGTGAAGTATGGTGCTGGAATCGGCCCTGGTGTGTATGACATCCACTCTCCCAGAATACCATCAACCGAAGAGATTGCTGACCGAATTAACAAGATGCTTGCTGTGCTTGAGACCAACATCTTGTGGGTTAACCCAGACTGTGGTCTCAAGACTCGCAAGTATGCCGAGGTGAAGCCAGCCCTGAACAACATGGTTGCAGCGGCCAAGCTGCTCCGCACCCAACTTGCGAGTGCCAAGTGAGAGGCATATCTGAGGTCGGACATCATCCTTTATATCGAAGATGGTCCAGAGGAAATTTGTCTTAAATCATTTGAATAACTGTGTGTTGGAAGTATTTGTTAGGCGTATCATATGCCCCTCTTTTAGGCCAATTGTTTTCCTTTTTCTTTTTTGGTTATTTACCCTCTAAATTTTTGTATTTTCGGGAATATATGAATTGCCTTCAATTACTTTGAAAGGCACGAAATTTGGTAGTGTATCTTTTATGAGCCTAATGAAAATGTCAGTACTGGCTGTGGCTGTGGACTGACTATATTAGCTTCTTTCTCTATTTACACCCTTATGATATTAAATATAAATACATAAAGTAAGCAGTAAAGAGCGAAAAAAAGAAAAATCCAATTTAGCTCTTAGTGTAATTGAATTTTTAGTGAACCATTAAAATACTCTAATAGACCTTGAAAATATGGCCCAAGGAGTTTGCGGTTAATGAAATTGTCGTTTTAGTCCTCGGTTCTTTCTTTGAATTAGTCGAATTTTATTCTCATGCTTTTCAAATTTTAATGGAAAAGGCAATAATTAATTTGTTTTTTGTCATGTACTATAAGTAAAGTTATAGATTTAATCCCAAGTTTTTAATTTGATCATATTTTTAGTCGCTGTATTTTTCAAAATTTGAAGTTTGAAATTTTAGTATTGACACAAACAACCATCGTTTAATCAATTATTTAATTTTTTTGTGAGTAATGTATAAAAATATTAAATTGACATAGCGTTACAAATACGATAATATGTTTATTGCACAAAATTTTAGGAATAGTAGAATTTAACTTAATAAATTTAATAACTATTATTTGGCCAAGATCAAAATTTAAAAATTTAAAATATAAACTAAAAATAATTAAATTAAATCACCAAGATTAAATACATAACTTATGCATAATATATAAACTTATAACATAATTGGATAAATCAATTAGATGAGGTTTTAAATGTGAGTTTCAAAGGTCATACATGTTATCTGTCTAACCTTTGAAAATTACTTCAAATTACTTTATTTGAGGCGGTTGGAAATTTTCAGTTCAAGTTAACCTTTCAACTATTAACTTTTAAAAAATAATTGATTGAGTCTTAATTCAATTGACATGAATATTATTGTTAATACAGAATGATGTAGGTTCAAGTGCGTTGGATTAAGAAGGGATTATGAGCAAAACTTAATATGATAGCCGCCAAGACTAAAGGCCGCCTGACCCTTGGGAAAGATTTTACAAATTCAACCCGACCCGATTCGATTCGACTTGAATTTATTTATTTATTTATTTATTTATTAAAGGGTAAATTACATTTAAAATTATTAGTGAGTTTATGTTTTGATCACTCAACTTTAAAAAATTACAAAATGTCGCTGAACTATTCAAAAACTTTCATTAAGTCATTGAATTATTCGAAAATATTAATTCAAGTCATTCAGCTGTTAAGTTTTTTTTTTTAAGTCTAGGTAGTGAGCTCCAACTGATGATTTGATGATTGGTATGGTAGGTTAGTACCCATCAACGAGTAGAAGAATATACTTTAGATTTAAGAAGAAAATTATTTCGATTTTGGTTCGTAAATTTATGGGGTTTAACATTATTTTATGAAAATAAAACTAAATAGTAGAAGAGAATAAGAAGGTAAGCTTGCGATTTATGCACACTGTGCAAATAAAGAAAGCTATAAATAACGATTTTAACGGCTAATGACTTAAATAAAACTTTTAAATAACTTAATAACTATTTTATAAGCTTTTAACGTTTAGTGAATAAAATATAAATTTACTAATAATTTAACGGTGTTGTGATGTTTATGGTTTAATATATATATATATATTTCAGGTAGAAAATAAATCAGTAAAACACGATCTGCCTAACCCCAACTTGAATCTACGTCATGCCTACTCTGATTCAATATTGTTAATAATAGCTTGGGAAATACGGCGTTGACAAATAGAAAGTTAAAAACCTATTAAACTGTGATTGGTGAAAGAAGATTACATCTCAGACCAGCCTTCTCCGGAAATTGCCAGCTAAATATCATTTTTAATATATCCCACTAAATTTTGGTTTGACATGAATTTAAATTATATTATTCTTGTCTTTCACTTTTAATATTATATAAAATAACAAATCTAATTTTAATTCCACATATTCATATTTTTAATAGATTAAGTCCATTTATCTAATTATATCGTTTCCCATCAACTCGGTCGATTTTGATTTAAAGATTTTGAGCTATAGATTAACTTAAATTCCAATATCTTAATATTTTATTAAAATAATTTACGATTTTATTGAAACTTTTATTTAATATTAAAATTTTAATTCTAATGTTTTAGCATAAATTAAGATTAAACTTTTTCGAATAAGCTTAGTTATAAAGAAGTATTGGGTGTAATGATAAGGTATGTCGTATTCTCAAGGAGAGAATGTCAGTTTAAATCTTGGAGATGATATTACTAACAGGGACGATCATAAATCCCGAATATAAACCATAAAAAAATACGGACAATACAAAAAAAAAGCTTAAATAAGTTAAATTGAATTCCACTCTTAAAACAATAGCTCTTCATACTCAAGTTCAATTTTAAACTTAAAATTTCGAACCTTCAACCCCATGTATTAAATAATAATCACTTGATAGTATAAAAAGTTCTCGAAAATTTTTAAAAAAATTTAATTAAGTCTCTTTCAATTTTTGCAACAAAATGAGTTTTTAAATTGAAAATTTTGATCAGTGAAACTCTTTAATCGAATTGATCATTAGAAATTAACGGTAACGCTAGTGTGGCCATTAGCGGACGCCATGCCAACCAACAAATGCTAATGTGACAATCCTCATAAGTAAAATAAAAATTTGAAAGTGAGAAATTACTTTAGAAAACAATTTCAAATAGAACTAAAGAAATGATTGCCTAGGTTCATTCAAATCTCCAATTTATCACAAAAAAATTATAAAAAAAATTTATAAAAATTACAAAACAATCATAAAAATATTAGAGATTATAATTTTTAAAAATAATTTAAAAATTAAAATTATAGAAAATATAATAATTATTAAAATAATTAAATTTACAATTGAATATAGAAACCAAGATGTAGTCAATAATGACATTCAACTGAATATAAAAATCACGAAAAAAGTTTTGGAAAAAATCTCAACATTGTTAAAAAAACTATAGATACTTATAAATATATATATATGAATATCTTATTAAGTGGATGTCCATTATGATCAAGATAAAGTTTTGATGTACTTTAAATTCTAACAGTTATTAGAATTAGATCTTTACTTTTTTTTATACTTCTTATGCCTATAAATAGAGACTCGATGAAGAATTGTAAATCACCCTCTTGATCAATAAAGTACATTCTTTATTGTTTTCATATTTTCTTTATTCTTTATTCTTTCCATCTCTTAATTTTATAACAATATCTAATTTTTTTGTTTATTTTTCTATATATATATTTGAAATTTTTGCTGTTTTTGAATTTTCATTTTTTGTATTTTAAGTATTTTAAAAAAGTAATGTATAGTTTTAAATTTTGGAAATTTTCTATATTTTCTGATTTTTAAACTTTTTGAGATTTTCTAAACTCTTTGCTCTTTTTTAATTTTCACTTTTTGTATTTTATGTGTTTTAAAAAGAAAAGTATATTTTAATTTCTAGAAAATTTCTATATTTTTATGCTTTTTTATTTTTGGATATTTTATTTTACTTTTTAAAATTTTTGGAAATTATATATATATTTTATGATTTCCTAATTTTTTTAGATTTTTAAAGTTTTGCTTCCTTTTTTTGAAATAAATTTGGCCACTTTATTAATATAAGGAAAGCCAAGTAAAAATATAAAATCCTAAAAAGAAAACCCTAATCCACCTACCATTGCCATCTATCGTCTTATAATTGCAAATCTTAGGTGGTGCATTGGTTTTGCATTTCCTAAAACCTGAAACTAGACCCCTAACTTTTGCAATGAGAAAGTAAAACGTTTCTATATAATACTAAAAAACAAAAATTGAAAAAACCATAATCCTAACTTTCCCTTACCCTTCTATTCTGTCACTGTGTTACCGAATGTTTCCTCGTCGATGGACCTGGTAACCATAAACTTTCAATCTTCATAATTTTTCCCCAGATCCCACCATTTTTTGAGTTCCTCGGAGCTTCGATCACACCTTACCTTTCTCCAGACTCAGTTCACCACACCATCGATATTACTCCTTCTAAACACATCCCCCTTGTTCTCTTAAAACTATGGGCTCAACCTCCAACGGTGTTTTTCCTACCCAGTAAGCCGGACAGATGCTTCTTTTCCCCCAAGTAGCCACTGCATGCGCCGCCTCGTTAGCTTCCTATGGTACGTAACGAAACGCAAAATCCCTGAAGTTTCTTACTTTTTCTTGTATATCATTTATAAAACCTTGATTACTGATCTGTCATATTCTGGATTTTGTAGCTTTTTCATGATGATCCTTGAATCGCCTTCGATGATAACTTTGTCAAATACTATTTCTCCTACAAAAACCACTCCTTAGAGGCATGCATAAGCTTCAGCGGTTGTCGGGTTACAGATATTGTTTATCTAGTAAGTACTTAAACCCATAACTAACCCCATATGATTCCTGATAGTTATTCCTGAAATTGCTTTGTTGCTCTGTTGGTTAAACGCGGTATCAAAATTCAACTTTACATGACTTTCTATCGGGTGTGCCCACTGGGTTTTTTTAACAGCTCGTTTTCAGTGAAATCAAAATAGTAGTTTCACGACTACTTATCTGAGATCGAAAGATAATTTATTCTAATATTATTTTTTGGTCTACAGTATGATAGAAATATCGTATAAAAATTTCATTAAGAAATTTTACCGTTTGCATTCCTAACTTGATACAAAGGACAAAATTGCATAAAGTGCAAAAGTTGAATTCTAGTAGCTAAAGGTATTAAATAGCTATAGAATTTTAAATTAGAGGTCCTTATATGTAAAATAGACCATTTAGAGTAGTTAGTAGATAAGAATGATTATTCATAATTGGAAATTTAATAAATTAGTAAGGTTAATTTTGGAAAGTTAAATAAAATAATGATGATAAATAAATTAAATAACAATTATTATCATCTATTATCATCATCTTTCATAAAAAAAAACATGGAAACCCTAGCCATGGAAGCTTGAGTTTTAGCAAGCTTATTTTGCTTATTTGGGTAAGTATTATTGTCCCGTTTTTAATTATTTTTATGTTTCTGAGATCGTAATAGCTTAATCTAGGTATCTCAGGAATTAATTTGCAAAACTTTTAAAGTAATAGGGTTTTTCCATGGATGAGTATAGTTGAATTTTGAAGTTTTATGATAGAAAATGAAAGGTTGTTGTTAGATAAACAACTTTTGTAAGGAGAACTTTGATGAAATTGTCAAATAGGGGCTAAGTTGAAAAGATGAAAAATTTATAAAAATTCTGAATTTTGTGAAATACATAGGTGCTATTGATATGTATGAAAATCGACTAGGCTTGAATAATGATTAAATTGTATGAATTTCATTTTTGGATCCTAGGGACTAAATTATAATTAATTAAAATATAAGGGCAAAATAATATTTTTCCAAAGATGTGTGTTGGATTAAATTGAATATGAATCATATTAAATCGAGTTAAATTCATTCATATAGATCTGGATAGACCTAATACGGAGTTAGATCGAGGCAAAGAAAAAATATAGGATTAGTAGCCTTCGTATCTACGAAACTTATCGAGGTAAGTTCGTGTAACTAAATTGTATATTTAAATATTGTAAATTAAATATTGTTGTATGTGATTTGTACAAACTTCCATGTGTAATAATGATCACATATCTGATAATTATCAAGTCCCATTTGAACCTTAGAAATTTGAAAGATACAAATGACATGTCATTAGGGTTCCCGATATGGTTGTAATCCTGCATGTGTTGCGAATACACCACAACTCTCTTAAGCTTCCTGATGCTTGGCTCTCATGAGCTTCTCGATATTTGGCTCGCAAGAGCTTCTCGATATACAGCTCGGGCTTCCCATTATTTAGCTCACATAAGCTTCTCGTTATATGGCTCGAAAGAGTTTCCCGTTTATATGCTTATATAAGCATACAAGTACATGAATTGACGGATTATAGATTTGTACACTTCGTGTGTACTACCCGTGTATCCAACGATATTTTAAATGGTTCAACGGGCAAAGTTCTGATATGAAACAATATGAGTTCAAAATGAACAATTACGAGTATATACTTGCATTACATGGAAATGACATTACATGATATATTGAAATATGAGATGGATGATACATGTTTGTGAATCTTACCTAGTGATTATATACATCCATGTTTATTGGTTATGGAAAGTGTTACATGGCTAACATGTCGAGGATATGTGTTTAGGCTTTTGGCCAAATCGGTTTGGTTATATTAACATGCTTACCTTAAATGTGATTAAATGGTAAGTTAATTTCCTTGTTATATGAACTTACTAGGCTTAAATGCTTACATTGTGTTATTTTCCATGTTTTATAGTAATTCAGAAGCTTATTTTGGTTGGAAGCTGATTGGATTAACTTCACACTATCCATCGGTCTTTTCGATATAATTAGTAAATAAATTTTGGTTATAATGGCATTTATAGGTTAATTTGACCAATGATGGCATATAAATGTTTTGTTGGAACTAGCCATTTGAATGGTTATGATGGATAAATTTGATGTGTATGTAAGTGACCTTATCATGTTTGATGTGTGATTGATTGAAATGGTTAGGTTGAATAGGTATATTTGGTAAATTATGCATATATCTATTTGGTCATGTAGGTGAAATTGGTTATTTGATTGATATGAGTTATGTTGTCATTTAAAGAGCCTAAGGGCATATTGTTGGTATGTGATAGTATTACATGTTTAAGTATTGATTTTGGCTTGATTTGAATGCCTTGTTATGGCTTGTTGATGTCCAAAAATGTTGATTTAGGTTGATGGCAAATTGAGTGAGAAATGGTTAGGAAAATGACCTATTTTTTGTTCACATGGGCAGAAACATAGAAGTGTGTCTCAGCCGTGTGTGACATATGGCCAGGTGACATGACCGTGTATCTCTTGTAACTTAAATTTGCACAAAACAGAATGCTCACACGGCCTAGCACACGGGCGTGTGACCCAAGTCAGAGAGCTCATAAGTTTGGACACGGGCTGGGAAATGGCCGTGTGCCCCTATTTCGAATGCTAACACGGCCTGAGATACGAGTGTGTCTCTTAACCGTATGAGACACACGGCCTAGCCATACGAGCATCTGTCCCTTGCACCTTTGAAAAATTTTAATGTTTTTAGAAAAATTCTTTGAGTACCTGATTTAGTCCCGACTTGTTTCTAATGTGTATTTTAGGCCTCGAGGGCACACATAAGGGACATTATATTTGATTTCGATTGGATCCTAATATGAATGCTATATGATATGAAATATCTATTTATTTGATCTGTAAATTCTAGTAATGCTCCGTAACCCTATTCCAATAACAAATTCGGGTTAGGGGTGTTACAGTTGTCTCCATATTGAATTTGCATGTTGTTGCTTCCTCCAGCATGGCCAGTTCTATAATTTATGCTTTAGTAAAAGCCATAATCTCGCATGAACTTTGTTGAATACCTTCGTGATAGTATTTGTTTATGTTATACCATATTTCCCATAGTGAAACTGCCAGACATGTAAATTTGTATGCATTGTTGATATTGAAAGTCTTAGCTAACCATTATTTCCATGTTTGATTGACATGTGTTGGTGCCACTGTTACTACCAATTATTGGAGGCCTATTTTGCAAGGTTGCAATCTCTAAATAAATGGCTAACTAATTCATCTTCTTCTCTGTATAGTGGGCACAGGGCATCATACCTTAGTCTGCAAGCTTTTAAATTACTTAATGTAGGCAATAAGTTGTTTGTGATTCTCTATATATTAATCCGTACCTTGCCGGGGACTTTTAAGCTCCATATCTTTGTATAATAATTTCTAGTAATTTCCAAAAATATTTTAATTTCATTCCCCAGCAGGTTTAGTTTTTCTGTAACACATCATTTGTAACCGCTTTTTACCATATACTTCCCTGATCTATCCCCCTGCCAAATTCTGATATCTGGTTGCAAAGAGTCCATTAGATTCATGTTAACTAAATTATGTTACCTTGTTCTTCAGGGAAAAGCCTCCTCAAGGTTTCTTCCCTCCAGGTATTAGATTCATGGTCAATTAGATCTGCAACTAAAGTGCACCTATAATCTATATTTTGAAACTATAACTTTTCTTCTCCAGGGAGCCAAGCATCATTCCATATATTAATTGGCTTTCCATCTCCAGTTTTCCAACCCATGCCCGATTCCAGAACACTTCGAGTGCCCTATATACTCCTCCAGGTAAATGAAGGGTAAACACTTAATTCGACATTAAGAAAATCACTTATTGGGTAGTATTTAGACTTCATTACTTGCGTGAGTAAACTTGTGGGGTTGGTGATTAGCTTCCACCCTTGTTTTTCCAACAAGGCTTTATTAAAACTTGATAAATCTTTAAAACCAATCCCTTCTTGCGCCTTAGGGACGCATAATGACGCCCAACTACACCAATGAATACCCTTATTTGTTTTTAAATTTCACCACCAGAATTTGCACATAATGATCTCTAACTCTCGACATAATAAAACTGGTAATCTTTAAACTTGCATAGCATAGAGTGGAATGGCTTGCAAAAGAGATTTGATAAACACCTTTTTTACTCCAACGGATAAATTATGAATACTCCAATTTTTTACTTTCGTCAAGAATTTTTCTTTAATTTTAACGAAGGTGTTTCTCTTCCTGCTTCCCACCGTCGTTGGAAGTTCAAGGTATTTTTTTTGGGTTGTTAGCTATTCAAACCCACAAATCATTTCCTATCTACCTTTTGACCGTATCATTAACATTGTTACTGAAATAAATTAGTGACTTCTTGAAATTCATCATCTGACTTGATATCTTTTCGTATTCATTGACCACTGACCTTATGGCTAATGTCCCTCCACTGTTGCTTTTCCAACTAAGATGCTATCATTAGAGAAAAAGAAGTGGGTTATGGATAAACCACATCTTCCAATTCTTGCTTTTAATATTCTTCCTTCACTTCGTGCGTTATTTAGGAGTCTTGATAACCCCTCAACGCAAAGGATGAAAACATATGGGCTTAAGGGGTCTCATTGCCTTATTCCTCTAGAAGGGTTTAATCCAATCGCTTTCCCTCCATTAAACACAACAGAATATGAGACACTTTTAATGCAACACATGATTAAAGAAACCCACTTATCGTGGAAACTAGGCTTCCTCATCATATTTTCAACGAAAGTCCACTCTACCCTATCGTATGCTTTTCTCGTGTCTAGTTTTAGGGAAAAATTTCCAATTTCATATCGTTTCTTCTTAAAGGAATGCAACAATTTGTATGCCACTAATACGTTATCATTAACATTGTTACTGAAATAAATTAGTGACTACTTGAAATTCACCATCTGACTTGATATCTTTTCGTATTCATTGACCACTGACCTTATGGCTAATGCTCCCTCCACTGTTGTTTTTCCAACTAAGATGCTATCATTAGCGGAAAAGAAATGGGTTACTGATAAACCACCTCTCCCAATTCTCTCTTCTAATATTCTTCCTTCACTTCGTGCGTTATTTAGGAGTCTTGATAACCCCTTCATGCAAAGGATGAAAACATATGGGCTTAAGAGGTCTCAATGCCTTATTCCTCTAGAAGGGTTTAATCCAATCGCTTTCCCTCCATTAAACACAACAGAATATGAGACACTTTTAATGTAACGCATGATTAAAGAAACCCACTTATCTCGGAAACTAGGCTTCCTAATCATATTTTCAACGAAAGTCCACTCTACCCTATCATATGCTTTTTTCATGCCTAGTTTTAGGGAAAAATTTCCAATCCCATATCGTTTCTTCTTAAAGGAATGCAACAATTTGTATGCCACTAATACGTTATCAATAATTTGTCTGCCTGGGAAAAAAGTCTCAATGCAGTAACTAATAGCCTTTCTAAACTTATTGACGATAGCTTTCGAGATTATTTTATATGCTACATTGTAAAGGTTGATTGGCCTAAATTGGTTCATAAATTTTTGATTATTGACTTTAGGGATTAAAACTATGTTGGTACTATTAATAATGCCTAGCTCTTTCTAATTGTTCAAAATTTCTAAACAAAATCTAGCTACGTCCTTCCCTATAATATACCAATAGTTTTGAAAAAAGAGAGCAGTGAATCCATCTGTAACTGACTCTTTTAAAGGAGACATTGTTTTTAGGGCTTCCCACAACTTATCTTCTTTAAAGTTAGTTAAAAGCTCCTCATTAAGATGTTCAAGAATGAAAAGAATGCAAGGTTGATCTTCTGCCCATAATTTTTCACAATCTTGCACATGTTTTGTGGAAAAAAGATCCATGAAATATCTTGTTGCTAAATTTAGCAATTTGTTGTCCCTCTCAATCTATCTTCTATTCTCATCTTCAAGCTGTTTGACTGTGTTCCTCTTCTTGCAATAAGACACATGGTTGTGAAAAAACACTGTGCTACAATCACCTATTTTGAGCCAATTTTCCTTTGCTCGTTATTCTCAAAAAAATTCTTCTTTATCAGCTTCTATATTTAAAGCTAGTTTGGCTTCAGTGATCTCTACTAATCGCTCTTCATTGGGATCTTCATCATTCAACTCCTCAAGCTTTTGGGTTAATTCTTTTCTCATTTTGTGACGCAAGCTTTTATTGGTTCAGGCCCATTCTTTTAAGGAATTACCCAAAATTGAAAGTTTCCCTAGAAGTTCTTCATTAATTGAGCCCTAGATTCTTTTTACATGTTACTCAAATTTTTCTTCAAATACCCATTTGGTGTTCAAATGGAAGGGTAAGTTTCTTCTTCTTGTATCATTACGAACCCCCAACATATCTATAAGTAATGGGTAATGGTCCAAAAAGTTGTGTATTAAGTGACATAAAGAGTAACTAGGGAAACAACTTCACCATTCTGGATTTGCCACTCCTCTATTAATTTTTCTCGTATATTATTTACCACTACTCATCCTCTTTCCCATGTAAACCATTGCCTTGAAAAACCAAGATCAATTAATTCACGATCTTCAAAAACTTCCCTGAAAGCTACCATTTTTCTTTCTTCTCTCAACCTCTCCCTTTTTTTTCTTAAAAGAGTACATTATTTCATTAAAATCTCCCATGATTAGCCAAGGTAGTTGACAAACCTCGCGTAAACACTGTAGCTTATTCCATGACCCCCTCATTAGTTGCTCTGTTGAGGACCTATAAAAACCTTTAAACCTTCATTCGGCCTCTCCGCTTTCTTCTTTGAATTTCACATTAATATACGAGTTAGAAAGAATTTTCAGATCAATAATTAAAATTTCCTTCCATTCTAAGGAGAGGCCCCCTCTAGATCCCTCCACTTTTACATCAATATTGTTTCCACAACCACACTTTTGCCATATTCGTTCTATCTTTTTTTAGCTAAATTTTGTTTCTATAATAATCAAAAGCTGGACCAAATACTGTCTTAAAAGATTTTTGAGACGTCTTACTGTCCGTGGTTGCCCAAAACCGTGGACATTTCAGCTTAAGATTTTCATTGTAACCAATCGGCCTGCTTTTTAGCGACCACCGATAAATTATTGTCAAAATTGGTTTCCATACTTTTTGTGTATGTCTCCTAATGTTGATTCCTCCTTTGTCGTTTCTTCCCATCTATTATGCCAATAGGGTCCTCCTCTTGTTCTTCGTCCATTCCTATGATGGATTGCGCTCCATCATATCACTACTTCCATGTCCACTGACATCTTTTCGGTAGTTCTCCATAATTTCTTTCCCATTGGGCCTTATAATTAATTCCTTGCCCCTCAGTCTGGTTGGTTGAACTTCTGACTCCCAATCAATAATTCTCTACCCGTACATTCCTTAGACTCGTCTCACTTTTGACCATATTCCTTGGCTCCTCTTGCAACCATCGACTCTCAAACTATACGTTCCTTTTTGGAGGGGCCCGTAGAGAAAGATCCCATTCCATGTTTATCTTTTGTATCTCCATGTTCAATCATAAAGTACATAAACTTTCTCCACGCCCTAATCTTCCACATAAAAAAATAAAATAATGACAACTTTTCGTATTGGAAAGTCACATAGGTAGAATTATCCTTCCCATATATTATGCACTTCTTATTTTCAACGGACTACGGACATCTAAGCAGACTTTAATTCACAAATATTTCTTCACACCTTTTGTTATTATCATTGCATCATATTCTAAGAACCTTCCGATGAAGTTACCCAGTTGTTATGCCATTCCTTCTGACATGGAACCAATGGGCAAATTGTGAATTTGTACCCAAAAGTTACGAATAATTCAAGGATACTTGAGTTGGGTCTTCCCCTTTCTCCAATTAGTGGAAAAGAATTAAATGTTTATTGAAGAGCCATGGCATTCCTTCCATTACCCTCCTTAGGTCCAACTCATTATAAAACCGAAAGAGGACATTTTTGTCTTCGATTTCTGTTATAGAGACACGTTCTATTGGGTACCATAATTCAACAAGGACAAATCTCATAGATGGGAAGTGGATTGCACTATCTGTTAGGACCTTTCCTACCAAACACAAATTAAATTCATCCTTCTTTCCTTTTCTTCTTCTTGATCACGAATAGGTTTTTCTTCTTCATTGGCTATGCTTAAGTTAGCCAATTCTTCCTCCATTGCCTTGTATTTTTTTAAAATTTTGAATTGACTTTATTGTACCTCATGTTTGGAAACTTCAAGTATTAAATTGATATAAAAAAATCTTTAAATATTAAAATAATATTGTAACTTTGGGGGTAAATAATACATTAACCCTTTTCCAATTTTAGCCATGCGCCATTCTCTTTTTAACTTTGAAAAGTAACAGTGATGAGTACAAACTCACTTGAAATAATATTTTCCTTCAAAATAGCATGTATATATAATATGCATTATGTTGGAAAAATTCGATTTAGAAAATAATTTTTTATCATAACGAAAAATAAAATTTTGAAAACCAAGTTTGTTTGTGATATTTACATGAATAAGCTTTTTTCCTGAAAAATACTCATGCTTTGTGCGAGATAGATCCTAGATGTTCTTGACTTTCAACTGAACGATATTCTCCACTATTCTCGTACCACGAATTGCCTCGAGTGTTAGCTCGAACAATTACGAACTAAACACAAAACCAGAAAAAATTTATTGCTTTCAGTAGAAAAGTAATTCTCTCTCTCAATAGAAACCGGCAGAATTGTAATTTCCAGAAAATAAAATTTATTCGAAGGAAATAAATTCTCACTATTTTTTTAGAACAATATTCAAACATGAAACTTCTGTAAACAAATTTACCAGTGCTATCTATTTATAGGGAGAAATAAAAGAATTTGGTTGAATTAATAAAACACAAATAATATTTATTTAATAGAAAATACTATTCTACTTTAACTAGAATGGGGTAGGCAGCATACCCTTGTTAAACTATTGGGGTTGTCGCTCCTCTCATCTTGTATGAGAGGAATTTAGTCTCTCCTGTATTGAGTCTAATTATATGTGTTTCTTGGGTTTTATGATTTAATCTAATTCAATACATGTTTTTTATTTCTCAAAATAAATATTATTTACTTAATTAGTTCAATTAGATAAATTAATTTTCTAATTAAATATTTTCTCAACACAGTTCTAATTCCATTAAAGTCACGGCAACTTTACCGTTAAAAAATTATGAGGAAATATATTTAATTTCTATATTCAATGATTCAAAATGACTAATTAATTTAATTTCATTTTCAAACTTCAATTATATAATTAATTAAATAATAATTCAAAACCTTAAATTAATTCTCAAGTCATTTCAGACTTTCGGAGGAAACATATTCATTTGTGAATGTGACCCATTTCTCAAACTTCATCATTTTCATCCATTTATGTTCATTTGGTTCTATATGCAACTTATTTATGATTTTAATGAACTAACGGATTGACCGATTAGACATATGTAATTAGGGTTCAAATAATTTATAATTAAGTTTAAAATTTTCACTTATTAATTATATGTATTTAGTTAGGAAGTCATTCCACTATAGTATTGTGACTGAGTTCTCCCCAATTACATACAATTACGAAAGTTACTTTACCAATGCTCGTCCAATGAAATTGTTATCAGTGTGTTACCCTTATAGGACATTCTTAATCTCTTTGGGATAAATTTTTTCTCCCAATAATGTTCTATTTTATATCATGGAAACCATTACATCTTCCTTCATGAAAAGTCAATTACTATCAAATAATAATTAAGTCATTCATCACAAAGACAGATGACTCGTGGCTACACTTACCTTTTCATCTATTATGTAATGTTGATGAGAGGATATCATTTACCCTTTAATTGGACTATGAATTCCACTGTTGTTAATGATGCTACATACTGCAGAAGTCATATACCCAGCACACCAACATTTGGTTAATTATCTATTTAAACTCAGGCTTTTACTTATATTAATGTATGACACACTGTGAACGTCACAAGTGAATAAATCCATAAATGGATTTAGGGTCTATTCTACTTGGGTTATGTACGATATACTATCAATCTAGTTAATCACATCTATGTCTCGATCTTTTGGAAGTCATCTGCTCTAATGCCCAAGACAAAACATTTCCCCAATTGGACTTGATAGATGACATATTAGTCGTTCAATTGGTTTGCTCATTTCTGATTAGACTAAGGATATGTTTAGGTTCATCTACTAATACAAGCTAACTTTCCGTATTATGATCCAACCATGTGATACTACTTACTATTCGTTAAACATTAGATAACCAATGAGTCAAAATTTGCTTCCATTTTACTTTCCATACAAAAATATTGAAGAAATTATACAAAGGGTATTAATGTAATTAATGGATATTATTAAACAAATTTGTTCGAAAAATAAAAATATACAAAATAAATATACTACACTTAGTGCACCAAATCCAACAAATTATTCATGTTGTGTACGCAAATTTATCAAGAGGTGTTGTCTACAGGACTCTTTAATAGCTCTGTATTCATGAAAGGCCATGATTGAGGTTTTGTTTGAGATTCTAGATGCTAAGTTGGCATTGCGTTCCATTGTAGATCATAAGGAAAAATATTGGGAACAATGGACTCGATTTAATTGGCTACAACATGGCAACTCAAATATTTCTTTCTTTCTTAAGTTTGCTTCTGTCTAGAGACATGCTAATTGGATATCGGGTATTGAAGAATCCAAAAAGATTTGGCATGAAGATGTAGATTCTATTATTGAAGTGGAAATCCAGTTTTCAATGACCTTTTCTATTGTCACACTATAAACAACCTTGCACATCTGTTCTCCTCTGGTACTCATTGAGTTTTTTATGACCAAAATTGTTCACTTGTTCGGGACTTTTTTGCTGATTAGATTTGGGGTGCAGTAAAGAGTATGGAATTTTTAATGGCCTATAGGCCTAACGGCTTTCCCGCTTTGTTCTTTCAGTCTTATTGGTCTGTTATTAGGACTGACATTGTTGCTTAGCCATATTGATTGATCAGATGTCTATGGTGGTGGTTAAACATACTAATATTGTGTGTTGATCCTAAGGTTAAAACCTACATACTATTTTGCATTTTTGGCCAATCAATCTCTATAATATTTTGTATAAGATAGTTACAAAAGCCATGACAAACCATATGAAATTGGTTATGGATTCATGTATTGATCTCGCTCAAAGTGCTATTGTCTTGGACTATTTGATTTTGGCTAATGTTCTAATTGTGTATGAGCTCCTACACTCGCTCAAGCAAAAAATAGGTGGGTGGGGCAAGTAGGCTGATTTGCACTCAAATTAGATATGAGTAAGGCCTACGACTATGTTGAATGGAAATTTCTTGAGGGTATGCTTTCTATACTTGGATTTCATAGTTGATAGATTGTTCTTGTTATGGATTGTCTTACTTGTGTCCTACTTGAGTAGGCCAATTTTCGATCAATGGGAAATGTTCTTCTTCTTTTAAACTAGGGAGAGGGTTATAGTAGGGTTGCCTGCTCTCGCCATACTTTTTTTATTTGTAGTGAGGGTCTTTCTTCCCTCCTCAATACAACTCAAAATGATGGTGTGCTTAAAGGGACATCTTTTATTCGCTGATGACAATATTTTGTTTGGTAAAGCCATTTCAGTTGGTGTTTCTGTTATTTGGTCTATAGTGGGTGAATATGATGGCTACTCTGGTCAGATTGTGAATTATGATAAATTCATGGTGTTTTTTTTGTTCAAATACTACAGTTGCTTCCAAATTTGATGTATTGTAGGTTTTCCATGTCCTTTTGGTTATGAATCCAGAAAAGTATCTAGGGCTTCTGTCTATGATTGGGCGGAATAAGCGGTCATCTTTCTGCCATTTTATCGATAAAGTTTGTAACCTCCCAAACTTGGCCTAGACATTTTTACTAGATTGATAAGGCTACATTAGCCATCGAAATGGCTAAGCTAACTTACGTTGCTTTTTAAGACTTAAAAAAAAAAACTCATTTTAGAGAAAATCGTAGTTGTACTTTGAGTTAGCTTAAAAGCATTCATTCATTAGGTCATGTATGCTTAGGATTCATTTTATTGTTGACATTGTTGTTTTGGAAAAAAACCATTTGCTTGTCGCTCTTCTTTAAAAAAACCTCGAAGTTAAACTAATGCAACCAAAAAAACCATTTTTCAAGTCATTTTGGAAAATTAGTTGCCTTATGGTTTGTTTTTCAAAAATAGTTCCTTTTCAATGTAGTGGAAACTAGGGAATAGTATCAAATTTTACTTAAGCCCAATATCATGCATTATCCAGTTATTATGCTTGAGTAATTCATGCATGCAAAAATCCCTAAAAGAAAAGTTACCAAGCCACAGACTAGAAATAATTTAAAATTATAAACTAAAACCAATAAAGACTTAATAATACTTATTAAGAAAAAGAATCTGAGGTCCAAGGTGATTCTTTGAATGCTGAGTTCGGTCTTAATTTCGAGGTTTACCTAAAAAGTTAAACACTATTGGGGAGGTAAGCTTATGAAAAGCTTAGTGTGAGTCAAACAATTATTTAAACAGAGAAAAACATCAAATACAGTAAAACATATTAGTATTAAGAAAAGAATACAGAACCATCAATGGAACTTCATATTATTACATAACTATTATCAATATCGATGTCAAACGGTGTATAAGCATCAGTCATCATTCATTCGAGTAACAATCATTAATTCCGACACCATTCAATACAACAAAATACAATAGTAGCATAAATCAACAACATTCGAATATGTTGTGCACGTGATGCAATGCAAAAAGGTTCCTACCCATACCATCCGTTACACACCACGAGTTCCCCATAACCCGTCATCCGAACTCCAAAACATTATGGGCTTAAGCCCGTTGTGGTTAAAACCACCAATAACAATATGTAGAAAATTCTGCCAGTAAAAGTGCAGACAAGTTGCCAATAAAAATGCGATAAATCGCCATTCCCCTCGGTACTCTAAGTGCAGTGCATTGACTATGAATAATGCGGACTTAATATGCCACCGGTACTCCATGGAACTCCTTTGTCAACCAAAAAAACCCAACCCAATGCATATCTAAACGTCACACAATCTCATACATAATCATATCTCAATACTTTTCACATTTATTTGACATGCTTAGCATGTCCTCAAAAATCACATACCTTCAATAAATGGAAATAGTGTTCCAATCATTCAAATTACCATTGTGTTGGCATCAATCAATATCATTCAATTTCACATACTTTGCGAATTTTCTTTGTGCATAACTAGCACCCTTTTCAGTACACAATATAACAAATATCTCATACGTTTAAATCATACATAAGCTTAATATCTCAACACATATCATTCAGTCAAACATTCTCATATCTTATAACTCAAATATGCAATTACAAACTTAATAAAACATTCATACTATCAAACTAGCAATTTTGCCAACATGTTAATCTTTTAAGGCTCGAAACATACCTGGTTCGACCATTCACAAAAAAAAATATAATTTGGCTATTAAGCCAATCCAATCAGAAAGCTAATTTATCAAATGTAACATGATATTTAACATTTTCAAACAATTTTATGAGTTTAGGACCCACACCTTATTTTTCGCTTCCTCACAGCACACTAGCGAATCTTCCAATTTTCCTTAATAATTCCTTAAACGAACCTAAACCAAAATTCAGTATAAATTTGATAAATTTACCATTAAACCAGCCCCCAAAAACCCACTTATGATTTCAAACCAATTGTTGAAATTATGACTATTTTATGATTCGAAACTAGTTAGATTCCTTACATTGTATCGATGCAAACCGTACGTACAATCGTTCTTTGCCTTTACGGATGATTTGAGGCATTTGGGTCAACACCTAATTCAATAATATATTGGAAAATTAGTAACTAATTAATTATTAAATTCCTTCATTTAATCAATTCATAACTTTTACCCAACAACTTTGTCAAAATAACAAACTAGTTACCCTTAATAGCATTTACGCTTCACGATTTGTGGGATCCAAATGGCCAATTGATCAAGCACATTTTTTCATAATTGAAATGGGTCTAAAAGCTGATTAGGAAGGTTAAAGAGCTCAAATTAATGCTGGAAAAATATATGCAAGAACCAAGAAACAAAAAAAACCCCTTTCTTGCACATAGCCGCACGTACCACCACCCATGGTGGCCAAAATTGAGGATGAATATTAAAACGGTTTAAGATCTCATTAAATTCTAGAAAAATACCTTTGAAATCATTTAAAATCTCCCAAATTCCAGATCTGGAAATTTAGGTTTTTAATAGGCAAGATTAATTAAGAAATTCAAGAGAGAAGAGACATTCCTAAGCTAGTCGAGAGAAACGACAATGGTACTTTCTTGACAATGCTCAGGATCGATCTTGGAGTTCAAGATTTTAGATTTGGGGCTAATTTTAATGAGGAAAAATGACAGCAATATGGTGAAAAATATGTTAACAAATCTTGTGGCAAAAAGAAAAAGAAAAAAAAGAAAGAGATTATAAAACTAGGTGTAGGCGACGACAACAATGGAGGAAAGGGAAAAAATAAAATGAAAGAGAAGGAGAGGAACGACTAGGGCAATAAGGAGGAGGATTAAAGGTTGATTATTAGCGAAAAATTAGTATTTATACCTAGGTTAACTAGGCTTGGATGGCCCACACATTAAAACAAGGGGTTTTTGTCAAAAAATTAAATTATTTGTCAAAAAATTAAAATCTAGAATTACAAAATCAACCGGGATGATAAAGTTATGCACTTTAACCAACATATCTTCAAGTACTCCCTTAGGTTGTACTAAAGACCTGTTGGCTAATTGTAATGTGATATGCATATTTTTAAGTTCCCTAACCTGAGTTTCTTGTATAGAGATAAGGGCATCAAATTTATACTTGACCCTAGATCACATAAGGTCTTACTGAAGTGAATATCCCTTATCTCTACAAGAATTGTAAAACTCCTTGGGTCTTTCAATTTTGGGGGCATTTGTTTAGAAATTATCGCATTGTAAGATGCGTGATTTCTTTTAAATATTTAGTGCATTTAAGAAGTTTTTCAATTAATTCAATTAAGAGTAAGTTAACATTAAACGATTTGAATAAGCTTAGAAAACTTACAAATTCTGCTTCATCCAGTTTCCATTTATCCTCTAACCGTGAGGGGAATGATACCGTGGTTGGTGTGGGTTCTCTGTTCGGCTCATTTATTGGCTCAGTTGCTGGGTAGATTACCTTCTCTGGTTCAGGTTCAGCATCATTATTTCGAAGGGCTTCTTTTTGAAGATCATTGGCATCCTCTTCGTCCTCCTCTTGAGTTGGGTACTCTAAACTATTTAGTACTTTACCCGAGTAGAGCACGATTGCCTTCACATGTTCCTTCCATTCTCTCCGAGAATTATTCTTGGTATTAGTTGGGATCCCGGTGCCAATTTGATTTCTAACATCTCCCATCATGTTCATCAATTGGCTCATTCAGTCTTTAAGTTTAATCAACGTCTTAGTGTTTGGGTGAACTCAAACTGTTCCTGTTTTACTTTGATCCTCATTGACTGTATCTCTTCTTCGATTCGATCCATTCGTTGACCACATATAGTATGGTCGTTTGGGTTGGTCTTTTCTAGATGTTTCTGTAAATATAGAGTTTGGTAAGTAGTATTTTTAATAGGGTTAGAACTATTACCTCCTCCTTGATTTTCGCCCCATCTCAGGTTTGGGTGATCTCTCTAGTCAAGATTAAATGTATTTGAATAGAGATTTCCATCCCTATTCCCTATGTAATTCACATTCTTAGTTGGGTTATTAAAATATTAGAGAAAAGGTTTATAACTGCCAAATATTGAAGATGCGTTAGATGTGGACTCTATTCGGTTAAGTCTGTCCAGAATATGTTGATACTTGTCATACTCCTAGATAGATTTCACTATAGATTGAATTTGTTCAGAAGAAAACCTTTCGTTCGACCACTAGCAGTAATTCATCGCCATGTTCTCTATAAGATTATACACAACCTCGTATGTTTGGTTCATTGAGGCTCCTCTTACGGCTCCATCTAGTCTTGATCGCGCGTGTGCATCGAACCCATTATAAAACATCTATGAACATCTTTGTATTAACATCTTAAATCACTTCCAGGCTTCCTGAAAGCTTTCTCCTTCTAGTTGTTTAAATGTGGCAATCTTTCTCTTGAGTTGGACCATTTTGCTAATAGGAAGAACTTGTGTAGAAACTTCTTCGCAAGTTCGTTCCATGTTGTGATAGATCCTGGTGCTTGTAATTCTAACCAAGAAAAAACGTTATTGATTAAGGAGAAGGGGAACAACAGAAGACGAATAACATCATTAGTGACCCCGTTAGATTTAAATTTATTACAAAGTTGGAAAAATCGTTTTAAGTGTTGGTTTGGGTCATCCGTCATGGTTCCTCCAAACTGCAAATTGTTCTGGATCATTTGGATTATGGCCAGCTTGATCTCAAAATTATTTGTTGTAATAGCTAGCCTTGTAATGCTACCTTGTACCAAATCCAGATTTGGTAGCGCATATTCTTTTAAAGTTCATTCTTCTCCCCCATCGGTTTAACGATAGTTGTGGTGGTGGTGGTAGATCTTGCATGTTAGCTTTGTCAAGGTCATCGAACAGTGAGTTTTCTCATGGTGGGTTGCCCGCAGCAAGTGGGTTATTTTGCACCTGTTGCTGTTGTTGCCGTCGATGATTTTTATGAGTTATTGTTTCTGGATCAATGGGCGGCTTTATAGATGTGCCCCTACTTCAAGTCATACACTGAAACCACAAAGAAAAATAATGATGTTAGTTAATAAAAGAAAATAAAAATCGTATCTATATTTTAAAAT
Organism: Gossypium raimondii; assembly: GCF_025698545.1. Lineage (NCBI taxonomy): Eukaryota > Viridiplantae > Streptophyta > Magnoliopsida > Malvales > Malvaceae > Gossypium > Gossypium raimondii. The sequence goes on along the minus strand of NC_068577.1, from coordinate 50,795,197 downwards.
GTTCCTAATTATTCTATTACATGCAAAAATTAAAATTAATTCAGTAGCATTGCCTCCTCGACAACGTCACCAACAACTTGACCGCCTCCCGACATACTAACGTCAATAGTATGAATATTGCTACAAAATATATGGAATTGAGGCGATGTTCGCAAATATACGGGTCAGGTTGGAATATAGTTTTTACAATGAAATATGTGAGTAATTCGGGGATCGTACCTAAGGAAGGCGAGTACTAAATTAATAATAACCTAAATGTTAATAGATCTAATTAGTAATTTAAATAAGTTATAGTACGATAAAACATAAAAGGAAAAGAATTGGATTTTATAAGAAAATAAATAAAATCACATAAAAGAATAAAATTCGAGAACTAATATGTTCACTCAATCAAATCTAAGCATGGGAGAGTAACTCGCTTCGGTGGTTATAACTAATTCCTATTTCGGGTTCTATTCAACCAACTAGTCACTAACCTAGCAGGACCTATTGATCTTCCACTAAACTAACTAGACCTCACAGTCCAGACCGGATTGGAGTTAATCTGCTACAACAAATTGCAGTTGATCAGTTGTCAAGCCTATACCATAAATAGGGTCCTTGTCCAAATGATTCATTTGGAACTTTGAAATAGGTACCAAATGATTCATTTTTACCATAAACAGGGTCATTGTCCTGAAAAGCATCTTTTCTCGTCGCAATGTCGACTGACAGTAAGTGCTGCCGCGATGTCGAGTGGCCTGACGCCATGATGTGACATACTATTTTGGCGATGTCATGACTTGGAGGAGATGACATCACGACATCAACCCTGAACTTTAAAACTTTGCTATTTGGTTCTATTTCAAGTTTGGGTTGACAAAGGAGCTTTCGTAAGCTCGATTAAGACACGAAATTGATTGTGTAACATGTTTTAGATGTGATTGACACTTAGTTTGCTTATGTAAATGATTATTTATTGCGTATTTGACTGTAGTTGCTTCGAAAACAAATGTGACATCTTGTAGCTCAAACCTGATGATTGGGTCAGGCGAGGGGTGTTACATAGAGTATCTATGCATATTTGACACATAATTTAATAAATAAAGCTCAATAAGTCTTAAGCATACTAGATCCCTTTCAGTTTGGGCTAACCTTTTATGATAGAAAATAATAAAAAGTTTCTTATTATATATATATATGTGATGTCGATATTATCCAACAATCTCCCACTTAGACCACATGTATATAAACTATTTACCTTATAATCACATATCACCATATAACTTTATCAACTCAAAATTTTACTATTATATCGGAAAGGTATTCCGAATAACATAATCCATTAATTTTGCAATGGCTTTCTTCAAGGTCATCATACACATGCGATTTGATCTCCCGCACATTTTCATCTCCTTCTTTTGATTAGAGGTACTCTTCTCTGTAAGTCCTGGAGGAGAATCAACCCTTAATGCAATGTTGAGATCTACGAGTATGAGAACTATCATAAGATTCTCTTGCCTTGACTTGAAGTTTGTGCCATTTAACATATAAAATATAATCAATCCATGTAATGATGTTGTTAGATATAAAAGTAGTTGAATCAAACAAAACAACCTCACATAAGACTTCAAATATAAACCAAAATAATAAATTCAAATAAAGGTAAATCTCATTTCAAGATACCGGACACTCCATTAACATTTCATTTTTGGAAAAAATATTAACTTGTAAGTAATATCTTGTTGTAGTAATTAAACAACGACAATAAAAACACGTCAAACAATAATTCTTCCTTTAGGTTGATTTATTACTCACATGTAAAATCGAATAATCATGACATGTTTATTATCATAGTTGTACATATAATTTTGTTAAATATTAACCTTCGTTTGGACCGATCAATATTAACATGACTTAAGTTACATGTACACAATTCTTAATATTTTAAACAAAATAATTTTAACAACAGAGGTCATCTTGGCAACTTATTATTTCAACTAAGTTATTTTAAAGAGTTAGTATTTGATACATTGGTGATTAGAGATGATCATGGGCCGGGCCGAGTTCGGGCCGAGCTCGGACAAAATTTTAGGCCCATTTTCTAAGTCTGGGCCCGACTTGGCCCGAAATATGGGCCTAAAAATTTGTCCAAGCCCGGCCCGAACCCGGCCCGACCCATATTAAATTTTTTTAGCTTATTTCATTAAATAAAAAATTTTAAAACAAATATTAAAACAAAAAACAAATAAAAATTTAGACTAAAACAATTCTTAAAACAATACACAAATTGAAAATATAATAAAAAGTGGTTATATTAAAATTGAAAAAAATTAGAACTAAAATAATAACCAAATTTATAATAAAACAAAAGTATATTTGATTAAAAATAAAAAATATATATTTAATATATAATTCAGGCCGGGCTGGGCCGAGCCCGGGCTAAAAAAGTTTTACCTGAGGCTCGACCCATTTTCTAAACGGGCCTTTTTTTGCCAAACCCATATTTTGGGCCTATATTTTTACCCCAACCCTCCCATTTTTCGGGTGGACCGTCGGGCCGGGCTGCCATGATCACCTCTACTGGTGGTGTACTATACCTTTATAGGATAATTATCAACCCTTAAACTTACTTGTAAAGTCTAAAAACTCCATCAATAATGTATTAATTATTATTCTTATTTAAAAAAAAGTATATACAAACATACCAAAGATGAAAATTAAAAATTTTGATTGTACTATAATTTACAAAATAACTCAAAACAATAAATTCTGCAACCTAATTTCGATTAGTGAAAGGACAGACTAATTTCGACCGGCAAAACACTTATTCCTAAAACAAACTTGCTTCAATAAAAAAAGAAAAACTTCAAAACTTTGACAGATTTTGGTCAACATTGGGCGATGAATTGGGATTCTTTTTTAATCACAAAAAGAAAACCATACTTAGGGCAAATTACTAATAAAAGCCCCTTTATTTTTAAAATTACCGAAATGAACCAGGTTCTAAATTAATTACCGGAATGGACTAATTTCCCCCAAAACGCTCCATGTCAGCGCGATGTCAGGGGATAAAGCAAGAAAACGCTTCCTCAAGGAAGCGCTTTGTCCACATGGACAGAAAACGCGTCCTTGAGGGCGCGCTTTGTGTCCACGTGGACAAAGCGCTTCCTTGAGGAAGTATTTTTTCCATTTTTTATGGTTAGGGTTTTCTACAATTAAGGTTACGGTTTTGGGGTTTTAAGGTTTTTAAATTTTAAGGTTTTAAGGAAAAAATTAAATAAGGGTTTAGGGTTTAGGTTAATTATAAATTTTAAAAAATTAGATTGGGGTTTAGTGTTTATGGTTTTAAGGAAAAATCAAATAAATTAGGGTTTGGGGTTACTTGAGTAAATTAATTATAAATTTTAAAAAAAATTAGATTAGGATTTAGTGTTTTGGGTTTTTAAAGAAAAATCAAATAAATTAGGGTTTGGGGTTTAGGGTTACTTAATTAAATTATTTGTTAATTTAAAAAATCTCCCATGTGGACGCTCTTTTGCTACAGTAGTTTTTGAAAAAATAATTTTGAGAAGACGTTTCTGAGCAAATAGTGTCAAAAACGCTTTAACTAGGATGCAGTGTTAGCAAAAGTACTGAAAGAAGCTCTCACGTAAACGCTCTTTTGCTACAGTAGTTTCTGAAAAAATAATTTTGAGAAGATGTTTCTGAGCAAATAGTGTCAAAAACGCTTCAAGCAGGATGCAATGTCAGCAAAAGTACTGAAAGAAGCTCTTTTACTACAGTAGTTTCTATTTGGCCTAAGGCTATAAATGAGGCAATTTTTTTCTCAGGTTGCATAAATTACAGCAAAAAAAATTAGAGAGGCTAAGAAGGATAGAAATTAAAGATGAGTGAATGTATTAGTGTTGTTATTTACTATGATGGTGAGGTTCGTCACACCGAGAACGGTGTTGTTTTTTTATCAGAGAATACAGTGCGACTGGTGTTTAACCAAAATATACATTTGACAGAACTTCGTAAAAGAATTAGGCATAAAATATTCGGAATGACGCCAATGAAAGTTTTGTCTATTAGGTATCGATTTTGTACTTCTGTTGATCTGGTGACATATGACTCGTTTGACATCAAAGGTGGTTGTAGCTTGAAGGCAATGGTGCAGACTCATCTCGCTAGTGGAGCACCATATATTGAGTTATATGTACAATTTGCATCGCCAAATGATGCATTTGCGACTGTTGTTCGAGAGGATTACACGATCCCTTCCCAACACTCCATTAGTGGGTTACAAAACACGGAACCACCCGTGTTTGGTAACGGTATAGAATACACAACCCTTGCACGACACTCCGTCAGTGGATGGGACATGAACCTCGGTGGGTCGATGTTTGATGCTGGAAATATGTACTACGGAACGACATCAACTTCTAGTGGTTGGCAATCTACATCCAATTAGGGATGTTATGAAATGCCAAGAAGAAGGGATGATGTATTCCCTACGACGTCCACCAGTGAGGGGACCTCGTACGTTGCAAATGATGGTGGGTTAGAAGATGAGTCCGATGTGGATCCACCTAGAGAGCCCGGCCCAGATGGTGCAGAAGTTACATTATTTTCTAAACTAGAGCCTATTCCAACCGAACCTGAAGATGTTGAGATGAAGAAGAAGATCCATGATTCAGGGCATACTCGCATCTAGCCCACATGCATAATGTCAATCTATCTGCAGATGATGCGTTGGAGTTTCCAGATCTACCACACAGAATACGTGATCATACAAGTTCATTATTAGATTTGGGTGAATTTGAAGTTGGTAAGGAGTATTCCAATAAGGATAGTTTTCTTGGTGTATTGAAATAACATAGCATCAATAACGGTGTTAACTACCATGTGGTTAAATCCAAATCTGATAAGTTTAAGGCGAAGTGTGCAGTGCAAGATGGTATATGTTCATGGAAAATCTATGCCTCATTGAGGAAAAGGACAGGGTTGTGGGAGATAAAAAAAGTATAAAGGTCCACATAAATGTACTACAGGTACAATATTTAGGGTTTTTGAATAATACTGTTATTATGTAATGTTGCATTATTTAACGTACTTCGTTGACAGGTATTTTACAAGATCATTCCAAGATGGATTCTGCTATGTTAGCTAGCTTAATACTGCCCACGGTGAAGGCAGATCCTAGGGTTTCAGTGCCGGCCTTAATTGCCAATATTCGTAGCCAAATGGAGTACACGCCCTCTTACCGCAAGGTTTGGATAGCTAAGCAGAAGGCATTGAAGAAGATGCATAGTGGGTGGGACGCTTCATATAATGAAATATGGCAGTTGTGTCAAGTTCTAGAGAGATACGTCCCAAGTTGCATAACAGCCCTTGAAACGGAACATGCGTACTAGAACAACCGATTGCTATGTGGATGCCAAGTGTTCAAATGTCTGTTCTGGACTTTTAAGCAATACCGAGACACATTTCTATACTGCAAGCCATTGGTACAAATTAACGGTACCTTTATGTTTGGTAGATATACCCATCGGCTATTGCTTGCAGTGACACAATATGGCAGTGGGAGAATTCTTCCAATACAATACACCTGGGGAGTCAGCTGATGATTGAGATTTTTTTCTATCTAGGTTAAGGAGGCATGTGTGCCCCCAACTTGATATTTGCGTTATTTCGGATCGGGGCATCGAAATACTAGCTGCAATTGAGCGACAGAGAAGCCTATGTCAGCGCACACACCATCGGTATTGCCTAAGGCACGTTGCTTCCAACGACTACAGGCAATATCCGTCTAAAAGTGAATGACGACAAGTGACCAATATGGGTATTTAGTCTCTATTAATATAATTTCGTTTTTCATTTTGAATTTATTATAAATGAAAGAGTGGTATGTAATATTTGCTATGAACTTATATTGGCAGGGTATGAAATAAGTAAAGACCATTTTCATGAGATGTTGGCAGTTTTGCGTTCAGTTAACGACGAATGCGCGGACTACCTCTGTAACATACCTTTCGAACAAGCGCACACAAGCATACGCACTATTTACCGATAACACCGGTTGTGCGAGAGACATATTTTCGTTTAGCGGTGCTATTTCCAAAGCTAGCAGCGAGTTATGCAGGTCAAATGCAGGGAGGCTATGTATGGTGTAGGAAGGTATTGCAAGAAATTAATAAGGCGAAGGCGCGGGCGAACACCATGCATACAGTGTGTCACGATTGAGACAACCTATGGTTTTGTTTGACGGAGTTTGACAGACCGCACCAAGGTATTACTGGCGGGTAATATCGTGTACACGTGAGAAATAGGACTTGCAACTGTGGGATGTTTGATGCACTTCGTTATCCATGCACTCATATAATTGCAGCTTGTCAGAATCTCCGTCTGGATCCCATGAGCTATGTCGACGAAGTGTACAAATTAGAATACATGTAGAACATCTGAAGACACGTATTCGCACTGGTCTCAGATGAACGTAAGTGGCCATCTGTATCGCTTGCTCCCTTTAAGCTGTTACTGGATAGAAAATTGCGTCGCAAACCAAATGGTCGACCTTGCTCGACTAGAATACATAACAATATGGATATCCGAGAAACAGCCAATCAACAGAAGTTGTGTGGATGGTGTAGGAACCTAGGCCATACAAGTAGATCATGTCCAAATCGCAATAGTTGATAGTTGTTGTAAAAAAACTATGTTGTATTATTTATATTTTATTAAATGAAATAATATAAAAATATTCAAAATATTTCCTTTTATTTTATTACATGAAATAATATAAAAATATTCAAAATGTTTGTACAAATATATTAAAATAAAAATTAATGTTCGTGGCCGCCAGATTCAGTGTCACATGGAGGTCGTCGACGGTTACGCGCTGGATTCCTCCTTTGTCCAGCTTTCGGCGGGGGTTGTGGTTGCTCCAGTAGGGATTCTGATTCCTCCGGTAGGGATCTGGTTGTCGGTGTTGGGAGGATAAAGGTGATGGGGATTGGTAAAAATAAGAGCTCCCCGATGGCCCCTCGTGCGATCCCTCGTGCGACGACGGCATATAGATCGATGGTCCACTCGGAGTAATCAAAAATGCAGATGAACCGGGCCATGCATTCTAACCTGCCATAGGACTAGAAAAAGGAAACATATAAGGGTTAGGATACATAAAAGGACTAGGAGACACACCTGACATTATTTGAAAAAGGCTGTGCTGTGGGTGTCGTCGGTTAAAGTGTTGGGCCCAATGACTGTGTAGGTGTTGTTGCTGGGCCGAGTGATTGTGATGGGCCTGCGTCGTCGTCCCTTCTTCTTGGATTGAAAGGGCCACGTCGTTCCTTTTGGACACGCAATTGCCGTCGCCTCTCCTTTTCCGACAATAAATATGGCTTGCCATGGATCTTAAACCATGGCATGTATTCCAGCACGCACGCTAACTCTAGAACAATGATCAATTCCCGAGTAGGTATATAATTATACCGATATTCTCACATTTAGATATAGTGTGACCAAAATCTCGACCAATCCGTATGCAATTGTTGTAAGTCGATTCTGTGATGATCATCCAACACCTTAGGTGCCACAGGAATCGGTTGTCGGAATCTAAATTACCATAATACTCTGTCTGACTGGTGTATCTCCACGATAGCATAGTTGACCAATGGGACCTTCACATGCCAAATGTTCGGATTTTGAAAGAATTCATCTTGAATTACTGCCCGAATTTCCAGATCCTCGTATGGTGTCCATTGAAACTATATGAACATGATGGAAATATTAGTTATATACATAATACTAAATACTAAATACGAATCGATTATCTCATTATGTATATCTATTTTATTTAATACTTACTTGTGCTTCCGACCGTTGGTCTAATAGAAGCCGTATATCTTCAAGAGAGGTAGGCAATCCAACATAACTTGCCGAATAGTTCCACCTAATTAAATAAATTTTTAGCATACGATTATATTTTAAATTTACGTAATAATTGTAAAATCTAATATAAAATTTACCTCATTATGAGTGGGAATGTATATGGGTGGTCCACTCGAGGACGTAAAAATGAAAAGCGAAATCGTGCCCATTATTGCAGTAATGATAGGCAACCTCCGATTTTTTCTTTATTCGGTCGTGTCGCCCCTCACATCTCCCGGTACAATGTTGCCAACACGGCAGACCCCCAACTAAATTCACCAGTTGCTCTAAAATCAACGAGTTTCAGCAGCCATCTCAGATGTACAAGGTTTCGTGGCAACTCCGGCATCAGATAACCTCTAATTATCTCAAGAATGTATGCCCGAGCATATCATATTCTTTCTAGTTCGGTAGAATCATCATCTAGCTCTGGGAATGTGTCTCGTAACCAGCCCATCTCGATTTGACCTCCGTTAATATTATCCGGAATAGCACCCAAAAGCTCGTAGCATACCGCTCCCCAATCACCAGATTGAACGGACCCAATGACTGCGTACCCGTCCACCGGCAATCCAAATTGCAAATTCATTTCTTCCAAAGTGATAGTACACTCTCAACATGGAAGATGGAACATATGTGTCTCGGGTCTCCACTTCTTCATCAACGGACTAATGAGTTTCGGGTCCAACTTGCACCCCCGGCCTATCGTCGCCACATGCCAAAAACCCGCTTCCCGCAGGTAATTCTCTATCAACGGTGATAGAGGACCAGGCATATTATGGATATAGCATTGCAATATCCGATCTACAGACTTTTATAAGAAATAATAAAATAAAAATCATTTAAAATTGCATAAATAAAAAAAAACTTAAAAAATATTTAAAAATTAAATTTAACACTTACCATTTTCATTTGTTCGACAGATATGTGTTTATCATCGAAACGAATTAATTCTCCGGCCATTGCTAACACGATCAAATTTTTTTTATTTAAAAAAATAAATTCAAAAAAATAAAATTAGAACTTTTTTGAAAAAAAATAAAGAGAGCTTTGGGAGAAATTTGAGAGAATATTGAAAGATTGAAGATGGAAAGGATTTAAGTGTGAAAAATGAAAGGGGGAGATTTTATAGTTTTTTTTTTTTGACCATTGGGGGGTTACCAACAGTCAAAAAAATAGCCGTTGGTACTGTTCATACACGGGGAAAATGCTTCCACAAGGAAGCGCTTTTTCCACGTGGACACAAAGCGCGCCCTCAAGGACGCGTTTTCTGTCCATGTGGATAAAGCGCTTCCTTGAGGAAGCGTTTTCCTGCTTTATCCCCTGATATCGCGCTGACGTGAACGCGTTTTGGGAAACCGGTAATTAATTTAGGACCTGGCCCATTTCGGTAATTTTAAAAATAAATGAGCTTTTATTGGTAATTTGCCCCATACTTAACCAAAAAATTTTCTTTTCCGTCACACTCTTGCCAAAATCACAATAACTTTTTTTTTCCTCTTAAAATCGTTATACTGATTTCTTCAACAGAATTTTATTCTTAAAAAACATTATTAATACATAAAAAATTCTAAAAACTGAATTCATTAATAATCAAAACCTAAAACTTAACATATATTAATTGAAACACCATATCGAAATCTTAAACTTAAGATCGAATAATTTCAAAAGTAAATAATTAAAAATTAATTTAGTTCTAATGAATCGACATGACTTTTATACCCTTGTTGAAACGGTAAAAATTAATATAAATTTTAATAAATTAGAATATGTCATGTCAAATTATTAATAACAAAACTAGGCGTGGAAGCATACTTGAATTTATTGATATCTTGAAATCTTGTGTCTTTGACTCTCTCTATTCGAATATAAGATGTAAAAAAGTTACGTATGTGTAATTTGAGATCATAACCCTACTATATATTTTTTGTATATTATTCTGAATTTTAATGAGTCAATTATTAAATAGAAATTAGTTACTAGAGCATCTACGTATAATTAACCTATAATTTATTTAATAATTTAATTTGGATTAACATCATAAATAATAATATGTAATTATATATATATGTGAGGTTGATGTTATTCAACATTTTGAGGTCAATGCATGCTGTAGCCCTGCATATTAAATAAGAATTGATCAAGGAAAAACAAGTTGTTCCACAAGAAAATATGAATAAAAATTGGATCCGTGAATTAAGAAGATGAAAGATAAGATTTTCTTCTTTCGTTTTAATAAATTATTCCAAATCCCAATCTTGGACTTTTATGATATGGGCTCCATATAAGTCAGAAAAAAATAAACGTTTGCCACTGTTATAAATGTCGTTTTAGAACTGCCTATTCATAAATTTCTGTGCATTTGATTAAACTTTCTGCAAATTCTTACCCAAACCCAGAATTACGGGAAACTAAAAGTCAGGATGATGAGTTCACAACAAAGTACAACAAAGGAAGAGGAAGATTGCTTACGGGCAATTCAATACGCTACTTCAACAGTGCTTCCTTTTGCTTTGAAAGCCGCCGTTGATCTTGATTTATTCGAGATTATAGCGAAATCGGGTCCAGGTTCCATGGTTTCTGCTGCTGAGATTGTCTCCAAACTTCCAGCTAAGAACTCTAAGGCTCCCGAAATCATCGATCGTATACTTCGATTTCTGACGGCCCATTCGGTCTTGGATTGCAAGCTTGTTACTGATGAAGACGGAAACACGACGAGAGTATATGGTATTGCTTCTATCGGCAGATACTTTGCTCAAAATGAAGATGGAATTTCCTTAGTTCCAATGCTGCATTTGACTATGGATAGACATATGATGGAGTGTTGGTTAGCCTTCTTTTCCTGTGACTCTTTATATCATATTTCTGGTCACCTCTTTCGTCCCTTTCAAAAATATTAAACTAACATAATCCTAGTCCATTTCAAAAAAATAACTAAAGATAATTAATCATTATAATTAATATTTTTCATTAATTATAAATAAATAATGATATAATAATAAATTTGTAAATATTGAAAGGTTAATTTGTTAATACTATACATATAAATATTGCTTGACCAAAACAAAGACATGTAAATGTAAATATTGAAGGCTAATAAATATTGCTATAGTAATACTGATTTCTTAATATTAGTAATGTAGATATTGCTGGACTAAAAAAATCATGTAAATATTGAGGTTTGATTTGTTATTGTATTAATTAAAATTATATACAATTGATGAAAAATAATAATAATGGTGACTAATTATCTTTAAGTACTCACTTTAAAAATTACAAGGATTAAATTACTCTGGATTTTTAAAGTGCCTAATTTTTCAAAACCAAAATTTAGAGGGCTAGGAATATATTTTTACCAATAATTTTCTGCCATTAAATATATATATTAATAAGAATATTATCTTTATTTAATATGATAAAATATTGGTCAATTCAATATTACGATTATAGTGATGTATTCAATTGTTAGATTGTTAGGACATTAATCATACAAAAAGTTTTAAAAGTGTATAATAATTATTTAGTTTTACACAGCTGATTCATTCAATTGTTATCTTTTATATTATTTGTCCTATTTTAAAATGTGATAATGAATATCTATACTATTTTAAAATCTCGATTAAGTTGATGTCACGAGCTAACCAAGTACTTAGTTGATTAGGAAATAATTAGTATACCTTTTTATTAAATGACTACTACAATTTTTTTATGGATTTTTTTTATTTTTTCATACTTTTATATAGTTTTTAAATAAAATAATTGTTACCACATAAAGTCGTTAATTGCTTGAACTATCATAGTTGAATGAAAGTGCTTGATGATAGTGACTACTACGGCTTGGGACTACGAAATTTGTGTAAAAAAAAACAAATAACACAAATGTTTGTTTAGGCAGTTCGGTTTCCCTATGTCTGCGAAGCCTAACTTAGTTAGTCACACTTTATCACTCCCAAGTATAGATATCTCACCTTTGTACCTAAAGTTTAGAACACTTACCTCTAAATTCTCCCATTGAGAATTTAGATTGTAAACTCTAATGGTTTTGCAATTCAATTGCACTCTCTCAAAATATCTCCACAATGAACAAAACAAAATGCTCTCAATAAAGCTCCCTACTAAACTTAGACAAGCCTCAAAAACATATAGGATTCAACTTACTAACATTGAAATTAAATTAATAAAAAGCAAACCCTTAAAAATAGCAATTACATAAGATACTAATAAAAGCATAATCTAATAAAGATGTGGTCTTTTAAAATCAGTAGCAAGATCTCAATCAATTCTCAACATAACACGGGTTGAATTGATTCACTCGAATCTAATCCAATCTTCAATAGCCACATATTGCTTTCCATAGATGGACCATAACATCTTCAACATATCAGCACATTCACTAATCTAAAGATTTTGCTTCATTAAATTGGCAACTCAATTATGGAAAGTAACTTCATTGCCTTAGTGGAAGTTTGCACTAGGCACTACCATGTGCTAGTCAGCTTATTTAGCACAACTTGTCACATCCATCTTCACAAGGTAAGCTTCAATCCAGCTTGATCTTCCTTAATATAAGCATACAAAAGATCATAAAGTCAACCTATATCTTCTTAGATAGCATATCTCAACATAAAAGGTAAATAGATTACATAAGAATCCTTGAAAAGTAATATTGCTTGCTTCAATCTCTTCTCTAGTAATAAACACAAGATTGGCTGCACAAAATCCTCAAAAAGAGATGAGCAAATCATTAAGATATTTTGGTCAAACATGCAACAAATAAGGCAAGTTTCATGTCTAGTGTAGTGATTCATCAAAGTGGAAACTTCAATCAGCCACTTCAAAAACTTGCCTCAACAAGAACTAAAATTAACATGTCTAGGGATTGAACTCATGTTTAACAAATTTATGAATTCATTACCACTACACCAATAATAATTCTTGAATAAACTTTAAAAATATTAAATTTTAACATAAAATGTTTTCGCTCACCAAATTTTTGTATATAGATAATGTCACCAATTGATTTTTTGTCACAAGCCAACTCGACACTAATTCGATTGATACAACATCATGATTATCAATTGTAGTGCATTTAAATTTGTAAATATGATGTATTTATGTATTTAAAATTTTTTTTTGCTCACAATTTAATCTAATCTTTTTTATTTTAATATGGTACATATTGTACCATCCCAAGCCTGACTCGATCGTCGAATACGAACCATAGGATACCACATTCGTTACCGAAGCAACTGTAATCACAAACATTCATATGAAAACATATTATGAATAAAAATTAGGCAAAAAACAAATTAAACATGACATTTGATAGTTACTGAGTCTCAAACGAGTTTATAAAATCTCGAAAACCAATCCGAGAACAAATAATGATCATACAAAAAGGTTTTCAAAATTTGAAGATAAGCATCAATACCCACATTAGGTACCAATACCGTTTTGGCATTCTGTTCATTTTACAAAATTTATCTAGAGTTTTCTAGTATCTATACTTAGAATTTGGTATCGATACTTTAATACAAATACTGATACTTATTATGGCATCAATACTAATTTAGCAATCTATGTAACACCCCTAATCCGTATCCGTTGCCGGAACAGGGTTATAGAGTATTATAAGAATAAACTGATTAAATACAGACATTTCATATTATTATTTAACATTCATGACAGATATTATTCATAAAGTCCCTTATGAGAGCCCTTGAGGCGCAAAACATACATTAGAAACAAATCGGGACTAAATCGGAAACTCAGAGAATTTTTCGTGAAATTTCAAAATTTTCTAAAGCGCAAGGGTCACACGCATGTGTGGTCAGGTCGTGTGGTTCAACGGTCAAGTGACACACCTGTGTCTTAGGCCGTGTGGTATTTGAAGTAGGGTACACGACCGTAGCCTGTGTAACTCTCTGACTTGTAATATTTTTAAGTGTAGGGGTCACATGACCAAGCCATACGTCCGTGTGCCAGGCCGTGTGATTAATTCTGAGCATTCTGTTTTAAAATTTTAAGATGTAGGGGACACACGACTAGAACACACGCCCATGTGCTAAGCCATGTGTCACATACGGCTGAGACACATGCCCGTGTCTCTGCTTGTGTGGACAAAATAAAGTCATTTCTAAGCCTTATTTCTCACCCAATCTTGTCTTCCACCTACACCAACACTTAAACACATTCTCAATCCAATACAAGACATTTAAATCAAGTCAAAACCAAGTCATATACATAATATTTTCATTACATGTATTCATAAACTCTATCTTGCCTAATTTATAAAATTCACATATATTCATATTTTACCAAATATGCTATCTTGATCCATTCATCCATATACTTACCATCATTTGACCATTTCAAACATAGATAAAGTATATTAAGACTATTTACACATCAAAACTACCAAACATAGCCATTTAAATGGTTATTTACAACCAAAATATGTATATGCCATCAATGGCCAAGTTAACCTCTACATGTCATTGCAACCAAAATTAGTTTCATACTTGTACCGAAAATGGGCCAGTGGATAGTGGGAGTGATCTCTGCTAAGCTTCCAACCCAATAAGCCTCCGAGAACTATAAAACAGAATAAATACAACTGAATAAGCACTTAGTGCTTAGTAAGTCCGTATAACGAAAAATTTACTTACCATTGATTTACATTTATAATACACATACAAGAATACATCCAAAGTAATTTGGCCACTAGCCTAACACACATAACCTCAACAAACATGTTAGTCATGTATTTCATGTAAATATCAATAACAAGGATGAGTTCATCAAATATCGAGTTTCCAAGTATTTCATGTATATACATATAATGATTTCATTTTGATTTCATATGTACTTATGTTAGAATTTCACTCGTTGCATCATTTGAAATCTCGATAGATACTTAGGTAGTACACACGAAGTGTACAATACTATAAATTCATCAATTCATATTCGGGACTTTTACAAGTACATAAACAGAAAGCTCTCTCTCAAACCTATATAACGGGATGCTCATGTGAGCATGTAATGGGAAGCTTATCCGAGCTTAATAACGGGAAGCTTATAAGAGTCATATTCAGAATGCTCATGCGAGCATATAACGGGTAGCTCCGAAGAGCACTTAATCAAGAAGCATCGGATAACCATATAACAGGAAGCTCAAGTGAGCAATAATGAGAAGCTCACAAAGAGCCTATAATCAGGAATCTCACAAAGAGTCATATACGGGACGCTCATAAGAGCTGTAGTGTGCCCACAACACATGTAGAGCCATGATCGATCGAGATGCTCCGAAGAGCATTTAACGGGAAGCTCACGAGAACTATTTAACGGGAAGCTTGAGATGGCTTGTAACGAAACGAGACGCTCTTTCAAGCTACAGTATGTCTGCAATATATGGAGGACCACTACAATTTCAAGAAACAGAACCCTATAGTCAATCGAATTTCATTCATTCAAACGAGATTTAACATTTATCGGGTATTTTCCAAATATGTAATCAGATTTCATATACATGGCCAATACACAATTCACATACAAGTCATTCAAATTAATTCAAACATATAATTGCACAATTAAGTTACACGAACTTACCTTGACAAATGTTCGTGAATCGTAATATACTAATTCGATACTTTTTCCTTTCCTCAATCCAATTTCGTATTTTATCTTTCCAGATCTATATGAGTAAATTTAACTTAATTTAATACAATTCATAATCAATTCAGTTCATTTCACATTTTAAGCAAAATTATCATTTTGCCTTTATACTTTAATTAATGATGATTTTGTCCCTAGGCTCGGAAAAATAAAATTCATTCAATTTAGTCTTTATTCCAAGCCTAGTCAATTTTTACTTATAACAATAACAGTCCATGAATTTCTTAAAAATAAAAAAATTTCATGAATTTTACAACTTATCAATTTAGTCCCTAAATCATGTTTTCATCAAAATTCCCTTAACAAAAGATGTTTATCTATCAACAACCTTTCATTTTATACCATAAAACTTCATAATTCAACTATATTCATCCATAAAAAAATCCTAGAACTTTGATAATTTTGCAAATTAATCCCCAAAATAGCTTATATTACGATCTCGAAAACATAAAAATTACTAACAACGAGACAAAAATTCATACCTAATTAAGCCAAGAAAGCTTGCTTGAGCTCTTTTCTCTTAGCTAGAGTTTCCATAAAAAAATTGAGAAAGATGATGATAAATGATGATATTTTTTATTATTTATCATCTTTTCATCTTTTTCTTTCCAATTTCATCCTTTTCTTTAATTAAATTTCCATGGATGAATCGTCATCCTCATCTACTAACTTCTGTTAATGGTCTATTTTCCATATAAGGACTTCAAACTTTGAATTCCATAGCTATTTGAGACATATAGCTTCTAGAATTCAACTTTTGCATTTCATGCAATTTGGTCCTTTCCATCTAATTAAGCATCAAATCTATAAAACTTTCTTAACGAAATTTTCATAAGATTTTCCTATCATAATTCAGACCATGAAATAATATTAAAATAATTTTTTTTTGGAATCAGATTTGTGATCGCGAAACTACTGTTCCGATTTAACTGAAAACGACTGTTACAATCTATTTGTTGGAAAAATTCAAGGAAATGGTCAAGTACCGATACCCTATCTTTAGGTATTGATACTTCCAAACGGAAGTGGTAAAATGAATTTTCAAAAAACATACCAACTCAAGTCATCTAACATATTTCAACATCCATAATCAACAACACAACCATAAGACATTAGCTATGCACTTAATCTATCCACACTTCAAGCATTAACTATTTCAACAAATCTTCATGCCAATTCAATCCATGAAATTTAACACTTTTCAACTAGCTTACAAAACTATTAGCATAGTTTCACCATTAATCTAATTAAATCATCAAACAAACATTATCCTCATAAAATCATGCCAAACCAATCCACTTATTATAACACATACATAGTTCTCACACAATCACATACAATTTCATTCAAAACTTTGCTAACCATTAATTTAGTTAATCATATCATCACTTATATAACTTATCATCAAGCACTTCCAATTATATATATATATATATATATATATATATATATATATATTCATATATACATATTCACAAGAACTTGAAAATCAAGTTCAACTAACATGTAAAATACCTATATACATTAATAGAGCATACACAAACTATTTAACTTCTATATTCGAGTATTCAAACATAACAAAACTCAAGTAACATTCTTAAGTACATGCCAAATTTAATTAACCACAAGGAGTTCACCGACATGTTGAGTCCGAGATATTTACTAGATGCAAAAGATGATAAACAAAATAAAAAACTTAGTCTAACTTGCAAACGAGAAACAACCAATTATTAAGTAATTAACTTAACAACATATTTATAATCATATTGTTGTGAATAAGTTATGAATTATACCAATACATAACATTATATTAAATGTATCTGTTATACTATTTTAATATACTAAATCTTTCAAACTTCGTACCCGTCTACCAAAATAATGTTTGCTTAGTGCTCGTCACCATGTATTTGGCACCCAGTGCCTCATCGGACTAGTCGAAGTATTTGCGCTCATCACTCATCTATGTATTTGGCCTCATCGGACTAGCTAAAGTATTTTTCTGCACGTTTTTTAGTAACAATTTCCATTGAATTTTAATTCAATTCACATCACATCAACCACCATTCTAAACTCAATTCATCCATTTATCTTAACTCAATCAAAAATCAATTTCATACTTTCATGAAAAAAATACTACTTTCTATTGTATTCAGTTTAGTCCATCTCGAAAATCAACATTTTATACCAATTTAATTAAGTTAATCAATCTCACTTTTTAATATTTAATAATACTAAATAATGAAGATATCTAGTAATTTAGATGTGTTATAGTGTGGGATTACAAATCATAAACTCTAAAATATTCAGTATACTAATCGTTTACTAAATTCTCATGGGCCAATTATCAATTCAGTATCAATTCAACCTTTGTAGCTGTATACATGTTTTCATATTTCAAATAGCAATTCATATACATTTTAACCATGTAATATCAACATATACATATCAATTTCATAATCAATCATAACATCCACTAATTTCCATTCAACTACACTAATGTACCTCAAAATGGTACCTAAATCATACCAATTCAATTTATACAAATCTAACCCATATCATATAACATGCAACCATTTATAATCCATTCAATTTCAACCTTTGTAGCTGTATACACTTTTCATATTTCAAATAGCAATTCATATACATTTTAACCATGTAATATCAATATATACATATCAATTTCATAATCAATCATAACATCCACTAATTTCCATTCAACTAAACTAATGTACCTCAAAATGGTACCTAAATCATACCAGTTCAATTTATACAAATCTAACCTATATCATATAACATTCAACCATTTATAATCCATTCAATTCCATAGTATTTACTTCATACCATTAGTCAATTGCTACTTAGACTATCTATTTCACATATATATATTTCACAACATCAAACATTACCACATTAAAGGCTACAAGTATAACTTATACTGATACTATCTCACAACATAACCATTTGATACCACATATATGTTCATATCTATTATATATTTCATATTTTTCGATTTAATCCTTTTGATGCCAAAACATTATATAATAATTCAACTATAAAGTAAAACAATATAATACAATTATATCATTAATTAATAAAGTAAGTCCCATATGAATTTACTTGACAAAAATAATAACAAGCAAGGCGTCGAGGACTAATCCATAATTTGTCTTTTCTCAATTATTCTTTAATTAATTCAATTCTCAATCTATAATAATTCATTTTAATTTATCAATTCTAAACATCTTATAACAGCATATTATAACCATGTATCAATTCAATTTCATTTTCAGATATCTCTTAAAATTTTTTATTTTATTCAATTTAGTCCCTAAAACTAATTGCTATAACTTTCAAATTTGAGCTTCAATTCTGAAACCGATCTATATTACATCCTTCTACAACCTTCTATTATAAAAATACAAAACATAATATCAATTTCAAAATTCATACACCTTAGTCCCTATGTTAAAAATTAGCAATTAAATTTTATAAACTAATCATTTTCACTTATAAGCTTAAAATCTACCAATTTAATACCAAACACTTCAAATATTCATCAATGACAATTTTAAAAACTTTAAATGTTTTAAAAAATAATGCTCAAATTAACTAAATCAAGCTTCTACGATCTTAAAAAAAATTGACTTAAAATAACTTACCAATCAAACTAACAAAGTTGAAAAAGCTTGAAATCCCTGTTTCTTTCTTTGTTTCGTGAAGAAGAAAAGATGAACATAGTGGTCTTATTTTATTTTCTTTTAGTTTAATATATATACCGTTATTAATATTAATTAATTTAATATAATTAAAACAAATCATGTTTCAATATACTAATATAATAAATTTATAATAAAATAAAAATTAGTGGAGTACAACTTACCTCCACCACCGTTTGGCCACATAAAATGAGTAAAATCACTCCTTTGGTCCCTTGATTATTTAAAATCCATAGTGGTAAATTTTTGTGATTTTTATAATTTAGTCATTGTTCCTTAATTAACTATCTAAATGACAAAATTAATGGACCAAACTTTAAATAATCTTTATACTAATCTTGTAAATATTATTATTTAATATTAATAGGCTTAAAAGTAAAAAATGGAGTCTCAGAACCACCATTTCTGACAACATTGAAAAACGAACTGTTAAACATATTCCATGTGTTATTATGGTCAATTAGTTTTAAACCATGCGTTTTACTATTTATTGTAAGTTATTCTTAAACACACATTTATATATATTTTTTGGTAGATAAGGAAGCTAAATACATATAACCATAACAAGAATTATACCTGACACCAATACTGTCTTGTAGAATCTCTATCTCGATCATCTTGGGGGGAACATCATAAATTCTCAAACCAAGAGGAACATTTCTTCCTAATGCTGCCATAGAATCTCCAACCATATTCGTTGTGCGTGGAGTAAACATTACCTTTAGATGTCAATCCCTTGCTAACAGCTCTCTGACGATTCGTGCTAGACTCCCTTTGTCTCCTCTGTCTGACCATTAAGCATATTGATCGCAATCAAACAATCACTTTCCACCAATAATTGCTTTACGCCTCTTTTCCAAGCTATATCCAATCTGTCCATGATTGTCCATAATTCTGCATCAAGTACAGAACAAACGCCTATATTCCGACTATAACCAGTAACCCATCTACCTTGAGGATCCCAAAAAAAACCCTCAGTTGAGGCTCGACCAGTAGTCAAGTGTCTTGAGCCATCTGTATTCAACTTGCACCAGTCTCTAGGTGGTGGTGGCTAACTAGTAAAAGACATTGTTGGATCATTCTGTTGATTTCTCCTACTGTCCGCCAACGTGATTGATTTCGCAAAGGCCATACTTCCAGCAACCTTAATTGAAGCCTCACCAAATTCTCCATTGAAGAGCGAGTGTTTTGTTGTTTCCATATTTTCCAAGTTATAATCCCAAATAAAATATTCCAACAGACACCTTGGACAATAGCCTCATTAAAATCTAAAAGATTTTTTATCAACCATTCTTCCAAATTTAATGAAAGGAAAATATCCAACTTGTCTGATGGTACAAATTTTACCCAGACATTTCAAGCTACCAAGCAATCTCTCACCGCATGCAAAGGTGTTTCAACCCCACTCCCACATAAATCGTAAAAATGGCTATCAACCATTCCCCTCCTACACCGTTCTGAATTGGATAGGAGTCGATTGTGTAATAGAAGCCAAAGGAACTGTCAAACCCTCCGAGAAACATGTAATTTCCATATTAACTTCCATTTTCGATCTCGTAAGAACCAATCACCATGTGCGAATTTACTGTATCCACTAGCTACTGTGCATGTCATTATTCGTTAACCTCCATGCTGTTTGGTCTTCCCCTGTATCGTCTTTTGGGGGATGAATACCTACAATATACAAGAGAACTTCCCTTAGGAGATCCCTTTCAAAATACTCCTAGTTCCATTCTCCTTCTAATATTACCATTGCATATACTGTGGCATCCTGAAAAATAGGTCTTGCATTAGTGCAATACTTAGATAAAGGTCCCAACTCTTTAATCCAGTGATCAGTCCAAAACCTTACTCTCTTACCGTTTCCTATATGCCAAAAGAGGCTACTTCAAAGTTTAGCCCAAACACTCGAAATAGATTTCCAAGTAAAACTGCAACATCATCTTTCAATGTTTTGTGGACAATCCTCATCAATTTTATATTTTGACTTGAGTATCCTGACCCACAAGGCATCTTTCTATAATAGGAAATTGAAACCAAGTTTAAGAAGAAATGCCTTATTTTGATATTGAGTATCCCCCTCGGTCTAGTGGTAATATTTTTCCCGACCAACCAGTGCTATTTTCTGAGAAATATTATTCGATCCCCAAATAAATTGAAGAATAAACTTTTCAACCTCCTGGCAAACACCCAATGGGATAAGAACCGACTGCATAAAATAATTGGGAATTGATTGCAATACTGATTTTGCTAAGGTAACCCTACCTGCTAATGACAGAAGTTTCCATTCCTATCCAGAAAGCCGCTTCTTCAATTTCTCAATGAAAAATGCATAAGTGCCTTTCGTAACTCATGAGTGTAGTAAAGGAACAGCCAAATACTTACTGAGATCATCCGTTCTTGTCACTCCTAAGTATTCGCTTATCTCATTTGTTACTGAATTATCCACCATGGCTGAGAAATAAATTTGAGACTTCTGATTATTGACTTTATGCCCTGAGAAATAACTAAATTGCATTAGCATTTCCTTGACAATTCTAGCCTGTTCAAGCTCTGCTTTACAAAAGAGCACAAGATCATCCGACAAAAATAGATAAGATAACCTAGGTCCATCTACAGAAAACTGCATAGATTTTCATAACCCTTCTTCAATTGCTTGTTGAATATAGTGACCCAGTCTTTCCATGCACGAAACAAACAAGTACGAAGATATTGGATCACCTTGCTGCACCCCTCGAGTTGGTATGAATTCAAGATTAACCTCTCCATTCCACAATACTTGCATTGAAGATGTTACACAATTCGTAACTAAATTACAAATTGTTGATGGTAACCCAGCAGTCTTAAGAGTATCCTTCAAGAAATCTGATCAGATTCGGTCATAGGCTTTCTTTAAGTCTATTTTGATCACCATCCAACCAATCCTATCTTTTGAAGTGCACATCGTATGTATAGCCTCCTGAGCAATTATAATGTTGTCCATAATTGAGCGACCCGACACAAAACTAACTTGTTTTGGAGACGTAAGCTTCATCATGATTATTTTTAGCTAGTTGACTAAAGTCTAGGTAATGATCTTATATAACACTGAACAGAGGCTGATTGGTCTGAATTGAGAAAAAGCCTCCGGGTTATTCACCTTTGGAAGTAACACTAGCAGGGTAGTATTCAGACTTGGATTCAAAGGTCGACCCGCAAACACATCTTTTACTACACGACATACCATCCAAAGTTGCCTTTACTTCCAAATCTGTCACCTCCATACAAAGGTTATGTATTTCACCATCATTTAGCTGGGGAAAGTAATTCACACGCATCAATCTCCCGCTAATTGTTCCTTCTATAGTATAGAGATTTTTGAAAAAATTAATAGCTTCTTCTTTCAAAACATCATTGTCAAAACTCCACGACCCATTGCTTAATTTTAGAGCCTAAATCCTATTATTTCTCCTCTTATTCAGCTTCTGTCTATGGAAATATTTAGTATTCCTATCCCCACTAATTAGCCAATCACAACGTGACTTCGGCTTCCATAACAGTTCCTCCAAATCTAGAATCAATTCCATATCCTGCCTTAGACAAAAATCCAACTTCCTCAAATTCCTCATTAGTTTATCTTCTAATATACGTTCCACCCCTTTAGTCCTAGCCATTACTTCTTTCTTTTGAAAAGACTACCAAAAGTGTTAAGATTCCATTCCTTTGCTACACCTACAAAATTATTGACAGTCTCCATAATATCCCCATTAAAATTCCAGTTTCCTTTAACCAATTCAAGAAATATTTTATGAGATAACCAACTATAAAAAAATGAAATGGACGCAAACCTTTTTTCTTCTCTTTCCCATCAAACGTAATAAGTAAAAGTCGATGGTCTGATTTTAATCCATGGAGATGTCGAATTGCATAATTTGGAAATTCATTAACCTATTCCATATTTCCAATTCCACGATCTAGCCTTTCAAAAGTTGTACCCCTGTTCCAAGTGAATTTGGGGCCAGAGAAACCTAAATCAATCAAATTGTGATCAGACAAAAAAGCTTTGAATCTCCTGCACCCGTCTCCTCATCAAATTTGGACATTGATAATCAACTGTGTCCAAAATAGCATCCAAGGTTCCCTTGTAACCCCCACTATCTTACTTAGAGCATTCCATAAAATTTCACGTTTCCTCACATCTGGACTCCCATATACAACTATCCAATGAAATGCTTTGGCCTTTTGAACCATAAAGAGTGACATATGAATGAATTGGAAATGGCTTACCTGGATATCTATCGAAACGGATTCATTCCATAGCACCCAAATACCACCAGCAAAACCTCGCGCCTCCACTCTATGAGAGAATTTAAAACTCGAATTCAAGATAATTGAATCTGCTCGAACCCCACTTATCCTGGTTTCTAACAATACAACCACATCCACAGCAAAGTCACAAATATATTCTTTCAGAATATGATTAAATCGAGGGTGTGCGCATCCTTGACAATTTCAACTAAGAAATTCGGAAGCATAAACATATAAATTAGAAAGAAAAGAAAATCCAACCCCGAATTTAACATTTAGCCTGGAAGTTCCCCTCATCGCTTTCCGCTTCTAATAGCTCTATCCATCTTCTCTTAGCACTTCAATATTCCTTATTGCAGAATCAATCTGCTCAGAGATGTTCTCCACTAGATCCACCACCGGCATCATAGCATCAACCTTCTTCTTGTTTCGCAACCCATGATGGTTTTGGTTTCTGAACTTACCCCATTTCACAGTATAAGGTTATGGTGGGACGGAGGAAGATGGCCCACCTTCCAAAAACTTCAACCCCAACGTATTCGACATGTTCTTACCCTTAACCAACATAATATTCGGGTCCCAATTCTCCTCCACCACAACCACCTTGTGATTCCCCTTTTCTTCTATAATTTTTTTTTGTTTTCGCCTAACGTATGAAAAGCCACCATCGTCCCAATTTTGTGAAGACTAGTTTCCTCATGTGGCTCTTTAACTTGACCACTTTTTTGTTGTGGCCCACTAGATCTAAACTTAACCCCATTCAATCCTTTCTTCCTAAGCCCAGATCCTTGCAATGCTTTTCCTTTGTTTTTGGACCCACTCAAAGATGACCCACTAGCTTCACCCAAGGAAAAGCCTAACCTGGGCATAATAACATTTATTGTACTCGATGAATTCCCATCCATATTTCCAGTTGTACCATCCCCTAATTCCTCATTCAAATCAATAATCAAGGAAAATCTTCATCCATTATTCATTTTTTGTTGATTAGTCTACATTTTAGCATTCCTCCTTAACGCGAAACAACCATCCAAGACCCAAATTCCTCTGTTTCCTCCCTACGATTTAGTTCCGTCATCGTTGACGATTTGACAACAGTAGCCTCCTACTCCTGATCCATCGGTGGGTTTTCCTTCTGTAGTTTAGGACACACCTCCTTCTGGTGGTCGTAGTAGCCACAACCAAAACAATCATTTGGTAAGCCTTCGTACTCTATCCTTTGTAATCTCCCTTCCACTCAGATTTTAGAAATTAATGGTCTATTTAGATTAACACTCACCGCCACTCTAGCAAATTGGCATCGCATTCTATTTTTAGTTTGATTCTCCACCTTGATCACTTGACCTATCGAGCTTTCCACCGCCCCCAAGAGACATTTTCTGTAATAAGAACCCGAGAAAACCAAGAGCCGAATCCAAACCATTAAGTGTTTTGGATAACTCACAGAAGTATTGAAGGACGATGACCATGGTTGTATTGTTAAATACTGCCCATAGATCGTCCAAGGACCATCAATCAACGCTTTGTCATAATCCTCCATTGCTTGAAATTTAACGAAGTAGTAATCGTTCTCTAAGTCCATCAGTTGAAATGAGTGATTTGGCTTCCACATACTATTAAGCTTGGAAACCAAATTGTTGAATCCAATTTTCTGCCCAAGAAGTTTTATAATCACCGTTTTGGCCATACTCCTCTGAATCCACGTGTGCACTCTCTCAGAGAATTTGATATATGGAATTCCATTAGCAAGCCCAGTTGTCACATCCCCTTCTATCAGTTCAAACTTGTCCTCATCAAAGTCCTCCTCCTGATTATCATTCGATACCCAACCAAGTAATTTATCTTTAAAAGAAACGACTTTTGCTCTCCCTTCATCTACCTCCATATCACCCACGTTCGGAGGATCATCCTCCCGCCGGCATTCTTTCTTTGTAGCCCTTGCCACTCCGGACTCTCCTCCCAAAGTTTCACCTGATTGCATTTTTTTTTTCAGTTTTGTTGATTAGACGGAAATACACTTTTCTACTAATGGAATCACACCCATTTATATTTTTAATTCATAATTTTTACACGTATACATGTGTAATAAAATTTTTAATATTTATAATAGAAATATGTTTATGATAATGTAACGCTGTAAATATTACTTAGATCCATGTTTACTCTCAAAACCTTTGTCATGATGTCTTGCTGTGATTGTTAAATTTGCCTTAACTATTTTCAACATCACTTTCTATGTCTTTGAAAATATATATATATGGAATTTGTTACTTGTCTTTAATAGCTTCACTTTAAATTTATTTTAAATTAACTTGAGTTTTGATAAATATTTAATTTAAAGCCGATTAAGGCATTAATCTTATGAATTTATGCGAGGCATTACATATCTATATTAACTATCAAGATTTTAGAATTACAAATTACAAACAAATTTTTAATCACCGTATTTTTCATTATCTTTTGGGTTTATTAAACCATGTAAAATTTTGTGTAGGAACTTCTTGAAAGAAGCAACATTGGAAGGTGGGTTGTCATTTGTGAGGGGATTTGGAGTGGACATTTTCGAGATGGCTGCAAAAGATAGAAATTTAGCCAATACTTTCAACCACTCAATGTCCAACCACACTGCCATAGTCATGAATAAAGTCCTACAAATCTACAAGGGTTTTGAAGGATTAACCCAAGTGGTTGATGTGGGAGGAGGATGGGGCACAAATCTTAAGCTCATTATTTCAAAGTACCCTCGAATTAAGGGCATTAACTTTGACTTGCCCTTTGTTGTTAAAGATGCACCCAATATTCCAGGTAACCCTACAATTGATTCAATTTTATTCATGATTTTTCCTTGAAATTTAAACTAGGAAGAACAGTGGGAATGCTCCATCTTTTATTTTATTAAAAAAAATAGAATGAAATTGAGTTGAGTAATAAATTGTAAAATATTTCGGCTTGAATCAAAATTTAGTGCTCAAAGTTTGATTGAAGCTTAATTGAGTTTTACTCTTCAAATTTTCACTAAATTTTATATAAAAGAAAATAAATTACTTTTACCGAACTTATTTACATAATAGAAAATAAATTTGATGTCCAAAATAGAACTTCTGATTCAAATATTTGTGTTTTCAAGTTCTATTTTGAATAAAATGTTTACAAAATTATGGTGTAATCACTTTTTTTTAAACTAAACTCAAGTAATTTATAAACATAAATGTTTCCACAAAACCATGAATAAATTTTTGTTTAAAGTTTCCTCAATGAACTTTGATAACTTTTAATGGTATTTTGTTGATGTTAGGTGTGGA
Source organism: Gossypium raimondii (assembly GCF_025698545.1). Taxonomy (NCBI): domain Eukaryota; kingdom Viridiplantae; phylum Streptophyta; class Magnoliopsida; order Malvales; family Malvaceae; genus Gossypium; species Gossypium raimondii. Next base: position 50,768,325 of record NC_068577.1, on the reverse strand, counting down.
GCATGTAGGAGGAGATATGTTCAACAAAGTTCCTAATGCAGAAGTTATTTTTATGAAGGTTAGCGATTAAGATCAAGTTTTTATTTTATATAACAACTTTATTTGTTTGCTAAATTTTCTAATTTTATAAAGACATGATTATTATATATCTATTACAACATTTGAAATTCACATCATATTTAAATTTTAAAAAAATTAAATTAAAAATATAATATATTAATAAAATATTAATTAGTGAGATTTAACTAATGCATTTAATAAAATTTATATATATAATGTCATTTATGAAAAATTATTTTATTTAATAAAATCTCGTCAATTACAATAGACATATTTCTCTCTCTATATATATGTAATTGTATTTTTTCTACTTCAATAAAATTGATGATTAACAAAAAATGATATTTATATAGTATACTATATTCGGAAAAATGAGTTAAATCAATTTAGTTAATCCGAATCTATTTTTCACCAGTGATTCAAACTAATACTTTCGTTTTCTATCTCTAAAAGTTTGATTTCTTTATTAAAATTAATGTTGCTAATTTTCTTATACTTATCTCATTTGGTTTGTTTGTTAAAATATAAAATTATAATAATAGTCATTATGGCTTAGCACTACAAAAACTGTGCAAACGAAATAATGAACATCAAAAGTTTGTTTATGCAGTTCGATTTTCTTACATCTGCAAAGCTTAACTCAGTGAGTAATTTCACTATCTTTAATCACGAATACAACAAGTGTTTCAAACTTTATCAATCCCCAAGTATAGGAATATCACCTTTGCAGCTCCAAATTCTTCCCTGAGAACTTGAGTAGTAAATATTCAACAATGCTTACAATAACAGTTTGCACTCTCTCACAAAAATAGTTCCTTAATGAATAAATTAGAATGCACTCAATAAACTCTAATACAAAACCTAGACAAATGTTAATGCATATATCAATTTCGGCTTGCTAACATAGAATCTAAGTGAATATAAAGTAACTCTTTGATACGTCATTAATAATCAAAGCACAACCAATCGTGGATTTGCTCTTCAAAATCAGTAACACAATCTTGATCAAATCTCCACGTTCCATTGACTTAATTGATTCACCCGAATACTATCCAATCTTTAAAAGTCAAGTATTGATTTCCATAGATAAATTATAATATCTTTAATATAACAATACATTAATAAGTTCAAATATTTTTTTATTAAATTATCAAACCAAATAAAACAAGTAATAAACCACTTCCGTAGTAATCTGTAATTGGCACTGTACCACTCAACTCAAATCTTCGCATCTTACCTCAACATTTTGTTTAAAATACTGTATCTTGTTTCAATGAATTGACCCAGATTATTTAAAGTAATAAATATATATTGTGGTTGGTTTAGTGGATACTTCACGATTGGGGAGACAAAGAATGCTTGAAATTGCTAAGAAATTGTTATGAAGCAATATCAGAGTGTGGAAAAGTGATAGTAGTGGAATCAGTATTGCCAGAACTGCCCACGCCTAATATTGTCACAGCCACAACACTCAGTTTTGATGTGGGAATGCTTCATTTGCTCCCTGGTGGAAAGGAAAGAACATTCAAAGAGTTTGAGACATTGTTTGTTCAAGCTGGTTTCGCTGCTTTCAAACCTATTTGTCGTGTTTACAATTATTGGGTCATTGAATTGTTGAAAAATGTGAACAATTCACCACAATAGTTATTATCATTTCATCTGCCAATAACAGAGGTAAGCACCGTATATCATCCCAGAATCGAAGTTGAAGAGGAAGAAGAGAGACGAAGATACGAAATAGAAAGAAGGTATGAAGCCAGTAAAAAAGAAGATAGAGCAAGATTCCAATAAATTCAATTACAAAATCAAGTGCGTCAACTGTAGGTACTTTGTGTTATTATTTTGTTTAATATTGGTATATTTGAATTGTTTACAAAGCATTTGTAATGAATACATTTCTAAATTTAAATATTATATATTTGAGTTTTATTTTAGTATAAATTTCTATTATTATTGACTGTAAAATATAAAAAATCAAATTGAAAATGCAAAAATAAGGAAAAGAAAATATATCATGCATATTTATTGGTGTTTTTAATAAAGAAGCGTTTCAAAGTTATTGCGATGTTTAGTTGATAAAACCCTGCTAAAGTACATATGTAAGTGAATGCAATAAATTCCACCACTTATTATCTTTCTCCTTTTGGCAGCATTTCTTTGATGCAAACACTGCGAATTTTTTACCATGGATTTTCCCACAGCGATTTTGTGCCCACTGCTATATAGTTAGTGGTGTTCCTATAACATCGCTATACATGGGGAAAAAAGCATCATGAAGTATTGGTTCTGTTGAGCACACTTACCTCTATGAGATTTTTAAAATTAGTTTATTTAATTATAATTTAATGATTACAATATATTATATAATTAATTAAATTCATAACTATCAAACCTATATAATTGTGAAAAGTTAATTTTTTTTAATAAAAATTATGTTCTTAAAATTGAATTATGCTTATAATTATAATTATTATATTTGAGAAATGATTCACTTACTCTAATATAAAATTACACTTTTATAATTCTTTTATGAAATAATTTCATAACTTTATCTTTTGTATCATCCTATCTAGTTGTTGTTGTTTGTAGTAGTAATAATAATAATAATAATAAGGCTTAAAGGTGTAAAAAGCCCTCAAACTTTTTCAAAAAAATCAATTAAGCTCTTGCTCTTTTTTTTTTGTATTCAATTGGGTACTTGTACTTTCAAAATGCATCAAAAAGGCCTTCAATTTTTTTCAAAAAAAAACAATTAAGCCCTTGCCTTTTAATTTTTTGCACTCAATGGGTACTTGAACTACTAAAATGCACAAAAAAGGTCTTCAAACTTTTTCAAAAAAAACAATTATTGTTATATGAAATTTAAATTTATTATTATATTTTTGAAAATATTTATGTATTTTATATATTTTAAATTTATTTATATATATTTAAAACATTTATGTGTTTTATATATTTCTTTGATTTTTTTAGAATTAGGATCAAATTGAGAATATTTGTAAGTTTTGAGAGTTATTTTTAAAAATTATGACTAAATCAATATAATATGTAAAAGTTTAGGGCTAAATTTTTAACTATCACATTAGCTTGACGTTTGTGATTTTAACGAGAGTTACTAAAATGATCAAATTATATAATACGAGTATTTAAATTGTAAACTTTTTCTTTTAAATACCTAAAATAAAAAAATGATAATTAAGTAATTATATGTGCAATTTACCTTAAAATAAAACTCCAATTTAGACTACCACCTTTATTTTCAATCTCAGCAAGACAATCTGATTGATAATCCAAAGGAGGCTATAAAGTCTTCCATACTGAGGTGACCCAGCCCGACTTAACTGACAAACTAATCTACTCTAATTAATTAAATGGTTATTAATTAATTTAAGTGGGAGTATTACTTTAAACCTCGTTAGAGATAATCTGATTGATAATCGGACCCAACCCCACTTAACTACCAAACTAATCTACTTCAAGTCTACTCTAATTAATTAAATGGTTATTTAGGGTTGTTAATAATTCCCTAGGAAATAAGGCATTCACAAATAGAAGTCTATGTAGATTAAAAATCAATTAAGTATTCCATTTTCAGTAAGAATCCACATACTAGGTACAATCGTTAGGGTAGTATAGGGAATTATGATATTTTTTTAATACACTACTTAGAACTACTCATAGTTCTTCTTCAACATTTAAATAGGAGATAAGCGCGATTCAACGCACTTAAACTCGCGTCTTCCTAACAAAAATTAGAAATTATGGATATAACTAAAAAAATTATAATTTTTTTTCCTAAAAAATTTCTGGGTTTGATTATATGTCACGGCATATTTCGATTTAAATTCTTTGGGAGAAAATCAAATTTTTAAAAAGAAAACCAAAATAATCTTAGCCATTGAACTTTAAATCCACATTGCCATCACTAACCTCGAAATCAAACTTTGAACTCCAAAATCATTAAACCTTCAACTCCCTCCATCATCACATTTCATCAAGACACAACCGAAAATTGCAGCATCAATCATATTAATACCCCACATTATCCGTTCTTTCTTCCTTTCCCTCTTCATATCTTTGATGGATGAAATGCGATGATAAAAAGAGTTTAGGATTCAATGATTTTGAGGTGTAAGGTTATCGAGCTTAGAGGTAATAACGAGAGGTTTAGAGTTCAAAGATTTTAGGATTTAAGGGTTGATTTTGAGGTTCAATTATTTTCGAATTTATTGTTTGATTCCAAAGTTAGAAATGATAATAAGAGTTTATAATTGATTTTTGAATTACTTAGTTACATGCACAATTAGCAAAACAGTCAACAATACTTTGGTATTTTAGTTGTTTTTCCGTTTGAACTTTAATAGAACAATGATCAAAACAAAATACTTACTAACGAAAGTGCTATATTTAACCAAAGAAAATTAGAGTGACAAAAACAAGAATGAAATAATTTTAGAATAATTGTCTGAATAATTTATCTAAATATAATATATATATATATATATATTTTTAGTGAAATAAAATTGCATTTAAAATTTTGAAGAAAACCATAGGCGTATCGTACGGCTGATTTGGAAGAATACTTCTTTATTTAATACTTAATTTTTTAACTAAATGCCAAAATGTCAAATCTTTACAAACTCATCATAGTACCTTGCCATTTGCCAAGTAGCTATCATAACGTGATATAATTTAATAATTAATCCCCAATATTTATTTTTTAAATATAGTTTAAATAAATATAAAGTAATTTTAAATTTCAAAACATTTGATCATGTGACGTATTTTCCAATTAACATTTAATATTTAAATTAGTAGTTATAGACTTAATCGATATAATATTAATACTTTAAAGACTCAATTAAAATGATTATTAAAATTTAAAATTAATTTAAAATTAAAGTGATAATTTAAAAAAATTTATGTGATGCTTGTGATAAAATATCTTTTAAAAAAGTTAAGAGTTATAATTATAATTAGAGTAAATTACATGTTTGGATGCTTATGCATGTTTCAAAGCCATCAAACTTTAAAAATTTATTATAGGATCATTAATTTTATTGATTTGTTACGTTATAATCACTGAATTATTATATATCATTAATACTATAATGATAATCTCACACAAAAATAAAATTATCATTTAATTGCATTTGAAATTCACGTAGTTTACTAGACTTTAATTAAAAATATAAAGTTAAATTTAACATTATAATTTTTTAGCTAAATTTGGCTTTAATCTTTTAAAAAATGTGATTTTTTTAAACTGTATCTTGATTAAAACGTAAAATTTTAAATATAACAATTAGTATAGCAATCTGTGTAGCTAATTTTTAAATTTTGTATGAATATTTTTATAATTTTGGTTTTTTAATTTTTACAATTTTTATATTAATGTGAATTATTATAATTAAAAATTAATATTTTAGTAAAAAAATGTAATTTCTTTTAAATATATCAGTCCAAAAGAGAAAATTTTTTTGGGGTTGATCTAAAAGTCTAAATTGCACTGCAATAATGCAAGCGGTGTGGAATCTTTGAACCTCGAAATGAAAGAAGTGTACGAAATTTTATATATTCATTGAAATCAGAGAATTTTAATTTCATATAACTTGTTTGTGATTGTGTTTGCCGTGTTGTGAATTTGTGGATGACAATTTGTAATTTATTTTATTGGATTCTTAAAATTTAATAAGGATATAAATAGGGAGGAAAAAAAGAATTGTGATCGTCGTCATCATCACTGTCACTGTGTCACTGTTTAGTGCTTATTTAGGGTTTAAAGGCTTTTAAAGCTTAGATCTCTTGTTTTCTCCGCTTCCCAAATTCCTTCTGTAAGCTCTCTCTCTTTTCCTCTAGCTCTAGTTTGGTTTTTTTTTCTTGTTCATCATTTCTTTTTTAGTTTTGATTTTGCGTTACATTTATGTATAATTTTGTGGATTTTGTGTTTATGATCTGTTGTTTTCAGCTTTTGTTCCTTGTTTTCGGTGTTGGGTTTTTGTCTTTTTTGCTTGTTTTGGCCTTTTTCGAAGTGACTTTTGGTTAAATTCTATGTTTTGCTTGTTTTTTTGGTATGGTTGAGCTGTTATTTTTCAGGTTTCTTATTTGGAAACCAAGAGAAAATTAAACAAACAAAAAAATGGAATAGCTTTAGCTTTTTGTATGAACGATAAACTTGTCCCCCAAAGTTTAGATATTTTTATTTATTTGGACCAATCGTGGAGTCATCATTGTTGGAAGAGTTTTACTTGAATACTACGTTGCAAGATGCCTTTGATTATATCAAGAAATAGTTAACTTGTTTGAGGCAATGCCTCATTTATGGCAATTTGATTTAGCTTTATAAATAAGATCATTTGTTGCATGTGGATGGTTTATATGTAAATGGCCTAACGTTTTAGCAATTTCACGATGGAAAAAATATGAAAGATGGCATTTCAACTTTTGCATTACAGCAACTTCATGGCCATTTGTTGATAGGAACAAGAGATGAGTTCAAATACACATTTTTTCTTGTAGTTTAGTCATTTATGCATCTTGGGAACCTTCCACGTGTATTTTGTCATGCATGTTGATTCTTTGTGCCTTTTCTGCCAAGTGTTAGAATGTGGTTCTTTGATATTTGCTTCTGGTCCTGCACAAAATGGGATAAATGAATTTGGCAATAAATAAGATCAATAAGCTTGTAAGAACATACCATGCATGCTTGTTTCTATGTTGTTTTTGGTATAATCAAGTTGTCTATGTCTGTTTTACGATCCATGGAGACTAATTCTTTTGGTAGCTGTCCCTCTTGATAAGGGGCAGAGGGGGGCAAAGAAAATTTGTTTATATAGTCCCTTTAGTTTTTAGAAAATCACAAGTTAGTATAATGGTAAAGTTGCATTTTGGCTCTTCCTAAAAAGGTCTATATAGTTTTGGCCCTCCTAAAACAATTTCCGGCTTTACTCCCGCTCTTGATAATGCTATCTTGAGATTCAATCTACTTAATGTCTAGCCCACCGTACCCTCTTTCGAACACAAGGAAAAATATTAAGCTGAGTTCAGGAATTCGTTTTTTCTTAGCCTATATGGTTTAGGGTTGCTTGCTTGATTTGTCTGGTTTTAGTTGCCGTCTTTCATCTTTTGTCATTCGATTCCCAATGTACGTTTTTCGTTAAATGCTTGTATGGTGCAAACTGCAAAGCCCTTATATCATTTTCCATTCTTTATCTAGGAGTCAAACCACAACGAAGGAAGAAAACAAAGATGACAACCGTCAGGAGCCTCACTTCCCCATCTATTGTTAAAGCTGTATTAAGCAGTTAGTATTAAGCAGTTAGAAAGTTGTTAAGTTTGTTGAAGGCAGCTATATTGTTGAGAGCAAATATTAAGAAATAAGGATGCCTATATATACGGTATCTGGTGAGTTGAGAGGTTAAGAATTTTTGAATAAAAAAAGAATATTTCTCACTATTTCTCTCTTCTGTTTATCATATTCTTTCATGGTATCATTCGCCATTTGATTCTGGATTGTTGTATCATGGCTTCCGCTGACTCCGCGTTCGATGAACCGAGCTCTGGTCCATTCGCCAGCGATTGTGTCACGAGTCTGTTTCCTCGGCATGAGGTGGTTAAACTCGATGGCGGCACATATCTCCAATGGTGTAAACAGGTAAAACTAATCGTTGATGGCTATGGCCTTACAGGTTTCCTAAATGGTACAGTTGTTCCGACGTCACGGTTTCTTTCTTTGCCCGATGGATCTCGTGCTCCAAATCCGGCCGAGCAGGTGTTTACGCAACAAGACCGGCTGCTGACTTCATGGCTTTTGTCCACCATCAGTTCATCGCATCAGTCTTCGTTTGATGATACGTGCACGACGTGTGACATATGGACAATGGCGAGTAATGTATTTGCCGCTGATACTGGTGCTAAGCAGTCACGGATCCGGCATGAACTTCATTCTTTGAAGAAAGGTACTCTTTCTGTTAAAGCTTATGTTGCTAGAATTAAAGAGTTGTGTGCTATGTTAGCTGCATCTGGATCTCGTATATCTGATGAAGAGAAAATTGAGATAACTCTAGCGGGATTGCCGTCGGAGTTTGAGGCGGTTATATCTTCCGCTAGACTGTCGACTAGTATTCTTTCTTTACAATGTTTGGTTGATGCGTTGGTTGATTGTGAGAGCCGTCAAGCTCAAGTGTTGTAGGAAGTTCATTTGAATGCCAACCTCGTTGAAGATGCACCGTCGGTTGAAGGAGCCAATCGTGGGGGTCGTCCGCCGGTGCGTGGACGTGGCAGAACGTTCAGATCTCGTGTTCAATGCCAGATCTGTAGTCGCTTCGGTCATGTGGCTCAGAAATGCTACTATCGTTATCATCGCGACTCGAATACCTCATCCGTGGAGCATCAAGGGGGTTCGTCTGGTGTTGAGCGGTCTAGTTCTGGTGTGTTTGCGCAACATGATGAAGAACAGTATGGGGTTCCTCATCCGAAAAGTCAAAGGACTTTTTATGGCCAAGGGAATTATGCTAGTCAAAATAGGCATGTTGATGGTCAAAATTGGTGTGCTGGCATGCAAAATGATAATTTGGTGCGTGTGCCACATGTGCGTTCTGAGCAGAATGAATCTGGCCGCTTCTATGGCAATGTTTAGAGGCCTAATGTGCGTCAATTTGGTAGTAATGATGGGCCTGGTTTTAATGGTTCTAAGTCAAGAGAATTTGTTGATGGGAATAGTCGACCTATGTTTGCATACTCATCACTTGGGCCGCATATTGAATCAAACGTTGAGCCGCATGGTGTTCCATCCTCGAATTTTGTTCAGGTTGATCAAGCTGATCCCAGTTTGCCTGAACCGATTGAGATTGATCGGGTTGTACGATTGACCAAACCGCGTGCTCGGGTGTATACTGGGTCAGATATGTGTATTGGGCTTCCTCGACTAGGGGATCTAAATGCGTCTGATTATACTGATTCTTCAGTCTCGGAATCTCATGTTAATACTGCTCAACTCGGATCTCGTACTAGTGATGATGGTTCGTGTCTTCCAATGCACGGTGGCACCACAACCTGGTACCCTGACTCGGGAGCAAGTCATCATGTTTGTCGTGATGTGTCAGCATTACGTGATGTCATGCCATATGCAGGTAAGTCGTCTCTTTTAATGGGTGATGGTACTCCTGCGGTAATTTCGTCAATTGGTACTGCTATTTTACCTACTCAGTATAAATCATTACGATTATCAAATGTCTTAGTTGTGCCGAGTATACGGAAAAACCTCTTATCCGTCTCACAGTTTGCTCGTGATAATGGTGTGTTTTTTGAGTTTCATCCTAACCGTTGTGTTATTAAGGATATGGTGACTCGGGAGACATTACTGACGGGCCGCATTCATGATAGACTATATCAGTTTTCTGTGCCAGTGGGTTCTACTACGTCTACGGTTACTCCATTTGTTGCTCATTCACAAGTTCCACATACAGTTTCAAATAATAATGTTTTTGCATTATGGCATAATCGTTTAGGCCACCCATCAAATTCTGTGGTCAAAACAGTTTTAAATAAATGTATTGTTGCTTCAAGTAAAAATAGTTTGGATGGTATATGTACTGCATATCAAAAATGTAGGTCACATAAATTGCCTTTCTCCTCTTCGACTACTACATATTGTCCTTTTGAGTTGGTCGTGTCTGATCTTTGGGGTCCTGCACCTATTGCATATGGTGATAAAAGATATTATGTTTCATTTATTGATATGTGTACTCAATTTACTTGGGTTTATCTTTTACGTCAAAAAGCTCAAGCACTAGAATGCTTCACTCAGTTTCAACAATTAATTAAGACACAGTTTGACAAGTCTATTAAGCAGTTCCAGAGTGATTGGGGAGGCGAATACCGTGGGTTTACGTCGGTCTAGAATATCAAGGAATTATACATCGACTGACATGTCCGTATACTTCAGAACAAAATGGAGTAGCTGAGCGTAAACATCGGCACATTGTTGAAGTGGGTATTGCATTGTTGGCTCACGCAAATGTGCCTATGGAATACTGGGGGTATGCGTTTTGCTGTGCAGTACATCTTATAAATCGACTTCCTACTGTTGTCCTTCAGGAAAGTTCTCCGTTTAAGGCACTATATGGATATGATCTGACCTATGATCATCTTAGAGTGTTTGGCTGCTGTTGTTATCCTTACTTACGTTCGTTTGTAAGTCATAAGTTGGAATTTCGGTCTCAGCCGTCTACATTTTTGGGATACAGTCCTCGTTACAATGGGTATCAATGTCTTTTACCAGATGGTAAGGTTATAATTTCAAGACATGTAGTATTTGATGAGCAGAGGTTTCTGTTTGCTGAGACTAGTCCAGACAAGTCTGTATCGACGACCAGTCAGACTAGTTTGACTGTTGTTCCTCTCGTGTGGCCGTCTTATTACTCAACTCTTGAACCTTACATGATGACACCGTCTTTACAAGGGTTGCATTCTCAGTCTACTGATCCTGTATTAGATGTTAATTTGGAGCAGTCTCAGTCTCATGATTCTTCAGCTGATATTGGGACTAGGTCGGGTAATCCTCCAGCTCATGATTCGTCAGCTGATGATGGGATTGAGTTGAGTGATCTTCCAGCAGTGCGTGGCTCAGGATCATCAAGTAATAATAATACTCACTCTCATTCTACTATGAGAATATCTGCAGATGTTTCATCGGCATCTGATAGTCAAATTAGTAGGCCACCTATGGGTAATACTCACCCAATGGTCACTCGAGCTAAAGCAGGGGTTTACAAGCCTAAGGTTTTAAATGTTGAAGCTGTTGAACCAACTACGATTGAAGAAGCTCTGGCTACTGTTGAGTGGCGTGATGCTGCGCAAGCTGAGTATGATGCTCTTATGCGTAATTCTACATGGGAGCTAGTTCCTACTTCGTCTAATCGTAAAATTATTGGGTGCAGATGGTTGTTCAGAATCAAGAGGAATTCTGATGGTACTATTGCTCAACATAAGGCTCGCTTAGTTGTAAAAGGCTGTTCGCAGGTTCCAGGGTGTGATTTTAAGGAAACTTTTAGTCCGGTGGTAAAACCGACTACTATCAGAGTTATTTTGTCTATTGTTGTGTCTCGAGGATGGTCCATTCAGCAAGTGGATGTGAATAATGCATTTCTGAATGGCGATCTTGACATTGAGGTGTTCATGCATCAACCTCCTGGTTATGTTCAGCTCGATTCTCATGGTAGACCTTTGGTGTGTCGTCTGAAGAAAACGCTTTATGGTCTTCGTCAGGCTCCTCGTGCCTGGTTTGAGAAGCTTAAAGGGTTTTTAATATCGGTAGGGTTTATTATATCGAAGTCTGATGCTTCTTTGTTTGTCAGGGTTCAATCAGGTTCAACACTCTATGTTCTTGTGTATGTTGATGATATTATTGTTACAGGGGATGTGTCCACTGTTATAGACTGGTTTGTTCAGTTGTTGAATAATGAGTTTTCGCTTAAGGATATGGGCGAACTTCATTACTTTCTTGGAATAGAGGTTACTCGTTCTTCCTCAGGATACCTTCATCTTTGTCAGAAGAAGTATATCCGAGATATTCTTGTTCGATGCTCGATGGAGAATGCGAAGAGTGTTAATACACTGATGATAAGTTCTAATATTATGACTCGAGATGAGGGTCAACGTTTAGCGGACCCAACCGAATCTGAGAGTCTTCTTTGGGGCACTACAGTATGTGACACTCACGAGACCTGATGTGGCATATGCGGTTAATCGCATATGTCAGTTTTTGCATTGTCCCACCTCTATTCATATGACTTCTTTAAAGCGCATATTTCGGTATCTAGGTGGTACGCTTGAATTTGGGATTGTATTTCGTCCAAATACTAGTCTATCCTTAGTTGGTTATGCTGATGCAAACTGGGGGTTAGATTTTGATGACCGGAGATCCACTACTGGATATTGTGTGTATTTCGGTTATACTCCTGTGTCTTGGTGTTCTAAGAAACAGCAAGTTGTTGCTCGATCTACTGCTGAGGCGGAATACAGGAGCATTGTCGCTGTAACTAGTGAGGTTACATGGTTGCTATCATTGCTTCAGGAATTACATGTTAAATGCTCCGATGTACCAAATGTTTGGTCTGATAGTTCCGGTGCAGTTGCGGTTGCTGCTAACCCTGTTCTACATTCCAAGTTTAAGCACGTTGAGTTAGATTTGTTTTTCGTTCGTGAAAAGGTTGCAAGTGGTTCAGTAGTAGTGGGAGAAGTTCCTGCGTGTGATCAAGTCGCTGATGTTCTCACTAAACCACTTTCACTATCAAATTTTGCTCATTTTAGGAGTTGTCTAAGGGTTTTGCCTAGGGAGAAGATGGATGAATATTAAGCAGTTAGTATTAAGCAGTTAGAAAGTTGTTAAGTTTGTTGAAGGCAGCTATATTGTTGAAAGCAAATATTAAGAAATAAGGATGCCTATATATATGGTATCTGGTGAGTTGAGAGGTTAAGAATTTTTGAATAACAAAAGAATATTTCTCACTATTTCTCTCTTCTGTTTATCATATTCTTTCAAGCTGCAACCCCAAACCGATTTACAAGTCCCATCGCCAAGGGCCCAACATCTCTTGGATCTGTTAAAACCATCTCTAGATCTTTCGGCTTGAAATGTTCCTCAAATCACCGAACATCGATGGCAATGTACAAGATTAAGCTCGTGGGACCGAAGGGTGAAGTGAATGAATTGAAGTCCCCGATAACCAAGACATCTTAGAGGCGTAGAGGCGGCGAGAGTAGAGCGCCTTATTGTTGCAGAGTGGAGCTTGCTCTATATGTACCGCGAAGGTCGTTTGGTGCGGTACATCAACCGAAGCCATCTACCTCGAGGACGATCAAATTAAGGATGGGTATATGTTGACTTGTGTTTCAAAGCCAACCTCAGATTATGAGATTCACACTCACAAAGAACTTGATCTTTATTCTCCATCAAAATAAAAAGTTAAATATTGTTATTAGTATTTTGGGGTTCCAAAAAAATTGAAATTAGGGTCTGGGGAGTTGTGTGAAACTTCTTTTTTTGTCCGAGTTTAGGGTTTGGAAAGTTGAGGGTATTGTAAGGGCTCTCATGAGCAATAAGTTTGGCTAGTGTTTGTTTGTAATGTTCTGTTTATGAATGCCATTTTATCAGCAGTTTTAATGTTCCTTGTTGATTGACTGATTGGTTCGAAAAAGGACATTCAGTTAAATTGAGAATCGTTTGTTGAGTTAGATTTTTTTTTTATTTTTCATGAATTTTTTAATTGATTTTTTTCATGAATTTTTAAATTGATTTATTTAATTGAATTGAATAGATCACACCAATATATTTGCATTTGTAAGAAAAAAGAAAGTGTATCAGTGAAAGGTTAAATGAGCCCAAGAATTTAGTGCAAAAATATTCATAAATAAAAGAAATAACATTGGGAGTGTAAAATGAGAGTTAGATTTTTTTAAAAGTTAATATTAAATTGGTACAATATAAATATTAAAATATTAATTTTAAAATTGTCATATAAAATAAAATAATTGAACGATAGAAATTTTTTTATTAATAATCGAATAATACTTTGTAATTTTTATAATTAACCGTTTACTGATGTAAAACTTCAATTTCTTCGCCCCAGAAAATAGGTACCACAATATTTTTTTATTCAAACAAGATGCAATAAATTCTAGTGTTTTGAAGGAACCACAATTTACATGAGACCAATGGTTTCGGTTTTGGATTAATTTTTTTTATGGCTTTTAAGGTTAAAATTATTTCAATCCAATGAGGTTTCTAACTTGACTTCTACCTGAATTTAGTTTTTTTTTTAATCTAAATTAGTACTAGTTATTTGAACCACTTTGAACAAAAAAAAACCCAAGTTTATATACCAAGTTGAACCTTGAGACCAAGTTTAAGTGCCTAATTAGACCAAAAAGCAACCCTTTAAGTAGTAATTTGAACCTTGGAACCCAAGTTCAAGTAGTAATTTGAACCTTGGAACCCAAGTTCAATACCAAAATGTATATTTACCCTTTTTTCTTCCACATTCTCTACGGTTAGGTCTGGTCTAGACTTTAGAGAATGAATAACACGTTGATTAATTAAGCAATTAATAATCATTTGAATGATTATTTTGATTTAACTTCAAATATATTAATAACTCAGCTCAGTCCCTTCACAACTTACAACAACACCTATGACATGAACAAAAATGGAACAAATACAATCCTAAACCAAATAACTCTATGGTCACTGGAAATTAACATCAACACCGTTACCTTGTCCAAGTTTGAGCCCAATGAAAGGGGTGAGGAAAGTTGGCAGTAAAACATTGAACTCTCCTAAAAACTACAAACCAAGTATATCAGGAAGTACGTTGAAGTCCTCGAAACATGACAAACTTGTATATACCGTGTTTCGGTTTATATCATCTGCTGATGAAGATCGGCAGCCTGCAGAGCTAGCTCCACCACCATAGCCTCGTCGAAGAACTTGTTGATGCTCACATCTTCACTCATTCCCTAAAAGTTGACAGAAAATTAACACTCATTAATTTTTTTTAAAGGATCTTTGTCCATTATACAGATGGAATGCCTGCATGGCTGTGTGTGTGCATATGTAGCATGCATAGGTAGAGAGAAGTAGCAATACCTTTCTACGCCTTGTCTTTACCATGAACTCCCGAGCAAGGTGCTGTATTGGTGCGGGTTCAAGAGGTCGCAAAATAATGCTCTTGTCCAAAGGGTCTCCAGGAACTATGGCCCAGTGGTTGAATACTGAGAGACAAAAGGCTTGACCTTGTGTGTGGTACCTCAGGTCTGTCTCAAATCCGAATGACTCTATCACAGGTAAAAATGCCTATATGGAAAAAGCAATAAGTTGAACTTGTAAGCATATAAATGGGATCAGTAGTAAGCTATTAAGCAACTTCATGAATGATAGAACTTGCCAGAAAATATCGCCTTACTAGTCAATGAAATTACGAAAGTAATGCATGTATAATTCATGTTTTGCCACTAACTTTGATCCCTCAGTCATGCAAATATTTCTAAAGGATATCAAGCTTAGCTTCCAAACCTTCACAATATAGGCCGGGGTTCCTGGCTGTGGCACATCAGCTGTAACATGACCACGCCTACAAGACAACACCGTGTAGATAGCAGAGACACAGTCGATTGGTGTTTGTATCTGAACATAATGTCAAGAGAAACAAGTTTGTCAACTGAGGCAGTTGCATATGATTAAAAAGATGCCAGAATAATGAAACTTTCTTTAACTTTCCAGTTTCCCTTTATTGGGCCAAATTAAGCTTGCTTCCAGGTAGTATTGGAACCTCTGCATAGCCTTTATCTCATCCTAGCAGGGAGAGGATACCATTTGCTGAAGACCATAGCAACCAGAGCAAGATTTTACTTAAAATTTTAGAATTATTTTCAGTTTGTCATATGCCAAGGCAAATTAAATTATGGTTTTTATTCTTTTGTCATTAGAAGAACCACTGCATCCAGTCTACCTTGCTTTGCAACATTATTACTGTTGGTCTCTCTTGCATGTTTAATGGGGACAAGCCCCTATGTAATCACTGAAGTGAGGGATTGATCCCTAGTTCTGGAGGATAACCCCCCCCCCCCTTTTTCCTCTTCCATTCTCTTAAAACAAAAAAAATTTATGTGAGGGAAATGATTGAAGGAACATACCTCCACATAATATACAGGTTCCATAAGCCGTGGGGTCGCCATAAGGAAAGCTGAATAGGCCACACGTCGAGCTGTGGGGATGATCTGTCCAGATCCTCGATGCAATGGTTCAGATGCAATCCTTGCATCAACTATTTTGAACTTCACATTTCTAATAGGTTCATCACAGAGAGGTCCTTCTCGAGCACCCCACTGAAATCTGGCCAACAAAATATGAAATCCTTAATCACAGGCAGTAGATTAACTGCTTAGAAGACGAGTAAAGAAGATATAATCTTACCCTTGGACAATAGAATCCCTGACAGATCCCAACAATCCCTTGTCAACCTCAGTAGGGAGTGTATCATCTAATAAAATGTTAGGTCCCTGCAAAACAATATTTGAATCAGCAGAGCTTCACCAGAGAAGCAAGGAGCCAGATATTATCAACAGATATTTAAACAAAATTACACTTTGGTGCCTGCTTATCAGGGCCAAATGCCCAGATGGAACGTGCAGCAAGCAAATCCCAGTCATATTTTGTCTTGAAGAAGTCACCAAGTTGCTTCCGACTCCAGTCAACACTTACAACACCATTCTCAATGTCCTCTGCAAGACCTCTCTCCAATGGCTCTGCAATCTTTAAAATCATAGAAAGGTATATGATACATCCTGAGAGCAAGTATACTTGTATTTATTCCTAAACGCATCTAGGTTGGAAAAAATGATGGTTGTCTTTACCATGGTTATTTTATTCTTCTTGTTGGGTGTTTCAGCAAAGCATTTCATGGATGAAGACTCCACCACTGTTTCACAGAATGAAACAACAGGATCTGCCACCTATATTTAGGAGAAGCATAAGCGAAAACACACAAAAATGAAGTCGACCAAAGCAAATATAAAAGAAAAATGATTTTCAGAAAGGAATAAAACTAGGACAGAACAAAGGGTATCACAAACTAGATACCTTAACTTCCACCTCTGAAGAAAGCTCCCTAAGGTCCTTCATAATTGAGTCCAAGTACAACTCTCCAGTACCTAATATAGTGTGCTCACCAGATTCCTCAAGTTTAGTAATTGCTAGAGGATAGCTTTTGCTGATCTTCCGAAGCCCCTCCACCATTTTGGGCAACTCACTAGGATTTAAAGGCTCAGTAGCTGTTTTTACAACAGGAAGAGTATTAAACTGTAACGGCCGGAAAATGTATACATCTTCATCAAGATCCATATTACAGAGGGTGGGAGTTTTCATAATTGAAGCATCAACACCTTCAATAAGAACCCAAGAACCAGGAGGAGCACTGCTTATAGGTATTCTGTATCGAGCTTGGTAGATCCATAATTTGGTTACTTCTTTTAATGTCATGTCCTCCTCGTCATCTGGTGAATAGCCTTCTCCCAGTACTCTCAAAGACTGCCCAGTTTGAATTCTACCACTGTAAACCCTACCAAAAGCATCGAAAACACTACAATCGGACTTGGGATATAGTTTGGTCACATTGACCATAAGGGGACCAGATGGATCACATTCTACCATGGCCTTGTAAATCATAGAATGTTTAGGTCCTGTGTAAGTGTGATCGACCTTCTTAGCTGCAGCATCCTTTGGAGATGGTATGTGTTGAACCAGCAAATCAGTGAAGCCTGAGGCTGAACCAAAAACTGTGCTGCAAGCCATCCTTAGCAAAGGCCTAACATTTAACTTGTAAGCAGCATTGCTAAGAGTGACACCCAACTCTGCGAGAGTCGACTCTACACTCTTCCTATGTTCACCAATCACTTGGCTATATATCTTATAAAGGGGTTCAAGCACAAATTCAACAAATGATCGTTCTCCTCCGCCAGCAGGGGGTTTCCTTTTAAAAGCCCTGGTATCAGGATGATAATAAATATCACCCCAAAGACAAGATGCAAACTTCTCAGCATCAAATGGAATTCCATGTAGTTTGACATATAATTTTGCAAATGACTGCAAAGTGAAGGACCATCCTGCACTTGCACTAGCAAAACAAACATTTCCAGCAGCAGGATCAATAACTGGAACATTACCAGCGGTTGTAGAGGCTGCAGATATATGGTTATTAATTACTTCCAGGGTATGCCTTAGTTTATGATAAGCATCCTTGGGGGGCAACTTAAGTTCTGTTATCAGCCGGTCAACTTACAAAAATGAATAACATATGAACACAAGCAAGATGCGGAAGTATGGAACATTTTCATCAAAGGCTTACAATATACAATATAACTTGATGAAAAGTGTTTACCTTGTTTATAACAACTACAATAGGTATGCGGTCCTGTATTGCATGGCGTATAGCCCTCTCAGTATTTACCTGTTTACAACATGAAAGCATAAGAATCATTCTCAACAACCTTACATAGTTCATAAATTCTACAAAGAGCAGCAATCACTATACTCAAATTCAAAGATCGGTAAAGCAGTGAATTTGGAGAAGATTTGACTAGCACAATAAATTTAACTGCAACAGATATCAGAATACTCATTTTCTTAGGAGTTCATATTTTACTATTACACTTACCTGTAAAGTTTGATAAAACGTTTCTACTTCCAACTATAACTCAGGCTGCTCTCAAGCATAGGTATAACCAGAAGGCTAAAATAAAGGGGGCGTTAATGTATAAGCTACTGTAATATGCATAAAAAGATATGCTTACCATCACTCCTTCAGCTGCATCAACAATCAACACGGCACCGTCAGCAAGCCTAAGAGCAGCAGTCATTTCATCAGAAAAATTCACATGACCAGGAGTGTCCATGATATTACAGAGATAGGATTTCCCATTACTGTCCTTAAGAACAAGTGACATCGGGATTGCCTTAATAGATATCCTTCTTTCTTGCTCATCAATTCTTGTATAAGTGTATCTCATGTGCTTCTCACTATTTTGATCAAACGTGTTGATATGGTGGGTTTGCTCAACCAACATGTCCATAAACACCGTCTTCCCATGCTACAAGTGTCCAATGAGGGCAACATTGCGGATCAAACCCGGGTTTGACATCAAACCAATAAGAAACTGGGTCGACACATAAGTCGAAGAATCCTTAACTCCGACCTCAAACTTGATATTCTTAACAGGCTTGATAATAGGTTGCTCAAGAGGCTGCTCATCTTCATCCATAACCAAGGTCTCAACATCCTCACCATAAACCTCTTCCGCAGTTGGGTAATACTTCTTGTCCTCAGCAAGAACAATCTGATTATCCATATCAACATCATTAGCAGCTGTAATCCATCCATTAGACACCCCATCTGGAGCCTCCCCATCAGATTGTTGTCCCTCCTCTTGGACATGCCTGTCAGGAAGGTCTTCATCTTCTTCTTCCTCACCTTCACTCCCTTGGTCTGACTCGATATCAGGTCCAATATAGTTACCAAATTCATCATACAAGTTATCATCCATTGCTTAAAATCCAAAGTCTGCACCCAAACATATCAATTAAATCATTTAACAATTTAAACCCAAAACCAATCTTTAGTCTACTAAGATTTGGATACAAATGGACCCAAAAGGAACTTATAGTCTAAGCTGTTCGCATGCTTCAACATCAAAATCTATTAACATATATGAAATGCACAGATTCTTAAGCTTATTGGCCAAATTCAATAACAGTGAAGTCCAACATTGAAGCCTATATTCAACATATCTACATAAAATGCTCATGTAATCCAAACCCAAAATTTTTATCCAGCTAAAGATCTCGTAAGCTCATAATTATGTTATTCCATTTTCTGAATTTAATTAACAAAGTTTCAGTTTTTTTTTCTTATAAGGCAAGAAAGAAACGCAAAATCAATCTTTTTTCAGCAGAGACAAGTCGCGAATGACAAAAATGAAAGGGAAAAAATTACACTAATTACAAAGAGTTAAGTGACAAAAAAATTAAACAAATCAATGCAGGTGAAAAGAAAAATAGAGAGAGAAAAAGGTACATCGAAGCACTGAAGAAACAAGAAGAAAGTAGTACAAAGAAGTAGAAAACGTATGCAAAAGCAAAGCAAGGGTTTACAGTGATAGATTCTCGATACTTCAACTCAGTGAAGGCGAAAGGCGGGCGAGGGAGGGAACCACGATTTTGTGTAGTAATTGTAATGTAATTTAATTGGATGTGGGCTTCTTTTTCTTCACAATTTGGGTACTCTTAGTTCATTATGGATTTGGGTTTCAAAATTTATATTTATGGGTTATAACAATACGGGATAATGCAACAATTAGTCCCTAAACTTGATAACTTTTCTTAACTTGATCCCTAAATTTGGTATTTTTTCTCAATTTTGATCCATGTGATGATGCGACACTTTGATATTGAGCGCCAACATCATCTGAATTTTGTTAGGTAATGAAATAGCACAATACCAGAGTGCCGCATTATCATATGGATCAAAATTAAAAACTTTTTTTTGTCAAATTCAATAACTATTATAGACCAAAAATAAGTTGAATGACTAAATTGAGAACAATTTTCAAATTTAGGAGTTAACTGTTGCTTTATGTCAAAGTATTTATTTTCAATGCTTAGAGCTCTTGACTAGTCACTCATATATTTTAATTTTAAAAATTGTTTAATTTTGAAAAAATTAAATTATTTAAAGACATAAACACTCTTATAATAAAAAAATAAGTTGGTGTTAAATTTTTTAGTTTTTTCAATTGAATCGATTTCTAATTAAACCAAGTCTCATTATTTATAGATTCAAATATTAAATTTATTATTTGCAAAAAAAAATATATATTGACTTTAGTCCGTATCTTATATCCATTTATCTATTTAAAATTATTTTCTTTTGTATCTTATTTGATTATAAATACATTCAAATATTAAATCATTTTATTTATTACATGCATGTAATGAAAATGTTAGAAAGTAAGTTAAATTTTGTTATTAATCTTTCCACTTTATGAAAATTTAAAATTTAGTTTGATCATTTTCAATCTTTATATTTTTAAAATTTAAAATTTTAATCCTCATCAAATGATAATTATTAAATTTATTGAACTAAATTCTTTTATTTTCAAAATCTAATGCGACAAACATATTATTATGTGTAATATCATGACAACTTTAGCTTGTCATTTTCACAAATAATTGAATTAACCAATGGATTTAATTGTTTGGATCGAAACTGAAATTTCAAAATTCAAAGAATGAAGTACTAAACTGATCAAATAAACGTATAGGGACTAAATCCATGGAAAATGTTATCAATGTGAAGGGCTAGTCAAGGACTAAACAATGCTCAATGATGTCAATTGTGTTATACACAAATTCTTCCATAATGCCAAAACATGAACATAGACTAGTGAATGACATTCTCATGAAAGAACAACTTCTCATTAAGTTCTTTCAGGCACTTATATGACTCAGATTTAGTCGTCGTAATCTGATTCATCTTCATCATCGTATTCTATATAAGAATTGAGGACCCTTCGGTACTTGTCGGGGCTATCGTACCATGTCGGGGTAGTGATGATTGCTTTTTCTAACCAAAACTTATCATATTCCTTCTTCTCTGTCAGCTTCTCAAAGAACTAGCTCCATTTGTACATGGTGTGCTTCAATCGAACACTTTTGCTTCCTCCGAAGAGATATTTGATATAGTCCTTTGCCAACCGAGCAAGTTCCTTACCGGTAATGATATATACATACCGTAGCAAGTATCGTCATGTTACAAGCTTTAGAAAGATAAAGGATTAGTTGAAAACAAGAACTGAAAATTTTATCATGTCGAGTTCAGAACATCACAGTTGCAAGATAGTAAATCGATTATTTCAAAACTTATTAATGCATGCACAGAAGCGAAGAACTTTTTACCAGGAATATGAAGCCAAGGGTTGCTACAATCACTTGCACGGTCTCGTCTAAGATCCCAGAGAGGCCTTCATCCTCTGATTCTCCAAATCCATCGCCACCACTGCTGCTGCCGCCACCTCCACCACGCGGCGGATTTTGCCCACTGCCTTCATCATAGTAATCTTGCTTCTCAATCTGCTGCCTTAACACATCTTCGATTGATTGTTTCTTCCCAAAGTTTCCAATAGCTTTCTCGATAGATTTCCACGGTGAACCCTGTAAACAATAATACAATATTCGATCATATTCTTTTAGGTTTCCATATCAAAGTACTAAAACCGTATTACACACCTCAAAAATTGCAACAATCTAGTTTTCTATCAACCATTTCCCTCTACTTTTAAACAAAAATTCTAGAACTACATGCACCCATCATATTATCACCACTACTTAAGATCTGTTCTTCGAGTTGACGAACGAATTGCAAAGACACCATGAAATCAAAGGGAAGAAACTACGAGTGCATCATAAAAGGCATCATAAAAGGCAGTTTCAGACAGCCATAATAACGGGATAAAAAATACTTACCAAGATATCATCAATCACTAAACCAAAAGAAAATCTAAAGCTTTAAAAGAGAAAGGAAGCTAAAATATAAGGTGTGTGGGGCACATGTATAAGGTTATTTAGTACAATCCAAGGAGTGCAAGCAAATAAACCTGTAAAGGGATTGTCGACTCTTTGGAGAAAAGTCTGCAAAGTACTGGTAAAAGTATCATAGTGGCCCTTTTACTAAAAGTCGGATTATATTTTGCCCTTTCTACTAAAAAAATAGGTAAATTAATCCTTGTACATTAAATCAAAGAGCAAAATGACTCTTTTATTGAAAATTACATCTATTTCTTCAGTTAAAAACTGATCCCTATACATTAGAATGAGGTACACATACACATAATATGCCACGTGTAACTTTATAATTATTTTATCAATCACGCCAAAAGGAAAAAATAAATGAAATTTTTGACAGAAAAGACCGCTCTTTGATCTAACCTACAGGAACTAGGTGGCAAAATGCAATCTGACTCGAGCCTCCATGATACTCTCGCCGCAAAGTTCTGTCCACCTGAAACCAACAATCGGCCCCTTAGTACATTCGGGATTGTCCCTGATAGGGTTTTATCCCTCTACTTCATTCAGAACCCGAATAACAATGGCGGGTTCACAAACCTGGAGCTTCTCAGGAACTACCACATTGATTTGAACCCATGCCCCATGGTGCGGGTGAGTCACTCCACTTTGTGAACCCGTACAATCTCTTTAGTAACTCGAGCTTTTGTACTAAAACCAATACCTAATGTATTGGAGGATCCGTTTAAGAACCCTAAACAAAACCTATAGCTCAACTTGTCAATAACTCAAAAACACAAAAGGAATCATTCTCAAAGTTCAAATGAAAACTCAAGTAACAATTCAATATAAGTTCTTAAAAACCTAAACCCACTTAAATTAATGCTCAACAAGCAACACATTTAAACCCCAAAAACAAAACAGAACAAGAAAACACAAAATTACAGCTTACATACATAAACAAAACATATTTGAAGCACCAAACGCTTACCTCATTGTCACCAGCAGGCTTATCTTGGCCTCCAAATTTGCAAACAGTAGTCCCTTACCGGCATTTCGAAACCGAAACACATCTCTTGTGCTTCAATAAAGGAGCAAACTGTTGAGAACGTAGTGATGAACCCGCAATCAATTTCTTGGTAACCAGAACCTTAGCGTTGAAGCAGACAAGATAAGGATACGAAGGGAATAAGAGCTCCGATTTTCTTGGGTTGGAGCTATTGATACAAGGTAAGAAGAATGTATTATTAGCTTGAATCGACTTCATTTTTCTTTTACTTTTGGGGTCGCTCACGAGGAATTTGATGAAATGATCGGAGAAATGGTGGGTTTAAAAGCGGAGGAGG
Organism: Gossypium raimondii; assembly: GCF_025698545.1. Taxonomy (NCBI): domain Eukaryota; kingdom Viridiplantae; phylum Streptophyta; class Magnoliopsida; order Malvales; family Malvaceae; genus Gossypium; species Gossypium raimondii. The sequence goes on along the minus strand of NC_068577.1, from coordinate 50,744,805 downwards.
AAATGGTCGTGAGTCACGAGAATAAGGCGGCTGGTGACGATGGGTCTCGAAGGCGCCGTATAAACAAATGAAATTTGGTAGGCTAGTGGGCGGCCTCCATTTTAAAGATGGGGCACAAATCTTAAGCTCATTATTTCAAAGTACCCTCGAATTAAGGGCATTAACTTTGATTTGCCCTTTGTTGTTAAAGATGCACCCAGTATTCCAGGTAACCATACCATTGATTCAATTTTATTTTATTAAAAAAATAGGATGGAATTGAGTCAAGTTACAAATTGTGAAATAGTTGGGCTTAATGAAAATTAAGTGTTCAAAGTTTGATTGAAGCTTAATTGAGTTTTACATTTTAAGTTTGCGCTCAATTTTATACAAAAGAAAATAAATTACTTGAGCCTTTAGATGAAACTTACTTACATGATAGAGAATAAGCTTGATTTTAAAATAGAACTTTTGACTTAATTATTTGTGTTTGAGTTCAAATTTTATTTTGAATGAAATATTTATGAATTTATGGTGTAGTCAATGAGACTTGTGAAGTAATAGACTATATAAATTCAGCTAGCTACAATGATTGAGTAGAATAATTTTTTCTTTTTGGTTTTGGTCTTGAATCTCAAGCAGTTTACAAGCATAAATGTTTTGTTTATAAATTATATAAAACTATGAACAAGTTTTTGTTTAAAGTTTCCTGGATGAACTTTGATAATTTATTTTGTTGATGTTAGGAGTGGAGCATGTTGGAGGAGATATGTTCAACAAAGTTCCTAATGGAGAAGTTATTTTTATGAAGGCTAGTTATCAATTTAACTGAAACTCATTAAAATTAAACTCTTAACTTTTGTATAGTAAAATTTATTTGTTTGTTAAAATTTTAGATTTCATAGAGAGATGACTGCTATATATTTATTATAACATTTGATATTCAGAACATATTTCAATTTTTTTAAATATTTTAAATTAAAAGCTATAATATATTAGTAAAATATTAATTAGTGATTTAACTAATATATTGAAAAAAATTATAGATATAATTTCATCATTAAAAATTATTTTATTTAGTAAAATATTTTTAAATAATATCTTAATTAAATTTTATTATTTTATTTCATTTAAGAATAAAACTAATTTTATTAAAATTTGAGATTGTTATAGAGAAATAATTTAGTAAAAAGAGTGTACTCCATATTTTATGGCTGTTGTTGTGATAGAGGATAACGATAAAACATAAAAAATTATTTATATAACAAACTTGATTGTTATAATAAAAAGTGATTGTTATAAAGAAAGCTAATTGTAGTCAAATTCTATTATGGTTATATATATTCAAAGTAAAGGTTAAAAAGGAAATAGGTTTATATCAAATTGATAAGATTTTTATTTTCAATTCAATTGAATTGATGGATTTATTAAAACAAATTTGAAAAAAATTAAAATAGTTTTAATTTTAAATTAATATATATATTAATTAAAAATACAGTTGACTTGATATTATGATCTTTAATTTAACATTAAAAGATTAAATGTTCAAATCTCGTCAATTACAAGAGGCATCTCTCTCTATATATAATTGTATTTTTTTCTAGTTCAATAAGATTGATGATTAACCAAAAATAAATAAAATAAAATTAGATTTTTATATATTATACTGTAGACTGAACAATGAGTAAAATGAATATACTTAATCCGAATCTATTTTTCAGCAGTGATTCAAATCAATACTTTCATTTTCTATTTGTTAAAGTATGATTTCTTTATTAGAAAACTAATGTTGTTATTTGAAGTTACTTGTTTGCTAAAATATAAATTTATAAATAAATGTACTTGATTGTAGTGTCATTATGGTTTATCACTTTGAAAATTGTACAAACAAAATAAAGAACACCAAAGGTTTATTTGTGTAATTCGATTTTTTTTTATGTTTGTGGAGCTTAGTTCAACTAGTAATTTCACTATTTTTAATTAAAAATACAACAACCTTTCAAACTCTATTACTCCCCAACTATAGAGATCTAACATTTGTACTTAAAAGACTAGAACACTCACCACTCTCCTCCAACTCATCCCCTGAGAACTTGAGCAGTAAACACTCAACAATGTTTACAATAACAGTTTGCACTCTCTTACAAAAATAGTTTATTAATTAAAAAATTAGAATAAATTCAATAAGCTCTCATACAAAACCTAGACAAGTCTCAAAGTATATATCAATTTCAACTTGCTAACATAGAATTTAAGTGAATACAAAGTAACTCCTTGAAAATAGTTTTAATGTCATTAACAATCAAAGCACAATCTATCAAAGATATGCTCTTCAAAATTAGCAACACAATCTTGATCTAATCTTCACATTCCAAGGAATTAATAGACTCACCCGAATTTTATCCAATCTTCAAAGCTAAAGATTGGTTTCCATAGATGGATCATAATATCTTCAATATAACAACACATTAATAAGTTTAAAGATTTTCTTCATTAAATTGTTAAACCAAATAAAACAAGAAATAAATTGTTTTAGTGACAACTTGCAATGGGCACTACCGAGAGCCACACAACTCCAATATTCATGTAACACCTTAAATTCGGCCTAGTTGTTATGGCCGAATTCGGTAATGTTACGATAAAGGGTTTTGAAAACGGAGTCGTTACAGTAAATCATTCCAGCTTATAACTCATGTTTGCTTATGTCTGTTGTCAAAAACGTTATGAATTATTTCTTTTGCCAAAACACAATTTACAGCAGAAGTCTAATAAAACCATTATATTTTGGAAATCCAATTCGTAATTTTCATAAAAGCATTTTCTTTGAGTAAAACCGTCATTTCCATAAATGTTTTGTTAAACCATGCGAATAAACAAGCAAACAAAACCAAAACCAAAAGTTTAAAAATCGTCCAGTCCAGAGAGTCCCAGAAATTACAAACTCTCAATTAAGTCCGAAATTTAAATAAAAATCATAATTACTAAGTATAATCAGTTCCCGGATGACTGGTCACAGCTGAGTCTCTATTGCACCAATCTGCTTAAGTCTGAGGATTACTTGAACAAAACAGATAAACATATGTGAGTTTTCGTAAACTCACTGTGTAACCCAACAAACATAGACATGCTATACATACAGAAATCACATGCACAGTCAGATTCAGATTCAAATTCGGACTCATGTCCATTTCAGATACAAATAATAGTTACAGATATGCAGATCAGATATACAGAATCTTACCATCATCCTCTACACACCAACTCTGACCATCCCATCACACCATGTAGGGTTAAAAACACCTACCCATCCCTACACAGTATATCGTGCCATTACGACACATCAAATAAAGTGCAGCCAAGCTGCTAGAATATAGGCGAATGTTGCCTTTCAGAACACTTCCTCTATATATACAATCCCACCCAAAAACAGATATAGATACAAATATAACATGCTTATCATGCATGTGTATAGAAATCAAATATACATATAACAGAATAGTCAAACATGCATAAAAGTGTCCTACTCAAAGCATAATATCAAAATATCAGATCACATAATCTAGGGTTTGGTTAGTCCTTATCAACCCTACGGTCGACCCACAACCGATTAGAGCAATCTGTGCGACCTTAGGGAAAATTTCAGAAATATGGGACCACACGCCCAATTTGGCCTAGCCTGTGTGCCCCATACGGCCACACCCACATCACCACACGGTCGTGTCTTGCGCACGGCCATGCCCTCATCAAACACATGACCGTGTCTCGCACACGACCACCCACACGGCCTAACACACGCCCATATAGCTTCGACAGTAGGCAATTTCGACTTTCGTCGAAGCCTCATTTTTCACGATTTAGGAACACACCTATTACGATTTTGTTGCGAAACCAGCCCCAAGACCACCAACACCTAAAAACAGAATCCCAAAGTACTATTAACATCTAGTTTACAAAAACAACCAAAACTAAATCAAACAACATTCCACACTTACCACCGTAAAATGACTACACACAAAAGTTAAACCATCGGAGCGCAGACTATAGATTCATCGCCTTCACCTACACAACTCATCGCAGAGTTCAGATTTCCTACAACAACCGTACGCTACTACAACAAAGAGAATTGATAGGCTTATCAAAACCATGCGAAGAACAATAATAGTGAACAAGAAAATTGAAAAGAACGAAGGAACATGGATTACGCCAGAAAGAGGAAGAACAAAAATAAAATTAACAGAAAGGTAGAGAGGGAACAGGAACTGACGTTAATTTTGGAAGAAGGGAGAAACTAATTAAAATTTGAAAAAAAGAAAATAAGAAGATATGCCGACATAATCCCTTAATTATCTCCCACTACTCATAACTCCCTCAGAATTTTAACTCTGAAACTCTATTAGATTACCAAGCAAAAATATTAACCACACTTGCGCTAAGATTTAAACACAATACCCCTAACACACGAATTACCTTACCACTCCATTCTGATATAAAATAGCATGCAACCTTATATAAGGCCACTCAACAAGGGTAAGGCTAGAATTAGAAAAATAACAAAATTTGATAAAGGTGAGACTTAAACCCAAGACTTCACACACACACACACCCAGAATACTTAACCACTAAAGCAAATATCCATTTGTATTAGATATTTACAGAAACACAAATAAATTAAACGAGGCGTTACACTTCATGATTCAATGAATTGACTCAGGTCGATTTCTTTTAATCATTATTTAAACTAATAAATATATATTGTGGTTGGTTTAGTGGATACTTCACGATTGGAGAGATGAAGAATGCTTGAAATTGCTAAGAAATTGTTATGAAGCAATATCAGAGTGTGGAAAAGTGATAGTATTGGAATCAATATTGCCAGAACTGCCCACGCCTGACATTGTCACAGCTACAACACTCATTTGTGATGCGATATTGCTTCATTTGCTCCCTGGTGCAAAAGAAAGAACATTCAAAGAGTTTGAGACATTGGTTGTTCAAACTGGTTTTGCAGCTTTCAAACCTGTTTGTCGTGTTTACAATTATTGGGTCATTGAATTATTGAAAAATATGAACAATTCACCACAATAGTTATTATCATTTCATCTACCAATAACAGAGATAAGCAGCATATTTCATCCCAAAATCGAAGTTGAACAAGAAGAAGATATGAAGATATGAAAAGGAAAGAAGGTATGTAGCCAATTAAAAAGAAGATAGAACAAGATTCCAATAAATTTAGTTAGCTTTTATGGAACCATCTTAGGTACTTTATGTTATTATTTTGGTTAATGTTGTTATATTTGGATTGTTTACTAATGAATACTATACCTTTTAAATTTAAATGTTATATATATGAGTTTTATTTTAATCTCAATTCCCAATATTATTGATGGTAAATTATTATTAAAATATTAAAATCATATTGAAAATGCAAAGAAAATATATCATAGATATTAATTGGTGTTTTTAATAAAGAAGCGTCCATGAATATTAACATTTTCTGCTGTAAAAGATATTATTGTGCTGTTTAGTTGATAAAACCCCGCCAGAAGTCCATATGTTACAGATTTTGTAAATGAATGCCTCTAAATGTCCCAATAAATTCCACTACTTATTATCTTTCTTCTTTTTACGGCATTTCTTTGATGTCACGATGATAGTTCTTGCAAACACTGCGAATTTTTTACCATGGATTTTCCCACAGCGATTTTGTGCCTACTTTTATATTATTAGTGGTGCTCATAAACATCACTATAATGGAAAAAAAAGCATCCTGAAATATTGGTTCTTTTGTAGTGACCTTTTAATTTAGATTATGTTTCAGATTAATTTTTAGGCTTGTTATACCTCCCACCAATGGGATACATGACAGCACAGAAACACTGTTTGAGGAACATACTGTACTCACTGCAGATTGAGAAATCACTAGAAGGCTCACTTCCTAGCTCAACCACTTGTCTAGGTAGGAGATAGCTATTCAAGGAAGCCAACCACCTTCCCTCTAAAATGTAGCTACCATTCATTCCTCTAGGCATCCAGCTTTTTTTTAAGAATGTGATCCTTTTAATTACCAAACCTCATGTGGGTTCAACTATTTCATACCTTAAATTAGAAGGAATCACAAAATAAGTCTCATCATAGACATTCTCATCCCATCAACGACATCCACCCTACGTGTCCCACAATAATGGCCTAATAACGGGTCTGTCATGTTAACGCCACCCAACACAGGACCTCGCCTATAAATAATCCCCAAGATGACAAAAAAGGATAAACTCTTCAGCACACTTACCTACACTCTACTAATTTTCTCTCAGCTTCTACATCTACCATCTTCATTATTTCTACTCTCCGGCTCTCCGCCTAGACAGGGTGAACCAACCTTCGTCAATGCCACCATTTCCTCCTTCTTGTCTCCTTTTTGATGCTATACATCAACAATTGGTTAGTTGAGCATAGACAACATGTCCTCTCAATCTCATCAGACCAATACCCCTATCGATCCAACCAATCCTAACAACCCTACCAACTCTTCCACCCCAGCCAACTCCACCATTCCAGTTAACCGTAGGTCTTCTTCATGTTTGAATAACACTTAGAACCCTCCTTCTTAGTCGACAGGGTAACCTTTGCAGTATGCATCCACCTTTTTATGTATAAGAGAGAATAAATTGCGTATAACAATTTATTATTATGTATAATTTTTGTTATTAATTATAACAATATTATATTATGGGTTAATATTTATTACACGTAGTGCATAAGTCTCATACACCATCAATTAACTATAATAAGTCACCTCATCATTTAGTAAAATATTTAACTATTAAATAATTTGTAAATAAATAATGAAAATTTTAGTTAACATAATTAAAAATGTTGTAAATACATTAAATGGATGTCTATGACCTTTAAACATTTATGAAAGTAATGAGATAAACCCCACATTCATTATGAAACATGCTTAATGTACGTGTTAATGAAGCGATTAAATAAGCTTCATTTATTTGTATTGCATTGAATGTCAATGGTTTATAAATAACACTCTTTTGTAAATGAAAAGAAGATACGAGAAAATTTTTATTTACTTTAAGTGTTCTTTTATTTGGTTATTTTATAACACGTTATCAGCACGAGCTTCTACAAGTTCATAGTGAAGTTCACGTCATTTCGACTTTATATAATTTGCCCATATAACTCCCGTTAAATTATATACGGTATATGTATTTTATAATTCTTTTATTTTATTGTCTAGATGAAATATTTTCTTTGGGTAACATTTGCACACTTATCTTTACAACTCAAATCGAATAATGATAATTATATATACATGTTTTTTTTACTAAAAGAAATTTCAATTAATGTAATTTGTTTTAAGTTATTATTATAATTATTCCTCTCTATGCCAATATTTGACATACATATTATTATTTAGCAATTTTGATATATATAATTGAATTATTTTACTATTGAGAATGCTTATTATTTTACTAATATTTTTTTATATTTTGATTCAAGTGATTATAATGTCAAATCTTACCAAACTTAAATTTGTGGCCTTAGACATCTCAGGCAAGAATTATTTGTCATGGGTGTTAGATGCTGAAATTCACCTAGATGCTAAAGGTTTAGGAAATATTATATTAGTAGATAAAGAAACATCTAATCAAGACAAGGCAAAAGCAATGATTTTCATCCGTCATCATCTACATAAAGGATTAAAAGTGGAATATCTCACTGTGAAAGACCCTATTGAGTTGTAGAAAAATATGAAAGAATGATTTGACCATCAGAAAATGGTGATACCCCCTAAAGCTCGTTATAATTGGATGCACTTAAGGTTGCAAGATTTTAAAACTGTAAGTGAATACAATTTAGAACTTTTCAAAATTAGTTCTCAACTAAAATTATGTGGAGAAAACAATAACTGATGAGGACTTGTTAGAGAAAACATTTTCAACTTTTCATGCTGCTAATGTGCTCCTGCAGCAGAAATATCGTGAAAAAGACTTTAAAAGGTATTTTGAATTGATTTCATGCCTTTTGGTGGCTAAACAAAATAATGAGCTGTTGATGAAAAATTATGGAATTCGTCCCACTGGTTCCGCATCACTCCCTGAAGTGAACGTAACAGTACACAATAATTATGAAAATGGAAAATATAGAGGTCGCGGCCGTGGTCGTGGACGTAGTGGGAGATGTGATCGAGGACGTACTGATGGTCACTAAACTAACTATAAATACGACTAATGCAAACGCACCTATCGAACAATAGTATAGTTATGGTGAGTAGGGAATAGCGTATCCACGAGGACTAAAAGTGCTAGTAATTATCGTTTTTCTGTTATTTAGCCGACAAATTGGAGTGATTATTTTTAAACTAAAATTACAAAATTAATTTAACTAAGAATGCAATAAATAATGAAATAGGAAAATAATCGAAGATAGCCAAAGAGATAGACAATACTTAGGAAAGAATCCACCTAGACTTCACCTATTATTATGAATTTGAATTAAACGATTTATTCACTTGTTACTTGATCCGTAGAAATCCCTAAATTATGGTAATATCTCTTTCGAGAGTAAGAACAATTGACTCTAGGTTGATTAATTAAAATCTCTTTCTAATTAAAACCCCTATCGTCGCATTAACTCGATCTATGGATTCCCTTATTAGATTTTACTCTAATCTGATAGATTTATATCATCCTATTTCTAGGATTGCATGAAACTCCACTCAATTATGCTAGATCTACTCTTAAACAAGGCCTTTTGCTCCACTGAATTAAGCACATTAAACATGAATTATTATCACTAAAAATATTAAAACAAGAAATAAGCATACATAATTGAAAACAAGAATCAAGTATTTATCGTGCAAATCAGAAATCAAATAATAAGATTCATCATAGGTTTCATCTTCCCTAGGTATCTAGGGAATTTAGCTCATAATCCTGAATATAAACATCTCAAAATCAAGATAACCACAAGACATAAAAAAAATCAATAAAACTTTAAAAGAAATTAAACAGAGATCTTCGATCTTGAGGGAGATCCGCTTTTGAGTTGATTCTGATGGCGTTCTTCGAATGTTTTCTTCGATCTTCTCTGATTGCCCCTTTAGGTCTTCTTCTAATTAGTATTTATAGACTTTCGAATGCTCAGAAAGCCTAAGATTGGGTTTTTCTGTGTATTTGGGAAGCAGTGTGTGAAATTGACACGGGCTGGTACATGGGCGTGTAGCCAGCCTGTGTGGCTCACACGGGCGTATGGCCAGCCCGTGTAGAGTTGCCCAAGCCGTGTAGATCATGAAAACATCTCTATTTGTCCAATTTTGGCTCATTTTTCGCTCCTTTCGCTCCCAAATGCTCTCTTAAGTATTGAAACAGGAATATAAGGATTAAAAGCATCAACTTCACTAATTTTCATAATTAATCATCCAAAAACGCATTAAGAATGAGATTAAAATATGTTACTTTTATAGCTTATCAAATATCCCCACACTTAAGCGTTTGCTTGTCCTCAAGCAAAATTCAAAACTCACATTAAAATTAATATTTCTCAACTTGTAATTCCTATCTATAATGTCTCAAAATAATTCACAAATAATCATGCATTGACAATTCAACCAAAAGAGCACTAAAGTCTCAAACAATCCAAGCTAACATTTTTAAACATGAAAACATAGGTGTCTCCCCTTATTTAAGTAGTTATCTTTATTTCAAAATCTACAAGAATCAACATCCTCACTAAAGATTCACTCATCACTCAAGGTGTTTAAGGTTCATGAATAAGCATTCAATAGTCAAACAAGAAAGTTTATTACCATAGGCTTACATGAAAATCAAATATCTACCACTATAAAATGATATGATACACAAATCAAAAGGTCTTTAAGAGGTTGTAATGGGGCTTAGGTTAAGGGTGTGGAGAAATGCCAGAAATTTTGGTTATAATCGAAATTTAATTGATAAATTACCAAACTAGAAAAAAATACACAAATGCTGAATTAAAACAATTACATCAATTGAGAACCATTCAAGAATAAAAACTAGTTTCTTCTCAAAATATGAATTTAACTGTTCAAGCTCAATCAACATATAACTAAATAATAATCAATATTTTTTTTCTTTTTTTATTTAAACAATCAAAAATAGTTCAGCAAATCAAGCAGAAGAGCATAGCCAGACAATTAACCAAATCAAATCTCGACAAAAAAAGTCAATAAAGCGGGAAAAAGTTTCAACGAAAAGATGAGTTATGGTTAACATTAATGTGTAAATCAAGAAACGGTGTGTTAGGTTCAACAGGGTTTACTAAGGGTTAATCATGTAGGTAGGCTTTTTATAGGATAAGTGGGTTAAAACCTAAGTTTCTTTAGCATATTAGTATATCAAATCAAAGGTGTAGTCTTGACATGTATAATCGAAGCAAGTTCTAGAATAACAAATCAAATTGACACTCACAACAAATCAAATGTGTCGCACGGCCGTGTCTCTATCAAATTTTTTTGAAAAATAAAGTCCCAGGATCCACATGGCCAAAGACACGCCCATGTGTCCATGCCGTGTGGATCACATGGCCACATCGCCAGGCCGTCTAACTCACTGTTGAACCTCTTATAGTGCACACGGCCTGGCACACGCCTGTGTGTCTAGGCTGTGTGGGTCAAAAACATTTTTTTATTTTAAAAATTAATTAGTTTAAAAATAATATGAAATAGAATTAAGAGAATTAACAATGTTAACACTCGGGTTGCCTCCTGAGAAGCACTTATTTAAAGTTTAAGCTTGAGTTACCTCATATTCGCACGGTCACAGTGGTTTACGGAGTTGAAATTTCTCTTTCTCGTTATCAATTCTATTATCAAAATAAGGTTTAAGTCGAGTACTATTTGCCTTAAATGTGCCAAATTCAGAATGAGTTACCTCGACTATACCGTATGGGAAGACATTCAGTACCGTAAAGGGATTTGATCCGTTTGCATCAAGCTCCGAAGTGGCAATTCGAGGATCTTTTTTTTATCTAGCAGTACCTTGTCTCCAACCTTAAATTGGTTCGTTCCATCCACATGCTCATCATGGCGTCCCTTTGACTCTTTATCTTGCTTTTTCGGTTTCTCCTTGACATGTGTCCGTCATTCATCCAGTTCATTGATTTGTAACATTCGTTCTTCATGAGTCGTTATGTTTCTTTCGCATGGACTAAAACATGGCTCCATTACATTTTTCTGAGAGGTTTCCTGCAAAGAAGGTTGAGCCACATGGTTACTCATATTAACAGAACTTGTAAAATCATCTCGATCACTAGATATCTTAACAGAATCACGAGCTTGGAGAGAAATCGTTTCGTCACCTACATAAAGTACTAATTCACCCATACCAACATCAATTATAGTTCTAGTAGTTGCTAAAAAAGGCCGACCTAGGATCAAAGGTACGTCACTATCCTCATCTATGTCTAAAACAACAAAATCAACTAGGAATATGAATTTATCAATTTTTACAAAAACATCTTCAATAATACCCTTAGAAAACTAATGGTTCATTCTGCTAATTGAGTACTCATCCTAGTTTGTTTTGGTTTCCCAAGACCTAATTGCTTAAACATTTTATAGGGCATGGCATTAATACTAGCTCCTAAATTTGCCAAAGTATTATTAATATTCAAACTATCAATTAAACACGGAATAGTAAAACTCCTTGGATCTTTTAATTTATTAGGTAGCTTATTTTGTAGTATGGCTGAGCAAACTACATTTAGCTCCACAGTCGATGAATCATCTAACTTCCTTTTGTTTTCCAAAAGTTCCTTTAAAAATTTAACTGAATTGGGCATCTGCAAAAGAGCTTTAACAAATGGTAAGTTAATATGTAATTTTTTTAGGATTTTAAGAAATTTACCAAATTGCTTATTCGTGTGGTCTCTTTTTGTTGCATTAGGATATGACACTCGAGGTTTATATTCCTTACCAACTGACTTTTGCTCATTCTAGCTTACCTCAACCTTAATGTTACTTACCTCACTTTCTTGCCTTGGTTTTGGTTCAGATTCAACAAACCCTTTTTCATCTTGAACAATAATTGTATGAAGTTGCTCCATTGAGTTAGTTTTGGTATTGCTAGGCAAACTACCTTGTGGTCATTTTGAAAATAACTTAGCAAGTTGGTCGATTTGGTTATCGACCCCTTGAATCGATGCTTGTTGATTTTTAAGTACTGCTTCAGTGTTTTGAAAGCGGGTTTCTGACATCGGGATAAACTTCGTCAACATCTCCTCAAGGTCCGACTTCTTCTCTTGCTGGTAAGGTTGTTGTTGGAAGCTTGGAGGGGGTTGTGCCCTTTGATTTCCTTAAACACCCCAAGAAAAATTGGGATGGTTCCTCCAACCTACATTATATGTATTACTATAAGGGTTATTTTGACGCCTAGAATTATTACCTATATAATTGATTTGTTCATTTTCCGTGCTGGGACCATAGGGTAAACATTTTAGATTGTTCATTCCTCATTCATTTGTATCGCATTGTATCACCAGATGTGCCTGCGTAGAAATATATAAACCATCAATTTTCTTATTTAATTGTTCTACCTGATTTGATAACATGGTGACTGCATCTAAGTTGAAAACTCTGGTTGCTTTCATTAGCTTCGTCTTCATGACTTGCCACTGATAATTATTCAGTGTCATCTCTTCTATAAACTCATAAGCTGCTTCGGGTGTTTTATTGTTAAGTGTACCACCGGCTGCTACATTGATTAACTGTCTAGTTGAGGGATTTAAACAGTTTTAAAAAGTTTGAACTTGTAACCATAAAGGTAACCCATGATGAGGGCACCTTCTCAATAAGTCATTATACCTCTCCCATGCATCATATAGGGTCTCTAAATAAATCTGAATAAAGGAAGAGATATCATTCCTCAACTTAGTTGTCTTAGCCAGTGGGAAGTACTTCAGTAGGAATTTCTTGGTCATTTGATCCCATGTAGTGATGGAACCTCGTGGTAAAGAATTCAACCACTATTTAGCATTGTTCCTCAATGAAAATGGGAATAACCGTAGGCGAATGGTGTCGTTAGAAATGCCATTTATCTTGAAAGTATCACAGACTTCTGGAAAGTTAGCTAAATGAGTAGTTGAATCTTCGTCTTGCAAACCATCGAACTGAACAAATTGTTGTATCATCTAAATAGTGTTCAGCTTCAGTTTGAAATTATTTGCAGCAATGGTAGGTCTCACAGTACTCAATTCAGACCCAGTTAGAGTGGGCTTAGCATAATCGTACATAGTACGAGGAACAGGATCTAGATTTGTAGGATTTGCAGCAACTGTAAGAGCTAGTTGATTATTGTGATTACCACCCATCGCCTCAGTAATAATAATGTCTTGTTCGTTTACTATATTCTGTCGACTTTGCCTTGCTTCTCTATGGTTTCTGCGACCTGTACTTTCAATTTTTCTGTCAAATAATAATAGTCCCGACAGGTTTCTTCTAGTCATAAACTAAAGGAACCTTCCAGAAGAAAATAAAATAAAAAAATTAGAATGTAAAAATTAAACTAAAAATAAAAATGCAATAAAATAAAAATGGCTAAATTATTAAAAATAAAGTGTTCCTAATATTTTAGTCCCCGACAACGGCGCCAAAAACTTGATGGTCACTAAACTAACTATAAATACGACTAAGGCAAGCACACCTATCGAAGAATAGTATAGTTATGGTGAGTAGGGAATATTGTATCCACGAGGACTAAAAGTACTAGTAATTACTATTTTTTATTATTTATCCGAAAAATTGGAGTGATTGTTTTTAATCTAAAATTACTAAGCTATCAATACTTACTAGTAACCGTTATCATGGTGGTCATAACAATGATACTTCTAACCACCAAAAAAAGAATAACAATGAAGACAAGAAAGAAGTGGTCAAAATAATCCTTCAAAGATTGTTGAGAATATATGCTACCGATGTGGTATGAAGAGGCATTGGTCACGTACTAGTCGTACGTCTGAGCATTTAGTGAAACTTTATCAAGCATCCATTAAAAAGAAGAGAAAGCATATGGAGACAAATTTTATATCCCAAAATGATGAAATGGAGGCAAATAATGAATATATTCACTATAATACTAAAACTGACCATGCCTACAAGGGTGATAAATTTAATGACCTTAATAATATATTAGAAAAATTGATGTTATTTTGACATTTTTATGTTGTTTTAAGTATGTTTTATTTTCTTGCATAAAGAATCATTTATATATTTAATAAATATTTGCAATGTTTCTCATATTATATTTTGTTTGTTTTATGAAGAAAATGAATATTCAACTAAATTTCGATTGACCCAAAATCAATGGAGACATGTGTCTTGTAGATAGTGCTACAACACATACAATACTCAAAGATAAAAATATTTTTCTCATGTGACAATAAGTAATGCCCATGTTAATACAATATCGGGTAGTTCAAAACTTATTTAAGGCTCAAAGAGCTATTATATTATTACCTAAAGGTACAAAATTTGTCATTGATGATGCTTTATATTCCACTAAGTCTCAAAGAAATTTATTGAGTTTTAAAAATATTCGTCTTAATGAATACCATATTGAGACTATGAATGAGAAAAATATTGAATATCTATATATTACAAATGTTGAATGTGGAAAGAAATATGTTTTGAAAAGACTACCTGCTTTTTCATCAGGTTTATATTATACATATATTAGTGCAATTGAGCCACATGTTATACAAACTAGAAGTTTGTAGAACCACATACTGTTACTATTTGGCATGACCGATTACGCCATCCCAGATCTATTATGATACGAAGAATTATTGAGAATTCAATTGGAAACCTATTAAATAACCAAAAGATTCTTGAATTCAAGGATTTAGCTTATGTTGCTTATTCTCAAGGAAAATTGATTATTAGGCCATCACTAGCTAAAGTTGGGATTGAATCTCCCACATTTCTAGAACGTGTTCAAGGTGATATATGTGGGTTCATTCATCCACCATGTGGATCATTCAGATATTTTATGGTATTGATAGATGCATCTAGTAGGTGGTCACATGTGTTTTTATTATCGACTCGCAACCTAGCATTTGCGAGACTACTTGCTCAAATAATTTGATTAAAAGCATAAATTTCCAGATTATGCAATCAAAACTATTCGTCTTGATAATGCTAGTGAGTTTACATCCCAAGCTTTTAATGATTATTGCTTGCCAATTGAGATAAAAGTTGAACCTCCTGTAGCTCATGTTCACACACAAAACGGTTTAGCTGAATCATTTATCAAATGCCTCCAACTAATAGCTCGATCATTGCTTATGAGAACAAAACACCCTGTTACAACTTGGGGATATGTTATTTTGCATACAACAGAACTTGTGTGCTTAAGGCCTACAAGTTATAATAAGTACTTCCCATTACAATTGGCTTTTGGTCAGGAGCCAAATATTTCCCATCTTAAAATTTTTGGATGTGTAGTATATGTTCCAATTGCTCCACCACAACGCACAAAGATGGGTCTTCAAAGGAGGTTGGGAATATATGTTGGTTATAAATCTCTTTCTATAATTAAATATGTTGAACCATTAACTGGAAATGTATTTATTGCATGATTTATTGATTGTCATTTTGATGAAACAACATTCCCAACATTAAGGGGAGAGAAAATACAACTAGTAAAAAGAATTACATGGAGTGAATCATCATTATCTCAATTAGATCCTCTCACAAGTCAGTATGAACAGGAAGTTCAAAGGATCATACATTTGCAAAACATCACCAATCAACTGCCAGACTCATTTACTAACCTAAAGAGAATTACAAAATCTCACATACCAGCTGAAAATGCTCCAATACGAATTGATATCCCAATAGGGCAAATTGCTAGTGCAACAGAAAGCAATCCAAGCTTGAAACGTGGAAGGCCAATCGGTTTCAAAGATAAAAATCATTGTAAAAGGAAATGAGCAATTATTCAATATGGTAATATTGTGGAGTTAAGTGCCCAAGAAAAGGCCAAAGATATTGCTAATAAAAAAAACCCAGAAGAGGTTCAGGTACTTGAAAATGGTGATAACAAAGAGATCTCAATAATTTATCTTATTTCAGGAAAAAAATGAAACCGAAAAAATATAGTTGTTGACAACAATTTTGCTTATAATGTTGCTATTGAAATAGAAAAAAAAAGAGGATCCTGAGCCTAAATTTATTGAGGAATGCAGAAATAGAAAAGATTGGTCAAAATAGAAAGACGCAATTCAAGCAAAATTAAATTCACTTTCTAAACGTAAGGTTTTTGGACCTATAGTCTAAACACCTAAATATGTAAAGCCGGTAGGATATAAATGGATATTTCTGTGAAAACAAAATGAGAAAAATGAAGTCGTAACATATAAAGCACAACTTGTAGCACAAGGATTTTCGTAAAAGCCCAACATTGATTATGAAGAGACATATTCTCTTGTGGTGGATACAATCACGTTTAGATACCTTATTAGTCTGGCAGTACGTGAAAACTTGACATGCATCAAATGGATGTTGTTATAGTCTATTTGTATGGTACACTTGACAGTGAAATCTATATGAAAATCCCAGAACGATTTAAAATCCCTGAAGGATATAGAGTTTCCCGGGAAAATTGCTCAATCAAATTAAAGAAAAGTTTATATGGATTAAAACAATCTGGACGTATGTGGTACAATCGTCTTAGTGAATATTAGTTAAAATAATGTTATAAAAACAATCCAATCTGCACGTGTTTTTATAAAAAGGTCTGGATCAAACTTTGTGATAATTGCTATTTATGTTGATGATCTAAATATTATTGGAACTCCTGAAGAGTTTAAAAATGTAATAAATTATTTAAAGAAAGAATTTGAGATGAAAGATCTTGGAAAAACAAAGTTTTTTCTTAGCTTGCAAATCGAGCATTTAAAAGATAGAATTCATGTCCATCAGTCAACTTATACGAAAAAGATCTTAAAGAAATTTTATATGGATAAAGCACATCCATTGAGTACCCTGATGGTTGTACGATCGTTAGCTGTGAATAAAGATCAATATTGTCCTTACGAGAATGATGAAGAGTTTCTTATTCTTGAATTACCATCTCTATGTGCCATAAGAGCATTGATGTATCTTGCAAACAACACATGTAACAACCCTAACCAATATCTATCGCCGGAACAGGGTTACGGAGCATTACCAAAATTTACAAATCAAATATAGACAGTTCATAACATTTAACATTCATATCAGAAATCAATCATAATCAATCATATTGTCCCTTATATGAGCCATCGAGACCCAAAATATGCATTATAAACAAGTCAGGACTAAATTGGGTGCTCAAAAATTTTTTCAGAAAACATAAAAAATTTTCCATGGTGCAGGGGACACACGCCCGTGTCTCTTTCCGTGTGGACGAAAAAAATGTCATTTTCCAAACCACATGTCTCACCCATTTTGATTTCAACCTAAACACATCAATTTGCACACTTATAAGCCATAACAAGACTTTCAATCCAAGCCAAAATTAAGCTTAATACATAACATATCATTACATATGTTCAATAATCCAAACTTACCAAAATAACCATACACACATATATGCATATTTTACTAATTATACTATCTCAAACCACTCAATAATATATCTATGTGATTTCCATCATTCATACATTTCAAACACACATCAAACATGTTAAGGCCTTATATATATACATATCAAAATGTACCAATCACAAGTCATACCAATGGCTAATTTCAACCAAACACATACATGCCATCATTGGCCAAATTTAGCTTATACATGCCATTATAACCAAAACTTAGTTTATTATATATATACCGAAATGAGCTGATGGATAGTGTGAGATATCTCTGCCAAGCTTCAAACCCAACGAGCTTTTGAATTACTATAAAACAGGGAAAATAAAACAAAGTAAGCATTTAATTCTTAGTAAGTTCGTATAACATGGAATTTAACTTACCATTATTTTACATATAAGGTAAGCATACAAAACATATTCCAAACAACTTGGCCAAAAGCCTAAACACATATCCTCAACAATCATGTTAGTCATGTATTTCATATGAATATCAAAAACATGTATGAGCTCACAATAATCAAATTTCTATATTCATACATTTTCCTTATCATGTGTCATTGTAATAAGTACAACCATATCCATGTATTTCAATTATATTTTCTTAATAATTCGTCTCGAATCCAGATTGTCTCATATCAAAACTTTGCCTGTTGAACCATTTAAAATATCATTGGATACACGGGTAGTACACATGAAGTGTACAAATCTGTAATCCGTCAATTCATCTACAGGTATGCTCATGCGATCATATAAATGGGAAGCTCTTTCGAGCCAGGGAATAGAAAGCTCATATGAGCCATGTAACGGGAAGCTCATAAGAGCTATAATCAGAAAGCTCATGTGAGCCATTATCGGGAAGCTTCGGAGAGCCATTAATCATGAAGCTCATGAGAGCCAATTATCGGGAAGCTCTGGAGAGCCAATTATCAAGAAGCTCATACGAGCCATAAACGGGAAGCTCAAGAGACCCAATTATCGAGAAGCTCATGAGAGCCATATAACGAGATGCTCATAAGAGCTAAATAATGGGACGCTCTTATGAGCTGTGGTGTGTCCACAACACATGCAGGACCATAACCAATCGGGAACCCTTAATGACATTGTCATTTGTATCCATCGAATTTCTTAGGTTCAACGGGGCTTAGTACTTATTAGATATATTCAAATATGTGATCCATAAATACACATGGTAATTTATACAAATTTCATACAATAATATTCACTTAAAAACACATAAATATACAATTTAGTTACATAAACTTACATCGATAAGTGTTTGTGTACGCAAAAGCTGCTAATCTAGCACTTTCTTTTTTCCTCGATCTAACACCGTATCAGGTTTATCCGGATCTATACGAATAAATTTAGCTCAATTTAATACAATTCAAATTAAATTCAGTCCAATACACATTTTTTGGAAAAATTACTATTTTGCCCTTATACTTTTAATTTGATATGATTTTGCCCCTATGCTTGGAAAATGAAATTTATACAATTTAATACTTATTTCAAGCCTAGCCAAATTTCATATATAACAATAGCAGCCCATGAATTTCATGAAATTCAATTCTATGAATTTTCAATCTTTACAATTTAGTCCCTAAATCACAATTTCATCAAAATTCACTTTACAAAATACTTTTAAATATCCATCAACATCTCAAATTCATCATTTAATAACTAAAATCATATAAAATCATCAATGGAAACTTCCAAAATTTTCAATAAAATCAAAACTAAGGTAAGATGTAGTTGGACCTAATTGTAACAATCTCAAAATATAAAAATTATAAGAAACGGTAAGAATTGAACTCACATGAAACCAAAATATGAAATACCAGCTTACACCCTTTCTTTTATGTTGTTCTTGGCTGAAATTTTATGAAGAAATGTCTAGAAAATCTATTAATTCCAATTTGTTTGTTTTAACTTCAATTTATTTACTATTTTGCCATTAATGGCTTTATTTTATTATTTTTTTCTTACTTATGGTGCATCATCCATCAATTTAGGCATAACTATTCCTTAATTCGTCCCTCATAATCCTATCATACTATGTACTATAAAATAATATTAAAATTATTTTTTTCTTTCAGACTCGGATTTGTGGTCCCGAAACCATTGTTTCGATTTCACTGAAAACAGGTTATTACAACACAAGACCTGATATAGTTTTCTTCTCCAACATGTAGACATTGGAATGGAATTAAACATGTATTTAGACATCTCATAGGGACCATTGATATGGGGTTATTTTATTCAAATGATTCAAAATCCCTATTAGTTGGCTATGTTGATGCTGGATATTTATCGGATCCATATAAAGGTTGATCTCAAATGGGATATTTATTTACATGTGGAGGTATTTCCATATCATGGCATTCAAAAAAGAAGACATTAGTTGTTGCTGTTGGATTGCCGGCACCGCTATGGCGCAGCGAAAAAAATAAAATCCGGCGATCCTAACCAATGATCCATGTGTGAGGAACAAATCGAGGTGATAAAGGTTACGAAATTGCCGAATGTTTATTCTGAGTAGATAGCAATGTCTCAACAACGTGTAGTCAAATCTACAATCGAACCAAGCCGCAATCGATTGAGACCCCGACCTCTACGTAATCCACCCAGTTGACTACGAACGGAAAAAATCAGAAATCCCCAAAACAGTTTTGAGAGTGATTTTTCTTTGATGGCTGCTAGACCCAAAACAAAAAAAAACGGGATTCTTATATATCTTTTTATTTTAGGGTTTTTAGAAATTAAATAAATATAATAATATTTTAAACCAAAAATTATAATTACATTAATTATAATATAATTTCGGTAAACCATATATTTATTTGAATTCATATGCTAACCAAATTCATGTCCTCATTATGCGTACAACAACCGTGTACATAATGTGCTGGAAATTTGATTACCGAATTAAATTAATTCTATAATTAATTTAATTCAAGCGACCCCCAAAAACAATACCAACTATGATTTATTCCGTTCATTTCAACTATAGGGTGTGACCTCAGAGGTTCCTCGTAACGTTAGCGTAATACTAGAACGCTCCAATGTTACAAACAATGAGTGGCATCTAGCAATGCATCATTGCTACCTAAGTCACAAGAGATCATGATTCGACATAACCTTTTTATGATTAACCTTTTATGCAATAATCCTTAAGTCCTTTATCTCTAGATTGGACACAAGTCATGGAATAGTCACACTTGCATAGTCCATTCCATGTTCCTTAATATCTTAAGCAGACTACGATATACAAATAAGTATGACATCTCATATCAACTTATTTGAGCATGGCCATGCATTTCTAGTCTCACTTAATCAAGTGGCCTAAGATATTACTCCCATTATGTACGAGGGACTTATTCTATATTTACCAACGATATCCCTTTACATCGATTATGGTATATCCAACATCAGCCTTTATAGAACAACCAGTTACGGTGTACGTTTGACTATATCAAAATATACTACTCACAATGTTGGGATTATGATGATCTCAAGTCTGAGAATCATATACATATTAATCACTATGAGTAATGTCGTGACAATTACATAATAATCCAAGAAACATACTCATAATGGGTCAGTCCAATATGTTGTTCTCTAACACACATATTCATGCATCGATTCTGACATTCCGTATCAATGACAACTCTTTATCGTCAATCAACTACATGTTAGTCTTAATGCATTATCGTTGTCCTATCCAACAATAATACTTGACTAAGGATCTTTTAAGAATAATCATATTATTCTTAGGACATTATTATAAAACATTTTATTTATACACACAGAAAAGAAACTGAAATAATAATGGTAACGCCTTATATTAATAAACATGATAAATCAAGTATGTTATTACAACCATCTCATGATTGATCTTTGGGCATACTCTAACAGTTGCCTCTTCAAATCATGCTGAAATAATTTAAATGCATGAGGTAAGCTGAGAATGTGTTTGGCTAAGGTTATTAACCCAACATATCCAAAAGATATGTAATTTGCGTTTATAGGGAAAGATGCCAACTATCTTATATGAACATAATGCAGCATGTATAGTTCAATTAAAGGGTAGTTATATCAAAGGTGACAGAACGAAACATATTTCACCAAAATTATTTTTCACTCATGATCTTCAGAAGAAAGGTGACATAGAAGTTCAACAAATTCGTTCTAATGATAATTTAGCAGATCTTTTTACTAAGGCATTATCAACTTCAACGTTTGAAAGAATACTACACAAGATTGGAATGCACCAACTGAATGATGTAATGTGATATTACCATTAGAGTGAGTCAAAAACATGTTGCACTCTTTTCCTTTAACCAAGGTTTTGTCCCACTAGGGTTTCCTGGTAAAGGTTTTTAATGAGGCAACTTGTAATAAGAGATTGTGTACTCGTTTTCCTTCATTAGGTTTTTACCCCACAGGGTTTTTCCTAATAAATGTTTTAATGAAATACATTTTTATTTAAAAGACATCCAATGGGGAGCGTTGTAAATATATTAAATGGATGTCCATAACCTTTAAATATTTATGAAAGTAATGAGATAAAAACCCCTCATTCATTATGAAATATGCTTAATGCACGTGTTAATGAAGTAGTTAAACAAGCTTCATTTATTTATGTTGCATTGAATGCCAATGGCTTATAAATAGAACTTTTTGTAAACGAAAAGAAGATACGAGAAAATTCTTTACTTATTTTAAATGTTCTTTTATTTAATTCTTTTATAACAAAAATGAATTATACTTATTATTTTTCCATCTTTTTGTATACGGACAACATATTAGATTTTGTTTAATGTAACGAAGGAACCCTAATGCATCTGATATCATCAATCGTATCCTTCGATTTTTTACGATTCATTCATTCTTGGATTACAAGCTTGCTACCAATGAAGACAAGAACATATCGAGATTATATAGAATTGCTTCAATCAACAGATACTTTGTTCAAAATGAAGAAGGAATTTTCGTAGTTCCACTATTGCATTTGACCATGGATGGACGTATAGTCGAGTGTTGGTAAGTCTTCTTTTTCTTTGACGCTTTATTATATGATACTTTTCCTAAGATTAGTGTTTTAACTACTTTTTTATTATTATTAAAACACATTTTCAATCCCTCTCAATTTCGATGAAAAAACTGATCCTTTTAAAAATTAGAATAATTTAATCTCTGTCAATTTTGAAATTAATAAAGAATTAATGTTCTTTTTATTTTTGTTTTCTATTCGTAAAAGTTGGTATCTTCATTGAATTGATTTAACCGGTTGATTCAATGTTGTTATTTTTATTTAAAATATTAAATATCGATTGAACCAGTTCAATCTAGATTGATTTTCTTTTATTATTATTATTATTATTATTATTATTATTATTCAAACTAATAAATATATATATTGATTGATTTAGTGGGTACTTCACGATTGGGGAGATGAAGAATGCTTGAAATTATTGAGAAATTGTTATGAAGCAATATCAGATACCGGAAAAGTGATATTATTGGAATCAATAATATGCCAGAACTGCCCACGGCTGACGTTGTCGTAGCTACAAAACTCAATCTCGATGTGGGATTGCTTCATGTGCTCCCCGGTGCAAAAGGAAGCACATTCAAAGAGTTTAAGACATTGGCCGTTCAAGCTGATTTCGCTGCCTTCAAACCTATTTGTCGTGCTTACAATTATTGGGCCATGGAATTGTTCCAAAACGTCAACAATTCACCACAATAACTATTATCATTTCACATTTTAGTGGACTAATTACGATCCTAATTTCACAAGTTGTTGTATTCGCAATTATGGTTTTGGGCTTGATACCGATGTTGGGCCTTCAATTTAACTACTAGACCTGTTTTAGCTTTAATAGCTCTTGGACCTCTTCTTTTGGCATTGCATGCAAATGGAACATCATGGGTGATTTACTTTGTCTATTTCCATGATGTACTTGCTTTGGGTTTTTGAATATTTTCATTTTAATGAAAGAAATTCCAAATATGAGAAGCTTTGTATTTCGATTTTCAAAGGCATTAGACGTTATCACTTTAACCTTTCAAAGTGGTTGCCTCTTCTATGCTTTGTCAAAGCCTGCTTTGTTAGGTTTGAACCGAGTCATAAGCCTAAACCATTGTTAGAGGCGCTCACCCTACTTCAAGTAGCGGTTAGAATCCCTCTTGCGGTATATAGATAAAGAATAGAGGCACATGTTGGAAAAGGGGTAAATATTATCAAAATTAAATTTTAATTGTGTATGATGATATATTTGAAGTGGCTGGAATGTGTCAATGAAAGTATCCATTTTCATTATCACTGCGACAAAATAACTTGCCTTATTTGAAATATTGACAATTTATTGAAACAAAACTTTGAGTTGTACCGATATTATGGAATAAATCAAACCCATTAATGTAAATTAATTCATTTGGAGAAACTTATCTTAAGGATCGGATCAGGTCGTTTATATAAAATCCCTAGGACCAAGGAAGTTGGATCGAACCAAAGCTTGAAGTCTTATATGCCAACAATCTATTTTACTTTGGTTATTATTGTTATGAATATCTTATTAAGTGGATATTTATCATGATCAAAATAAAGTTTTGGTGTACTTTAAATTCTAATAGTTATTAGAATTAAATCTCTACTTCTATTATACTTCTTATGCCTATAAATAGATATTCTAATGAAGCATTATCATCCCTTTTGATCAATAAAGTACATTCTTTATTGCTTTCATATTTTCTTTGTTCTTTATTCTCTCCATCTCTTTTATTTTATAACACGTTATCAGTACGATCTTGCTCAAAGTGATAGTTCCTTTTATCGACGATCAAATTTATCCTTCATAATGTTCAATATCTTTGACGGCAAGATGTAAAGTTTTTTATTACGGAAGTTTCTTTTATTTAATATTTCATATATGATTATTATTTTCATTCTTCTTTCATTATAATGCTACCATTGTTTTGATTAACTTATTTTACTTTTTGTTCTTCAAAATGGATTATGTCAAGGCGATGGCGATGCTATTAAAGATCTTCAGGTATATTTTACTAAATTTTATTTATTATATCATGTTTATTATAATTGGAGTCTAATCATGACAACATTAATAGATAGATTTTGATTTAAAATCCACGCATGTTTGCGATGGTGATTATGAAATAAAGATTCTATTGGGACATTTATAAGTTCGTCCTAGTAAATCTATTGCATTCCCCGAAGTGAACACAAACATAAAGAAAATTAAAGATACAATCATGGACCACTAAAAGTGGGAATATAGTAATAAATAAGAGAACAATGAGAGTTTTCAATATAACTCTTCAAAGGGTAAAGATAACTTATGTTATCAATGTGATATGACAGATTATTGGCCACATATGTGGCATATGCTCAAATATTTTGTTTTTGTTAATATTCTTTGAGGAAGGATATGAGAATGTAGTAATGAGTTCTATCATTATAGATAGAAAATATTTATCTTATTTGGTACTAAAACAAACAAATATTATTTTAATATTTGATAGTACAAAATTAGTTGAAAGCTCCATAAGAGCTAATATATTAATATTTAAAAGCACAAAATTTGTTATTCCTAAAGCGAATATTGCATATAATTATTTGAAAATTATATTTATTGACTTAGTGGCATTATGGACTTCACATTGATTTAGACATTTCCGAAGTAAATGTCACAATATTGCTTATGTGTGAATACAAAATAAAAGAATGACAATAAAGTTATTAATTGTCAAAATTTATATGTACATTATTAGTACAACTGAAAAACATGATTAAGTAAACCGAAGTTTATTGATACAAATACATTTACTATTTGGCGTGACTAGTTAGACCATCCTGGATTATATATGATGCGAAAATTAATTGAGAATTCATATAAACATTTATTAAAGAACTAGAGGATTCTTTAATTTAAAGAATTCTCATGTGTTACTTGTTCTCAATGATAATTGAGTATTACAAACTCACTGGCTAAAGTTGAGATTTAATGTGTTGCATTTCTTAAATGAATATGGGCCTATTCATCCACCATGTGGATGATTTTGACATTATATGATTTTGATAGATGCATCTACAAAATAATCACATGCTTTATCAACTCGTAACTTGTCGTTTGCGAGATTGCTTATTTAAATGATCAATTTTAGATTATGCAATTAAAACAATTCATCTTGCTTATGTTGGTGAGTTTAATGTCCCAAGCTTTCAATAATTATTGTATGTCAATTGAGATAAAAGTTGAACATCCTGTAGCTTATGTTCACACACACAATGATTTAGCTGAATTGTTTATTAAAAGCTTCCAACTAATAGCTAAATCATTACTTATGAGAACGAAACTTTCTTTTTTAGCATGAGATTGTATTGATTTACATGTTGTATGCATCAAGCCAATAAATTATAAATACTCCTCATTACAATTGATTTTTGGTCAAGAGCCAAATATTTCCCATCTTTAAATTTTTGTATGTGCGTATATGTTCTAATTGCTTCACCAAAACATACAAAGATAAGTGAATCCTCAAAGAAAGTTGGGAATATATATTAATTACAAGTTTCTTTATATTATTAAATGTTTTGAATGTATTCAAGATTCAATTATGAAATGATTTGTGATTACAATTTTGATTCGATAGTTTTCCGATAATAGGGGAGAGAAATAATAATTTATAATGAGCTAGGGGAGAATAATTTGAACCGTAAGTTTAATAAAGATAACTCATTACAAGTTAACTATTAGATGTATTTACAAACTTAATGAGAATAACCAAGTGTTATATACTATCTAATATTTTAATTTGAATCAAAGTCCTAGTAGGACAATTAGTTGGAATAAATAATAGATTGATTAGTTCCACATATGAAAATTCTTCTAGATGATCATATAGTGGAGGCGGGTGCTCCAGAAGAGGCCCAAGACATGACTAATAAGTAAAACTTCAGAAGAGATTCAGGTACCTGAAACTAAATTTTAAAATAAGGAAAATAAGAGATCTCGATAAATTATGTCAATTCGAGAAAATGTGGAACCGAATAATAAAAGTGGTCGACAATGAATTTGCATGTAAGATTATTATTGAATAATGAAATAACAGGAAGATCTTGAATAAATCTATTGAGAAATATAGATATGGAATAAATTGACCAAAATAGAAAGACACAAATCAAGTACAATTAAATTTGTGGAGTTTTTGAACTAGTAGTCCAAATATCTAAAAGTATAAAGCCAGTGAGGATGCAATTGAAGTATGTTGACACCATTTTTTTTGTGAAAACGGGGTCGACTTGGATTTTGAAAAAGAAAATGAATACGGGAGTCGCCACCAATCTTTTTTAATGAGGTGTGATCGGGTCACCTCAAAAAGTGGTTGTTTTTAATAAATGATTTGGTTTTACTAAAACAACGATTTTGGTCCACGAAATTCAAAAAAATGGTTCGGGATTCAGTTACGTACGAGGAAGGATTAGCACCCTCGTAACGCCCAAAATTGGTACCTAGTTGATTATTTAGTGTCTTTAGTGTCGAAGATTGAAAACTTTGAAGAATTTTAAAAATACAATCCTAAAAATTTTCGAACAAAATGGGTTGGAATTTAGGATTCTATTGTTTCGAAAGAACATCACATCCAGCACATTAGGATACGATACTTTAAACTCTCGAAACCAATATCACCTTATGGTTTCCAAAACCCATACTTTGAAACTTTAAAAGGGCATTTGGCTATTTGGCTAAATGAGAAATCGAAACCCAGCACATTAGGACACGCTTTCTCGAATTTCCAAATGTAAAATATTGCCTTTATTATTTTGTAGAAAAAATCCTCATCTCGAGAAAACACCGTGTCATATCCAATGCATTAGGACACGACATATTGAATTCTCGATAATGAGCTTTTATTTATGTTTTTTGATTAAAGAGCATTCTCGATTATTTAGATTCAACGAAGAAAATTGGAACCCAATACGTTAGGGATCAATCCTCTCAAAGATTCCAAATACCGAGTATTGTCTTTGTTTTCAAAATTTCCTCTTTTTTACGAATCTGGGTGAAAATGGATGTAATAGAATAACAATGATGATAATGTAAGTAAAAATAATACGAGCAAAAACAAAAGATAAATAAGAAGACAAATATATATATATATATAATGTATACACAATAACAAGTAATAAACAAATAAAACCTAAGCATAAAAAAATAAAATAATAATGGACATGAAAATAAATAAATAAATGAACATCAAGCGAAGCAATTATAATAACAAAGAATACGATAAAAATTATAAAATATATATGTACATATAGGAAAAATATATATGTATGTGAATTAAAACATAAAAAATATAAAATATACGTATTTTAAAATATTAAATATATATAAGTATGTATATAAAATTATGAAACATAGAAAATATATAAAAGTATGTGTATACATATATGTTTATAAAATAAAAAAAAGCGTAATGATATATGTATATATTACAAAATGCATGCATGTATATATATATATATTGAAATTTAAAAGGTAGATAGGAGTAAATAATAATAATAATAATAATAATAATAATAATTAAATTTATTAATTTCAATGAGAAAAAACCAAAATAACAAAGAAAATGACTAAATTGAAATAAAAAAATTAAAATTCGGGGTCGAAACGGAAATAAATTAAAGTGGAGGACTAAACTGAACGTGCGAATAACATAGAGGGACTGGAAGGGCAATTTTCCCTTCTCCTCTAAAATGGCGCCGTTCGAATAGGACTAAATTGAAATCGAAAATAAACTCAAGGGGCAATTTAAAAATATAAAAAAAACCTGATTGAGGAAACATTTAAAAGCGGAAAGGCTGAAAGTGCAATTTACCCCTCTGTAAAAAAACATGTGGATCCCCTGGGCAAATGGGTCGGGTCTCGCGTCAGGAGCCCAACGACTTCGTTTTGGGGCTACTGAAGCCAACCCTAAACGATGTCGTTTAAAGGGGGTATAAAGGTCAAAGTTTTTTAAAAAAAAATCATTCTCTTCCATTTCTAAAGAAAAAAGACAGAAATACACTCTCTACCCGCCCCTTTTCCTCCAAGTGTCGGTCAAAGGTCTGGTCATTGGCCACCGTGACGGCCATCGGCCGCCGATGACGGTGCCGCAGTCCACGGTGGCCGGGAAACTTAAAAGAACCCCCTTTGTCCTCTTTTTCACTAAGAACCCTGTTTTGGGGTTAAAAATACCAAGATTTCAGCAAAACTAGGCTAAAAATGAGAAAACCCCTCGGTTTTCTCCTCCTTTCGGCAACCAAGGTAAGTACCGAACCCTTTTTTTTTATTTTATGCCTTCTTTTGTATGTATAAGTCTAAATGATTCGCAGAAGAGGAAAAATAAACATAAAAATGACATCTTTGAGATTTCAGACGCTAGTATTTAGAAATTTAAATTTTTTGTATTTCTTTTTTTTTGCTCTTTTTTTTTAAAAAAAGAAAGAAAGAAAGATCCCCCTTTCATACATTTTAAATCAGGCCTTTATAGCCAATTTCACATGATATTTTTTACTTATTTCTACTGTTTTTTGTTGCGTGTTTGCTCTTTTTTGCAAGCGGTGTCAGGCGGAACAGGTGGGTGACGGTGATAGGCGGCAGAAGGCCTAGGTGCGGCGCACCTAGGTTTTTTTTGGCTGAAATGTTTAGTTTTTTGTGGGCTAGGGTTGTTAGTTTTTTTGGCCATATTAGGCCTGCTGGAATTTGGGCTGTAAATGGGTTTGGGTAAGTTTAGGTGTTGCCTGGGCTCGGGCAAAATGGGCTTGTAACAGCAGCCCTTCTTTGCTCTTTGTCGTGTAACGATAACAGAGCAAAGACTAAGAAAGACCAATTTTGCCCGGTTTCACCAAGTCTTGACTTATTTTGATGCTTCTTTTCTCCAAGTAGCTTCATTCCAGTCCACTATGTCTTGTTGCGTCGATCCACTCCAATGCACTTCAGAGAGATACGACTTGTAGCTTCAATCCACTCTGTTGCAACCTCAGGGGGCGAGATTTGTGGTTTTAGTCTGCTCTACTGCAATGTTAGGGTGATAAGACTTATTGCTTCAACCTACTCCACTGTGACTTCAGGGAGGTAAGGTTTGATATGATAAGATCCACTATCTACAGTCTGCTCCACTACAACTTTAGGGAGATAAAACTTGTTATGATAGATTTAATCTGACTTTCTGCAACTTCAGAGGTATAGGATTCATTGTTTTAATCCACTCCACTGCAAATTTAGGGAGATAAGACTTGTATCTTCAACTTGCCCCACTGCAACTTCAGGGAGATAAGGTTTGTTATCATCAGTTTGCTCCACTGCAACTTCAAGTAGATAAGACTTGTTAGCTACAGTCTACTCCACTGCACCTTCAGGGAGATAAGACTTGTTATGATAGATTTAATCTGACCTATTGCAACTTTAGAGGTATATGATTCGTCGTTTTAATCTGCTCCACTACAAATTCAGGGAGATAGGACTTATATCTTCAACTTGCCCCACTGCAACTTTAGGGAGATAAGGTTTGTTATCTTCAGTCTACTCCACTGTAACTTCAGGGAGATAAGACTTGTTATCTTCAGCCCACTCTACTGCAACCTCAGTGAGATAAGACTTGTAGCCTCAACTTACTTTATTGCATAAAGTCTGATGCAATCTGCTCTACTACAACTTCAGAGAGATAAGATCCATCATTTTAATCTGCTCCACTGCAACTTCAGGGAGATAGGACTGGTGGCTTAAATCTTCTTCCCTACTACCTTGGGAAGTTAAGATTCACCGTCTTCGATCTGCTCCAGTACTGCTTAAGGAGACAAGATCTGCAATCTTTAACCTACTCCACTGCTGCTCAGGGAGATAAGGCTGGTGCTTTTGATCTGCTTCACTGCCAGTATAGGAAGACAAGATCTGCTATCTTTAGTCTACTTTGCTGCCAATATAGGAAGACAAGACCTGCTATCTTTAATCAACTTTGCTGCCAATATAGGAAGACAAGATCTGTTATCTTCAGTCTACTTCGCTGCCGATACAGGAAGATAAGACATGCTATCTTCGATCTACTTCGTTGCCAATACAGGAAGACAAGATCTGCTATCTTCGATTTACTTTGCTGCCAATATAGGAAGACAAGATCTGCTATCTTTGATATACTTCGCTGCCAATACAGGAAGACAAGATCTACTGCTTTCAGTCTGTCCTGCTGTAAACTCAGGGAGGCGACGCTGGTGTTTCACCGATCTATTCTCTGGGGAACATGACTCGTAGAATCCATTTCATGGGCCTATTTATGCCTAGTGATTAGGATGTCATGATTAAAATGAATCAAATACTCCTCACTAGATGTGTATGAATGATATTTGCATGAATGCAAAAATGTTATGAGAATGATCCCTCTTTAACGCTTAGGTTATATTGCTCGTTGTTCAATAAGGCTTTATTACTGTCAGGATAGCGTCCGATTGGTAATACTCGTATCTTACTTAACTGGATTGCCCCCACTGTAAACCTCCAAGCTCAATCCACTGGATGTAAAATTTCTACCATCTTTCTCCCACTATAACCTAAGAGTAGAAAGATCTGGCCTTTTATCAATCCTCTGCTATCACAATTCAAGGATATAAAATGTGAAACTCTTTGGTCCTACATCATTTCCAAGGTATCGTACCAAATGTTTATGCATAATTGTAAAACTTTCTCTTCCGAGAAACCTCTTCTTACTCAGTGATCAATGCATGTTTGTTCATCGAAGCTTTATCACCAACACAACATCTTCTCATTTTGTTCAACCAATGTTTGGACAACAAAATCCAAAAGGATAGCCTAGCCTTAACTTAGACTCCTCCTTCTTAGATATTTCAACCTTTAAACTTGGTGTGCTCTAAACAATAGTCATGTTTCAGGTTCCTATATTATTTAGAAACTTCTAGAGTAATATGCAAAACTTCCCTTATGAAAGTATTACTAGTCCATTAATCATTATTCCAATGCAACATGCTTACAAAAGGATTATAACAATGGATAAAAATAAAATTGATTTGGGAGCATAGCTCGAAATAAACAAATTATCAAGGATAATAAGAATAAAAGAGGAATAGATTGGGAACACGTATCCTAAAAAGAAAGAAGTGTTCTAAGAACAACAAATTCAAAAGAAATAGGATGAAGATTAGGTGCCCCAGATATCGCAGCTTGAACTTCTCTATACCAACTTTCTGAAGACCATTCTCAGTTTGACATGTGTTTAAGAGATCTACAATACTTTGTCGATGCCCCAAGACGTCGCCCTCCTTTTCCTGTTGATTCAGGTATAGCAAGATCACCACATGCTCCAATTTGATCAAAATTTGAGTTGCTCAGATCACCTTATGTCCCACTCTGATCAAAATTTGAGTAGCCCTTTTCAGGTTTTCAACTCAAATCCCATTTGGTCTCAAAGCGCCCTTTGCGGGTTTTCACATTGGCCTCTCATTTTTCTTTTCTTCTTCTTCTTCTTCTTCTTCTTTTTTGAAATATATTTTTTATTAAATCTCAACTCATAGGATTAGGCATGTCCTTGTTATCTCTTCCGATCAAAGTCAACGTTTTTCCAGATAAGGTTAAAGTCCTTCTCAATTTGCCATCCACTTTCTTACGAAGTTCTTCTCTATATGGGAATGATCTTCTTATATATTAGGTCCCTCTCATGGAATCTTCTAGACTGAATCTTTATTGTGAGCTCGCATCATTTGTTTTTGGCACATTTGACCATGATGGATAACTTTGAACATTGCTCTTCAATCGAGATTGGATCCAGAACTCAGAGAGAAGAAAATCTCGCCCTCAATGAGTGAAACCATGATAAGCCAAAAAAAAGGCGTTGCCCTGGCAGAGTTCAAATTTAGTGCGTTTTCGGATATGATCCTTTTTGGCATTCCATACCGATATATGAATTTTTCAAGAATTTACTGGCTGTTGACTTTGTGACATTGGTATATGAAGCGGCTTCTACCCACGAAGATAAATCAATGACTGCCAGGATCTTTTGGCGAGATCGACCCAATGACCTTCATGCCCCACATAGGGAAAAATCATGGATTCCAATGATTCTTTGTAGGGTAAGATCTGTTTTCCCATCTTGTTCTACCATCCTTAATAAGTCCAGAGATAGGCTATAATCTATGTCATCTTCAAAGTCATGAAATCACTCTAAACACATGTCTCGCTCTAAAGGAGATTCTGAGCCTATAACAGCGTCACTCATGTCAGTGATATTTAGAGACCTATTGTAGGTACAAAAAAATATACAAAGAATATATGAATTTAAGAATAATTATCTGTACAGTATGATTATGAATGAATGATTGATTTGTAAGTAAATCCAAAAGAATAAAAGAATCAAAAAAATAATTATTCACAAAGAATATTGGCTCAAAAATGATCGCAAAGATGCATTTCATAATAACGTTCAGACATGAGCCTATTTCACAAAGGAGTTCTTATTGCTTCCAAGCTAAAAGCAACAAGTGTGTTCTGAACATTACTTTGAGTAAGCTCTAAATACTACAGGGGTCTCTTCTGTAGTCTACCTATTTAGAAAACTCCTAGGTTTATAAGGGCGAATATCTAACAAGGTCCCTTCTTCAGTTGTTTCTTCGTATACAGATGTGAACGTTTCCCAACATTTCATCATTCATCGCGTTTACCCCAATTATCAATATGATTGGGCAACAGATTTTCTGTATCAAATTTGACAATGCCCAAACTGGTGAGCCTTTCAACCACCTTTTTAAATGTAGTGGAATTTTCTATGGAATACCCTGTAATTCCCGCATGATAGTCGCATTGCGCATTCGTGTCATACCATTTGGGGTACGGAGGTTATAAAGGCTTCAAGTAGAAAGGGGAAACAGCATGTGCGTCAAATAAACTCTGATACAGCTCCTGGTACGTCATTGGAATTGGCGTAAATTGGGGCTTCTCGATGTTTTGCTTTGTGTCGGATTCTTGTCTTTGGGGAATCTAATGGCTAGTAGCACCCATCCTTGGCTGGCTTGCCATAATCGACTTTAAATAACCCTCGTTATTATTTACCTCATTTTTCCTCTTCCTCGTGGCCTTTAAAGTATTAATTTGGGAGTTCCACTATTGCTCTTTCCTTTTGAAACGATCTTCAAAATGTTTTGAGAACTCCACTCTCGCCCTTTGTGGATATGTATTTGGTTGTGCTTGGGTGCTTGTTGGGGTAAAGCCTAAAAAATGAGCAAGGTCTTCATTATCATCCTCAAAGTGGACCACTGGGTTCTTTCCTTTTTCTAACCCTCTAGCCAATAACTGGGTTAATTGGCTCATCAGATTTCTTTGGAATTCTAGCATCTGATCATTCATCTCTGGTTGAAATTTGGTCAATTGCTCTAGCATCAGTATTTGCATCTACTCTAATCTCTCCAACCTTCGGTCCATTCCTTTAGTTTTTGCTCGGGTACCGTAAGGGTGTTGGTTTTCCAAATTAGCTAAAATAATTTTTACTCAATTAGGGTCTTTTAATGGTCCCTAATGCATATGATGTCATTTAATGCAAATACATGAAATGAATACAAAAAAGACATTGACACTGATTCAATTCCATTTAGAAAACTTTACTAAAAAAACAAATTTCTTTACATAAAACGGATGCATGTATGGCCTTGCCTTCATACTCCAAGAAACAACATTGATCTTTTTCTTTATCCGGATGTTTAAAATAAATCACGCAAATTTCTAATAGATGCCTCTACTAGCTCCTTCTTGTTTGATCCTGGTTGCGATCCATCGTCTGCCCATTCTTGTAATGCTCATCAGCTTCTTTAAGAAAATCGAAATGTCGGCGACTCTCAAATAATTAGCTTGAATCATTGGGTCACGAAGTAAAGTCATGTACTCTTCCATCACCCTTCTTTTGTTGTGTTTCTTAGAATATATTCGGGCAGGCATATTATCTTCCATTTTATCAAGAAATTCATTTTCCATGACTAGCTCTCTAATTTAGTAATCAAACTTGAATCAACACATTTTTTTTCTAAGATGAAAATGCCAAGCAATCATAAACAAAACAAAACAAGACGGGTTAGTACAAAGCAAAAGTAAGCAAGAAAGAAACATAAAAAACACCTATTCGGGTGACCACTAAGGTTTGGCTTGGTTCTACCTAAGGTAGGCTCTTAGGGCTCACTATATACGGTTTGTTTTTAAAGTAAAGGTACCCGAACTTGCAGATCCCTCGATCCTCACCTATTATAGGCTCATATGGACCGAGTTCAGTTTAGGGGAATACATTTCCCTATGGCTGCACTGAGATGAAAATCTCACGAAGACATAGGTACGGATGTATCCCGAAAGCGATCCACTATCCTGCACGGAGGTGAAGACCTCACGAAGGACTAGTTTTTCACTCCCACTTAAAAGGGTATAATCGAGTGGTCATGTAATGCAATGTGCAAAAATATACTTAAACTAACACAGCAATTATAAACCTCAATGATAAAGACCGAAATAAAGACGAATGAAATGCAACGAAAGGATCGTACATTTAAACCAAGTTTTCAATTTTCGACAAAAAGACAAAAAGTAATCAAAACATGGCTTAACTCTCTTTTTAAGTCCCCAGTGGAGTCACCAAGCTCTTGACACCATTTTTTGTGAAAACGGGGTCGACTTGAAATTTGAAAAATAAAATGAATACGGGAGTCGCCACCAATCTTTTTTAATGAGGTGTGATCGGGTCACCTCAAAAAGTAGTTTTTTTTTCATAAATGATTTGGTTTTATTAAAACAACGATTTTGGTCTACGAAATTCAAAAAAACAGGTTCGGGAGTTAGTTACGTACGATGAAGGATTAGCACCCTCGTAACGCCCAAAATTGGTACCTAGTTGATTATTTAGTGTCTTTAGTGTCGAAGATTGAAAGCTTTGAAGAATTTTAAAAATACGATCCTAAAAATTTTCGAACAATATGGGTTGGAATTTAGGATTCTCTTGTTCCGAAAGAATATCACATCCAGCACATTAGGATACGATACTTTAAACTCTCGAAACCAATATCACCTTATGGTTTCCAAAACCCATACTTTGAAACTTTAAAAGGGTATTTGGCTATTTGTTTAAATGAGAAATCGAAACCCAACACATTAGGGCACGCTTTCTCGAATTTCCAAATGCAAAATATTGCCTTTATTATTTTGTAGAAAAAATCCTCATCTCGAGAAAACGTGTCATATCCAATGCGTTAGGACACAACGTATTGAATTCCCGATAATGAGCTTTTATTTATGTTTTTTTATTAAAGAGCATTCTCGATTATTTAGATTCAACGAAGAAAATTGGAACCCAATACGTTAGGGATCAATCCTCTCGAAGATTCCAAATACCGAGTATTGTCTTTGTTTTCAAAATTTCCCTTTTTTACGAATCTGGGTGAAAATGGATGTAATGGAATAACAATGATGATAATGTAAGTAAAAATAATATGAGCAAAAACAAAAGATAAATAAGAAGACAAATATATATATATATATATATATATAAATGTATACACAATAACAAGTAATAAACAAATAAAACCCAAGCATAAAAAAATAATGGACATGAAATAAATAAATAAATGAACACCAAGCGAAGCAATTATAATAACAAAGAATACAGATAAAAAATTATAAAAATATAAAATATATATGTACATATAGGAAAAATATATATGTATGTGAATTAAAAAAAATATATAAAATATAATATTTTAAAATATTAAATATATATATAAGTATGTATATAAAATTATGAAACATAGAAAATATATAAAAGTATGTGTATACATATATGTTTATAAAAAATGTACGTATATGTATATATTATAAAATGTATGCATGTATATATATAAAAAAAATTAAAATTTAAAAGGTAGATATGAGTAAATAATAATAATAATTAATAATAATGATAATGGTATTAAATTGATTAATTTCAATGAGAAAACAACCAAAATAACAAAGAAAATGACTAAATTGAAATAAAAAAATTAAAATTCGGGGTCGAAACGGAAATAAATTAAAGGGGAGGACTAAATTGAACACGCAAATAACATAGACGGACTGGAAGGGAAATTTTCCTTTCTCCTTTAAAACGGCGTCTTTCGAATATGAATAAATTGAAATCGAAAATAAACTCAAGGGGCAAATTTAAAAATATAAAAAAAACCTGATTGAGGAAACATTAAAAAGTGGAGGATTGCAATTTACCCCTCCGTAAAAAAACATACGGATCCCTTGGGCAAATGTGTCGGGTCTCGCGCCAGGAGCCCAAAACGATGTCGTTTTGGGGCTACTGAAGCAACCCTAAACGACGCCGTTTAAAGGTGGTATAAAGGCCAAAGTTTTTTCACAAAAATCATTCTCTTCCATTTCTAAAGAAAAAAAAGACAGAAATACACTCTCAACCCACCCCTTTTCCTCTAAGCACCGGTTAAGGGTCCAACCATCGGCCACCGACCGCCGACGACGGCGCCGCCGTCCACGGTGGTCGGGAAACTTAAAAGAACCCCATTTGTCCTCTTTTTCACGAGGAACCCTATTTTGGGGTTAAAAATACCAAGATTTTGGCAAAACCAGGCTAAAAATGAGAAAACCCCTCGGTTTTCTCCTCTTTTCGGCAATCTAGGTAAGTACCGAACCCTCTTTCTTTGTTTTATGCCTTCTTTTGTATGTATAAGTCTAAATGATTCGCAGAAGAGGAAAAATAAACATAAAAATGGCACATTTGAGATTTCAAACGCTAGTATTTAGAAATTTGATTTTTTTATATTTCTTTAAAAAAAAAGAAGAAAGATCCCCCTCTTTCATACATTTTAAATCCGGCCTTTATAGCCAATTTCACATAATATTTTTTACTTATTTCTACTATTTTTTGTTGCGTGTTTGCTCTTCTTTGCAGGAGGTGTCAGGCGGAGCAGGTGGCCGACGGTGACAGGCGGCGGCAGAAGGCCTAGGTGCGGCACACTTAGGTTTTTCTTGGCTGAAATGTTTAGTTTTTTGTGGGCTAGGGTTGTTAGTTTTTTTGGGCCATATTGGGCCTACTGGAATTTGGGCTGTAAATGGGTTTGGGTAGGTTTAGGTGTTGCCCAGGCCAGGCAAAATGGGCTTGTAACAAAGTAGTTTTGCAAAAGCGGAATAAAAATATGAAGTTTTTCGCTAAGTCTTGGTATTAATTATGAAAAGATATAATATTCTTTTGTGGTGGATGCAATAACCTTTAGATATGTTATTAAATTGACAATTCATAAAAGATTTAACTTATGTCTAATGGTTATTATTACAACCTTTATGAATCACTATATAGTGTAAAGTTTATATTAAAATCCTTAAAGGATTTAAAATGCTAGAAGCATATTAAAATTTTTAGGAAATTGTTCATTTATATGAATTGAAATAATTTAAATATATGTGGTAAATTTGACTTAGTGAATAGTAGTTGAAGGAGGATTATAAAATGATCCAAAATACCTATTTTTGTTTTTATAAAAGAATCATGATCGAAGTTTGTTATGATTATTGTTGAATCTCCTGAAGAGATCAAAATATATTTTCCCAAATTTTCCTCACTCATGACTTTTAAAAGAATGGTAATATAAATGCTTAGCAAATACATTCAAATAGTCATTTGTAAAACTAGTATTCAAGATTGAATACGTAGAATACGAGAAAATATGTGATGTTTTCATTAGAGGGAGTAAATATGCGTTGCACTCTTTTTTCCTTAACCGAGGTTTTGTCCCATTGGGTTTTCCTGGTAAGGCTTTTAATAAGGCAGCATATTATGCATATTATAGATTGTGTACTCTTTTTCCTTCATTAGGTTTTTATCCCACAGGGTTTTTCCTAATAAGGTTTTAACGAAGCTCATTGTCTATCAATGGACATCCAAGGGGGAGTGTTATGAATATCTTATTAAGTGGTGTCCATCATGATCAAGATAAATTTTTGGTATACTTTAAATTCTAATACTCATTAGAGTTAGATCTCTACTTCTTTTATACTTCTTATGCCTATAAATAGATATTCTAATGAAGCATTGTAATCATCCATTTTGATCAATAAAGTACATTCTCTATTGCTGCCATATTTTCTTTGCTCTTTATTCTCTCTATCTCTTTTATTTTATAACAATTATTATATTGTATTTAACTATTTTAACTGCTTTTTGGAAGAGATTGTGGTTGACCTTTAATATGTCAACAAGTCTCGAAATTATTTATATATTTAAGAGACTATAGGTAGATATATTGATTTTTTTAGATCACCAATTTGTTCAATAAGGAACATTATTTGTGAGAGTTCATTTTGACTGCAAAGCCTCTTAATGATTGGTTTTACAAGCTAAGTTCTTAAAGGGAGAATTTAGTATTGAAAGGTCTAGTCTTTGAAGTACAAAAGTGAAGATTCTTATTAGGGGTGTGTTAGAACTAGGATCATTTGTTGTATTTATTTCAAAGTTAGTGGGTTCACCTTACTAAGCTAAGCGCCACAGACGTAGGGAAATCAAACTGCATAAACAATTTTGCTGTCCACTGTTTTATTATGGTTGTCGCAGTTTGATCAAAAGTGCACACTTTTGTTGTCATTTTTGCTAATACTCAGTTTCTTGCAATTTTGCAACCAGTTCAAGTCAATGATTGGTATTAGAGTTGCTCACTAAACATAGCTAGTGGAGATTCTTGGTGTTGCTATTTTCAAGTTATGGAATGATCATCAATCACCCGTCTTCCGATGTTGGATTGTGAAAATTATGCCCACTAGAAGGCACCTGTGAAGGCATATATCAAGTCTATTGATGAAAAGACTTGGTGCTCTATTCTTATAGGAAGGTACGTAAGAACACCTTGCCAATGTTAACTCCAAAGCATTGTATGTGATTTTTTTGTGGAGTTGATTAACAAGAATTCAATAGGATCTCAAAGTGCACCATTGTTAAAGTAGCTTGCACATTCTACAAATTACTCGTGAGGGAACCAACATTGTTAAATAGTTCAAAATGCAAATGCTAACAACTAGATTCATTCAACAGTCTAAAGATGCAAGATTTAGAAACCATAGGTGAATTATACGCTAAACTATGTGACCTATCAAATCAAGCATTTGTCTTGGAGAAGAATATTCCAACACCAAGTTAGTCAAAAAAGTGCTAAGATCTCCACTTGGGAGAAGAATATTCCAACATCAAAATGAAAGCGACCTAAAAGTTGAATGACCAAAATAAAATTGTAAATATGACATGACATGAACAGTCAATCATCATTAAAGATTTAACGGATGGATGATTAAAATAAAAGTGTCCTAAAAATTAAGTGATCAACTAGGTAGTTTACCCTATAAAAAAAACTCTTTGTTAAATTATTTATTGGTCATATATTTATATATCATGATTATCTGAATCATGGTTATCTGAATCAAACTAGATTAGCTAGTTGAATCGATTGAATTTGGAATCGATTGAGGTATTAGTTCAAAGAAAAACTTTAAATCAATTAAGCTGCAAACCAGTATAAATTAATTGAATCGAACTAAAAAAATCAATTAAATTAACTATTAAATTATTTTTAATGTTTTTTCTAAATTTATAAAAAAAAATTAATAATTTATTTAATTAAATTATCTGAAATGATCGGACCCACGAATCGATGCAACGATGGATTTGACCATCAGTCCCGCTTCTAAGATGT
Source organism: Gossypium raimondii (assembly GCF_025698545.1). Taxonomy (NCBI): domain Eukaryota; kingdom Viridiplantae; phylum Streptophyta; class Magnoliopsida; order Malvales; family Malvaceae; genus Gossypium; species Gossypium raimondii. Next base: position 50,704,427 of record NC_068577.1, on the reverse strand, counting down.
TGGTCAATTGTATGCTAGTGAAGCGCTGATACTCAGCCCTTCCAATTGGGCTTCTTCGTCGGTTTGGTTAGGTGATTGTGATTTTGTTTTTAATATCTTCGTTTTCCAAGTAGGGCTCGGAGCCTGGGCTTTTATTTTTTTGGGGCCTGAAAAATATCAAATGTTATATAGTATATCCAGGTGAATTCGGTTCAAATTTGTAATATATTTCAAAACACAGTTCATATGAGCAAAACGACTCTTTGAAAAGTCTTCCTACAAATCACGAAAACATATGTTAAAACTTTCTTTTACCTTAATATAAATATAAATGCAAATATATATATTTCCAATATTAAATATCATAATCTAATATGCGTTACATAAATATACTACGTCCTGGATTGCATGGGAAAATATCGCTTAACAATCTTTACTTGTAGAAATTAAATTACTTAGCTCCCAAGATGAGAACATTGGCAATATTTGGTTACATAAACTCCCACAGCCACTGCCGACGAAACTGCTACGATGATTTCCATGGCCAACCTTTTATTCCAATTCATTGTTGAAGCTTTAACATCCACACCTGCAGCTGCAGCTGTGCTTCGCTTTGGCATTATCACGTAAAGAATGCCACTGCAGAACTGTGCTCGTATTTGGTTTGCTTCTATTTCGTTTGAAACTTTAAATTCTCTCCGGAATCGGTTTCCTTTTTTTCCGTCGGAGTCCGATTCACGTTCTCCACTGATCACTAGGTTCCCAGAACTGCTCAGTTGAACTCGCAATTGCTGCCTTTTAAATTCTGCAATTTCCAATCTCTTCTTTAAAATCTGTTTATCATCTGAATGTGTCTTTTTCGTATTCTTCTTTAATTTTGATAGCAGTAGCGGTGGAATATTGAAATCTTTTACATCTATTTTTAATATAAAAATATAAAATTAAACAATTTGATACATTGGTAGGAAAGAATTTTAACTTCGCAAACGGAGTTAAGATCTTACTACGTCTCGTCTATTTATTTATTTATTTTAAATATAATTTAGGATACATCAATTTCACCTATATAATTAAAACTTTTCACCACTTATATATTATATAATAAGTTTTAAAATATTTAAATATCAAATATTCATCTTGAAATGGTAAATTTAATATTGACTACGAAATGACCATATTCAGATATTTGATTTGTTCTTGTTCATTCTCTATGCCCAGATGAGCAGAAATCAATTATAACTTACTTAATTGATTAAATCAGTTATTATCTCAATTAAATTGATTAGTTATCAATTATTAAAATTCATAATTGATCTACTTAGTGGATTAATTAGTTATAATCTCAATTATATCAGATTGTTGTTGTTGATTAGTTATAATTTCTTATTAAGTTAGTTCAAAAGTTGATCAGACGATTCAATTAATATTGAAGTTTATCGATTAAGGTAATTAAATTTTAAAAACATAAACAAATGAGACAGGCAAATGGTTGATTTAAATATATATATATACACACACACCTTACCCGGAAGATGTATCTCAAGGGTATCACTATTTGGCTCTCTTTTCCATTTGCAGAAAGGCTCAAATTCTTCATAAGTGATTTCCATGAGAGGCTGCAACCTTTTAAACTCTCTTTTATGCTTATTTAGATGGTAATAAGGTTGAAATACTGTATATATAGTTTTTCAATTACAATGGATGAGCTAAGAATCCTTTGAGTTTGGAAGATTTGGGTTTCCTTTTGTTTTCAACTAGGGTTTTCCATTTGATTCTATGGATGGAAATTAAATCTTTTCTATTCTTTACTTTTCTTAACCCTTTAGGATCAAATATTCTTTTCATTTAATATAAAGGCTGTACCTTAGATCTTGAGGTTACCAATCTTATTGGATATTATATTTAAGAGTAGTTGAATGAATTAATTGAGTTTAATTTGGATTCAACAATTTTAAAACTGAATAAATTTAGAGATACGCGTGAACAAACAAAATTATCAATTCGATTCAGCTTCTAATTTTGATTTCTCAATCATATCATTTTTCTTCAATCTATTTGATCCATTTGGAATGTTTTGAAAATGTTATTTAGGTATAAGTGCTTTAGATATTGATACATGGTTTTGATTTGGTGCAATTATACATTTGTAACTTTGATTGTTGTTCAAATGTATACATTAAACTTTAATTTTGTTTTAATTCTGCACATTTAAAGAAATAAATATATCAATATATTTTTATATTAGATATATATAATTATTTGTATTGCAATATGTATACTTAAAATGGTATTATATCGATAATTGTGTTAGTAATTTACAAAAAATGAATTAAATTAGTATTTCATGTATAAAATTGCATAAAATCAAAGTTCATATATAACATTACACATTGAACCAAAGTTCATGTGTAGTTTTGAGATTTATCCCAAAAATATATAATTTTACTTACTTTGATTAAATGAGGAGTTATTGGTTTAGTTGCAGTTAAAAAAAATTGTTGCTACCTAAAGTTGTTGTTCATTGAAAAACACAACAGTTAACGGAAGTGCTTGACTGGAGTAGCCATTACGGTCTGGCATTGTGATAAATTGTGCAAACAAAAACATAAAGAACACCGATGTTTATTTGTGCAGTTCAATATTCCTACGTCTACGGAGCCTAATTGAGTGAGTAATTCTATTATCTTTAATTCATACAGGTGAATCACACTATCACTTCCCAAGTATAGAGATCTCACTTTTATACTTCAAACAAAAACATTTACCTCTAAATCTTACTCGGAATTTAGGCAGTAAACACTAAAGATTTACAATTCAGTTTGCACTCTTACACAAAACACAGTTCCTCAATAACAAATTCAAGTGCTTTCAATATTCTTTCTCCTACTAAACCGAGACAAACCTCGTAACATATATAATTTTCGTCTTGCTAACATAGAAACTAAATGTGTACAAAACAACTCCTTGGATATAGCAATTATAATACAATCAATAACAACATAACCTAATGACGATATGGCTTTCCAAAATTAACATCACAATCTCAACCAATTCTCCTCAAAACAAGGGTTGTCTTGATTCATTCAAATTCAATCTAATCTTCAACAATCATGGACTAGTTCTCATAGATGGACCATCATATCTTCAAAATATCAGCACAATAACTAATTCTAAATATGATAAGTAACTCCATTGTCTCAATGATGGGCTACAGTAAGCACTGCCGAATGCCACTCAACTCATCACAACACACCTTCTCTTAACAAAATTCACAAATCAATGGAATAAACAAATCAAATATACTTGCACGTTAAAATATACGTTATTTAAGTGAATAATTCTAACCAAGTAAACAACTAGTTTATTTAATAAATTGATGTTTTACTCGTTGTTCTTTCACTCGATCAAATTCAACTTTTTTTTATAATCACAAGTGTCTTTATTCATTTTATACTATGAATTTAATCATGTTTGAACTAGAGTGATACTCAAATAAAACTCTTCCAATAATGCTGACTTCAAAATTAAAAACTTGGTCCAAGACTAAATTACTATAGTAAAGTGTTAGGTATCATTTACATTATTCAATTTTTTTATAATCGCAAATGTCTTTATTCATTTAACACTGAATTTAATCTTGTTCGAATCGAGTAATATTCAAATAAAACCGCTCCAATAATTCCAACTCCAAAATTAAGATTTTGTTCAAAAACTAAATTACTATGGTATTATTTACATTTTAAAATATTTATATATTCGTATTATATTTATATTATTTTTCAATATGTTAAAATAATCAATAAAAATAGAAAATGCAGTAAAAGTATTGGAGCAATACCTAAATTAATTCATTTTCCTTCCAATTTTGTTGTTTAGTTTTTGACATATTTTATCTTCTTGAGCTTTTTAGTTTAATAATTGTTATACATGAAGAAGTAGGTGGTCGAGATGAGTGGATTCACCTATTTAAGATAAGATAGAGAGTCGTTAGATAGAATGAACGAAGTAAAAGACAGGAAGGAAAAGGAATTTTTGGAGTGAGATAGTCGAAAAGGATATATATGTTACTTGCCTTTGACTCAGGGTCTTGAGCCTTATATATGTAATATCTCTTGTCCCAATGTGCCACATGTTGGATTATTATTGGTCCATTAGGGGCGAGTGGTTAAGTGGTATGATGCAATAGGCCTAAGTAGAACGATGCTATGATGTGCCTCGGGCCACCTCGGATGAGACATGGTAGTTGGGCTTTGATATGTCGAGGGGATCTAACAAAGAGTTCCTCTAGGGAGTTTGCATGTACTGTTCGTGGACCCAACCGCTCGAGCCATCCTGATGAGGTGTAACAATAACAAATTTGACCATCTTGGTATTTGACCATTTATATATTTAGTATGAGGTCAATTTTCAGTTTGTTAAGGTTCTTTTGGATGGGTAATAAGATTGACTTTGGTGAAATTTAAAACAATATTAGTAGTGAGATTAGTTACAATAATGGCGAGATTAAAATCAATAGTAAAATAGGTATTTTGATTCAAATGTAACTCTATGAGTAAGATGAGAATAAAAATAACCATTAAAAACATTAAATTATATATGCAAAATAAATACTTAAAATCATATTTCATATAAAATAATAAAATATATTAAATTTTATTAGCTAAAATTGGATTTATTTTTCATTATTCATATATCTATTTATTTATGATTTTTTGAAAATATTTATTTATGATTAATTCATATAAACTTCGTAATAAGAAAATTTATATATTTATTAAATTACTTTGAAACTCAAAATTATATATTTATATAATAACAATAATAAATTAAAAACCTTAGCTTATATTTAGAAAAAAAACTCGCACTAAATTAAACCCATAAAAGTCAAATGAATCTGACATTTGGTCAACTGGAGCTTTGCCCTCTTGTTAAAATAAGGGGTCATGATGTTTTCATTGTTTACCAAATAACCTTTTCATACCAGTAAAAAAGAAAAGATGAAAATCTACCTCTTATAGTCCATGTCACCTCTAAAACCACCCTAACAGAAACTCACATGCTACGTCAGTCCGATTCTTTTTTCCTTATAATATTTGTAATCCATTTCTATTTTTTATTTTCAGAATAATTATTATTATACTAAAAATTTCATAAATATGTCATCATACATTAATATTTGATTATTATTAAAATTATATAAATAAAATTGAAAAATACTTTGTTAATATAAAGTATAACCTTATGGCTTAGGGAGTAAATTATATGAAATACAATTTGGCCAATGAGACGAATGTTATACAATATGGACACTAAATCTAAAATACATGATAATTTATATATAAAATTCAAAATTTTGAAAATTGCAAGGGGCCATCCCGAGTGAAATGATAATTATTGGGTGCTTAAGGACAAAATGGAAAGAAAATGAATATCTTGGGCCCTTCAATTGATAAAAATAAAATCTAAGCAATTAGCCATTAAAAGTTTTACTTTTGAAGGAACCTTGTCATGGTAATGGTGCTTTGGGTCTGAAAAGTATGGTACAAATTTCACTCTACAGCCATAATTACTATAAAATATCGGAGTTACTTTAAGCCATTTGGATTAGAAGTGGAAAATGGAACTACATGCTTTTCCACACATTTCATCACTTTTAGCTTTCACTTTTTCAACTTTACGTGCAGTAAAGTTCAGCATAAAGATGCATAGAAAAAGGTTTTAAAGTAGATGTCTGACAAACATGCTTTAGCTTTTTTCCTCACTTTTAATTGTTAGGAATTGCTTTTTAAACAAATGTTCGCTGATTCAAACTCATTAATTACATGACACCAAAGGCTACAACCCTGTGTAGAGTCTACTAATTATTCTTACTCCATAAAGTGTCAGCTACGAGTTTGTATTCGATACAAGTATGTGTACATTTTTCCGTAGGACTAAACTGTTTTATTAGCTAAAGCAAGAAGGACGTCTCTGTAATCCCCAGAGGGAATGCTGTTACATATGGTTTCTCTCAATTCAATTCCATATTTTGCCTTGAAAACCCTTTGGATTTCATCCATTTCCGTCTCCGATCTGCTCACCATCACTCGTGTTATGGCTCCTCTATCTGCTGTCATTCCTTTAATGCTTGCAAACAAAATCTGCAACCAGTCGAGCAGGAATTAGTATGTTACTCGGGTTGATTCGCATTCTCAAATGTTTTTACATTACCTTTACATAATAGTTAGGTGGGTTGCAAATACATTTAACAACCTTCTTTAATGCATCTTCAAACTCCCCAGAATTGACATCAGTGATTGACTGAAAGGAATCGATAAGTTTTGTTCACTATAGAAAACAGATTTAAGAAGCTTGTACTTGGCAAGCAGGCAAAAAAAGGAATAAATTTACCTTGGTGTAATCATGTCCATAGATGTGTTTATAGCAAGAAAATGTCAGCTTAAGATGTGGAATGCTTCTTTTAGTGAAAATCTCAAGCACAGTACCTTCATCAATGGCGCCTGGACTTCCTTCCCCTGTCTCATAAAGCCTCCTCGCATCACATTTCGCTGTATGTTGGTTGACATCTGCCTGGTGTGCCTTGTGTGATGTGGATAATGCAACCAGAATCTGTCAATAACAACAAAGATGATGTCCTATTATCGTATGCATATTCTGATATGTGTTGGACACGAAAAGAGAAAACTTACCTTCTGGTAAGGATGGGGAGGCTCGGTATTGATGATATCCTGATCCAGCTGCGTTTTATATTTCGATAGATAGGCTTGTTTAATGAGCGCAATATGACTTGATTTTCTTCCCACAAAGATTTCCACCAGAGCCTGATGATTAGTATCACTATCTTGCAGAAGAGCTTCACGAGCAACAATGGCGTCACGTTCATGAGGATGAAGCATCCAAAGGGACAAAGCTGCGCAAGTTTTGGGGGAAACACCAGGCTGATTTCGAAGGCTAGATTTTTGCAGCAGAGTTATCAAATCTTCCCCATACATGTCCTTGTAAGTCTCTCTGATTCGCCTGCATTCGAGCTGAGTTCGAGTGACCAAAGCTTGAATCAAGTGGTTCCATCTTCCCCGTGATTCGTGAATTTCCTTGCATTCGTTCTCGAAACTATGACTTGAAGATGCTAGGATTTTGGTAGCCATGAAAGTGGTGCTTCTCAAATGCAGGTTTTCTCAGCTGCATAGACTTATAAAAAGTAAGAAGATACAAGACTTATAGTACAAGCAAGGGATCTTTTGATTCCTTTACTTTTCTAGAGGATGATATATTTGAATTTATATAATTATTTTTTTACACTTTTTTTTTATAATTATAGATTTTGTTATTTGTTTTATCATTGGATCATAATCTTGTTAAGGTCGACGGTGATAGTCAAATTTAAATAAATTTGATAACTTTTTTTTTAAATAAAACTTTTTGTTATATTGTTACCACAATTTGGACCTAGATAGGCCATCGCCTATTATGGATTCAGTTGGGCCCTCACTCCTCCTATAAATACCCTAAGATACCATTTAGTAGGGGAACTCCTCTCCACTCAAAGTCTTAAATACACTAAACATCCATCTTGAGTCCCTCTGCATTTCCAACTCTCAACCTTAGAATGGGTAAATCAGCCTTCCTCGACACCACCACATCTCCTCTTTCTCCACTTTCGTTGATACCGTGTATCAAACTTTTTTAAAAGGTAGAAATGATAATAGAATAGAATACATTGAAAAAGTAAAATGAATTTGAATAATGAATATACAAAGTTAAATACTTGCATTCCTTCTAAAATAAAATTTGGATGTTTGAAAGTAGGCATGTGTAACATCCCACCCGATGTAGTCCTAGTATTCGAATATTGTTTGTTAGAGTATAGTGTTTAGAGTAAGCTTTAAGTGAGTAAGATATTAGTTGTGACTAAGTAGGTAGGTCTATGAATGTGCCTTTGGACGAAGTCTATGGTTGGCAAGCTTGGTGGTTTGACGGACTCCTTTATAGAGTATATGTCGCCCCAGTTATTAAACGAATATGTTAAATCCTTAGTTTGAAAGAACCATTTACTGTATTATTATTTTATTATTCTAGTCAAACAATTTAGTAGGAAAAATGAGAATTATTTAGAATAGAACTAAGTTACTGCACTCAATAAGACTCATATTTATGATGAGAGAGAAAGTGCTTAGTCACAGGAATCAAGGGGGGTTAAGTGAGATGATCAGACTTATCCACTAAACCTATCTTTCGTTTATAGTTGTATAAAGTTAGTATTGGCTTCTTGAGCAAGTTTTACGTCTTCCTTTGCATCCATACTTTCTTCTCAAATTTTTCTTTGGACTTTTCTTTCGGAAAACCTAATACTAGAGACCCATTTGAATATTTGGGTTCGCTGTACTCAACCAACTATTTCGTCATTTAGCACTTGCTCAAAACACCCCTGAAGGTTCTTGTGATAAGGGCAAGGATCCTGTAGTTTAATCTTGTTAAGTTTTTTGGTGAGTTCTTTCTTACTTCATATGTATGTAATGTCTTTGTTTATGTTTGGTTTAAGGTAAGTTTACATAGTCTATGAAGATGAAATATTTGTGCAAGGGTGATGGATGCTTATTGTTATTAGTTTGATTTGGTCTATCCGTGTTAAAGATGTAAGAACCTTTCTTCGTGCTTAAGTCACTACCCTTGTTTCTGAAATGAATAATATGAACCGCAACATGAAAATGAATTCAAAGCGTTACCTTCAATTAAATGAGCACTGAACTGGTAGGTTGCGATACATGAAAATGGACATGTAGCCTATCATAGGGCAAGTCAAACCAGATTGACAAATCATGACAAAGGAAAATGAATGAACGAATGATATGGCTCTGAATATGTATAAGGGTTTGTGGCTAACACGAAGAAGGTGATATGTATGATTGCATGGGCGTAGTGTATACGCTAAAGGAATAATGTATGGTGTATAGTCTATTTGTGTTTGGTATTCGCCAACTGGCTAACTATGTGACTGTGCTGAGTTAGAAAGGTTTATACGAAATCCATGTGTCTATTACAATGTTTTCCTCCGGAACTCATTAAGTTCTTTAAACTTATTTAGTTACCTTTTCCTTCTCAGGCTTGCTAATGAACTAAAGGAATTTTGAAGATTACACCAGAGGATAATCGTGGCCGTGAGACTTCTCATATTTTATATTATGCATGACATGAGAGTGGTGTCAAAATGTCCACAATCGAAAAACAAATTTTGTATTTAAATTTGTGCTCATGGAACTATGATTTCAAATGAAATTTTAGTAAAGTATTTATGGTTTTCGAAGTGTATTATCTTATTTATCTTGAATGAAGAATAGTTTATATTTCATACTAACTTAAATTGTAGTTTAAACTGGTTTATGCTAGATACGGTTTTAAAGATGATGGTTTTAAGGCAGTGACGTGCCATCCCTGGATCTTCCTTATGGATCGAGTTTGGAATGTTACAACATGAATTCGAATAATGAATATACAAGGTTAAATACTTGTGTTGTAACGTCCCTATCCCGTAACCGCCGCCGGAATAGGTAAGGGGCATTACAAGACCTTTAATTCAGTTCGAAATAGTAAAACATTGAACATTTACTAAATACCATCTCAAACATACCAAATTCAATGTCAATTTCATATATCAGTTTCATATCCAAACATAAGTTCACATCTCATTTCAATACATTATAAAACATACCAAAACCTTGTTATACCAAATCAAAATCTTACTGAATTCACAAGTATACACATACCAAAATGACATTTCATTTGGTCACACATATGTGTCATTTACGCCAAAATATCATTTATCAAAATCACCGCAAAATGAACATAACACATAATGCTTCCATACCAAACCAAACATTTCCAATTCAAGCCATATCACATAACTTGATCAAACCCTAAAATTCATACCACATTCACCAACATAAAAGACCATATAATTCAACCCATAAACTAACTTATACATGTCATATTTACATTATTTACATAAGGTCCAAAAGTACCAAATATCGTCTGGATAGTGTAATAGCAAATCTCCGACCTCGTCCGAAATCGAGCTAGCTTCCGAAATCTATAGGACATAAGAAAATGAACTAAATAAGTATTAAGCTTAGTAAGCCCATATAATATAGAATTAAACTTACCAATTTAACATTAAGCATTAAAGCAATTAAAATCAACTTATTTGTCCACAAAGCCTATTCACATCACCATTCGCTAGTTAGTCATTTCACATCTATATATTCATCCATTCATAAAGATGAAACCAAACATATAACATTCTTTTAACATCAAAATTCATTCCTCAATTCTTATAAATCATATATCATAAAAATCAATCCAAGTCATATAGCTAAATATATCATGTCATCCCTATAATTCATATATTCATAAAACAAATAATCCATGTAAATCGTATTTCATATAACTTATTAATCATGTAAATCATATAACATTTATATGAATTCGTTCCTATTCGTATAACTTGTAATTCATCAGTAGTAACAAAAATTTATCCGTATCAACAGTAACCTATACATATCAACAGTAATTCATCCATATAATTACATAGCTTATTCATATGATCAGTAACAGTAATTATGCCCATTGAACTTCGTAGAATATTGATAGATACTCGGGTGATAAACACTAAGTGTATTTATCGGTAATCCGTCAATTCATTATCCTTTTTGCTCTTTCGAGCCATGATCGATAAACTCCTCCTGTGCTGATAAACAGTGGGCTATATTGAGCTGAAACGGTAAGCTCTAATGCGCTAGACAGTAAGCTCATAAGAGCTGAAAAAAATAGGCTCTTACGAGCTAAAATATCGGTAAGCTCATACGAGCTATGGTGAGTCCGCAACAAATGCAGGAGCTCGACCAAATCGGTAACCCTAGTGACATGTCACTCGTATCTAACAACTTCCTATGGTCCAAACGGGACTCGGTAACTATTCAAATTTATCATTTAAGCATTCAATGATCAATAATTCAATTTCTCAAATCACATATATATAATCTATTCATTTAAATACATACATTTAAATACTCAATTCGCATACCTTCTCAAATTTAATTGAATACATACATTGAAATACTCAATTCGTATACTTTCTCAAATCACATATATATATAATCGATTTAATTAAATACATACATTTAATTACTATTGCAATTGTTTAATAGTTCAATTCTAGCTCTACGGACTTACCTCGTATTTGCTCGAATACTTTTGTCTACTCGTCTAACTTTTGTTTCCCCCGATCAAGTTTCGGTATTTGTTTATCTTGATCTATATAAATTCAAATTTAACTCATTTCTTCACCAAATCATTCAATTCAACCCATATACATATATTTTGGCCTTTTTACAAAATAGCCCTCATATTTTCACATTTTGACACTTTAGTCCCTAATTCACAAATACACAAATATACGAAATTTCTTTATACATATACTTAGCCGAATACTATATAGCTTCTAATTAGCCCATATTTTCATTTATTTCACATTTCTAATGTAACACCCCTTACCCGAGACCGTTTCCGGAGTCGAGTATGAGGCGTTACTTGACTTAACTTAAAAGTTTAGAGCATAAAAATTTACTTTCAAAATTAATTTTACAATTCACAATAAAGCTGTCCACCTGCGCAGCAGTCACTAAATCAATTATAAATCAAGCTAAAAACTCAAAATTTAGATCCGTAAATTTTCCCTGAAACTAGACTCATATATCTTTTTACCATAAAATTTTTAGAATTTTTGGTTTAGGCAATTAGTACAGTTTATTAGTTAAATTCTCTCATGTTTCACTGATTGACTATCCTGACCTCTTGTCACTAAAATTAAATTATCTCTTTGTACAGACTTCATATGATGCTTCCACTTATTTCTACTGAAAATAGACTCATTAAGTAATCTATACATATAAATTATAACTCATAATTCCTTCTATACAATTTTTAATGAATTTCTAAAGTCAGAACAGGGGACTTCAAAAACATTCTTGCCCTGTTTCACTAAAATTCAAATATCTAAAAGTATATAATTCTTTTGCTTACTCTACTTCTTTCATGTGAAATTAGACTCATTCAGCTTTAATTTCATATCTCACTCAACTTCTAATTCTATTTCCACTATTTTTAGTGATTTTTCAAAGTTACATCAATGCTGCTGTCCAAAAACTATTCCATTGATTTTTTTAAAAAAAAAATTCAATATAACCTCTTTATAATTACCTAACCTTCCCTGCAATTTCAAATCACAACCAATTTCATTATTTCAACTACTTCACTTGAATACTAATGAAGTTCAACCAATCAACCATTTCAAACTAAAAACATGTATTTTTCAATGTCTAACACAACCATCACATTCAAAGTTACTTTGCATACTTAGTTATTCATTCTATTACTTTTTACTTCAATTCCCTATACATGCCATATAAATCCAAAAAGTTATTTAACAAAATCTACCGGAGTATATCTGGATAGTGTGATTCTCGATGTAGATCCGATCCTCCGAATGTATAAATACGTTAATCTACAAAAACAATAAACACACACATGTAAGCTTATAGAAAAGCTTAGTAAGTTCATAGGCATAAAACATAAATCTTACCAAACATTTGTACACTTATACAATATACACCATTACTAAGTTTACCTGTCAACCACAATCTTTGGTGAGTTCCTTGGTATAAACTCACTACTACTTATTCTTTTACCATAATTCCTTTGAGCCCATTTGTCACTTACCATCCGTGATCAAAATTAAGGAACGGTTACGAAAAATTGAGTAATTCACTTTCACTTTGCCATAGTATAACTATGGTCTTACGTATGATCACTTATCATTTGTCCCTTATCAGATAAGTGTAGCTAAGCTACCACTTATTACTTTGTCACTTGATCAGATAAGTATAGCACTTATCATTTTTTCACTTGATCAGATAAGTATAACATTTATCACTTTTTCACTTGATCAGATAAGTGTAGCTAAAACTACCACTTATCACTTTGTCTCTTGATCATAAGTACTCAAATCCGGCGTTCCGCTTAATTTGATCATTTATTCAATTTTCGCAATTTTATTTTACTCTCATTTCAACACTAAATACATTTCATCATACATTATATAATTCATGAAATTAACATTTAATCATTAAATTTCAGCCATATGAACTTACCTGGCTCGATTTGCAGAATTTGTAAAAGTTCAGGGACTAATCAACTACTTTTTCTTTTCCTTGACTTGCTTCGGGTTTTCGATCTAAAATAAAAATTTATTCATTCATCAGCATATAATTCAATTCTAATTCATTTCACAGTTTCTGCCCTTAAATTCTCTAAATTACACTTTTACCCCAAACTTTACAATTTTTACAATTTGGTCCCTACTCAATTAACCCCTCAATTGATCTAATTTTTCTCAATTAACACCTTTTCCAACTATTTTAGACTACTACATAGCCTTTCATATTCAAAAACGCAACACCAAACCCTAATTCCCAACTTTTTCACAATTAGGTCCCTAAAATCAATTTCTATTAAAATTACTTTAATAGAATCATCATATAACAAAATAAAAGCTTTAATTCCATGTTTATTCATCATAAAAATTCAGTACTCATCAATGGTAACTTTCAAAATCAGCCATAAGATCAATAACTAATGAAACAATTAGTTGGACCTAATTGTAAAAGTATCAAAACCACAAAAATTAGAAGAAATAATCAAAAATTAAACTTGCATGATTCAAATATATGAAAAACCAGCTTGGAGGGACTCTTCAATGGCGTTTTTTGGCTGATATTTATGAAGAATTGCCTAGAAACTCTTTTAATTGAGATTTTTATTTGTTAACTTTTACAAAATTTCCAATTTTACCCTTATTACATCACTTTTCCAGATTTTTCTTGCCCAACCGTCCAGCCCATATAGTTTGGGCCTAATTTCCTTTTAAATCTCTCCTTTTTAATCACTTAAGCTATTTAATCACAATTTAACAAATTTTACACTCTTTTCAATTTAGTCCTTTTTAGTTAATTGACTATCCAAACGTTAAAATTTTCTAACGAAACTTTAATACCAACTCAATGACACTCTAAAAATATTTCTAAAAATACTTATGGCTCGGTTTAAAATCTTCGAGGTCTCGATACCTCGTTTTCGATTTTAATTATTTTAATATTTATTCCTAGAACACTATTCACTATTTCAAAAAAATTTCCCAACTTCACACTTACTTATTCTCACTAAATTAATAATATTTTCTACTCATTTTTCAGATTTAGTGATCTCGAATCACCATTCCGACACCACTGAAAATTCAGGCCATTACATCTAACCACAATATTTCTATTTTTTTATCCCTAATGCTCATTTTTGAAAAAATTCACTTTATAAAACTTGTATATATATCAATATCCATCAATAATCTAGCATAATACTTCAAAATATACTAGTATTCAACAATGGCATATTTCAAAATCATCAAAATTTTCAGAAATTAAGGTACGGGCTAGCTAGAATACAAAGCAACGATCTCAAAAACGTAAAAATTATCAGAAACCGAGCACAGAACATACCTTAATCAAGCCACACAAGTGCCGAATGGTTTAAGCATTCAAAACCCTACTCTTTTCTTTAGTTTCAATTCAAAAAGATGAGAAAATAATGAACCATTTTGTTATGTTTTATTATAATTAACTTAAATATATAATTACCACTTTAACCTTAATGAAATAAATGCATAATTCACATATTTTAAGGTCATTTATGACCAGCACCACTATCATTGGTCCAATAACATAATAAGGATCTCACATTCAACTTATCATAGCAAATAAATACTCTTAACTTATAGCATGCTACTTTTGCATTTTATGCGATTAAGTCATTTTTATCAAATTAAACATTTAAACGGTAAAATTTCCTAACGAAATATTTATACTATCATTCTATCATGTTGTAAAACTTATTAAAATAGTAAAATAAATATTTTAATTCGGTTAAGTGGTCCCGAAACCACTGTTCCGAACAGGCTTAGAAATTGGCTGTTACATGTATTCCTTCTCGAATAAAATTTGGACATTTAAAAGTAGGCATGAACTCGGATAATGAATATACGAGGTTAAATATTTGCATTCCTTCTAAAATAAAATGGAATAATATTTGGTACATTATTAATGGAGTTTTTAGCAAGATAGTCAATACCGTATCGGTGAATGTACAATTTTTTATTAACACTGGTACATATTGATACCAGTATGTTTTGGTGTACTGTTTTGAATCGATCGATATTTTTATTTACTTTTGAAATATTATATATAAAATATATTAATAAATCTTAATTAAATTAAATACTTATTAGTTAATGTTATAAAATAATCGTAAATTAAGTTAATTTGGCCAAAATATATATGGCTAATCAATCCCAATTTGTTTTCAATTTCTTTTCAACATACACGTTAATTTTTAAAAAATATATAGAGTTGTATTCATTAATAGAAACAATTTTGGTTATTTCTAGAAAATTAAACGTCTCTTTTACCTATGCTTAATCAAAAGGGTAAAATTACTGTTTGGGGCTTAAATTTGGTAATTTTTCTCATATTGGGGTTTAAACATTTTTTTGTCTAAGTTAGATCCTAAACTTGGCAATTGTTCCCACATTGAGACTTGGACACATAAGTCTGTATGTAGATAACATGTTAATTTTTAGTTCCAATATAGAAGTCATTAATAACACCAAGAATTTCTTATGTACCAAATTCGAAATGACTGATTTGGGAGAGGTAGATGTAATCTTAGGAGTTAAGATTACAAAATCAAAAAAGAAATTTTCATTAAACCAATCTCGATATATAGAGAAAGTGTTAAAAATGTTTAATAGTTTTGATGTAATCCTTGTAAGAACTCATTATGATTCTAGCATACAATTGTTAAAGAACAGAGGAAATAATGTTTCTCAATTAGAGTATGCTAAGATTATTGGAAGTCTTATGTTCTTGATGAACTACACTTGACCAAACATTGCTTATACGGTTAGTAGATTACGTAGATTTACTCATAATCCAAGCAATAAGCATTGGAATGCTCTAAAGTATTTGCTTAAATACCTTAAAGGTACTATAACTTGGGAGTTAGAATTTTTCGAGTACTTTACAGTCCTTGAAGGCTATTGTGATACAAACTAGGTAATTGATAATGATGAGGTAAGCTCTACAAGTGGTTATGTCTTTACTTTGGGTGGAGTAGCCATTTTGTGGAAATATACTAAACAGACTGTATTGCTCGCTCCACAATGAAGTCAAAATTTATAGCTCTTAACTTAGTCGGGCAATAGGCCGAGTGGCTTAGGAATCTACTTGTAGAGATTCCTTTATGGGAAAAACCAGTACCTCCTATATCTTTATTATGTGACTCGCAAGCCGCAATTTGTGTTGCTAAAAGTCAATCTTACAATGCTTAGAAAAGACATTTGGATAAGACATGAATCTATGAGATATTTAATAAAGAATGGAGTACTCGTTTTGGAGTACGTAACGTTTGAAAGGAACCTAGCTGATCCACTAACCAAAGGGTTAAGTAGGAAAATGGTTCTTGATTCGTCGAGGGGGGATGGGTCTCAAGCCCAGTGGTTAAGGAATCCATGGTGGATACCCAACTTAGTTTTTAAGTTCGATGTGGTCAAATGAAACCATAGAAAGACTCATAGTGTACATTTTACTATCCCTATGGTGAATGATGTACATGTGTAAGGATGAGTTTTTACTCTTAATGAATTCATAGCCATAATTTGGGTGGTCATATTGAAACGGACTTGATGAATTCACCAACGTGAGAGGTTGAGTTTATTACTCTTAATGAGTTCATATCCCGGAGTTTGGGTGGTCTTATTGAGATGGACTTGATGAATTCACCAAAATTAAATTTAAGAGGATGAGATTAATGAAAGCTCTTAATGATTTCAGAGTCTTGATTCAGGTGGTCTATATTGAAATAGACTTGATGAAATCACCTACGTAACTGTGAAGGACTAGCCACCTTCTATGAAAAACATTTTGGGCAGTTTTTTTTAGAGTACTTACCAGCATCCTGAGGTACATTGGCTAAAACTTGTTGAGTTATCGCGGAACATCAATTGGATCTGATATTAGTTGTGTGTTATGAGTTAACTCCTATCTTAACAAGTTCAAAATTCGTTTACTTGTTAAGAGAAGAATCACTTATTTCACTATGTACTAGTTCAAATCCACAAGATACTAGTGCTTAAGCAACTAATTTCACTATTTCTCTTCTCACTTTTTAACTAAAAAAACTCTACTTTTTCTCGTGTTTACAAAATCTCCAAATTGCTTTGCATTAATGGGGATTGTTGGTAATGCAAAGGGTTGTTGTTAGTGGGTATATCCCACATTGGTTAAATACAAGCTATCAAGAGAGTTTTTATATAGCTTTACTTCTTGCTCTCATTGAGTAATTGGGCCATAGGCCTATTACACACACGCGCCATTGTTACCCGCTCGTTCTTGTCCCTGTCTGTGTTAACACATGTATATCATTTTGGATAAAAGTTTTATTATTTTTCTAGAAAATAATATCTTTAAACAACTTTATTTTTTTTCTAGTTTTATTGTTCCGAAAAATTTAGAACTGATATATTTTTTTGTTGTTGGGCGTAGAAATAGTGGGACAATTTCAAAACTGTTCATGCAATTTTTACTCTTTTACCCCTACCTATTTACCATTTTGCCATTCCGTTTCTAGTATAACTAGAGGATTGATTTCCTTATTTTTCAAACAGAATAGGAAACACAATGCTCTCTGAAAAACACTTTTCTCATCTTCTTTTCTTTTCGATTTCCTTATAAATTCTGTCGGTTTACCCCTAAATCACTTTAGAGAAAATTTTGTCTAGGAGTTTGAGTTTTAAGCGGAACCGATTGTGACCCTCCAAACTTTCTTGGGAATTGATCCTACTGTGATTTCCCTGAGAAAGCAACACCAATCAAGTTCCATCTTTTTTATTCAGGTGTACAAATATCAAAGCACTGTGTTAACCTTAGGGGACGATGTCCACTACACGGTTACACCGATCAGGGTGAATTCATTTTTAAGACAGTGGGTTTACCACAGCGCAATAATTTTTTGATTTCTTAATTCGTTATTTATTTTTCAGGCAGTGCTAACATATTTGTTTTGTAGTAGCTTATTATTAGTGTTGGTGGAGCATTTTGGTAAAGGCCGTCATGGTGACGGGTGAAGCCTAATAGTTCAAGGAAAAGAAGATTTCGTCGAAACAAAGCATCTTGATCGGTAAGACGAAACATATTGAAATACAACGGTACAAACCAAAATCACTGGAATTTACTTGAATAGGCTGCTACGCTCGACACCGGTATCAAAGACTCCACAAGCAAGTATAATATATGTTTGTAGTAAAAATTTAAAAAATATATACATGAAAATTGTTTAAAGTTGTTTGTGGAATAAAAAATATATATTATGAGTGTACCAAATAAAATATGAACATAATATTTCCTCAACCCTTAAATAAAAGAATAAATAAATTTTAGCACGCTCGAATTCAAGTCTTCTTATACGGGTAAAAATACCAATATGAATTAAACTAAAACTCAACCGATATGATAATTATTTTATGATTTTGATTATGATAATGATATTTTCACTTGAAACACTATATAACTAAACGTTCTTGTTGACACCTTCATTTAAGCCTTATTAACGTAGTTCTCATCCCTAATTTGTAATTTGGTTTAGTATAAAAAAAAAAATCAAAACATAGTGGTTTATCTAGGAAGTACAGAAAGGAAAAATAAAAAACGTCTATATATCCTATGCTTATTTTGCGAGAGAAAATGCGGCTTTTTATAAAAATAATAGTAAACAATTAATTAATTATAAATTTGGGATGTTTGCTAGAATAGATTTGGGTGTTTGAAATGCCGATAAATTTTGTAGAGTTTAAATTAATAGGAAAATGAAAAAATAAAAAAAAATTGTGATGCCGCTTGACATATTAGCGGCATTAATAAATTTAAAAATTTTAATAGAAAAAAGCTAAAAGGGTGGGGAAAATTGGTTTTGATTCCATACAACAAATTTTTCTCTACATTTAATGTCTTAATAGTTTTTCTATGCATTTAATGTTTTAATGTTTTTTCTTACATTTAACTTTTTTTCTTATATTTAATCCCTAAAACAACATTTTTTTATTTAACTAAGAAGTGGGCCGACACATTGATGACATCAATTAATTTTTTTTACTTTTTAGCTTTTTTCTATTAGATTAAAAAATATTGATGACGCTAATGTGTGAGGCAACACACAAAGTTACTGTAACAAACATTCTATTTTCATAATTAATTTGTGACCATCCAATTTTATAATTAACTATTTTTAATATTATTTTTATAAAAAAGAAAAGAAAAAAAGTGATGTTTAACAGGTTGTACTTTATTCATTGCCATGTGAAAGTTTTGTTTGGTAGCAATGAATCGATGGATTTCCATGTAGATTGTGACTATGAAAATCATCACTTTTCAACATCTTTTTCCAATGAGAAATTAAATTGTAATATATAATAGATATTATCATATTCACCACAACCATTATAGTTTGATTTGTTTTGTGTAATTTAATGTTCAATTTCAATTCTCTATAATTGTTACTTTTCATTAACTGAATATAAATAGCATATATTATGGAAATAATAGGATACAAACAGAAGCCATTTGGATGAATGCAACTATTTTAAGTATAACTTTAAGTTGTACCAAACTTTTCATTTTCTTAATCTTAACTTTTTCTAAAGGCTTTTTCTAAAGTCAATAATGACTTTTATATATTTTTATGACATATTTGACTCATTTGGTAATTTTCAATCAAATTAAAGATGTTTAGGCATAAACTTGACTTGGGTTTTCTTACATGAATATGACTACTACATTGTTAATACAATGAGAGACAGATTGTCCTTGACTTGTTGGTGATCTATGGGCCCTTCACCTTCTATGACGTTAATCTTGGATCCATGGAGCCATTAGCTAGCAAGTCACAGGAAGAATTGGATTTTGACATCTATAATCCGGAGCGTAATGAATGGAAGTGCTTTAAGGTTGAGATATCAGACTAGGTTAGCGCTCCACTGAACCGAGAAACTCAGATGGAAGAGGACTTTTTGGAGAATGAGGCTGTTGAACCTCCCGTTCTTTTTATAGTCATTGCAAATCGTTCAAGTGTTACGGTGGGTTGTAGAGTATATTAACATGCTGCTAAATCAAGATAAGTTAATAACCGCAGCAAACCATCTATGAGTAATCGCGTACAACATTTAAAGTAAGGTTATCTTATTTAATAGACCATACTGTTGAAAGTTGGCCAACCATGCAATAGTGGCGTGCAAGCCAAAAGTGCAATTCAAAGTGGCGGACAGTCTAAAGAGTAAGCTAAAGTGGCGAACAAGCCAAAAAGTAAGCCAAAGTGGCGTGCAAGCCAAAAGTGGTGTCAAGCCAAAAGTATAAGCCAATGTGGCGGATAGTCCAAGTGTAAGACAGAATGATGGACAGTCTAACCACCGACTGCCCGTAGCTTTTGTTACGAGCTAACAAGTTGTCAACTTGTTTTGAAAAGCTGTTAGATTATTTTATATATCTTTAATCTAATAGGTTAATGTAAACGGTGCTGAAAAAGATAGAAATCAGCCAATAAGTGATCCAATGTACCTAGACATGCCAACTTGTCAAGTTGCAGTTGGTAAAAATTTCCTATTTAAGTGTATACTTTGTATGTAAAAAAAATGTAATGCAATGGAAAAATAGCAAGTCAGTTTTGATTGCTAAATTTTTATCTATCCATCTTTTCTTTCTTAGACAAAAAAAAAAACTCAAAAAATAGTATCTAGAGCTAGTCATCTTTGAGGGCTTTTGATTTATTAAGAAAGAAAGAACAACCTCTATTTCCTTGTTGTTTTGTAAAAATGTCTTCAGTTAGTTTTACACCTCCTTCACCACTAGTCTTTAATGGTGAAAACTACATATTTGGGTAGTCAAAATGAAGACCTACCTACAAGCTTATGACTTATGATAGGTTGTGAATGTGGATGTAGAGCCACCACCATTGAGAGCCAATTCGACGATAGCATAGATCAGGCAGCATAGTGATGATCGTGCTAAGACATTCAAGGCGATGTCATGTCTTCAAAATGGTGTTTTTGATGTAATTTTCACCAGAATTATGGCTTGTGAGACTCCAAAGCAAGCTTGGGATAAGCTGGTTGAAGAGTTTCAAGGTATAGACAAGACAAGGCAACAACAAATTATCAACTTGAGGAGTGATTTTGAGAACTTGAAGATGAATGAGTCCAGAACTGTTAAACAATATTCTGACAGAATCGTGGTCGTTGCAAACAACATAAGATTGCTTGGAGATCACTTTCTTGATAACAAGGTAATCAAGAATGTGATCACTACACTTCTTGAGAGGTACGAATAAAAAATATCCTCTCTTTCTATTAGAGTTGATAAATGCCCTGTATGCTCAAGAACAGAGGAGAGCTGCAAGGCAGGAGGAGCATGTTGAAGGAGCTTTTCAAGCAAAAAATAAGGAAGGCTCAAGCTCCTCAAATAATAGAGAAAAGAAAACCTGGTTAGACAAGACAAAGAAGAGTTGGAGAGATGGTAGCAAGGAGAAAAATCTACCATGCTCTCATTGCAAAAAGAGCACTCATTTGGAGAGGTATTGTTGGCTCAAATCAGCCATTCAAATGCAGAAGTTGTAAAAAAATTGGCCATATAGAGAGAGGATGCAAGGATAAGGGGCAACAACAGCAGCAGCAGAACCATATTCAAGCTCAGGCTGCTGATGAAAGACAACCAATGGAAAAATAGCAAGTTAGTTTTAGTTGCTAACATTGATCTGTCCATCTCATCTTTCTTAGACAAAAAAAAAAAAAACGAACACATACGTTAGCGATATAAAATATAAAAGGTGCAAGGTATCCATCATCAATGTAAAATGTAAAATGTAAAAGGTGTAGATTACTCGTTGATTGTATATAAAAGGTGCAACCATGGATGATTGCAACCCGAAATTACACAGTAGAATGCCAAAGGTGCAACCATTGATTCTTACAACCCAGATTTACATAATAGAATGTCAAAGGTGCAACTATTGTCAATGTTAGCTTGAATTTACGTAAAAAGTTATATGTTGATCACACAACTGTTAGCAATATCAACTTGGATTTACATGGAGAGTATTGGATTGATGGCACAACCGTTGGTTCTTACAATTCAAAATTACGTGGAGAGTAATAGGTTGATCGTACAACCATTGGTTCTTACAACCCAGATTTATATGATAGGATGTAAAAGGTGCAACCGCTAGCAATGCCAATCTAAATTTACACAAAGAATTATATGTTGATCACATAACTGTTGGCAATATCAACCTAAAATGTACATGGTACAATGCTTGTAATTCCATGTACATGTGAAGATAGCAAAGTTTAGCGTTTGGAATAAAAATTCATAACAATCGGGGTAAAAAAAATTGAATAACAACAATAGTTTATAATGGTAACTTTAACCTTTATAGCAGCTTTTTTATCTATACCAACAACAGTCATGAAATATAAAATACATTCATTACTAAATTTAATATATCTAATAAGGTTTTAAACAAACAAGGAAACTTTATTTTGTTGGATGTCTTCTTTTACTGACATTTGGCAGATCAAATGAATGACACATGTGTAAGTTAATATTAAAAAAAAACATTAATTATGGGGATCTTGAGAGACAACCACGAAGATTGGATCATCGGGTTTCGTCGACAGTTGAAGAAATGCTCAATACTTAATACTGAATTATTGGGGTATCTTGGATGGCTTATCAGTGATGCAGGAAGAACAATGAATTGAATTGTTGATACAAACAGACTGCTTGGGGGTATTAAAGCAATCTAAATTCCGGAGTCAATACCTTCAAAGTCAATAATAATCAGACGCATCGATCATCTCCTAAAAATATTAAAAAATGAGAACTTGAATAAATCCTTAGAGAGGAAAACGCTGAAGCAGATCGAATAGCTAAAACAACCTTTATTAGGGAAGAAAGGTTTCATGTGTTTACAGACAATCTCTTTAATATAACTTAACTAGTTCTATCTTTTCTTTTCTATCAAAAAAAAAAAAACACTAACTACACTATATGGTAATAAAACCGAAAATTATTTAAATATATATATTTCAAAAATGAAAGGCTAAATTTTCAGCTGAGAATGAATAATACATTGATATTTTATCAACAACTACACATTTTATCAATGATAAAACTCAAACATTCTAATAAGAATTACAAGCTTTACTATATTCAAGAAGTTTATCTATTTTAAATTCATCTATCTGCATCTTGGCTTCAACGATTTATTAAAAATGATACCAAAAAACCAACCTTTAAATTGATTTTCTATCAAACTTCCTTTTTAAAAGAAATGTGATTTTTTTATTTTATTGAAAAATAAAAGTGGAGTTTTACAAAAATTTACAAACTTTTTTTTTTAAATAACACTTCAGTTTTTGAATAAAAGCGGAAGGAATGAAAATCCAGTTTAATTTTTTTTTTTTTGAAAAGACTTACAGAAATCTGGAATTTTTCACCAGAATTTGGAAAATGATGAAGTTATGGGTGAGAATCTGAAGATTCCGACCACCGAATTCCTTAAATTGAAATTGAAGTGATAGATGAAAAGTTTTTTTGTAAAAGGAAAAAGAATAAATGTAGCAATTACAAAGTTTTATTAATATATTATATGTTTAAATTTTTTTAAAATTCACTTATAACATATATCATAAAAACTATAAGGTAATCATTCTTTTATATTGATTTTGATACTTCCTTTTTATTTATTTCAACTCATTTATGTTTATATATATATACATGTTTATTCATGTTTAAATTTAAATTCTCAATTATATATCATATGATTCTAATTACTTATTACATTTTCATCAAAACTTTAAATGTTTTAATCATATAAATACACACTTTGCATTAATAACTATTCTTCTAATCACAAATAAATTTTAAAAGAGGAGACTAGAGGTGCTCATGAGTCGTGTCAGGTTGAGCCTAAAATGATATTAATATATATATATATATATTTGTCTAAACATGACTCGACTTGAAATATTTGTCTAAAATTATACTTAAATCCGTTCATATTTATAAAAGACTAATCTAAATCCATTCTAGGTCTCCATTTTATTTTTATTTTTTAAAAATTATATTATATTATTTTAATTTTTAATAATTTTATAAAATTTTTAATTTTATTGAAAATTTTTATATAATTATCTTTTAACATTATTTTAATTTTAGGTCCTCCCATGCCCCTGCTTCCAACACCTGACTCGCCCATATCACCCCCACACCAAATCTAGATAACTACAGATGCCTACCCCTGCTCCAGAACTATCCTCTGCTGTCATATACATCTTATCACTGTCTGGATTATCTCCTTGAGGTTGTGTTGGTGGTGGCTTCATTCCATGTTTGGTCCCTGTTCTTGCTTTGAACTTTCATGGGAAACAACTTCATTGTATTCTCCGATCAAAACCCAAAATATAGGTGCCATCATCAAGGACAAGTTATTGTACAACACGAAACCCCGAGTGCTGAACCTAAGGTTCATCACCATATACTTAATGTAAACCATCCGGCCCGGCCCGGCCCACGGACATGTATAGGAATTCAATATAGAATTAATACCCTTACTCGTCTTCAGTTCGGTCTCTAACTTTTCCTTCACCTGCGTTTTTATGCCTTTGGTTCTTTTGGGGTATAATATAATCTTAAGCTTTGGTTCTCTGTAACAGAAAAGAAAAAAGAAGAGAAAATTTATTCAAAGTTATATTCTTCGACTTTCCGTCTATATCTCTTGGGATTTCTCTTTAAGGTGATGTGAAAAGATTTGGTTTCCTTTGCTTTCAATTGTAGCATTTCCTCGCAGCAGTTTCTTCACCTCTGTGTTGTTTTTGGTGATATTATTGAGAATTTGACAATGAGTATTTTCTTTTGAGTTGTCATTGCTGAAGCTGGGAACTTTGAGGAGCTATTGTATTTGAATTAAAGTTTTGATTTTTTTTTATTGTTGGTGTTATTTATAATTATGTGTGCTGGTTAAATTCATGTATTTTTTTTTTCTGTAAACTGATTTTCCCATGAGCAATTTGTTATTCTCTTTTGTTCCCACTTTAAATTCTATATTTTGCTTTAGCTCTACAGCTTTGCTTGTAATTGTTTACTGCAGTCATTTGCTTCCTTAGAAATGAATCAGTTTAAATCTAATGTCACTCTATTTAATTTCTGTTGCTGTATATTTTGAGATAGCTTGTGAGGTCAAATGCATTTGCACATGTGCAAGTTTCTAATTTCTTTTGATATTTACATCATAAAATTTGCTAGTTTTGATTGTTTTTATGTTGTTCATTCATTTTTCCTTAGCTATTATATATCACTTCTACATGATACTTTATGCTGATTCATGAAATTTTAAATGCAGCATGTTGCTTCACTTCTTTATTTATACAAGATATCCTTCTTCATTGTGAATGTTCATGGGGGCTTATGAATGGTTGTTGAAATTGGTATCTCTTCATAGTAAAGATGGTGAAGACGATAGCAAGAGGATATGTTATCAACACAGCTCTACATTTAAATGGAAATAGATTCTAAACCTTGTTGATGTCTTGATTTTCCAATGGACTAGTTGGAACCGAGGAAGCTGTGCCAGTATTTTTAGTCTGTCCTAATTTCTTTTTATGTGTTTGGATCTCTGGCTATAGACATACGTAGGAGCTACCAGTGACTTCTGAATTTTATTTTTTTTCGATAAAAAATACTATTTATAGACTGTTCTCTTGACAGACAAAGTAGTGGAGATGTTAACTTCACCTCAAGGACAGAAACAGAAACCCCCAAAATCTGTGCGAAAAGTCTCACCTAGTGAATCACATAAAGATTTGTGGCTTGCTGTGCGAGAAGGGTCCTTGCCTGATGTAGATTCAGCATTGACGCTATTGAAGAAGACTGCTGGTACCGTAAACTGTAGGTACAGGTTTGGCCTGACTCCTCTTCACATTGTAACTTGGAGAAACCACCTTCCCATTATTCAGAGGCTTCTAGCTGCTGGTGCTGATCCTGATGCTAAGGTGTGTTATTCTTCTTATTGTTTAGTTGATCTGAATGTGTCCTGGTTTGTAATAGATGCCTGTCGAGTACCTTGCTTTAGAATGTCTATTATCTTTGTGTTAAACATTATGAAGTTATAGAGATCTATGATGGTCCAATTATGCTCAATCCTCTTTCAAATTACACTTCAGAATGTATGTTTCAGGATGGAGAATCCGGATGGAGTAGCCTTCATAGAGCTCCGCATTTTGGTCATCTTGCTGTAGCTAGTGTTCTCCTTCAGTCTGGTGCTTCTATTACATTGGAAGATTCAAACTGTAGAACACCTATAGATCTCCTTTCTGGGCCTGTGTTGAAGATTTTCGAAAGTGGGCTTGATTCAGGTACCTGCTACCATCTTTACTTTGTTGGAGAACATTTGATTGTTATATATAATCAAATCTGCCTTTTTTAAAGTATAACACGGTTTTCCATGTGTTTTTAGTTGCTCCCAAGGTGTTTTGCTGGGGAAGTGGTGTTAACTATCAACTTGGAACAGGAAATGCCCATATACAGAAGTTACCATGCAAACTTGATTCGTTTCATGGCTCCATAATCAAGTTAATTTCTGCGGCTAAATTTCAGTGTAGCTGTTACTGCTCATGGAAAGGTCTACACCTGGGGTTTTGGAAGGGGGGGCCGACTAGAGCACCCTGACTTTGACATTCATAGGTATAAGATTTGTTATCCCTTTGTATATGACAGAATCTTACCCACTTTAATGATTCTTCAAGCAGGAACTCTGAAGTTAAATTAAGCCATGGGATCTTTAGATGTTGAACTCTGTTAGTTTAAATTTTACATCATGTGTTTTCTTTAATTTACTTTTTTTCTGGAATACCATATTGAAAATTTTAAAAGTTTGAAACAGTTTTGTTTTTATTTTTATTTTGGGTATAGAGGATGATGTGAGTCAACAACCATGAACGTATTATTTTATCCTTTATACTTTTCAGTGGTCAAGCTGCAGTTATCACTCCCCGCCAAGTGATTTTTGGTTTGGGGGCTCGTCGGGTGAAAGCAAGTATAACACTGTAGTTGCTACGGAGGTCGGGGAAGTGTTCACTTGGGGATCTAATAGAGGTAAAAACTCATTGGTTATACTAGCATTTGATGACCATAGGCGATAGTTATTTCCTGAAGTGAAAATTCACTTGATTGTATTAATTGATTCAATATTGCATGCCTTCTACATGTTGACCGGCAAAATAATGTTCTGCATTGTTCAAACAAATCAAGGACTTATTGGCTAGAAATGCTGAAGTAGACATTATCTTGTGTTGTGCAGAGGGTCAGTTGGGCTATACGTCTGTGGATACCCAACCAACACCACGTAGAGTAAGCTCACTTAAATCAAGAATAGTTGCTGTTGCTGCTGCAAATAAGCATACTGCCGTTGTCTCTGAGTCTGGTGAAGTTTTCACTTGGGGCTGCAACCGGGAGGGTCAACTTGGTTATGGCACCTCTAATTCAGCATCAAATTACACACCAAGAATAGTTGAGTACCTCAAAGGCAAGGTCTTCAAGGGTGTTGCAACTGCAAAATATTTCTAAATTCACAATTGTATTGGGAGCTGACGGAGAGGTGATTATACCAGCACCTCCTATAATTGATAATTACATTGATCTCTACTTGCACTATTTCTAAATCCCATGTACTTGAATTCAAAATTCATGAATGAGAGTTGCGTTTTCACTTGTTTGTGGAATGAGAGTATATTTTTTGCAATATGGGCCTAACCGCAGTAAAACTTGTATGGCAGGTATATACTTGGGGTCATCGACTTGTTTCACCTAGACGAGTTGTCATTACCAGAAATCTAAAGAAGAGTGGAAGCACCCCTATGAAATTTCATCGAAAGGAGAGACTTCATGCGGTTGCAATAGCTGCCGGGATGGTACATAGCATGGCTATTACTGAAGATGGAGCATTATTTTATTGGGTTTCCTCAGATCCTGATCTTAGATGCCAACAGGTTCTATTCCATTGTCTTTGTTGATTTTAACTTCCCCTGGAGTGAAGCTTATTATTTACTTCATTTGGATGAATTTGTACAGCTATATTCCCTTTGTGAGAAAACAATCGTAAGCATTTCTGCTGGTAAGCACTGGGCTGCAACTGCTACTGCTACAGGTGATGTTTACATGTAGGATTGCAAGAAAAGTATGGATAAACCACCTGTTGCAACTCAGTTACACGGAGTTAAGAGGGCTACTTCAGTTTCAGTTGGTGAAACTCATCTTTTGAGTATTGTTTCTCTCTACCACTCCATCCATCCTCCCTATATGCCCCTAAGTGATCAGGTCCCGAAGTTGAAAGTCAATGATGAAGGACAAGAATTGGATGAGGAAGTTTTGTTTAATGATCCCGATTCAAGTGGCATGAGATCATCCATGCATAAAATTGGTTCCGAGAAAGAAGACCATACCTAGCTTAAAGGTTCTTTGTGAGAAAGCAGCAGCAGAGTGTCTAGTGGAGCCACAAAATGCAATTCAACTACTTGAAATTGCTGATTCACTTGGAGCTGATGATCTAAGGAAGTATTGTGAGGTAATCCCCTCTGAGGTCTTAACCATGTTTGGGAGAAATTTTTTCTTATTTTCTTCAGAAGGCTTTAGTTTGTGCCTAATTTGTAATGTTGGCTTGGATTCCTTCTTTAAGCCTTTCCGGTAAGGTTTCTTGACATGGTGTTTGGCATGGAAATATACTTTGACTACAAAGTTGTTTTGACTTCATGAATGCAGGATATTGTCATTCGTAACTTGGACTATATCTTAACAGTCTCATCACAAGCTTTTGCAAGTGCATCACCAGATGTTCTTGCTAGTCTTGAGAAGTCATTAGACTCGAGATCAACAGAATCATGGAGTTACCGACGGCTTCCCACTCCTACTGCTACCTTTCCGGTTATCATCAATAGTGATGAGGAGGATAGTGAAAGTGAGGTTCTAAGGATCCCGTGATAACAAGAATAAAACCTGTGTTGTGAATGAAGGAGGCAGATTGGATTCTTTTCTGCAACCTAAAGATTATCTTAATCAAGGGATCTCCGAACAAGTTCAAGCTTTACAGAAGAAGTTGCAACAGATCGAGGTGCTTGAAATGAAGCAGTTGGGTGGATACATCCTTGATGACCAGCAAATTGCAAAGGTGCAAAGAAAACCTGATCTTGAAGATTCTCTTGCTGAGCTTGGTCTACAAGTTGAAAAATCTCAGTCGAAAGGATCCTGTTCGATTTCAGCAGATGCTAAAGGAAATAAAAAGGCTGAGGTTTCAAGAAAACAGAGGAGGAAGAGCAAACAAAGGGTAGCTCAAGTTGAGAGAGTCTCGGATTTTAGTACCAGTAACATAGAACCAAACACTGAAGGACATTTCTAATATCGAAATCCCCCAAGTTTTAATGAATAAGGTTCGATTTCTTATTAAAGATGTCTTTCTAATGCCTCACTTTTTAGTGGACACTTAACTGAAGATTTGCTAGGTTGTTGTTCTAATGCTTAATTGTTTGCAGACTCTTTGGTAGGATTCAAGTGCATTTCTTTCTTTTGCTTTCTAAATGCTGTGAGAGTGCCGCACATGAGATTTTAAGAGAAATAGGAACCCATTTAAGCCCTAGAGGGAAAAAAAGGAAGTGCTACAGTTATGTTGCACATTCTAGGAGTCTATTTAAGTTCTCAAGGGAAAAAGAATTGCTACAGTTTTGTTGCATGGTCTAGGAATCTGCCTAAGTTATTGAAGAAAAAAGAATTGCTACGCATTTGTTGCATGTTCTTTCTTCTATCCCATATTGAATAAAATCTTGTCTAGTTTATTTCATTTCCTTCGCACTCTATCATTACTCCTACCAACTCTCTTTTTCGTTGTGAGTTTCTCAAAATTTCAACTAGTAGGTCCTAGATGCAGAACCGTGAATTATGGTTCAAAAGTTTGCAATAACTTATTATAATTTCTACGCAGGAGCATAAATTAAAAATTGAACCCCATGTTTTATCAAATGATCTTGACATTCATCATAACTAGCATCCATATGAAAATCAATATCAATTTTCTACATTATTAGGTTTGATGTTTTAAAAGACTCTTTGATATTCTAAATTCCAGATCATGAGCCGGTTTGTGCTTTGAATCAGTCTTTGACATTGTTGTAGTTCGGCAATATGCAGAGACTTATTATTTTGGTCTTTTGTGAGTTTGCTTTTTGGTATTTCTTATCCTGATAAGTCTGCTTAGGGTCTCATATTTTGCATCTCGAAGAGTAATCTTCCGTTTATTTAAATAAATTACTGAAATGAAAAAAGAGGTTAAAGCTACTTGAATAAGTTATCTTATGTGTTGAAGTCTTTGTTATTTTTGACAGGAAGAAAATGCTAAAAGTCTACTTTCTTTGTTCAAAGAAAGGACAGCTCGGTCCATGCAGAAGATAAGAGTACTTCACAAACAACAACCAAGAAGAAGAATAGGAAAGGTGGACTTTCTATGTTTCTGAGTGGTGCTCTTGATGATGCATCAAAACACATTCTACTCCCTCCACCAACACCCAGAAGTGAGGGCCCTGCGTGGGGCAGTGCAAAAGTTTTGAAGGGAAAAGCATCACTCCGTGAAATTCAGGATGAACAGAGCAAACTACGGGTGAACTGGCTAACTGGAAGCAAAAATCAGGTGGAAGATCTTCCCGAGGTTAGAAATGGAGAAGGAAAAATCCTTCTGAGTTCATTCTTGCCATCCAAACCAATTTTTGTCGGCCCAGTTCAAGCTTCACAAGTATCTGATGTAGAAAGAACCACACCTCCTTGGGCTGCTTCTGGTGGTACTCATCTTTTTCGGCCATCTCTTAGGGACATTCAGATGCAGCAGGTACGCGAAGTTACTGCACTCCTATCTCTCTCTGTCTTTTCAGCATACATACATCCTTAACTGGTTTCATCATTTATAGTATTTTATCCGCATGTCCTCCTTGTATTACATTTTCATCCCATTCCATTCCATGCAATGCATCTTGAACCGCGCTATGCGGCTCATTCCCGCCATTTGCAGGACTCGCTTCTTTTTCTTTCTTTCGGTCTGTTCAACTAAAAGCAGGGAAAACAACTGCAGTCTTTCTCACAGTCCAAAAACCAGAGTGGGTGTCCAACAGCTACTGGTCAAGATTCGCCATTGGATTCCCCTGCAATGAGTCGCCGGTTCAAACCCGAGGTTGAAGCAACTTCTTCTATTAGATAGATTCAGATTGAAGAGAGGGCTATGAAGGATCTCAAACGGTTCTACAGCAGTGTTAAAGTTGTCAAAAACAAGTCGTAAGCTAAGAGGGCTAAATGACAAAGATATTTAGCTTTTTTCAGGTAGCACCAAGGCTTTTCAAAATTTTCCCCCTTAGGTTAAATGTAAATTTGATTGTACACATGTTATCTCTGTCAATTTGATATATAGAGTTTCTATTATAGTAGGAAGATGCTAAAATGTGCTTCAGCATTCAATAAAATTACGTCACTTCAATCTTTTTAGTGTTGAATAACATCAAATGTTGATAGAATATTTTTCAGCTCAAATTAACTTTCCAGAATAGAGTAGGATTAAACCTACATTGTGATCAGATTTAGACTTGGAATTTAAACCTATGTTTTTGTAAACTCTTTAATCACAAAACTAATATAAGCAACAAATAAAGAAACAAAGAAAATTCAAGATTAAATCTTAAATTTTAAAATTTTAACTTTAAGCAGATGCAATCAACATGAGAATATATGATTGTACAATAAGTAACAGGGATCATGCTTTCTGATTTGGGCGTTGTATATGTATATTTTGTTATGAAAATATGATACGATTATAAGATATAAATATAACATTAAAAGTGGTTAGTTTTAAGTTGTATATTTGCTTAAAATGAAAATTTCAATGGAAGTGTTAGTCTGCAGTTGCTGTTATGACTTGTGACTGAACAATTAAGCAAACAAAATAAATAAATAAAAACACAGAGATTTACTCTAAATGAAAATTTCAATGGAAGTGTTAGTCTGCAGTGACTATTATGGCTTGTCACTGCGAAAAATTGTCCAAGCAAAACAGAAATAACACAGAGATTTGTTTCCGTAGTTCAGTTTACTTACGTCTGCGAAGCCTAGCTTAGTAAGAAATTTCATTATTTTTTATTACAAATACAACAAGTGAATCACACTCTATCAATCTCAAAGTACAGAGATCTCATCTTTGTATCTAAAGACGAAAACCCTCCCTTCCAACTTCACCAATGTTTACAATAACGGTTTGTAATATTTTACAAAAATGTTCCTTAATGAACAAAAATTAGAATGCACTTGTAAGCTTTCATTTCTTAACCTATGCAAGCCTTGAAGCATATATCAATTTCGGCTTGCTAACATAAAATTTAAACGAATACAGAGTAACTCATTGAAAATAATTAATACATCAATAATAATCAAAACAAAATCACTCGAAGATATTCTCTCCAAAACAACAACACTATCTCGATCAAATATTCACCTATAAAGACTTAATTAATTCACTTCAATCTAATCCAATTTTCAAACTCCAAGGATTGATTTCCATAAATGGACCAAAATAATAACCAGATCCAAAGATTTTCTTTATTAAATTGTCAAACCAAATAAGGTAAGTTTTTAACATCTCAGTGACCGTATGAGTTGACATGTTGAGTGTCACTCAGTCATTCTCAATTCATTTTACCTCAATAAAAATAATTAAAATGCAACATCGTATAATACAACTAAAAAAGAAAATAAAAATATACGTAAAAATATTGGAATATATCAAAATTTAGATAATATAACTAATATATAAAATTTACATAAATATATAATTTATAATCACAATATTAAAACATAAAAAGGAATTTTGTGCTCAAGATCTCATTCGAATATATATGGATAAGAGAGTTTAATTTCCAATTAAGAACAAATAAAGAAAATACGATAATAGATACCCAAAATTTGGCCAAGTAATTGTTTCATATTTTTCTATTGATAAACACACATATATATATATATTAAAGAAAAAAAATTAATGCAAATCCCTTTTTTTTTTCCAAAAAAGTAAATATATAATAATCTAAGTAATATTAAGGATTAAAATATTAGAAAATTCTCGTACTGTAGTGGAGGCCCATATCGTCACCTCTGAAATCATCAGAATCTCGCATGGCGCCTTTTCTCCTCGTTATTTTCAGTGCTAAGCTCATGATATTTGTCCACTGAGATAGCCTGTAAAAGTAGTCTACTTTTTTTAATTAATAATTTATGTATTTGTATGGCATTAATTATATTTTATAATGTGATAATCATATTTATTGCATTTAATATTTATAAGTAGTATACATTTTAAACCAGTGGTGATCTGTCTATCATGTGACCATTTATACGTCTTCTTTTTTATTAATAACAATTTCTCTCGAGGTCATTCCTTGTCTCACCCTTTCTTGGATACATGTATATATAGGCTGAGAAGCTTGATATTTTGCAGCCTTATTTGATTGCTGAATCATTAGAGAGAGAGAGAGAGAGAGAGAGAGAGAGAGAGAGAGAGAGAGGGTCACTGAGAAATGGAAAAACAACGGGGTATTTGAATTGAAGTTTATATATATATATTTGCTTGATTTGTGTGTGCATGCTTGTTTGTCTCCTTGATTTACATGTATATATTAAACAAAAAGGAAGCCCTAGATTCCCTAGGTTGATTGTTAAATAAAGAAAGAAAGAAAAAGAGAGAGGTAAAGATCATTCATGTAAGTATATATAATGAGGAAGGGAAGGGTGTATTGATAGGGGAAGGTGATAAGACTCAAAATAGGGTTAATATAGAAGAAGAAGAAGAAGAAGAAGAAGAAGAAGAAGAAAAGAGGGTGTAAGGAATGAAGTTTGATCCAAGATCCATCCCTCCGTAATGGTCTTTTCATCATTTTATAACTTGATGGTTCATGGATGGATCTCGGACCAGGCTTCATTCCTCACGCCATGCTTTTCCTACCTCCAACGCATTCAACTCCATCTCTAATCCAGTTTCAAGTGAGAAATAGGTTGTTATGCTAGTAAGCCAAGCAGGGGCTCTCTCTTTCTCTTCCCTTCTCATCTTTAACTTCATATCTTTGTCTTTCTTCACTATAAAGACTTTGGACTCAGTTAAGCATTCAACCCTATCTGCAAACCTAATCTATTTATAGGAAGAAACCACGTAAATATATATGTAGTGATACTTGATCCATTGAAGACATTGAGAGTTTATTATAGAATGTGTTTGGTTTTGTAGAGAGTAATATTTGTTTTATAGAATTTAATTTATTGGAATGTAATTCCAATTGTTGTTATGCAAAAATGGTTTACTAACTTTCCTTATTATTTGTTAAAGTATAGCTTGCATAATCTTTACAATGCAAAGCATATATTCTTTTCATTGATTATAGAAAGAGACTTGATACAACATTTATAGCAACTAACAGACTAACTACTAACAGCCTAACTGCTAACTAACAGACTAACTATCATCATATTCTATCATTATTTACATTTCCACAAATAATGAAAATTTAGTCTTCAAAATTAACAAGAATGTAACTTTCCTACATTGATGAAAAAGTAACATTGGTTGCTAAAACAAAACTAGCTTTTCTTTAATTTATGTTAGGGTATTAACTTATTATTCATCATAAATAAATACAAATTGTTGCTTCTTCTCTTGTCTTTGCACCTTTTTTTTTTTTTTGCTTTAATTTATTGTTTCTAAGTAAGTAAATAATTATATTCTTTAAAATGTATTTTTTCATTAATATCAAAATTTAGTATTAAAATCATTCCTAACTATATGCACAATATATGGATATGTACATTGTAATGGAAAAATTGCAACTTGTACATCATCAAAATCTTGAAAAATATGTAAGTATTTTTTTTCAAATGTATTCATAACTAATTCGATCAAAATGTGAGAAAATATATCTTGTAGATTAGACTACATATTTATTATTAACAGATATCATTGAAATATTATTAAATATTTAATTCAAATTTTTTAATAACAAAAAATATTAAAAATATTTTATTTAACAAGGTAAATTTTAAAATAACATTATAACTCCAATGAAATTTTAAGTGTACTAAAATGTTATTTTAACTTTTTGAGATTTTAATTATTAGTTCGATTTGAGGTTTTAACCATACATTTTGATGAATACTAAATGTTGTAAAGTAATTTTCTTAACAATCTATTGATTGCATTCCAAGAAATCATATCCCAACATTCCATAACAAAAGATTTCAAAACTCTCTCACATGTACCATGGAACCCACAAAGAACAAGCATTGTAATTGAATAGTCTAATAATAGAATTAGATTTCACACCCAAGAAAAATGTATATAACAAATTTTAAAAATATAATAATAAATGGCTTTGGTTCAACTGGTAAATTTTTTAAAAAATCATAATGTTTTGGGTTCAAATCTTTTTTGCTCAATTTTGTTTCTAGATTTTATATGAAAAGACAAAACTACTCTAAATATAATAATGTGTATTGCTTATTAAAAACAAGTACTTTAAGTAAATTCATTACTGAATTTGTGATCCGATTAAGAGTGACACTAATTTAAGGTGTGTTTGATAAATTGAAAACTTAAATGCTAAAAATTAAGTACTTGAATTTTTACTGCAAAATTTTATAAGTGTTTAATTTATATTAGTAAATTATTTGGTAAATTATTAAATATAAGTACTAAATATAACTATATTGTTTGATAAAAATAAATATTGATTTTTAAAAGATTATTTAATTTTAATTTTTTAATATAATATTTTATATGATTTTAATATGTAAATATAAGTATTAAATATAACTATATTGTTTGTATAGGCTACAGTAGATTGCCCAACGCAATAGACTTATATTCACCTCCATGATAAGTATTAAGAATTTTGATCACACTACCTCTCTATTTTTCAGCAAGACTTTTGAACTTCTCGAATGCTTCAAAAGCTTCAGATTTTTCCTGTAAGAGGTATACCAACACTTTTTGACTGAAATCATCTATAAATGTAATCAGATTGGACCACAGAGATCCGAATGGACTAAATCAAGTTGTTTCTTAACTCTCCATGCCTTGCCTTGTGGAAATTGAGCTCGATGTTGTTTGCTGACAACACAATCTTCACATATTCCTTATGGAATTGTGATTGGAGGAAGTCCCTCCACCATCTTCTTTCGGTGTAATGTCCACAAGCCACCAAAATTGAGATGACCATATCTAAAATGCCAAATCCATGCTTCCTCATTTAGTATTGTATCAAAATAAACATGAGTTGAATCATGAATTTTAAGGGGGAAACATCCTGTTTTGCATCATATAAACTTGAACGAGTAAGTTCTACTGCTGATCATAAGTCTTGCAAATTCCATCGTTAAATGCAATTTCATACCCCTTCTCAAGTAATTATCCCGCACTCAAAAGGTTCGTCTGCAAATCAAGAGCATAGAATAAATCATTAGTAAGTTACATTTTCTGGCCCGTTTGAAGGGACTTTGATAATACCTTTTCCCATTACTGAAATGGAAGAATTATCTCCAAGCTTCACTTTGGTACGATAAGTATTATCGATTGATGAGAAAGTCTCATTGTTGCAGCACATATGATTGCTACAACCTGTGTCAAGGTACCATAAATTTGATGAAGACATCTTTTTTTCATGACATGTCATTAGAAGCGTCTCTTTTTCTCACTTCTCTTCTTTATTTGCTGTTACAAAATTTATTGCCTCCAAATGTCGATCGAGATTGGTCTGGCATACAAACTTGTAGTGCCCGTACTTATGGCATCTAAAACATTCAACTTTTGATATGTTTGCTTGCCTTGGCTTGTACCCAGTCGGATATCGACCTTGACCCTTACTTCGTATAGAATCTGAGGAAAAACCTTCAATTTTTTGATTGTTGAAACTACTACGATGGTGAAATCCTCTTCCTCTCCTTCTACTATGATCATGACCTTTTTAATTGGTGGTTGCCTTCAATGCTTGTTCTTCCTTATCTTGGCGTTGCATTTTTAGTTCATGAACCAATAAAAAAACCCTACAACTCACTAGTTGATAGTTCTTCAACATCGTTAGCTTTTTCTATGATGCAAACAACAAAATTGAATTTTGGTGTCAAAGGTTGAAGAATATTTTCAACAATAGCACCATTTTCGTCATGTCACCATGAATTTGCATCTTATTCACAATTGCCATAGTTCTTGAAAAATAATCAGGAACCAACTTCATTGATTTCATTGGTAGTGTTTCGAACTCCATACGAAGAGCCTGGAGTTGTTGCCTCTTTACTTTATTCGAACTTTGATACTTCTTCTTCATAGAATCCCATATCTGCTTGTAAGTATCCTTGTTAAGAATCATCTCCATGATGGACCTATTTATTGCTTGAAACAGGTAGTTCTTCACTTTGAGATCTTTCAACTTTGTCACTTCATGAGTTGTTTGTTGTGCTACTACTAGAGTTGCTCATTCTTTAGGTTCAATAATTTCAGAAGAAGCAACATTCTAATATTCCTTAGACTGTAGAAAATTTTCCAATAACACACTCCAATGGTCATAATGACCATGAAAGCGAGGGATTGCCTATTGGAAAAAATGTGAATTTGTAGCCATAACTACTGCTGCAAAAATAGTAATTAAACCTTCTATTTCCTTACGTGTTTTAACTCTCAACTCACACTATTGCTAACTTGGCTCTAACACCTCTGTTGCACTGGAGAAAACACAAATATAAAAGGAATACTACACACACACTTTATTCAACAAGTAATGAGTCTTTATATAGGCTGTTCTACAATTGAAAATAGCTAAAATATAGTTAAAAATAGCAACTAATGCTACCAACAACTCCTGAAAATAGTATCCACTAATAACAATAAACCTATTGAACAAGTCTACCACACGAGTGGCAGGTTTATGGAAATAATTAGCAACCAACTTTGATTCTTTCTAATAGAAAGAATAAAAATTTAAACCTTTTTTGGTCGAAACCAAGGTATCTACATTGTCAATAGTAGTGACTAATCCTCTTGTTATGGGAGCTCTCCGAAGAGTTAAACGACTAACCACAAAATGTGCTCCATACTTGACAAGTGTCAAAAGTAACATATTTTAGCCTCATTCCTAGTGCATTTTTGGGTGATTATGTGATATTAATTGTGAATTATATACTCCTACTCCTTTATATTCATGTTTTGATGCTTAATAAAACACTTAAGAGCAATAAAAGTGAAAAAGCGGGTGGAAATTAGAACATTAGAGTAGTCCAGAAGCTAAAAACATGCAATAGAGAACCACACGGGCTGACTACATGGCCATGTGAGCCACATGGGCGTGTGCCCAAGGCGTGTGGATATCGGGAGCCATGTGCGCTAACAGCTAAAAGTGATGATATTTAGATTTTTTAGAACTCTAAGAAGGTATAAATAAGGAAATAAATAGGAGAATAAGCAGTCGTCATAGAATAGCACGAAAGTTATTCGAAGAACACCATTAAAGTCGATTTCCAAGCAACTTTCTATCAAGATTCAAGTGTCCAAGTTGATTTCCAAGGGAGTTATGAGTTCCTTTTATTTTATTGGTTATATTGTATTTTTTGTGTTTATTCTTACAAGTATGAACTAATTTTCTTAATACCTAGGGGGGATGAACCTTAGGATGGATTTTATTATTTGATTTATGTTTTTATGCAATAAAACCTTAGTCTCTTTGTTTTCAATTATGAATGCTTAATTATTCTTGGGTTGATAAATCTAGAGCATTGATTCATGTTTGATGTGCATAAGTTTGAGATTGAATAGACTCTTCTTGTGATTAGATTTTGTATAATTGATGCAATCCTAGAAATAGGACGATATAAATATATTAGATTAGAGTCAAATCTAATAGGAGATTCATAGAACAAATTAATGCGATAATTGGGGTTTTAATTAGAAAGAAATTTCAATTAATCTACTTAGAGCTAGTTGCTCTAATGCTCAAAAGAGATATTAATATAAATTACGGATTTCTGGATCAAAAAACTAAGAAAAGAATTTGCATAAATTAAATTGAGAATTATAAATGAAATCTAAGTGGATTCTTACCTAGATATTGTTTTGTCACTTGGTTGATATTTGATTTTTTGTCTTTTATTTCTTTGATGTATTCATTAGTTAATTTTAGTTTTAATCAATCTTTTGAATTATTAGGTTAAATAATAGGAAGACGATTGTAATACTAATTATTTGCCTGGCCCACATATAAAAATAATGAACAAAAAAACCCAAATAAAGAGTTCATTTTCTTTTACAAGCCCAATATCATTAACCAGCCCAAAACCCAGGCCCGATTTTAGCATGGTCCAAAGCAAACATGCGTATAAAGAACCCTAGCATAACGCCTCCGGACTCCATGCGACGTACGTCTCGGAGTCGATCCTCCCTACGCGCGCACGTACACCTGCAAACACGGACTCAAAAGAGTCCAAAAGAAAAGAAACAGTGAAAAATAGCACTTGTATTTGATTTTTCAGGCTATATAAGGCCGAATTTTATTCTGTAAAAGGGGGGATTTGGAGTGTAAAAAAATACGAAAATAGAGAGAAAATACTGA
This sequence comes from Gossypium raimondii, assembly GCF_025698545.1. Lineage (NCBI taxonomy): Eukaryota > Viridiplantae > Streptophyta > Magnoliopsida > Malvales > Malvaceae > Gossypium > Gossypium raimondii. Next base: position 50,664,532 of record NC_068577.1, on the reverse strand, counting down.
GATTACAAAGGGTTTTTTCGAAGGTGAATCGTGTTTATTTTTTTATTTTTATTTTATTTTTTAATTATTTTTAATTTAAAATATAAAGAAGGGAGGAAGGACTTACTTCTCTCGCCGAATTCGTCGAGTCGACGCTATCTCCGTCGCAATCGGAACCTTGGCGCGAGGTTGAGTGGCGGCGTATGAGGGTTGAGGAAACCCTAAAAGAAACCCAAAAGAACAAATAAATGTTCTTTTGTTTAATTTTCTTTTTTTCCTCTAAGACCTAAAAGATGGACAAAGTAGGCGCCGTTTGGTTTTTGGGGTGGGGTCCGCGCATATCAGCCTTAAATGGGAGATTTGCGCTACTAGTCCCTCCTTTTTGCGACGCGTTTTAATCAAATCCATTGTTTTTAATTTGGCCCAAATATTTTGCTCGTGTTACGATTTAGTCCAATGCTGTGCAGCGTTTAGGAAGGGTGGGATTAATTCCCTTTTTGACCCTTCAGGTTATGCGCCTTTTGCAAATATGTCCTTTATTTTAGTTTGCTTTCGTTTTTTTCAATTTTGTTTTGTTCTCAACTTGATCCTTTGCATTTGTTTTTCTAATTAAATTTAATATTAGTTTACTATTATTATTATTAATTGTTATTATTATTAATCTTGTAATCATTATTTTCATATACATACAAACATTTTTTATAATATATATACTTTTATATTTTAATTTCAAAACTTTTTTTACTTTTGTAAATATGTACATACGTATACTTCTATATATGTTTTTTTTATATTATTCTTCATAATTTATTTTTCCATAAATATAGATATATAAATATACTTACACATTTTAATTCATATGTGTTTCCCATATTTTACAATTTAAAATACACATACATTTTCCATGATATATTTATGTATACATTTTCATATTTTTAAATCATTATAAATATTTTTATTATTTTATACATTGTACATATATGTAAATATTTGGATATATACATAAGCGTATTTTCATGACTTACCTATACATATATGTTTATTTTTTTATTTTGTAAATATATATTCATATATGCTTTAAGTTAAAGTTTTTGTCTCATATTATACACTAACTTTTAATTTACCTTTTGGGAAATACATTTTGGTTTTGACAATACATCAAAATTATTTTCTTGATTTAAAAGTTTTTTTTGAATAAAAGCAATATTCAAGGTTTGGGATTTTCGAGGAAATTGAGCCCTAACGTATTGAGATTCGATTTTCTTTGCTAATCCTAGATAACCGAGGATATTCTTTATTCAAAATGCATGAGTATAAAAATCATTTTTGGGAACTTAACTTGTTGTGTCCTAACGCATTGGGTGTGGCATGTTACTTTCTAAAAATGAAGATTTTCACATAAAATAAAAGTGATATTCAAAGTTTGGGGATTATGAGGAATTGTACCCTAACGTATTGGGACTCGATTTCTTTACATGACTTGAACAATTGATTATCCTTTTTCAAATTTCATCATTTGAGTTAATTCTGAAATCTTTTTAACCTTCGACACTAAGACATTAAATGATCAATTTCGTACCGATTTTGGGCGTTATGAGGGTGCTAACCCTTCCTCGTGTGTAATTGACTCCCGGACTCGTTTTCTCAAAATTCGTAGACCAAAATAATTTTTAAGGTGAGCCGATCACACCTTAATAAAGGATCGGTGGCGACTCCAGTTTTATTTTTAAAGTCGACAACTACATTTTTGTTTTCAAAAAGACGGTTTCGACAACGATAATTACTAATAATTATAGTCCTCGAGGGAATGATATATGTACTCATCATAACTATACTATTAATTAATAGATGTACTTACCTTAATCGATTTATTAGTCAATTTAGTGGATATTGATACTCATGAGTGGGAACTGAATCCCCAATCATATGGTTAAGAAACTAACACTATGTTGGTTGGCTATAATAGCTATTACTGCCATATTCGTTTCGGGATTATTCAGGGTGAAAATGTATCAAACCATTCTATGCTCTCCGCATTGAATGGTAATTCAAGGCATGGGTGGAATAGCAAATTAGGGAAAGGTTTCAATTTTACTCTCACCATTTTCCTCTCTTTCTCACCAACTAGTAGCTTTTCTTTTCTATTTTCATTCTTCTTCCCTCCACCCGAAATCTATACTCATACTCTAACCAAAAAAGAAAACCCCATAAATATATACTATATTTTTTTTATCGACAATTGCTTACATATAGAATTGCAACATTCCAATTCTCAAATATGGCCATTTGCAAAGTGGAAAAGAAGACTAAAAGACACTTAACAAAGCCTTATTCTTCAGTTCTACCCTACAAAGCAAAAAAAAAAAACTAAAAACAAGATTGATTTGCTCACAGATAGTCCAAAAGCAGAGGTGATAATTAATTTTTTATCAGACCTAAATACACAATATCTTGATCCATTGAAGAAAAAATAGCGTTTTGATTTATAGATCTAATCTGCCAATTCTTCTTTTGTTCAATACTCTTTTATCAAATTGCATGCTTTTTGCATTAATTTAAATCTTTTATTTCATGAATCAAAGAGAAGATGTTGTTGTATTTGTGAAAATTCTCTGGTTTTCTTTGTTTTTATTTGTTTATGATGCGTTGGGTTTTTTTTTTTAATTTCTTCTATACCAGTTTAATATCATGGGGTTTTCTTTGTTGGCTTTTCCATCGACTCTCCCACGATAAGGTTTTTGCTGAGCTACCTATGGTTTATGTTTGAGTTTTTGATGACTCCTTTTTCTCGAGCTGGTGGTTTCATCTTTTGCTAACATTTGATGGACTATTAAGTTATATATGATTGTAAAAGGAGATATTTCTTATTTAGTATGTAGGCAGATTCAAATTTCGATTGTTATGTGGTTGGTACATCTCGTTGGCTGACTTTGTTTGCACTTGACTTGATTAAGCTTTGTCTTCAAAGATGCTAGGATCAAAAAGTTAGATGTTTCAAAGTAAGGAGGATAAAAATATATGGTTTCATCTCTAACAAAAGCTTTACCCTATATAAGATAGTACCATGACATACACACTACACAAAATAAATTTTTGAATCCATGTTAGGAAACCATGCTTCATAGTGTTTTGCATTAATGTGTTAAAAATGTCATCGAATGGATTTTTTTTATTCAAGTTGGTGGTTGGCATATATATATTTATCTTGGAATTTGGCATGAAGTGCAAATTTACTGTTTTTAGTTACTTTTCAAGTTTTCATAACATACTAGTTTTTTTTTGTTTCTTTCTTTCACAAGGCTTCTCAATTTGCTGCAAGGATTAAGTTATTATGTATGTGTTCTGTAATAGTAAGAATGTTTGTCTCGTCTAAAACTAAACAAATCCTTTGTGATCTTTAGATGTTTGTTGGATCTAAGATTAAAACGATCGAACAATTAACGTTATCTTCCCGTCCATCTTTTTATTACCACGGATTTATGTTTAAATGTTTAAACTTACACTATGTTTAATATTTCCTATACGATCAATTATTGTCAAATCTTAGCTCAAATCAGTTCTCTGCTGTCTTTCTTTCTTAGCTCAAATCATTTGCCATTATCTTCATTTCACTTAAAAAAAGTTCATGTACTACTAATGTTTCGATCTACCTCATTTATTAGCATTATGGATGAATTTACGGTTTTACCTTAACTGCCTCGCTGAAATAGTTGTCTCATGTTCAGATATATATCATATGTCTTTGTCCTGCTTTATATATGTTAAAAATATAATGTTGGTAATGACAATATATAGCAAAGAAAATAGAAATAGAAAAATAAAGAACACACAGATTTTACGTGGAAACCCTTTCGGGAAAAACCACGGGCAGAAGAGGAGAAAATTCACTATGTCGAATTCAAATCAGTCACAAGAGGAGTAGACTATGCCTATTTATAGGCTTGTAAACCTTATTCTAATAGAATTGAAACTCCTTATTCTAATAATATCAAATAGATGGAGTTTAATAAGGTTTAAAAAAACATTATTCTAAAATAAAATAAAAGAAGTATAATTCTATAGGGATTTTAATTTTATTTTATTTTACCACAGTATTTAATTTAAATAAGGATTTGGGTCACTTAATTCTAACAATCTCCACCTTGACACGAATTCTTAATGAACAAGTTCTTCATCGCGAACTCTCAACGAACAAGTTTCTCCACTCTTCCATAAAACCCCTTAAGGGTTTATTTTCAACAATGAACACCAACCAAGTCTAAGCAGTGCTCAAACTTGGTTATAGGAAGTGACTTAGTCATCATATCTGCAGGATTTTCATCAGTACTAATTTTGCTCACAACAATATCACCACGAGCAATAATATCACGAACAAAATAATACCGAACATCAATGTGTTTTGTTCTCTCATGAAACATTTGATCTTTTGTAAGGAAGATGGCGCTCTGACTGTCACAAAATACTGTATTGATTTGAAGGTCTTCATTGAGTTCACTAAAGAGCCCCTTCAACCAAATAGCTTCTTTACAAGCCTCAGTAATCGCCATGTACTCAGCTTCAGTGGTAGACAAAGCGACTGTAGTTTGCAAAGTGGCTTTCCAACTGATTGCACAACCTCCGATTGTAAAGACATAACCTGTGAGAGATTTTCTTCTATCGAGGTCTCCAGCAAAATCAGCATCAACATACCCAATGACTCCATCTCTAGTTCTTCCAAACTATAAGAAAACATCGGTAGTACCTCGTAAGTATCTTAAAACCCACTGAACTGCTTTCCAATGTTCTTTACCGGGATTCACCATGTATCTGCTAACTGCACTAATTGCATATGATAAATCTGGACGTGAACAAACCATGGCATACATGAGAGTCCTACTGCACTAGAGTATGGAACATGTGACATGTACTCAATCTCATCATCTGATTGTAGAGACAAAGCCGATGAAAGTCTAAAATGGGCTGCCAAAAGGAGTACTAACAGGCTTAGCATTCTGCATATTGAATATGGAAAGAACTTTCTCAATGTACCCTTTCTGACTTAGGTACAATTTACTTGCTTTTCTATCCCTGAGAATCTCCATACCAAGTATCTTCTTTGCTGGTCCCAAGTCTTTCATCTCAAATCCTTCACTTAGTTAAGCTTTGACCTTTCTTATCTCTCCTTTATCTTTCGCTGCTATCAACATGTCATCAACATAAAGGAGTAGATACACAAAAGAACCATCACTGTTTTTCTTAAAGTAAACACAACTGTCAAAGCTACTTCTTTTAAAATAATGAGAAGTCATAAAGGAATCAAACCTCTTATACCACTGTCTTGGTGACTGTTTCAAACCGTAAAGAGACCTTTTCAGCAAGCAAACATAGTCCTCTTTTTCTGAGACTGTAAAACCCTTTGGTCGTTGTATGTAAATATCCTCCTCAAGTTCTCCATGCAAAAATGCAGTTTTTACATCTAACTGCTCAAGCTCCAAATCATGCATGACCACAATACCAAGCAAAACGCAAATCGAACTATGCCTCACAACTGGAGAGAACACATCTGTGAAGTCCACTTCTGGAATTTGACTGTAACCCTTTGCAACAAGCCTTGCTTTATATCTGGGTTCTTCAACTCTTGGAGTCCCCTCTTTCTTTTTAAACACCCATTTACAACGAACAACCTTTTACCTTTGGGAAGTTTCACAAGATCTCATGTTTTATTTTTGTGGAGTGATTCCATCTCCTCTTGCATAGCAAACATCCACTTTTCTAAATCTTCACAACTAACCGCCTTAGAATAATTAGATGGCTTTTGGTTTGCATCTATATCTTCAGCGACATTTAAAGCATAAGCAACTAGATCAGCCTCGGCATACTTCTTTGGAGGTTTAATTTCTCTTCTAGTTCTATTTTTGGCGATAGAGTATTATGGTGAACAAGCAACTCTATTTTGAATTTTCGTACTGGCTTTAGTAGTCGACTCTGTTGTAGATTCTAGATTAATCTGATGCTCCACCTGCTTTTGATTTTCTTTATTGGAAGAGTCTTTAAGAGATAAGTTAGGTAGCATAGCAGTTTCATCAAAACATCTCTGCTAATCACAACTTTTCTATTTTCAGGACACTATAACTTATACCCTTTTACACCAGCTTTATAACCAAGAAAAACACATTTAATAGATCTCGGTTCCAATTTTCCATTATCAACATGAGCATACGCAGGATAACCAAATATCTTTAAATCAAAATAGTCAGCAGGATTACCAGACCATACCTCTTGTGGAATCTTTTTCTCAATGGCAACGGATGGAGATCGGTTGATAAAAAAACATGCAGTAGAGGCTGCTTCTGCCCAAAATGACTTTGATAAGTTGGCATTAGACAACATACATTGAACTTTCTCCATGATCGTTCTGTTCATTCGTTCTGCAACGCCGTTTTGCTGTGGAGTATGACGAACTGTCAAGTATCTCACGATCCCTTCTGACTTGCACAGTTTATTAAATTCATCAGAACAGAACTCTAAGCCATTGTCTGTGCGGAGGTGTTTTATTTGCTTTCTCGTCTGTTTTTCAATCATGGTTTTCCAAGACTTAAATACGGAAAACACATCAATTTTCTGCTTCAGGAAGAACGCCCACACTTTTCTAGAAAAATCATCAATAAAAGTTAGCATATAATTAGCTCCACCTCTCGAAGGTACTCTAGATGGCCCCCACAGATCAGAATGAATATACTCTAATGTTTCCTTCGTGTTATGGATTCCTCTAGTGAATCGAACTCTCTTTTGCTTCCCAAAAATGCAGTGCTCACAGAACTTCAGTTTGCAAATTCCTTGCCCATTAAGAAGTCCTCTTTTGCTCAATTCTGTCATGCCATTCTCACTCAAATGCCCTAGGCGCATATGCCAAAGTTTAGTAATATCATCATCTGACAAGGAAGAGGATGAGACAACTGCATCACCATGAATGATGAGAACCACAAAAAATATATAACTTGGCAGTCTTTCTCTGCCCTTTCATCACAATGAGGGAACTTTTGGAAATCTTCAAAACCCCACTTTCAGCTGTGTATTTGTACCCTTTTGAATCAAGAGTTCTCAATGAAATTAAATTTTTTTTTAATTTTGGAACATGTCGTACGTCACTGAGTGTTCTGACAACTCCATCAAACATCTTAACTCTAATTGTTCCAACACCTGCAATTCTACATGAAGCATTCTTTCCTATCAACACAATACCTTCAGACACTGTTTCGTAAGTTGTAAACCAATCCCGATTGGGACTCATGTGGAAGGTGCAACCCGAATCAAGAATCCACTCATCACTCACTTTGGAATTGTCGACAGAAGCGACTAGAAGTTCACCATCGCTGTAATCTTCTACAACATCAGTTTTACCAGAATTTTCTAGTTGTTTTCTATTTTGATTCGCAGCCTCCCTTTTGATCTTGTTCTGTAGCTTATAGCACTCAGTTTTAATGTGCCCATTCTTCTTGCAAAAGTTACAAGTTTTACCTCTATTTGAAGACTTTGATCTACCCTTAGATTTACTGCGAGGATTTCGTTCCTGTGTCCTCCCACGATCATCATCAGCATTCTGATCTTGTCTCCCACGAACAATAAGAACCTCTCTCTGAGAGTCGATTTTAACCACAAGATGATTCATCTTATCATACGAGGTTAAAGAATCATAAACCTCATCAACTGTGAGAGACTCACGGCTATATAAAATCGTATCTCAAAAGGATGAATAAGACGGGGGCAATGAACAAAGTAGAATCAACCCTAGATCTTCCTTATCATACTGAACCTCCATGGCCTCCAAGTTTGAGAGAATTTCTTTAAACACTGTTAAGCGTTCGTGCACAGATGCACCTTCCTCCAAACGATGAGCATAAAGACGCTGCTTTATATGTAGCTTGCTAGTTAGAGTTTTCGACATACATATCTGTTCCAACCTCTTCCATAATCCAGCGGCAGTCTTTTCCTTCATCACATCCTGCAAAATTTTGTTAGACAAATGCAGATGTAACTGTGTTAATGCCTTTCGATCCTTGCGCTTCTTCTCTTCTTCCGTTAATGTTGAAGGCATCTTACCTACCCCTAGTAGGGCTTCCTCTAAGTCCATCTGTGCAAGAACTGCTTGCATCTTTATCTGCCACAACGTAAATCTGGTGTTGCGATCTAACAGCGGAATTTCGTACTTCAAAGACGTCATTACCGTGATTGAGATGAACAACCCGGAAGCTCTGATACCAATTTGTTAAAAATATAATGTCGGTAATGACAATATATAGCAAAGAAAATAGAAATAGAAAAATAAAGAACACACAGATTTTACGTGAAAACCCTTTCGGGAAAAACCACGGGCAGAGGAGGAGAAAATTCACTATGTCGAATTCAAATCAATCACAAGAGGAGTAGACTATGCCTATTTATAGGCTTGTAAACCTTATTCTAATAGAAGTGAAACTCCTTATTCTAATAATATCAAATAGATGGAGTTTAATAAGGTTTAAAAAACCTTATTCTAAAATAAAATAAAAGAAGTATAATTCTATAGGGATTTTACTTTTATTTTATTTTACCACAGTATTTAATTTAAATAAGGATTTGGGTCACTTAATTCTAACAATATGGTCCCTAATATATTTATATTCTTCATATATATAATTAGTTTCTTTTTTATTTGATTTGCAGAGCAGTGATGGGAGAAATAGGCAGTAAAAATTTGGTTTTGAAAAAATTCCTTCAATAGTGCAAGTGAGCCTTAATGTGAGCCAAGAAACAACTTTAACATTTCTTACAGATGTTGAAAATCGGCACCATTATCATCCCTTGTACCAATCTTAACACCGGGCATGGAGTGTGATCAACAAATTTATGTTTCTGTATTTATGGGTGTGTAAGTTTGAAATTATATTGTAATAAAAATGTAATCTAAGTATAATAGAGTAAAGTGGTTCAAGAATTGGCCCTTGTCAAATTTGAAAATAAAAATAATGGAATATTGAGTAAATTTCATTGGTAGTCATTTATCTAATATGAACTTTTGTTTTGATCTCTAAATTTTAAAATTTATAAAATGGTCATTTAATTACTCAATTATTTTGTTTATGGTTATTAGCCGTTAAGTAACTAATGAAAAATTGATGTGTATAGCTTTTAAATTTGGTATAATAACAACTATAACCCTTAACATTTATAGTTATGCCGTTTAATCTTTGCTTCTAAAAATTTAACTCTCAACGCTACATATTGTATAATTTTATCCTTTTACACTTTTCCTTTTCTTTGTGACATTTTTCGACATTATCCTTGCATTTGATTCAATGGAAAAGTGAACAACGACAAGAAATAGAATGACCCAAATTTGAAGAAAAAATAGTCATCTACCTAAAATAATAATAATTATATTAAGAATGCTATTAAATTATATATTATTTTAATAAACTGTATTTAATAATTATGTTAAAATATGATTAAATTATTTATTATAATTTTATTAATTCATATTTTTAATAATAATTATATTAAGAATGTTTTTAAATTATATTTAATAATAATATTAAAATTTAATAACAATAACAATAGTCATTTACCCTTACGCTATTACAACATATATTCTATCAAACCAATCACAAGAATGCTATTACCACTCTATTCAATTCTATTTAACCAAACAATTGAATTACTGATTACAGCTCTATTTCCATTATATCTCTATTCCTTTCGTTCCAACCGAACATGGGTTAAATGAGCTACAATCACACCGCGTACGAAAGTTTTAACTTTCTTTCTTTCTTTTTTTTTTTTGGGAAAAAGCAAACAGCAATTATAAAAAGCAAATACAGTTCCTTGCTATCTGATTGAATTTTTAATGTTAGATTAACCGAAAATTCGGCTTATTTGACTTAACAAGCCCTACAATTATTTTGAAGGTAAAGATGTACACAAATCCTTGAAAGTTCAAAATTTGTAAACAAATTGCACGAAGAGAAAACATATAAAATTGCATACTTTTTTTTCCGTAATATTACACTTACCCAGGAATTCAAGCTTTCAGTAAATATAGTTCATAAACACGACATCAAGTAGATAATAATAAAGAAAGCGTAGACGCCATCCTAAACATATTTAAGCAACTTTATTACGGGCACAGGCCACTACTGCAACTGATAATGGCGATTCTTAGTTATCTATCACACCTTGACCAATGACACAATTCTTAATGAGCTTCAGAGCTTCTTCAAGATCGTCACACAACTGATAGGGATCGGCAATAATGTCCTCATCAACTGATAGCACCATACTCATCTTGTTCACATAGCTAACGACATGAATTGTGAGCGCCTGCAGCAACAAATCAATTTCTCAATAATTACTGAACTCCAATCATCAATCAAATTCAACTCGTTTAAGCGTGCAATTACCACTGGTTGACCATATATCGATGGAGCGATGAAGGCCACTTGATTCCCAAAAATGCTAATTGGCTCCTGAGGCCCCGCCACATTGGAAAACCACATAGTTGTTGATGGGAACTTGGCCAGCTGCCATTGTACAATTGTCAATACACCTTTTTGCTTATTTTTTTCTTTTGGGGATTTTCAATCTAATTAATATAAATATGTCTTACTTTGGTAGGATAAAACCTCACAAAAACCTTAGCCAGAAACAGTCTGAATTTAGCTTCAAGAGTAGCTTTTTTTCTATCAATTTTTGCTTTGGCATCACGAATGTAATCCAATGGGTTATCTTTCAATTCAATTTTAAAAGGGTAGAGAACATAGCCTATCTTGTTCCCCCACTCCTCTTTGCTGTTCTTCTTCACCATTTCTTCTAAGGCCTGTAAATTCATTACAATTAGATTACTGAAACTTTTTTGTTATTCTATGAAGGAAAGTAGGTAGTAATGAAGTAAATACATAAATCCCTGGTGATGTTCTCAAATTGATGAAAAGAGTCGCTGTAAGACGAATATTGTTGGGAAGGTTGTTTTCACATGATTCCCTTGCTTCTCCATCACTCTTAGCTTGGCCTGCCATTCATTTTATTTCTTACTTATGGATATCAATATTCATTTTCATGTGTTACATATTGCAACCATAATTACCATATTTTCGGTTTAGATAGCGAGATAAGCCTGCCTGTGTCATTGCTAGCACCACGTCATTCACCGTCTGCATTAATTAATTCCCCAAATACCTCATCATAGTCATAGAACAACAATCCTTGCGTAAACATATATATATATATATATATATATATATATATTAACCAAAAGGAAAATGGACTAACCGTGTGGGTTGCAGTCTTCACCAATTTGACATCGTCCAAAGAGAAAGTTCGACGCACAATTCTCCGTGGAGTGAAAGCAACATCACTGGAGGGTGCTTTGAGGGGTGTTTGTGTGTCTTTCAAGAAGTAGGTTGTGGCCACACACATCCATATATCAACCAAAGTGTTCCACATTAATAACAAAACAGACCAAGATTTCCAAAACCAAATCGGAAACCAGCCGGCCCCGCGGGATATCGGTTTCTTCTTCATTGCCGGAAAACTTGGCAATGCGTCAGAGCAAGAGAGTAGGAGTGCCATGAGAGATGTTCCATCGGCAAGGGAGTGATGAACTCGAACGACCACGGTGGATTCAGCATCAGAGGTTTTGAGGTTTAAAATATGGAAATCCCACATAGGAAGGGACATGCTCATCCGGGTCTTGCTAAGGTTGGCAACGTAATCTTCAACAAACTTATCAGGGGAGGCCATGTATGGATCAACCATGGGGACTTTAACATGTTGATTTATGTCTACATTTGTTTTCACCCATTTCACCTCCCCACCACTCTTCTCATCTGCAACCTGGATTTGTTGAATTTGATGGGTTAATTATTTTCTTAATTAAACTTAGTTTGAAATTTTATTCATCTAAGTCAAATTAAAACAATTTTTTAACTAGCTAGGCTACCAGATACATAATCTTAAATAAAAATTAAAATCCTTTAAAAAATATTATGCAAATTTTAGTACTAGATACAGTACTACTAGAGTTTTTATATGCTTAATAATCGAAAAACATTAAACTAGTGAATGCAATATAAATATAGTAAATAAATAAGTCATAGGTAGCGAAACCTCAAAGAACCGTGAGTTTACACATATATATATATATATATATATATATATATATATAAACCCCATTAACCTCATATATAAATCATAAAATAAATATAAAAAATACCTTAAAAAATTAATATTATAAAATTTCCAAGCACAAAAGCTAAAACTTTTGTGGAAACCAAAATATTATAAAAATCTAAAGTAATCAAAATATACTTTATGTCATGAGACATTTTCTTATTTACTTTTAATAGACATTTAATTATTTTTATAAGTTGAACTATTAATAAAAATCGAGATTCATTATTGTAGGTCTGACCTGCAAGCAAGAGAAACGAGGATGCTTAAGAAAAGTCTCCGTCAAATTTGTTTTGTAAGCGTCTGGGTCGATGAGTCTCTTATAACCCACAATAATAACGATATATATGTTAGATTCAGGCTGATGGAACATACGAGTCATGGGACTCAAAGGCTCCTCTTCCTCGCCATTTTCTTCTCTTACTTTGATTCTTTTAATCCCAAGATTATAACTTCTGGATCTTAAACCCCCCTTCATATTCTCCACCTCCATTTTTATTCTCAAAACCCCTTGACTTAAGATTTGTATGTTGTTACTTGGATTGGATATCATTTATAGAAAACGAAACTTGAGGACAAAATTGTAATTAACTGCATTGAAATAAAACAAAAAAAAGTAATAGTCAGTGTGTCATATAAATTAATGTTGTTTGGTGTAACGACTATAACATATATTTTACTCAAACGCATAAGCATTTTGATTTTTGGGGACTTTTACTTATATAGTACCTAAGTAACGTCAACTTCAATTTATAACAAAAGTAATTTGTTACCATGGCTATTACTATTTTTATTCTCTACTTATGTTTCCTAGTTTTTGTTTAGGATTTATGCCAACCTTTTCCAATAATATTGTCTTTTAAGATTCAAATATTCTCTCCTTAGAAATACAACGTGACTTACTACTTCACTTAACACTTAGAAATTTTACAATATAAAATAGATATATTTTAATTACTATTATGATCTTAGCAAATCGGTTTTAAAAAAATTAAAAAAGTCCCCATAGATATATCATAAACAAGAGCATACAGGTGTATTATATTAGAAGTAATGAAATCAAATTGAATGTAGAAGCACTACACCAAAACAGGGTTTTAGCGGCACTTTTAGTGGCGTTTTGACAAAAAACGCCGGTAAAAACGGGAATTAGCGGCGCTTGTAAGAAAGTGCCGCTAAGAAAATGCCGCTTAGCTGCGTTTCTGCTAAAAACGCCGTGGAAAAAAAAATCCCAACGGCATCGTTTGGTAATCTTTGGAGGGCTTTAGTGGCGTTTTTGAATTAGCGCCGCTAATGGTTGGGGGTTTTAGTGGCGTTTTTAATCAACTGCTGCTAATGTTAAGGTATTTAGCGGCGTTTTTAAATAAGCGCTGCTGAAGTTAAGATTTTTAGCGGCGTTTTTTTGAGAAGCGCCGCTAATGTTAGGGGTTTTAGCGGCGTTTTTGTGGAAGCGCCGCAAAAAATATTTTATATTAATTGGTTTATTATTTAGATTAATTAAATAAAATTCAACTTAAATCTAATTAAATATTTAAAATATTCAGAAAAATAACACATAGAAATAATTTGAAATAAATCACATGGAAAAATTAAAATACTATTATTTAAAATAATTTTAAGATTTTTGGGGACATGATTAATCTGATTATTTTTATATTATAAATAGTAAAAAACTTTATATAATCGTAAAAGCAGATAGTATGATTTTAAATTTAAAATATTGAATTAATTAATTATCAGTATAGTTAATTTAGGGTTTAAGGTTTAAGGTATATATATGATTATTAATTTAATATAGTAATTAAATTCAAATTACAGTTATTGTGGATATGAATATCCAAAAGAAGGTTAAAATTTTAAAATTATGTTTTTATTAGGATTAAAAATTCGATGGATAATATTATTTAATTTAAATTCAAGGTTGGAATAATAATACTCAAATAATTCATGACAAACATTTAATTAAATACTTAAATAAATTTGTGAATTTGATTGAAATCATTCAAATTAAAATATATGCATATACCTAACTCGCTATCATTCCTTTTGTTATCACTTCAATATTAAAAAAAATGCCATATATATATAGTTGTTTGTCCTTCTTGTTTTCATTTATCTATTTGAGAAATTAAGAATATAATAAATTTGTTAATTAGAGAAATTTATTCATTTATCAATAAAATAAAATATTAAAATTCCATACTTTATATAAAAATAAATTTTATAAAGATTAATATTGTTTATTGCTACTTTATACAAAATTTTTAACTATTAATTATTGTTTAATCGATTTTAACTATATTTTATGATTATTAAAGATTTAGGGAATTTTTTGGAAGGTATTTTAAGGAGTAGAGGGTATGGATTAGGGTTTGGGATTAAGTTTTAGGGGTTAGGGTTAGAGATTTAGAGGTTAGGGGTTAGGGGTTAGGGATTTAGGGATTAGGGGTTAGGGATTTAGGGTTTAGGGTGTCAAGGGTACTCAAGTTAGGGATGGTTGCTTAGATTAATTAGTTTTATTAATTTATATATTAAATAAGTTCTTATATGTTTGTAAAATATATAATAATAAATTAATATATTTAAATTATGAGTATATATTACGTCTTATCGGCCTTGAGTATGTGCTAGCAACCGAGTAAGTAGTGACCGCCCGGTTTTGTTTCTCCAAATTTTTGTCACTACTCTACAAAATCTGGTTCAGCCTTCTTTATAGTAGAAAGGATCGTTCTAAAAATATTTATTGATGAACAACGGGATTAACAACGGGATTTGGAGTGTTGGAAGCTAGAAGCCTCCTTTCGGTATTTTGGCAATGTTCTTAGGGCACCGATAGCACATGTCAAGAATCCTACAATTGGTGGAGGTTCAGTGATCATTTAAGATATTTCAAAGATGTATAGTATATATTATTAAATTAAGAGATATAATATATATATATATATATATATAGATCACTTTATATATGCATGTATATTGAATGGTTAAATTAGGGTTTAAGGTTTATTTGAGACTTGTTAAATGATACAATTAATTAATACTTTTATATTTAAAAATATTTAACCTTAACAATTCGATATTTTTATATGGATATATATATATATATATATATAAGTAATTACTTATTTAATTTGGATAGGATCAAAATATAAGAAAAATATAAAAATATAAAATGAAATAAAAAGCTAAATTTATAATTTATCAAATACTTTTAAATATTACTTAAAATTTTAATAATTATTTAATTAAAATTCTAATGTAGTAAGCTTTTACGATTATTTATTTATATGTAATATCATAATATAAATATTGGTCTTATTATATATTTCAACTATTTTATATGTGCTATTATTGTTGTAATTGTATACTAAGTTTTCAACTATTTTATTTGTATTGCAGATAAAATGCCTAGAAGAAAAGTGCGAGAGCTAAGCATTGTTCAAGGTACTCAAAACTCGGCGGAAACAAACAACACTGGACAACAGACTGCTATCGGATCTTCGAATGTTCCGGATACACCTGAGGAACCTACACAAGTTCAAAGTAATTTAACATTTAATTTACATGCGTGTTGACTTATTGTTTATTTATTTTTAAAATTCTTATATTACAATTTTCAGCTGAAAGTGGTGGGACGCGGAGAGTTCGAGGACGTACGCTACTTAGGGATTTATACGAGCTAGATCCAGTCGAGCGTGTCAAAGTATGCAGTAATAGCTTTGGTCAGCCTGTTGGATCAAAAGCCCGCCTTTTAGCAGGATACTTGGGCATTCTTGCACGGAATGCAAATATGTTGCCAATTAACTACGAGTCATGGCGAGCAATACCCGATAGTAACAAGAACCAAGCTCTCGATAACATTAAGGTAACAAAACGTTAATGTCATTTATAATACTTGGGTTTAAGTTTCATTTATATTTACTTTCTTAACTTGTGTTTTTTGTAGGCGAGATTTGCTCTAGAGGTCTCCAATGCTTATGTAAAGAAGGCATTGGGAAAAAGATGGAGGGACCATAAGAGCACTTTAAAGAAAGACTATTTTAAGGCAAAAACAACCCTAGACGAGAAATTACAAAATGTCCCGCCGGGAATGCTGAGGTACCAGTGGGAAGAGGTAGTTAGATTTTGGACTTCGAAAAAAGGAGAGGAATGTGTTACTAAAAAAATCTTGTAATTATTTTGGTTTATAGTATTTACTAATTAACGTACTAATAATTCCATAACGTAGGATCATGAACGAGTTGAAAAAAGTAGTAGGCAAAAACAGAAATTCACTTACACAGTTGGGTCGAAAACTTTTGCTTTTGTAGCTCACGCCGAGGTAGTATTAATTTTGTAATTCTGTCATATATTTATTACTTTCTATCAAATAATATTTTTTACTACTGTATTGTAGGAACTGTCGTCCGGTCAAAAAGTTAGACGCCTTCAACTTTTTGACATTACACATAGGAAGAAAGATGGAAACCCTATGACTCCTGAAGCTGCAGAAATTATGGTACGTTTGCTTAATACAATTTGACTTGTTTTAATTATTTATAGTGTTTATTTTCTAATGGTTTATTTCATTTCTTGTAATACAAATATTGTTAAGTTATGCTGCATTTATTTTTTTAATATATATCGCATTCCTAACTATGTGATTTATTTATTAGGAAAAACTAAAGGATAAAAAAGCGGAGTACAAAGCGATTGCTTCCAGTGATAGTTCTATTCATATTGACGACATTGATAACCGGATTATCACTGATGTTTTGGGTCCTGAAAGGTACGGTCAGGTTCGATTTCAAGGATCTTTTGTTAACCCAACCCAATATTTTGGATCCAGCTCGCAACAATACACGCCTTCGGGGAGTCAGGCTCAAGCTGAAGTTCAGAGGTTAAGAGACCAGATGGCTCAGATGCAAGCGACAACAGTAGAACAAATTACACAACTTAAAGCGGAGGCAGCATCGAGAGAAGCTGAGGTTCAAAAAAGATATGAAGAACTCCAGCTACAACTTAAAGCAGATGCGGCAGCGAGAGAAGCAGAGTAGCGTAGAAAGTACGATAAACTCCAGCTGCAGCTTCAGAATATGATGAAGATGTTGCAGCAGTCGCAACAGCCACCGTCTTAAACTATCGTGTAAATATGTTTCAATTTTGACTTTTAATTATCATTTTAAATTTTAACATTTTTGTAAGAATAATAAGATTTTTATTTTATTTATTTATATTTATTATATATTATTCGTTTAATTGTAAATATTACATAGATTTATTGCTTTTGGTTGGTTTCGATTTGGTTTCTTCTAATTTGTTTTTACAGGAAGGCTAACAATATAAAAAATTTTCTTTTACAAATCTGCCAAAATTAGTGGCATTTTTCTAAAGGGAAAAGCGTCGCTAAAGGTCTTGGTCTTTAGCGGTGTTTGTGGGAAAAGCGCCGCTAAAGGTCTTGGTCTTTAGCGGCGTTTGTGGGGAAAGCGCCGCTAAAGGTCTTGGTCTTTAGCGGCGTTTGTGGGAAAAGCGCCGCTAAAAGGTCTTGGTCTTTAGCGGTGTTTGTGGGAAAGCGCCACTAAAAGTCTTGGTCTTTAGTGGCGTTTGTGGGAAAAGCGCCGCTAAAGGTCTTGGTCTTTAGCGGTGTTTGTGGGAAAGTGCCGCTAAAGGTCTTGGTCTTTAGCGGCGTTTGCGGGGAAAGCGCCGCTAAAGGTCTTGGTCTTTAGCAGCGTTTTTTTCCATAAACACCGCTAAAGTTAGCGACGCGGTCTTTAGCGGCGTTTTTTTCGACGCTTCTCAAAGCGCCGCAAATACTTTTAGCGGCACTTAAAGGCCTAAAAAAACGCTGCTAAAAGCCTGTTTTGGTGTAGTGAAGGAACAAGGAGAGGGAATATTAACCAATATGAATCACATGTGATAAAATTCTAAGAATTAATCACATGCGATAAAATGCTAAGAATTTCGTAAATTATTAGGTTGTCAATAATAAAATAGCGGTTTTAGGAGTTTAGCTCAATTCAACTTCATTAGTCAATTTGTTATGGGTGAGCGTTCGATTGAATCGAGTGAAAAAATTTCGAGTTCATGAGTCTTATATTATCATCCTAACTCAATTTGAATTTCGAATCGAGTCGAGTGAAATGAAATTCGAGTCGAGTCAAGTTGAATCAAGTGAACAAGCAAATGCCTCTAAATAGTAATAAAATTAACAATAAAACAAGTTTTATACAATATCCAAATAATAATAACAAAATAGTAGCAATATAATTGTGAAATGGTAGCAAAATAGTGAAAAAAAAACAAGAAAATAGCAAAATAATAATAATAATAAAACAACAAAAAAAGAAAAAAATTACAGTTTTTTTATTTTGCATATTCGGAGTAGGTAGGCCTCGGGCAAAAAAAGCCTTACCCAAGGCCCGACCCATTTTCAAAATGGGTTTTTTTTGCACAAACCCATTTTTCTGGCTTATATTTTTACTTAAACCCTCTCACTTTTCGAACGGACCTCAACTCAAACATGAACAAGCCTACACAAAATGCTTAATGCATTCAATAAAAAAAAAATTCTCAAATTTATTCAATGATTAAAAGGGGTGGCCTAAGATAGGCCTAGTTACAAGAAAACCTTCGAATTATGTAAATAAAACTCCTATAAACCAATGATGTATTACAACCAACAAGAATTGAGGATTGCTGTAAATAATGATCGTACTCAGATTCCAGTCAAATGTATTATGAATAGTTCTTACCATGAACCCTCCAAGTGCATATAGCACCAAATTTAGACCGGGTTAAGAAATTTTCAATAATCTTCAATGGAAGGCCAATTCAAGAAACAAATTTCATGATAGAGTTATATATATATATATATATATATATATATATATATATATATATATATATATATATATATAGCTTCTAAACATGAGAATTCAAAGTTTTTAACAGTGAAACCATTGGATTTCCCATCAAGGTACGTTTGGTTCACTGTAATGGAATAAAGCTATAATCAGCAATTCAATTGTTTGGTAGAATGGAATGGAATAGAACTGTAATAGTATTCTTGTGTTTGGTTGAATGGAATGATGCTGTAATAGCATAAGGAAAAAAACTAAAATGACTAGAATACCCTTAGCGAATTTTTGTAGGTAAATAATTATTGTTATTGTTATTAAATTTTAATAGGATTTAAAATAATAACTAATTTAATCATTTTTAAATATAATTATTATTAAAATATGAATTAATACATATTATAACCCTTAAACTAGATAAATATTATTTATTTTATTAATACATATTTTGTATATCCAAATTAATTAGATTTAATAATAAAATAAGAATATTATGATAAAATTAATATCAAGAGATTTTTATAAATTATACTTCAAAGATTAATTTGTTCAAAATTTCTTTTGGATATTTTGTATATATGTACTATATAAAAATGCATGTATTTATATTTTAAAAAATTGTTTTTAAAATTGATTTAACACCCACCTAATTATAGAAAATTTAATATTATTTTTAGTGTTTTTATTTCTCTTCTTTTTTTATCGTGCCTCTCTCTAAACTTCATCATCACTCTTAACCATCCACGTGTGATTTTGAAGCAAGCAAAACAATGCCGGAAATCACCAAAATTATATTGAGCACATCTGTTGAAATGAAAGCCGAAGAAGTTGGGAAGATAACAATACAAGGCATTAAATTAGGAAATTTTAACATCCCCTGCAAGCTTGATGGGCGAGCAATGGCAATAGCTATAGCTGGTTTATCCCCTCAGAGATGTTTCATCAGGGCGTCCCTTGAAGTAGCTTTTGCCGGTCTGTTTCGGTTTGTAGCTCTGCTTTTGCAATGGAACTAGTATGGGATTATAGAAAAAAAAATAAATTCACAGAAAAAAAAAGTAACGGCAAGTTTGGTTCACTGAAATAAAATAGAATTGTTATGTAATAGTAATATAATAGAATATAACTATAATGAAATAAAGTTGTAATCAATAATCAATTGCTTGGTTGAATAGAATAGAATAGTAATCTAAAAAATAATATTTTAGGTATATAATTATTGTTATTTTTATTAAATTTTAATAGAATTATTTTTATATTAAAAAAATATAAAATATATTTTTTAAATTTTATATTAAAATATTTAAAATATTATATTTAAAGATTTAATATATTAAAATATTAATAATTCAATTCTAAAAATTATAATAGATAAATTTTTTTACTTATGATCTCCCATTTATTCCTCCATTATCATTTTCGAATGCTCTCCCCCCGCTCCCCTCATTTAATCCTCCATTATCTTTTTTCAATGCTCTCCTCCCTGACCAATTCCCTTTCATCTTTCTCATCTCTTTGGTTCTTTTTCTCAATCATCAAATTTTATTAATGGAGTAGAGTCATTCAAAGGTTCTAGAAAAGCACGTTCTCACTTGTTCTGATCTTCCATTTTTTTTACATTTCTATTCTCTCTAGCTTGTTCCTATTCTCGTTCCCTCTCCATCTTCCTAATATTTCTATTATTCTTTATTCAAGAACCCAAAAAAGCCAATTTTGAGAACTACAGCATGCACCGCCGATCGTCGCTACATGCACCGGTCATCGCTTCATCAGTTCATCTCTGACTTCATATTATTATTATTATTTTAAAAACTTATGATTTATTCATTTTAGATTTGTAAGCTCAACGTCTACTTCCTATATTCCCTTGAAGCTCAGAGAATTTTTTTTTGTTTGTTTTTTGGTCTAATTTAAAGTAAAAAAGTAAAAATTGTTAATTTGACTTTGATTTGTGATTCACTGATTTGAGATAGAAATAACAGTTTTTGTATAAAAGCAATTTTTTTTATTTTGCACAGTGGGAGTTTGAATATCTATTCAGAGCTCTCACCACTGAATTCCTATTATAAGAGTTGAGGGAATAAAGGTGCAATAGAATTCTACAGAATCACTTAAACAGTGAACAAAATGAGTAAATTACTGTAGCGCACGAAATAGTGACGGAATGGAATAGCAATTCCATCGAACCAAACATGCTTTAAACTTTTTTTTAAAAAAAACTTATAGGATAAGCTTTATCCTATTCAATAGATTACAAATTATATACCAACTTATTTTTAAGGAATATCAAAATTTCTAAGAACAAACTCATAAATATTTTAATAAAGCCTACACCAAAATTTCTAATGCCAACTCTTTAAAAATTTTGGTATAACCATATTTTGATTCTTCTAACCAATTTTCATTATTTAGTTAATTTGTGCAATCGTATAAGGATATTTGATTTCCTTGTATCACAAATATTCATGGCATTAAGATGGATCAAGGACTCTAATAGATAATTTCTTCCAAAAATCTCAGATAATTATAAACTTAAACTATATAACACTTTGACATTATAGATTTATTTATAAGTCGATAATAATGTAGATATAAAGAAGATAGAAATTCTTGAATAAATCACATCATAGAACATTTAAATATATAAACTTTGACATAGAAACAACAAATGTAACCTCTTTGTTAGAGATTATGTGACCCAATTTTTGTCACTTATTGAAGAAATAAATACAGTGGCAAAATAAGGGGTGCAGGGGTGGAGTCCCCGTGGTACAGACCATACAACACAAGTTGAATCCATATAGAACTAATCTTCTTCTATTTGGCTTTAATTAAAATAGGGTTTTTCAACCCTTAAATAGATGTAGTCAAAACTCCTATTATATCATTCGTTTTTCAACATTAGTGAATTTTTTCTCCTCTACCCATGGGTTTTTTCCCGAAAGGGTTTCCACGCAAAATTTGTGTATTCTTATTTTTCTTTTCTTATTGCTTTACGATTGTTCTATCATCATTATCGGCGTTTATTATAATACTTCTCAACCCGACCTAAATGTTAGACCCAAATTTGGGAAATTACATTAGCCACCAAGATGGCCCAGTAAACTATTGAGGTTTATAAAACAGACATTTTAGAGCACTTGTTTATTTTTAGTGAAAAAAAACTTAGTCTATTTTTGAAAAACTTACGAGTTAAAAGAAAACCATTTAAAGTCACAAACTTATGGATAAGTTTACCTTTGAAAATCTCGTCTACTATCAATTTATTTATTACTCAAGATTTTAATTGTAATTTAGCAGAGTAAAAGTGATAATTGACTTTAGTTTTAGTTAAGTGAAATCAGAATAAGTTTAACCTAAATTAATTCTTAACCCATGTTTCATTGTCCTAAGTTCACATTAAATATCATGCATGCTTAACTAAACCCAAAATAAAAGTCTCATGCCACGATTCAAATAAAGCGATACAATTCTCCAAATAATTGAAATTTCAAATAGAAAATCTTAAAATACTTCTTAAAAGAAATTGATTCGAGCCTAGCCCTCCGTATGCCTAATCCTCGTCCTAACCTGTTATCTGTAAAGATGGAAAATAAAAAGGGAGTGAGCTATGAACCTCAGTGTAAGTTCAGTAACAAGAAAACCAGTGCAGTAGATCAATCAAGTAGAATCATCAATTCATAGAATAAATCATAATTAATTAGCAATATATAATATCGGTAATTCACATCAACTAATCAACATAACATCTTATTATTCATAGTCATGTGTATGTCTTATGAATACAATGCAATTTCAATTTATTAGAAAAAGTTCCTACCCCGCCGCTACACACCATAATAGGAGTTCCCTAAAACTTCGCTTCCTTTACACCACAGTGTGGATGAACCACTAAACGTTGTAGATAAACTGCTAATACAATATGGATAAACCACTATTCGGTGCAAATAAAAGTTGTTAATGCATTGTGGATGAACCACTTATAATAAAAGGGTGGCTGAACCACCGAAGTTTTTGATATAGAGTTTTCATAGACAAGTTGCTAGTAGGTTGTGGGTGCACAACACATTTGTAGATTAAAACTGTTATTACGATTTGGATAAACCACTAATCGATGCGAACAAGCCGCTAACACTTCGTCCGTTCATATCGTCCTACCCCATGTAATGCAATATGGCATGCTTAAAGCAGATTATTACAGTAGCATTTTAGTTATGATTTTAATAGAACAATACACTAGCAATCAATATGTTTATGTCAGTTCAATATAGTAGACAATAATATGCTTGTAACAAAGCAAATCAATAGAAAAAGTCATGCTTTAAATCAGTAACATAAGGCATGTTGTATGTACAATCACAAATACATATACAATAGGTATACATTTTGTTCAGATATCATGCATAATTATGTGGTAACAATAATTCAATCAAACAAATCATGGGTTTTAACATTAATTATATTATTAAGGACTCAATTGAATAAAATAAGATACTAAAAACTATTCGAGAACCATTCAGGGGCTAATATGCACAAAAACATAAAATTTTGAGCAAAAACTATAAAATCTGTAAACATAGGACACATGGCCCTATGATCAAACCGTGTGGGAAACCTTGGACCGTGTGAAGGTGTTGCATGTCCGTGTGGTTAGGCCATATAATAGACAAGGTTGTTTGGAAATTGCAAAATCAAGGTGCAAGGGAGACACAACCGTGTGGCAGGCCATGTGAAGGATCCTAGGCCGTGTGAAAATCGAAAAACCTATGGTTTCAAGAGGATATGGCCATGTGAGGGGTCGTGTGGTCCACATGGGTGGTATACACGCTAGTATGGCCCTATCTCAAGGTAGTACTTGTCCCGATTCGCTTGTAAAAAAACACAAACTTTCATCGAGATTTCGAACGATGTCCCTCATGTTCAAATATGGTCCAATGCACCTGTAATGGGTTATTCAAATGATATTTGTACACGGTTTAGGGTTTGTTTTCTAAAATTTATCAAGATTCAATTATATTAACGAAAGATTCGTCAAGAACTGTGAAAGATCGACTAATTGATTTGAAAGATCAATATCAGATAGAAATTTTACAAAATTCTGGGTCCTAAACTTTAGATCTAGATGCACTTACTGAACTTGATGGAATTACGAAGGCTATCAACGATGAATTCAACAATTAGTAGAGAACCGATTTATCGTAGATTGATTTGATATTGAGAGCAGAAATAATTTTAGCAATGGAATGACCAATTTGATGAAAAGAAAAATGGGAGAAAAGAATAAAAGAATTTAAAGGGAAAAGATAGAGAATTCAAGTTGAAATAGGAAAGAAATCAAAATCTTAGGGTAATTTGGAAAACAAGGACTAAAATACTTAGGGTTTTCAAAATTTAAGGGGTTGCATGGTAAATTACCCAATTTTGGTCGAAATTTAAAATGGAAATAGGGAAGTGTGGCATGATTCAAACCTAGTATGTAAAGGGAGAGTGGATGCTTAACCAATTGGGCTATTGCCAATTCTTGTTATATTTTCACTCTAAATATTATTTATTCGAATGTAATTTTCATCCTAGGTTGTTGAAAACAAAAAGAGAAAAAATAGGAGAACTGTGATTTGAATTTAGGACTTCTAAGGGATGTACAAGCTAACTAACTATCAAGCCTAAGGCTTATTTCTTACTTATTCATTGCAACTAACCCCCTATATTTTTAGGTGTGACAAGAACATACACGAAACCTCTAGGTAGCACATTATGGAGGAATATTTGCTAGGGAGAATAAATGTTGCAAACAAGTGGATGGAATGTACTAGGAGAAAGTGGAAGGTAAGACTAGAGTATTCCAGTTAACCTTGATTGTATCAGTAGGTGATGGTTTGTAAGGTGGAGAAAAAGTAAGTGTAACTAAGAATAACGTTGAGCAAAGGAATAAGTTGAGAGAACTTTAAAAAGGGTTTGCAAGACTTGAAATGCCAAAAGTGCCTAAAAGTCCCTTCACAAGTTGTGATAGGGTCCTATTCATATATTTCAAAAATAGAAGTTACAAAGCCAAGTATTTAGTAGGAGTAATAATTTTAACTTTTTCCTGTTACAAAAATATTAAATGTTTTATTAATAAAGAGTTTAAGGTATTGGTGTTGGTGATAGTCATGAACAATATAGTTCACTATGTTTCTAAAAGAAGAAAGGAGAAGCACTCAATGTTACATGAAAGTTTAAGAGGAAATCTTTTAACCATCTCCTTATGTGATCCACTAAGCCAAGTTCTTCAGAACATTCAGTGAAGAAAACCCAAGAACTCTATCATAATCCAGGATTATTTTCACTTCTTTTACGTTGGTGAAGTGGTAGTGAAACATCTTCTATGGAACACTTCTTGAAACACAAGCTATTCTTAAAAAATAATTGTTCTTGAACATTTTTCCTGAATAAAGGTTATTCTGACCTATTTCAAATATCAGTTATTCTCAACATAGTTGTTCCCAACATATTTTCCCTAACAAAAATTATTTTGTGGTGATTTTTTTTTTTGAAAAGAACTTGTTCTAAATAATTACTATTCTTGAAATGCAATTATTCTAACCATAGTATGTTTTAAATGATAGTTGCTTTGAATATAATTATTCTTGTAATGAAAATATTTGAAACAAGAGTTGTTTCTAGACGAAGTTACTTTCAATAGTAGTCCTTCTCAAAAGAAAACTAGACTAGATGGCAATTATTCTAAAATAAAGCTCTATTATGAGCATAGATGTTCCAAACATAGCCATTCTCAAACAATGATTGTTCGAACAAAAATATTCTCATTAGTTGTTCTTTGGGAAGAGATATTAAATGAAGCAACACTAATTATTGTCTTGAGTTAACTTTGTTATTATCTATAGAAATGCAATTTCTTGAAATTTCTTGAAATATAATCTTATTTATATCTAAGAAGAGATGAAATATTGATAGCCAAAATTAAGTATCTACACACATGTTAAGGAAATCACAATTCTTACCTTGATATGATGAAATAAAACGTAAAGGTTTCACTACATCGTCAAAGACTTGATCGTGTTGATAACATGTTGTAAATAAAAGAAAATAATAGAGAAAGATCATATAAATGATATTCTTGGTAATTCTAGTTCCTTACGAATTAGTTGCTATTAGTCTTTTCTTATTCCTTTTCTTGATTGAAACATGTCTTTTATAGGACTTTGGGTTATAAATACATAGAGAATGGTACATTACACAATTTGTGTACCATAATACATACATGAATTACATAAAGGCATAATGACATTTTTAACCCTCAAACTACATTCAAATTCTTTCAATTGAGTCTCTCTTTTTTTTTTTCCTCATTTAGCCCTCATACCTTTAGTTTTTGTTAAATAAATCAGAATTGGAAGGAAACGTTAACATCATTGTTAACTTATTGGTGTGGCATTCAAGCGCTGCTATGGCATCTTGCATGGTAGTCCACATGTGTTTGTTACTAACACGGTACTATTTTTGTCCCATATGCCACGTCGTCAAATAAATAATTTTTTTAAAATCCCTAAAAATCTAAAAATTTCAATATATATAATTAAAATTTTGAAAAAAATTAATATTGAAAAATAAACTAAAAAAATTCTAATGTCATTAAAATTTATTAAAAGAATTCTTTGTTTTCCTTTTATTGTATTTTATCATAAATGAAATAAAAATGATGAGTCTTAGGATCTAATATTTTTTTAAATTATAATATTTATTTTTTAATTTTATATTTATTTTTTAAATTTCCAAAATTTTGTTATTTTTAATAATTTTAAAAAATAAATTTTAGGGATTGTTTGAATTGTTTAATTATTTGTTGACTTGACATATGAGACTAAATGGTGCCACGTCAATAATAAAATGTTAGGGACAGTGGCCCCTACCTGCCCCCTCTTGTATCCGCCAATGATTATAGACATATTAATCTGTGTAATGTTGGGTATAAAACTATTACCAACCTCATGGTTAACAAAATGAATAAGAGTACGAAGAATCTTGTATCTCCATACCAAATAGACTTTGTCAAAAGAAGGCAAATAGGTAAGAATGTGTTGGCAAGGACAAGCTAGATGAGGAGAACCATAAAAAATTCAGTACAATATTGAGGGAGTGAGAGAGAATGATAAAGTTTGAACTTATATTTTCAAAATATTAAATAAATTTTTATTTGAAGTTTGTAGTTGATCCTCATAATAATGTCATCTCCAATGTTTGAATTTACGTCTCTTTTAAATATTATTAATTTTAGTGGAGGTTGATATCATTACAAATATAATATAAAAAAAGGGGAAAAATGATTGGTGAGACGTGGACCTCACGGTGTGGTTACTAATATCATCCATGCCCATTTAATGGTAGAGCAAAGTTAGAATGGGGTACACGGGAAGGGGAAACTGATGAAAAAAAAAGGAAGCCAATGACACAAAGCGGGGCGAGAAGAGAGCATTGAGATGAAAAGGGGGCTTTCAAGAAAGAGAAGAAAGCTACACGATACAAAGAAGAAAGACTAAGAGAGGATGAATATGACATGACTATTGGTTGTTAGCTCATTTACCCGACATTGAAAGGGATAAAATGGTTGCCGCCTCAACCATTATATAAAAAGGATGGTAGCCTTTGCTTTCAATATCATCCCAACATTTGTTCTCTCCCATTTGGATTTTTATTAATTTGTAAACCTTTTAGTATTAGTGAAGTTGTCATTTGGTGTTGTTTAAATTATAGTAGAAGAAATTGCGACAAGTAACTTAATATCTCACATGGATTAGCTGATTGGTTATAAAGAGTTAAAAATGAGCCTTTTTTAAACAAATAAATATATTTTAATTTTTATGATAAATTTTATAAATGTTGAGGATCAAATTTATTAATTTTTTAGAATTAGAACTAAAATGAAAAATTTTGTAAGCATCAAAGGCTAAATTTGTTGAATTTTTATATTTAGGATCAAATTGATAGAATATGTAAACATTAGAGGGCTAATTTTGATATTAAACTAATAAAAAACCCACATCAATTTGAAGTGAATAAAATATTTAATTTTAAAATTTTGTGACTTAATAAACAATAATATTTGGGATATCAAAATAGAACGAAGGCATAGTTTAATAGTAATTTTAATAGTTTACCCATAAAAATAATTTTTAAACATGAATTTTAACCTTCCACGTCATTATTTAATAGATAAAATTTAATAAGAAGACTGATTTATACGTTTTAAAATATATAAAAATTAATTTATCTATTTAAAAAAAAATCGAAATATAATATGCACTAAATACTGGGACTTCCCTAATCCTTCAACCTCACGACGGCTTTGACTTTTAAAAAATGTTGGCTGGTTCCACTGCATCTTTTTCTAGGTGGTTTCCTCATTTGACTTTTTAATTGCCATATTGCGGCAAGTATTTAATTTATATTTTCAATTTATTGATATTTATTCTTAAAATTCTTTTAATAAGATAATCTTGTCTGATTTGCTACAAATTGTAACTAAATGTAAAATATATATAATACGTATTAAATTATAAATCATCTACTATATGAGTGAAAGTTTAAATAATATATTACATATATGATTAATTTTCCATAATTATTCTTTAAATAAATTGGAACTTTTAGTAATTAACTAAAATTTAATGTTTTAATAAATTTTAAATATAAAATTATATTTAAAATTTTAGTAATTTTCATAATTCCTTTAATAATTATTTAAAGAGTCGGTGACTCACATCTAAAATAAATTTAGATATTATCCATGTGCATTTGAAACTGGATACTAACTTGTTCACATTTATTCCGATGTGATTTTATAATAAATTTTAAATACTTTGACTAATTTTTAATACTTTTAATAATTTCTTATAACTATTAATAATTTTCATACTTTCTCTTAAGTTTTTAGTAATTATTTTAACAACCGAGTTTAAGATAAACTTGGACAACTAATTGTCCAAGTTCATTTTAAATATATTGTTTTAAATATTTTAAAATATATATTTAATTTTAAAATATTTATTAAATGTTACCACATGACTTGTCACTATTTATTTGAATCATTAATCACATTAATGATCAAAGGTAACCAATGACCTCGGTGATTATTATTTTTCAGTTACAAGGGTTCAATTTGATACAAAATTTTCATAAAAACTTGATTATTATTATTATTATTATTATTTTTGTTGAGGGCCTCTTTTACTATTAAGCATTATTTTTATTTTAAAAAGTTTAGGGCTTCTTCAACATTTAAATCATAAATAAAATGTCAATTTTTAATAAAGAATAACGATACAGGTTTTCCAAAATTGATATCAACATAATATTTAAACATAATTTTTTTTGTCTAACTAGAATAAAATTGGGTAAAGTACAATAATAATCATCCAATTATTTATTTTTTCTATTTTGATCACCTAACTATTATTTTTTTTCTTTTTAGTCACTCAACTTTTTGAAATTAAATATTTTAGTCACTCTTGTTGTTAAAATAAAGGAAGTCTAACATAGAGGTGCTCATGGGCCGGGCCGGGCTGGGCCCATAAAAAATTTCGGCCCGGGCCCGGCCCGAAATATGGGCCTAGAATTTTGCCCAGGCCCGGCCCAAGAAAAAATTCATAAGCCCGGGCCCGGCCCGGCCCGACCCGTTTTTAAATAAATACCAAAATTTTATTTTAAAAATTAAAACAAAAATTAAAAAAAGTATTTTAAAAAAATTAAAAAAAAAAGTATTTTAAAAAAATTTTAAAATTTAAAAAATTTAAAAAAAGTATTTTAAAATTAAAAAAATTAAAAAATTAAAAATATTTATTATATTCGGGCCGGGCCGGGCCGTGCCCGGGCCAAAAAAGTTGTGCCCGAGGCCCGGCCTGTTTTTTAATCGGGCCTCGTTTTTTTGCCCAAGCCCATATTTCGGGCCTATATTTTTACCCAAACCCTCCCATATTTCGGGCGGGCCGTCGGGCCGGGCCGGGCCGCCCGGCCCATGAACACCTCTAGTCTAACATGAGACTCTTTTTATTGGCCTAATAACAAATTTAGCTCTCTAATATTTTTAAAAATTTTCATTTTAGTTTTAATTCTAAAAAATTATAAAATATATTTAAAAATCTTAAAAATTTTTGTACATTTACTCTTTTTTAAAAATTTATATTTATTTTTTCTTATCAACCATGCTTATTTTCTACTCAACCAAACATACGAAAAACCTATAAATTAAAGCTATTTTTTTATTCAATCTCTTTTGATTTAGTCCCCTTTATTTCTCTTTTACTACCTTGTTCATTTCAAATTCCTAATTAAAAAAAAAAAAGAAGCTCAAAATTAACAAATTTATAAACTTATAAAAATGGTTAAGTTGATGACACCGACTCCGACGACCTTATTATTTGCTATAGATATAGTACTAGTTTTAGGCTCTCTACTCTCGTGTATTTATCTTTCCTAGCTCAAGTATTGGAAAGAGACCGCAAGTCAAGGTCATGACATTTGATATTTCTAACTTTGTTAATTGAAAGAAAGAAATAAAAAAAAAGTGAAAGATACAGTTTAAAGTCATTTTGAGTATAAAAAAAATCTTAAAATATTTTTATATTTACTTTTTAAATTTTAATATTTTTAACATATTTATAATTAGGACTAAAATGACAAAGCTTATAAACATTAAAAGTTACCTTTGTTGAATTTTTAAAATTTAGAGTTAAATTAATAAAATATATAAACAGTTAAATTTATTATTAGATCAATAAAATAAAATCCACTTTAAATTTGTATTAGACAAGTGACTAAAATATATAATTATGAAACATTATAATAATAATTAAGTGGGTAAAATAAAACGAATTTTATTGCCTTTACCAATAAAATATGAAAGGAGAGAGGACGAGTTCTGGAAATATTTCCCTAGGATGTGGAGGCCCAAGCAAGCATATTACAGTAGTGGACCCTAAGACAAAGATCCAAAATTTTAATGTAAAGACATAAAAGGCAGTGCCACGTCCAAGTTTCTATTTATTTCCTTCTCCTTCCAATTTCTCTTTCATTTTGCTTTCTTCCCCTTATAAAAATACACTACTTTTTATCATCCAAAGTCATTTCTTTCTCCCTCTCTTCAAATTCAGCAGTTTTGATCCAAAAGGTAAAAAAATTCAAATACAATCCCAAAATTCTTCATTACCCATTACTCAGAAAAAATCTACTTTCCTTTGTTGTCCTTTAATCAAATTATTATTAATTTTTGTTTTGCAGGTGGTTAATTCCAAGTTCACCTTTCTAGTCTTTAAGGTTTATGTCAATCGGCTTTCTGAAGCATGTAAGTCATATTGCTTCTATTACAATTATGAGCTTGGGTTTTTTTTTTTTTAATTTTCAATTGAAGTTTGTTCGTTTGTTACTTAGCTTCATTATTTATTTATTTTGTTAATTTTCGAATTATGCTATAGAAATAATTGCTCAGGGAACTTGTTAAGGAAGGTATATTTTCAATGGAGATAAGAAAAATAGCAAAAACCGAAGAGGAAAAGCCTTAAGTAATTAAAAATGTATGAATGGTTGTGTAAGTGTCACGTGATTGTCCTGGATCAAGATGCTTTATGTAACTCATTAAGTGTATTGGAATCTTTGTAGAAGCTTCATGCCCAGGTGCGCTGCTGCCGGCTTCTATTGGGACGTAGGCACATTTTTCTTTTGTTGTTGATGAAGCTCATTGTTTGTATCATTTTCTATTGTGTTTCGTGTGTGCTGTGTATTATTTATATACGTCTTTAGGGATATGGTGAACCGTCTAACCCTTATTGCCGGAAACTTTAAACTCCGCTGTTGGTGAGTTTTGTTTGTAAGCAAATGTCAAGACTATAGGGAGCTTGCAAATTGTAAAAGGATTGATTAGGGACTTTGAATGTGTGTCCTCTGATATTTATATAGTTTATCACAACTTTGACAGTTTAATGACCTGCAAATTTTATGGCATCAACCCTTACCAATTTCCCCAAAAAGGCGAGAAAACTGATGGTCTTCATCTTTGTGCACTGTTAGTTTCTTATCTTTTTTCATATTTGCTAGAGTGGTTTTCAAAGTTTTGTTAAGCTTGTTTACTGTTGCATTTCACTTTAGGGAATCTGCTCAAGAAGCTCTTCTTCCTGGATTGCCGGATGATTTGGCTTTGAGATGTCTAGCCAGGTTGTCACATGGTTACCATGGGGTGCTTGAATCTGTCTCAAACAGGTGGAAAGATTTGGTTCGCAGCCCCGAGTATGCAAATTATAAAGCTAACCAAGGATGGTGTGGGGATTGGTTATTTGTTGTGACCGAACGTTCCAATAATCAGTGGATTGCCTATGATCGTGAAGCCGATAGATGGCATCCTTTGCCAAAGATTCCAACTGAACATGATGGCTTACAGCATTTTGGATTTTCATGTGTGTGTGTCCACAATAGGCTCCTTGTGATCGGTGGCTCCCATGCTCCACGTGATACTGCTTATCCGCGTCAAACCCCTGTGATAACAAATGCTGTTATACAGTTTGATCCTTATAAGAAACAGTGGACCAGATTATCGAGTATGCAAACACCAAGATCTCACTTTGCATGCTGTGTTATGTCAGGGAAAGTTTATGTTTCTGGTGGGCGCAACTTATCTTATCCTCGAGGGCTTTCTCTTGCTGAAGTTTATGATCCGCTAGGTGATCGGTAAGCTCCAGTTTTTCAAGGATGATATGTTATTGTTTAATATTAGAAGGTTGATAAAACATCTAACTGTAACTGTAACTCTCTACTACTTGCATCTGGTGCATCGTTGATGACATCCGGTGGATTTTTAATTGTTTGAAAATGTGTCCGAATCATATATTTCTTACCTTTTTAATCTATAACCTATGTATGGTTTTCTTTTATTTGCAAAATTCCTTTGGCTTGGTTTATGACTTCAATGGTAGTTGCAGTTGGGAGGATATGCCAGAAATGCCGAATCCACAAATGGACTGCCTAGGTATATCATATAAAGGCAAATTTCATGTTTTGAGTGACCAGGTAGGCTTGGCAGAGCAGAACCCATCCGAAATTTTCGATCCATCAAATAAAACATGGTGCACAGTCAATGACATATGGCCTTTTTCGAGGGCAATGCAATTTGCAGTTCAAGTGATGGGGGATGATCAAGTTTATACCGTGGTGGATTGGGGGGAGAGCTTAGTTAAAACTAGAGATTCTTTAAGAGGAGAGTGGTACAATGTTGGTGCTGTTCCTCCGGTTCATCTTCCTGATCACTGTCGAGAACTTGAGGCCTTTGGTTATGGTTTTGCTGCACTAAGACATGAATTATATGTTCTTGGAGGAAAGGTTCTCAAGTGGGAAGATTCAGGGGCTGGGAGGTTTGATGTGGTGAGGTTAGCTGGGGTGAGAGTTTGTGATCCGTTACGGAGGCCATTAAACTGGAGGGAAATCCGGCCGATGTGTAGTCCAGCTGGTGGTTCGATCCTAGGCTGTGCCTCCATGGAGGAAAAATACACTCCTTGATTCAGAAAAAAGAAAAAATTATTTTCTCATGTACTCTCCAGAACCAAGCACCCTTAACCATAGAGCAGCAATACTGAAATGCAAATTCACATGCAGCAGCAGCACATATCTCTAGATGGCAAACCTGGAGTCACATGAGTCCCAGAGCGAATTAGAACCCTCGGGTTTATTTCGAGTAACCAATTACCGTCACAGAACATAGCACAGCAGAAGTTTGTCTAGATCTGTTCATGTTATTAGTTGGATATGTTATTTCAAGAGAAATCATGGAAGTTGACTACAATTTACCCCCTTGTACCCTTTGTTCTTCATATATGTAATAATCATCTCTGTAATTCTCAAAATTTTCAAATATGCTGTTGAACAGTGCTTGCAGAACTTGGAAGTAATCCTGTTATTCATAACCCGCAGAACTTGTAAGTAATCCTGTTATCCATAACCCGCAGAACCTATAATGCAGCTAATGCTTGTTCTAATCCGGACTCAGGATGAGTGTTGGATATGGCTTGCAGAACCTGTAATCCTGTTTTTTCATAGCCCCCAAAGCTTGTGTTATGGTTGCCATGAACAACTTGTGGAACTTCTGAAATGTAGGTGCAGTTGCTTGTTCTGAGCTGTCTGGTCAGCTAATGCAGGTAATGTTTGTTCTAATCCACACATGGATTAGTTTGGACAGGTAAGTATTTAAAATTCGTCCTAACTTGTTAATGAACATTACACTTACCACTTGTGACCAAACTATGATTGAACTTCAGTTTTCTGTTGTGTATCTCAGACATGAACTGATCATTAACCATACTGAGAACATGTCTAACAATTGTAAAATATGTCAACATGCTAGCATCAAGTATCACCAATGGTAACTCAAAATCACATTATTATCTTATTCAAATAATATTGGACTGCTACAAATAGTTTTCTGTAAATTTGTAGCTATCTTTTTTTCACATTAATGGACGTATGTTATTGTTTGAAATTGAATACGTCTATAGCATATTGGTTTGTCGGAGCCACTTACTCAGAGTGTGGCTTCGGTGATCTGTTCCTCGATTGCAGCTTTGGCTGCGGCTGCAGCTGCAGCAGCAGCAGCAGCAGCAGCTTCACTGCACTTTTTCTCCTCGGCTTCTTTAATCCGCATTTCGATGTCCGCCTTTCTTGCAATAAGGATTTCTAATCTCTTATTAGTTCTCTCTAGCATTCGATTTAGCTTGCTAAGATCTTTGACTTTGCCTTTTCCCTCACCTTCTTCATGATCTTTATCCTTCTTCTTTTTCTTCTTTTTCTCTTTTGTCTCGTCATCTTTCTTCTCTTTGTGTTCATCTTCTTTCGGCTCTTTATCGTCTTCCTTCTCTTGCTTCTTTTTCTTTTTCTCTTTTCTTTTCTTTTTCTTATCTGAATCTGAATCAGAAGACGACGAAGAAGATGAAGATGATGACGAGGAAGAAGAAGATGACGATGACGACGATGAGGAAGAAGAACCTTTATCCTTCTTCTTCTTTCTCCTCCTCTTCTTTTTTTTCTCTTCGGATTTTCCTTCTTCTAACTCTTTATCCTTTTTCTTCTTTTTCTTTTTCTCTTTCTCTTTCCCATCTTTGTCTTTCTTCTTCTTCTTTTTCTTTTCTTTCTCTTTCTCTTTCTCTTCGTCTCCCTTAACCTCTTTATCCTTATCCTTTTCCTTCTCCTTCTCTTCTTTTTCCTTAACCTCTGTATCCTTCTCCTTCTCCTTCTCCTTCTCCTTCTCCTCTTCTTTTTCCTCGACCTTCTTCTCTTCTGTCTCTACCGATTTCGCCTTCTCTTCATTCTCACCGCTCGGCTCCATATTCTTCGTCTCCACTTAGAAATGCAATTCTTCCTTCTTGACCTTTATGGATTTAGACTCTTGGCCACAACTCCAACTCGCATCCTTTCCCGCTTTACTAAACAAAACAAGACCAAAATGTAAGTAGAAACTTGGGATATAAGACGTATGATTGTTCAAATCTCAATAAAGAGTACTGCAACAATCTCATCTCAAACTCTAGGAATCCCTTATGATGTGCTTTTGAGATCCAAAGCTCATACTTCAACTGCCATTGTAAGAAAAGGAAACATATTGCATATTGTAAGAACAAAGAAGACAAGAAAGGGTTGCTAGGCCAATGCAAAGGAAATATATATATGAAGTGTTCATGAAACATCCAAAACCAAAATAAACATATCAAAACACCAAGAATCAACAAAAATCAAACTTTTGTATTAACAAGCATTAAGAAGAGAGAAATGGGTGCAAAAGAAAAAACTAATCTTGAAACATGCAAAACCAAAATAAACAGCATGGAATCTAAACTCACAGGTACGTGCGCCTTAAGCCAAAAAAAAACCTCTGATTTTGCAGATGGAAATGGTGTCAGAGTGTGTGTAAAAAAATGGAAAGGGTGAGTTAGTTTATATAGCAAAAAGGACGGGCAGTGATTGGGAAGCGAGGAAGATGGAGGGTGAGTCTGAATGTTACACTGCAAAACGCCACGCGGTCCAACCATCTCTGCCTTTCTCCTCTCACTTGTTGCTTAGCTGCTTTGTCGGGTCGCTTTTCCAGCTTATTCTATTCTATTCTTTTCCAATTTATATAATATTTTCCACCTCATTCTATTCCTATTTACATATTGTTAATATTTATTAGACTTGGTCCATCAATTTTGAAGATACATGTTCAAGAAGTGTTAAGAAATCTTAAACTACATAATCTAATAACATTTTTTATTTTATTGTAATTATACGATTAAATTTTTCATTTTATTTGACTCAATTTTAACTCTAAATTTTGAGTGCAACCATAAATTATTATATTTAACAAAATGGTTGAACCCATCCATCATCTCTAACAATATTTTGCCTTCTATCACCATGCAGAAATAATAATCATAAATTTGAAGTTCTTTCTTTTGGAAAGGTTACATGTTGCACCAAGTTGAAATTTGAGAGGGTTATCCTGCTTCATTTTTTTATAAATAAACAAAATACTTATCCAAAAGAAAGAAACAAAGAATTAAAAAAAAATCGAATAAATCACATGATACCAGAATGGTCTATTACAAAACTGTCATTGAAATCCTTTCTCTATGCAAATTTACACATGTAACAGTAAAAAAAAAAATTGCAGAACCTCAGATTTACAGCAGAGTTTCAGTTTCTCTCCCATGAAGACTAATAAGAAGGGCAATTTTAATGCTAAAGGCTGCAATTCTTTCCACTGTTCTTCTAATGTTAGAAAACTTTGACTGTATAAACCATATAAAATAACTCTCTGGTTTTTCTTTGTGCCTGGAGAATTTGATTGAATGAATCTACTCAATGAAGACAAAAGTAATTGACTACTTATTTTATCTCAAAAGCTGTGAAATAAAAGAATGGCTGCTACCCTTGTGACATGAAAAGTTTCATTGCAGAACAACTCACCGGAAACTGAATTCAGTCCTTTGATGATGTAGGGAGGAGTTTGTATCATCTCCTGTGACCAGTTAGTCATTTGGATCCCATTCTTCATCATGATCAATCAGCGATGTTAAGCTACTTGTGGCATCAACTGCATCGGGTTCTAGCTGTTCAACTGTGTCATTATCATCTTCTGCTGATTCCATGTCGTCGTTTCTAGCCCCTTCAGCCCTAGCCAACTCCATCCATTTGGGGCACTCCTCTTCACCTCCAAAAACAATTCTGCCATCTTTGCCTTTTATTTGTTTCGTGGTTTCAACAGAAGGGATTCTGCAAGAGCATTCGGGAAGTGGATGCGACAGAAAAGAGTTAGGCTTCGACAACAGGGATTGCCTGAAGAAACCATCTTCACTCAAACTTCTGTTGAGATGTTCCTTAACCGATAACATCCAATCACGCTTCGGATGGTACATTTCATCACGCGTAATGTTGAAAAGTGCAGCAATAGTTTTCCTGTTTGAAGAAATGAAACAGATGGTGTCAAACATAAATATAAAGATGAACTAATTTTTATTCAAAGAAACTTAGCTAGAATCTGGTGGCAGGCAAACTAACCAACTAGCAGGTAAGGGGGAGAAAAACAAGATTGCCATGAAAGGAAGTTTATCACTTTGTTTAAAGAAGCTAATTAACTACATGATCTCAAGAATAGATAACTAAAATCTTATAGATTCCTCCCAAATATGCGAATATTATGACAATGATCTACAGAATTCCAGAGAAGAATTTGAATAGCATGTAAATATATAAAAAAGAGCAGCATTTTGTGCATATAGACCTATCTGGTCGGTATGTCCTAGAAGAAGCCCTCTCGTATAACCTCTGTCCTATAACCAAGCCTGAGAAATCTGGCCATCCACTGCCATCGTTGTTAAAACCAGGAAAAAGAGCATCTGCTTCCACAGAGACGATATAATCTAGGGCATCCCAAATTAACCTGTGCGCTTGCATCCTATGTTCCATAGGTGAAGGGTCCGGTTCTTTGTCCTTCTCCAGAATCCAAGCATACCAACCTTCTTTTTCATGTTGGTATATGGGCCTATCAGGAGGTGGAGGAAGAGGCCGGGGCCGTGGACCAGCCTTTTTCCACTGGTCTATAAGTTGCTGTTCTCTTTTTGGAAGAGGTAGTCGGAAAATATCAGCAGGCAGAGGTGCTTCAGGACCGACTAAGTCTGACAACTCTGTTTTGCTGCACAATGTAGTGCGATCTACTAGGTTCCCAAACAATGCACGTAGAGGGATCAGAAGACGTTGACCACCAAAAGTTTTAGATCCTGCCAGGTATATAATTGTTTTAGAAGGATAACCCATTGCACGAAGAAGAAGCCCAACCTGAAAAAATCAGGAAATAAATGAATATAAGAGAAGCACAACAATCCATTATGTTGTCATTAAAACATCCTTAATGTCTTCTTGACTGGAGGATTATCTCTAGTACTTATTAGGCTATATGTTTAAAAGGGTTAGAGTGGATTTTGCATTTTCATTAAGGAAATATGAGTCATAATCATAAATACTCTAGTTTGGTAATGTTACAACAGCACTGGATCAGTGGAATACTAAGTTTTCCGTATCCGGTCGTACTTTATTTCTGCCCTTCTGGTTTTCTCACTCTTTTTCCCAACTCTTTCGATCCTGTTTTCTCTCCATTGTATTCCTCATTGTCTCCTGAGTTACTTTTATGATGACCGAACATGTAGGCGTTTCCAAGGCTGTATATATATGCTAATAAAGCTTAAAACTACAATCAATTAGTCTTTCACTTTACAAAAGCCATTTTTCTCATTTTCAACATTGCTAGCTCAGATTGGCTAATACTAATAAAATTTCTTAATGGCTGGCTGAGTGCCTCAATGTTCTTTCCCAAACAAAATAGAATTCAGAACCAATAAAAGCATACTTGAGAATCCAATCCCATAATTAGAGGTCAGAAAGTTGTAAAAGCTTAAACTTCGATAGATAAATTTCAATCAACTGAACTTGCAACAAGGAAATTGCTGGGATTATCAAAGGATCCTACACAAATAACATGTATCAGGCACAACCTCAGTCTGCAACAGTGAATTCTATTTGTAACATACCTCTTCAGGCATGAGAGGACATGAACCATTTTCTCTTCGAGAGTGTGAGTCAACGCTTAGTTCATCATTAATGATTCCTTGCTTGATCAACTGTGCCCTTCGGTATTGTATAAGTTCCGTATGAACATCCTACAAGTAGCACCAAATACTTGGATGAAGTAAAGAAAAATACATAGAACTGGACAAACATGACAATTGAAGTCCTTCGATTATTTTTTTGTTAAATTTGCAATATACTTCAAAAGAACATCAAATGCTGAATTTGACATAGACTTCAGGGCAGTTAATGAAAAGATGGAATGTAGGGTAGACATGGATACGGGAAAGAAAAGACATAAACAGCTGACCTGGAAAAGTTCAGCACAGCCATGATACGCCAAGGTGTCTCTTACTAAACCCGGATGATATGCTAGGAAAGGCTGTCCCGATGCTCGTAGCCTGCAGGAAGATTAGTAAGCTCTGATCCATCCAAAAGTAGGCATATGATACTTGTGCAGGAAGATGCATTACAAAAAGATGATATGTAGCACAAAGAATCGGATAAATCTTGATTGAGCATTGGATTACTTTTATATATTTTACTTGCACTTCAATGACTTAAGACTTCAGGAGAAAGGCAAAAGGAAATTATACCTCTCAACCATCCGGAGGCCAAGGATCTGAATTTCAGGACGAAACTGGAGTGCATGAAAAGCAACCCTGCATCTAAGCCTCTGAAACTCGGACATACTAGGTGGAAGAATTGACTGAAAGACACATGGTTACTACTTTAATATTTAATCTTATAGTTTGACTTTGAGTTAAAAGTATGCTATCACAAGAAACACTAAACTATTTTCAATCAGGCTCAGTTTAATTCACTGCAAATGATTTCTAGAAATTTTTCTAAAAAAATCCTAAAAGATAGATTCATGAAAAAAAATTGTTCTCTGTTGTTTGGAAGGTCTTAGAGAAATCAATTTCTGGCGTTTACTGTTCATTTAAAATGAAAACACCCAACATCTTCCTCTTTCTTCCCTTTCGCAGTTACCTCTCTCTAACCCAAAACACCACCGGATTCTAGCTCCAGTCAAACAAGTTTGTCAAAATCCAACACTAAGTCAAACAATAAATAGAAACAGATGCATAATATTCACCTGTGAGGTGTGGTATATTTCCCTTGCCTAACATAAAAACCATGAAGCACGGTTTACTTGCTTATAAATTGAGGACTTTTTTTGCACTTGAGACAGACATGCAATCACCTCTAACACTCAAGCAGGGAAATTACACAAAGAAACATAAAATTTTACTATCAGTCAAAAACCTATATTGCACCAGCAAACTGCTAGCAAAAATTAACTTCAAATGTTTCTTGAGAAAAGAAAAGTACAATTATAAGACTTTGAACTACCTTCAGGCACCCTCCACCCGTGACAATCAACCCAACAACCTTTGCTTTCCTTAAGTTTGGCAAAACTTCTTTGACATAAAAATTTGGAGAAGCAGAATTTTTGGGCTTGAAAGTAGGGAACTCACTCCTTCGTCTCGCGGCCTTTAAATACTCAGGCAAGCTTTTTACAATATTGACGTCATTTTTAAGCAACATGATAAACTGCTCCTCATCGTAAAGATAGGAAAAACTCTTGAATTTGTAACTGTATAACAATGAATCGGGTAAGAACATATCATACAAGGCCTGAAAATCAATTTATAACAAATACAATAAGCAACTATACCTGACACCTTTTGAGCGGGTACTTTGTTGTATCTCTGGAATTACAAGAGTAGCATTTAGAAGCCTGGATATGGTGACAAGATCACAGATCTAGAAATTTAACAAATATGTTACAAACGGCCAATAAAAATAAAGGAAAAAGATACTTTAGTGCATCTAATAGGTCATACCGAAGATCTTATCTTCTCGAATCCACCAAAAATTTTTGCATAGATGAAACCATTAGTGTTTTCATCTGGAACTGTTAAAGGAGAGATGATTATTTACTAATCAACAGATTAAAAGAATTATTTTGAAGATATTCAATTATCAAGCAACAAGAACAGCCAAACAAGAAGTAGCAGTTTTATTTAATTGGAAAGTCAACAGAATATTGCAATTCTGATCAAACTTATGTAGTAAAAATATTATTAAGAGTTATCATAAACTATGTTACTTGGATTCGATTGTAGATGTTGGATACAGGTATGTTCAAGTTTTTCTAAGTTTTCATGTATTAGGAGGATCATATCTCCACGCTCATGTCCAGGAATGAGAACTTCAAGAAAAATGAGGAATTGCAGTAACATAGATCATGGAAATTACAAAGAAAATTGTACTATCAGCAGCTCATTAAATTACCTGCCACTGCTATATTGCTTTTGTCACAAACTTAGATTTAAAAAACACAAATATAAACCTAATGGACATTTCTCATCATCATCATCAGAGAAAAACTTCTTATACAAGCTGAAGATGTAGATATGTTGGTATAACCTAAGTCCCCACTCTTGAAACAGCAGAGTTCTACACTTCAAACAAGAACATGAATAATTTCATATGCACCTCAGTCATCAAGAACTGTGAAGGAAAAAAAAAAGAGTTCCATTGGCAATAACGAGAAAAAAAAATACAAAAACATTAGTGGTTAGTCCACGTCATGGGAGCATTCAGTGGTCCTCGCAAATCAAATGATGAAATCTATTTCTCAATTGATTTCAAGATAGGAATCAACCAACATGAGCTAGGACATTACAATTTATCAATGCCATTTCAAAATTTAATAGTGCTCTAAACTTTTTGAAATTGCATAGATAATCATTGGTCCAGCTTCTTCTACTGATCATGGCTTATCATTAAGATGTCAAATCAGGGGTATATCATAACTAAGAAAGCTAAAAATATTATCCAAATTAAAAAACGGTGCAAGATCTAGTTAGCCTGTTATCATCACCTAGACAACAAAGATAAATCTATCATTACTTCATTATAAAAAACATATAAATTTGACAACCTCTTGAATACATGGGCACATTATGTCTATGTTGCCAGTGTCCAACAACTGTGTCTAACACATTTTCAGACATGGTAGGCGATATGACCCTTCAAAAACATGTACCCCTATCCGACATTCAGCATTATGGTTTTTTGGCAGTATAAAAGCATAACTACATAATTAAGTAGTTTGAGCAAAACCCTTTACCAGGATAGCTGCTTCTGGGGTTTGCATGTGGTTGCAAAGACTCCAGAGACCTCACAGCACCCCATAGCCTCTTATTTCTTCTAGTCTTCAACTTAGGAACAAATAAACAGCATCAAACCAACAAATTATACAACCAAACAGATGAAGAAAAAGCATTTGTTCTTCAAATCCGAAAATATATATAACTTACTGGTGATCCACTATTAGGAAAATCATGGCTTAAAGCCTCTTTTGCACTATACTGGACTAAATTCATACTTGAAAACTTTGTCATTGAAAGATGAGCAACCAAAGATGCCAAAGATAGAGTCAATACAAATAATGCAACCCATTTTATCTTAGATTTGAACGCCATCTTAACTCAAAAAGTTACTTTCTTGGATGTTGAATTTAACACCCAATTCTCCCTACAATCCAAAAATCCAAATATATACATTAAAATTCCAAAAAACCACATTAAAACAAATCAAAGTAAAATAAAACATAATGAAAAAATACTTTTTTTTTCTTTTTTTACCTGGAAAGTTGCAGCAAGCCCCCAGTGAAGAGAACCCAGTTCTAGAAAACCACCAAACAACATGAAGAACCCAGATTTGAATCAAAGATTTAGAACCTTCTTTTTCATTTTCCCCCTTGATTTATTAGGCTGGAAAACAGGGAATTGGGAAGTGGGTAGAGTTCAAATCTGGATTGGAAGCAATGGACTTAACACAAAACTTTAAACACCCTCCGATGCAATCACAAGGGAAAAAATCCCACAACAAGACAAACAGAGAAATATGGAAGGAACTTTAACAGAGAATTGATAAGAGAGAATGCATGAAGAAGAATGAAGAGAGGTTAAGAGAAAACAAAGTGTTTCAAAGAGGATGGAGAATTCTCATTGTAAATTCGTTAATGCGTGTATGACTGAAACTAAGTTATATTACACTTACCCACTTAGCTAACACTTAATTCACGTTTAGACAGCTAATACTATAATTAACTTTTACTTTGGGTCAAGTAGATACTCTAAGTTAAAGCATGGTGCCTACTTCAATACATTTACCAAATTTCGATCACTTCACATTTTATTCAAATTTACTGGTTGAATTTTAGTTAGATTGGTATTAGCATTAGAAGAATGTAAGTTTAAGCGCACTGAGTATGTTTATCCTCTTATTTTAAGGTTAAAAGAGATTATATATAATTTTAGACATTGTATTAAAATAAATAAATTCTATTGAGATTTAATCTATGTTTAAATGGATATTTCATTTTAGTGTTTTTGGATGGATATCATTGAACGAGATAAAAAAGAAACAAAGAATGATAATAGTGATATTAATTATTTTTGGAGAGATATTCACTTATATATTGATATAAAGTTATTTTAGTTTTACACTATTTAGCATAGTTTTATATAATTAATATATTAACAATTTAATCATGATATTTTATATTCCATTCGGTAGATTATGCATGTTGCATTTGATGTATTTGTTTCATGTAAAAAGACTTTTCATTATTTAATCAATATTAATATAAAAATATTTTAGATCGATACCACGAGATATCGAATTGATTAAAAAATTGCATGCATGACAAGTATAATCATACTGAAAAATATAATAATTAAATCGTTAAAATATTATCCATACAAAATTACATCAGTATTGTGTTACTTTAAATGACTATATTACATCGA
Organism: Gossypium raimondii; assembly: GCF_025698545.1. NCBI lineage: Eukaryota > Viridiplantae > Streptophyta > Magnoliopsida > Malvales > Malvaceae > Gossypium > Gossypium raimondii. The sequence continues at coordinate 50,620,581 of NC_068577.1, read as the reverse complement.
TAGCATTTTACAGTGGGTTTCTATTACTGTTTATTAAGGAGAAATCAATTTATGAGAAATTTATAAAAGCTTAATTGAGATATAGTAGTGAATAATTATGTAAGGTTATAACATACTTGGTATAAAGTTTTAATATTACCGAAATCAATCATAAAAGATGAAAGTGATTTATAAATAGTAAAACAAAATGCTTAGCTAAAAAGACAATGGTGATTAATATAACATTAGGAACAGATTTATTTATAATTATATATAGTATTATTAGGAATCATGTAAGCACCATTGATTTTAGAGGAAAACTTAGCACCTGGATTTGTTTAGTTTTATGCGTAGGTTGTAATAAGGAAATGAGAGGTGGATGTCGATAAAGCTTATAGATGATGTTTTAAACTATCATTTCGATATTGGATTTTACAGGAAAACTCTGGTAAAATTTCTATAAATTTAGTAAAAATCAACTAAACAAATTTGTTAAGAGAATTTATTATAGATCGAAAAGAGAATGATGATCATAGGTGACCCCTTGACATTGAACGTAGCACTCATTACGTGGAATACTGTTTATACTGGGTACTGGGTATTACAAAGAGAGTAAATACTCTTCTAAGATAAAATGCAAAGCAGGAGGAAATACAATGGCTTGTTAAAAGGAAATTGAGTCAATGAAGCACCAGTTAATTACTCGAGGAATGATGAGTGGTTGAAACTAATGTAACTGTTAGAGTTATGACCCAAATTCCTGTTAAAGAAATAATACAATGGTAAAATTAGGGGATCTATGGTGGGCTTAACGCCAACCACAAGTAAAATCCGTATAGAATTACTTTTCTTTTATTTGACATTTGTTGACACCATGTTTTTGAAAAAACGGGGTCGACTTGGGTTTTGACGAAAACAAAAAAAAAAAGGAGTCGCCACCAATCCTTTTTAATGAGGTGTGATTGGATCACCTCGAAAACTGGTTGTTTTTAATAAACGATTTGATTTTATTAAAACAAGAAGTTAGGTCTACGAAATTCAGAAAAACGGGTTCGGGAGTCAGTTACGCACGAGGAAGGATTAGCACCCTCGATACGCCCAAAATTGGTACCTAGTTGATTTCTTAATGTCTTAGTGTCGAAAAACTGAAAACTTTAAAGAGATTTAAAATACGATCCTTAAAAAAAAACTCGAATGGCATGGATTAAAATTCAAGAGGATATTTGGCCATTTGGTTAAACGAGAAATCAATACCCAGCACCTTAGGGCATGTTCCTCGAATTTCCAAACGCAAAACATTGCCTTATTTTGTAATTTTTTTGGAAAGGATATTAAGCCATTTGGTTGAACGAGAAAAATCGACACCCAGCACCTTAGGGCATGTTTTCTCGAATTTCCAAACGCAAAACATTGCCTTATTTTAAAATTTTAAAAGGATATTAAGCCATTTGGTTAAACGAGAAAAATCGACACCCAAAGACCTTAGGGCACGTTTTCTCAATTTCCAAACGCAAAACATTGTCTCAATTAGAAACATTTTCCTTTTGAAATATGGTATTTATATGCATAATGGAATAATGAATAAAATGATGTGACTAAAATAATATGAGCAAAAACAAATAATAAATAAATAAATAAACCTAATTCATCATGTATATACAATAACAAATAAATAAATAAATAAACTAAAACATAAAATGGGCATATAAATAAATAAATAAGTGAACAATAAATAAAACAAACAATAATAATAAAGTACATATATATATATATATAAGTTATAAAAATATGTACACGTATCTCCATAGATATATATATATTATAAAATGTATATAACGTATATATATAAATTATAAAGTACATAAAGTATAGAAGTATGCATGTATATAAATCAAAAATATGTATGTATATATATAATTAAATCTAAATTAAAATGTATAAATGAGCAAATAATAAATACGTAAACAATAATAATACAATAATAATAGCAATATGAAAAAATAATAATAATAGTGAAAGTAAAGGCAATATTATTAAAATTAATTAGTTTAATAGCAACAATAACAAAAAAGACTAATTTAAACTTAACACAGAAATTTGGTGGCAAATTCGCAAATAAATAAAAGAAAAGGACCCCATCGAGTACACGAATAACATGGAGGGACTAAATGAGGAAATATCCCCACCCTCTCCAAAACGCGCAGCTTCGTTAAGGACCAAATCGTAAGAAAGGTAAAATCTTGTGGCAAAAATAAAGAAGAAAGACCCGATTGCAAAAAGCCTCAAACGCGGAAGGACTGAAGGCATAAATAGCCCATTTTATCCAAAAACGCGCGGATCCTGGGCTTACAGGTCGGGTCGGACTCGGGTCATGCTGAATCAGCGCCATTTTGGCTCGAAGGCTTGCCCCAAAACGACGCCGTTTTGAGGGCCTATAAAAGCCTAGTTTTCCAAAAAAAAATCATTTGGCCCTCTTGTTTAAAAAAAAAGGTTTGAGAATTCTCTTCCCCTCCCCTCTTTCAGCCTAGGCTCCGGCCAATCGCCGCCGTGCCAGTCGCCGCTCACCAACGCCGGCGCCACCGTAGGCGGCGGTCAGTAAGGCGAAAAGTCGGGGTTTTTTTATCCCGTTTCAAAGGCCATTCGAAGATCAGGCTTTCACGGCCCTAAGGCTGAGAGAAGAAGCCCCAAACGTCACCTTCCTCGTCCATTTTCGATGACCCGAAGGACTCCGGCGACGTTACAAACACGGCGACTCCGGTATGTTTTCTCCTCTTTTTCTTATTTATTTATGTAAAAAAGTAAAAGAAAAGAAAATAAACAGAGAAGAAAAGAAAATCCATCGAAATGCTAAAAGAATCACCTTTTAAACTGTTTTTTATTTCTTGAAAGTGTTTTTTGTGTTCTTTTCCACCCCCAAAAACGTTACATTTTGTTTGGCTTTTATAGCCGAATGTATCACTATTCTCTCTCTTTGTTGTTGTTGTCCCTTTTTGATTGCTTGTAGGTGTTTGATGGCGGGCTACAAAGGCAGAGGGCATGGGCGTATGGGACGCGACGAATGATGGAGGCAAAAGGGTCTAGGATGTGGGGTACAGTGCCGGTGATGAAGGCCGAGGGTCTAAAGACCATAGATGCGGTGCTTAGGGTTTCGATTTCTGAAACCCTAGGCTGCCTTTGGTTTCAGAATTGGGCCTCGTTTTGGGATTAGGCAGGTTGGGCCTCGTTTTGGGCTCCGGGCTTGGGTTTAAGAGGGTTTTGGGTTAATTTTAGTTTGGGTTTGGGTTGTAATTGGGCCTGGGCAAAATGGCCTACAACAGCTGCCCCTCTTTGCTCGTTGTCGTGTAACGAGGACAGAGCAAAGACCAAGAAAAGCCAATTTTGCCCAGTCTCGCCTGTTATGGACTTGTTCTAGTGCTTCTCTTCGAGTAGCTTTATTTCAGTCCACTGTGGTTTGTTGCTTCGCTCTACTCAACTGCACTTCGGAGAGCTCTGACTTGTATCTTCAATCTTCTTCGCAGCAACTTCAGGGGGCGAGATTTGTGGTTTTAGTCTGCTCCACTGCAATGTCAAGGAGATAAGACTGGATGTGATCCACTCCACTGTAACCTCAGGGAGATAAGATCTCTGGCTTCAATCTGCTCCACTGTAACCTCAGGGAGATAAGATCTGAAATTCTTCGGTCTACTCCACTGTAACCTCAGGGAGATAAGACCTGATGCGATCTACTCTGCTGTAACTTCAGAGAGATAAGATCCCTCGTTTTAATCCGCTCCACTGTAACTTCAGGGAGATAGGATAGTGTCTTCGATTTGCTCCGCTGTAACCTCAGGGAGATAAGATCTGCAATTCTTCACTGATCTGTTCTCTGGGGAACTGGACCTATATAATGAACCTAATTATGCCTAATGATTAGGATGACATGAATTAAATGCTCCTAACTAGACATGTGTGAATGGTGTTTGCATGAATGCAAATTTTTTTTTTTAAGAATGATCACGCCTAGGCTGTCATTACTCGAAGTTTATTAAGGTCTTGTTACTGACGTGTTACAACACCTTCTTACTTGACTAACTTTTCTGAAGAAACATTTAGCCCGGTTGCCCCCACTGTAGATTTCAAAGTTTTAATCCATCGGGGCGTAAAATTTGTACCATCATATGGCTTTTCCTCAATCCTTTCCTATCACAATTCAAGGATACAAGATCTAAATCCTTCTAGTCCCTTACACCATTCCCAAGGTGTCGTACCAAAAACTTATGCGCAAATGAAGGTCCACTTCTCCGAGGTAATCTCTTCCTATTACCTGATGATCATCACCTGCTCGTTTATTTAAGCATTATCGCCAACCAGGCATCTTGTCAATCAACGCATTTGACAACAAAAAATCCACGGAGAAAGTCTAAATTTAGACTACTCCTTCCCAAATCTCCAACCTTTAAATTTTGTTGGTCCCATACAATAGTCCTGCTTCAGGCTCCTATATTATTTAGAAACTTTTCAGAGTAATATGCAAAACTTCTTTCGTGAAAGTTTTATTAGCCCATTAATCATTATTTCAATGCAACATGTTTTGCAAAAAGATCATAACAATGGATAATAATGAAGCTGGTTCTGATCATAACTCAAAAGAAATAAAACATCGCAGATAGCGAAAGAAAGATAACAAAGAAGTGGATTGAGAATGTGTATCTTCACAAAAAAATGTATTTGCAAGAATACACATATAAATAGAATAATAACCAGGTACTCCAGTTATCGCAGCTTGAATTTCTCTGTACAAACTTTCTGAATACCATTCTGAGCTTGACATGTGTTTAGGAGATCTGCAATACTTTGTCAATGCTCCAGGATGCCGCCTATCTTTTCTTGTTGGTTCAGGTAAAGCAAAATCATCATAAGCCCCCCGATCAAAATTTGATCCGCTCAAATCACCTCATGCCCCAATCCGATCAATACTTGAGCCGCCTTTTCCAGGTTTTCAACTCAAGCCCCCTTTGGTCTCAAGGTGCCCTTTGCGGGTTTTCACCCTGGCCTCTCCAAAGTTTTTTTATTTATTTTATTTATTTTTTATTTTTTTATTTTTTAGGAAGCAAAGTGCCATTTGCAGGTTTTCACTTTGGTTCCATTTTTTCAAGTGAAGTATTTCTTGACGGAGTCTGCGTTTGCAGGGTTTGGCAAACTTTTGCCATCCATCTCACATAGGATCAAAGCCCCACCGGAAAAGGCCTTCTTTACAACATAAGGACCTTCCCAATTTGGCACCCACTTTCCTCTCGAATCTTTTTGCATGGGGAGAATCTTTTTTAGCACTAAGTCTCCTTCACGAAACTCTCTAGGGCGGACCTTTTTATTATAGGCTCGCATCATTCGTTTCTGGTACATTTGCCCATGGCGAATAGCTCTTAGCCTCTTTTCTTCTATTAAGTTCAACTGATCGTACCGAGATTGGACCCAATCAGCTTCGTCCAACTGCAGTTCAGATAGCACCCGTAGAGAAGGGATTTCAACTTCAATGGGTAATACCGCCTCCATTCCATATACCAGAGAAAAGGGTGTTGCCCCGGTAGAAGTTCTAACAGATGTTCGATAGGCAAGGAGAGCAAATGATAATTTCTTATGCCAATCCTTGTAAGTTTCAGTCATTTTCCCCATAATCCTTTTTATATTCTTATTGGCCGCCTCCACTGCACCATTCATTTTTGGACGATACGGCGATGAGTTATGATGTTTGATCTTAAATTGGCTGCAAACCTCAGCTATTGTGCTATTATTCAAATTTAACGCATTGTCGGATATGATTTTCTCAGGCATTTCATATCGACAAATAATCTCCTTTTTCAAGAATTTGCTGACTGATGACTTCGTGACATTTGCGTATGAAGCAGCTACCACCCACTTGGTAAAGTAATCAATGACCACGAAGATGAAGCGATGCCCATTAGAAGCCTTTGGTGATATTGGCCCAATAACATCCATACCCCACATGGAAAATGGCCAAGGAGAAGTCATGACGTGAAGAGGTGAAGGAGGCGCATGTATTTTGTCTCCGTAAATTTGGCATTTGTGGCACTTCTTGGCATAATCAATGCAATCTCTTTCCATGGTGGGCCAATAGTACCCAAATCTCATGATCTGTCTGGCCATCGTAAAACCATTGGCATGCGTCCCACAAATACCCTCATGTACTTCCTCCAAAATTTTCTTGGCTTCCACAGTATCCACACATCTTAACAGTACTTGATCCTTCCTTCTTTTGTATAATACTTCCCCATCTAAGACATATTCGATGGCTAATCTCCTCAGAGCTCTTTTGTCATTCTCTGTTACTTGATTAGGGTACTCTCGATTCTTTACATACTGTAGGATACTCTGATACCAAGGACAATCATCTTTTCCCTCCTCCTCAATGTTACAGCAATGAGCTGGGGTCTCATAGATACTCATCTGAATAGGCCTCATTGCCTCAACTTTATTCACCTGAATCATCGAAGCTAGAGTAGCTAAGGCGTCAGCCATTTGGTTTTCCTCCCGTGAGAGGTAACAGAAGGTGATATCGTCAAACTTATTGGCCAATTCGAGAACCAGTTTTCTATAACCAATTAGCTTAGGATCTCTAGTCTCCCACTCCCCTTTGAGTTAGTATATCACTAATGTCGAATCCCCGTATACTCTCAGCGCTTTGATGTTCCGTTCAATGGCTGCACGAATGCCCATAATACATGCTTCATATTCTGCCATATTATTCGTACAATCGAAGTCCAACTTGCTAGCAACAGGATAATGATCTTCACTTGGGGATACCAAGACTGCCCCAACCCCATTACCCGTAGCATTTGAAGCTCCATCAAAATTTAACTTCCATACGTGATCCATTTGAGGATTTTCTTCAATGTTCGCCACATACATCAAGTCCTCGTTTGGAAAATCGAAATTCAAAGATTCATAGTCCTCCAAGGCTCTACTAGCTAGGAAATCGGCTATTGCACTTCCTTTTATGGCCTTCTGACTGACATATACTATATCAAATTCTGAGAGCAAGATCTGCCATCTAGCCATTCTCCCGTTCAAAGCAGTCGATTCCATCATATACTTTAAAGGATCTAACTTTGAAATCAGCCAAGTCGTGTGATACAACATATACTGCATTAGTCTTCGGGTTGCCCAGATTAGAGCACAACACAACTTCTCAATTGATGAGTACCTCATTTCGCAATCGGTAAATTTCTTACTGAGATAGTATATTGCCCTTTCTTTCTTTCCCGTCTCATCATGTTGGCCCAATACGCATCCCATGGAATTCTCCAACACTGTTAGATACAATATCAATGGCCTATCTGGACTTGGCGGTGATAGGACTGGAGTATTAGCCAAGTACTGCTTTATCTTATCAAAAGCCCTCTAACACTCTTCATCCCATTCACCCGGATTATGTTTCTTTAAGAGCCGAAACACTGGATCACATTTCTCCGTCAGTTGTGAGATGAACCTAGCGATGTAATTCAACCTCCCTAGGAAACCTCGTACCTCCTTCTGAGTGCGCGGGGGAGGTAAATCTCGTATTGCTTTTACTTTGTCTGGGTCAACCTCGATCCCCTTTTTGCTAACTATGAAGCCTAATAACTTCCCTGATCTGGCTCCAAACGTGCATTTTACCGGGTTAAGCTTGAGCTGAAATTTCTTTAATCTCAAAAATAACCTTTTCAAGACCTGAACATGCTCTTCTTCCGTTCTAGACTTCACAATCATATCATCAACATAGACTTCGATCTCTTGGTGCATCATGTCGTGAAACAAAGTCACCATAGCTCTTTGATACGTTGCTCCCGCATTCTTCAATCCGAAGGGCATTACTTTGTAACAAAATGTTCCCCATAATGTAATGAATGTGGTTTTCCTCATGTCTCCAGGATGCATCTTTATTTGATTGTATCCCGAGAAACCATCCATGAAAGAAAACAATGAATAGCCCGCCGTGTTATCTACCAAAGTATCAATGTGAGGTAGTGGAAAATTGTCCTTCGGACTAGCCTTGTTCAAATCCCTATAATCCACACACATTCGTACCTTTCCATCTTTTTTGGGAACAGAGACGATGTTGGCTACCCAATCCAATACTTGACCTCTTGTAAGAATCCAAATATCGAATTGTCTTTTGACTTCTTCTCTTATTTTTAACACAATGTCAGGTCTCATTCTCCTGAGCTTCTGCTGAACGGGTTTACAATCCTCCTTTATGGGCAGACGATGCACCACAATGTTAGTACTTAGCCCAGGCATATCTTGGTACGACCACGCGAAAACATCTTTGAACTCTCGGAGTAAATTAATGAGGTCTTGCCTTGTCTTTGCAGTGATTTCAGTTCCAATTTTCACCTCTTTTCCATCCTCTAGGCTCACTATTTCTAATGATTCCCTATGAGGTAGGATCTGTTTATCCTCTTGTTCCATCATTCTTAACAAGTCCGGGGACGCACCATAATCTTCGTCATCTTCAAAGTCGTGAGATCCCTCCAAACACATTTCTTGCTCAAAAATGGGCTCCGTGTTTGAAGCAGCGTCACTCATGTCATTGATATCTGGAGACCTATGAGGGCATATCAAAGAATATACCAAGAATATATAAATGTATAAATAAATATTTGTGCAAAAGAGTTACAAATGAAAGAATTATTTGTAAGTCAATCAATCAAATGGAAAGAAAAAAATGACTGATCGAGATGAATGTAGATATGTATTTCATTAAAATAATGATATTTAGGCACAAGGCCTATTTCACAAAAGATTTCATATCGTTCCTAGGCCAAAAACAACAGGAATGTTTTGAGTATTAATCTGAATAAGCCCTAAAGACTACGGGGATTTCTTCAGCAGTCCAATTGTTTAGCTCGCTCCCCGGCTCATAAGGGCAGATCTCCAACAAGGCCGTTTTTTCCACTGCATCTATAGCGTTGATATAAACATTTTCCAACATTCCTTCAATGCCTTTGCTACCGGACACTCCACACTCAGAATGAATAAATCCTCCCGATACAAAAGATGCAGATATGTGGGGAAAGGTTAAAGGCTCCCACTTAGCTTCATATCCGTTCAAACGTGCCCTTCTTTTTTCTTGTCTCTTCTCTACTTCTTTCTTCTTCTGCTTCATGTCTGGCTTGTATCCTAAGCCAAAACTATCGAACTTTTCCTTCAGCATTGGTGCTTCAATCCTTCCCTGAAGATGTTTTCCCAATCCTTTCCCTGGTGAGGCTCCACTTCCTACCATCAATCGCAACCCCATTTTGGTGGTCCTGGATATTTTCGGTACTGGAATTCTACTTTCTTTCGCAATAAACATCGCATTCACAAATTCTAACGACCGAAAAGAACATTCCAGTGCCTCATCGTTGATGTCCACATAAGGTGCATCACTAGTCATCATTGCGATAATATCCTCCTCTGCATCAATTGTTACCAACCGGTCCTCCGATACCAACTTCACCTTCTGATGTAATGATGAAGGTACTGCCCCGGCTGAGTGTATCCACGGTCTTCCCAATAGACAGTTGTAGGAAGGCTTAATATCCATTACCAAGAAGTCCACCTCATAAGTGATTGGGCCAATCCTTAATGGTACCTCAATTCTCCCCATAACCTTATTTTCTGTTCCATCAAATGCCCTTACTATGCTCTGGCATGCTTTCATGTGCGAACTGTCTATTGGTAATCGACTAAGAGTGGACAAAGGCAATACATTTAGTGCAGATCCATTATCAACCAAGGCCCCCGGGAGTGTGTACCCTTTGCATCGGACAGTAACATGCAGGGCTTTAGTCGAACCTCTTCCTCCGGATGGTATTTCATCATCATTGAAGAAGATAAAATTGTCAGCGCCAATATTGTTGATCAACCGATCCAGCTTGTTTACCGAAATATCGTCAGCTACATATGTTTCGTTTAGCACCTTCAAAAGTGCATTCCGGTGTACTTCTGAGCTTAGGAGCAAAGCTAATACAGAAATACGGGCTGGCTGTTTGTGCAGTTGCTCCACAACACTGTATTCACTATGTTTCAGAAACTTCAAAAACTCCTTTGCCTCCTCTTCTTTTATTGGTTCATTAACCAATAGCTCAACTTCTACTGCTTTCCCTTTCCTCTGTTCTTTCTTCCAATCCTCTTCCCTGGACGACTCTGCTGGAGCATCATATCTTTTTCCATTGCGCGTGTAAGAACCTATTTCCTGATTTCTCTCTGCCTCTCTTCCCAAAATGGTCACATTACACCCGTAATTCCACGGCACCATTTTGTTATCCCTATAAGAGAAATTTGATGGTTTATGGATTACAATTTTCGGTGTTACCTGAGCCCTAGCCTCATTACCCTTAGGGCGTGAGATAATGACCACAGGATGATTTATTTTTGGAGCCTTTATTCCTAACTCTGTTGCGCATATGTTCCTTCTTTCCTCCGTATCTTCATAAAACCTCATCTCCTTGTTATCCATCATGCTTTGAACCAAGGCCCTGAATCCTTCACATTCTTGGATTTCGTGCCCCGTTTTATGGTGGAATTCACAATAATTTCCGGTCTCGTACCCCTTCTCAAAATCTGAAGTAACTAACCCTCTCTTTGCCATCTCTTTCCAGACCAATTTCAATGGATTTTTTACTTCAGCAATGTCAGTCTTGACTTCTTCTCCCGTACCTTCGCTCACCATATTCACCCCCTTATCAGCGTGATTAGGTAACGAATTTTCTGTGTTAGGTGAGTCGTCGAGTTTGACAACACCTAATTTGATAAGTCCTTCTACTACCTTCTTGAAAGCAGTACAATTTTCTATTGAGTGCCCAGAAATTCCCGCATGATAATCACATTGCGCGTTCGTATCATACCATTTTGGATACGGGGGTTGTAGAGGGCTCAAGTAACGAGGAGCAACAACATGTGCATTGAATAAAGTCTGATACAACTCCTTGTATGACATCGGGATTGGCGTGAATTAAGGCTTTTCAGTAGTTTGCCTAACTCCCGACTCTTGTCTTGATGATCTCTGTTGATTGGCAACCACTTTCTTTGGTTGATTCACGGTAATTGACCTACCATAGGTATTCACATTATTCACTTCATTTTCTCTTTTCCTCGGGGCTACCCTCTTATTATTCTCTCCTCCATCTATTTTTCCACTTTTAATGGCATGCTCAATCATTTCACCATTCATGATTATAACCGAGAAATCTTTTGAAGCGCTTCCCAACATGTGAGTGATGAACGGAGCTTTCAATGTATTAATAAAAAGCGTCGTCATCTCTTTTTCCAAAAGCGGTGGTTGCACCTGAACCGCCACCTCTCGCCACCTCTGCGCATACTGTCTAAAGCTTTCATTCGATTTCTTCTCTAAATTCTGCAGAGTTATCCTGTCAGGCATCATTTCTGAAACGTGATTGTATTGTCTCAAGAAAGCCTGTGCTAAATCCCTCCAAGCAGCAATTTTGTCTCGGCTCAGCTGATTGTACCACTTTGACGCCGCTCCCGTAAGACTTTCCTGAAAGCAATGTATTAATAATGGATCATTATTAATATACCCCGTCATTCTTCTGCAAAACATAGTAATATGGGATCCTGGGCAACTGGTCCCGTTGTATTTCTCGAATTCCGGCATCTTAAATTTGTAAGGGAGTACCAAGTCCGGAACCAAGCTCAGATCTTTTGCATCTATTCCATGATAGCTTTCAATGCTTTCTATTGCCCTAAACTTCTCTTCTATCCATTTCCATTTCTCCTCAAATTGTTTTGGAAATTCCTCCTTCGCCTTGTCCTTTTCAACCACCTCATCAAGATCTGGGACAACAATATTATTCGGGCTATCACCGGGATTAGAACCCGCTCCGGGTTGAAAATTCATTGGGATTGAAGCATCGCCTTGGAACTGTTGGGGCCTAACCGACACAGAAGGTCTCCGCGGATGCGGCTCAGGGTGAACTTGCGCGTGCGGAGGCGTGAAACCTGGAGGATAAAATGGTTCACCATTGTTTTCTTCTTCATTAATAATCACAGGCCCTTTCCCCTTATCTACTCCCTTCAATAATTGTGTCATTTTAATTATCAGATCATTTTGAGAGTCCTCCATCTTTTGCACCATGTCACGCTGAATCTTTTCTATTTGCTCTTTCATTTGCGCCTGCAACTGGTCTTGCATTTCCTTTTGAAGTCGCTCTAGCTTCTCCAACTTTTGATCCATAATTTTTGATTGAGCACGGGTACCGTAACAATGTTCAGTTGGTAAGTTTTTGTTGGATTCCAGGATAACTGCCATAATTTTAATTAATTAGGGCTCCCTTTTTTTAAAAAAAATTTCAATGCATATGATAAAATGTAATGAGGATGAATGAATGCAAAAGAGGCATCGATTCTAATTCAATTTCATTAGAAAAAACTCAACTAGAAAACGAATTTCTTTTACATAAAGTGGATTACATATACGACTTTGCCTTTATGCTCAAAGCCTTAACTTTTCTAAGGAGCCAAGCTAACTCCTGACCTCGACTTGATTCCGATTCATATTTTAAACTCAATACATCAGCCTGAACTGCTAAAGCTTGCAAATGATCAGCTACTTCCCGAATTTGAGTTATGGCTGCACCCATCACGTAATCTCTATCTCTAATCTGATTTTGAGAATGATGGAGCTGCTCTTGGCATTGTTCGTTACACCTCTTAAGAAGCTCCACCCGTAGTTCAGAATTTTGCAATGCGTCTTCAAATTCTTCTATTCTTTTCTTCAACTCTTCCATCTTACTCAAACTTGCTTTTAGCTCGATCACAGAGTTGCGACTACGGCACAAGTGAAGCGACCTTTCTAACTCTGCTACCCGACCTTTTAACATTGCTTCTTCATTTTGGCATTCTAATAAACTTTTATCCAAGGCACTCTCTCGAGCTCGGGCATCTTGAAATTTCTCTTCCTACTGACCAGCTTTGGTCTTTTCTTCATTGATTTCCTGTTTCCATTGTTCCGACGTTTTTCCCAAACCTGCAGTTCGCATTGACAAACGCAGCCTCTTATAATTCATTTTTAAACTGTCTAAATCCTCTTCCGCCTTATTCTTCCCTTTTCTTAACTTTTCCGCTTCCAACCTGTGGATATCAACATCTAGTCCCAAACGCATCTTTTCCTCTTCTAGCTGTTCTATCCTCTTTCCAAACTCTGAACTTCTTTTTTCAAAGTCTTGTTTGATGATCTCTAATTCTGAAGGGACTACTCGTAAATGCTCTTCTATAGAATAACCACATTTTTCTCTGGGCCTTGAGATGTTATCATTGATCCTATTACTCCGCCACCCGTGATACTCAGGAGTTGTTGTTGCTCCTACGGTAATTCTTCTTATCCGGTGAATTTGTTTCCAAGCATTCCACATTTCTCGAATTTTCCCCCTGTAGTTGTTACCTTTATAAGAAAACTCACACTCGGCTAGCCCTTGTGTTGTTGGTACGAACTGTCTTGACATATATTGTCTTAACACGAGCAGAGGGGCATATCCGACAACTCCCCAAATTCCAAGCAGAGGGACCCAGTCAAAGTCCCCACATCGGTACAAAATCTCATCGGGCACCATCCAAGAAGCTCTCCATTCGACATCTTCATCTCGTAGATTTTGCAGGATCGTCATCCACTTTTCCTCTGTGATGTCATCGCGTCTTGGTGTCGCTGCTAATTCCTTCAAAGGCGAATAATTTTCTGAGAAAATTTGATAAGAAAATTTATCCACCTTCCAGAAATGGCTATGAAACCAAACTAACAGGAGTTGTGCACAACCAATGAATCTTCCCTCCCCCGTTCTTCGACAGGCACTCAAAGATCTGAACGTTTCGGCTAAAATTGCTGGAACGGGTGTGACCCTCCTATCAAGTTGATCAAACAAATCAGTAACGGCTTCATCTATATGCCCCAACGTTTTAGGAAAAATAACCAGCCCGTACATACTCAAAGCAAAAACATCGACTTTCTTCTTCGTATCAGGGTGTGCCAAAATCTGATCTCGCAAACTTCTCCAAGTGATACATCTGTTTTCCCCCTTTTGCTTGATTCGTGCGGTGACCCATTGCTCACTCATTCCGGTAATTCTTGTTAACTTCTTTGTAAAAGTCAAAACATTAGCAGCTCTACAGTAAATTTTATCCACTTGGACTCTTGGACAACGAAGCAAAGTTGTATACTCCTCCACAGTAGGCATCAAGTCCACCTCCCCAAATGTGAAGCAGCTATAAGCGGAATTCCAAAATTGGGCCAGAGCTCGAAATAGATGTTCATCTACACTGATATCAAGCAAGAAGGGTAAATCACCATAATTATAGTAAAACAATTGTTTGACTTCATCATCCCACTGAGCCCAAATTTCTCTCAACTCCTGAAGGTTGTTCTGAGTCACATTGATGCTAGTGTAATCCCATAACTCTGATGCATACCCCATTGTCAGACTGTCACCTTTCTCGAGTTGTGACCTTTCTGACCATATTCGGATAACCGCATTGTTTTCCACCTTGTTAAGAAATTCACTTTCCATGATTGGCTTTTCTACCTAGCAACCGAATATGAATCAACGCCTTCTATAATGAAATGCCATGTAGACAAAAATACCATGCAGTCAAAACAAAATAATAAGTCAGCACCAAAATTAAAATCTGATACAAGCAAGGAATAATAGAGCACCTGTTTGGATATCTACCAGGGGTTCGAAGTAGTTCTATCTAGGGTGGGGTTCCTAGGGTTCACTACATGTGTTTTGGTTCTAAAGTAAGGGTACCCGAACCAGCAGATTCCTCGATCTTCACCCATTATAGGCTCATATAGACCGAGTTCAATTCAGGGGAATACATTTCCCTATGGCTGCGCGGAGATGAAAATCTCACGAAGACATAGGTACGGATGTATCCCGAAAGCGATCCACTATCCTGCACGGAGGTGAAAACCTCACGAAGGACTAGCTTCTCACTCCCACTTAAAAGGTGTGACCAACGGTCATGCAATGCAATGCAAAAAGATACTAAAATTTTAACAAACAGAGCAGTTATAAACCACAATGACGCAAATTATAATGAAGAATGAAATGCCATGAAAGGATCGTAAATTTAAACCAAAATTTCAATTTTCGACAAAAAGACAAAAAGTAATCAACTCGTGGCTCGACTCACTCATTTTGAGAAGTCCCCAGCGGAGTCGCCAAGCTGTTGACACCATGTTTTTGAAAAAACGGGGTCGACTTGGATTTTGACGAAAAAAAAAAAAAGGAGTCGCCACCAATCCTTTTTAATGAGGTGTGATTGGATCACCTCGAAAACTGGTTGTTTTTAATAAACGATTTGATTTTATTAAAACAAGAAGTTAGGTCTACTGAAATTCGTAAAAACGGGTTCGGAGTCGATTCATACGAGGAAGGATTAGCACCCTCGATACGCCCAAAATTGGTACCTAGTTGATTTCTTAATGTCTTAGTGTCGAAAAACTGAAAACTTTAAAGAGATTTAAAATACGATCCTTAAAAAAAAACTTGAATGGCATGGATTAAAATTCAAGAGGATATTTGGCCATTTGGTTAAACGAGAAATCGATACCCAGCACCTTAGGGCATGTTCCTCGAATTTTCAAACGCAAAACATTGCCTTATTTTGTAATTTTTTTGGAAAGGATATTAAGCCATTTGGTTGAACGAGAAAAATCGACACCCAGCACCTTAGGGCATGTTTTCTCGAATTTCCAAACGCAAAACATTGCCTTATTTTAAAAATTTAAAAGGATATTAAGCCATTTGGTTAAACGAGAAAAATCGACACCCAGCACCTTAGGGCACGTTTTCTCAATTTCCAAACGCAAAACATTGCCTCAATTAGAAACATTTTCCTTTTGAAATATGGTATTTATATGCATAATGGAATAATGAATAAAATGATGTGACTAAAATAATATGAGCAAAAACAAATAATAAATAAATAAATAAACCTAATTCATCATGTATATACAATAACAAATAAATAAATAAATAAACTAAAACATAAAATGGGCATATAAATAAATAAATAAGTGAACAATAAATAAAACAAACAATAATAATAAAGTACATATATATATATATATATATATATAAGTTATAAAAATATGTACACGTATCTCCATAGATATATATATATATATTATAAAATGTATATAACGTATATATATAAATTATAAAGTACATAAAGTATAGAAGTATGCATGTATATAAATCAAAAATATGT
Organism: Gossypium raimondii; assembly: GCF_025698545.1. Taxonomy (NCBI): domain Eukaryota; kingdom Viridiplantae; phylum Streptophyta; class Magnoliopsida; order Malvales; family Malvaceae; genus Gossypium; species Gossypium raimondii. The sequence goes on along the minus strand of NC_068577.1, from coordinate 50,604,357 downwards.
ATGTATATATATAATTAAATCTAAATTAAAAATGTATAAATGAGCAAATAATAAATACGTAAACAATAATAATACAATAATAATAGCAATATGAAAAAATAATAATAATAGTGAAAGTAAAGGCAATATTATTAAAATTAATTAGTTTAATAGCAACAATAACAAAAAAGACTAATTTAAACTTAACACAGAAATCTGGTGGCAAATTAAATAAAAGAAAAGGACCCCATCGAGTACACGAATAACATGGAGGGACTAAATGAGGAAATATCCCCACCCTCTCCACAACGCGCAGCTTCGTTAAGGACCAAATCGTAAGAAAGGTAAAATCTTGTGGCAAAAATAAAGAAGAAAGACCCGATTGCAAAAAGCCTCAAACGCGAAAGGACTGAAGGCGTAAATAGCCCATTTTATCCAAAAACGGGCGGATCCTGGGCTTACAGGTCGGGTCGGACTCGGGTCATGCAGAACGGCGCCGTTTTGGCCTGAAAGGCTTGCCCCAAAACGACGCCGTTTTGAGGGCCTATAAAAGCCTAGTTTTCCAAAAAAAAATCATTTGGCCCTCTTGTTTAAAAAAAAGGTTTGAGAATTCTCTTCCCCTCCCCTCTTTCAGCCCAGGCTCCGGCCAATCGCCGCCAGTGCAGTCGCCGCCACCACGGCCACGCACACTCATCGGCTACCATGCTGCTGCCAGAGGTAAGCGCGGTCAAGAAGGTGAAAAGTCGGGGTTTTTTTTATCTCGTTTCAAATGCCATTCGAAGATCGGGCTTTCACGACCCTAAGGCTGAGAGAAGAAGCCCCAAACGTCACCTTCCTCGTCCATTTTCGATGACTCGAAGGACTCCGGCGACGTTACAAACACGGCGACTCCGGTATGTTTTCTCATCTTTTATCTTATTTATTTATGTAAAAAAGTAAAAGAAAAAGAAAAATAAACAGAGAAGAAAAAGAAAATCCATCGGAAATGCTAAAAGAATCACCTTTTAAACTGTTTTTTTATTTCTTGAAACTGTTTTTTTGTGTTCTTTTTCCAGCCGAAAAAACGTTACATTTTGCTTCGGCTTTTATAGCCGAATGTATCACTATTCTCTCCTGCTGTTGTTGTTGTCCCTTTTTTTGATTGCTTGTAGGTGTTTGATGGCGGGCTACAAAGGCAGAGGGCATGGGCAGATGGGACGCGACGAATGATGGAGGCAGAAGGGGTCTAGGATGTGGGGGTATGGCGCCGGTGACAGAAGGCCGAGGGTCTAAAGACCATAGATGCGGCGCTTAGGGTTTCGATTTTTGAAACCTTAGGCTGCCTTTGGTTTCAGAATTGGGCCTCGTTTTGGGATTAGGCCGGTTGGGCCTCGTTTTGGGCTCCGGGCTTGGGTTTAATAGGGTTTTGGGTTAATTTTAGTTTGGGTTTGGGTTGTAATTGGGCCTGGGCAAAGTTTTTAGTTTGGGTTTGGGTTGTAATTGGGCCTGGGCAAAATGGCCTACAACAACATTGATTGCACAAGTAGAATCAATATAGAACTACTCTTCTTCTATTTGACATTGATTATAATAAGGTTTTTCAGCCTTTAAATAGATGTAGTCAGAACTCCTCTTGTATCGTTTGATTTTTAACACTAGTGAATTTTCTTCTCCTCTACTTACGGTTTTTTCTCGAAAGGGTTTCCACGTAAAATCAGTGTATTTTATTTTTCTTTCTTGCGGTCGTTCTATATTGCCATTATCGACGTTCAATTTTACAGGAACTTCCCACACTTAGACAAGGAATCCATAATGGAGGGGGATGAGGAGGCTTGGAACTCGTCAACAATGGAATCAAACTAAACCTAATAGCTTCTTTCAAGGTGAGGAGACCTTGTATGAAGTTGAGATCTTTAGGCTTATTCAATTGGTGGGTTGGTGGTCCATCAGGTAGGTTAGTGAAGATGATCCAAGGTTCAAAGTATGGGGATAGTACCTATTCACACTACTTTGGTTTCGCCTTAACATGCTCCATGTCCAAGGGATAGGGATAGTACTAGCAATGTTTGCACATTCAGTTCTATATCGTTCCTAGGATCATCCCTTTTTTGTGCTAAGCATTATTGTAGTGGTTATACTTGATGTTTTATCTTACTATTAAACAATTTTTGGCATTCTCAACACACCTATAAGAGAAACTACGAAATTATTTCAGAAAATCTTTAGAGATATTCTTATTATTTATAACTTGATTCTAGAAGTTTAGAGAAATTACGAAATTACCCTACTAATAATTTTGAGAAAATTTTTTTGATTTGAAACGAGCCCACACACGATAGACGTGAGCTTAAGAATAATGGAGAAGACTACTTGGTGAAAGTGTTCATCATAGATGAATCATAAAGGTACGATTTTGATTAAGTGTTTATTACTTTAGATAACATAACCAAGTTCTTATTTTTGAAAAAATTAAAACTATGATTTTCCTTTAAACCTATTTTTTGATGTGTTTTCTAAACCCGATTTTCCAACAGGGCCACCTTAAATGTACTAGATTTCGAGATTTATTTGGCATTAGAAGACCCCCAATCAACCTCAGTATGAACGTTCGCGCGAGTTTTTTTCTTTCAACCGTACTAGAATAGTTGTTGAAATGTGAGAAATCATCTTCTAACCATTTCATATCTATCCGGTTACTACTAAACTTGTCTGGCATCTTGCCTAATAGTTAGTGGCAAATTGCACTTCAATCACCAACGTGCACTACCTCGTAACAAGTAGTCCATTAACTGGTAGATTGAGTTGTAATGCCACCTCCTCAAGTGTAATAGTATATTCACCACCCGAAAGATAGAATGTGTGTCTCGGGTCTCCACTTTTCTAGCAAAGCACTAATAAGTGCAGGTTCCAATTTAGTCCCGCCGAGCATACGGACACGTGCAAGAATCTCGTCTCTTCTAAGTGTACACTTAGATTGTGTATATATGTTTTGATAATCTAATCTTTGTCTTAATTATATAAACATAAAAGAGATGAGATGAGAGAATATATGAATGGGATTGAATGAAAAAGTTTAAAAATGTATAGAAAAAAAAAAGGGATCATTGAGTTGGTTTTAACAGTGGTTCCCAATGTATCTCTGCCTCTCCCAAAATCGAGTTATTTCCATAATTTTAAAAGAATTAATTTCTTTAATCTAAATCCCAAATTAATTTTAAAAAACTACGTATTTACCAAATAAAATTTTGTTTTCATTCATGATATTTCATTTATTGGTTAAAATGATTTAAAAAGAAAAAAAAATACAATTCCAAACTGAGAACACTTTGAAAAAGAAAACCCTACATAAACTCCATGGAAGGGGTTAACCTAACCCTCACAACACCTCGACGTTTCCATAACTCATACATGGACATATGAAACGCATCGAAATCAATGGGGGGAGTATGCCATTGGAAATGTTTACGAACTCTCAGCGCATTGCTTTGTAGCATCGCGAACTCTTCGTTGCTTATTCCTTGAAGTATTTTCTTCAAAACCGGGATATCGATATGGTGAACCACGACCGAGAAGCTTTTCCAGTTCAATATATCGGTGAACGGTAGGTCGTAATGGTTGGCTAAAATTATAGGGACGCAACCATAGAATAGAGCGTCGGCCACGCGCGCCGTGTTTACCTCAAAGCCTTTGACATGGATGCAAAACTTGCTTCCGAGGAATTGCTCGTAGTATGGGGTGTTGAGGCGGCCGAAGTGGGCGAAAATTTCAGTGTCATTTTCCCACACTTTGAGAAGAGCTATTCGTACCGGAGAGTTCACTGCTCCGGCGAAAAATGCAAGCCTCTTCCTATAAATATAGTTTTCATTTATGTTAATACCAAATAATGAATTTAACTAATTACGGGAGTACAGTGCGCCTTACCTCTGCGATGTAAGAAGGTTGGGAGGGTCGCCTCCTCGAGGCCAAACTTGAGGCAGAGAAGCATCCTTGTGAGGAAGATACGATGAGGGAAAATAAGTTGAAGAGCAAACGAGTTGAATAACATTGAGTCTTGCTACGAACGCCTTCTTAAATGCAATCTTTCCTATAGAATGGCAAGCAACATAGAAATGATCGGCTCCACCGGTCCGATTCCAGTAAGGATATTTAAGGGTAATATTGGAGATATAATTCTGAACGAAATCGGGGATGCCGTGAACATCGATCCTGGGATCGCTCCTCATAGAAGAGATGGAGAAAGGCATGTAGAAAAGATGGGCTTCATTGGGATCTTTGGTGACGAAATGGGATTCCATCAAAGCTTTCTTGAACATCAGCTCGCTTGCGTAGTTGCCTTTGCAGTCAGTATCCGGAGGCAATAACACATTTGCAAAAGGATCATCTTTGCTGTGAGGATAAACATAGATCTTCAAGCTTTTGTTCATTTGTTTGTAGTCTTGTAAGAAGATATCACCATCATGGTAGGCTTCTTTATTATTTGTATCATTTCCTGAATTTTTTTTAAAAACAAAACATAATTGAATGAGTATAATAATTTTTCGATATATTTAATTAATTTATACAAGAAATCACATCTAAAAAATTCATATTCATACCATCAATTAGGCCGAAAATATTTCCAAGAAGCCATTGACTCGCCCTAGACAGACGAGCAGTTCTGGAAGGATCAGCAAACAAATTATCATTATCATCTTCATTATCTTCAAATGGAACGATGGGGAGATTACTGGTTTGATCAATATTATTAATCAAAGAAGGCAAAGTTTGAAGGTAAAGAGTGGTTTGGGAATGGGTTTTAGTGACATTTGCAGTTGTGGAAATGTAAATGAAAATGAGAAGAAGTGTAGTTAGCGCTAAACTTATTGGTAAAAAATAGAAAAACCCTTTGAATGTTGCTGGGAATCGATGCTGAAATATTTGGTAAACCAAGGAAGATGATTGCTTCCCCATTAAGAACCCAGATTTTTCCTAATGAATATTTTTCTGAATGAATGAGTTTAATATAGTTTATTTGATGATTTAATTTACAGGTTAATTGATAGTTCCATTCATTCAAAGGGAAAAAAAACGTGGTTTATGAGGATGCTTTCAACCATTGTTTTTCACTGATTTATGCAAAGGGTTTTTTCTTCTTCAAATTATTTTTAGAACGTATCTTTTATTATATCCTGCATAAAATCATTTTCAATAATAAAATATATATTTTTGGAATAATAAAATCGACAACTAGTATTTAAATTATACGTATTTAAATGTAAACTATTCTTTTTTGCTTCTTTCTTTCTTTTGTTTTGAGCTTTTAGAAAAAAAGTTAAATGTCATCAATTTTCAGAAAAGGAAATAATTTAATTTCAACATGGATTAATCAAATCCATTTCAATACCTTTTTTTTTTGTTTGTTTAATTTGTTTCTTTGTCCAACTTCAATTCTCAGTCCATTCATGAGAAACCATTATTAAAATATGCCGAAGAAAATATGCTTAACTATGTCGGAAGTAGACCTATGGGTCGGGTCAGGCCTTACTAAAATTTTAATTTCATTTGTTAGGCTCGACTCGGCCCGACCCGAAATTAGACTTAAAATAATGTCTAAATTTGGTCCGAATAGAAATGTTAAAATTCGGATTCAACTCGGTCCGATCGAATTAATTCTTTTTATATAAATTTTTTTTAAATATATAATACATTAAAAATAAAAAAATTATTAAAATAAATATTTCTCAACAAATTAAAAATAAATTAAAAAAATATTTATACTCAAATAGCACTAATACAATCAGTGTAACTTAACAAGCAAATGTCTCTAAAATAGTAACAAAATTAGCAATAAAATAATAGTTATACAATAACCAAATTAATAATAACAACAAAATGATAGAAACATAATAGTGAAATGGTAGCAAAATAGTAAAAAAAACAACAAGAAAATAGCAGCAAAATAGCAAGAAAACAGTAAAAAAATTATCTTTTTGCTAATTCAGGTCGAGCCGGGCCTTGGCCAAAAAAGCCTTACTTGAGGCTTGACCTGTTTTTTTAAACCGGCCTTATTTTTTGCCCAAGCTCATTTTTCAGGCCTAAATTTTTGCCCAAACCCTCCCACTTTTCGGCCAGGTCTTTGGCGACAGGTCTACTCGAAAGTAATAATTTCTAGGGTAAATTACACCCATGGTCATTAAACTATTAGTAGTTTACGCTTTGATCATCAAGTTTCAAAAAGCTACGCTTTGGTCCAAGCAAAGTTCAAAGATTGGTATGGTGAATCAGTCCCCATCGACGAGTAAAAAAACATACATTGGATCCAAGTCAATTTGGTGGTCAATGTCGATGATCAGAGAAGAAAACCGTTTAGATTTTGGTTCATAAATTCATGACATATAAAGTTGTTTTATGAAAAAAAAAACAAATTGTAGAAGAGTAGGGGAAGAAGAGTTTTCAATTGGTGCAAATAGTGCAAACCATAGGACATATGACAACGATTTTAACAACCCAATAACTCAAATGAAAGCTTTCAATCAGTTTAATTATCATTTTGTAACTTTTTGAAGTTGAGTAACCAAACCATAACTTACTAATAATTTAGTGATATCGGGTATAGTTTACCCTAATTTTAATAAATACAATACAAAAATTAAGGTTTAAAAGTTAAAGAAGCCTCTAAACTTTTAAAAAATCAAACAAGTCCTCAAATGTTAAAAACACATCAATTAAGTTCTTTGATTTACAATGTTCATGGTCATTAAAACTATTAAGTTAGTTGTCATTGCAAAAAATTAAAAAAACTAAAAATAAGCTCAAAATGAATATGGACTAATGGAAGTCTAAATTCATTTAAACTTAGACATTCATTTCTCCTAATACATTGTAGACATAATTTCTTAAATTATAAAAATATAAAAAAATTAAAATTGTAAAACATTATAAAAATTATAAAAGAAAAACAAGAAATGGTGATTCTTGCTATCTCTTATTAAGTAAATCTTATTTATTGTTTTAAGTTTTTGAAGTTCTTTCACCAGTTTTTCTTTTCCTTTCTAATTTGTTCATCGTGACATTGGTGTTTAATATATTTTTGTAACCTAAAATATATGGTTTAATATAGTTTTGGCTGAATTTTTTACTTTTCCTCTCAAAAACACTTTTAGTGTTTAATTATTTTTACCCTCTAACAACATAGTACTTTTCTATTCTTTTTTATTGGTGCTTAATTAAAATATATTAAAATTATTAATTAAAATAAAAAATATTTTTAAAATAATACAAATGTGTTAATATCTAATTAAAAATATTTAATGATTATATTTAAATATTTAAATATAGTTTATATACTCTAATTAAATTTTATAAATAATTAATATTTATTGCTTAAAATATTTAAAATTTATATTTCATATATTAAAATATTAACAAGTTATAATAAATTATTTTTATATTCTTACTAAAATATAATAATATTAACTAATTTGAACATGATTTAAGTGCATATTTGTTACTTGATAATATCATGTCTAAAATGAACATTTTATTTCTCAAAAATATTTTTGACAACAATGCTAAACACTCAAATCTTAAACCAAACTTTTCAAAAGCATTTTTTTCACAACACTTTTCGAAAGTATTGTTAAACTATTGTTAAACTACCCCTAAGAGAGAACAGTAGAGACAAAAGTGGAAGGATAATTCTACTTTTTCTTGAGATACCTAAAAAACCTATATATGCCCTCTATTTATAGGGCCTCAACCACCATAGGTTACAAAACTCTAATAATTATAATTTAGGTACGTTATAAAATTTTAAGGGTTACAAGAGTTACAAGGAAATGAATTCTTGGATGTTATGAAAGCTATATGGATATTCATTTCACGACACTTCCCATTAGATGTCCATTAAAGAAAAATGTGCCTTGTTAAAACTTTATTAGGAAAAGCCTAGTGGGATAAAAACCTAATTAAAGAAAAAAATACACAATCTCCTATTACAAGTTGTCTCGTTAAAAATATTTACCAAAAAAATTTGGTGGGACAAAACCTTGGTTAAAGGAAGAGAGTGCAACATGTTTTTGACACCTCCTAGTGACAACATCACATTACATCTTTAAGCCAACGCATTCCAATCTTGTGTAGTGGTATATCAAATGTTGAAGTTGGCAATGCCTTGATAATAAGATCTGCTAAATTATCACTAAAACGAATTTATTGAACTTTTCTATTACCTTTCTTGTCAAGATCATGGGTGAAGAATAATTTTTCGTTCTGTCACATTTGATGTAATCATCTTTCAATTGAGTTATACATGCTGCATTATCTTCGTATAAGATAGCCGATATTTTTTTCATTAAAGACGGATGATACATAACATATTTAATATTAATGTAAGATTTTTCTTTATTAAAAGAATATTGTATTTTAAAATTAATAAAATATTTGGTTTAAAAATATATATCTATATTTAATATTTAATTAAAAATATATATTTTAAAACATATATAATTTGCTAAACAAATTGACCAAATTATCATTTATAAGGAAAGATATAGGTTTGTATTAGTATCTTGTTATGTCGCATTATTTGTTACCTAATTTGGAAGATACATATAAAATTCTTCTTAATATTATTGTACAAGCCCAATTTTGACTCGGGGCCCAAAACCCAAATAGACCAAAACCAAACCTAGCCTAGACCTAACCCAATTACAACCAAACAACAACCCAAACCCAATTAATAACTCTAAACCCAAATACAAACATAACCCCAACCCAAAATTAACCCCATCCAGCAGCAGCAAACCCTAGCCCCTAAGCCTCTAGCGCTGCATGCCTTGCTGCTGCCACCCTTAGCCCTTAGGCCTCTACCCTGCTAGCCTACCGCTACTGTCACCGTAGCCTCCTCCACGCACACTGTTGCCTGCAAGAGAAATAAAGAGCAAGAGGACAACAGCAAGAAACAATCACAAATGACAAAAAATAGAAGTTTAAGGATTTTAAAATCGGTTATATAAGCCGAATACTAGCACTGTAACACTTCTTCCTTTCTTTACGAATCTTGAGAAAGAAAAACAAAAAACAAAGTTTTAAGGTGATTCTCTTTTTATTTCAATCTTTCTATTCTTTTATCTTTATTTTTATTATTGTTTTTTATTTTTATAAACAAAAATAATATAAAAAAGAAGGGGACTTATCGGAGGAACGCCGTGATCGTGCCCGCGGAAGGTTCCCCTCCGTTGTGGCCACCGATTCCAAAGGGCGCTGAGGGTCTTCTTTTTTTTTCTTTTTCGGGGTTGAGGGGTTTGGCCCTCAAGGATGCTCCAAGGTCGAGGTTAAAAGTTTTTTCTCCATCGCCGGCCACCGGTCTTTGTGGCCACGGCGGTGGCGGGCCGGTGGCCAAAAAACCCAAGGATCGGGTGTTTAAAAGGAAAGGGGAAAGGTTTTGAAACTTAAAAAAAAAAAAAAAAAAGAGGCTGGAATGAAAATTTTTTGCTTAAGTACACTAAGTAAAACGACGCCGTTTTGCAACTAGGGTTCAGGTGCCAAAACGACGTCGTTTTGGCCCTGACCCGCAAACCGACCTGTCCATCCTCAGGATCCGCGCGTTTCTGTGGTAAAGGGTATATTTGCGCGCGGGGTCCCTCCGCTTTCGCTCTGTGCTCCAATCTGATCCCTGTTGTCTTTTTATTTGGGCCGCGTGATTTTCCATTCGTTCCAATCTGGCCCACGTTGAACGTTGCGCATGAGGGAATGGATTATTTTCCCAATTAGTCCCTCACTGTTAAAGCGCGTTCTACCTTGGCCCTTAATGCCTCTTATTTATTTACAGTTTCAACCCCCAGATTCTGGTCTGTTTCCAATTTCATCCTTGGTTCTTTAAATTTTTATTATTTTTCTTTTAAATTGCTTTTGTTTATTATTATTAGTTTTCTTGTTTGTTTTGATTTCATTTTTTTTTGCTTTTTTAACTGTGTAGTTTTTCTTTATATATATTATTTCATTTAAACAGTTTTGTTATTTTTTACATATTATTTATATTAAACCATTTTTGTTTATATATATTATTTTAAATTTCCTTTTCTATATGACATTCCAAATTTTTTATATGGTATATTGATTTGCTTTTATTATTATTTATTTTATTTTATTGTTAAGATGTATTATACATGTTAACTATTATAAATTGTTTTATACTGTTTTCTTTAAATTACCATTTTTTTATTTTGAACTCATTTTATGTATTATTTAGTTAAAATTGTTTTATTACTTTAAAATTGCTTTATATACCTTTTTTAAACGAAACTTACTTATTTTAAAATGCTTCATTTGTTTTTATTTTCAAAGATTTTTCTTTTCTTAAATTACTTATCTTATACTTATATATATATATATATGTACATCATTTATTTTATTTATATATATATATCATCCATTTTAAAATTGTTTTGTATATTATTAACCTTAAATTTCTTGTTTTGCATTATCTATTTTAACCTCATCACTATCATTTTAGAATTATTTTTTACATTTTATTTGATTTTAATTTGTTTTATACTTTTTTAAATTATTGTTTAATTCATTAGTCTTTGTTTATCGATGTTTGTATTTGAATGATGAATGTTGTGAGATTATTGCCATGTGTGTACTTTAATTCGTTTATTCGCTTTCATATCATTGGTATTCACTTGTATAATATGATATTCATGTATTAATGTCCCGTGTGAGCTATTATATTTTATTTCATGTCATTGCATCGTGGATATTTCAACGTAGTTGTTCAATATAATCCATTTCATTTACTCCCAAACAAAATAAATGTATGCCTTTAAGTGTTGTACTCGCGACTATTCAAAAAGATTTTTTAAATAAGGCAATATTTTGCGTTTGGAAATTCGAGAAAACGTGCCCTAACGTGCTGGGTTTCGATTTCTCGTTAGACCAAATAGCCAAATATCCTCTTAAAATTTCAAAGTATGGGTTTTGGAAATCATAAGGTGATCTTGGTTTCGAGGGTTTAAAGTATCGTATCCTAACGCGCTGGATGTGATATTCTTTCAGAACGAGAGAATCCTAAATTCCAACCCAGGTTATTCGAGTTTTTTTAAAGGGTCGCATTTTTAAAACTCTTCAAAGTTTTCAATCTTCGACACTAAGACACTAGTTAATCAACTAGGTACCAATTTTGGGCGTTGCGAGGGTGCTAATCCTTTCTCGTACGTAACCGACTCCCGAACCGATTTTTCTAAATTTCGTGGACCAAAAATTGTTGTTTTAATAAAATCAAATCGTTTATTAAAAACAACCATTTTTCGAGGTGATCCGATCACACCTCATCAAAAAGGATTGGTGGCGACTCCCGTTTTTGTTTTCATTTTCAAAATCCAAGTCGATCCCGTTTTATCAAAAAAATGGCGTCGACAATTATGCATTAAATTGTATTGTTTATGTAATATAAAAATAGCAAATCTATAGTATGAAAATGGGTGGAATTTTTTATTGTTCACAGTGTAGTGTATTTTTAAATGTTAGCTTATTTGTTACGTAATATATTAAAATTGCAAATTTATAATATGAAAATCGATGGAATTTTTTACTGTTCACTGTGTATTGTATTTTTTAATGTTATTCAGCATTAAATGTATGGAATCTAAAAACTGCAAATTAATAGCCTGAAAATCGGTGGAATTTTGACTGCACTAACACTTGGTACTGTAATATGCCGTCGCATGACCAACTATGCCTTGTGTCATCTAACTGAGATTTCCTAATTTGTTAAATACCTAGCTATATATTTCGCAAAAGAAGCAGGTAACCGCTGCATGGTACAATTCCCGTATACATTATAAGAAACTATCAGCCCAATAACGGAACCATCCTGATACTTTTACCACAGACTATCTCCTTTTATTTTCCCTGTCATGTATTTGCTCAGAAACTTGCGACTTGCGACCCTCCATGCTGCTTTCCATGTAAACATATGCATTCCAAGCAATCCCCAAAACAATAGAATTCAATGTCCTCCCTTTCAGCTTGCCAACCAACTCATGAAACAACACACCATCTGTATTCCTTTCCATACTATTGAGTCATCGCACTTGAAAAATATGATCCCACCTATTTTTGAATTACCATCGTCCATGGCTCCATGACGCCAAACAAGCTTGCCCCATTCAACCTTCTTCTGCTCTAACCCTGAATTTTCTTATAGTATTTATTTATTTATTTGATATTGGTAAGTTTTGACCCCTGGTCACTACAATTAAGAGTCGAGCACTCTATCAACACATCGCATGCCTGTAGGCTATTTTCTTGTTGAAAATTCTATTGATGCTATTTTGTTTAAAAAAAGCATTCATTGAAAATTTGACAAATTGTCATTAGTCATTACTCATTCGAATACAACTTCTTCTGAGCCATAATTCATACATCACCATGAAAAATGCATCAAAATCTATAGGAGGAACATGCCACTGGAAATGTTTACGTACCTTCAACACATTGCCTCGTAACGATGAATATTCGTCGGAAGTTATCCCTCGAAGAATTTTCTTGAGCAACGGGATATCCACAGTTACGACAGCAATCGAGAAGCTCTTCCAGTTCAGTATATCAGCAAACGGAAGATCATAGTAGTTAGCTAAGATTATCGGGACACAACCATAATATAACGAATCCGCTATTCGAGCTGTGTTAACTTCGAAGCCTTTTACATGGAGGCAGAACTTGCTACCAAGGAGCTCGTCAGCATATGGTGTTTTAAGCCGACCGAAATGAGCATAGATCTCAGAATCATTTCTCCAAAACTTTACAAGCTTTTCACGTACCGGGGAGTTGATCGCTCCGGCAAAAAACGCAAGTTTCTTCCTGTAGAAAACATGGTTACGTACCATTAACAACTATACCGAGAACTTCAGCAACTATGAAATGACCTCAATTCAAGCTTTGATCATTTCAGAGAAACTAAAAAACAGAACACAGAAATCATTTTTAACCAAAGCAGATCAAACACATCAAGGAAGTGAGTGTTTTCACCTTTCGGATGTAGTAGTAGGAGGATCGTCGGTTCTCGGCCATACTTGAGGCAAAGATGCGTCCTTGTGAGCAACGTACCCCGGAAGGAAATAGCTCGAAGAACACACAATCTGTATGGCATTAAGTTTTACATCCTCGGCTTTAGCCATGGCCGATCGTCCGATAGAGTGACAAGCAACGTAAAAATGATCTGCTCCACCAGTACGATTCCAGTAAGGGTACTTTGTACTAATGTTGGAGATGTAGTCTCGGATAAAGCTTTGGATACCGCCTCCACCAACTCTACGATCATGCCTCAACCTTGCGATCGAGAAAGGCAGAAAGAAAAGATCCGCCTTCCTCGGATCTTCGGTTATGAAATGGCTATTCATAAGAGCCTTCTTAAAGTAACTTTCACTAGCATAATTGCCCCCAGGTTCGAAATCCACAGGCAAGAATACATGTGCAAAGGGATCATCTCGCCGGTGAGGATAAACATATATCTTGAAGCTCCGGTTCATCTGTTGATAATCCTCCAGAAAGATATCTCCGTCACGGAACACATCGATGTCGTTCATGGAGTTTCCTGAACCGTTAAAAAAAAAAAAAGGCATTTGAATACTTGTAATTTCCTCTCTCTCTTTTTTTCCCCTCTAATTTACACCCATGAATGTTCAAACCTTGTAAACATCGAAAGCCAAACAAATATAAACAGAGCCCATAACTATAAATAATTCAGTTTCTTAGAAGTTCATCGATGCACCGACAGCATATCCACAAAAACTAGGTGAACATTCGAATAAAACTCAAAACTCATACAAAGATCAAAGCTCAAGTGAATAATCAGAAAAACAAGAAATGGCAGAAGAAACGTAAGAACTAACAAATACCCATTATTAAACATAAAAATTTAAACGTACCCTTTGACCCAAAATGAGATCTTGAGGACACTGGACTCACAGTCCCATCTTCACCACCAAAAACATCATTGAATGGAAACTTTGCTGACAAATGAAAGCTCCCATTTGAGGGAAGAATTGGGGTCAATGGGGAAGACTGAGAGGGCCCAAGTGGGTATTTTAAGTTGTGTTTATGTTGATGGGAAATGAAGAGAGATGGAGTTGTGAAGATGTAAAAGAGGATGAAAAGTGTAGTAAAGAGAGCTAAAGTTGCAGGAAGGAAGAAGAAGGCGCTGGAAGGGAGGGAGGCAAGAGGCCTATGGAGGAGCATTGAAGGATGTGCCATTTGCTTTGGGTGATTGAGAGGAAGATATTGACCTTTTTCAAAGTTTGAAAACAGGGCTACTAAAACAGAGGCAACATAAACTGAACTGGATGTTTCAGTTGCCTCCTTCGGAAGAAAGTGTAAATAAACAAGAATGAGTAAATAATAATGATTATTGTTTTTGAAAAAAATAGTAAATGTAACGTATGTTTAGGAATGAATTAAATATTAAACACAAATTTCTTGAACTGACTAATTAAACAGTGACGAGGAACCAACAAATATTAATTTAAGATTATCAATACAATAAACATGAAAAGTATTTTATTTCTAGAAAATATAAAATAGTAAGGTAATCTCTTAAGAGTCAAGTCTTCTAGAAGAATTAAAAATCATAAATACTCGTATTTTAATTTAGTTTTTTATGCTAATTTATCCAGATTGGAACTATGATCTGGTTTGTTTCAGAAAACACCCCTTCTTCTCTTCAATGATTAGAGTTAAATATGTATGTGAGGATGAGCATGGAACGCAGACCAGGCATGATATCATGCATTCAACTACTCAGTACGCAATTAAGACTGGAAAGACGGATAAACACAACACACTTAGCACCCAAAATAAGGAAACAGAAGATTATGATGGTCAACAGGACTCGCAATCCAACCCTTGAATCTTGATTCTCTTACCAAACAAATCACTAAAAATGGGAACCGAGGAACAAACACACAGGGTTCGGAATTAGCAGCGGAAAAAGTAGGATTGCTCTTAGTAATTTTCTAAATTTTGTTAATTCTAAAATATCTCAAACATAATATAATATACCAACACAATATCATATCTAATTTCTTTATTTCATTCTATGAAATATCAATCATATAAATAAATAATAATAACTTTTGAATGTTAATAAAATTTTAAGCATTTATCATGCTAATATTTTTTAGGTTTAAGTTCAAAAAACTCCTTACAAAAAAATTAAAAATCAATTAAGTTATTAAAAAATTTGAAACTTAGAGTTTTCAATGATGAAAAAATCAACTAAGCACTTTTGTTAATGAAACTGGTAAAATATTTAAAAATTAAAAATTATTTAAAATTAATATATATATATATATATATATATATTTAAAATGAACAGGACAACTTGGGCAACCATTTATCTAGATTCATTTTAGATGAGTGTAAATTTATAAAAAGAATTTAAAAAATTAAAAATTATTAAAATTACTAAAAGTTATAAAAATATAAAAATTTGAAAATGTAAAAGAAATTCAAGAACACAAAATATAAATAATATATTAAATTATAAAATGAATAAAAATGCACCTATAAAATAATCTAAATAAATAATTGTCCAAATTTAAATGAATTAGAATATAAAAAATGAATCAATATATAAATAATTTATATGGAGGAAGAGGATGTTGCCACATACAGGATCAACGCAAGAGAAGATCCCAGAACATTGAAGAAAACATTGTACATAAGGCCTCCACATAACATCCTCACACAATCAGGGCTAATCCAAAAATGGGAAGAAACTAGACTAAATCAGTAAATCTGCAGATGATTTCTTAGCCTCCATGAAAGGTATGGAATGTATGCATGAGAGACACAATAGTATAAAGGATAAATATGAAACAACAAAAGGGAGTTTAATTTTTACAATTTATAATTTTTTTTATAATTTTGCACTAATCTGAAATGAATCTAGATATCTATATGTTAGAGGTGATCATGGGCCGGGCCCAAAAAAATTTTTAGGCTCGAAATGAATCTGGATAAATGATTGTTCAAATTCAAATGAATTAGGACATATCAGTCCTGATGAAACTGAGTTGATGCCTGCTTACATTTTTCCTACTATTCCCCTTGAAGAGGCAACGCAAATTTTTTTCCTGATTCTTGTAAAGCTATTATTTGAGGCCTTGTAAATTCTAGTGTGTGTTCCAAGTGATTGATTCGCTTTGTAGGTGATTGGTCCTGTGGATTTTGTTTTACTAATGGTCTTGCTACTTTTTCTTTTGATTTTACTGTGTAGGGTATGTTTTCTTTTTCTGTTGTTGTTGCTCATCTATGCACCCAACATTTTAATCTGAACAGAAGCATGATCCCTCGAGGTGATCAGCTGATTAATGGCTGAACATTTTCTGGGGATGTAGAGATCCCTGTTTTGACCCTCTTCGTTCCGCATCTCTATGAATTGCTTATCCCAATAACAAACATGAGAAAGAGAGGCGACTACTACTGCAAACGAGACTATGTTTACCTTGTTTGATTATTCAATTGAGTTGTTTTTGTTGTTGAACATGGACTGCAATGCAACAATAGGCCAAGAAGCAGACTAGCAGCTGCAGTAGACAAGAATTCGAGCAGGACCAGAAGCAACTTGGTTCTTTTGTTTACTTTTGATTATTTTGTAATGCTATCAAAGCTTGAATGTAACTAGACCTTAGAGTTGTTAGGATTTGAATTTGATAGATGTAATGGCTGAATTATTCAGCTCTTTAATTTGTGTTATTTTGTATTGCAACTTGCTAAAACTGATGGGAGCAGTTACATATGTTAGGTAACTGTCATACTATTTTTGTAGCATCTTATATTTCAAAGTTTCAATGAAAAAATTTGAATCACTTCATCGGTTACTTGCTGTTCTTAGTCTTTCATTTTTCTTTTCATTGTTTTTGCTTGCTGTTTTCTGAGCTTATGCTTGGTGAAGCTTCATTTTGTTTTATTTGCTGCTGCCATTGATCCAACAAATGGTAATCAGAGCCTCCTATCTTTGAGGACCTCTGTTGTTTAAGTTTTAATTTTCAAAACCAATTTAGAATCGTGTTTGCAAAGTCAGTTTCAGCAGCATGAGTTTTGCACCTCCTCCACCACCAATTTTTGTTAGAGACAACTACCACATTTGGGTAGTCAAGATGAAGACATATCACCAAGCACTTGACCTCTAGAGTGCAGTTGAAAGTGATTTCGAGCCACCACTATTAAGAGCAAATCCTACCATTGCTCAAATCAGACAATATGGTGAGGAACGAGCCAAGAAGCACAAAGCTATGGCCTGTCTGCAGAATGGTGTGTCTGATGTTATCTTCACTCGCATTATGGCCTGTGACTCTCCTAAGCAGGCATAGGACAGGCTGAAAGAGGAGTTTATGGGATTAGATAAGACCAGGCAGCAACAAGTCATCAACCTGAGAAGGGAGTTTCAAAACTTAAAGATGAAGGAGTCAGAAACTTTTAAACAGTATTCTGATAGAATTATGGCAACTGTTAATAACATATGACTCCTAGGAGAGGATTTTAATGACAGTAGAGTGGTTAAGAATGTGATTACCACTCTTCTAGAGAGGTTTGAATCAAAAATCTCCTTACTAGATGACTCGAGGGACCTTACAACCATTTCTTTGTCTGAATTGGTTAATTCTCTCTATGCACTCGAGCAGAGGAGGGCTAGCAGACAGGAGGAGAACCTTGAAGGAGCTTTTCAAGCAATAGCCAAAGAAGGTTCTAGCTCAAATCAGAAAGCTAAGAAGCCTTGGTTTAAAAGAAGGGACAAAGTAAATAAAGAAGCTAACAGAGAAGCAGGCTGAAGGAGGTTTCCACCATGCATTCACTACAAGAAGACCAATCACATAGAGAAATTTTGCTGGACCAGACCAGACATACAGTGCAAAAGCTGTAAGCAGTATGGCCATCATGAGAAGATTTGTAGAAATCATGAGAAGGCTCAAGCTAGTACAAGCCAAGACTACTGAGGATATGTAAGCTCAGGAGGAGCATGTGTTCACTGCTTCATGGTTTGCAGTCAACAGCAAATGTAGTTGGCTTGTGGATAGTGGTTGCTCACACCACATGGCTGCTGATGAGAGCCTGTTCAAGGATCTTGACAAGGGCTATGTCTCAAAAGTCAGGATAGGAAATGGCAACTTGATTGAAGCAAAGGGCAGAGGTAATGTTGTGATCAACACTGGATCAGGTAACAAAGTTATCTCAGATGTGCTTTATGTGCCTGAAATTGATCAGAACCTGCTTAGTATAGGCCAGTTAGTCAAGAAAGGTTATTCTCTAGTTTTCAAGAATGATTCTTGTGTTATAAGTGATGCTCATGGTAGGGAGATAGTCTCTGCACCTATGGCAGACAAATGCTTCATGCTGGATGTGAGTCAGCTTCAGAAAAGTGCCTATACAAGCTCAGTTGACAATACTGATCTTTGGCACAAAAGGTTTGGCCATGTTAATCTCAAGTCACTCGATTTGCTGCACAAAATGAGCATGACAAAGGACATGGTGAAGGTTAATGCAAGTGAATCAATTTGTGAGGTGTGTCAGCTTGGTAAACAGGCTAGGTTACCCTTTTCAGCTAACCAGGCATGGAGGGCTCGAGACAGACTTGAGCTGGTGCACTCAGATGTCCGTGGACCAATGAAGACATCTTTATTGAATGGCAGTAAGTACTTTATATTGTTTATCGATGATCTGACCAAATTTTACTGGGTTTACTTTATGAAACAGAAGTCAGAAATGTTTGAAATGTTTGCAAAGTTTAAAGCTTGGGCAGAAAATCAAGCAGGCTGCAAGATTAAGGCCTTAAGGACAGACAATGGTTCAGAATACCTGTCTGAAAAATTTCAGAAGCTATGTGAGCAGGTTGGAATCCATCATCAGCTGACTACAGTGTACACTCCTCAGCAAAATGGAGTGAGTGAGAGGAAGAACAGGACAATGATGAACATGACCAGGTGTTTGTTGTTCCAAAGCAAACTTTGTAACACCCCTAACCCGTATCCGTCGCCGAATTAGGGTGCCGAATTAGGGTTACGAGGCATTACCAAACAAACACAACCATTTTTAAAAGCAAACTGATCACAAACATGGAAATTAAACCATTTTCGCATGGCTATTTATATTTTACAATCCAAATCTAACCAAAATCATACTCAAACCTATACATGCCATAAGATCGAGTTCAAATTTTTAACAAAATACCAAAAGAAGCCGATACTGTGATAGACTATGCTGATGATCCCCGAGCTCGTAACGCGTCTCCAAAATCTATAAAACAAATGGACAAAAACAATCAAAGTAAGCTTTTATAGCTTAGTAAGTTTATAGCATATTTAAAATACATATAAACTAACATATGTATAATCATTATATGCTTAAAATCAAGTTACATACATAATCATTAATTGCATATGAAATTTCCAAAAATACTTATCATTTGCATTTCATTGAATGCATGTCTATGATCTTTCAAATACATATGTCAAAAGCTTATATTTTTACTTATCAACTACATGAATCAAATGCACATTTATACTTCTAATCCACATGTGCCGATTGCATACCAGTATATTCAACAATTTTCATATCAACCAATATATGTGCCTATTCACTAAACTCATAGATCGAAACATTTATAAGCTCATCGAATACGTATAAATAAATATTCATATACTTATTCATTATATATAATCCAAAATCATTTATATATATATATATATATCAAATGCCTGTAATCACTTAAATTAACGTATTCACCCGCACTTAGCCTGCTAGGCTTATAGCCCGATTCGGATCACCAAGCACATAGCACCGCTAGGTTTATAACTCGGTTCAGATCACCAGCACATAGCCTGCTAGGTTTATAACCTGGTTCAGATCACCGGCACTTAGCCTGCTAGACTTAAAGTCCGAATTAATTCACTGGCATTAAGCCTGCTAGGCGCTTAGCCTGAAAATTTCAATTTCACAGATACAAAGATGATTTCTAGTATATTTCTTAATAGCAATACACGTTCATAACATTTATGTATAATTCACAACCTCAACTTTATCCCAAGAAAATTGGTAATCCATGTTCGAATCATACAAGCATTTACAATTTATACTTTTAATCCAACTCAAGTATTTGTATCTATTCGAACCACACACATGCATATGTAAAGTCCATACTTTACATTTATTTCAAAAACTTATATATATACACATAACTATATATTCGAACCTCACACATATGCATATATGTAATATTCATACTTAATTAATTTCAATTCATATACTTTTAATTATAGCTCATCAAATATACAATAGATGTACATATATATATATATATATATATACATATTCGAACTTCATTTATGCATATATATATAACACTCATACTTAAAATTCATTACAAGAACATATACATATATGTGAACATGCTCATTCAAATATAGCATATACATATAAATTACAACTCACATATACATATCTATTCAAACTACACATACAATCATGGGTTACATATCTTTAATAAAATCCAAGAGTTTATACATGTATATACCTATATATATATGTTCGAACCTAATATATATATATTATACATACCTTTGATTAAAATCAAGAATTTATACATATACAACATTCATACTTTAACTAAATTCAATAACTTTTATATATATGTATATATATTCGAGCATTATATACATATATATATACTTACTCATACCTTTATCTAAATTCAAGACTTGTTTATGTATTTACATATTTATATTCAATTTAACATATGCATATTTAACTTTCTTACCTAAATTCAATACAAAAGATTTACATATATATATATATTTATGTATATGCTTATTCGAATATCAATTATACTTATACACATTTCTTACCTTCATTTCAACCCATAAATCTATACAAGATTATACTTGTATATTTGAACATGCTATATATATAAATATCATCCATACTTCAAAATTTATTCAATCAATATACTTTTAATTATAGCTCAACACAAAATACGATTAATATACTTGTATAAATATTAACTTAATAACTTTTAATTGCTAATAGACTTACCTCGGACGATGGAAAATTGAAGTCGGACGATTATTCGACTAATTTGGCTTTTCCCTGATCCAACTTCGATTTCTTTGGCTCTCGGTCTAAATATATTCAAAATAAGATAATTTATTTATTAACACATTCAATTTAGTCCAAAAACACATAATTTGGCAAATTACTATTTTGCCCCTAATATTTTCACTTTTTGCAATTTACTCCCTATTGCATAAAACACAATTTACACAAAATTTGCCCATACCACACAAGGGCCGAATATTCATGGTTCTCATACAAGTCCACACATTGCATTTATTTCATATTTTAGTCCCCTAAAAATTTAATTTCACAATTTAGCCCTATTTACTCAATTTCACTAAAAATTCCAATACAAAACATATCAATCTATCACATATCTTTCATTTTTCATCATCAACTATCACAAAGTCTAAGCATTCATCAATGACACATTTCAAAATCATCAACAATTCACAAAATTAAAACATGGGTTTTGAAGAACACAAAGCAACGATCTCAAAACGTAAAATTATTAAAACCAACAAAGAACTAACCTCAATCAAGCTTTTATATGACCGAATGTAGCTAGGTTTTCTTTCTTTTTTCTTTTGTTTACTTTCGCTAATGAAGATGATAACCTTGAATTTTTTTTCTTTGTTTTGTTTTTAATTAACATATATTAGTTTGTTTTATTTATTTACCTTATTAACCTTTAATAAACTATTTATATTTCATATAACATAAGGATATAATTGTCCATAGCCACCCACTATTATTTCAAATGGTCTAATTGACATTTAAGACCCCATTTTTAAAAGACAACAACAATTAGGTATTTTTAGATTTAACCCCTAAATTTTTATTTTACGCAATTAAACCCTTTTTATCAAATTGAACATTCAAACGATTAAATTTCCACACGAATTTTTCACACCTATAACTTAACATATAATAGACACTAAAAATAATATTAAAATATTTTTCTAATTCAGATTTGTGGTCCCGAAACTACTATTCCGATTAGGGTCAAAACTGGGTTGTTACAACTCTCCCCCCTTTAGGGATTTTCGTCCCCGAAAATTCTTACCGGTGAATAGGTTTGGATAACGCTCTTTCATCGTATCTTCTAACTCCCAAGTTGCTTCTTCAACTCCGTGTTTATGCCACAATACTTTAACTAACGAAATTTTCTTATTTCGTAATTCTTTGATCTCACGAGCCAGATTGCTAATCGATTTTTCTTCATATGACATATCAGAGTTAATTTCAATCTCCGTCGGACTAATCACATGTGAAGGATCAGATCGGTATCTACGGAGCATCGAAACATGGAATACATTATGAATATTTTCTAACTCAAGCGGTAACATCAATCTATAAGCAACCGGTCCAACACGCTCTATAATCTCATACGGTCCAATGAATCTCGGACTCAATTTGCCTTTACGACCGAATCTGAGTATTTTCTTCCACGGTGAGACTTTCAAAAACATTTTATCCCCGATCTGAAATTCTATATCCTTTCTTTTCAAATCCGCATAAGATTTCTGACGATCCAATGCTGATTTCAGACTATCCCGAATCACTTTCACTTTCTGTTCAGTCTCTTTAATCATATCAACCCTGTGTATCTTATTTTCACTGAGCTCAGTCCAATACAATGGTGTACGACATTTACGACCGTGCAAAGCCTCGTAAAGTGCCATTTTGATACTAGATTGAAAGCTATTATTATAAGCAAATTCAATCAAAGGTAAGTATCGTTCCCACGTACCTTCAAACTCGAGAATGCAACATCTCAACATATCCTCAAGTATCTGAATGATTCGCTCGGATTGACCATCTGTTTGTGGATGAAAAGCTGTGCTAAAATGTAGTTTCGTACCTAAAGCATCTTGTAGTTTCTTCCAAAATCGCGATGTGAATCTCGGATCTCTACCTGAAACGATAGAAATAGGCACACCATGCAATCTCACAATTTGAGAAACATACAATTCAAAGAAGTTTATCGAAGGAAATTGCATTTAATCGGCATAAAGTGTGCCGATTTTGTCAACCTATCAACAATAACCCAGATTGCATCTTTCTTGTTCGGTGTCAACGATAAACCGGATACAAAATCCATCGTAACTCTATCCCATTTCCATTCAGGTATCATGATCGGCTGAAGCAATCCAGAAGGTACCTGATGCTCGGCTTTTACTTGCTGACATATTAAACATTTCGAAGCAAAGTCAGAAATGTCTAGTTTCATACCATGCCACCAATAGTGTTGTTTCAGATCATTATACATTTTCATGCTACCCGGATGAACAGAAAATCGACTGTTATGGGCTTCATTCAAAATCATCTGAATTAACTCTGGATTTTTCAGAACACATAATCGGTTTCTGAATCTCAAACAATCCTCAGCATCAACTAGAAACTCTGAATCAACATTTAAGTCACGCTGAGTTCGTTTTGCAATTAAATCATCATCGGCTTTCTGAGCTTCACAAATCTGTTGAACAAATAATGGTTTTGCTTTCAACTCAGCTACTATCGCTCCATCATCTGACATAGCCATATGCGCGTTCATTGCACGCAAAGCAAACAATGATTTTCGACTTAGGGCATCAGCAACAACATTAGCCTTTCCCGGATGATAGTCAATCACAAGCTCATAATCTTTTAGCAATTCTAACCATCGGCGTTGTCTCAAATTCAAATCTTTCTGGGTCATCAAATACTTCAGGCTTTTGTGATCTGAATAAACATGACATTTTTCGCCAAACAGATAGTGACGCCATATTTTTAACGCAAATACAATAGCGGCCAATTCCAGATCGTGAGTCGGATAGTTCTTTTCGTGCAGCTTTAACTGTCTCGAGGCGTAGGCTATAACTTTGCCTTCTTGCATCAAAACACAGCCCAAACCATTTAAGGATGCATCACTATAAACCACAAACTCTTTACCCGATTCTGGCTAAACTAAGACTAGAGCTTCGGTCAAAAGAATTTTCAACTGATCAAAACTTTTCTGACCACTCGAACTTAACATCTTTTTGTAATAACTTTGTCATCAGGGTCGCAATCATAATGAACCCTTTCACGAACCGTCTATAATAACCAGCGAGCCCCAGAAAGCTTCGAACTTCTGAGACATTTTTTGGAGGTTTCCAATCAAGTATAGCTGAAATTTTACTCGGATCAACCCGAATACCCGATGCTGATACAACATGGCCCAGAAAACTAACTTCACATAACCAGAACTCACATTTACTAAACTTTGCATACAACTGTTTATCTCACAAAGTTTGTAACACAAGTCTCAGATGTTCGGCATGCTCAGTTTCGTCACGAGAGTAGATCAAAATGTCATTTATAAATACTACCACAAACCGATCCAGATACTGTCTAAAGATCCGATTCATCAAATCCATGAAAACAACAGGTGCATTAGTAAGTCCGAAAGGTATAACCAGGAACTCGTAATGTCCGTACCTCGTTCGGAAAGCTGTTTTTGGCACATCAGAGTCTTTAACTCGCAACTGATAGTAACCCGATCTCAAATCTATCTTCGAAAACACTGAAGCCCCTTTTAGTTGATCGAACATATCATCAATACGTGGCAACGGATATTTATTCTTTATAGTCACCTTATTGAGCTGCCGGTAATCAATACACATTCTCATCGTTCCGTCTTTCTTTTTCACAAATAGAACTGGTGCACCCCAGGGAGAAAAACTCGGTCGTGCGAAACCTCTATCTATCAATTCTTGCAACTGTGTCTTCAATTATTTTAATTCAGTTGGTGCCATACGGTACGGAGTTATTGAAATCGAAGTCGTCCCCGGTACTAGCTCAATTCCAAATTCTACCTCTCGGATAGGTGGCAAACCCAGCAATTCTTCGGGAAACACATCTGAATACTCACACACAACTGACAGAGATTCAATCTTCTTTTCAGTCACTTTACTATCAAGAACATATGCAAGATAAGCTTCACACCCTTTCTTCATATACTTTTGAACCAACATCGAGGATATCCCTGCTGGTAAACCATTTAGATCATTAGATTCAATCTAAATAATCTCGTCATTCAGGCACCTTAAATCGATAGTCTTTCTTTTGCAGTTAACCACCGCATCGTGAAAAGTCAACCAGTCCATACCCAGAATTATATTGAACTCATCAAATGGTAACAACATCAAATCAGTCGAAAAGCACGAATCTCGAATCATCAAGGGACAATTCTTACACACTTTGTCAACCAAAACACATCGGCCCAGGGGGTTTGATACTTTAATTACAAACTCAGTAGGCTCAACAGGTAGAGCCTTACTGAATACTAAGGTCTCACACACATAAGAATGAGTCAAACCAAGATCAATCAACGCAATAACATTAGTATCATAAAGAGTGAAAGTACCAGTAATAACATCTGGAGAAGAAGCCTCCTCTCGAGCACGGATGGCATATGCTCTGGCAGGCGCACGGGCCTCAGATCGAACTGCCGTGTCCTTTGTCCCTCTCTGACTGCCACTTATATTACCCAAATGCCTTGGCGGTCTACCTCGTACTGACACATTACTCGATCTGGTATTCTGCATAGTATTTTTCTCAGCTACCATCGGACACTCTCGAATGAAATAATCCTTTGAACCACACTTAAAACAAGACCGATCATGTAATCTGCAATCTCCAGTGTTGACACCATTTTTTGGATGGAAAAACAGGGTCGACTTGGGTTTTGAAAAATGAAACGGGAGTCGCCACCAATCCCTTTTTTATGAGGTGTGATTGGATCACCTCGAAAAATGGTTGTTTTTAATAAACGGTTTTAATTTTATTAAAACAATGATTTTGGTCCACGAAATCTAGAAAAACGGGTTCGGGAGTCGATTACGTACGAGGAAGGATTAGCACCCTCGTAACGCCCAGAAATTGGTACCTAGTTGATTAGTCAATGTCTTAATGTCGAAAATTGGAAAATTTAAAAATTTAAAATACGATCCTTTGTCTTAAAATGACTTGTATAAAATAGGTTGCTTATATTAAAAAACTCCTACGATAAAAATTAAAAAAAGGATATTCAATTATTCGAGTCAGATGAGGAAATCGCAACCCAATACGTTAGGGCACAATTTCTCAACATTCCGAACATTGAATATTGCCTTGGTTGTTTTTAAGAAAATCCTCATCTCGAAAAAAACAACGTGTCACATCCAATGCGTTAGGACACGACATATTGAATTCCCAATAATGAGCTTTTATTTATTTTTTTTTTAAAAAAGTAACCTCGATTATTTAGATTCAACAAAGAAAATCGGAACCCAATACGTTAGGGCTCGATTCTCTCGAAGATCCCAAATACCGAGTGTTGCTTTTATTTTGAAATTTTTGTTCTTGATAAATTCGAGTAAAATGATGTAAAATAATGATAATGATGTCAATGTAAATAAAATGATACAAGCAAAACAATAAATAATAAAACTATCATACGGGCAAGGTAACAAATAATTAGGAACTAAAGTAAGAAAACAAACAATAATAAACATGCAAATAAATGAGCAAAATTAACAACATGATGCAAATATAAAATATATAAACACACACACACACATATATATATAAATAAAACAATGAGAATATGAAGAACATGTGTATGTGTACATATTTGAATTATTGTACATTAAAAATTATGTAAATGTATGTACATACATATATACATATATAATAATCATTAAATATATAAAAGTATATATGTGTAAGTATATATTAGTCATAAAATGTAAAGTATATACAAGGTATATTTTGAAAGTATAAAGTATATGTAAGTGTATATATAGATATATAGATACTTTTATAAATTATAAAATAGATAAAATATGAGTATTTATATGTATTAAATAAATTATATAAGATATATATATATATATATATATGCACTTATATAATAATAATGATAATATAATAGGAAATGTAGAAACAATAATAATAATAACATTAATAATAATAGCAATAAAAACAATGAACTAAATAATAATAATAAAAAAGGGACTAAGTCGAAATGAAAACAAAATACTGGGCGAGATTGCAAAAATAAAAAAAAACTAAAAGGACCAAATTGTGACGCGCACTGAAAGAGGGGGACCAAAATAGTAGATAAACCGAAGCCATCAAAACGCGGCGTAGCAATAGACTAAATTGAAGCAAAAATAAAACTTTGTGGCCAAATTAAAAATAAAAGGAAATAGCGAAATAGGACCAAATTGAAGCACGCCACAAATCGGAGGGACTGCGCCCGTAAATAGCCCAAAGATTAAAAACACGCGGATCCTTCGGGTCGGATCGGGTCGACGCGCGGATCCCTCTTACCCAAAATGGCGCCGTTTTAAAATTAATAAAAATACTAAAAAAAAAGTTTAAAAACCATTTTTCTTAAAAAAAACAGAGAGAAGCTCTCTCTCCCTCATTCTCTCCGGCCAAGGGGCCGGTCTAGGGCTCCGGCGAACCTCCGCCGAGGCGCCACCGCGTGTGGCGGCCGGAGGTTCAAAATGGAACCTTTTCGGTTCCTTTTTGAAGCCGAAGGCCTCTTAAACACGGATCCAACGTCGAATCTTGTGAAAGGTGAGCCCAACCCCGCCAAACGAGGAGTAACCGTCCGTCTCCTCCTCCTCCGGCGCGGCACAGGTAAGGTTTTCTTCTTCTTTTATTTTTTCGTTTCCCTTTATTTTTATTTATGTATGTAAAACAAAAAAAAGAAGATGAAAAACGAAATAAAAAAACGAAAAGAAAGAAAGAAAAATGAAAGGATTCACCTTAAATCTTTTTTTTTGTTTCTATATTTCTCTGCTAATATGCGTTACAAAGGTCGAAAAAAAAGAAGAAGAAGGAAAAAAAAGCCTTTTTGATTTTTTTTCGGCCACCACGGTGTTGGCCTGATTCTGGGCAGTGCCCAGGGAAAGGGAGAGTGCAGAGAGAGAGGGGAGAGAACTTCAAACCTTTTTTTCTGAAACAACAAAGCAAAATGATTTTTTTTCTAAAAAAAAACTTGGTTTATATAGGCCCCTAAAACGGCGTCGTTTTGGGGCAAGCCTCTCAGGCCAAAATGACGCCGTTTCATGCTCAACCCGCGCATGCGACCCGACCCGACCGTGAGGATCCGCGTGTTTTGGACTGTTGGGATATTTGCGCATAAAGTCCCTCCGCTTTCTTGCCGTCGTGCAATAGGGCCCCTTTTGTTTTTTTAATTTGGCCGCATAATTTCCTGTGCGTTTCATTTTAACCAGTGCCAAAACGCTGCGCATAACGATGGGAATATTTTCCCAATCAGCCCTCTGTTCTTTGAGCGCATTATATTTTGGTCCCTGGGATTACCTTTTTGTTTATTTGCATTTTAAAACCCCGATTTTTGTTTTAAAATCCAATTTGGTTTTTATTTTTTGTTATTTTGGTTATTTTATTGTTAAAACCAATAAATTTAATATTGCTATTACTTATTATTATTAGCTTTCGTTTTCATTTTATTCATTTATTCATTATTATTCCATTATTATATAAATTAGTATTGCATTACTTTTTTATATTATATACTTTATTTATTTGTTTATTTTTCTAATTTATATATATATATATAGATATGCATATTTGTTTTTTTTCATATATGTATAGATGCACATACGTAAATATTTCATCTTTTATAATTCGTATTATTATCGTTGTTTTATTTGATATTTATTTATTCATTTATTGAAGTGTTCATTATTTTGTGAAATGCTTTAGATTTTTTATTCATTTATTATTTCATGTATCTTTGATTCGTTTATTATGTATTTTATTTGTTGCTCATTTTAGTTGTGCTTGTATTATTTCACTTACATTATTATCATTATTATTCCATGCCGCTCATTTTTATTTAGATTTCAAAAAAAAAAATTTAAAAATATAAGTAATATTCGGTATTTTAGATCTTCGAGAGAATCGAGCCCTAACGTATTGGATTCCGACTTTCTTCGTTGAACTTAAATAATCGAGATTACTTTTTTTTAAAATGATAAAAAGCTCGTTATCGAGAATTCAATACGTTGTGTCCTAACGCATTGGATGTGACATGTTGTTTTCTCGAGACGAAGATTTTTCAAATAAATGCAATATTCAATGTTTAATATTTTGAGAAATTGTGCCCTAACGTATTGGGTTGCGAGTTCTTCATTTGATTTAAACAATTGAATATTCTTTTAAACTTTATTACGAATCTTTTCAAACTCAAGTTTTAAACGATATTGGAATTTAAAAGGATCGCGTCCTAACTTCATGGTCGTGATCCATTTTTAAATAAGTATTTTCATTCACAGATCGGGAATTTGAGACATTGTGTCCTAACTTCATCGGATACGATTCTCTTTCTCGAATAACGTGAAATATGCCCATTTTCCTGAAAATTTTCAACGTTTTAATATAAGGATCGTATTTTTAAAATTCTTCAAAGTTCTCAATTTTCGACATTAAGACATTAAGTAATCAACTAGGTACCAATTTTGGGCGTATCGAGGGTGCTAATCCTTCCTCGTGCGTAACCGACTCCCGAACCCGGTTTTCTGGATTTCGTGGACCAAAATCGTTGTTTTAATAAAAAAAACAAAATCGTTTATTAAAAACAACCAGTTTTCAAGGTGATCCAATCACACCTCATAAAAAAGGATTGGTGGCGACTCCCGTTTTATTCGTTTTCGTCAAAACCCAAGTCGACCCCGTTTTCATCCAGAAAATGGTGTCAACATCCAGGATGCCATTTCCCACAATGCTTGCACTCTGATCTATTTTGTCGAACACTACCAATACTAGCAACTGAAGTAGCTCGTGAACTCACAGGGGGTCGATCTCGATCATGCTTAGGAAACCCTGCAGTAGCTTTAGATCGGCTATGATCCTTTCTGGATTTCCTTGAGGCCGACTGAAACGATTTACTAAATGATCGTTTACGGGAATCTCGAGCTTCATAGTCAGCTTTTCTCTTCTCTTTCCCGAGCTCCTCGGCTTTACAAGCTCGTTCAACAAGTACTACAAACTCTTTTATCTCAAGTATGCCAACTAACAGTTTAATATCTTCGTTCAGCCCATCTTCAAATCTTTTACACATAATAGCTTCAGTCGAAACACACTCTCGAGCATATCTACTGAGTCTCACAAATTTTCGCTCATATTACATCGCTTGTCATCGACCTGTTTCAATTCAAGAAATTCCTTGCGTTTCGATCAATGAATCTCGATGATGTATTTCTTACTGAACTCGATCGAAAGAATTCCCAGTCACTCGCTCTTTCGAACCACCGATACTAGTGTATTCCACCAGTGATATGCACGGTGTCCCGTAGCAAAGATATGGCACATTTCAAGCACTCATCAGGGGTGCAAGATAGCTCATCAAATACTCGAATAGTATTATCGAGCCAGAATTCAGCTCGCTCAGCATCATCATCATCAGTAGCTCTGAACTCTTCGGCCCCGTGTTTTCAAATTTTATCAACAGAAGGTTTAAGTAATCTCATCGGATCACTTACTTGAGGTATAACAGGAACCAAAGATGGATTAGTCGGGGGTGGAGGTTGTTGTGCAACCAGATTAGTTCGGACATATTGAGTAAACTAGTCATTCATCATTTGGTAAAAGGCTTGTTTAGCCTTTCCCTCCTGGTTACTCGAGATCGGTCGAGAGTCCACCGGTTCTGTCCCTTGTACAGGAGCAGGCGCTATACTCTCAACATCATCGGCTACGGCTAGTTTGGGATCCATTACTATACGAAAACACATTTTTACATACCAGTAGTCATTACACTATCTCAGTATAAAAATATGGCATGTATAGCTAGACTCATACACACTACGTTAGTCCGAGAATCGACTAAACCATAGCTCTGATACCAATAAAATGTAACACCCCTAACCCGTATCCGTCGCCAAATTAGGGTGCCGAATTAGGGTTACGAGACATTACTAAACAAACACAACCATTTTTAAAAGCAAACTGATCACAAACATGGAAATTAAACCATTTTCGCATGGCTATTTATTTTTTACAATCCAAATCTAACCAAAATCATACTCAAACCTATACATGCCATAAGATCGAGTTCAAATTTTTAACAAAATACCAAAAGAAGTCGATAGTGTGATAGACTATGCTGATGATCCCCGAGCTCGTAACGCGTCTCCAAAATCTATAAAACAAATGGACAAAAACAATCAAAGTAAGCTTTTATAGCTTAGTAAGTTTATAGCATATTTAAAATACATATAAACTAACATATGTATAATCATTATATGCTTAAAATCAAGTTACATACATAATCATTAATTGCATATGAAATTTCCAAAAATACTTATCATTTGCATTTCATTGAATGCATGTCTATGATCTTTCAAATACATATGTCAAAAGCTTATATTTTTACTTATCAACTACATGAATCAAATGCACATTTATACTTCTAATCCACATGTGCCGATTGCATACCAGTATATTCAACAATTTTCATATCAACCAATATATGTGCCTATTCACTAAACTCATAGATCGAAACATTTATAAGCTCATGGAATACGTATAAATAAATATTCATATACTTATTCATTATATATAATCCAAAATCATTTATATATATATATATCAAATGCCTGTAATTACTTAAATTAACGTATTCACCAAGACTTAGCCTCGCTAGGCTTATAGCCCGATTCAGATCACCCAGCACATAGCACCGCTAAGTTTATAACTGGTTCAGATCAAGCACATAGCCTCGCTAGGTTTATAACTGGTTCAGATCACCAAGACTTAGCCTCGCTAGACTTAAAGTCCGAATTAATTCACTGGCATTAAGCCTGCTAGGCGCTTAGCCTGAAAATTTCAATTTCACAGATACAAAGATGATTTCTAGTATATTTCTTAATAGCAACACACGTTCATAACATTTATGTATAATTCACAACCTCAACTTTATCCCAAGAAAATTGGTAATCCATGTTCGAATCATACAAGCATTTACAATTTATACTTTTAATCCAACTCAAGTATTTGTATCTATTCAACCACACACATGCATATGTAAAGTCCATACTTTACATTTATTTCAAAAACTTATATATATACACATAACTATATATTCAACCTCACACATATGCATATATGTAATATTCATACTTAATTAATTTCAATTCATATACTTTTAATTATAGCTCATCAAATATACAATAGATGTACATATATATATATATATATATATACATATTCGAACTTCATTTATGCATATATATATAACACTCATACTTAAAATTCATTACAAGAACATATACATATATGTGAACATGCTCATTCAAATATAGCATATACATATAAATTACAACTCACATATACATATCTATTAGAAACTACACATACAATCATGGGTTACATATCTTTAATAAAATCCAAGAGTTTATACATGTATATACCTATATATATATGTTCGAACCTAATATATATATATTATACATACCTTTGATTAAAATCAAGAATTTATACATATACAACATTCATACTTTAACTAAATTCAATAACTTTTATATATATGTATATATATTCGAGCATTATATACATATATATATACTTACTCATACCTTTATCTAAATTCAAGACTTGTTTATGTATTTACATATTTATATTCGAATTTAACATATGCATATTTAACTTTCTTACCTAAATTCAATACAAAAGATTTACATATATATATATATTTATGTATATGCTTATTCGAATATCAACTATACTTATACACATTTCTTACCTTCATTTCAACCCATAAATCTATACAAGATTATACTTGTATATTTGAACATGTTATATATATAAATATCATCCATACTTCAAAATTTATCTAATCAATATACTTTTAATTATAGCTCAACACAAAATACGATTAATATACTTGTATAAATATTAACTTAATAACTTTTAATTGCTAATAGACTTACCTTGGACGATGGAAAATCGAAGTCGGACGATTATTCGACTAATTTGGCTTTTCCCCGATCTAACTCCGATTTTTTTGGTTCTCGATCTAAATATATTCAAAATAAGATAATTTATTTATTAACACATTCAATTTAGTCCAAAAACACATAATTTGGCAAATTACTATTTTGCCCCTAATATTTTCACTTTTTGCAATTTACTCCCTATTGCATAAAACACAATTTACACAAAATTTGCCCATACCACACAAGGGCCGAATATTCATGTTCTCATACAAGTCCACACATTGCATTTATTTCACATTTTAGTCCCCAAAAAATTTAATTTCACAATTTAGCCCTATTTACTCAATTTCACTAAAAATTCCAATACAAAACATATCAATCTATCACATATCTTTCATTTTTCATCATCAACTATCACAAAGTCTAAGCATTCATCAATGGCACATTTCAAAATCATCAACAATTCACAAAGTTAAAACATGGGTTTTGAAGAACACAAAGCAACGATCTCAAAACGTAAAATTATTAAAACCGAACAAAGAACTAACCTCAATCAAGCTTTTATATGACCGAATGTAGCTAGGTTTTCTTTCTTTTTTCTTTTGTTTACTTTCGCTAATGAAGATGATAACCTTGAATTTTTTTCTTTGTTTTGTTTTAATTAACATATATTAGTTTGTTTTATTTATTTACCTTATTAACCTTTAATAAACTATTTATATTTCATATAACATAAGGATATAATTGTTCATAGCCACCCACTATCATTTCAAATGGTCTAATTGACATTTAAGACCCCCATTTTTAAAAGACAACAACAATTAGGTATTTTTAGATTTAACCCCTAAATTTTTATTTTACGCAATTAAACCCTTTTTATCAAATTGAACATTCAAACGATTAAATTTCCACACGAATTTTTCACACCTATAACTTAACATATAATAGACACTAAAAATAATATTAAAATATTTTTCTAATTCGGATTTGTGGTTCCGAAACCACTATTCCGATTAGGGTCAAAACCGGGTTGTTACAAACTTCCAGGCATTTTTTGGGCTGAAGGTGTCAATACTTCAGTATACTTGCTCAATAGGCTGCCAACACATGCTGTGAAGGACAAGACCCCTTTTGAAGCATGATATGGTCTCAAACCTGTTGTCTCACACTTAAAATTGTTTGGCTGCATATGTTATGTACTTGTACCAGCAGAAAGGACCAAACTTGAGAAGAGGTCAATTGCTGGCATATTTGTTGGCTATAGTAGCTGTAAGAAGGGCGACAGAATATTTGATCCCTCGACCAAGAAGATTTTGGTAAGTAGGGATGTTAAATTTGATGAAACAAGGTTTTGGAACTTTGATGATTCAGATACAAGTCAGTTTGAAGAAGAGAAATGTGATAGCAACCTGGAATTGGCAGAAAGTGAAGTCAGTAATGCCAATGTTAATGATGCTCCTGTGAGAGGGACCAGGTCTATTGCTGATATCTATCAGAGATGCAATGTAGCCATTGCTGAACCCTCAAGCTATGAAGAGGCTGCTAGAAGCAAGAGTTGGAAGAAAGCTATGGAGGCTGAAATCGATATGATTCACAAGAATGACACTTGGGATCTAGTGGACAGACCTGAACAGAAGAAGGTCATTGGTGTCAAGTGGGTTTACAAAGCTAAGCTCAATACAGATGGCTCTCTGAACAAGTACAAGGCAAGGCTTGTGGTGAAAGGGTACAGCCAACAATTTGGCATTGATTTTGAGGAAACTTTTGCTCAGTAGCAAGGCTGGACACTATAAAGTTGTTGTTTACCTTGGCTGCACAGAAACAGTGGAAGGTCCACCAGCTTGATGTCAAGTCAGCTTTCCTGAATGGCTTCCTTAAAGAGGAAATCTATGTAGAACAGCCTGATGGATTTAAAGTTCAAGGAAAGGAGGACAAGGTTGATAGGCTGAAGAAGGCACTTTATGGTTTGAAACAGGCTCCTCGAGCCTGGTATGACAGAATTGATGAACATCTGTC
This sequence comes from Gossypium raimondii, assembly GCF_025698545.1. Taxonomy (NCBI): domain Eukaryota; kingdom Viridiplantae; phylum Streptophyta; class Magnoliopsida; order Malvales; family Malvaceae; genus Gossypium; species Gossypium raimondii. Next base: position 50,569,315 of record NC_068577.1, on the reverse strand, counting down.
TAAAATCAATTTTGAGAAGAGCTTGAGTGAACCAACTTTGTTTGTGAAAAGGTCCAAAGATGAGACACTGTTGATAGTGTCAATATATGTGGATGATTTGTTGGTTACTGGAAGCAAAATTGAGCTGATTCAAGAGTTCAAGGAGAAAATGCAAGTCATGTTCGATATGACAGATTTGGGGATTATGAGTTATTTCCTTGGTATGGAGGTGAGTCAGATTGGTCAGGGTATTTTCATCAGTCAACATGCATTTGCCCTGAAGATACTCACTAAATTCCACATGGAAAATTGCAAACCAGTGAGTACACCTCTAGTCACAGGACAGAAATTAAGCAGCTATGGAAATGAAGAAAAAGTGAATGAAAGGGAGTATAGGAGTCTAATTGGATGTTTGCTTTACTTAACAGCAACAAGGTCTGATCTTATGCATTCTGTGAGTCTGTTATCTCGTTTCATGCATAGCTGCAATACATCACATTTAAAGACAGCAAAGAGAATCCTCAGGTATGTAAAAGGAACCTTGAAGTTTGGAGTGATGTTCAAGTCAGGGAGTAAGCTAGAATTGACTAGCTATTCAGACAGTGATTGGGGAGGTTCGATTAATGATATGAGGAGTACCTCGGGCTACCTTTTTACACTTGGTTCGGGAGCTTTCTGTTGGAGCTCTAAAAAGCAACAAACAGTTGCTCAATCAACTGCTGAGGCAGAGTACATAGCAGCAGCTGGAGCAGTAAGTCAGGCTATTTGGCTTAGAAAATTGTTGTGTGATTTGAATGAGGAACAATTTGAGCCTACTGAGATTATGGTTGATAATCAATCAGCAATAGCTATCTCCAAAAATGCCGTTTTTCATAGTAAAACAAAACATTTTAAACTCAAATTCTATTTTGTTCGAGAGGCAGTGCAATCAAAGGATGTAAGTCTTGCACATTGTAGCTCACAAGACCAATTGGCTGATATTTTGACAAAGCCTCTTGGTACTATGAGATTTGAATCTCTTAGAGAATCAGTTGGTGTTTGTTGCCTACAGTCCAAGGAGGAGTGTTGAACATGGACTGCAATGCAACAATAGGCCAAGAAACAGACTAGCAGCTGTAGCAGACCAGAATTCGAGCAAGACCAGAAGCAACTTAGTTCTTTTGTTTAATTTTGGTTATTTTGTAATGCTATCAAAGCTTGAATGTAACTAGACCTTAGAGTTGTTAGGATTTGAATTTGATAGATGTAATGGCTGAATTATTCAGCTCTTTAATTTGTATTATTTTTGTATTGCAACTTGCTAAAACTGATGGGAGCAGTTACATGTGTTAGGTAACTGTCATACTATTTTTGTAACATCTTATATTTCAAAGTTTCAATGAAAAAAATTGAATCACTTCATCGGTTACTTGCTGTTCTTAGTCTTTCATTTTTCTTTTCATTGTTTTTGCTTGCTGTTTTCTGAGCTTATGCTTGGTGAAGCTTCATTTTGTTTTATTTGCTGCTGCCATTGATCCAACATTTGTCACCCCATACCTGCAACCCAAGCCAAAAACGAGAAAGTCAAACAATATTTAACATTTAAAAACTTTCATACGAAAATTAAAAAATAAACCACTAATAAGTTAAAGTGGAAAGAAAATTGGATAGATGGATCGACCGGTAGAAATATAGAAAAAATAAATCACTAATATACACCTTCCATGTGTATTTTAATTTAAGATCAGTCCAAGTTTTCAAGTAGAAGTTTGGGAATATGATAAAATATTAGGAAAATGACATATACATGAATCGTATTTCCTTAAAAATTACTTGATAAATCTAGTGGCATGGGCCTGAAACTTTACGTTCTAAACTTTCGAATCCAAAATTACATCTACTGTGTGAGTTTCGAGCTCGGCTGACCACATGCAGGCCATGACACTAGTACATGGCTAATGTGGAAGCCAAGAGAGCGAAAGCAATGGAACGAAGTGTTGTAGATGCTGGGATTTTACCGCTATCTTTTCGGAAGAACATCCCTTGATATATCGGCAGGTTGACGAAAACCAAAACACAGCAAATAAGTATCTGAAAACCGAATATGTCGAAAACCTTGATACGAGCATCATCATTTATGGCCTTGTTTGTTCCTACCACAACGAGACCGAATAGATTGAAAAGTGCGAGCGTTGCTAAAGCCGTGAACATCGGTGATGAAGTCCCAACTCCATGCTTTCTTGCTCGTATCTTCGGTTTACATCGTCATCGGCCACTTTGCCGGTGATGATGAAGGCTGACTTCGAAAACCCACATAGCTTGAGGATGTTGTCAATGGCAGCGAAGAAGTAGGAAGTTGTTCTTTTGAACATCCACATCCTCTGTTCATTCAACCAACCTCGGACTGTGCCTCCCAACCATACAAATTCCACAAGACTGTGAACGCGGTGGACAACGATGACATACAAATATGGCATGCCCCAAGAACTTGATATCTAGCAATTCAGAAAAATAAGTTGTTAGTAGCTGACAAGACCTGTAATTTCGAACATGACACTATAATGAATCTTAAACGAAAACTGTAACGAGATTAATCGGTTCAACAAAGAATAAGCAAATAAAGTTAAGGTTACCATACCTTGGGAAATAAAGAGATGCCTTTAAGCATGCAAAAAGAAGGCACAAAAACATAGTAAAGAGTAGCAAAGCAGTTTGGGGCCCAAAGAAGGTAAATGCAGTAAGAAAACTGAAGTTTGAGAGGCATGTTTTGACAACCATACACGAAAGGACAAAGCTTGGATTGAAATATTTGAAAATCGCCTTCGGCCCATCTCTTGTGTTGTACTAAAGTATCCAACAATGTTGTGGGAACCATTCCTAAGAAGGCTTCCCTTTGAGGAGTCAAATATACCGACCGCCAACCTCTACTTTGTATGCATATTCCTGTTAGTATATCTTCCACTACACACCCATATTTCACTCCCATCTGCAATCAGCCTAATATGTTAGTATAAAATGTAACACGAATATGATACGAGAAAGATAATTAAAATATGATACCAAATACGACACAAGAGAAAAGAAAGGACCTCTTTTCCCCAAGGTGTATTCTCCTCGTAGGTACAACTTGCAAGAGCTTTGCAGTTTCCTTCAATGGAACTTGCTTTTTCTATGATCTTTCTATCATATTTCATTGCCTTCCATTCAACTACAAGTTCCTTGCTATACTTCATTCCACAAAGACTTTCTCTTCTATGAACACAACCGGTTCCAATATAGCAAGGCCCTCCATTCCCATCAAATCCTGCAAGCTCAAGCTTTGGTATATGGATACATTCAAAACATCATCAGTTCTATTCAACTTTAATCATGATATTGAAAAATTAATTTTGAACCTTGATTCCTGTAATCACATTTAATTAAAATGTTGTATTTAGAACATCTGTAATCCATTTTTTAAATCCTGAACTATAAACTATTTCCTACCAAAACCAATAATATTAACTTTGAAGAATTTGAGGCATTTAACAAATTCGAGTTCAAATTTTATCATTTACAAAGATAAAAAATTTTGAAAATTTTGCTTCGGTATTTAAGGCTCACCTTCATTACGACTCTCAAGGATCCATAAATTTCATTTTTAGTGAGGTTACCAAAAGTCTGTGGATATTGGACATAACCAATTTCACGTCCATTCTCTTCGTCAAGAAAGAAGCAAAGTGCATCCCTAATTGCCTTGGAATCATTTGAATGCATGTCACAATCCACATTTAAAATAAAAGGTGCATTACTTATTCTCGAAGATATCCTTATCTGTTCATTCATAAATTCAAGAATTAAAAAATAATCATTTAATTGAACAAAATATTTATATATAAATATATATTTTATTTAGAATTAAGGTGAACCTTGATTATAGATATATTTGTTCATTTAAATTGAGCTTGGAGAAGCAAATATGACCACAGACCAGCACAACCTTATAGTCAAAGGAAAGTAGAACAATTCTGAGTAGCCGCATACTATAGAATGGTTACCAATGCATTCAAGGCTCCAGCTTTGAAATTATGGTGGATTTGTGGTCTCTTTTCACGTGCTAAATATGGCAAAGCTTTTCCTTCAATGTCAATAGCGTTAGGGTCTCTTCCATCAATCAAGATCTACAATTAAGTTTTTAAATGCACAATTTGAAGCAATTATAAGAGGTAGGAGTGAAATGTAGTAGTTATAAAGTTTGCGATCCAAAAGAATAAAAAAAATATTGTAGCAAATTACTTGAAGAATGGATGGATGATCATGACGACTAACAACAAAGTCCCATTCATCAAATCCCTTGTGTTCTTTACGTATGTCCGCTGGAACCTTGCCCAATCTTGTCATGCTTCCAATCCGAGTCTTCATGTCTTCATATGTTTTCTATAATTCATGCCAAAAGATAAAATAATCCATTCAAACATTTACAACACAAAACATAATTCATTCAATAGTTTTACTATCTCTATTATCATTAAAGCCCTGTCTGGATTTAGTGTCATGAACTACATTCAAGAAATTATAAATTTACTTCATATATTTGAGTTTAATTTTATCTTTTTTTCTTGTACTTTAATATTATTATACAAATTTTATTACCTCAATCTATTAATCAAACATTTACAAATATAAAAATTTAAACCCGTGTCATTAGAAATAAAATTTTAAACATTTACGAATTAAATGTTTCAAGTGGTAGATTGCATAGTGAAGATAATTTTTGACAGGACATTTAAAGTACAAGAATTTGGGATGTATCTAAGCAATTGAAAGTAAGATTACGTGCACTAAGATTAATGGTCTTTTAGCTTATGGGAACTTAAGCTTCCTTTGGATCACCAATTAACATTGCCTTTTTATTGGAGTGTTTGGGTGTTTGGAACACCAATGGTGAGACACGTTTGGAAAGCCTCACATCACTTAAGCTCCACTGAAGCTCCAATGAAAAAAAAGAAAAAAAAACAATTAATTAAAATAGTAGGTTTGTATTGCTGATTTTTTTAAAAAATAGTAGTTATATTACCATTATAAAATTAATATCAATTAATTAAAAATAAACATTTTAATAAGCAAATTTTATTAAATGAATTTATAAATTTACATATTTTTAATAATTTTGTAAAAGTAAGGTAATTTAAAAACTTCTATTATATATCATTTTTAATCTAATGTCCTTAATAGTTATTTTTTATTCCCATCTCATCGCTACAGTTGTGTTTACATCTAAATACATATCTCATGGATATTTTTAATCTCACTGCTACAATATCTAATTTCACCGTTATATTAACTAATCTCACCGTCACTATTATTTTTAACCTCACCGAAGATAAATACACCGCTCATACAAACTAAGCCTTAATTTAATTTAATGTATTTGTGTTGTTTTCTTTACAAAATAAAATAAAATAAAACTAAATCACAAATTAACCATGAAGTTATAAATTGAGACGTGTCAATGGAGGAAGGTCCCTTAGAGTCTTTTTTTTTATAGATAAAGTAGAAGAAGAATGCCTCTGAAGAGTAGAATTTGATACGAAACCGTCCATTTCCTTGAGGTTAAAATCATTTTATGTTGCGGTGGGGCAAACATCCGTGGTAGAATTAAAGGAAATAAACGTGTTACCTTGATGATTAACCACTCATTGGCCATGAATGCATCATCCACTGGTTCAGGAGTGGTCTGGAAATAAGCCTCAGGAGATGTGGGCTCTACTTTCAGCTTCCTGCAAAATGGAAGCCATAGCTGGGCAAACCCTGAAGCTTCTAATAAAGCATAAAATGTCAAATCGGAGCAACCATCATCAGATAAATAGACGCTTAGCTTATGAGGTGGGTAGTCATAAGCCATGACCGATAACACTGTGCTGACTACCATTGTTGGTGGCTCTAATCTTGGGTCTGCCGTGCACACAAATATGTCTACTCCTGGCAATTCTTCTTCTTCGTACCTGTAAGAAACAAGCAAGCGCTAGGAACAAGTGAAACGGAATATATGGAGAGACAGAGTGAAAGAGATGAAGACCTGGAAGAGAGTCTGTCTTTGAAAGTGGAACGAAAGACAGGGTTCCATTTAACTATTACAGTGACGAAGAAATAAAAACTAAACCAAAGTTCAGCTACAAACATTCCGACCCAAACCCATCTCTCTGTTACTGGAAAATAGCTCACTCTATGGAAACAAATGAAGCAGATGCCTATGAAGATGGAAGCTGCGTAGGAGCGGAAGAAGACAAGTCCCCTAGCTGGCCTTGTTTCAAAAAGAGGAAGATACCCATTTTTACCCATTCTCGTCTCCTCTCCCTCTCTCCACTCCATTGACTCAAATGAGTAGAGAGTTGATTTTTCATATATATATAGACTTTAGAAAAATCTTAGAAACCACACTGACCACAATTTGGGCAAGGTTTCGTGACTTTCTAAACTTCTTTCTTATAAAAGGTTAATTTTGAAAAGAGTTAATTCCATTTAACATCCTTAAATTATGATTTTTATTTTAATTTGATCCTCAAATTTCAAAATGTTTTAACTATATCCATTTTTACAATATTCACTTTTATTTTTGTTTTAAACTATATTACATAAAATTTGATATATAATTTAACAATTAAATTAATAATTTAAATAATCGAAAGACATAATTGATGTAGTACCAATAGTTTAAATATAATTAAAACATTTTGAAGTTTGAAGATGAATTTAGAATAAAACTATACTTTAAAGATAAATAGTGTAATTAACTCTAAATATATAAATCCAACAAATTCTCAAATTCTAATAAAAAATGCAATATATATGGCTTGATCTTGCTTCCATTACTACAATTCTGAATTCGTAATTGTTGACAGTTTTAAAATATTCAATCTAATACTTGAACTATTAATATGGATTTTGTTTTGTAACTGAAGTTAATACTGGTGGTAAGTTGTTGAACCAACCAATGAAAATTTGATACAAAATTTTTCTTTTCAAATCATCAAGCACACATAAATAATATAATATTACGCGAAAAACTAAGTAAAATAAAAAAATTAAATTAAAAATAAACAACTAAACATATGATTAATAAAAAAAGTAAACGCTAAACTTACGTGAAGGATAATAAAAATATTTAAAAATTAATTAAAATATTATTTCAAATGGATAACTCATTGAAGAATATTACTATTTGGTTAAACGAAAAAAAGACATTTTTGCTTATATAAATTTACTATTTTTTGGTTTAAATGGAAAATATGACATTTTGTTGCTTATGAAAGTTTAGCATTAACCATACGTTTAGTTATTTGTTTTTTTAATTTAGTTCAATATTTTTCTTTATTTAATTTTTCAAATAATGTTATAATAAAACACATTTCGAATATTCATTGATTGGTTTAATTATTTAACTTAAAGTATTATAATAAAACACATATTGATAATTTATGTATCACATTAGACATTTTATAAAAGTACAAATATCAAATATGACATTATCCCTAAAACTTATAATAATAAATTATATATAATTTTAAAGCTTCATTTATTACATATACATTTTCTACTTTTAAAGAATTCAAATGTTTTTCTTTAGAAACATATTTTACCGATTTGTTTTAAAAATATTCCAAACAGATGATATCCTCGATTATTTGTAGAGTTTAAAATTTTTATGTCTTGTATATTTGATAGATTTAGAGATATATATATATACATATAACTAGAAATACGATATTTAAACCTAAACATTATATAATTTTCACCATCTCAATTTTATCATTTCAACTAAAGTTAAATTTTTATAATAAAAAATTTATATTAAATGAATTGGTTTTCTAAAAAATTTAAAAAATTACGGTTTAAAAGAGAAAAAACTCAAGTTCAAACATGTTACCATTATTTCCATCCCAATATTGTATCAAAAAGAGAAAAAATCATAATATTAAAAATAGAAGCAGTCAACTTAAACTTAAACTTAAACCCGAAAAAATTATTCTCTATAGACAATAAAACAAACACGAAAAATATCTTATTTCTGTCAAAAATTGAATAATATAATAGTCTTTTCGGGGGCTAAAATTGTTGAAAATGCCAAAATAAAAAAGAATTAGGAAAATGGAAGCGCTTTCTACTCTTTTAACATATAAATTTTTTTGGCCAAATGGTTAAATGTTAATAGTTTTGTCCTTGAGTCTTGGGTTCAATTCATCTCTTACTCACATTTGTATTTTTATTTCATGTTGTTCCAAGCTTTACTTTTATTTTTAATTACTACTTTTAACACATTAGCTCTTTTAGTTAGATGGTTAAATAATAATAAATATATTCTTTTCAAGTTTTTCTATTTTTAATTCATCTTTTAACTAATAAATCTTTTATTTATAAAATCAAATAATTATTACACATTATATAATAAAATATATTTTGGTAAAATTGATATTTATCATAAATATATTTTATTTTTAAAAACATCAACTAATTTTTTATATATTTTTCTTTATATATAATATTTATATGTCAAATATGTATTTTCTCCACCTAGATTGTGGGTATGGTGTTTTCTAATATTATAAAATTAAATAATTATTTCAAAACCATTATTATTTTTATATGTAAAATATTTCATATATCATTTTTTCATCTACATTATGGTATGATATTTCAAATGTTTTTACGTGTGAAATATTTCAAATAATTATTTCAAACACATAAAAAATATATAATACTAAAAATAATGATATTTGACAATAATTATTTGATTTTATAAATAAAAGAGTTATTAATTAAACTGATGAATTAAAGAAACTTGAAAATTATATTTATTAATTAAAAAAGGTTGAAACAATATGAAATAAAAAATAAAAATGTGCTCAAAAAAAATTAAACTTGGGCTTTAAGAATAAAATCACTATTAATTAACCATCTAATTAAAGAAGCTAATGTGTTACAAACAATAATTAAAAGAAGAAGAAGCTTGAAACAACATGAAATTAAAATACAAATGTGAGTAGGAGATGAATTGGACCAGGGACTTAAAGAAAAAAAACCACTAACATCTGACCAAAGGAACTGATGTGTCAAAAAGATAGTGAAATGTCAATGAAAACGTATCCTACAGGGCAGCATAAAACATTCCTTGCAAAATGTGTTTTTTTGTTTCTCTCCAAAATTGACTTATTTCCCTAAATATCTCAAAAATCGATCCAAAATCCTAAATATTTTTTAAAATCAACATTTTTTTAAATCACGCCTTTTAAAATAATTAAATATCATAAATATCTTTTTTATATATAAAAAATCATAAAATATCTTTCAAATTATAATATACCAGTATACATCTCATATTTGGTGTGGGGTTGGATAAGTCAATTATATAAGTTTAGCATAACTTCTTAAAACTGCTTTTGAGGTCGAAAACGTTTTTGGAGCCATAAGCAATACTAAATATATATACAACCTATTTTTTGAGTCAGAAGTGTATATTTTGTTTTTCTAACTTTTGCTTTTGGCAAAAGTGCTTTTAAGAACAAATGACCATTTTAACCATTATAAAGTATTTTATATAATATTTATATTAGGTATGTAATTCCTTTTCTATTTAAATTTTTATTGTTTATATTTTAATATTTAAAATATAGTTTATATATTCGAACTAAATTTTATAAATAATTAATATTAATTGTTTAAAAATGTTTAAAATTTATATTCATATATTAAAATATTAACAACAAATTATAATAAATTATTTTTATATTCTTACTAAAATATCATAATATTAACTAATTTAAACATTATTTGAATGTAAATTTGTTACTTTATAATATCATGTCTAAAATGATCATTTTATTTCTCATAAAACCCTTTTGATAGTAATACTAAATACTTAAATCATAAATCAAACTTTTAATAAGTACTTCTCAAAATCATTTTTTACAAATTTAAAGGTGATAAATTATTAAAAATTTTCATTTCATTGAGAATGAAAATTTTCAACAGTTAAATTTTTTTAATTATGTTTGATAATTGTACAAGCCCATTTGCCCGAACCCAACAAACAAAACAAAAACAATTAAACCCAACTAGCCTAACCCAATACCCCAAACCCAATATCTAGCCCAAACCCCAAATCTGACCCAAAAAGATTAGTCAAACTAGGGTTTCAGAACTGAAACCCTAGCCTAACGTTCTGACCACCAACATCCTTACACCCTTTACTACTGCCAGTAACCACCACCACCGACTCCTCCGCACTGCAAGAAGAGCATACTTAATGCAAAGTACAATAACAGTAGGAAAATTGTAAAAAAATGGATGTAATGGGCTATAAATAGCTGAATATCAACATTGTAAGGGGCTTTTGGGGAAAAACAAATTGGAAGAAATAAAAAAGTTTTTTAAGGTGATTTACTTTGATTTTTCCGACTTTTTTTTCTTATTTTTGTTTTATTTCAGTTTTCTACATTGTTTCTTTCTCTTCTCATTTTTCATTTAATCAATATACATAATAATATATAAAATAAAAATAAAGAGGAGAGTTTTACCTGATTTCGGCGGAGGAGAGGAGGAAGAACCAAAGGGTCTCTTCCATTTTCGGTCTCTTTTCGCTGGGATTTCGGCTTTTCTAGCCTCGAATACGAACCTTACTCGGAAAAGGGGACAAAGTGGGTTTTTGAATTTTTCACCCACACGACGACGGCGCGCCATCGCCGCGACCATCACTGGCGATGGTCACCACGGGACCTAAGGCCGAATCGGATTGCCCAGAAGGGCTTGAGAGAGTTTTTGAGTTTCTTTTTTAAGAAAAGAAAAAAATTTTGTTTTTATAGCGCCTGGAAACGACGCCGTTTTGGCTTGTTTCATCTGGCCCCAAAACGACGTCGTTTTACCCCATAACCCGCGCGTTGACCCGACCTGGGGAGGATCCGTGTTTTAATAAATGGGTTATTTATGCGCAAATCCTCCAATATTAAAGCGCATTGCAATTCGGTCCTTTTCGCTATTTCCTTTTATTTTAATCGAGCCCTATAATTTTAATTTTATTTCAATCCGCCCTTCTTCTATGCTGCGTTTTGGTGAGGGTTATTTGTCCATTTGATCCCTTCCTTTTGGCGCTTTGTAATTTAGTCCCTTTTATTTTGAATTTGCCCAGTATTTTTGCTTTTACTTTAATTTAGTCCCTTTTAGTAATTTATGACCTGTGTTCATTATTTTAATGTTATTATCGTTATTGTTATTCATTGTTATTGGTTTTATTTCCCATTTATTTAGTCATTACAATCTTATTAATGCCTTAACTAATTTTTATTTATTATTATTATTTTAGCTTTATTTTCATAATATATGTACATATACCTATGTATATTTTATGTATATGCATACACATATTTGTTTCTATATTTTATTTATATATACCTATATACATGTCTATACTTCATTTTCATAAATATATATATATACACTTACATATACTTTATACTTTCAAAATATAACTTGTATATATTCTTTACATTTTATGACTAACATATACTTACACATATATACTTTAATATATTTAATGATTATTATATATGTATATATGTATGTACATACACTTACATAATTTTAATGTACAATAATTCAAATATGTACACATACACATGTTTTCATATTCTCATTGTTTTATTTATATATATATATATATGTGTGTGTGTGTGTGTTTATATATTTTATATTTGCACCATGTTGTTAATTTTACTCATTTATTTGCATGTTTATTATTGTTTGTTTTCTTACTTTAGTTCTTAATTATTTGTTACATTGCCCGTATGATTGTTTTTATTATTTATTGTTTTGCTTGTATCATTTTATTTACATTGACATCATTATCATTATTTTACATCCATTTTACTCGAATTTATCAAGAATAAAATTTCAAAATAAAAGCAACACTCGGTATTTAGGATCTTCGAGAGAATCGAGCCCTAACGTATTGGGTTCCAATTTTTTTTGTTGAATCTAAATAATCGAGGTTACTTTTTTAAAAATAAATAAATAAAAGCTCATTATTGGGAATTCAATATGTCGTGTCCTAACGCATTGGATGTGACACGTTGTTTTTTCGAGATGAGGATTTTATTAAAAACAACCAAGGCAATATTCAATGTTCGGAATGTTGAGAAATGGTGCCCCAACGTATTGGGTTGCGATTTCCTCATCTGACTCGAATAATTGAATATCCTTTTTTAATTTTTATCGTAGGAGTTTTTTTTTTTTACAAGCAACCTATTTTATACAAGTCATTTTAAGACAAAGGATCGTATTTTTTAAAATTCTTCAAAGTTATCAATTTTTGACATTAAGACATTAAATAATCAACTAGGTACCAATTTTGGGCGTTACGAGGGTGCTAATCCTTCCTCGTACGTAATCGACTCCCGAACCCGTTTTCTGAATTTCGTGGACCAAAATCGTTGTTTTAATAAAATCAAACCGTTTATTAAAAACAACCACTTTTCGAGGTGATCCAATCACACCTCATTAAAAAGGATTGGTGGCGACTCCCGTTTTCATTTTTAAAACCCAAGTCGACCCCGTTTTCAATCAAAAAAATGGTGTCAACAGCTTGGCGACTCCACTGGGGACTTTAAATAAGAGAGTCAAGCCACGAGTTGATTATTTCTTGTCTTTTTGTCGAAAGTTGAAAATTTGATTTAAATATACGATCCTCTCATTGCATTTCATTTGTTTTGAGTTATAGTTTTTATCATGTTTTGTATTTTAAATTTTTATATCTTTCTGCATTGCATTGCATGACCGTTGGTCACACCTTTTAAGTGGGAGTGAGAAGCTAGTCCTTCGTGAGGTTTTCACCTCCGTGCAGGATAGTGAATCGCTTTCGGGATACATCCGTACCTATGTCTTCATGATATTTTCATCTCCGTGCAGCCATAGGGAAATGTATTCCCCTGAACCGAACTCGGTCCGTATGAGCCTATAATGGGTGAGGATCGAGGAATCTGCTGGTTCGGGTACCTTTTCTTTAGAAGCCAAACCACATATAGTGAACCTTAGGAACCCACCCTAGGTAGAATCACTTCAAACCCCTAGTATATACCTAAATAGGTGCTTTATTATTTATTGCTTGTATTGGATTTTATTCTTATACTGATTTATTGTGTTTTGTTTTGACTGTATGGCATACATGGCATTTCATTATAAAAGGCGTTGATTCACATTCGGTTACTAGATAGAAAGCTAATCATGGAAAGTGAATTTCTTGATAAAGTGGAAGATAATGCGGTTGTCCGAATATGGTCAAAAAAATGCAACTCGAGAAAGGAGACAGCTTGACGGAAGGGTACACATCAGAGTTATCGAACTTCACTTATATCAATGTAACTCAGAATAATTTCTGGGAGTTGAAAGAAATATGGGCCCAGTGGGATGATGAAGTCAAACAATTGTTTTACTCTAATTATGGTGACTTGCCTTATTTGCTTGATATTAAAGTGGACGAGCATTTGTTTCAAGCTCTAGCCCAATTTTGGAATCCCGCTTATAGTTGCTTTACTTTTGGGGAGATAGATTGGTGCCTACCATAGAGGAATATACAGCCTTACTGCGTTGCCTAAGGTTTCAGGCAGATAAAGTCTATTCTAAAGCCGTCAATGTCCCGACTTTTGTGAAGAAGCTAGTGAACATCTTGGGAATGAGTGAGCAATGGGTCTTAGCACGGGTCAAACAAAAAGGGGAAAACAAATGTATTCCTTGGAGAAGTCTGCGTGATTTGATTTTAGCTCACCCTGATACAAAGAAAAGAGTCGATGTTTTTACTTTGGGCATTTATGGGCTGATGATTTTCCCTAGAGAGTTGGGATATATAGACGAGGCAGTTATTGATTTGTTTGATCGACTGGACAAGAGGGTCACACCTGTTCCAGCAATTTTGACCGAGACATTTAGATCTTTAAGTGTGTGCCGAAGCGCGGGGGAGGGAAGATTCATTGGATGTGCACAGCTCTTGTTAGTATGGTTCCACAGATCACTTACGGAAAGTGGATAAAGTTTCTTCTTGAGTATTCTCCAAGAATTATTCTCCATGAAGGAATTAGCGACCATCTTAGACGTGACAACATTACCGTGGAAAGATGGATAGCGATTCTTCAAAATCTCAAAGATGAAGATGTTGAATGGAAAGCTCCTTGGATGGTGCTGATGAGATCTTGTATCGATGTAGGAATTTCATTGGGTCCCTTTACTTGGGATTTGGGGAGCTGTTGGCTATCGCCATTGATGGTCTTGAAACAATATGGGTCAAGACATTTCGTGCCACCCAAGGACTAGCTCAGTGCGAGTTTTCGTATAAAGATGATGGTTACAAGAAGAAGATTCGAGAGATGACCAATGCTTGGAGGCAAACTCATCGGATGAAACGATTTACTGTGGGAGCAATGACGACCCCCGAGTATCATGGATGGCGAAGTAAGAGGATTAATGATAACATCCCCGGGCCAAGAGAAGATTGCATTCGATCCATAGAGGAGCATTTGCAAGTAGTTCCATCAGAATTAGAGATCATCAAACAGGACTTTGAAAAACGAAGTTTGGAATTGGAAAAGAAGATAGAGCAGCTAGAAGAGGAAAAGATGCGTTTAGGACTAGATGTCGATATCCACAAGTTGGAAGCTGAAAAATTGAGGAAAGGGAAGAACAAGGCCGAAGAGGATTTAGATAGTCTAAAAACAGATTGTAAGAAGCTACGTTCGTCACTGAGAACTACGGGTTTAGGTAAAACATCAGAGCAATGGCGACAAGAGATCAAGGAAGAAAAGGCCAAAGCTGTTCAGTGGGAAAAGAAATTTCAAGACGCCTGAGCTCGAGAAAGCGTTTTGGAGAAAAATTTGTTAGAATGCCGAAATGAAGAAGTAAGATTAAAAGCCCAGATAGCTGAGTTGGAAAGGTCGCTTCACTTGTGCCGTAGTCGTAACTCTATGATCGAGCTGAGAGTAAGTTTGAGCAAAATTGAAGAATTGAAGAAAAAGATAGAAGAACTTGAAGACGCATTGCGAAATTCTGAATTACGAGTAGAACTTCTTGAAAGACGTAATGAACAGTACCAAGAGCAGCTCCATCATCTTCAAAGTTAGATTAGAGATAGAGATTACGTTATGGATGAAGCTGTGACTCAAGTGCGGGAAGTGGCTGACCATCTGCAAACCTTAGCGGTTCAGGCTGATATACTTAGTTTGAAATATGAGTCAGAGTCAAGTCGGGGTCGAGAGTTAGCTTGGCTCCTTAAGAGGGTTAAGGCTTTGAGCATAAAGGCAAAGCCGTATATGTAATCCACTTTATGTAAAGAAATTTGTTTTCTAGTCAAGTTTTTCTAATGAAATTGAATTAGAATCAATGCCTTTTCTTTGTATTCATTCATTTGCATTGCATTTTTATCATATGCATTAAAGTTCCAAATAATAATAATAATAAAGAGCTCTAATTAATGACAGTTACCTTGGAAATCAACGAAAATCTGTCAACTAGATATCATTACGGTACTCGCCGGAGAACCAAAGAAATAGATCAAAGACTAGAGAAATTAGAGCAATTGCAAGAACAGATACAAGCTCAGATGCAAGAAAAACTAGCCAAACTGCAGCAAGATATGGAAGCATCCCAAAGAGAATTATTGAATCAATTAAAACAGTTAACGGCTGGGGGGCACGATAAGGGGAAGAGCCCCGCGATAAATTCTGGGGATGATCACGAAGACCCTGCCTACCCTCCAGGTTTCGCCCCAACTAATGTCCAGACGCAACCAGGGATGTACCCACAGAGGGTACCTGTCACCATTAGATCCCAATACCAAGTTGGTGCCCCAGCATTGATGAACTTCCCAACAGGTTCGGGTTCTAATCCCGGGGATAATCCTATTAATCCCGTGGTTTCGGATCTCGACGACACAGGAGAAATAAATAAGATAATAGTAGACCTGCCAAAACAATTAGAAGACCAATGTAAATGGTTAGAGGAGAAGTTTCAAGCCCTGGAAAATACCGATTACCATCGAGGAATGGATGCTAAAGATTTGAGTCTGGTACCTAATCTGGTGCTCCCTCCCAAATTTAAAATGCCAGATTTTGAGAAGTACAACGGGACCAATTGCCCCGAAGCCCATATTACTATGTTTTGTAGGACGATGACAGGATACATCAACAATGACCCATTGCTGATTCATTGCTTCCAGGACAGTTTGATCGGGTCAGCGGCTAGATGGTACAACCAATTAAGTCGGGCCAATATTTATTCATAGAAGGATTTGGCGCAAGCCTTTATGAAGCAGTATAGACACGTGATGGATATAGCACCCGATCGAATTGTATTGCAAAACATGGAAAAGAAGCCTAATGAGAGTTTCCGGTAATATGCTCAGAGATGGAGGGAAGTGGCTGCGCAAGTTCAACCACCGCTTTTAGAGAAAGAGATAACTATGCTTTTTATCAATACTCTAAAGGCTCCATTTCTCAGTTACATGTTGGGCAGTGCCACTAAAATCTTTTCAGACATAGTGATGTCTGGAGAAATGATAGAGAATGCCATAAGATGCGGCAAGATAGAAGCGGGAGAAAGTACTAAAAGGTCAGCACTAAGAAAAAAAGAGCATGAGATAAACAATGCAAGTGTGTTTAACAGGGACCATTCTAAATCAATCACGGTGGGGCAAGCCAGAGCAGTAACCGCTAATCAGCAAGGTTCTTCGAAACATGAATCTAATCAAAGGTCGAATGTAGAGAGACCTCAATTCACACCCATCCCAGTGACGTATAGGGAATTGTACCAGAACTTATTCGATGCACATGTGGTGTCTCCATTTTACCTGAAACCAATGCAACCTCCATACCCTAAGTAGTATGATGCAAACGCCCAATGCGAGTATCACGCGGGGACTAAGGGGCACTCGATTGAGAACTGCACTGCATTCAAGAAGTTAGTTGAAAAACTTATCAATTTGGGGATCGTAAAGATTGGCGACTCATCAGGACCGAATGTAGTAGAGAATCTGTTGCCCAACCATGATAATAAAAGGGTGAATGTGATAATTGAGTATGGAGGAAGGAGAGTCAAAGCCAACATAGCAGAGATAAAGACCCTCCTTGAATGGGTTTGGAAACAAATGATGAAAAGAGGTCTCATCAAGCAAGGTTCAATAGAAAAGCCTGAAGGAGTAAGGAAGTTTTGTGAGTTCCATGCAGGAGAAAGCCATGACATCCAAGAATGCACCGAGTTCAGAACCATGGTGCAAAACTTAATGGATAACAAAGAGTTGGAGTTTTATGAAGAGATTAAGGGACTAGAAGAAGGAGAGGTTTATGTTACAGAAGAAGGATCTACGGGGAAAGCCCAAAAGGCTAATCACCCGGTGGTGATTATTTCAAAACCAATGAGCAGAGAATCTGGAATACAAATAGCACCAAAGGTCATAATCCAGAAACCTGTATCCTCTCCCTACAAGGATAGCAAAAAGGTTCATTGGAATTACGACTGCAATGTAACAATCCCAGGAGAAGAAAGCTTGGTAAATGCTTCAGGAGAGGATGAAGGATTCTATACACGAAGTGGAAAACGCTATGATCCGGCAAACGCAAGAGTGGAATCTGGAAAAGGAAAAGCCTTAGCGGTTGAATTGGGAAAAGCAAAAGCAGACAAAATTGAGCCGCGTGTCAATCAGCCGGTAACTGAAAATGAGGCTAAAGAATTTCTAAAATTCTTAAAACATAGCGAGTACAGCGTGGTAGAACAATTACATAAGCAACCGACTCGTATCTCGGTGCTTGAATTGCTTTTAAGTTCAGAGGTACATCGTAATGCGTTGATTAATGTGCTAAATGAAACTTATGTCACTAGCGATATCTCAGTGAATAAGTTAGACCGTTTGGTTAACAATATCAGTGCCGACAATTTTATTTTCTTTAATGATGATGAAATACCGCCGGGGGGAAGAGGAGCCACCAAAGCATTACATATCACTGCTCGCTGCGGGGAGTATACGTTAGCGGGAGTGCTAATTGATAATGGATCAGCCTTGAATGTTTTACCCCTATCTACTTTAAATAGGTTACCGGTAGATAGTTCCCACATGAAATCATGCCAGAATATAGTGAGAGCATTTGATGGTACCAAAAGAAAGGTGATGAGAAGAATAGAAATACCCCTATTGATTGGCCCGAATACATACGAAGTAGATTTCTTAGTGATGGATATCAAGCCTTCGTATAATTGCTTGCTGGAAACACCATGGATTCATTCAGCAGAGGCGGTGCCTTCATCATTGCACCAGAAGTTAAAATTAGTGACAGAAGGCCGGTTAGTTACGATCGACGCTGAGGAAGACATTATTGCATCAGTAACCAGTGACGCACCATATTTGGGAACAGATGATGAGGTGATCGAATGTTCCTTTCGATCCTTAGAGTTCGTAAATGCGACCTATGTTATTGAGGGAAAGAGGATCCCAATGCTCAGCGTGTCTAGAGCCACGAAGGTGGGATTACAAATGACAGTTGGGAAAGGAGCTGTGCTTGGAAGAGGACTGGGAAGATGCCTTCAAGGAAGAATAGAGGCACCAATGGTGAAAGACAAACAGGACCGCTTTGGTTTAGGATTTAAACCAAATGCTAGGCAAAGAAGGAAAGAGTTAGAGAAAAGACAAGAGAGGAGGAAGGCGCATTTGAACAGAGAAGAAGTTGATTGGGAACCTATGGCTTTCCCCCACATATCTAGGACCTTCGTATCGGGAGGAACCATGTATTCTAGTCTGAGGAATCCAAGAAGGAAGACCACAGAGGAAATGTTAGGAAACCTGAACATCAATGCCATATTTGAAGAAGAATCTGAAGAAGGAAGTACATCAGGCATCTATCCCTTTGAACCTGGGAGTGTTTTAAACAATTGGACTGCAGAGGAAATGCCTGAAGTTTTTAGAGCTTTTCTAGAGTAATATTCAAAACATACTAATTGTTCTAAGCCTAGAGAAAATGAAAACCTTTTGTGAACTGAAATGAGCTTATATTTGAACATTATAACTTCAATGAAATATATCTTCGCATTTTCTTTTTTGAGTATATATTCTTTTAAAATTCTTTTCATTCTTTCGAATAGTCATCTTGGATGCTTATATTCCAAATCATTCTTTCATTCATGGCCATACTAAATAAAAATCCTTAAATTCATACATTCCTTGTACATTCTTTGGTACTTATAACAGGTTCCAAGATATCGATGACATGAATGACTCTACTATGAACTTAGAGAACCCTTTTGAACGAGAGATGTGTTTAGAGGAATCTCAAGATTTTGAAGATAACATAGATTGCAACCTATCTCCGGACTTGTTGAGGATGGTAGAGCAGGAAGGTAAACAAATCCTACCTCACGAAGAGACGATAGAGACGGTGATCCTGGAAGAGGGAAAGGTGGTGAAGATTGGCACATGCATAACTGAAAAAGTAAAACAAAACCTCATTGAATTGCTTCGAGAGTTCAAAGATGTCTTCGCATGGTCGTATCAGGATATGCCTGGCTTAAATACGGATATTGTAGTTCACCATCTTCCTATAAAGGAAGATTACAAGCCGGTTCAGCAAAAACTCCGAAGAATAAGGCTTGATGTTGTATTGAAAATAAAAGAGGAGGTGCAAAAGCAATTCGATGCTGGATTCCTGCAAGTGGTCAAATATTCTGAGTGGGTAGCCAACATCGTACCCGTCCTTAAGAAAGATGGAAAGGTACGAATGTGTGTAGATTACAGAGACTTAAATAAAGCTAGCCCAAAGGATAATTTTCCCTTGCCTCATATCGACACTCTGGTAGATAACACGGTGGGACACTCACTGTTTTCTTTTATGGATGGCTTCTCGGGATATAACCAAATTAAGCTGCATCCTGATGATATAAAGAAAACTACATTCATAACCCTATGGGGAACTTTCTGCTATAAAATGATGCCATTTGGATTGAAAAATGCGGGAGCTACATACCAAAGAGCCATGGTGGCCCTTTTCCATGATATAATGCATTGAGAAATAGAAATCTATGTGGATGACATAATTGCAAAATCTAGAACAGATGAGGAGCATGTACAAGTCTTAAGAAAACTCTATATACGGTTAAGAAAGTTCCAACTAAAGCTTAACCCAGCCAAATGTACTTTCGGAGCTAGATCGGGAAAGTTGCTAGGGTTTGTAGTCAGTGAAAGAGGGATTGAGATTGACCCAGATAAAGTCAAGGCCATATAAGAATTGCTTCCGCCGTGTACTCAGAATGAAGTTCGAGGTATCCTAGGAAGATTGAACTATATTGCCAGGTTCATTTCACAGTTAACGGAGAAATGCGACCCCATCTTTCGTCTCCTTAAGAAACATAATCCGGGAGTATGGGATGAGGAGTGCCAAAAAGCTTTTGACAAGATTAAGTATTACTTGTCCAACGCCCCAGTGCTGATTCCACCCTACCCAGACAAACCGCTCATACTGTATTTGGCAGTGTTTGAAAATTCCATGGGATACGTGCTTGGTCAACATGATAAATCAGGACGAAAGGAAAGAGCAATTTACTATCTCAGTAAGAAGTTCACCGAATGCGAAACAAGATATTCACCAATCGAGAAATTATGATGTGCCCTAATCTGGACAACTCAGAGACTGAGACAGTACATGTTGTACCATACGACCTGGTTAATCTCCAAATTGGACCATCTGAAATACTTGATGGAGTCAACCGCTCTGAATGGAAGAATGGCCCGATGGCAAATTCTTCTATCTGAATTTGACATAGTCTATGTGAACCAGAAGGTGGTCAAAGGGAGTGCAATAGCGGAATTCCTAACAAGTAGGGCTCTGGATGATTATGAGCCATTGAACTTCGATTTCCCAAATGAGGATTTGATGTATATTGCAACTGTAGAGAAAGATTTCCAAGAAGGTGGTCCTTGGAAGTTGAGTTTTGACGGAGCTTCAAATGCTATAGGCAACAGAATTGGGGCAATACTCGTGTCTCCTAGTGGAGATTATTATCCTTTCACTAGCAAATTGGACTTTGACTGCACAAATAACATGGCTGAGTGTGAAGCTTGCATTATGGGCATCCGGGCAGCCATAGAGCGGAAAGTTAAGGTGCTAGAGGTATACGGGGACTTTGCATTAGTAATTTACCAACTCAAAGGGGAATGGGAAACAAGAGACCCGAAGTTGGTCCGCTATCGAAAATTGGTTATGGAGTTGATTGAGGAATTTGATAATGTCACCTTTAGTTACATCCCACGAGATGAAAACCAGATAGCAGATGCTTTGGCCACTTTAGCCTCCATGTTTAAAGTGAACAAATTAGAAGATATGAAGCCTATCCAGATCAGCATCTATGAGGCTCCAGCCCATTGTTGCAACATTGACAATGAAGAGGAAAAGGATGATCACCCTTGGTACCATGACATATTGCGATATGTGAAGAGTCGTGAGTACCCTGACCATGCGACAGAAAATGATAAGAAGACATTAAGGAGATTAGCCATTGACTATGTCCTAGATGGGGAAATTTTGTATAAAAAGGGAAAAGATCAAGTATTGTTGAGGTGTGTGGATGCTGTCGAGGCAAAAGAAATTTTGGAAGAAGTGCATGACGGTATCTGCGGAACGCATGCCAACGGCTTCACGATGGCCAGACAAATTATGAGATTTGGGTACTATTGGTCCACCATGGAAGGGGATTGCATTAGTTACACCAAAAAGTGTCATAAATGCCAAATTTATGGTGACAAAATGCATGCACCACCTTCACCCCTCCACGTAATGGTTTCTCCATGGCCGTTTTCCATGTGGGGAATAGATGTCATCGGGCCAATATCTCCAAAGGCTTCTAATGGGCATCGTTTTATCTTTGTGGTTATTGATTATTTCACTAAGTGGGTGGAGGCTGCTTCATATGCTAACGTTACAAAGTCAGCAGTCAGTAAATTCTTAAAAAAGGAGATTATATGTCGGTACGGGATGCCAGAAAGGATCATATCTGACAATGCGCTGAACTTGAACAACAACTTAATAGCGGAAGTTTGTAGTCAGTTCAAGATCAGACACCATAATTCATCACCATACCGCCCAAAAATGAATGGGGCCGTGGAAGCAGCAAACAAAAATATCAAGAAGATTGTAGGGAAAATGACTGAAACCTACAAAGACTGGCACGAGAAACTACCTTTCGCTCTCTTGGCGTATCGTACCTCTGTTAGGACTTCTACTGGGGCAACACCGTTTTCTTTAGTCTACGGGATGGAGGCAGTTTTACCCATAGAAGTTGAAATCTCTTCTCTCCGGGTATTAACTGAACTAAGGTTAGATGAGGTCGAATGGGTTCAATCTCGATATGATCAGCTGAACTTGATAGAAGAAAAGAGACTAAAAGCTATTCGTCACGGTCAGATGTATCAAAAATGAATGATGCGAGCCTATAACAAAAAGGTTCGTCCCAGAGAATTTCACGAGGGGGATCTAGTGTTGAAAAAGATTCTTCCTCTACAAAAAGATTTTAGAGGAAAATGGATGCCAAATTAGGAAGGTCCTTATGTTGTAAAGAAGGCCTTTTCTAGAGGAGCTCTGATCTTGAGCGAGATGGATGGTAAAAACTTGCCAAATCCTGTGAACTTAGATTCAGTCAAGAAATACTTCACTTGAAGGAGAAGGACCAAAGTGAAAACTCGTAAAGGGCATTCAAAAAAAAAAAGAAGGAGAGGCCGAGGTGAAAACCCGTAAAGGGCGCCTTGAGACCAAAGGGGATTTGAGTTGAAAACCTGAAAAGGCGGCTCAAATTTTGAGAAGATATGAGGTGACCGGAGCAGCTCAAATTTTGATCTGGGGCATGTGGTGGTCTCGATATACCTGAATCAACAAGGAAAGGGTAGACGACATCTTGGGGTATCGACAAAACCTTGCAGATTCCCTAAACACATATCAAATTCAGAATGGTTTTCAGAAAGCTTATGCAGGGAAACTCGTGCTGCGATATCTTGGGCACCTGCCGTCATCTTATTCATTTTGAATCTTGGCAAACATTTGTTATCTCGATTAATGTATTCATCTCAAGCTTTGCTCCTAATAAAATTCCATCTTGTCCATCGTCTTTTCTCATTTTATCTTAGCAAAATTTGCTATCTTGATTAACTTATTCATTTCGAGATTTGTTCCCAATAACATTTTGTTTGTCCATTACGATAATCTTTTTCAAACATTTGAAATAACAACTAATAGACTAAATGTTCAAGTAAAAGGAGTTTTGCATATTACTCTAGAAACTTCTAAATAATGAAGGAACCTGAAACAGGACTGTTGTTTAGAACACGCCAATTTTAAAAGGAAAAATTTAAGTCAGGGCTATCCTTTCAAATTTTGTTGTCCAAACATGGATTAAACAAAATGGCAAGGTGTCATATTGGTGACATAGTTTCAATAATTACCAAGTGATGAGAAGAGGTTTTCTTAGAGAAAATTTTACAATTGTGCATTTTGGTATGATACCCTAGGAATGGAGACCAAAGAGTTTTCACATTCTGTATCATTGAATTATGATAAAAGAGGATCGAGAAAAGGTCAGGTCTTTCTATCCTTGGGTTACAGTGGGAGAAAGATGGTTCAAATTTTGCATCCAGTGGATTGCATTTGGAGGCTCACAATGGAGGGCCAATCAGATTAATTGTTTCTTTGGATATGCTAGCTAAGCAAGAAGGCGTTGTAATACGTCAGTGATAAAACAATGAGCAATAACAACTCAAACATTAAGGAATCATCTTCATGACATCATGCATTCATTCAAATGTCATTCATACGTATCTAGTTAGGAGCAGTTGATTCATTCTGATCATGCCATCCTAATCACTAGGCACAATTAGGTCCATAAAATAGAACATAAATGTCAGGTTCACCAGAGATTAGATCAATGAAGATAGCAGATCATGCCTTCCTGTACCGGCAGTGAAGCAGATCGAAGACACCAGCCTTGTTTTCCTGTACTGACAGCGAAGCAGATCGAAGAAACCATAGTTTGTAATTAAGAAGATTGAAGCTACAACAGTGGATCTTACTTTCCTAGCGTTGCAGTGGAACAGATTGAAGCTACAACAGCGGATCTTACTTTCCTGGCATTGCAATTAAGAAGATTGAAGCTACAACAGCAGATCTTACTTTCCAGGTGGTGCAGTGGAACAGATTGAAGCTACAACAGCAGATCTTACTTCCCTGACATTGCAATTAAGAAGATTGAAGCTACAACAGCGGATCTTACTTTCCTAGCGCTGCAGTGGAACAGATTGAAGCTACAACAGCGGATCTTACTTCCCTGACATTGCAATTAAGAAGATTGAAGCTACAACAGCAGATCTTACTTTCCAAGCGGTGAAGTGGAACAAATTGAAGCTACAACAGCGGATCTTACTTCCCTGACATTGCAATTAAGAAGATTGAAGCTACAACAGCGGATCTTACTTTCCTAGCGTTGCAGTGGAACAGATTGAAGCTACAACAGCGGATCTTACTTCCCTGACATTGCAATTAAGAAGATTGAAGCTACAACAACAGATCTTACTTTCCAGGCGGTGCAGTGGAACAGATTGAAGCTACAACAGTGGATCTTACTTCCCTGACATTGCAATTAAGAAGATTGAAGCTACAACAGAGAATCTTACTTTCCTAGCGCTGCAGTGGAACAGATTGAAGCTACAACAGCGGATCTTACTTCCCTGACATTGCAATTAAGAAGATTGAAGCTACAACAGCAGATCTTACTTTCCAGGCGGTGCAGTGGAACAGATTGAAGCTACAACAGCGGATCTTACTTCCCTGACATTGCAATTAAGAAGATTGAAGATACAACAGCGGATCTTACTTTCCTAGCGTTGCAGTGGAGCAGATTGAAGTCATAATGGCGAATCTTGCTTCCCCGACATTGCAATTAAAAAGATTGAAGCTACAATGGCAAATCTTACTTTCCAAGCAGTGCAGCAGAACAGATTGAAGCTACAACGGCGGATCTCATTTCCCTGACATTGCAATCAAAAGATTGAGGCCACAATGGCGAATCTTATTTCCAGGCGGTGCAGTGGAACAGATTGAAGCTACAATAGCGGATCTTACTTCCCTGACATTGCAATTAAGAAGATTGAAGCTACAACAGCGGATCTTACTCTCCTAGCGTTGCAGTGGAACAGATTGAAGCTACAACAGCGGATCTCACTTCCCTGACATTGCAATCAAAAGATTGAGGCCACAATGGCGAATCTTATTTCCAGGCGGTGTAGTGGAACATATTGAAGCTACAACAGCGGATCTTACTTTCCTGACATTGCAATTAAGAAGATTGAAGCTACAACAGCAGATTTTACTCTCCTAGCGTTGCAGTGGAACAATTGAAGCTACAACAGCGAATCTCACTTCCCTGACATTGCAATCAAAAGATTGAGGCCACAATGGCGAATCTTATTTCCAGGCGGTGCAGTGGAACAGATTGAAGCTACAACAGTGGGTCTTACTTCCCTGACATTGCAATTAAGAAGATTGAAGCTACAACAGCGGATCTTACTCTCTTAGCTTTGCAGTGGAACAGAAAGAAGCTACAACAGCGGATCTCACTTCCCTGACATTGCAATCAAAACATTGAGGCCACAACGGCGAATCTTATTTCCAAGCGGTGTAGTGGAACAAATTGAAGCTACAACAGCGGATCTTACTTCCCTGACATTGCAATTAAGAAGATTAAAGCTACAACAGCGGATCTTACTTCCCTGACATTGCAGTTAAGAAGATTAAAGCTACAACAGCGGATCTTACTTTCCTAGCGTTGCAGTGGAACAGATTGAAGCTACAACAGCGGATCTTACTTTCCTGACATTGCAATTAAAAATATTGAAGCTACAACAGCAGGTCTTACCCCCTGACGTTGCAGTGGAATAAAATAAAACCACAAATCTCGTCTCCCTAAAGAAGTAACAATGGAGTGGATTGAAGCTACAAGTCAGATCCCCCTGAAGTACAATGGAGTAGATTGAAGTGACAAGACACAGTGGATTGGAATGAGACTACTTGAAGAGAAGCGCCAAGAGAAATCAAGACTCAGCGAGACCGGACAAATTGGTCTTTCTTAGTCTTTGCTCTGTTCTCGTTACACGACAACGAGCAAAGAGGGGCAGCTGTACAAGCCCATTTGCTCGAACCCAACAATCAAAACAAAAACAATTAAACCCAACTAGCCTAACCCAATACCTCAAACCCAATATCCAGCCCAAACCCCAAATCTGACCCAAGAAGATTAGTCAAACTAGGGTTTCAGAACTGAAACCCTAGCCTAACGTTGCAGCCACCAACATCCTTACCTGCCCCCTGCTACCGCCGTAACCACCACCACCGACTCCTCTGGCACCTGCAAGGAAGTGCATACGCAACAGCAAGTACAATAACAGTAGGAAAATTGTAAAAAAATGAATGTAATGGGCTATAAATAGCCGAATATCAACATTGTAAGGGGCTTTTGGGGAAAAACAAATTGGAAGAAATAAAAATGTTTTTTAAGGTGATTTACTTTGATTTTTCCGACTTCTTTTTTCTTATTTTTGTTTTATTTCAGTTTTCTACATTGTTTCTTTCTCTTCTCATTTTTCATTTAATCAATATACATAATAATATATAAAATAAAAATAAAAGGAGAGTTTTACGATTTCGGCGAGGAGAGGAGGAAGAACCAAAGGTCTCTTCCATTTTGGTCTCTTTTATTTGGGATTTCGGCTTTTCTAGCCTCGAATCTGAACCTTACTTGGAAAAGGGACAAAGTGGGTTTTTTTTTAATTTTCCGGCCACCGTGGACGGCGGCGCCATCACCGTGACCAGGTCACTAGCCTTGATGGTCGACTACGGACCTAAGGTCAAAATCGGATTGCCGGAAGGGCTTGAGAGAGTTTTGAGTTTCTTTTTAAGAAAAGTGAAGAAAATGAAAATCTGAAAAAATTTGTTTTATAGCGCTGAAGCGACGCCGTTTTGGCTTGTTTCATCGGCCCCAAACGCACGTCGTTTACCCCATAACCCGCGTTGACCCGACCGGGGAGGATCCGCGTGTTTTAATAAATGGGTTATTTATGCGCGATCCCTCCAATATTAAAGCGCATTGCAATTCGGTCCTTTTCGCTATTTCCTTTTATTTTAATCTAGCCCTATAATTTTAATTTTATTTCAATCCTACCTTCTTCTGCTATTGCGTTTTGAGGCGGTCGGGTTATTTGTCCATTTGATCCCTTCCCTTTTGGCGCGCTTTGTAATTTAGTCCCTTTTATTTTGAATTTGCCCAGTATTTTTGCTTTTACTTTAATTTAGTCCCTTTTAGTAATTTATGACTGTGTTCATTATTTTAATGTTATTATCGTTATTGTTATTCATTGTTATTGGTTTTATTTCCCATTTATTTAGTCATTACAATCTTATTAATGCCTTAACTAATTTTTATTTATTTATTATTATTTTAGCTTTATTTTCATAATATATGTACATATACCTATGTATATTTTATGTATATGCATACACATATTTGTTTCTATATTTTATTTATATATACCTCTATACATGTCTATACTTCATTTTCATAAATATATATATATACACTTACATATACTTTATACTTTCAAAATATAACTTGTATATATTCTTTACATTTTATGACTAACATATACTTACACATATATACTTTTATATATTTAATGATTATTATATATGTATATATGTATGTACATACACTTACATAATTTTAATGTACAATAATTCGAAATATGTACACATACACATGTTTTTCATATTCTCATTGTTTTATTTATATATATATATATGTGTGTGTGTTTATATATTTTATATTTGCATCATGTTGTTAATTTTGTTCATTTATTTGCATGTTTATTATTGTTTGTTTTCTTACTTTAGTTCTTAATTATTTGTTACCTTGCCCGTATGATTGTTTTTATTATTTATTGTTTTGCTTGTATCATTTTATTTACATTGACATCATTATCATTATTTTACATCCATTTTACTCGAATTTATCAAAAACGAAAATTTCAAAATAAAAGTAACACTCGGTATTTGGGATCTTCGAGAGAATCGAGCCCTAACGTATTGGGTTCTGATTTTCTTTGTTGAATCTAAATAATCGAGGTTACTTTTTTTAAAATAAATAAATAAAAGCTCATTATTGAGAATTCAATATGTCGTGTCCTAACGCATTGGATGTGACACGTTGTTTTTTCGAGATGAGGATTTTCTTAAAAACAGCCAAGGCAATATTCAATGTTCGGAATGTTGAGAAATGGTGCCCTAACGTATTGGGTTGCGATTTCCTCATCTGACTCGAATAATTGAATATCCTTTTTTAATTTTTATCGTAGGAGTTTTTTTTTTTTTACAAGCAACCTATTTTATACAAGTCATTTTAAGACAAAGGATCGTATTTTTTAAAATTCTTCAAAGTTATCAATTTTCGACATTAAGACATTAAATAATCAACTAGGTACCAATTTTGGGCGTTACGAGGGTGCTAATCCTTCGTAAATGCGTAATCGACTCCCGAACCCGTTTTCTGAATTTCGTGGACCAAAATCGTTGTTTTAATAAAATCAAACCGTTTATTAAAAACAACCACTTTTCGAGGTGATCCAATCACACCTCATTAAAAAGGATTGGTGGCGACTCCCGTTTTCATTTTTAAAACCCAAGTCGACCCCGTTTTCAATCAAAAAAATGGTGTCAACAATAATCGTATTAACTTTTTACATAAAATAAAAGTTTCAATAAAAAAAATGTTGAATATGATAAGCAAGTAGATAGTTACTTATCACTTAATGTTGAAATTATTTAAGTTGATTTTACTTTTCTAAATTTTATTTTTGAATTAAACTATTTTCTCATTTTATTAAAAATTAAAATATTCAACTTATTATCTTTAACTTTTATTCAAAATTATTTAAAATAAAATAAAAGAAATTTAAATAGATAAATATATCGATTAAGAATAACACCAACTCAATTATTGACATTATGAATACTAGATTATGGTACATTGGCGAAAAAATTTATGTAACAAATATATTTATAAAAATTGATTTAAATATTAAATTATGTTGTTTTGGGTTCAAATATCATCAAACGCATTTTTTAGACTTGTATTTAGAAATAACATACAATAAATAATGAAATGGAAGATAAAAATAGTTTTAATTGTGAGTAAAAGGAAATTTAAATATATAAGTACATTATATTAAGAATATTAAATGCATTTCAGTTGAGAATGAGAATATTGAAATAAAATTTTCGTTGAAGAGATAAAGAAAATTTTAATAAAACTTATTTAAAATATGTAAAATTATTTTAATAACTTTCTTAATTGACTCGTGATATCAATTCAATCACGCATTTGAATGATAAGTTGATAATTTATTTAAATAAAACATAAAATATAGCAGTACCACAAATAAAACCTTTTCCATGTGTATTTTAATTTTATGATCAGTCCAAGTTTTCAAATAGAAGTTTGAGAAGTTTATAAGTTAAGATAAAAAGATAAGGAAAATTACATATACATGAGACTAATTTTGACCTTATTTCTTTAAATACAAACCTAGTGTTACAGGCTCTGAAATTTCCAATCCGATCTTAAATCTGCTGTGCGAGTCTGGGGCTCGGTCGATCACACGCTGACTGTGACACTAGTAAATGGCTAATGTGGAAGCCAAGAGAGCGAAAGCAACGGATTGAAGTGTTACAGATGCTGGGATCTTACCGCTATCTTTTCGGAAGAACATCCCTTGGTAAATCGGTAGGTTGGTGAAAACCAAAACGTAGCAAAGAAGTATCTGAAAACCGAATATGTCAAAAATCTTCATACGAGCATCATCAATGGCAACATTGTTTTTACTACCGCAATGAGTCCGAGCAGATTGAAAAGTGCGAGCGCAGCTAAAACCGTGAACATTGGTGACCAAGTCCTGAACACCATGATTTCTTGCTCATCTCTCCGGTGTACATTATCGTCAGCCACTTTTCCGGTGATGGCAAAGGCCGACTTCGAAAACCCAAAAAGTTTGAGGATGTGGTCAATGGCGGCAAAGAAGTAGGAAGTTGTTCTTTTGAACATCCACATCCTCTGTTCATTCAACCAACCTCGGACTGTGCCTCCCAACCATACATATTCCACAAGACTGTGAACTCGGTGGACAAAGATGACATACAAATATGGTATAACCCAAGAACTCGATATCTAACTTTAATCATGATATTGAAACATTTAAGATTGAACCCTGATCAGTTTAATTCGGTTATACAACCATCTTTGAAAGGTTGTATTTAGTATGTCTGGGATTCCAATTCTAGCATGCACAATCCTTTCTATTCTTACACTACAAACTCTTTCATACCAAAAAGGAAAAAAGAAATAGTAACTTTGAAGAATCCAAGGCTTAGGCTGGTTGATTTACACAACCTCTTTTAACAGGTGTGATGCCATTTAACAAATTTGAGCTTGAATGTAAAAAGATATGAAATTTTGTGTATCAAAAAGAATATGAAATGTTGGAAAATTTTGTTGGTATTTGATGCTCACCTTCATTAGAACTCTCAAGGAACCATAAATTTCAATTTCATTTTCAGTGAGGTTATCAAAGGCCTGTGGATATTTGGACATAAGCAATTTCATGTCCATTTCCTTCATCCAAAAAGAAGCAATGTGCATCCCTAATTGCTTTGGAATTATTTGAATACATATCGCAATCTACATTAAGGATAAATGGTGTATTGTTTATTCTTGAATATACCCTTATCTGTTCATTCACATATTCAAGAGTTAATGCTTTCAATATATATATACACATTCAAGAGATATAAAATAGTCATTTAATTCAACAAAGTATTTATATATAAATATATATTATTTAAACTTAGGGTGAAAATTAAATATAAACATATCTCCAACTTAGATCTATTCAAAGATTTGGTTATTCATCCAGATCGACTTTATATAAATAAAATATGATCCAAGCCAACAAAACCTCACTTGTGTCACTATTTATTAATAAAAAACATTTTTATTTAGATTTTGAAATAAGAAGTATGCTAGGGCTAACCTAAATTTGAGTAAAGAAATATAAAATTTTCCAATCATGCTCCAACGAGAAAGGATTGTATCAATATGTGATTTCTTAAAAATTTCAAATTTAACTAAAAATGCTAAAAATCAGGAAGAAAAATATGATTTGTCATTCTCCAATGAAAAGAATAGAGATGACGTGAAATTACAGTTTCATACAATCCCTTCTCCACTCTAATTTATGGACAGTGTTCTACTAACTCATATTTGAATGTGTATCAAAGACAAATATTGGAAGAAAAGTATAAATATAGAATGCTTAATTACTAATGCATTTAAGGCGCCATCTTTGAAATTGTGGTGGATATGAGGTCTCTTTTCACGTGCCAAATATACAAGGGTTGGCAAAGCTTTTCCTTCAATATCAATGGTGTTAGGGTCTCTTCCATCAATCAAGATCTACAATTAAGTTTTTAAATGCACAATTTGAAGCAATTATGAGGTAGGAGTTAAATGTAGTTATAAAGTTTGCGATCCAAAAGAATAAAAAAAAAATTGTAGCAAATTACTTGAAGAATGGATGGATGATGATGTCGACTAAGAACAAAATCCCATTCATCAAATCCCTTGTGCTCTTTGCGTCTGTGCGCTGGAACTTTGCCCAATCTTGTGATGCTTTCAATCCGACTCTTCATGTCTTCGTATGATTTCTATCATTCATACCAAAATAAAATAAAATAAAAAAATCTATTCTTACACAAAATTGAAACGTCTAGAAATTTAATTCATTTATTTTATGTAATCATTATTATGCACTGACAACTACCATACATGTGAGTATACACATTCATTGCACTAGGGTGAATCCAAAGGGCATAAGCATCCCCATTGATTAAAATGAATATTTTCTTGTTTTAATTAAAACTGTTTTTAGTGAAATACAATAACATGACAAAGCTCGAAATAAAAAATGCAACAAACACAATTCGAACTCAAACCATACTTGAAACGGTGAACATCAAGCCATCACGATAAATAATTATATATGATAAAAATATAAGTTCATATAATATAATTATATTTTCATTCTCCAAAAGTTAAAAAAATTTGTTTAATCTCTTAAAAAAGGTTGAAATCATAAATTAACATATGATAAAGATTATATTTTAACATCTTAAAAAAAATTAATTTAATTATGTCTATTAAGGTTTAGAGTTTAAGGTTTAAGAGATTAATCACTCATTGGTCATGAATGCATCATCCACTGGTTCTGGAGTGGTCTGGAAATAAGCCTCAGGAGATGTGGGCTCTACTTTCAGCTTCCTGCAAAACGGAAGCCATAGCTGGGGAAACCCTGAAGCTTCTAATAAAGCATAAAATGTCAAATCGGAGCAACCATCATCAGATAAGTAGACGCTTAGCTTATGAGGTGGGTAGTCATAAGCCATGACCGATAACACTGTGCTGACCACCATCGTTGGTGGCTTTAATCTTGGGTCTGCCGTGGAGACAAATATACTATTGATAGTTTAAGATGCAATTAGAATGTCTCGACGTTTGGAGATCGAGGATCATTGTTTAGGGTTTTAGTGCAATTAACCTTATATAAATTCTAAATAATTCTCAAAATCCAGTAAATTTTAAAAAAAAATACAAATAAAAAATCTGGCTTGACCTTGCTTCCATACTACATTTCCAAATCCCTGACTGTTGACATCATCACCGATTATCTCTTCCTCTTATCTTTCCATTTAGTTTCTGAAACTCTAGATTCATCCATAATTTAAATGATAACAATTAATAGTAAATTAATGTAAACCGACTTGTGTGTGGAAAATTGCACTTTTGGCATGCTTTTGTAAGTTTAGGGTAATATTTCTCTTTTGGCATACATTTAAATTTTCTTTTCAATTTAGTCCTTCACTATTTTTATTTAAATTATTATATACGTATAAATTTAAATTGTATATGTATATAATATTTTTTCCCTTTTGTTCTTTTATTTTTATTGTTAAGATTTTGTTTCTATGAAATCTATAGCTGACAAGTTTATCTTGGAGAAGAAGTAATCTTTTATTTCAGTTCAAAATATACTATAACAACAGTTACTTTAGGGTGAATTTTAGCTATTATGATTATGATCAGCATAATGCGACTGAAAATGCATCCATGACCGCAATTATAATCAAGTTGACATTGCTACTGTAGACACTAACAAGGCAAAAGTAATGGACTTGTAAGTAACTGGAGCGGGCATTCCACCGTTGTCTTTCCGAAAAAACACTGCCTTGTATACAGGCCAGTTGAGAGCAACCAAAAGGAAACACAAGAGAATTTGCAATCCGAATCGGTCCCAAACCTCACTGTGATCAGCATTGAAGACGAGCTTCTTGATTGCCCCAAAGCTACTGAACAGATTCAACATTGCGAGTGATGCTAAAACAACGAACATCGGTGATGAATCGCCAAATTCCATCAGCTCTTGCTCATATCTTCTCAAGACGTCTTCGTCCGCAACCTTTGCTGTGATGACAAAGGTTGGATTTGAGTATCCTAATAGCTTCAAGATGGTGTCACATAAGGCGAAGAAGTATGAAGTTGTTCTCTTGAACAGCCACATCCTTTGATCGTTGCACCAAGCTTGGAATGTGCCCCCACACCATAGGAATTCTCCAAGGCTATATGCTCGGTGTGCAATGGCAACATATGCAAATGGGAGGACCCATGGACTTGATACCTTAGGAAACAGGGGGATGTCTTTAAGCAGGCAAAAGCAAGGGACAACAACATAGTACAACGTAGGCAAGGAATTTGCAGCCCATAAATTGCCCGCACAGTAAGCAAGTTGAAGTTTGAGAGGAATCCGATTATGTCCATACAACAAGGAGCAATATCTTGATAGGAAAATCTGGAAATGACCTTCGGCCCATCTCTTATGTTGCACCAGCATCGTCAATAGTGAAGTTGGAGCAATGCCTAAGAAGCTTTCTCTTTCAGGATTTAAGTAAATCGATTTCCAGCCTCTGCACTGTATGCTCAATCCTGTTATTATATCCTCAGCTGGGCACCCATATCTCAACCCCATCTGCACATAAATATTAGATTCCAAAAATGAGTTTGGGCACAGATTGTGTGACATATGCACAAATAGTAGTGTGTAGCAAACCTCGTTTCCCCATTGTGTGTTTTGTTCAAAGCTACAACTTGCAAGAACTTTACATGTTCCTTCAAGAACTGTTGCGTTTTCTTCAACCTCTCTACGATTTAGTCGCTTCCAACCAACCTTACAGGTTTTGTCGTATTTCTTCCCGCAAAGAGCATCTCGTCCGTGCCGATATAGCATGGTCCTCCATTTGCGTCGAGTCCTGAAAACTCCAACTTCATTTTTCATACCCCCATCAAATACAGGATTTGTCAAGCAGCTTACTCAACTCGTCATCAAAAAGACATCATCAAATTTCATTAAAACCATTGGATTTAATTAACTTAGTTACCTTTCGTGCAACTCGAAATGAATTACCATAAATATCGTTCTTGGTGAGATTATTGAAATGCTGAGGATATTGTACGTAAGCAATTTGATGTCCATTCTTTTCATCCATGAAAAAGTACAAAGAATCTTTAATCACTACACCAAAACAGGTTTTTAGCGGCGTTTTTTTAGGCCTTTAGCGGCGCTTTTTAACGCCACTAAAGATATTTGCGGCGCTTCTTCAAGCGCCGCAAAAAAGGCCGCTAACGAAAACGTCGCAAACGTTTGCAGCGTTTACAAACAAAAACGCCGCTAAAGACCATGTTCTTTAGCGGCGTTTTTCCTTAAGCGCCGCTAAAGAACATGTTCTTTAGCGGCGTTTTTCTACAAGCGCCGCTAAAGAACATGTTCTTTAGTGGCATTTTTTTTACAAACGCCGCGAAAGAACATGTTCTTTAGTGGCGCTTTTATACAAAAACGCCACCATTTTGGGGATTTTTTATATTAAATTTTTCATTTTTTCGGCCCTCCTGTAGCAAAAATTCAAAAGCAACAATTCAAAAGCAACCAATAGCAATAAATTTATATAATATTTCAACATAAGGGAATAAAATAATATTAATATCAATAAATAAAAGTGAATTCATATTATTTTTGCAAAAAATGTTAAATGTTAAATGTTAAAATGATAAAAATATTTATGTCATACACTATGAAGGCGGAAGTTGCGACTTAAACATCTTCATCATAATCTGAAGCTGCTGCTAAAGTTCGTCGTACTTTTTGTTCTGCTCTGCTTCTCTCGCTGCAGCCTCTGCTTCCCTCGCTACAGCCGCTGCTTCCCTCGCTTCCGCCTCTGCTTTAAGTTGTAGCTGGAGTTCTTCATATTTCCTTTGAACCTCAATTGTAGTCGCTTGCATCTGAGCCATCTGGTCTTTTAACCTCTGAACTTCAGCTTGAGTCTGACTCCCCGAAGCCATGTATTGGTGGGAGCTGGATCCAAAATATTGGGTTGGGCTAACAAAAGATCCTTGAAATCGAACCCGACCATACCTTTCAGGACCCAAAACTTCAGTAATAATCCGGTTATCAATATCTTCAAGATGAACCGAACTATCACTAGAAGCAATTGCTTCGTACTCCGCCTTTTTATCCTTTAGTTTTTCCTAATAAATATATCACATAGTTAGGAACACAATATTATATATTGAAAAACATATGCAACATAACAATAGTCGCATTACAAGCAATGAATTAAACCATTAGAAAATAAACACTATAAATAACTAAAATAAGTCAAATCGTATTAAGTAAACGTACCATTATTTCAGCAGCTTCAGGAGTCATGGGAGATCCATCTTTCTTCCTATGTGTAATTTTAAAAAGTTGAAGGCGTCCAACTTTTTGACCGGACGACCGTTCCTACAATATAGTAGTATAAATATTATTTAATAGAAAGTTATACATATTCGACAATATTAAAAAATTTAAAAATACCTCCGCCTCAGCTACACATGCGAAACTTCTCGACCCGGCTGTGTGGGTGAATTTTTGTTTCTGCCTGCTGCTTATTCCAACTTGTTCACGATCCTACGTTATGAAATTTTTTAGTACGTAAATAGAAAATACTATAAACCAAAATAATTACAATAGTTTAGAAGTACGTCAGACCTCGCCTTTATTCGAATGCCAAAATCTAACCGCATCTTCCCATTGGTACCTCAACATACCCGGTGGGACATTTTGCAATTTCTCATCGAGGGTTGTTTTTGTCTTATAATAATTTTTCTTCAAAGTACTTTTGTTGTCTCTCCATCTTTTTCCCAATGCCTTCTTTACATAAGCATCCGAGACCTCTAAAGCAAACCTCGCCTACAAAAAACAAAAAACACAAGTTAATAAAGTAAATATAAATGAAACTATTTCCCAAGCATTATAGATGACATTAACATTTTGTTACCTTAATATTATCGAGGGCTTGGTTTTTGTTGCTATCGGGCATTTGATGCCATGACTCGTAGTTTATAGGCAACATATTCGGATTTCGTGCTAAAATGCCCATGTATCCACTAAAAGTCGAGCTTCGATCCAACAGTGACCAAAAGCTGTTTATCCAACTTTGACACGCTCATTGGATCTAACTCGTACAACTCTCTAAGTAGCGTCGTCCTCGACCTCTGCGTGTCCCACCATTTTCAGCTACAAATGGTATATTATAATATAAGAATTTGAAAAATAAATCAACTATAACAGAAACACACATGTAAATTAAATGTAAAATTACTTTGAATTTCAGAGGATCCTCATTTATGTCGAACATTTGAAGATCCAAGCTGCATCATTGTTCAAGACTATTTGTTGTCACGAGTTTGGATCATTTTGAACAATGCTTCCCTTAGAATTTTTCTTCTAGGCATTTTATCTACAATACACATAAAATAGTTAATAACTTAATAACTAATTACAACAATAACAGCACATATAAAATAGTTGAAATATATAATAAGACGAAGATTTAAATTATGATATTACATATAATTAAACAATCGTAAAATCTTACTACATCATTATTCGTAAATATCTTCATCGGTATCCTGACGAACCCATCCAAATTGTGCACTAGTACTAGGGATATTATTGTTTAAGTTTTGTTCTGGAAAGGGCAAAGTTACTGATCTATCGTCGATGTTATCTCTACTTCCACTGCCCATGTCAAACAAGTCTCTAGGGATGTTACGGAGTATAACGTACCAACCCTCATCGTTGGATCTTTTGAGTAAAAACTTGTTTGACTTGAGATGAGAATACATACGGCTCATCTATCGCTTGTTGTCTGTGTGAATCAATCGGTCAAAGTTCACCATTGTAAAACCAAATTGATCTTGCTTAATTCCACGAAATTGTATTAACATCGCCCAATCACCACGAAATAAGACAACTTTCCATTTGCCGTAGTAATCCAACTCAATTATGTCAGTAAGTTGTCCGAAATATTCCACATTTCCCTCGACAGGATTATTGTCCCTAGCACTAGCATAACTTGTAATTGCAGAATTGACAACTATTCCACAATTTTGCGTTCTCCTCAACCTCTCGCGATATTTTGTATGAAATCTGAATCCGTTGATGAGGAACGCACTATATCTTTTAACCACTCGATTTGGACCTTGGGAGAGCCATTTAACATCGTCGTTTACGTTCTTCCCACTCCAAACCTATTGAATGGAAAGTAAACTGAGTAATTCATTTGTTATGAGAAAACATTATTATTTGTAAGCGGAAGCTCGAATTGCATACCGTTTGGCTTAACCATTCATAAAAAGATTCTGTAAACAACTTATTGATACCTCGATGTTGTGTTCTTCGAGAGCGCAAACGAGATCTCAATATTTGTTTGTACTCACTGTGTAAAAAAAATGTGATCTTTCTTAGAAGATAAACAGTTATTAGTTTGATAAATATTTATCAAATTTGTAGAACTTACTTCCGTAAAGGTTCCAGTAATTCATGGTGAAATAGAACATATCGATGTGCTTGTACCCACGATAAATGATCTAATTCTGCAATTTCAACTTTTCCGATTGGTTCTCCAAAACTTTGGAACAAATAAGTATCGGCTAAGTTATGGTCCGTGAGTCCAGCATTCCTATTTGGTCTATTTAACATTGTTTCAACATCTTCCAAATATCTTGAGCAGAAGGTCATACATTCTTCTGCCAAGTAGCCTTCAGCAATCGATCCTTCTGGATATCGCTTGTTGCGGCAGTAAGACTTTAATTTGGATAGAAACCTAAACACAATATACAACATTTCTTAATTATTGAAACTAAAGGCATAGAGGTGAATGAAGGAAAACTTTAAAAATTTTAATTAACACCTTTCTATGGGATACATCCATCGATAGAAAACGGGTCCGCCAAGAATTGCTTCGTGCGGGAGATGGATTATCAAGTGAACCATAATGGTGAAGAAGGAATGTGGGAAGATTTTCTCCATGTTGCATAAAGTCAAAGCGGCTCGATCCTGTACCTTCTGAAGTTCTTGAACGTCCAAAACTTTGCCACAAATGGCTTTCATTATGTTGGATAGTTCAATTATACAAGACGTCACCTTCTTGGACATACAACATCGTAGAGCCACTGGCAGTAAATCTTGCATCAAGATGTGATAGTCATGTGATTTTAGCGAATATAATCTTCGATCTTTAACACTAACACATTGAGATATATTTGATGCATACGCATCTGGAACCTTTATATCCTTCAACACCGTGCAGAACAATTCTTTTTCCGTCTTCGACATTGAAAAAATAGAAGGCGGCAACCGATATTTCCCATTCGGAAGTGGATTGGGATGAAGATCAGGTCGGATTCCCATTTGGACTAAATCAAGTTGACTCTGAAGATTGTCTTTTGATTTTCCGTCGACATTCAAAACTGTACCCACAATGTTCTCGCAGACATTTTTCTCAATGTGCATAACATCAAGATTGTGTCGTAGAAGGTGATGCTCCCAATAAGGTAACTCAAAAAAAATACTTCTTTTTTTTCCACAACTCCGCCTCATTAGGATCGTCCTCTTCATCAGAGTCATCATCAGCTTCATCATTGGATCTTCTATTTCTTTGCGTGTTTGGCGGTTGGTTCATCTTCCCATAAATGAAATTCATATCTTCCAACATGAACAATATTTCAGAACCACTGGTCTGCGAAGGAGCTTCTCGAACTCTTGATCTAGTCAAATCTGAACTCAAATCTAAATCTATGATTTTTCGGTAACCACCGACGATGCCCCATGTAAGAGAACTTCTTCCCATTGTACAACCATTGCGAACATGTTTGTGCAGCACAACAAGGACACGCATAACGACCCTTGGTACTCCAACCGGATAAATTGGCATAAGCGGGAAAGTCATTAATGGGCCACATCAAAGCTGCACGTAAATTAAAGTTCTCCTTTCTCAGCACATCATATGTCTCGACACCAGCCCACAATTGTTTTAACTCTTCAATAAGTGGCTGCAAATACATGTCGATATCATTCCCGGGCCCTTTCTCTCCAGGGAAAATCATAGATAAGATAAGGGAAGATTGCTTCATGCAAATCCACGGAGGCAGATTGTAAGGAACAAGCACTCTCGGCCAATCTTGTGGCGGTGCTCATGATCTTGAAAGGATTAAATCCATCAGATGCTAGCCCAAGCCTCACACTCCTAGGATCGCTTGCGAAGCTTGTAAATTTATTGTCAAATGATTTCCAAGCTAAAGAATCTGTTGGATGCCTTAGTAATCCATCAACGGTTCATCCATCATGGTGCCATGTCATTGACTCCGCTGTCTTCAACGACATGAAAAGCCTTTAAAGCCTTGGTATCAACAGAAAATACCGTAAAATCTTGGCTGGCTTCTTCCGTGACTGTGCATCATTTTCATCGTCGTTCCCATCTTCTGTGTTTCTACTTGTCCAACGAGAGTGGCCGCATACATGACAGCACTGTTGGTTTCTCCAATCGCCCCAATACAACATGCAGTCATTTGGGCAACTATGGATTTTGTTATACCCAAGGCCTAAATCTTTTATCATTTTCTTCATATCTTTGCATGACCGAGGGATTTTTGCAAACGGGAACATTTCTCTCAAAAACTCTAACAGCATTGTCAACGAGTTTCCGGTCCACCCTCCCAAACACTTTAATTGAAAAAGATGAACACAGAAGGACATCTTTGAAAATTTTGATCCCTCATACAGTTCTTCGTTCATGTCATTAAGTATCGCGTAGAACTTCACCGCTTCTCCATTCGTCTCTTCATGACGTACACTACTTCCCGGTTCGGTAAAAGTATTTCCACCAATATTACAATCATCAGAGGCCATAAATTCCGCTGGGAATGATTCGACACCATGATTGTGCATATTAAATGCATCCCGCAACATACCTTCCATGTCATCCCCTCTATCAAACTGATGGTAAGCAGTATCAGGATAAGTTACATCCATCCTTGAAGAGGAAGTACTAGGCGGGCATTCTCCATGAAATAACCATTGTTTATAACCCCAAACAAACCCATCAACAATTAGATGCTCGTATACAACTTCACGATAATGCCAGTTTATGTTGACACACTTCTTACACGGGCAAAGAATCATGTTCTCTTGGCTTGCATATTGAAATGCAAAATTTAGAAAAGTCTGTACTCCATTTCGATAACCGTAAACACCTTGACAAATTCATCCAAGACCGGTCCATTTCTTAGATCTTGAAGTCTGATTTTCACCAGAAATTACAATGGTAAGTTATGTAAGTTATGTAAGTTAAATGTATTATGTAAGTTGTAAGTTAAATGTATTATGTAAGTTGTAAGTTATTATGTATTATGTAAGTTGTAAGTTAAATGTATTATGTAAGTTGTAAGTTATTATGTATTATGTAAGTTGTAAGTTAAATGTATTGTGTAAGTTGTAAGTTATTATGTAGTATGTAAGTTGTAAGTTAAATGTATTATGCAAGTTATGTAAGTTAAATGTATTATGTAGGTTATGTAGCTTATGTAGGTTATTGTTATTAAATTTTAATAAGATTATTGTTAAATATTTTTAATAAATAATAAAACAAAAATAAATAATTTAATTATATTTTAACATAATTATTGTTAAAATAAAATTTAATAAAATAATATATAATTTAATAACATTACTAATATAATTATTAATAATATTTAATAAAATAACATTTTATTTTAATAGTCAATTTTAATATTCCACATATTTTTTATATTTTATTTTATCTTTTATTATAACATGATAACAAAAATTAATTATAAGGTATACTCTTTAATAAATTAATTATTTATAGCAATCTTTTGGCTATGTAAGATATGTATGATGTAAGTATAGCACTTTTATGCATCTTATTTATAATTATTTTAAAATTATAATATATTTTAACAAGTTATGTAAGTAATGTAATATATACTTAAATTTTAGTAAGTAATGTATTTAAGTAACATATTTAAGTAATAAATTTAAACAAATTTTAGTAAGTAATGTATTTTAGTAATAAATTTAATCAAATTTTAGTAAGTAATTTATTTTAGTAAGTAATGTATTTTAGTAATAAATTTAAACAAATTTTAGTAAGTAATGTATTTTAGTAAGTAATGTATTTTAGTAATAAATTTAACATTCAATCGCATAAATGAGAACTAACGTCGATAATTTATTAATTGACAAGATCCTTGAAAATCGATAATTTGTTCACTTTAAAACGAATCCACTATTTGCCCATAATTTATTCACTTACTCAAATATATAAACTGATTTAAGAATTTTAATCATTTGCGTAATTGTTTTTGCTTGGGTAAAAAATACGTACAAGAATTACAATCATAGTTTATACCTTGCAGTTATGGAAAAATTTGGCAAAGTAACATGCAAATTGAGCTAGCAACATATAAATCAAAAATGAGAAATAAAACCGATACCCACAGTGTTAAAAAAATTCTTAATTAAAACTCCCTTTTAAAACTCAAAAATAATAATTAAAGTAACAAAATCCAAAATTTAAACATTTGGAGGTGTTTTTTTTAAGAAAACCGAGGTGGGAAACATAGGAATAAATACCTCAATTTCCTGGACTTCGAAGCAAACTACTGCAAAAAATAAAAATAAAAAGGAAAACATAAGTAAGTTAGTTCCAAATAAACAGGAAAAAATTAGTATAAAACTTAAATATAACAAAATCCAAAATTAAAAATCTTATTTGAATATTGAAAAATCAGCACTGAGACATGTCAAACCATACACCACAAACAATATACTCCAGGTAGGAGGAATAACGCAACCACTTAAAGTTAATAAAGTAATGTGGAAGTTACGATGACACCACTATTGCAACAATTAAAGAACTTCTTATATCAGTATCCATAACTCTGTCATGGGAGATCAACTATGTCCAGCTGAGAAATAACCAGACTAAACGAATCAGACATAATTATGCACTATTGCAACAATGATTGCATGGTCCGAATAATGGCTCAGCCAAGAAAATTTTAGGAAAATAATTGCATTATTTAACCTTCACCAGCTACCTTGGGTTTAAATCTATGTTAATTTGAGTCTTTCAGGTGTAAGACCAGACGAGTTATTTACTAGTATCTCTTGTCTAGTCCATATGCAAAATATTAGCAGAGCTATTAAAGGGAATGTATTCTCAAGCTCACCAGCACCATCCACAATCATATATACTGACATATAAAACAGTTTTGCTTATTGTCCTAGTTGCCACATATGTTTAAAAGGAACCGAGATTAAACTCTAGAATCCACAGCCATAAAGATGATAATCCGGGAGTTTGAGATATTCAAATTTAGTTACCCATTATATCAACCTGAAATTGCTAGAGTGACTACATCATCCCCTATGACCATAGAAGCACCAAATACTACCATGACCAGAAGGGCTGTCCTTACCCTTTTATGCTTCTCCAAAAATCGCTGTAATGGAGAAACAACAGGTTGTGTTGAGGACCCATATTTGTATTCGGGCAACCCCTAAATAAACAAAATTTTTCCTAAACAAACCCTTCTATTTAAATTGCTAAATAAATAATTCACAAGTTCCCCAAATTCCCAAACAAGAATGGTATTTTAACCTAAACCGGAAACCCTAAAATCTAATTTTTTTTCTAAACCCCAAATTCAAAAAACACAATACACCCAAAACCCCAAATCAAGACGATGTTCTTCAGAAGGATTAAACGCATACCTTTTAACCAGATATTCTGCAATTACTGTCAAGAATGGCGCAATCGTTGCTTCCTCTTTGATGATTTCTGATTTCTCCTCCCCTTTCTTCCTTAGAATATTTTCTTAGGTTTTTTCCCCTTTCCAATCGGCCTCTGCACTTGCCTTTTCTTTCTGTCTTTGTCGAGTGAGTAAAAATGCTAAGTTAAACAACATCTGCAGAAACGGCATCGTTGAGAAAAAATATTAAAACACCTTCGCGGCGTTTCTTGAAAGAACGCCACTACTTATTCCAAATTTCTGGCGTTTATAGACAAAACGCCACAAAAAATTAAACCTTTTAACAGAAACGGCGCCGTTTTGTTAGTCTGAAATTGTATTTTTTGTGGCGTTTAATAAAAACCGCCACGTATACTTAATCTATTTTAAGCCAAACGCTGACGTTTTAAATAAATTATTCTAAAATTTTTCTAAGTTAAAAATCTGTTCCGGAAACGACGTTGTTTAGCCATTATATTAACACCGTTTTGCGGCGTTTTTGGTACAAACGCCGCAATTTCTTCCACATTTCCGGCGTTTTCCTAAAAAACGCCACTAAATATTACAGCTGTGAACAGAAACGACACCGTTTTCGTGGTCTGGAATTGTATTATTTGTGGCGTTTTTCCAAAAATGCCACTAAATATTACAGCTGTGAATAGAAACGACACCGTTTTTGTGGTCTGGAATTGCATTATTTGTGGCGTTTTCCTAAAAACGCCACTAAATATTACAGCTGTGAACAGAAACGACACCGTTTTGCGTGGTCTGGAATAATTGCATTATTTGTGGCGTTTTCCTAAAAACGCCACTAAATATTACAGCTGTGAACAGAAACGACACCGTTTTCGTGGTCTGGAATTGTATTATTTGTGGCGTTTTCCTAAAAACGCCACTAGATATTACAGCTGTGAACAGAAACGACACCGTTTTGCATGGTCTGGAATAATTGCATTATTTCTGGCGTTTTAAGCACAAATGCCACTAAAATTTGTCAAACTAAAATATACTGTAAACAAACGACACCGTTTACCCATTTTTTAAAACCCTTTTGCGGCGTTTGATATAAAATCGCCACTAAAAGTTCAAGTTTTAAATAGAAATGGCGCCGTTTTGCTAGTCTCAATTTGTATTATTTGTTGCGTTTTGTGCAAAAACGCCACGAACAC
Source organism: Gossypium raimondii (assembly GCF_025698545.1). Classification (NCBI taxonomy): domain Eukaryota; kingdom Viridiplantae; phylum Streptophyta; class Magnoliopsida; order Malvales; family Malvaceae; genus Gossypium; species Gossypium raimondii. The sequence continues at coordinate 50,524,802 of NC_068577.1, read as the reverse complement.
TTAATTGATGTTTTAAATAAATAATTGTAAAATTTTTCTATGTTACAAATCGTGTACAGAAACGGCGCCATTTAGACATTATTTTAATACCCTTTTGTGGCGTTTACTGAAAAAATGCCGCTATTGCTTCCAAAATTTCCTGCGTTTTTTCGAAAACGCCATAAAAATTTAAACCTGTATGCAGAAACGGCGCTGTTTTTTGGTTCTCAAATTGTTCATTTTGTGGCGTTTTATATAAAAACGTCACTAATACTTAACGTACAACAAGCCAAATGGTGACATTTAAAGTAAATAATTCTAAACTTTTTTATAATCTAAAAATCGTGTAGACGGACGGTGTCGTTTACTCAAATTTTAAAGACACTTTTGCAGCGTTTCTTGTACAAACGCCAGGACTGCTTCCCATATTTGCGGCGTTTAACAGTTAAACGCCACCAAAAGTTTAACTATTCATTCGAAAACGGCGCCGTTTTGAATTTTTTTGTTTTTTTTATTTCATTTCTTATGTATTTGGTCCTATAAATATATATATTTCCAAAATAAATAATTATACCTAAATATATAACCATCCATATAATATATATCAATATATTTTTTAACTTATTTATGAATTCTATTTAAAATAATATTTAAATATATCAATTGGTACTTTAGATTGATTTTTTAAAATATTATTTAAATAAATTAATCTAAACTAACCTAAAATCCTTATTTGACCCCTAAACCCCTAAATCCTAAATCTTTAACCCCTAGATCGTAACTTGTAACCCCTAAACCCCTAGCTAACTCTTATATCCCAAACCCTAAATCTGTACCCCCTAATCCTTAAAATAGCACGACCATCCAAAATAATCCCTAAATCTTTAATAAATATCATAAAATAGTTATAATTGATTAAATAATAATTAATACTAAAAACTTTTTGTATAAAGTTTGAAATTTACCGGAATGGGCCATTTTTTTCGAAATCGCGTCCACGTCAGCGCGATGTCAGGGTACGCGCCAGGACATCGCGTCCACGTCAGCACGATTTGCTTACGTGGAAGAAATCGCGCCCTCTAGGACGTGATTTGCTGACGTGGCATGAACAGTTTGTGTTTTTAGCTTGGAAAACTTTGAAAGGCCATAACTTTTGGCTCGGTTGTCCGATTGAGGCGAATTTTTTTTTATTTCGAATAAATTTTCGAGATCTACGTGCTGGCAAATGGCCAAAGGTGGTTTGCCAAAGTTTTCATCGAAAAAGATCCTCTTTTGCCCCTCAATTTTGATTTTTTCGGTTTAAATTTGAATTTTGAAACATTCAAATCGTTATTTTCCTCATTTATTTGAAGTAAACACCGGATATTTTTTTACACAATTGTCTTATATCATCCTGTTATAGGTATAAGTCAGCTCATTCCACTTTTGAGAAGTTCCCTAACATTTTCCATTTTATTCAATTTAGTCCCTAAAACTTAAATAGTCATATTTTCAAATCTAAGCTTGTTTTTCAATTCAATTTCAATTTCATCATTCTTTCAATTCAAATTCACAAAATTATTTAAGTATATATTTAAGTGTTACTCATGAATTATTTGAGCATTACTATTCAAATTAGTATTTAAATTAATAATATACCGAAACCAAATCATATACCGAACCGAAAAATCCTAAACAAATTTATTATTACCTCTTTTACAATTATATATATAAGAACATATTTAAAATATAATTTGGCAATACTAATTAATCTAAACCCTACGTTCCCTAACCCAACCCCTAGCTAAACCCTAAATCCTTAATTAACTCCTAATAACCCCTAAGTGCTAACCCCAACCCTAACCCCTAAACATTATATCTCAGCCTTACACCATATCCCTAAATCCAATATTATATATATATACTCCTGATCAATTATAATAATAACCTTAAAATAGTAACCCCTAAACCGACTTAAAATCTTAAATTAATAATATCATATATATACCCCTAAAACCTAAAACCCTATATTAACTATAGTGATACGCTTAATTCAATATTTTAAATTTAAATTAATACTTACTATCTCTTTTAATTACGATAATAATTTCAAATTTTAATATATAAATTAAAAAATCAAGAATGTACCCAACAAAAATTTAAAATTATTTTAAATAATACTATTTTAATTTTTCCATGAGTTTTATTTCAAATTATTTATACCTGTTATTTTTTATTGAAGATTTTAAATATTCTATTAGAAATATGTTTAATTTGATTCAAATAATATAAATAATAGTTCAATTAAGATAAAAAATTATTGTGGCGCATAAACAAAAACGCCGCTAAAACACCTAGATTAGCGGCGCTTTACAAAAAACGCCACTAATTCCCCCCAAAGGACACAAAACGGCACCGTCTGGGTGTATTATTTGCGGCGTTTTTTATAAACGCTGCTAATGTTAACTCTTTAGCGGCGCTTTACAAAAAACGCCACTAATTCCCCCCCAAAAGCCACAAAACGGCACTGTCTGGGTGTATTATTTGCGGCGTTTTTTATAAACGCTGCTAATGTTCACTCTTTAGCGGCGCTTTTCCTTAAACGCCGCTAATGCTCACTCTTTAGCAGCGTTTTTGCTCCAAACGCCGCTAAAAGTGCCGCTAAAAGCTTGTTTTGGTATAGTGAATTGATTCCAAATTGTTTGAATACATGTCGCAATCTAAATTCAAAATAATTGGGCTGTTGCTTATCTCTGCAGAGACCCTAATCTGTTTTTTTTACCATGAAAATTATTCATTAATTAATAACATATAAAGTAAATAAATAAATTAATATATATAAGAATTTAAAAGTTTCATAAACAATATTGGGAGTGATAAAAAATGCACGTCAAGTATATTAAAAAAATTTAAGTACACGTGCATATATTATACTTACAAGTGCATTCATGGCTCCAGCTTTGAAATGGTGGTGAAATTGGGGTCTTTTTTCACGTGCCAAATACACAAGTGTTGGCAGAACGTTTCCTTCAGCATCCGCAGCAATTAAGATCTAAACAAACTAATTAATCAAGTCTTTTTAAGATTTAATTTACTTTAAAAATAGTTTGATGATCATTTCTGCTTGAAACCAAATTCCATTCACGAATCTCTTCTGGGATTTGCTTCATTTCAACCCTCATCTTTGCCTCCTCGTATAGTTTCTGTGTTAACCCAAAACTATATAATATGTAACAACAATATTTCAAAATAAGTTTTTTTTTTTTTTTTTTAAAAACAACATATTCATTTCCAAAACCTGGGTTTCAAGGTAGGGCAAGCTTGAACTATCACCTTTTCAATATATTATTCCTACATTTGTATACCTTATGTGATTCATAAAAGAATAAATATATATAACATTATTATCTTACACAGTAAAAAATTTAATAAGCGATTCTAGATCGATGTGATTTGTTTTAGGTACAATAAAGTAATAAGTAAATAATTTAAAAAAATACATTTGATATTATTCTAAACCCACTTGTGAAGTTTTTTTTTTTACTCCATTGGTCGTGGATAGAATAATTACCCATACGTATGGGAAATTATTTGGAAGCAAAATTAAAAGGTTGACAAGTATTTTATAGGAGTGTAGTAAAATATGTTTTAGAAAAAACATATGACAATTTTTAAAATTACTTATAAAATAAAAATTTACACTAAATACTAACGCTTTATATATTGAAAATGGTATAAGGAAATGGTCATTATATAAGCAATGTAAAATAACCTATTAATAATGAGTATGATTAAATCATAAAATAATATTTAAACCATTATTTTTTAAATTGCTACTTAAAATTTTTTATCACAAGTAATATCTTAAGTTTTTTTATCACAAATAACATCAAAATTATATTTTGTTATATATATAAATTATTCTCCATTAATTATTGAACAAAAAAATTATACTCTATTAGTCAAATTACACGAGCCATTAAAAGAGTCCCTTAACCAATCATTTTTGAATTAAAACTTTTCAATTTTTTCACTCTTTTCCTCCCCACAATTTCTTTTCTTCTCTTTTAATGCACCCTTTTTAAATGTTTGATAACTTTTCTTTGTAATCTTTTTATCCTTTTTTTCGCTCAACTTCTTCCTAATATTTTATCTAATTTTTTTCTTTAGAAAGTTCATTCAACATTAACTATTTTATGTCATGAATATATATATATATATATATATATATATATAAGGAGAGTTATTTACAAAAAAAAAAGATAATACATGGGTTTTGAATCAAGTTGAAGTTTAAAAAGAAAAAAAACTGGCCAAAATTTGTATTTTATTGTCAAAATAATAATATAATACGTCATTATTAAATTAAATAAAAATATGGCTATTACTATCCATTTTACTGTTACATTCGTGGATTCATGGCTATCTCTCCTACAAAATCATCTCTAAAGTTTGAATTTATGTTTTTTAGGAGATAATTTATTTTACCACTACACTTAACACTTGTTGTTATCACAACAAAATATTAGTAATGAAGATGGTGATAAAGGTTAAAGTTGACTAATAATGGTTATAACCCCATATTCATTTACAATATTCTTTTATAATGAGATAATATAATTTTTCTCTTTGAACTTGGCAATTAGGTTTACTTTGATACTTGTACTTGATAATTAGGTTCATTTTAATTTGAACTTAAAAATATAAAATTTGATGAAGTGGCACTTTAAGATTATACATTGTGCTACATCATTGTTTAAAAATAAAAAAATTTTATATAAGCTTTCAAGTGATGATGTGAACATTCAATGTTTTAATAAATAGATTGGTAGTTGAACAGGTTGGACCATCGGTTACGGATTCAACGAGTTCGATTGATTACACTATCGTACTAATAATAATTAAATAAATAATTAAAATTCATAAAAATTTAAATTTTTGTTTTGAGTATTTTATTTTTACCAAATTCAAGCAGTTTTAGAGTCGATTGGTTTAACCCCTTTGTTCGGACCTTTATATCAATCAGATTTAGTTTTGTTCCAGCAACACCAGTCACATCATCAAATCTTGACAAAATTTAAATTTAGGGACCAAAGTGAATCTAGTTGCTAAATTTAAGTGCCAAAATGGATGGAAAAAGAAATAAATGTACCAAAGTGAACCTAATTGTCAAGTTTAAGGGTGAAAATTTATATTCTAGATTTTATAATAAATAAATTAAGCTTTTATTTCCACTATCTATGTTTTATGTGTTTTTTTACTTTAATTTCGTTAAAAAAGTAACAAAAAAGCTGCACAAAATTTAACAAATTATTCATCATGTAAGAAAGGAAACAAATACCTTGACTAAAAGCCAGTGTTTAAGCATAAGAGGATGATGGCTGTCTGGTTCAACAGCTGTCCTAAAGTAAGCCTCGGGTGATCTGGATTCCACTTTGAACTTCTTGCAAAACGGCAGCCATTGCTTTGAGAAACTTGAAGCTTCTAACATGGCGTAAAACGTTAATTCCGACGCTCCGTCGTCAGATAAATAGATGTTTAACTTCTCCGGGGGATAATCATATGCCATCACCGATAAAACAGTGTTCATCACCATACTTGGTGGCTCCGCCGACGGATCCGCCGTGCATACAAATATGTCTACGCCCGGTAACTCTTTCTCGTACCTGTTATTTCGAAAATACTCCCATTCCCATAATTAAGCTCCCTTTGTCTCACGAAAATAATATTAATATTAATTAATTAATAAATAATACCTTAGGGAGAGCCTGTTTTTGTGAGGAAAACGGTAGACAGGGTTCCATCTACAAATTACGGTGAGAAACCAATAAAAACTAAACCAGAGCTCGCAATGAAACAATCCAATCCAAGCCCATCGCTCAAGTTTTCCCGACGCCACTGGTAACAACCGCAGTCTATAGTAACAAATGAAGCCGATGCCGAGCGCCATTGAAGCCGCAAATAACCTGAAAAGGAACCGTCCCTTAACTGCCATTGTTTCGAAGAGTGGACATTTTCGTTTTCTGCCATTTTCCCCCTTTTCTCCAGCTATAATAAACCTATGGATGGTGCTAGGATACAAGTTGAAGCTTAGGAAACCCCAGAATCGGTCGCTGGATAAATCAGAAATTGGTGCCTACGTTAATGACGCAAGGGAACTTAGTGGGAGATCCAGAACTGCTTATTTAAACGTCTCAAGAACGGGAGCTCATTCTCTAGCGACAGAAGGAATAAAAAATGGAGAGCAATCTTACCTGCGATTTGGTGTGCCTGCTTATGCGAAGTTGGTGGTAGAAGAAGATTGTAGGTGGATAACTCCGATTGAGTGAACTGCTTATAGGGGGGTGACCGGCGTTGGAAGGAGAGAAGGATATGGAAGGAATCCTAAGTGTTGTCTTCCCCAGGAGAAGTACCCAAAAGTTTTGTGTTGGGCATTGGGTTTTATTTTAATAACAATCCACCTTATATTTTTCTAATAAATAATTCACGATAATATAAGATATTCCTTTCTCAAAATTATTAATTAATTTTTAAGGAAAGCTCAAAGTAAACAAATAAGGAAGAATCACAAGCCAAAACAAGTTGAATTTTATGCTTTCATCATTGCTGGGGACGTGAAATAGAAATATCTTTTCTCTTAGAGTTTAAAATCATGTATCTCTCAAGTCAAGATCATGCTAATTAAAAAAGTTTCTATTTCCATTTCATTTCAATTTTGATGTTCGAAAAATTATTCGAATAAATAATTTGGTTTTGTTGTTGAAAGTCAATTTTGTTCTTATTGTTGTTGGAATAGAGGTTAAGACAGAACTGACTTTTAATAAGATAGGACAAGATGTAAAGTAAGAAGACAAATAACACGCAATATTTGTTAATGCAATTCGGATTCACCAATCCTACTATGTGGAACCTCACTCAGAAAATGATTTTATTCTATAATTTGCCCGAATAAACTATTGGAATAGATAGATTGATTTTGTTATTGAAAGACAACTTTGTCCTTATTGTTGTTGGAATAGAACAGACTTTTATCAAGAGAAATAACTTACAATATTTGTTAAATGTAGTTCAAATTCACCAATCCTTTTATGTGGAACCTCACACAGAAAATGATTTTATTCCACAATTTATTTGGATTAACTATTGGCTAGAACCCAAACTACCCTTACACCAAACGGATATTTGCAGCCCTAATATTAAACCTAAATGGTTACAAATTACTCTCCTCGAATACCCCACAATATAATCAAGCAAATCTCTCCAATAAAACATAAATAAGAGTGTCAAAAATACTAAGCTAAAATAACAAAACAATTACTCAACAACACACTCAAAAACCTCTCAACAATATCGTCATTAAGCTGCCAATATATATGCTTAGTTATCTCGATTTGCAGCACCAGGATACTACATTATCGTTTGTTTCATCAACTGATATGATCAACACACTAACTTTGAAGAATATTCCAAAGCATATGGTAGGCTCCAGCTGCAACTATCACCCTTATCCAAAGGATAAGGAAAACCTTGATAAACTAGTATTTATCTTTTAGTACAAGGAAAACACGAGCCAATCATTCTTAGCAACAAGAAAATGGGCTTCAACCATGTTTATGACTTTGCTGATTTGACCAAAGATAATACCAACTTAAAAAATCTTTGGCTGGAACAAATACTCATAATAACATCAATTTTAACAATCCATTAGACAACAAGAGATAGCCTTGCTCCAAAGCTTATTCGAGCACACCATGGACCAATCAAAGGTTTCAACAGAACTCGAGGCTTGTTCTTCACCCTTCAAGCTTTCTACACCTACCATTCTTGTTTTGATATCAATTTGCACACACCATTCTTGATATCAAAGCTAGTATATTGGTGTCATGGCTGATGATATTAGATCTCATGACTTGAGAAGATTTGAAGAAAGGCTCAGGTAACTATTAGCAAGTTGCTGGGTCAAAAAGCTTTAGCTACCATGAGAGTTGATATCATAGCCTTGAGTGTGCTATAAACTCATATTATGACTTAGCTTCTTCACCAGGCTAATTATCAAACCCAAAAATATAAAAACTAGTATTTTGCAACAAGATGAAGGTGGACTTCCCTCGATTTACTAGTGAGAAGTGAGAACCTTAATGGATGGCACTCTAAGAGAGCTAGGAGTTGTTTGAAATAGATCAAATCTCCAAAAAGAACAGGGAAGATTTTTGTTATTAATTTGGAGGGCAAAGCACTAGTTGATCTATCCAATGTCTATGCCTTATCGCAACTACAAGAGAACCTTAACAAATACCTCTACGAGCACCTCAAACAAAAAAGAAAAAGAAAAAACTTACCTTTATTGTCAACTCCTACAATCTTGACCAATAAGACCAACCCTTTGGAAATACTAATAATTCCTTTAGAGTATGGTCTAGTACTGAGTTTGATGAGGAGAGCTAAAGGTCCTTACTTTTGGTATGCTGGTAGGACACAAATGTAATAAGAAGAAGCAAATGTACTTGATTGAGGTTCGTGACTTTGATTACAGATTGCTGATGAACTACCTCATAGCTAAATTTAATACATCAAATATTTTTATTTAAAATACATAAATCACATTTAGAATTTCCGTCAAACTTATAACATAAATTTTAATTTAGATTCATGTTAATAATAACAAACAAAATCATTACTTATATAATCACAAACTAGTTTAATTTGCAGTCTTACACTTAGCTTAGCCACCCATTTCTTAACTTGAATAATTATTTCATATTTTAATTTACATGTCTTAATTAATATTTTAAAAATAAACACAATTATATAACACATGATAAATCTAACTTACGAAATTAAAATATATTAAATAATAATAATATCCTTATACCTATTTGCATAAATAAGAGCAGGAGATAAGAAAATTATGCTATTTTTCATTTTAGATATAATCATACAGATATTTAAAATTTAGAATTTTATTTAAGTATTTTGCATTCAAAATCACCCTTAACCTTTCATATTTATTCAATTCAACATTAACTTAAACAAGTCTAACCTTTTTATTGGTATAACGATAAATTTAGTTCTAACATTTACTCTTTCATCACTTTGGCTCTAATTCTTTCTTCTTCTTTTTGTCACTTTAGTGTTCAACCTTCAAATTTTAGTCAATTTATTGTATTTTGGATGGAAAAGTTGAGTAAATTATTAAAATTTTAACAATATTGATGTGGCAACTCATGGGAAAATCGGCATGTACTTCACAAAAAAAATAAATATATACATTTCAAAAAAACAAAAGTTCATACAACTTTTAAAATATTATCTATGTCAACAATAAAACACTTGTAGATTGCCACGTGGGCTAGCACGTCAATGTTGTTAAAATTTTAATAGTCCAATCAACTTGATTAAATTTTAAAGTTAGAGGAATATCATAATGATCCAAAAAAAAAAAGAATCAATATCAAAACGACAAAATAAATAAATATTAGAGGCTAAATTTGTTAAGTTTAATTTGCATATTTTGTCAAAATGGCCCTAATTGTATTTTTGAGCCTTTTTTGCCATCAACATTTGTTCTTTTTTCAATCTGTTTTTTTTAACAAATTTAATGAATAAATTCTAAGTTTCAATTTTTCTTTTTTTCAAAAGATTTCAATCTTTCATACCTTTGTTTACTAGGAAGTGTTTCTACTGAGTTAATTTTTTAGATAATTGCGTTTATTTTCTTTAAATTAAGAGTTGTTTTTTAATTTAATATATTATTTATTTATTTTATTATTTTCCACATGTAATTATATTATTAGGTTATCTAAGTAATAAATTACGTCTCATTAAAAATATTCTACATATGAAATTCTATCATCCTGTTAACTTTTGTAACAAGATTTCATTAAATCTATTAGAAAAAAGCATATTGAAAAAATGAACAAAGGTTGATAGCCAAAAAAGGCTCAAAATATAATTAGGACCATTTTGACAAAACATACAAACATTAGTGGCCAAATTTGTCATTAAGCCAATTCGTTATTATGTCTCTTTTATTTAATAAAAAACCTTATTTGATATACTTTTATACAATAAAAAGATTTGTTTAAATGTGTTATGTACTTATGATCACCAACCCGAGAACCAGTTAAGATCCGGGTCGCCCACATGCGACTCGGAAGATCGCAGGGGAAGTTTGCAGTATTAGCTTGCACATTCTATGGGGTGTTCACAAGGGGAGCTCACTGTCTCAGCTCGTACATACCCAAGGAGTTCACATGTGGGGCCAGAAAGTCTAGCGGCCAGCCCAGAACAGTACACGTGTTTTGCATGCATAGAGTTTACTAAGAATGTCAATTATATAGATAAATATTCGATTGTCCCTCAAATTAAATACGACGGAAAATTACTCGATTATTAGTCTATAATAAAACTAGTAAACTTATAAAATGTAGCTTTTTTTAGTTATTTGGCTTTCTCTTTTGTCTTTCTTCTGTAAAACTTTTGATGCAACTGGGGAATAAACAATGTAATTAATAGCATTACCTCCAGAAACATGATAAATAATAAAAAGAATGCATACCAAATAATCAGTTTAATAGGTCACTAATAAGATGGATGAACCATGAATGCAAAAGCAATAAAGGAAGCAAACACCGACGGCATAAAGGCGGTGGCATCGGAGGTAGGGCTAGGGGCCTCTGCAGTCGAGGCATTAGAGGGAGGGGCAGCTCTCGGGGATTTAGTGATAGGGAGAGGGACACCACCAGCTGTGGCATTTTGGACCACGGACACCGCCGTCAACACAATCACCATTTCCGAAACGAGTCTTATCCTTAAAGCTTCCATTGTTGAAGTCGTCTTTTGTTTAGTTAGCCAAAAAAAGGGGATGTTTTTACATAATAGGTTACGGGCAGGATGCCGGAGATGACCTTTGGTCCAACCATGTGAACCTGTTTTGGGGCTTCAGGGCTATCCGTTTGGCTAAGCTTTACTCTTTAGGGACCATATATTTGTTGCGGCAATTCTTTTGAGGGTACTTGACACACTATAAAGTTGTTCATGCACTGAGTGGATATCTAAATCTCTGGACAATTTTTGTAATTGATTTTGTTAGGAGATTGATAAATATTAGGTATAAAAATTATTTTTAAAAAATACTAATAAAATTTAAAAAAAAAACACTGTCACTCATCCAAAATTATTTATATAAATTTAGAGATTTGAGCAGTTGGTTTAAATGAAATATTATTAATATGAAACCTAAATAAATGATGGGCCTTGAACAAAACTTTTTACAATTCAAACCGGCCCAACCAGCTCTTCTTATTTAATAAATAAATAAAATATTAAAACAAATTATTTAAATAATAAATGAATTATTGAGACAGCTTGAGCCTTATCCAAAGAGAGTTAGAATAAAAGATTTCAAAGAAAAACCCCAAGAGATGAAGTTGAGGTAGGAACATTTGTACAAAACACAACTTCAACCTAATGATTAGTCTCATGCTAAACTAATTTTTTTTTAGTCAACTTAATCCTTTAGTTGATCTGCATCAAATACAAGCACATCCAGGAAGATAGAATCGAAACAACATAAGAAATATTTAATTGAACAGAAAAACCAAAAGAAGGATCTATTAGAAAAATAATAAAGGGATAAAGGTGTTGAATGAAGCATTCATGGACAAAAAGAGTGAACTAAAACCCAAGACCAGCAATTACATATATGTTGACACGCATGTACGACGAAAACATTGTAAAACTTGAACAAAATAAAAACTATAATCATACTTGTGCCAGACAAGTATCTGTATCCAAAACTCAGATTTCAATGCCAGTCTTGCCAGCATATAAAAACAGAATGCGGCTAAAACAATGTATTAGCAAAGAGCTGAATAGGTAGGTTGGCAAAGAAGGGTCAAACAAAATATCCAACCAGGTTCCCATGCAACCATATCCAGATAGCTTCAGAAAGTACTGATTTGCAATTTGCTTTATCCTAATTAAATATGATAAAACCATTTAACAGAGTAGCTTATTGAAGTTCAGCAACATGCATGCAAACAAAATAGAAAAAGAAGTCAACTAATTTTGAAACATGTTCCAGGTTAGCGATATGAAGGGACTTATAGCTCTCAGCGATAGGGCAAAGATGCACCACCAAAAGAATACCGGGATGAAACTGATGTAGAAGCAGATGCAGGGTTAACATCTCGATGCCGCTGCATCCGGTTATGATCTACTAAAACGTCAGAAGGATATTGAGAATACAATCTCTCTGCTTGGTTGCTTTCTATCCTCCTCAAATGATCACTTTCAATCAGGTGTGCTTCTCTTGGACGCGACAGGTAAGCATCCACCAATGGATCACCAGAATAACGGCCATAATATGGATCCGCAATATAGGAGTCCAAGATAGAAGCACCAGCACCAGATGTATTTGCAGTTGCTGCAGAAACTGTTGGTTGCATTTCTCGTGTAGCGCCCAAATCATAAGTCCGGTATTCTCTTTCAGTCAAGCGAAGAGGATCAGAGCGAACTACATCTCTCTGCAAAGGCACAGATTCCCGGTATGCAGTGTCTGGTTGTCGCAAAGGTGGCTCTCTGTAATCTCCCAGGTAAGATGTTAATGTAGGAGCGATATGATGCTGTGGAGTCATTTTTCGTCTCTCCCCCAGAAGACCATAAGTTCTGTATTCCTTCTCACTGAGGTATAAATCACGATGGCCATCCTCCCTCTTATTAGATGCCACCTCTCCATATGCCACTCGCTGATTCCTTTCATGAGGAAAACCAGCATAATTCCTAGCACTGATATTAGCATAAGGGTCTCTAACAGATGCTTCTCTGTGTGATGAGGGCCTTGCTTCCCTTGGTCTATCATGAGCTTCCCTTTTTTCAGGGTGTTCAATGATTCGAGCTGCTGCCCTTGATGGGGAGTGAAAAGGTAGTGCTGTTGAATGAACTGGAACTGGTCGAAAAAGTTCTGTGAGCTTCCGAACCTGAAAGGGAAAGTTCAGATACCGTATATCCTAAAATATGAAAGGAGACCATGAACATCCAACCAACAGGTAACAAAACTATTCCTTACTTGTCTAGCAGTAAGTTCAGTTTTGAATTTGTTCTTTTCATCATAATTTTCCTTTATAGCCTTCTTGAAAATGTTCTCTGCCAGAGGAAAACAATCAGAATGGACGCTGAACCGCACCTGAAACAGAAGTCATTGGTACACAAATCTCTTTAAGTAATGAATTAGAAGAGATGTAAGTTAAGGAAGGCTAAAACAAAATGGTACCTGAGCAGGGAAAGCCCCACCAAAAGCCTTGGGCTCAAGTTTCATACCACCAGAAGAGGTTGCCCTATAAATACCATAAAGAAGCCTGACATCGTAATCATAGAGAAATAACTTAAGCCCTGGTCTGATACCCAGCACAAGATCCTTTTTACCAGCTGATACCCCCATTACACGGTATCGAAAACAATCTGGCTTGGTCCTAGCATTGCACATGAATATTAGACCATCAATCTTTTCTTTCTTTTTGATTTCTTGTTTCTTTCCTTTACCCTCACGCTTTTCATCATTCATGTTATTATTCACTGGATTACGGTGCCTTTCCTTATTTTCGTTTCGTTTTCTCTTTTTCTTACCCTCCCGCTTTTCTTCATTCTTTTTATCTTTATTTGAAAGACCAGGCCCTTCACCATTTCTTTGTTTCTTGGGATCGTCATTTGATTTGGTAATCTTTTCCTTGCTATCTGATGCACATGTATTTTCTTCATTCTTTTGGATCTGCTGGCTCTTCTCTACATACTCCGTACTCGTAGTAGCATCCTTTTGCTGGTCTTTTTCCACTGGATCTAACTTCTTAACATTATTTTCAGCTGCTTTATTGCCCTCTGATATGCCCATGCTTTTCATTTTTGGCCTTTTCCTCAGGACCTCAGAAGTAACATTTGCTTTTCTTGTCTTCAAGAAATTCTTGGCCACTGACTTTGCAATATCAGATTTGGCTTTCAATAAATTAGGGCTTTTCTTTTCAGATGATTCTGATTTTGCCAAGTCTTCCGCCATAGTGTCAGCTTCATTTTTGTTATTTTCTATCTCCATAGTCAACTGAACCACAAAGCTCTGGTCAAATGAGCCAGCAAGCAGATAAAATTCTAAACCAGGAAGGAATGCCTGTGAGAGAGAGGGATGAAGAGAGTGGAGCAGTTTGGGAATGTCTAAAACCAGTCAAGCATATTGAGTAAACTTCAAGGAAAATAAGTACACAGAAAAAAGCAAACCTTATCTTAAAAGAACTGTAAATCCTTCTTAATCAAATATGTAAATTTAATGTGTTAACATCATTATTGAGGTAAATAAGCTTATGGAAACTAGAATCATTCATGCAAGAAGCTTTGCAGTCTCTCTTGCCAGTGAACGTGATTTATAAATTAGGCTCCAAAACAGATACAGAAACATATTACTCCCCAGATACCCATGGTAGAGTAACATATTCAAAAGTAGAGTCCATATACAGATTCCCACCATCTTGAAATACAAAGTTTCCCACAGTCTTAAAATATAAACCTGGCAGAAGCTATTATATTTTCAGATTCCAACCGTCTTGAAATACCACATTCCAAGTGTCTTAAAATTTTATGTTCACATAGTGACATGAATGAAACCGATATTGATTGGCTATAACTTAGTCATGAATTACTACCGAGGAAAATTAAGAACCGTGTAATCGCAAATCCTGAGTCTTTTTTACTTTTGAACAGCTGAAAACCCTAACTGTCAATTCGAAAGCAAAACAATATAATATGTAAAGTTATATGTTGCGCTTGGAACCAGATGAAGCAAATATCACTTGAGAGGAGAGAGTTCCCCCTTACTTTCTCCTACTTAGAACAAAGAACAAAAATGGAGAACATCGAAGTTTCTCAGCTTTCCCTCTCACCTCACACCACATTATCTGGAGACAGAAAAGACATTTAAAAACAATTTGTCCGAATAACATAAAATGCCATGACATTCAACTCTTTTCTTCCCTTCCAACAGTTTCACATATCTATTAAACAAGCTCGATTTCATTTCCACATGATTCCTTCATTCTAAATGTCTTCAATATTCCAAAAGAGATGTAGCATACAAATAATGTATATCATCTCGACGCGCATACATCAAAATATCTAATTAGATCCCAATCATTGTCTAGGCACTGATAAATTCTCCAAAAAAGAACCACATACAAATGCACAAAATTTTATTCAAGTTCCAGATAAACCCAAGTAAAACACGCAAAAGTAAATTTAAACAAATTCAATCATAGCTCTAATCATTCAATAATTTTCACTAATCATAGATATAAATTGAATTGTAAGCTTTTACAAAGGCCTAAAAAGCTAATCTACATCAAAATTTAACTTTTACAAGCAAATCAAAGCAAAAAAGAAGTTATAATAAAAACAAAACAAAAATTCAAGTATTCGTTACCTTGACTTTTTCTTTCCCTGCAGACAATCAATGACAGAAAGAATTACACTCCGGATAACACTGCTGCGAAATCCGATCAAACATACAGATTAGGGTTTTGAATCCGCCAAAATGGATAATTTTTTATTTAAAAATATCTCTAATTTCGCTGGGAATTTTTTCTCATTAATCTTTAGTGAGATAAAAGAAGAGGCATAACCTTTTCTTAAAATAAAAATTTGAACGAACGGCGAACCAGCTGCGTTTAGAATTCAGAGTTATATAGATGTGAAAGAAGATAGCAAATGCTGGGGCGCCTAAATGAACTGGTATTTTCTATCAAGTTTACCATACTACCCTTCTTTCCCTCTCAACCTTATTCTATATAAATGCAATGGCTTTTACCTTCCGCTTGTCCATTTAACTATTTTAAAAAATTAATTAAAATATACTGATAATTCCATAGCTTTTTTTGTTAAAATATAATTTTTCAAGTTCTCGATTTTAGTTTTTTTATTGATTTAGGGTGAGGTTGGATGGACGGTGCGTTTACCTGCGGTTAGTATAAAAACAGCGGTGGCGGTGAGATCAGATACTGTAGCGATACTGTAGCGTGAGACAAAAAGTAAACTAAACGCACCGCACCGCACACAATCGCCCATCCAAACCCACCCTTAATATCCACTGATCCAATTCAATTCTGATATCATTGTAAAATTGTCACGTTTTTTAAGTTAATTGCACTAAAGGTCTCCAAATTTTATGTCAAACTCTAAATTAGTCTTCAAACTTTAAAATATTGTAATTGAGTCTTTAAACTATTAACATCATTCTAATTAGGTTTTTCGTCAACCATTTCATTAACTTTTCCTTTAGATGTCCGCCGATAATACATATCAGTATATGGTTATGACACGTCAAAAAAACATCACAATCAAAGGAAATAAGCCACAAAGATTTCTGAACATTGGAAATACATATCAAAGAAATCAATATGAACACTTAAATGAAAGTTAAGCAATAAAAGAAAAAAATCCAACCTTAGGAAATAACATTGGAAATAGCGCCGAACACCATGGATATAAGCCACATCAATTGGCATCAACCACTAGAATGAATCTTTTGAATTGGTGTGTTAGATACAACATCGATGATCTAGTCCTTCCAATATAACTTGTGAAACTTCATAAAATGTTAAATCCTTCAAATTAAACATAGATGAAAATGAGTCGGCTCAAAATCATAAAACTGAGTCATCAGAACTCGAGAAAATCGAGTTACAATGGACCCAAGAAAACACAAGTCCTCACAAGCTAGATTGAAAACCTACCTCATAGGAGGAGCCAAGGGCCAATCCCTGGGCTAAAATTATTTTTTTGAAAAAACAATATCTCCTTGTGTCGAAAAAAAGAAAAAGAGAATGGTTGGGGAGGAGGTGCCATGGGCAGTGACAGTGGAGGGGTTGGAGGATGGGGAGGGACAATCAAGGATATGGAAATAAAATAAGATTTGAAAAGGGATAGGCGGAGTAATAGGTGGGGTTAAGAGGAAATGGTTGAAGAGAGGGGAGGAGAGTGTTGCTACCAGTGAGGAGACAACACTAGTAGCCATGTCGGTGGTACAAAAGGAAGAAAAAATAAGAAAAAGGGGAAGAGAAAGGATAAGGGAAGAAAAGAAGAATGCATCATAAAAAGAAAAAGGACAAGGGAAAGAAGCGGAGAGAGTTGGAACTAGGACTAAGGTCGACAATTGACCAACTGGTCGAAAAAGGAAAAGCCTTTTAACTATGGGTTTAGGATATTTTGAAATTCAAAAAAGGAATGCTTTAAAGTTGTGTTAGGTGCATTTTATGTTTTATTTGTATGCAGCGAATCTAAATAGCTTAAATACGATATTAATTTTTTTATACGATTAAACTTTATTCAAAAATAGTTGCAAAGAGAAAAGGTTAGGCTTCGCATGATTTCAGAAAATAAAGGTCATTCTCATTTTTGTTTTTGTTTTTATGGAAAATTAAAAACAACGAAGAAAACATGTTTAGTTAAAATTTTTAAAAATGATTTTGGAAAATGAAAATGAAAATATGCAATATATTTTTTTAAACCGGATTGGTGGTCAAACTGGTCAAGCCACCAATTCATTAGTCCAACTAAAAGGTTTATTTTTAAAAAATCTCGTTTCAACTATTACTTTGCCAGCTCACCCGTTTCAATAGTGCATATTATCCTTAGGAATATAAAAAAGAACAATTTTCTTGTTTGATAATAAAACAAATCAATCTTTGATGGTACTCAATTAATTTAAAGCTCCAAAAGAGTTAATATATCAGTATTTAATGGAACAAAATTTGTGATAATTAATATTATGTTCTACTCAGTCTCAATATTGAAACAAACTAATATTAATGCAATATTTAGTAGTACAAAATTAGTTGAAAGCTCGGAAAAGCTTTTGAATTAGTAGTACAAAATGATAAAGAAGGATTGAGCTTTTGAATTATATTTATCAACAACCCACGAAGGGTTGAAAGTAGAATATTAGACTATATACTATCTACTTAAATTGTGGAATAATTTTAAGAGAAAGATATGACCATTGGAATATAATAATTTTATCTAAAGATCGTTATAATTAGATGCACTTGAAGTTGCAAAATTTTAAAATTATGAGTAAATTATGAGTGAGTATAACTCTGTAGTATTTAGGATAAGTTCTTAAATTAACATTTTATGGTGAGAACATTACTAATAAGAACTTGTTAGAAAACTTTTTAACTTTTTATGCTTTAGATGTGCTCCTTTAGTAGCAATATTGTGAAAAAAATATTGTTTACTTGTGGTTGAATAAAAAACAAGTTATTAAATAAATAAATAAAAATCATAAAGTATGTCTTATTTGACCTGCTCCATCCCCTAAAATGAATATAACAATATGTAAAAAATTCAAAGGACGTAATTGTGGACATGGTAGATGGAACTATAATAATCTTCAAAGGAGATAGTTTACCGCTTCCACCACCAGGGCGGAGAATCAACACTAAAACAATCAAATATAAAGTGATTTGCTGCAAGTGTGACATATCAGTTGTAACATTGTAGTGTTTCAATGGAACACATGTGTATTCCAAGGATCAAACTTAAGGGATTTCCAAATTGGTAAATGTGTTTATCAAGTTAATTACAAGTTAAGCAATTACTAATCTAATCGAATCGAAAATTATTAGTGCAAATTCAAATATAAATTGTTTATAAACTAAATTTAAATTATCGATTAAACTACTAAGGTAAACTTTATTCCTATTGTTTTAGATCATGTAGATGATAAAAACGATAGTTGATTGATTAGTCAATTGCTAATTAAACTAATGAAATGAACTTATAATGTTTATATTGTTTGCCACTTTTAGCTAGGAATCTCCTTTCGATCTCATCTTAGACTAGAAATGCCACCTAAGCTATCCTCTCGGTCTCACCTAGGCATATAAATCTCCTCTCGGTCTCACTATTTGACACAATCATATCAAACTATTTAAGGATAAACTCTCCTCTCGATCTCGTTTATCTGAATTTTCCACTAGAGGCATTAATTCTAGCGTATTAAGCATTTCGATATAATCAAACAATCAATTATTCAAGAATAAACATTAACTTAAACTAACAAATAACCAATCAACCAATTAACCAACAATTTAGTACATAATAAAGCTTAACATCCAACCAGACATTTCATCAAACAATTGATATGCACAATATAAAGATAAGGCTAAGAAATGTTCATTTAGATGTGGAACTTATGACACCCAAAAGCTTGAACCATCTTCATTTACAAAAATATTTAACAAGAAAGAAGAAATAAAACAACAAAAAGAATATCTACTATAAAAAGAAAAGAGAAAATCTAATCTAACAATGAAAAGAAAAGAAAATGAAAAGAAAACCTAACCTAAAACTAGGAAAACTAGAGAGATATTTAGCCACCAAAATCTGAATTCAATGGCTTTTAAAGTGGTATTTATAGTCTATTAAAATTTAATCTAACATTGACCATTATGCCCTTAAATGAAAACAAATATTTAAGCTTGTTTGGACAAAAAATTGTCCCTGCAGTGTTTTCACCCATCAAGCAACGGTATCACAATACCCAAGCTCTGATATCATGATGTCCACAGCAGTCTTGAATTGGGGGGGTCCTAGGGTGTCTCAGTACCGCGATACCCATGCTTGGTATCACAATACCATCGAAGATAACCTCACTTCTCTTTATTCAACATTGTTAGGGGTATCATGACTTTCATGTTTTGATATTGAGATACCCCTTTCTAGGTGATTTTTTTTTCAAGTTCGGGCCATTATCAACTCCTTACACTACTTAATCATACTGTTAGGTTCCACATGACACGATTGGTCAATTTGGGTCTCAAAATAGCATAAAACTCACAAAAACAATTTATTAAGAATAAAAACTAAAAATCGACAAAAGTAATTAAAAAACACCTAAATTGCTTGAGAATAAACTTTTTAAGTGTAATGGAGAGCCTAATTTGGCGTATCAAATTATGGCAGATCAAACTCCCCCAAATTTAATTTTTTTCCTCAAGCAAACACCGAAGAAACATGCATAAAAGACGACCCTTGAATAATGAACAAATTTGACAATCAATTAATGGGTATGTACGATGTAATAAATTCTTCTACTATACAACTTAAGAATGATACATTGTAAATTCAAAACTTTGGGAGCAAATCATTTTAGTTCACAAAGTTACAGAGTAAACTGAAATAAAGGTAATGACATTTTCCACATTATTCCATCAAAATAAGGCATGCATAAATGATGCATTTATACATGAAAGAATTTAAATTATTTATTTCTTATTAAGTTTCACAAGTTTTGGTTTCTTAAACATCAATGTTAAGGTCACATAAGACTTTTTGGCTTGTAACGTTCTGAGGCTTAGGTTGGTATGTATTCAAAGAATAGGTTAGGTCAAAACGATTCAAGCACTATTAACAGTATAGAACATGACATTGCTCCCATTTCCCCTATATGTAATCATTAAGCTCACCACATTACTTTTCCTCTCTCACCTTCATTTTCTCTCCAATAATGTGGAAGATACGATTCGATATTGACTAGTATAGATAGCTTAACGAGTATTTGTGCACTATGACAATAAAAAGCTTGATTTCTCCTTTTAAGCATATATTACAATTCTTGCTCTTTTCACTCACAGTGCTTTTATATCTAACCATGTTTTTTATTCACTCGCTTTGTTTTTTACTCTCATAATTTTTTCTTTGTTTTCTCACATTTTTCGTTCTTCGCACATTTTGTAAGAGCCTATACACGCTATATCTAACCATCTTTGCACTATTTGCTCAATTACATTTTTAAAACCTCTAAATTGTTCCTACCTAACCCTCAATGTCCGTGACCTGACATCCATTCTATAGTGCAATTCGAGATCAAGGATCGAGAAAGGTTAAGTCTTTAACTCACTTTAGGCTAAAAGTTTCAAAAACATTGGTTCATCAAGAAAGGATCACAAGGCTCAAATTTTGGGTACTAGGGATGTATATAGCCTATAGGTTAATCATTTAGGCTCTTAGCTAATAAAGAATGTCTTAGGTCATCCCTTAGCATCTCAATATATACAAAACCAAAACATGATTCTACTTGTTTCCATAAATAATGTTAAATCCCAATGCATGCATTCAGACATTTATCCACATACTCATTCATCATTTGGTTAAAAATTGAAAAAAAATTCATAAAATTTTAACTACCTCTACTCTATTAAGCAATGTAACCAATTCAACTAAACAATTTACTTACAAAGAATAGAATTCATCAAACATCATTCAAAATTTGTACAACTCAAATAATCTATTACATAAAAACATACCACAAATCACCAATTGTCAATCAAATCGTGTTCAAGCACTATGCAACAATTAAAATAATAAAAATAAAACAAACACACAACCATAAAAAATGACTAAGCATGCAATTTTTCTATAAATGTCCCCCACACTTAAATTACATATTGTCCCCAATGTGTGTCCCAAACAAAGATTAGAAGATTTAATAGACTTTTATAAATATCGTTATCGCTCATC
Organism: Gossypium raimondii; assembly: GCF_025698545.1. Lineage (NCBI taxonomy): Eukaryota > Viridiplantae > Streptophyta > Magnoliopsida > Malvales > Malvaceae > Gossypium > Gossypium raimondii. The sequence goes on along the minus strand of NC_068577.1, from coordinate 50,503,286 downwards.
AACACAAACTAAAATTGTCCACCTTCTTGTTTAAGCTCAAGTTTGTAGTGCAATTTTGAATAGGTGGCCTACACAGAAAAATAAAGCAAACACACCAAAAGCAAAATATGCAATAATAAGAAAATAATAACAAAATAAGAACTAACAAAAAGAAAACTTATCAACTTTCGAGCGATTTGTATCCCCTCCATAGAAGAATTTCCAAGATGTCCTTTAAACCTTGAACCGATGTTTGTTCTTCATGATTAGAATAAGGACCCCATTGTCATTCGAGAACATTGTTGCTGTCTTATTTTTTGACCTGCTAAACAACCACATCATGAACCACTTTCTTCCAAAGCCTAACCAACTCTAAAGCTTGTTTTAGTGTACTATAGCCTCGGGCATTACAAACTCAAGTTGTTATAAGCTATAGGTACCCAAGCTTCACTTCCTGTTTCAAACTAAATATATATATACTCATTAAGTTCATCAGTTGGCTCCTCTTCAACAATTATTGGAAAGTGTGTTGGCTCCTCCACACCTTCACTTAGTTCTAGTTTAAACTCATCTTCAATATCTAATTTTGCACCTACTCTTACTCCTACTTATATTACTAATCTTAATCTTAATTATTTGTCAATCGGAGTGAAGATACCTTCTTCGTTTCTCACAACCTCGTCACGGTCTTCAACTCCGAACTCTTGTTGAACACTTATATTCAACATGTCATGTTCAACTATAGTAAGGTAGGCCTCTTCTTCGAGTTCGGGAACCTCATGCTCATACTCATCCTCTTTTACCAGTGCGTTCATTTCATCTCGGAGTTGGACGGCTTCCAATATTTGCTCCAACGAACATAGAAGACATGGTAGCCTAGATATGGAATAGATTTGTCAAAATAGAAAGCCGCAACTCAAGTACAATTAAATTCGTGTAGTTTTTGGACCAATAGTCCTAATATCTAAAGGTATAAAGCCAATGGTGGTACAAATGAAGTAGTTTTGCAAAACCAAAATAAAATATGAAGTTTTTCACTAAGTCCTGACATTGATTATGAAAAGATATAATATTCTTTTTTGTGGTGGATGCAATAACCTTTAGATATACTATTAAACTAGCAGTTCATAAAAGATTTAACTTGTGTCTAATGGTTGTTGTTATAACCTTTTATGAATAACTATATAGTAAAGTTTATATTAAAATCCTTGAAGGGTTTAGAATACTAGAAGCATATTGAAATTCTCGGAAAATTGTTCATTTATATGAATTGAAATAATTTGAACATATGTGGTAAATCGACTTAGTGAATAGTAGTTGAATGATGATTATAAAATGAACTAAAACACCTATTTGTATTTTTATAGAAGAATCATGATTAAAGTTTGTTATGATTATTTTGAAACTCTTGAAGAGATCAAAATATATTTCTCCAAAAGTTTCCTCACTCATAACTTTCAAAAGAATGATGATATAAATGCTTAACAAATATGTTCAAATGGTCATTTGAAAAGCTAGTAGTCAAAATTGAATACATAGAATATGAGATATTATGTGATCTTTTCATGAGGGAGAGTAAATATGCGTTGTACTATTTTTTTCCTTAACCGAGATTTTGTCCCATTGGGTTTTCCTGATAAAGTTTTTAATGAGGCAGTATGTTATGCATATTATAGATATGTGTTCCTGATAAAGTTTTTAATGAGGCAGTATGTTATGCATATTATAGATATGTGTACTCTTTTTCCTTCACTAAGAATTTTTTCCCCAAAGGATGTTTATATTAGTAAGATTTTAACGAGATACATTATCTACCAATGGACATCCAATGAGGAGTGTTATAAATATTTTATTATTAGGTGGATATCCATCAAGATCAAGTTTTGATATACTTTAAATTCTAGTAGTTATTAGAAGTAGAATTCTATTATTTATACTTCTTATGTCTATAAATATAGACTTTGGAGAAGTGTTGTATATTATTCTCATTAATCAATAAAATACTTTCGCTCTTTTGCTCTATCATTTTCTTTATTCTTTACTCTTTGTCCTTTTATTTTACAACAATTTATTGTTTATTAATTGTTTGTTATAATGTTCTAATTCATTTGGAAGGGCAAAATATCAATAAAAGCCCATTTTTTAAAAAATTACTGAAATGGGCCTGATAAAAAATTAATTACCGGAATGGCTCAATTCCCCGAAAGTGCATCCACATCAGCGCGATGTCAGGGGACGTGGCAGGAAAACGCTTCCTCAAGGAAGCGCTTTGCCTATGTGGCAACAAAGCGTGCCCTCAAGGACGCGTTTTCCTACCACGTAAGCGCTCCCCTGGGGACGCGTTTTGGCCGCGCGTGAACAGTAGCAACGGCTAATTTTTTGACCGTTGGTGACCCCCCAACGGTAAAAAAAACTATAAAACCCCCCACCCTTTCATTTTTTTCACAAATAAATCCTTTCTCTAATTTCCTCTCAATTTGCTCTCAATCTCCTTTCAAATTTCTCTCAAATCCATATTTAAAAGAGCTTTAATTTTTTTAATTATTTAAAAAAATTTAAATTTTTTAAATTTTTTTAAATCGTAAAAATTTGTACGAATTTAGCAATGGCCGGAGAATTGATTCGTCTTGATGACAAGCACATATCGATCGAACAAATGAAACTGGTAAGCGTTAAATTTAATTTTTAAATATTATTTAAGATTTTTTTATTTATGCAATTTTAAATAATTATTAATTTATTATTTGTTATAAAAGTCTGTAGATCGGATATTGCAATGCTATATCCGTAATATGCATGATCCTCCATCACTGTTGGTAGAGAATTACCTGCGGGAAGCGGATTTTTGGCACGTGGCGACAGTAGGCCGAGGATGCAAGTTAGACCCAAAACTTATCAGTGCATTGATTGAGAGGTGGAGACCCGAGACGCACACATTCCATCTTCCATGTGAAGAGTGCACTATCATTTTGGAAGATGTGAATCTGCAATTGGGATTGTCGGTGGACGGTTACCCAGTCACCGGGTCTGTTCAATCTGGAGATTGGGGAGCCGTATGCTACGAGCTTTTGGGCGCTATTCTGAAGAATATTAACGGAGGTCGGATCGAGATGGGCTGGTTACGAGACACATTCCCGGATCCGGATGATGATTCAACCGAACTAGAAAGAATTCGATATGCTCGGGTATACATTCTTCAGATAATTGGAGGTTATCTGATGCCGGACTTGTCACGAAACCTCGTACATCTAAGATGGCTGCTGAAACTCGTTAATTTTAGAGCAGCCGATGAATTGAGTTGGGGGTCGGCCGTGTTGGCAATACTGTACCGGAAGATGTACGGGGCGACGCGACCCAATAAAGCAAAAATCAGAGGTTGTCTGTCACTACTGCAGTCATGGGCACGGTTTTGATTTCCATTTTTACGTCCTCGAGTGGACCACCCATAAACATTCCCACTCATAACGAGGTAAATTTTATCTACCGATTTTACAATTATTACGTAGATTTAAAATATAATAGTATGCTAAAAATTTATTTAATTAGGTGGAACCATCTGGCAAGTTAAGCTGGATTACCTATCTGTCTTAAAGATATACAGCTTCTATTAGACCAAAAGTCGAAAGCACAAGTAAGTATTAAATAAAATTGATATTTCAATTATGAGCTAGTCGATTGGTATTTAGTATTTAGTATTATGTATTATGTATATAACTAATATTTCCATCATGTTCATATAGTTTGAATGGACACCATACGAGGATCCGACAATTCGGGCAGTAATTCCAGATGAGTACTTATAAAATCCAAACACTTGGCACGTGAAAGTCACGTTGGTCAACTATGCGATCGTGGAGATGCACCAGTCGGACAGATTATTACGGCAATTTGGATTCCGACAACTGATCCCCGTAGCACCTGAGGTGTTGGATGATCATCACAAAATTGACCGACGACAATTGCATACGGATTGGCCGAGATTCTGGCCACACTACATCTAAATATGGGAAGATCGGTATGATTATATACCTACTCGGGAACCGATCATCGTTCCTAAGTTAGCGTACGTGCCAGAATACATGCTATGGTTTAGGATCCATGGCAAGCCGTATTTACTGTCGGCAGAGGAGAGGTAACGGCAATTACGTGTCCAAAGGGAACGACGTGGCTTTTTAAATCCAAGACGAAGGGACGACGACGCAAGTCCATCAACGAGGCCCAGACAATCACCCGACCCATCATCAGCGGCCATTCAATCACCAGGCCCAGCGAGAGCACCGACACAGTCACTTGACCCAGTATTTCAACAAACGATACCCACTGCACAGCCTTTTCAGATGATGCCAGGTGCGTATCCTAGCCCTTTTATGTGTCCTAACCCTTATATGTTTCCTTTTTCTAGTCCTATGGCAGGTTGGAGTCAATGGCCCGGTTCATCTCTATTTTTTGTTACACTGAGTAGACTGCCGATGTATATGCCAGCGTCACACGAGAGATCGCAAGAGGGGCCGTCAGAGAGCTCTTCTTTTTACCAATCGCCATCACCGTATGGGTTTCAAACAGCTTCGCCGTTGGTTATGCAAACACCTTCACAGTCACTATTCTATCAAAGTGGCTCATCATCCCAACACTGACAACAAGATCCCTACCGGAGGAACCAGGATCTCCGCCGGAGCAACCACAACCCCCGCCGAAAGCTGGACGAAGGAGGAATCCAATACAGAATCGCGTAATTTAACGCCATGTGGTACTTGAATCCGTGCACGAAGATTGATTTTTATTTTAATATATTTGTACAAACATTTTGAATAATTTGATATTATTTGATGTAATAAAATAGAAATTCTTCTATATTATTTCATGTACTAAAATAGAAATTTACTTTTACATTTTTAATATAATAGAAATTCTTTTAAATAAGGCAATATGTTGAATAAAGTAATTGTAATTTACTTTAATATTTTAATATAATCGAAATTCTTTACAATAACGTTCAACTATTAAGATTTGGGCATGATCGGCTTGTATGGACTGAGTTCCTACACCATCCGCACAACTTATGTTTACTGGCTGTTTCTCAGATATCCATATTGTTACGTATTCTAGTCAAGCAAGGTCGACCCTTTGGCTTGCGACGTAAATATCTATCCAATAACAGCTTAAAGGGAGCAAGCGATACAGACGGTCACTTACGTTCATCTGGGACTGGTGGGAATACGTGTCTCTAGACGTTGTACATGTTTTCTAATTTGTAGACTTCATCGACATAACTCATCGGATCCAGAAAGAGATTCTGACAAGCTGCAATTACATGAGCGCATGGATAACGAAGTACGTCAAAAATCCCACAGTCGCAAGTCCTATTTCACAAGTGTACCCGATATTGCCCGCCAATAACACCTTGGTGCAGTCTATCAAACTCTGTCACGCGAAACTATAAGTTGTCTCGGTCGTGATAGACTATATGCATGGTGTTCGCCCGCGCCTTGGCCTTGTTAATTTCTTGCACTACCTTACTGCACTACACATGGCCTCCCTGCATCTGGCCTGCATAACTCCCTGCTCGCTTTGAAAATAGTGCCGCTAAATGAAAATATGTCTTTCACACAACCGATGTTATCGGTAGATGGCGCGTTCCTTTTAAAATGAAATTTATGCATTCAGCTAGGTTTGAGGTCATATAACCATATCGTAGGCCATCGTCGTATGCTTGTGCCCACTGTTCGAAAGGTATGTTGCAAAGGTAGTCCGCGCATTCACTGTTACTGCCAACATCTCATGAAAACGATCTTTATTTATTTCATACCCTGCCAATATAAGTTCATAGCGAATATTACATACCACTCTTTCAATTATAATAGATTAAAAATGACAAACAAAATTATATTAATTGAGACTAGATACCCATGTTGGTCACTTGTCGTCGTTCATTCTTAGATGGATATTGCCTATAGTAGTTGGAAACAACGTGCTTTAGGCAATACTGATGGTGTGTGAACTGCCATAAGTTTCCTTGTCGATCAATTGCAGCTAGTATGCAGGTGCCCCGATCCGAAATAACACAGATGTCAGGTTGGTGGTACACATGCCTTCTTAACCTAGATAGAAAGAAATTCCAATCATCAGCTGACTCCCTCGGTGTTATTGCAAACGTAAGTGGAAGAATTCTCCTACTGCCATCCTGTGCCACTGCTACCAATAGCCGATGGGTATATCTACCGAACATAAAGGTACCGCCAATTTGTACCAATGGTTTGCAGTATGAAAATGCGTCTCGGCATTGCTTAAAGGTCCAAAACAGGCATTTGAACACTTGGCATCCACGTAGCAATCGGTCGTTGTAGTATGCATATTCGGTTTGAAGGTCCGTTATGCAAGCTAGGACGTATCTCTCTAGCACTTGACACCACTGTCATATTTCATTATATAAAGTGTCCCACTCACTATACATCTTCTCTAACGTCTTCTGCTAAGCTATCCAAGCCTTGCGGTAAGAGGGCATGTACCCCATTTGGCTACGAATATTGGCAATTAACACCGGCACTGAAGTCTTGGGATCTGCCTTCACCGTGGGCAGTATCAAGCTAGCTAACATAGCTGAATCCATATTGGGATGATCTTGTGAAATACCTATAAACGGAGTACATTAAATAATGCAACATTACATAACAACAGTATAATTCAGAAACCCTAAATATTGTACCTGCAGCACATGTATGTGGACCTTTGTACTTTTTAATCTCCCACAACCCTGTCCTTTTCCTTAACGAGGCGTAGATTTTCCATGAACATGTACCATCTTGCACTGCACACTTCGCCTCAAACTTATCAGTTTTGGACTTAATGACGTGGTAGTTAACGCCATTATTGATGCTATGTTATTTTAAAGCACCAATAAAACTATCCTTATTGAAAAACTAATTACCAACTTCAAATTCACCCGAATCCAGTACTAAACTTGTACGATCACGCAACCGGTGTGGTAGGTCTGAAAACTCCAACTCATCATCTGTAGACAGATCGACATTATGCATATGGGCTGGAGGTGAGTATGCCCTGAATTGTGGATCTTCTTCTTCATCTGAACCCCTTTAACATCTTCAGGTTCGGTTGGAATAGGCTCCGGTTCAGAAAATAATCTAACTTCTGCACCATCGGGCCCGAGCTCTTGAGGTGGATCCACATCAGAGTCATCTTCTAACCCACCATCATCTACAACGTACGAGGTCCCTTCAACGGTGGACGTCGTAGGGAGTACGTCATCCCTTCTTCTGGGCGTTTCATAACGTCCTCAATTGGATGTAGGTTGCCAACCAGTAGAAGTTGATGCCGTTCCCCAGTACGTATTTCTAGCATCAAACATTGACCCACCGAGATGCATGTCTCATCCACCGATAGAGTGTCGTGCAGGGGTTGTGTATTCCACATTGCTACCAAACATGGGCTGCTCCTTGTTTTGTAACCCACTAACCGAGTGTCGGGCAGAGGTAGCGTATACCTCTCGAACACTACTCGCAAGTGCATCATTTGGCGATGTAAATTGTACATATAACTCAATATACGGTGCTCCACTAGCAAGATGAGTCTGCACCATTGCTTCCAAGTTATGAGTACATTTTATGTTGAACGAGTCATATGTCACCAGATCAACAGAAGAACAAAATCGATACGTAATAGACAGAACTTTCATTGGCATCTTTCCAAATATTTTACGCCTAATTCTTTTACGAAGTTCTGTCAAATTTATGTTCTGGTTAAAAACCAGTCGCACTGTATTCTCCGACAAAAAAAACACCGTTCTCGGTGTGGCAAACCTTACCATCATAGTAAATAACAGCACTAATACGTTCACTCATCTTCAATTTCTATCATTCTTAGCCTCTCTAAATTTTTTTTGCTATAAGTAACTTATGCAATCTGAGGGAAAATTTTTCCTTATTTATAACCTCAGGCCATGCGCCACTGTAGCAAAAGCGCGTCCACGTGGGAGCTTCTTTCAATACTTCTGCTGACAAAGCATCCTGCTTAAAGCGTTTTTGACACTGTTTACTCAGAAACGTCTACTCGAAATTTTTTTTCAGGAGCTACTGTAGCAAAAGCGTGTCCACGTGGAAGCTTTTTTTAGTACTTCTGCTGACAAAGCATCCTGCTTAAAGCGTTTCTGATACTGTTTACTCAGAAACGTCTACTCGACATTATTTTCTCAGGAGCCACTGTAGCAAAAGCGCGTCCACGTAGGAGCTTCTTTAAATTAACAAATAATTTAATTATGTAACCGTAAACCCCAAACCCTAATTTATTTGAGTTTTTACTTAAAAACCCTAAACACTAAACCCTAAACTAATTTATTATAAATTTATAATTAATTTACTAAAGTAATTGGGCAAAACACTAAAAAAGCCCAATTTTTTAAAAATTTACCGAAATGGGCCCGGTAATAAAAAATCCTAAACCCTAATTTATTTAATTTTTCCTTAAAACCTTTAACTCTAAATTCTAATCTAATTTTAAATTTTTAATTATATTACTCAAGTAACCCTAAACCCTAATTTAATTGATTTTTCTTAAAAATAATAAACACGAAAACTAATCTAATTTTGAAAATTTTTTAATTAATTTAATTGACAGACCCTAAACCCTAATCCTTTATTTATTTAATTTTTTTAAACCCTAAACTTAAAAATACCAAAACCCTAACCCTAACCCTAAACCAATAACCCAAAAACCCTACCAGGAGACACGGGCAAAACGCGTCCTTGAGGAAGCGTTTTGCCTACTTGGACATCAAGCGCGTCCTTGAGGCGGCGATTTTTGTCCACGTAGGCAAAACGCTTCCTCAGGGACGCGTTTTCCTGCCACGTCCCCTGACATCGCGCTGACGTAAACGCGCTTTTGGGGAAATAGGGTCATTTCGGTAAATAATTATTTACTGGGCTCATTTCGGTAAATATTTTAAAAATTGGGTTTTTATATGTAATTTGCCCCATTTGGAAGTTGCAATTATGTTTTAATATTACTTTTATTGTTATTAAATTGTTCTTAATTTTCTTTATTATACTTTGACATTTTTGGAAGTTACTTTTATTGTTATTAAATTGTTGTTAATTTGGTGTTTTAATGAATTATATAAGATTAGTTTAGTCTTCTTAACTAAATAAAGGTGATGGGTGTTTTATTGTGTATTCTCATTTAATAAATTAATATCTCTCACTAATCCATTCAATTAATTTTGCATGTTATATCTGTCAACTTTTTTTATTGTTTTTAATTCTAACTTTTTCTTTTTTTCTTTTAAATAAATATTTCTTTAAAAATATTAATTCTTATTTTATCTATATTTTATATATTTCCAGCTTCTAAGGAGTCTATAGGGTAAATTACACTTTTATTAAGCCTTTTAATTGAATTTTTTTTCATTTTTCTAATATTTGTCCACCCTTATTAATGTTTACTTTTTTATCAATATTTAAATGTTACTTATAACAATTAAAATTTTGGATATGAATTTATATTTTTTCACACCTTTTTTTAGTAAATAAAGAAAGTTTGGATAACTTTTAATTATAATTTTGGGTTAATGTATATAAAAGTATGTAAATTTAATAATTTATATCTACTTGATATTTATATATTTTAAAACCTAATTAATACCTAAATTTGACAACCTTAAGGCAACTTGGTACTTTTGTTAGGAACTTGACTAACACTATTAAATATGCTAACGTGACACTAACAACTAATAGCATAGTGACATGTGGCAACCTTACATTTTGATACGTGACAAATAAAATTTTAAAATAAAATGTTTAGATTTTTAAAAAAAATATATATATTTTTATTTTTGGCATGTGTCAAATTGTGAGGCTATCATGTCACATTGCCATTAATTGTTAGTGTCATGTCAGCGTATTTAGCAGCGTTAGTCAGTTACCTAAAAATGGTACCAACTTGTCTTATGATTGACAAATTTAGGTACAAGTTAGATTAAAATGAAATTAAGGTATAAAGTAAATATAAAATACCAAGTTCAAGTATCTTAATATATATTAACCCTATAATTTTTACATTTTATTACTTTTTCCAAAATTTGGCAGTTATAATAAATATTTTTATTATGTTATTTTTAAAATTTATTATTACATTTTATTTTTATTATTTTATTATTTATTTCTTATAACGTTTTAATTCATTTGGAAGTTGCAATCATGTTTTAATATTGCTTTTATTGTTAATTTTATTTATTATACTTTGATTCTTTGAAAGTTAGATTTTTCTTTTTCTTTTTTTATATACTGCTCTTTAGTTTTTCTTGGCACTTTTTCTTCTTCTTTTAGAATGGTAACATTGCATTGATTAAAATTTTCTTCTTTTTTTTGTGATTTTTTAATATTTACACAAATTGTGATTATTAGATGAGACCCGTCTGGAAAACTACACAATAATTTGTCCCACTTTCAATTTAATAACACTTTAATTGCTAATATTAGATTAATATAAATTGAATAGCAATATATTAATTGACTTATTTGTTATTTTGTTTAAGTGAATTGTTAGTCCAAATACCACAATTCCAAGTGATTTTGCTATTCTGTTTTGACCTTAATTTTCAATAATGCCTTGCTCCAACAGTTAAATTTTTGAATTTTAATGTATTTAATATTAAAATTGTTTTTGCAAAAATCATAAAAAAAAGATAAAATTAAAATATAAAAACAAGAAGCTCTAGAGAACATAATTTTAAGACATTTGAACATATGAAATAATAAAACTGCAAAGGCTTATTGATATTAGCCAATTCCACTAAATTCTTTCAATTATTAAGTAATTATTCGCTGTAACTGTAAGGGCCTAGAATCGATCAAATCTGAATACGGGAGATAGGGATATATATTGAAAAGTGCAGAAAAGAAGAAAGTATGAGCAAACATAAAGCATTCAACAAAAGGTATTTTAAGATTCAAAGGACACTGAGTTACACATGACAACCAACACACAACAAAAGTACACAAACTAAGGATTCTTTTAACCTTTTTATTATTATAACCAAGTTCTTTCTACTTCACAAAGCCCATTGCATCCTTCAAACGCATCTTGGCTCGGATTTTAGCCTTGCAGACCAATAATACCTACATCATTTACAACTTACTAATCAACAATAATATATCTAATCATCAATTGTAGCTATGATATTCCACAAAATTATTGATCATGTGATTGAGATAGATAATTTACCGCAAGCTACTCTGCCGCCAGCATTTCCTGTGCTTTTGCTGAGCTCATGGCCGCCTGCACATATAATAGCACTGTTACAAAATATGACTCTAACTTCCAAATCCATTTCATAGTTTGCCGTAGATGCTTGATTACAAACATCCAATGAGGAAGAGCAAAGGGGTATACTGTTCCTAGCATAAGCAAAGGTCATAAAGGAATAAAACAATTTAATCGGAGTCAGAATTTTGAACTATTATTACCCTTGCCAAGGTCATCGGGATCTGCATGGACAACTACAGCTCTTCCGATAATGGAGTTTGGGCCTGTGAGAGGAATCTACAAGATACGGAACAACAGATTTTAGCAATGGACTTAAGTCGGTCCACAGCATAACCGGAAACACAAGAGAAAGAAATCAAAAGAAAGCACAAAGGACTAATAAGTAGCTGAACAAACCTGTTTGTCGGTGATGGAGAAGCTAGCACAGCCTGGATCAAACAAACAAAATTGGAAAAAAAAAAAAAAACATACTACTGAAAAAACGTGAAACGGAACAAGGAAATCGAATGTTAAACTGCTAAAACTGCTGAAATCTTATGGTCGTTGATGGAAAGCAAATATTCATACCATCATCACCAACAGTGACATTTCCTAGATCACCAGCATGGCGGTTCTCATCTTCGGGAGCACCATGCTCTTTGCCAGCAGGATTAAAATGGGGTCCTGCAAACAGATTAACCTCAAGGTCAAAATCCAAAAAACAAATACACAGAAGCCAAGAGAAACCAACAAAACCAACTTCTAGACGTTTACCAGTTGACATGCACCCGTTAGTTGTGTCCCCAAGGGCATGAACATGGAAGCCATGGAGTCCGGCCTTAAGACCAGAAAGGTTCCCAGTCACGGTAGTTGGACCTAAAAAAGGAAAGAACAGATTAAATAACTTCAACATGAAACATAGAAACAAAGAAAACAGAGAGATCCTATCGGAGTTGTGATTTACCATCTCCTTCTTGGGAGAAGAAAACAGTTCCGCTAACACCTTCATTGCTGCTAAGGACGGCAACGGCTTTCACCATTTTGGTATGTGATCTATAAATTTTCACCAAATACGTTAATTTCTCCCACTAAAAACACTATGTTTTAAGCACAATTCTTGAATCACATAACAGCAAAGAAGAAGAATACTCGTCTCAAGTAAGATTAACATTTTTCTTAGAAAGTGAAAAGATAATCTATAATTTTCAAAATTAGAAAAAGAAAATCCAGCTTCTTTCTTCAGCACAGAATCTAGTTCAAGACATACATACATGTATATTAAATAATTTACCTTTTTTTTCCTTTTAGCTTTCGTCAATCAACATAAGAGAAAATGAATTGATAGTCATCAAGATCAAGCTTAACTTATGCAGGAAAAATTGGGAAAAAAAAATCGAACAAGCAAGCAAAATCTAGGCAAGAAAAACAAGAAATCGAGAGTAGACCTTGAATAAAAGCTAGTATTGGAAGAAATGTAGATCAAAAGTCAAAATACCTCTTTGTTTGCTATGTACCGAAAAAGAAAAGGTAAATGAAAGAGAGATTCAAGCCTTTAAAACCCTAGAAATTGAATGGACATAAAAAGCCAAAGAAAGGAAAAGGATCTAACCTCAGAGCCCCCCTTTGCTGAATGTAGAAGAGAACAAGGAAAACAGAAGTGAGAAATGAGCGTGGTGTGTCTAGCAGTTAAATCAAACTTATAGAATAAGGGGTGGAAATCGTGGAATCACTGAAAACTGAGAGAAGCTTCTAGTAACGTACAACCTTCACCACTTCACCAACCCCCTTAGGGTACAACGGTAATTGTGCTATATGATTTAAACTATTATAAACTTTGTTTAAAATTATATTTTCAGCACTCAGCTTTTGAAAATTACATAATAATCATTAATGTTATTAAATTATTACATATTTGTCACTTAACTGTTAACTTCCGTTAAAAAGTAACTTACACCTTAATTCAAATGGTTAATAGCTAATCTAAATTAAAATTATTTTGATAGTTTTAAAATTTTCTTAACAATAATTGTAAAAAATTAAAAATCTTAAAATAAATAATTCATATAAAATAAATTGACACAAGCAAAAAAAATGTTAACTAATTTTTCACATCCAATCTTATAACAAATCAGTTTTTGAACTTTTACAAAACAAATAAATAAATACCCATTCACTTTGATACTACTCGTTTTTCATTTGCTTTGTTGTTTTACGCTCTTTTCATTTTTATTTTTCTTTGCCCTTTTCTTTTTCTTTTCATGCAAATCGGTGTTGGTTTCGCTCTTCCCAAATTATTAAAAATAATATATATATATTATTTATAGCTAAAAGTAAACTATTGACTTGAAATTTGAGGGAAAAATGGTGAGTTTTGGAGAAGAAGAAAACATTTTGTATTATAATTTAAAAACTAAAATTACTCAAAATCCAATCAATCCAGTAATTAAATAATGGTGGGTTGAGAAAGAAGTAGGATACTTCATATTATAAACTAAAAGAAAAAAAATCAAACTTATCAAAGAACTTAAACAATATAATAAAACCTTTTGCTCTTCTTTTTTAATTTTTATTCCATTCTTTTTGTTTTTTCATAATTATCAGGAAAATCTTGTAAAAAGGTCGTTGATGGTAAAAGTTTTTATGATTCTCAAGAATGAAAGCAATGTTGCAAGCTTCGATTTTGTATCTTGAAAACTTGAGCAGTAATAATCGATTTAATAGTGGAATCTGACTCTTGCATTGAGATGTATTTTACAAAGGCTAGGTAAAGCAACATGAAGTTGTTGATGTGATTGAAGGTGTTCATCAATGATGGAAAATAAATGGAATTTAATTTAAATTTTTAGTTTTTTTATATAATAAAAATTGCAAGAAAAGTAAGTTTAAAAATTTAGTTTTAATTTTAAGAATTTTAGATTTATACATATTTAAATATTTTATATTTTTAAAAATTATGAGCTTTTAAAATTATTTTTATATATTTTAAATATTTTTAGTCTAAGATTTTTTAATTATTTTACAATTATTGTTAAAAAATTTTAAAAATATCAAAATAACCTTTTAACTATAGCAGGAACCAGAGTAGCTATTAACCCAGACAAAAATGTAACAATTTGATAATGTTAATGACTATTATGTAACTTTTGAAAGTTGAGTGACGAAAATGTAATTCTAGACAAAGTTTAGGGCCAGTTGATGTAGTTTACCCTTTTTATATTTATATTATTATTTAAGTTGTTATATGAGATGGTTTTATGAGTTTTTTTTTATTTATAAAAATTTGGTTTTAGGAGTTAAATTGATGCCAATTTAGCTGAAAATTTATGAGAAGGTTAGACTTTTAAATAATAGCAAATTATAGTGATAGTTGTGCAATTATTAATAATATTTTTAGTTATTTACATATAAAAATTACAAAATTATTATTTAACTAAATTTGAATAAAAGTACTATAGATGTCCATATATTAAGAGTTAGATTATATTTTATCATCTATACTAAAAAAATGAGCAAGATAATCCTTCTACATTAGATCAAAATGTAAATTGGACATTTTTGTTAAAAAGTTTGTTCATTTATACTGTTAAAACTGGTGCGGCTAACAAAATAATCAGACAGTAATATATGACATGCCATAGGTACCTCAATGATACTTTTACAGTTAGATTTATCGGTTTTTTGATCGTCGAAGATAATATAATAACTTTTCAAATTGGTTTAACAACAAATTCAAACTTATGTCAATTTGATTTTATTTTAAAAATTTAACCGTTAATCCTGATTATAAAAAAATTCACACACATCTTTCTTCTTTCTATTTCTTTCTTCCTTTGCAAAACGAAACAAAGCTGCTTTTCTCAAGGCACATTGTTATGATGGGGGAGATGGCCATAAAACCGGTGTTAGTAAACAAAGCAACATTTTGAAGTGGCTCCATTCCAACCCACCACACAGGTGACAGAGTTGAAAGCTGTTGCCTGCACTATATTCTTTACCCAACACCACAACATATCATTGAAAAATAACCCAGTGGATGAATTGAGAGTCAAGAACTGGAGCCGGCAAACTAACCTTGTATATCTATTTTTATGTCTGTTCGTTTAATTTGAAATCATTAAAAAAATTATCCGAAATATAATTAAGAATATCGTTTGACACAAACTAATGAGCACGTAATAAGAACTATCCGAGCAAGATATATGTACGTATCCAATGAAATATATATTATTTTTTCAAAAAACTTCATTATTATTTTTATTTCTTTCACTCACATACTAAATATGTGATAGGATTGATTTATATATAAAGTTGATTGCATCCAACATTTTCAAACTTTGACTAGGATTCTAAATTGCGAATCTCACAATGTTTTAATTGAGGTATGGAGATTTTAAATTGATGAGGAATTGAAGTCAGGAATGGCATACAAGGTTTGAAGTCGGCGGCTTGACCAACAGTGGTCTCCTGTAATGCTTTTCAATGCATCAGATGCAAAAGTAGGGAACTGCAAGCAATCCAATTGCTCATTTACAATTCAGCTTGTCTCCCTTCTTATTAGCTTTCTTCCATCCCACACTCTGTTTCCATTCCCATGCATGGCATAATAAGCTTTGACAATTGATCCATTCATGGAAGTTTGCCTAAATCCTTGTACTTTTAGTCTTTATTACTTTACTTTTTGGCTCTTGTAATCATATCACTTGAAATCTTCAAGCTCCTTAAGTACGTCTATTTTATGTCTATGAACTTAACCCCATCTTTTCAAGATTAGAGATAATTGAAATTACCAACATCAAACATTTTGATATAAGAAATCAATGAGGGAAAAGATAATGAAGAGAATGTGATGAGAATTTAGAACAGTTCACTTTTATAGGGCGAAGAGCCGTTAATGAACAAGATGAGGTGGAGAAAATATGAAGAGCTCCATGGTGGAAAAAGGGGCCATAAATGCCTTTTGTGACTATTAATATAAGAGAGGAAGATCCCAAAAAAACCCACCTTTATCTTAATCACAAAATATATATATATATATATATATATAATCAAATTATTTATGCATAACAAAATACAAGTGCATTTTCAAAACTCATCCAAGTAAGTATGATAGCTTATGCTCACTTACTAGCAAAGAAAAAGGCTTAGATGCCCACATGAACATGAACATGATATAGATTTTGAGTTTTGATTTCAACAGGCCCTTAAGGTCTCTTTAGCATTGAGATTGGCACACCAACAGTAATGCTATACTAGCCTTAATCCTGTAAGCTAGATGATAAAGGATTTGGTTTGGGCATATATCTAATAAAATTAGGTCACATTAATAACAATAGAACGGCAACAGGAATAGTATTTCCTTGATTTACCACACAAAAAGTTAAATCGACAAATTTAACTTAAAATTCCAACAACATAAGGAGTTCACAACAAGATTTTTAAATGCTCTCAGAGATCAATGGGGGGGCATGGTGAATGAACCTGCAACTTAGGTCCTTGTTTCTAGGCACCTTTAGCACGGCAGAGCTTCTCAATAAGATCGGCGGCATCCTGAACAGTTGTGATGTCTTGGGCATTGTCCTCTTTTATTGTGACTCCAAATTCTTCCTCGATTCCCAGCACAATCTCAACCTGAAATGGTATGACACAAGCCACAAGCAATAGCCTCAAGTAAAACACATTATAGCGTGGACATGCGGCTTTCGCTTTAATTATATGAGACATAGAGTTATTCATGTTGACAAAGAATTAAGATTGATTAGAGAAAAATGGATGACTTCAAGGATACATATATAGATGAGCATGAACATACAGATAGGCAAAATTTCATTCAACTCAAACAAATGCATGAGATCCATGATTCTGCACCCTACATACCCAAATGAGAAGAAAAGGGAAAAAGCTAGGCATTCAGAAACCGAATCAATGATCATTGAGGGGTTGAGGGAGTACCGTATCAAGAGAATCAGCTCCAAGATCAGAAAATTTGGATGCCCCAGTGACAGGTTCGTCACTTGACAAAGCTAGTTGTTTCCTTGCTATTTCGCACACCTTATCTACAGTCTCTGGTTTGGCCTGACCAATGACAATTAACCCAGGCATTAAGATCATGTTATTCACCAAAAGTATAACAATCATTTCTGCAAAAATGAACAGATCATTACTATCATGTTTACAAATAAACCTACAAAAGATGCAGAGACATTTATGAATAATGAATATAAAAATACAAAAAAAATGTGAACCCCATTGTGTAGTCAGTAGCATTTGCCCCCTCACAAATGAGTACAGAAAGTAATATCATTCAATTGATTGAGAAACGTACAGCACAGGATATCCGCAAGCGAGCAGGCACAGGACGCAACCTAAAAGATAGGTTGTTTCTTTCCTGGTTCACAAATGAAGCCAATTTCAGCCCAGAAGCCCTGGTTGTAGCCTGTTAAAAGAAGTTGTTAAACAGCAGTCAGTCCATAATAATTCCTATAATAATAATTGTACTAGAAGAATAAACTATCTTCAAGGATATCTCAACTGCACCTTACACCAAGCAATACAGACACTTTATATTTGCATTTTATTATAAGGAATCGTAACCAGTGGCTACCGGCACTGGTTAAGATGATATTTAAAGAAAGAAAAATATGGAAATTTACTTCAAATAGAAATCTCAGATTACACAAATCAAAACAAGCATTAGACTAAAAGGTAAAATCTACGCAAAACTGACAAACAGATAGAGAAAAAAAAAAGACTAGTACTATACTCAGAAACATGAATTTGAGAGAATGGATTCAGATTTCATTTATCATATAAATTGTGAGAATAAAAATAATACATTACGCATAAATTAGTTAAGATTCATTATGATTACATACTAAAAAGAAAAGCATAGAAACAATAATTTCAAACTCATGAATATCTAAACAGTTTCAAATTCACATCCAACAAATCCATGAACATGAATATTACATCTGCATGTGTTTTATCACAGAATCCAAGTTACGGAAACAAGAAGAAGAAGATGAAAAAGGAATACCAAGGAGTGGCGAGGTTGCATGGAGACGGAAGAAGCAGCAATGGAAGCCATTGGAGGCGGTGCAGGGGAAACAGAGAGAAGGGAGGAAGTGAAATACGAGGGAGAACACGAAGAAAGTGTGGGGAAGAGTGGTAGTTAAGGGTTAGGGAGGGAGAGTATTTCAATACCTGCACGTTTTGTGATACTGACAGGCATTCGTGTTTTTCGATCCTACGTAGCCATTTTCCTCGTCTTTCTTGCTATGTCTCTCTCTCTCTTTTTTCTTACATAATCTTGCTCTAATATTTAAAGCAATTTAATTGAAAAAACAAAATTTATATATTAAAAGGATTATATAAATAATTTAACTCACTAAAAAAATAAAACTAAAAACCATCTCCTTAACACAGAAATTAATATCATTTAGTCTTATTCACATACATCCTCCCTCTTAACTCCTCATATCATTTTCATTTAGAACAATATGTTTTATTGTAACCTTTCAATCCGGTTTGTAATATAGCCGTCCTACCGGAGGCTACACAATATCTCATCATCTTCATCACCTCATATCAGTTCATATCATATCATACATATCAAAAGCAGATGGTAGTGACTTAAGCATAAAAAATGATGCTTACTTTATATCACAAATTGACTCCACTCAGATTGAAGACCTTGGATAACCATTATTCACACAACATCTTTCATTCATTATAAAGGAGGATTACTTACCTTACATGAATTATAAAATAAAGAAAATTAAAACACATGAAAGTAAGAGGGAACTCACCAGAAACTTTAGCATAAGTCTATAAAGCAGGTCATTTGCCTTCATCACTTGGACCTTCATTAACTTCTTGAGCTAAAATAAAGATAGTTAAACGTATCAAATCATCAATCGATCAAATCTGATCATGCATGCAAGAATCAATAATGCTTAATCTAGAATCACGAAGTTTCCTTCCTCACACACTATTCTAACATCTATACATGCAGAACACATAAATGACTTAGAGGGTAACCTAGGGTGCATCAGTAATTACCAGTGAGCTGGTACGAATGTAGAAGTTAGATGAATACTGCGAACCTTACTTCGAAGAGGTTTTCTAGACTTAGGATTTTAAAGAGTTTTCAGAGGAAATTAATCAAGGAAGAAGAATAAAACGTAAAAGTATTTTGAAAGACCACCGCTATTTTTATATACTCAAGCTCAAAGACAAGGGTTAGTGGAAAATTAGATAATTTTACTAACTCTCTTGATTCCCGTGATTAAGTGCACTTAACATAATTTAAGCTTTATTATCTATAGTAGTCTCTAGTTCCGTTCTAACTAAGTCTCAACTTAACTAACCAAATTACCATACTTAAATAATAAACAAACCTAAAAAGTTGTGAACTTAATGAGTTCGCCAAAAGCACCTGGGTTGCGCAAATACTTAACAGAAGAATCCGCCAAACCACAGAACTCGCCAAAACTAAGAGTTCACCAAATGGCGCAATACAAATAATTCTATGCTTAGCTAGACAAACATTTTACTTACTCATATCTATCCTTATTTTACCAACTATACGCCAAACAATAACCACATTCAGAGATTTCGTCGGACGAGCTGTTACAAGACACATTCCACAGTTAATAGTATAATATTAGCAACGACTTTAAAATGTTATTATGTAATTAAATTTTATTTTTATTAATCACAACTCGATTTGGCAATTGCGAATTGTTAACGACAGAACAAGATGTTGTTAAACGTCAAAATATTAACAACCTTAAAACATTGTTACGTAATTCAAATTTTTTGCTTACTAATCATAACAACACAATTTTTCATTGCAAAATGTTAATAAAATTTGTAATGGCATAAGTTTGTGTTAAACGTTAAAATATTAGTAACAACTTTAAAATGCCATTATTTAATTTATATTTTGCTTACTAATCACAACAACATGATTTATGAGTGCAAATTGTTAAATATTAAAATATTAACAACA
Organism: Gossypium raimondii; assembly: GCF_025698545.1. Classification (NCBI taxonomy): domain Eukaryota; kingdom Viridiplantae; phylum Streptophyta; class Magnoliopsida; order Malvales; family Malvaceae; genus Gossypium; species Gossypium raimondii. Next base: position 50,483,044 of record NC_068577.1, on the reverse strand, counting down.
ATCTTAAAATATTATTACGTCATTTAGTTTTCTACTTACTAATTTCAACAACACAGTTTTGCCATTATAGATTTGTAATAAAATACATAATTTCAGTAGCAACAAATTTAAAATGTTACATAATTTAATTTTCTAACTTGTAATTACTACAATACAAGCTATCATTATGAGCTCTTAATCAAATACGCAATAACAAAATAATTATGATAAAGGCACCTTTACGTACAGTATTCAAAGTACCATTGGTGGCATAGATGAAACTGATGAGGAAAGAGAAATTTACTAATAAGAAGCTTGTGAGAATTTAGGGAATACCCAATTATAATCAGAACATTACAAAGGCTTTGACATCATTGGAGAAACAATCACTTCTGAAATAGCAGAAGAGAAACATGCAGTTTCTATAGGTAATGATTTTGTTGATAATGTCAATAATGATCATTATTTGTTTGACGATGGAGAGTTTACTTTCTATATATGGATTGCTTTTATTTTTCAATAAAATGATTCTGATGATGGTTGTGTTATGCAAAGGGATTGCTACCTATATTAAAGCCATTGATCCGTTTTCGGTAACATTATGTTGTAAAATACACTAACAATCCTCTTACGCCAAAGGGATCAATCCTTTCATTTTAGGATCGGCCCATTTTTCTAAGAAATACATTGATCTTCTATTACAAAAAATAATAATAATAATCCACTGGTCCCTTTTTTGTGAAAATTTGTGAAAATAGGATGCATTGTATTTTGTTTTTAATCCTAATAAATTCCACAAAATATGTAAATTTTTATAATTCTTATACCGTTCCTTTTCTTTTATAAGTTATCCAAAATTTATGAAGTTGATTTCAATGTGAAATTGGAAGACTTTCGCATAAAAAAATTCAGCTCTAAGTTTATTTATTTATTTATTTGCAATTGGTTTGCAAGTTCATTCTCCCAATTCTCTTTATTAGGAAGAAAATTATATTAAATTTATATGTATTAATTTTTATTCGTTTTAACATATATGCTATTATATAAGATGGCCTGTCGAAGTAGAAGAAAAGGAAAATTTGTATGAATTTTTGGAATAAACTCTATATTTAGAAAGAATTTTAAAGAAATGGAAGCTCAACCACCAGATAATTTTTAAGAAATTGAAGAAGATCAAACCATTTAACTGAAATCAATACTCTGAATATATATAAATAATGCTTTGAATATGGTTGTTGCTTCTGAAATGCTATGCTTTTAATTGTTAGAAGATATTCAGTTGGGATATTTACTGAAAATCCTCTTCTATGCTCATTTTGTAACAATATCCTAGCATGCATGTTAATTTATGTTTAGGAGAAAAGAATCGGTCGTCATAAAAATAAATGCTTGAATATGGACAGTAAGTTTGGATGGGCGGTGTGTGTATTTACGATTTGTGTAAAAACAACAGTGACGGTAAAATTAGATACTGTAATAATATTATAACGTAAGACAATAAGTAAGCTAAACACACTGCACCTCACCGTCCATCTAAATTTACCCTTAAAGATTAATATGGCACATGATTTAGATTGTGGTATATTGTGGAAAGCACACGTGACTGGGTTAATTATTATGAATGCGAAGGGTTAATGAAAAAATTTATTAGTATTTAAGCACTCTATCAAGGTCAAATAACATAACACTTTGCTAAGTTATGAAAATAGAAATATTTTTTCTTTTAAATTATAATTAATATTTTTATGTGATATTTTTATCTTTTCATATTTTTATATTATTTTTAAATAAAAGAATTAAAAAATTTTAATTGAGGATTGAACACATGTTTAATAATATTAAAATACAAGTTCATTATTATTCTACCTATATTCATTGTTAAATAAACTTTAAAAAATATTTTTAACATAAAATATTTAAAATTATTTTCTTTCACCCACATCGTGAGTGTGATAAAATCTAATATTTATTAAATGGTGAGTATTTGGTACACTGATAATATGCTTCTTTTTTATTCCACAAATAACCTTAAAAAATTTACATGAGTCTTTTTTTTTAATATTTATTTTTTAATAGTTTACTATACCCCTATAGGACATTTGTCAACCCTTTGGCTCTGCTTATAGAGTCTAAAAACTCCACTACCAGTATACCAAATAATTTCCCTTTATTAAAATGTTTAGCATCAAGTGGTATCAGGTTTGCTTATAAAATCCTATATAAGGCCAAGGTTGGTGGTTCGAGCTATAGCACACTCAGGTACTTCCATAATCATTCACACGCCCAATACTAACACTTATTCTGAGTCTTGTAGATACCGATCTCCACCAACTGAGGCATTCTAAATACAAAGCATTTTAAATTGGCCTTAGTCCTATTTCTCAATACTAAGCATTCTAAATTGCACCATTCACTTTTTCATAAGATCGAACTTATCAATGATAGAATTTTTTGAAAATTCTCTGGCTATCTTTTTTCCGATGTATGTCACCAAGTAAGTTGAAAGAAAATCATCCTTGACAGAATCAACACCTTACCAGAGGAACATAATTCCTTAGTAAGACATACAAATCATCCTCCACTTGTCTCAGTTTCAGCATGAAACTCATTTCTTTTTCTCTAGGCAGTGTTGGCACTTTACCATAGGAAGATAATTCATTAGCAAGGCATACAAATCAAAATACAAGAAAATCGCTAACTTAATATATATGGGTATGGTTTCAATTAATTCTGGAATTCGGCTTTAAAATCCATATTAGGCTTCTAAGTTTAGTCTTTTAAGGCTCATCATACATTAATATTTTATTATTGTTATTTGGTCAAGGGGGCGAATGTTATGCAATGTGGACACCAAATATAAAATACATGACAATTTATATATAAAATTTACAATTTTGAAAATTCCAAGGGATGGTCCGCGCTCCCCTTGGGTTCATCCCTGAACCAAAGCACCTTATTTGTGAACCATACACGGTTTTTCGTGGAAGTTGAAAAACAACACCCCAACATGAGAACAATACTTTCAATTGTTCACAGATCGAGTCGATGCCAAAAAAAATATTTAAAAGACTTTTCCTAAATCAATTGATTTCCTATAAATATATCTAAAACGTGGAATAATAATTTGATAAAATATATATTAGGTTTCCTTCTCTTGTAAGTTTAGCTTCTGTCTTAGGTTTCCTTAAACCTGTAATAAGTTTAATTGTTCTGCCTGTCCTATTACCAATATATATATATATATATATTCAAAAGAAAGCATCGCATTACACGGCACTTTATTGTAATGGCACCACCACATTCTTAAACAAAATCTACATTATTATTTTAATCATTGTTTGACTTCATTTGTTGCATCTTTTCCTTTTTCAATCATTTTCCACTATTTGCAAATTCACCTTTTGAGGAACTTTGCCTTTTTTTAATCAAACGTTTCACCCTCAAATCCCTCCTTTATCGGATATATATTATTTTCCTAATGTTATAATTATATTAAATCATTTATAGTTTTTTATATCATATGCACATCGCTTTCCAAATTACAAGTTACAACCTATAAGTAAGATGGAATACGGTAAAAATATAATAGAGGCTCTTGTATAAAGAGTCAGATTACATTTTGTCTCATTTATTTAAAAAATGAGAAAAACAGTTCTTGTACATTAGACCAAAGTGTAAATTGATCATTTTGCTAAAAATCGCTTTCATTTCTACTATTAAAAATAAGTCTTTATACTTCAATATGATGTACACGTGATACATCATGTATATTTATTTGATTATTTCATCAATGCGTTATTTTTTAACAGACAATAAAATTAATTTACTCTTTAAACTAACATATAAAAATTAATTTATCTATTTTAAAAAAATATAAAATCTAATTCTCATACTACTTTTAACCTAAAATAGCATTCCACCAAAAATTTAATACATTAAATTCCAATGATGACAATAATGATATACGTGTATCTCAACAATCTGTTTTATTCGCATAAAAGAAAATGTGAATAAACATTTATGAAAAAGTTTCGATTGCTTTATTGTTTAATTTAAAACTATATTTAATTGAAACATGCAAAAGAAACCATTACGAAAATGTTGTTTAATTTAACTTTTAAGAAATCACATATTTTACTAAAAAATATTAAAGAAAAAGATGCTCGTTCAGTGTGTAATATATTTTATTTATTTTATAAGCATATGATTTTTTATTTTTAAATATATTGTCACCCTTTTTAGCATGGGATTTTACTTTGATTGAGCCAACTTCAAAGTCGTAACCTGGAGCCTCCAACATTCATCAATTTTGAGTGCTTTGATAAAAAAAGATGGCATCATATCATCAATCATCCTTCAAACCTTATAAAATTTCAATATAATCCATCCGCTTTGTAGGTTTAAAAGTAAATTATAACATTCATCTTACCAACTAAGTTCTAAACTTTCTTATTTTATATAACTACTTGTATTTCGATACTTTAAAAATTAAAGTCTTATAAGCGTTTTAAATTTAAATAAAACTATAGTTTAATATTTTTAATTGAAAAATAATAATTTTTAAATATAATTTTAAATTGAAGGGAACGTATAAACTTTAAGATGAAACTAGTGTCAGTCTAGCTCCCACAAAGTGAGGATTCTCATGGAATTCCTTCAAGGCATCAATTTACATAGCGGAAACAATTCAAGCCAAAAGAATGATCAAAAGAACAGAATAACCATAGAAAAACAATGGACGAGAGGTGTTTAAGTAAATGCTCTCAATTGTATTTTGTGCAATGGTCATTAACTTTGTACCTTGTCCCGTGACACTAGTAAACTCTTAAATATAATTTTAAAGTGAATGGACTAAATTGAGAAGTTAATAAAATTTCAAAGATCATCTATGATATTATTCCAATTTTTATTTGAGCGTAAAAGGAAGTCGTAGCTTGGAAGACCGACTTTCCCTTTTACATGGAAAAGCACGGAATAATATCATAAATGTTTACTAAAAATTTTAAATATGAAAAACTTAACATATTTTCTATAATAATATCATACATTTATTTTATTTAATATAAATTAAATAATATAAAAAATAATAAAATATTAATTACAAATTACAAAATAGGTCAAACTTAATTTAAGACTTGAATATTGAATTCAAATTTAATTCATATATTAAATGAGTTTTATTTTATTTTATCTACATTTATTTTTCGAGGCATCATAATTTTATTCAAACCTCTCATATTTTAAACATTTTTTATTTGTTCAAATACTAATTAAATGTTAATAATAAAATAAAATACTTTATTGTTTAATTTAAATTTTTTTAAGAATATATTATCCAAAATTTAAGTCATACGGGCCGGACCTCTCGGATCTAGTAATTGGGTCGAAGACAAATCTACTGTGTAGTACTCGCCTACCCGTGGTGTGGTGTGGTGTGGAGACGTTTATCGTACAAAGTACCGAAGCTCCGCTCTTTTCCTTTGTCTTTTTCTTTTGGTGATCTTTTACTTTTCTATGATCGTCTTCTCAGCCTTTTTCTTTGTTCCCCCCATTTCCATCTCATCCTTCATCCTTCTCTCTTTCTCTTACTCTCTGAGTCTGGCCTGACCTTCTCTTCGTTAAACCCGGTAAGCTTTCGCTCTTCTCTTCTCTTTCTCATTTTCCTGCTGAATTTCATGCACACTGGAACTGGAGACCCCAAGTCGATTTGACTGCCAGTTTTGATCTCCGGATCCACTTCAAACAAGGCCATATGATGTTGCCTTTTTCCTTGAGTTTAAGCTCCAGTCGGTACCGAGTTCGTCGTAGCTCTAATTTTTCGCGCCTGGAGTGAGTTTGAACTCACTATGATCCGAGTGTTGGAAGCCGACTCATTGTTTGCTTTGACAATTTTAAAACCTCTTCTGGTTTTTCTACTTTGATTTCAAATACTCGTCGCCTCGGTTGCAACGAACTGGAATCTACCTTATTCTTAGTTTGGAATTCAAACAGAGTTGCTTCGAGTCTGATCTGAGTCAAAGTACGTCAAAGCTCGAATTCGTTCGACTTTACTCTCTCCTTTTAAACACACACACACATATTTTTATCAGTGTTTTTAAAATATCGAACACTAATTCGGATTTGGCCAAAAAAAAAGGGATATTTTGATAAATCAAAAGAGAAATTAGCTAATCATTATTGCTAATTAGTATGATAATTATTATATGCAGATTAAGATTAGGATTCCAACTGAAGAAGGAAAATGAATACGCAACTTTTGGAGATTGAACCAAAGGAACTTGACTTCGTCTGTGAGTACATAATTGCTTGACTGCCACTTCGTTTTTATTTAATAATAGTTAGATTAAGACACTTTCAATCGTTTTTTTTTTAATTATTAGAAGAATAGTCAGTCTTTTTAAAAAAAAATCATTTTGTAGTTATTTACTTCTGTTTCTTTGCCTCTATTTATTATTTTTATAGAAAAAAAGTACAATATACTCAACAGAGTAAAGAACAAGGGTGCTTTTAGCTATTATATTTGATTTTCTTTCTTCACTTATTGTGAAAGTCCGCTAATAATAAATGGTATTTAGTTTAGCTTTGATGTTTATTTATTTGTTTATTCTTATTTAAAGTTAATTTTTTATAGTTATTCTGAGGAAGCAATGCTCCTGCTCCGTTAGACTCACAAATAAGACTGACCAGCATGTTGCTTTCAAGGTTTGAACCTTGAACCAGCGCTTTTTGCATTCCTTTTTCTTTTTAATAAAATTTACTGGATTCCACTGTAATTGGAGCAATGGTATTTTGCAGGTTAAAACTACATCTCCTAAGAAATACTGCGTGCGGCCTAATGTTGGCATTATTATGCCCAAAGGAAGATGTGATTTTACAGGTAAAGACTTTTTGTACCATATTGTATGTTTTTATTTTTGTTCTGTAATGAACAATTTCAAAATTTAAGTGTAGGAGAGTAATCGAGTCAAGTTTAGCTCAAGAGGTAAGACGCTCCAGTTCCACTTAAAATCGAGGCTTGAAGTGAGGCTCAAGCTCGGTCAAGTTTACTTTTAATGCTTGAGCTCAAATATTGAGATAAAAGCAAACTGCTCAAGCTCGCTCAATTAGGATTGATTGTGCTCGTTTACATAGTAAAGTAAGAGTTTGATTCTTGTACACAACTTCAAATTTGATTATTGGTGCCTGAGTTCAATTAGGCTTTTGAGCTACTTGTGTCAAGCATTGGCATATTTGAATCTAGCTTGCTTGATAGCTCAAGCTTGACTTGATAGTGATTTTGAGGCGAATTTGAGCCTAACCCATATAACTTGTAAACATAGATGTCTCACCTACATCCCTGCTTAAGTTTCCTTTAATCTTATAATGGCTCATAACTAAGGTGTTAGTAGATATAAGGTCACCTGGCTGAGGGATCGAACATCTAGGGAAGTGTAAGGAATGGGATAAGCCGATAATACTAAAATTTGCAGTCTTTTAGGTGCTTTAAATGCTCTGCATGTGTTGTAGTTGTCTAGTAGCTGGTTTCTCTTTCTATCTGATAATTCATGATTAATTTCCTTAGAATGCAAATATAATGAGCAAACAAAATCAAATACTTGACAATCTTGATCTTTAGAACAATCTGCCATTGTTCTGCCTCATTAACTGGGCAAGTGAATCAAAGTTAGTGATGGAACTTAAAAATAAAAGATAATACTGAAATGTCTCGTATAATGTTCTTTCCTTTTCTTCCCTGTGCCATACTATATATTCTTATCCTTTTTTGGGGTACTTTTTATTTAGTTACCATGCAAGCTCAGCGCGAAGCCCCTCCTGATTTGATATGCAGAGATAAGTTCTTAATTCAAAGCACAGCTGTCCCTGTTGGAACAAATGATGAGGACATTACATCTGCCACAGTAAGTGATTTGTCTGCTCTGCTAGTGCTTTATTTGAGAACAGTAAGTGACTTTTGCCCATTGTTTTGCTCGATAGTTTGTCAAGGACAGTGGAAGATCTATTGAAGAGCACAAGCTTAAGGTTGCTTTTATCAGCCCGCCTCATTCGCCAGTATGGTCAACAATTAATGGGACCGTGAATCAGGGAACAGATTATGTTGCTTCAATACCAAAAGAGCCAGAATTCAGTAGAATTGGGATTCATGCACCATTGCAGACGGTAACATATGCGTTGTCTACTTTTGTTGCCCTTTTAAGTTGCTTTAGTTCTAACATACATTACACGTGTGTATACACACAAATGAACTTGTATGTGTGGTTGCATTATCTTTTACAGGAAAATATATATTCTTTTTAATCTGAATGTGAACTTGAATGGAATTTTTGTTTGTATATAGTTAAACTTGAATTCCTTGATGAAGTTTATACCTAGCACCTTTATCATTGTTTATTTTCTGGGACAGGTTGCCAAGGTTGAGGAACCAAAGATGATAAATTTGGAAGATTTAAAGCCAACAAAGGATGTAGGGTTGAAGCCAAGAAAAGATATTAATGATGACTTAAAATTAACAAAATACACCGAGCTGAAACCAAATAATAATTTTTTCAATAGCAAGGAGTTAAAGCCAGCGAAAGATGTGGAAGCAAAGCCAAGGGAGAATGTTCTTGATACTGAGGAATTTAAGCCTGTGAAGGAAAAGAAGTTCAACGAATTGAAGGATGGTGAGGTGAAAATATTGAAGTCTGTGGAGGAGCTAAAGTTTGCCAAAGATGTGGAGGAAATGAAATCAAAACTGACCGACCTTGAATCTAAGCTAGGCGAGGTAAGAGTATTTATAAGATAAAGAATGATGCTCCATGCTTGATACTTGATATTGACAGTTTAAAACAAAAGTTTTGAGTTATATTTTGCCATCATTAGTTTGCATATATTATCTTGTCTTATGTTGCTTTAGACTCTTCATTTTGCTTTAAGTACCTGTGTTAGACGTTTTCTATGCATATTTAAAAATTGATATGGAGATATAACCCTCCAAAATACATGACAAAATTGAAACCACTGTGTCGGATATAACCCTTGTACAAGTAACATAGCTCTTGCCATTCTATTAAGTTTTAGTAAACACCAGTGGTCATTTCTTTCCAGGCTGAAGCTACTATCTCAAAACTGACCGAGGAGAGGAGGTTAAGCACTCAAGAGCGAAAGCCCTTAGAAGAAGAGCTGGTAGGTTTTCTATCTGTGCGTTGTTGTTCTAATTCTTGTTATATTTTCCCAGTCACTATTTAATAATGGACAGTAAATTCTCATTTAAACTTGGTTGGTGTGGCTTTTAGATTTTGGACTGTTATGATGAATGGTCATCATGTGTAGTTGTGGACCCTGGAGTGTCTTCTCTTTCTTAGAATAGACCAGTGTTTGTTTCATAACATGTGACAATCTTTCTGTCTTTTACGTCCGCAATAAATCCTCTTTTAGACCACTGATCTATGGGCCTACTGCAGCACCTATATAGTTCATCACTTGATGTCTATATCGAGTGGAATAATAACCCGTACTTTTTTTTCCCTAACATATCTGCGTTTGATATCCATGTTTTGGCATACTTTCCGGACATATATTCACCTTTTGAGTCCGGATAACACTCTTAGCATTCAGTAAGGTGGAAACTCAGAAAGAATTCTTAACCGGCAACTATAAACCAATTTTCTGTGGAGTTCCATTAGATCACAGCAAACCAATGTATGTTTTAATTTATTATGCGAAAACCCTTTAAATTTATTGACAAGAAGCTTGATATTACTAATATATGATGCAGGCGTTATTGAGGAAAAAGGCAAATATAAAAGGAGCTAAAGTGGGATACCCTCTGTTATTTGTTTGTTTGGTAGCACTCATCAGTGTCTACATCGGATACTTGTTGGCACCATTGACAAAGAGCAAGGCATCCATGTCAGATCTTTACCAGCAAATGCAATAATCAAATACGAGATTAACCCATTGATTCGGTAACTGTTTTACTTTTCTTTTTTTTGTTTATAATTTTTATTTTTATTGTCTTAGTATTGTAATTCTTGTGGAACTTTTATCGAGCAAATGCTAAGTTCTTGTTGAGGATCAAATTAGATGTTGAATTCATGGATGCAAGTTTTTCCATCAAAATCAGCTTCTCATTATATTGATGAATTTAAGTGTTGAAAGTCATAGTTTTTTAAAAAAAAAAAATTTTCTCAATCGCAAACAAAGAGAGTAGTTTATGTTTTTCAGAACGAGTTCTCACAGATGAATATTTGATCAATTCATCCTTTCGTCTTTCAAATTTTTTGAATCAAGACTTTATGGATACAATACATAAAATCTATATTTAAAAAAAAATTACAACATCAGCAAAAAACAAAAACCACCAAAATATTAAACAGCAGAAACTTCAGGTTAGGCCTCAAAAAGAATATTTAAAAACAAAACCATCCGAATTGTGAAAGAACATGTTTAATCAATTATCCTCTGTTTGAGCTGCACTTGAACTTCCAGGCATGGCTTCCAATGAAGCACTTGAAGAAGCAGCATTTTGAGATGAACCTGACAATGTTAATAAACCCTCAGAAGGCCATGGAATTGGTATCCAATACCTTCTTCTGTTCCCCACCCTTCCACTACTTTGGCCGGTGCCATTCTCGTCCAGCTTTTCTTCGTCAGAAGGCAGCCGGAAGCGGCAAATGGGGCAAGAGCTATGAAGGTCCAACCACGGAGTAATGCATCCACCATGGAATTTATGTTTACATGGCATCTCTTTTGCTTGACTTCCAATCTCAATATTTTCCAAGCACACACAACATTGTAGATTGTCATCTATGGTCACATTTGGCATTGCTTTCACTGCTTCTTTCTTTGCTGGTGGGTTCCCATGGCGGTTCGGATCATTGTCTGCTAAATACTGTAACAAAAGATCCCAACCAGGTCCCATTAAGTAATCACTAAATGAAATGGTTGCCCTTGGATTTGAGCTTTGTCCATGGTTGAAACCAAATGAGCCTTGAACAATCAATGCCTCGTCATTAAACGGATCGAATAAGATCATTCGACCGCCTCGATCGGAACCTTCGTTCTCTGCATTCTCCGATTCGGTTCGAATATCTTGAAGTATCCGAATACCTGGACCCAAAGTCCTCCTCCTTCCCCTAGTAACCAAGGATTCAAACTCTCTACCAAGTTCGTCATCCATGCCATCATTGCCATCATTGATTTGGGCCCTGCCTGTGATACGCAACTGTGAAGAACCTAAACCACCAATCAAGCCAAGCAAGATTGGACCCCAAAGTAAAAGATTGTTGGTTGAGCCTGCTGAATCGTTTCCGCCATTGTTGTTGTTGGAGTAAGGTGTTACGCTGGTGATTTCTTCAACAAATCCAGATTCACAAAATGGGCATTTGATCTCAGGTTCCATTGTTGGATTCACCATCTGAGAACAAATGTAACACCAATATCTACCTACTAGCATCCTATCCCCCATCTTTCTCTTTCAATCTACACCCAAAATTCACAACCAAATAAATAAGAATTAAAACCAAACATGGGAAGAAAAAAATATGACACAGAACTGAGAACCAATAGAATTAAAAGGAAAAATGATACTAGGAACAAGATTAAACTTGAATTGCTCAATGTTAAGAACATGAAGAAGAAAATAATACAATTTTAAAGAACAAGAAGGCAAAGATATATTTTTTTAAGAAACTGAGATATAAATTATAAGAACATGATTAAACCAAACCAGGACTTTTTTTTGGTACCTTTCAGACAGAGGAAAAGGAAATGATATGAATTATTATGATATGAAAGAAATCATGAAGTGAGTTTTCGAGGTAAAAAAGGGAAAACAAAAAATCTTTTGGAAGGTAAATTTTGGGTTCAATAGTTATTTTACCAATCATTTTTGGGGGTTCAAAAGTTAAATGTCAAAAACAGTTAACTATTTAAATATAGAGTTTTTCTTACAATGAAAATATATAGGTCATATTGGTTGGTGGGATTTCAGTTTTTGAAAGAAGATAATTTAGAACCTCTAATCTAACAGTTTTGGGATGTTGAAATTTCATCTTTCTTACCACTACAATTAACTCTTCTAAATTTCAAACCCTTCTTTCAACTCCAATATATATTTTTATTAATTTTATAGTTTGATAGTCCATTTTATAATGATAACCCCAAATTTCAAACTGATTTAGTTTAATATGGGTTTTCTCGGTCAAAATGATGCTTTGATTGGGTTTAGATATATATTTGGCTATGTATGCTTTTTAGTATGTTTTTGATTTTTTTTGAATCTGTTTTGAATAGGTGAAAATGGTTGGATTTGATATGTAAGAAATGGTGTTTGAAATGACCTGTTGTTGAAGTCATTTTGGTTGCACACGACTTGGGACACGGTCTACCACACGGTCGTGTGCCTTATTGATTTATAGGTGCAGGTGTTCCACACGGCTTGGAGACATAGCCGTGTGCCCCTAACTTTGAACTGTACACAGTTTGGCCACATGGCCGGTGGCCCATGTTTTCAAAATTTTTCACATTTTGTTTCAGATTAGTAATTGTTTGTTTCCAAACAATTTTTAAGGTTTCACGGACCTACTTAAGTTCCGTTTTCACATATATGCTTTGAATATTGATTTATGATGATTAAATTGAGCTCAGAATTTTATTATTATTTATAATTGAACTAAAATTTTGAAAATGTTGCAAATTAATCCTTGTTAAATTCTGGACGGTATTGAAGCATACATAAGCCCATATATGATCTGAGAAATGGCGTATTTGTTAATCATAAATTGAATTGACTATGTTTGGATGTTTTTTGTTAAATTTGAGCAATAATTATTGTTAGAGTTGTGACCCAAATTCTTATTAAAATAAAATACAAGTGGTAAGATAGGGGATATACGAGGGCGAAGCCCGAAGGCCGAAATTTACTTCCCCTGTTTTATATTGATTTGAATAAGGTGTTTCAACCTTACTCCTTTACTTTTGTTAGATGTTGATTAGAATAATGTTTTTCTAACTCTATAAATAAACGTAGTCTATACTCCTTGTAATCATTCGAATTCGACATAGTAAATTTTCTTCTCCTCTGCCCGTGAGTAAATTTTCTTCTCCTCTGCCCATGGTTTTTTTCCCAAAAGACTTCCCACGTAAAATTTGTATATTCTATTTTTTCTTTATTTTCTTTGCGATACATTGACATTCATTTTATTTTAACAATTATGCATTTATGAAGTATTCTTTGTTTTTTTAGATAATCAATTTGATTTAATGTGTTCTGTTACGGTTACGACTGTAGCATTCCATAACTCGGGTCCGATGACCGGACCAGGTTATAAGTGTTACAAGGGAAGCTACGTATCCCACGTTGTTTGGGCAGATACATAATGGGATAAAATAGTACACATACTTAATTTGTAAGGCGACAAAGTGGTAGCCAAAAGTTTGGGTAGACCGACTAGAGTCTTCATGGGAGAAAATGTCAATCCAAGGCTGAATGATCAATAGAGTCTACCAAAGAATAGCGAAGTGCGGAAGTCTTTCAAGACCATGAAACACAGTAAATATCTTGTTGATCTACCAAAGGTAGAAACCTTTAAGAAATACCGGAGCAGTAAATAGTATGTCGGGTACCACATATCTAATGGAGCATCTTAGAGGAATGGGCTGAAAGAGTAGGTACCATGGTGCTGCAGTGTGGGCATTAATTCTCCAAAGAAGTGAGGGTGTTATATTCTGGTAATGACAATAGTTATGACAATTACTTGGGTAAATGCCAAGTGTCGCCAGCCAGAAGTAATACATACGAGTATCAGGGATGTGGAATATTGAGAGATAGGGAGGGAGAGAGTTCCATGAGGAACATGGTTAGGAATAAAACAGGGTCTAAGTATGCTAATAAACGACTTAGAGGGCACAAAGCATGAGCCTTTTCAACTAAGTTCACGAATTCCCCTATGAAATTCAGGGAGTTAAATTTTGAGCTAGCAATCTAAATTTCTTAAGATTTATGTCGCCTTACTCGCAAATTTATGTATAGATTTCACTAAGTTCTCCCGAACTTATAAAGTGGTTGCTTGAATGCAAATTTAATAAAGAATCAGAAAAATCAAGAGGAACCAAGCCAGACTCCGCTAGACTTAGGTAATGCGAGGTAGGTATTCATGTATATAGAAGGGCATTCACAGAGACCACACCTCAAGGTTGAAGTTGTCTTAGTCTAAATGGGATCATATTGTAAAATGTAAATAACTGTTAGATCATTTAAAAGAATCAGGTTGTAAGAAATTGGAACTAATATGATGTGTGTATAGATTTCAAGAAAAAAATTGGAGGCATAATCTGTCTATGGATGTATTCAGATTTGAATATATATATATATATATATGTGTGTGTGTGTGTGTGTTATGTTATTTGGTTTGTTGTGGCATCTAATACCTCGACTTGGCAATCAGGTCAAGTAAAAGATGTTACACTTTCAATAAATTTTAAAATCTTATTTTGTTTTGCTTTAAAAAATATTGTTTTATTTGTATTTAATAAACTATTCTCATCAAATTCACATCAACATAAAATGGAAATTAGTTTAAAATAAAATCAATGGCTTTCATAGATAAAAATTATAGGTTAAGGACTTATTTAACTACAAAAATGATATAAAGGCTTGTTTAAACAAAAGTATAATAATTTAAGGATTTTTTAATATATTAACCATTTATAAACTATAAAAAATATTTTGATTCTACCAAAACAAATCTCAAAATTAGTTATTCCATGAAAAATACTTGACTTGTGGGTTCCATAAATCCCTTTTATGTTTTGTCCAAAAAATCAATAAAATGATAAATCTTATTAATAACAAAAATAATACACACTCGTCCACAACATATATCGCGCGACAGAGTATAGCCGGTGGAGATGATTGGATCAGGCCCCTCCCCATAGAACGTGAAGAACAGAAAAAGAAGATTTTCGAAATTGGATCTTTTAAAAAAGTTGACGATTTTCTTTTTTTTATATACCGAAATAAATCATTAAAATCTAATTTTTTGGACCAACAGTAATTAGATGTTGAAAACCTTTGGGACAATATTCAATTATGTAGCTATAAGAGTAGAAAAGAGAAATTTGTATAAAAGGATTTAATTTGTTTAAGAAGATGACCCATAATTGTTGAAATGATATCTCTTTACGTAAACCATAATTCCAATTTGGTTTAATTAAAAAAAATAAGGTTTGTGCCTCAGGGGGGTTGTGTTTGTCAACATAATTAATGCTGTGTGTGCAAGTTGAGAGGTGATTCCTATAGTTAGTGCTATACACTAAGTAACCTGTCGCAGGGTATTGGCGGCTCCTAAAAGACGGTTTTTGGGGGGGTTGTTGAAAAGGGTTTTAACCCTACATTTATTGATTGCAATCACTATGGCACTCTTTTTTCTAAATAATATACAAAAATTATTATTGGCTAGCATATCATGTGCTATGCACAAGGTTCAAACGTAGTCATATCCAAATAGATGGCTCAAAAACAATATTTAGATAATAAAAAAAGAAGTAATCAAATCAAAGCGAATAAATGTGTTAAAAGTGATTGAAGAAGGTTGAAAATACTAGAGAAGATCCATTGTAAAAGAAATAAAAAAATATGGTATTTTTCACTTGAAGTGGAGGACCAGGAGCTAGTTGGGATTACGGGTGAGCAAAATTCGTTTCGATTCGAAAAAAGTTTAAATCTCGAGTTAATTAAATTATTCGAGTCGACTCAAATAAGTAATTCAAGTTTCGACTTCGAATCGAGTTGAATTTTACAATTCGAATAATATATTGATGTAAATATCATTTTGGTCACTATCAAGTCGAAAATAAGGAAATTGATTTCTCTATCAATAAAAATTACAAAAATCAAAATATTTATAAAAATTTCAAATTTTATATATTTAAAAATTCTAAAATTTCAAAAAATTCTAAAAATATATAAAGAAAGTTAAAAATTTAATAAAAGTTAGGATAATAATTTTGAGACTAAATAAGTTAATAATGATTCAAGTTTATTATACTAAAGAATTTTTATTTTGCTTTGAAAAAGTTTTTCAATATATATGATTTCAAATTTATGTGCTCTAACATGTAATTAATTATAATGTAACAAGATTTTAATTTATCATATTTAAATTTTAATTTAACTCAAACAATTTTACTCGATTCGATTCGATTTGATTTAAAAAAGTTTTAAAGCAAATTAAGATGATAAAATAGTACTTTACAACTCCATAAATTTAAAATTTTTTAACTCAGATTAATTCAAATGCTGACACTAGAGGTAGGGGTGAGCATTCGATCGAATTAAATCAAATCAAATCGAAAATTTTTGAGTTAATCGAGTTTTCGAATCTCATTTTATCATCCTAACTTTATTTGAAGTTTTCTCGAATCGAGTCGAGTGAGATGGAATTCGAATTCAAATCAAATCGGATATATTTGTTCGAGTTAAATTTTAAAAAATAATTTTGGGTCCTTGTAACCATTGTCACCCATCATAATAAAATGTGTCCACATTAATCAAATTTTTTATTAACTTTCATCACCTCATAATTTATTTATTAATTTTTTATATAATGGTTAGCTTCTTTGTTTGCTTAGTTGTTTCAATTATCTTGATTCTTGTCACTATGTATTTTGGAATTAAAAATATATTAAATGTAAAGATATAATTTTAATAAAAGTTATTTTAAAAATAAAATGTGAAATTGATACAAATATAAAATTTTAACACAAATATTTTATGGCATAATTAATGATTCAATTTTAATATAAATATTCAATATGACTAAACAATTCAATAGTATAAATAATATAAAATGTGAAATTTAATTTAATAATATAAATAGTATATATAAATAAAATTATTACTATTTATGTTTAGTGATTTTTTTCTGGATAATTTTAATTTTTTATTTGAGAGTAAATTGTGAGAAGTAAAAGTTTAGGGGAAAATAAAAAGTTTTGGGAATAAAAGTTTGAGGGAAAGTAAATAGGAGGGAGTAAAATTTTGGAGGGAAAATATTAAAAAAAAAAATTGGAGGGGGGAGGGTTTGGGGTAGATGTGATAGGGGTGTGCATAATTCGGGTAAAATCGAAAAAGTTCGGTTAACCGACCGAATTCGGTTAATCGGTCGGTTAACCGACCGAATTCAGTTAATCGGTCGGTTAACCGAATTTTTTAGGTCGGGGTTCGGTTAATTTTTTTATAATTTTTCGGTTAACGGTTAATTCAGTTCGAAACCGATCGGTTAACCGAAATTTTTCAGTTTAACCGAAAAAATTAATAAATAAAATTATCCAACCCAGCTCAAACCCAATTACCCAACCCAATAAAACTAAAACTAAAGTTTACCCAATTACCCAATCCAATAAAACTAAAACTAAAAGACAACCCAATTTACTAAAGTCTAAAACCTAATTTACGTTAATAATTTATAAATTTTTTAAATTTTAAAAAATAAAAAATTCGGGTAATTCAGATAATTTTCAGTAATTCGGTTAATTCGATTAATTCGATTAATTCGGGTAATTCAGGTAATTCAGGTAATTTTTAACCAAAAATAAAAAATACATAATTTTCGGTTAATTCGGTTAACCGACCTTATTAACCGACCTTATTAACCGAAAAAATTTCAGTTCGGTTAATTTTTTTAAAAAAAGAAATCGGTTCGGTTAACGGTTAAAACTTTTGGAAGGTCGGTTAATTCGGTTATAGTAATTTCGGGTTGGTTAACCGAATGAACACCCCTAGATGGGAGGTGGGAGGTGGGAGGTGGGAGGTGGGATCGGAAGAGAATAAAAGTTTTAGGGGAAAAGTAAGAGGGAGTAAACATTTTAGGGAAAAATAAAAGGTTTTGAGGGATTTTGGGAGTAAAATTTTGAGAAAAAGTAAATGAAAGAGTGAAATTTTGGTGGGAAATAGATTTTGGATAGATTGGGGGGTTGGGAGGGGAGGAGGGTAAAAGTTTTGGGGAGAAAGAGGGAAGGAGTAAAAGTTTTGAGGGAAAAGTAAAAATGTTTGAGAGTTTAGGGTAAAAATGTAAAATATTATAGTTTGATATTCGAATTATTCGAGTTATTCGAATTATTCGAGTTATTCGAATTTGAAAACTCAACTCGATTCGAACTCGAAATTCGAAAAAAAATTCGAGTTGATTCGAATAACTCGATTAACTCGAATAACTCGATTCCTTTAACTCAAAATTCGAATTTTTTCAATTTTTTCGAGTAGAATCGAGTATTGATCATCGGTTGCTGACGAGGCAGTTGGTGGGGAGAAATAGGATCATGTGCGGACTCCCCCACTAATTCCTTGTCGTTTTCCGTCTTGATCATATTACTACTAGGTACTAACCAAGGAAAGAGAAAAAGAAAGAAAGCGTGTCGCCTCTCGCTGTCGCAGTTGCCTTGCCATATCTCTCTCTATAGGCTGATAAGCACACCAAACTCCCCATCACAACTATATAAAATATGTGCATATAAAATGATAAAAAATTAATATATGCATAACCCATAATTGTTCAAATTATATCTTTTATATATCTCCTACAACATTAATCTCTGTTTACTTTTACGCAAAACATATTTTCAATTGTTTGTGCCTACACCCAGGCCAACGTGGCTGCTCAGGATTCACTGTTGGAAAGGGACTAAATTTTTATTTTCAATTTTTAATGTGAATTTTTATTTTCAACTTTTGATTTATTGCAGGCAAAAAATAAATAAATAAAAGGAGCTCAATTTTTTTATTTTTTTTAATTTATTGTATTATATTTTATAAAATTTTTAAAAAAATATTTAATTTATTATTTCACCCATGGAGAAAAAAACATGAAGAGTGCGTCTAATATTAGGGGTTGTGTTATCATCAACACAATTTCTATAAAATTAATGCAAAAATCAAACAACTAAACTAAAGCATAAAGAACAATTAAAGAGAAGAAGAAGAAGAAAAATGCAGGGGCAGAAGAATTAAAAGAGGAACAAGTTGAAGAAAAAAGGAGTATTCTAACTTTTGGTGAAGACTTTCAACTTTTTCATACTCTTTTTTAAGTTAGAAATATTGTTTGGCTATGCTTTACAAAAATCCATCTCAAAACCTCACCTAAACTAGACCTTAGTGCTATATTCAAACTCGTCCTAGGGCACTCAAAGCAAGCTAGTATCATGAAACTCGCATGTCGGTTGCTAAAAAGGGTTTTAATCCTAAATTCTCATGTCCTTTTCCGTCTTTTACCATTTCTACTAATCTAGGAAAGAAAGAAAGAACCAAAAACAGAAAGCGCGTCGATTTTGTTTTGGATCAGAAAAAAAAAACCCCCTATATAATAAGCACACCAAACTCCCCATCACAACTATCGAACACCACACTTCTTTCAGCTTTTCCTTTGTGTTCCTTTTCCAGAATCTTTGTCTCATACTCCTATGGTTAGATTTCTATTTCAGCGGTTTCAGTTTCTTTTCCTTTTTCTTTAGCTTTTTATTCATTTACCATCTATAGCAACTACATTAATGAGGTCTTAGATTTTGTTAATGGATGAAGTTTCTTGGCTTTTTTTAAAAAAATCAAACAGGATAATCAAGATGTGATTATGGCTATGGCTGTGGAAGCTGCGTTGAAATGGAACAGAAGGGAGAAAAGGCAGATGAGAAAGTTGCAAAGGGCTGTTCGAGAGAAGGATAGGGAGCGTGCGTCGCTTAAGAGAAAGAAGGAGGACATGGTTGCTAAGGAAGCCGCCAAGCAAAAAGTTGTTGATGAGTTCATGCCCTTCTTTGTTGCAATTGCGAATAACGACATGGAGACTGCCCAGAATTTTGACGAAACAGCTATGATGAATACTATTCGCACTACGTTGAACGATGGCGAAGGTCACGCCGGCCACAATGCCGATTAAAAAGAAGCATGAAGGAAAGCAAATTTAGAACTAGTTTCTTTGCATGAAAAACCAGTGGCTTATGGATGTTTTGTTTATTTTGGGAGTTCAGGACTGTTTGATGTTTCTTCGCTTTTTTTGGTCTCTTCTATGTTTTTCTTTTTGTGGGGTCATAATGTTGTCTCTTCTATATTGTAGTTCTCGAAATAAGAGAATAAATAAAATAACATTCTGAAAACGTGCCCTTAGTTGTTCTTTTATTGATCTTAAAAGGGTTATTTGAGATTATTTCAGACGTTGACCAAGAAAAGCCTAAGAGATAATGGTGAAAAAAAGAAGAGAGGCAGAAGCTTGATGAAGATGGTCATGGGGCAAGGGATCAGACAGAATATAAAGTTTCTGGGTCTTTTGCAAGAACAAAAGGAGATGAGGTAAAGCTATATGCAATAAATGGGCATAGGTAGATTCACATGTGAAATTCTTGTTGTGGATTGCTTTGCTGCCTTTCAACACAAAGCTTCAGATATTGAACTAGTATCTTTGTAATTGCTTTGCTTATGGTGGTGAAATTTTGGTTACTTGCCACAGGGTTTTCCACTTATAAATCTTTGGTGTGCTTCGACTTTTCTGCTGATTTGTTGTTTTGGGGTCAACTGATTTGGTTGGATCTGTCAGTAATCTGTAAATCTTGTGCTGATTTATTTTCTGGGTATCATTGTGTTGGAATTTCAGTTTTGAGGTGGTTCAATAGAACCCAACAAGATACTGCTCCCAAATGCAGTTTTCTCAATATCAGAGGAAAATGTTAAATCTGCAAAGAAATTATGGTGTGTTGAATCTCTTGGCCAACTATCTTCAATATCCTTGATGGGAAATCCAATGGTTTCACTGTTAAAACTTTGAATTCTCATGTTTAGAAGCTATATACATATAACTCTATCATGAAATTTGTTTCTTGAATTGGCCTCCCATTAAAGTTTATTGAAAATTTCTTAACCCGGTCTAAATTTGGTGCTATATGCACTTGGAGGGTTCATGGCAAGAACTATTCATGCTACATTTGACTGGAATTTGAGTACGAGAATCACATCTAATACAATTCTGTTTAGTGTTATTCTTATGTCGATGTGCATTAATGTTATTCTTTTTCATGTATTTGGATTCTATATGTATATATTAGGGAAAGAAATAATTAGAGTTAAATAGAAATGTACTTTCAAATGCTCCTGGTTTTGTTCATGATTGTGTTTTTGCAAAAATTGGAGGCTGGAAATAGAAACTGTTATCCTCGAGAGGAGAAGGTGTCGGTGAAACTTGTGGTAACTATAGTGTCTGAAAATGCTTCGAGCTATCTTAGGATTTTCTGACTGTGATGAGTCGCTTTTTAATGTTCTCATCTTTTTTTCAACTGCTCACCCATTATTGATTCGGTATTCTTTTCAGCAAAGTAGGAATCCAGAAAATGTCTGTTCTTACCGATGGACAAATTTTTATTATCACGCCCTTGACGATTTGTTGTCACCACCTTTTAATAAACAATTTAATGTGCCTCTTTGCATAATCATAGTTGTAAGATCACTTTAGTCTCACAATCTGTAAATTAATAAATTTTTAAATAATTTATATTAATTATTTAATTAACTTGAATTAAGTTATCTATTTAATTTAATGCTTGTAATAATAATTTATTCTCAAAAACTACTAATCGATTGCACCATCATTAAAGACGATACCAACATTAACCATGAAGTAAGCTAGAGTTTTGCAATAAATAAAACAAAGAGAGATGGTTGAATTGGGACTTGTATGGCTACCCATCCCAAAAAGTTTCTATCTAGTTTAAGCACTTGATTTTTATGTATTATTTACATCAATCCTCAATTCTTGTTGGTTGTAATACATCATTGGCTCATAGGAGTTTTATTTACATAATTCGAAGATTTTCTTGTAACTTAGCCTATAAATAGGGATCTTAGGCCACCCCTTTTAATCATTGAATAAATTTGAGATTTTTTTTCTCTTTTTATTGAATGCCTGAAGCATTTTGTGAGAGTAAAAGTAATTCTCTTTTTCTTTTTGTTATTTTTGTGTGTTTATTTACTTTCAAGACTCCTTTGTAAGTTTTATGTTGTTTTAAGTTTGATTGTCCACGTTTGTTATTTTTAATGTTATGATTTTAGTGGAATATGATTTTTAGAATGTGATTATCGAGAAAGTTACTTTACAACGCCGATATATATGTATTGATTAAAATCTCAAGAAAGTTATTTTACAACGTTTGGTATATATATATTGATTAAAATCCTAGGAAAATTATATTGTCGCGTTTAGTTCACTAAGAATTTTCCTAAGAATGTAATGATAATTTACAAATTTAACCTATTAAATAAAAGATAACATTCATTTTTATAATAAATTTTATTCTTAACAAATATTTGGATTAAATATTTAATAATAAATATGTTGGACAAAACACGTTAGCGAACAAAATATATAAATATAAATAAACAAATATTTATATATAATAAAATAAATTGAATAATTTGTATTGAAATTATCGGATATGAAAAACTAATAAATAACATAACAAAAACCAAAAATCAAAAAGAACAAACGAGTTTTACTAGATGTTGAGACCTGTTTTACACAGTTTCCTTAAAACAGATTCAGCTGCTCTTACGATATTTGGAGAAACGTTGGTCGAATGTCTCTTAGGATACAACAACACGATGATCAAAGCAGTAGCACCTCTGCAGTGATCAACGAACAAACGTTGCTTTTTTCTATCACTGAAACATTGGAAAATATGGAGAGGAAAAGAGAAGAATTTTGGAGAGAAAAATAATCTCGGTGTGAGAGAGTGAGATTGATCTAATTTTTTTTGAAGAAGTCTTAGCCTTTTATAGGCATTGAAAGCGGAGGAATTTTGAAGATATTCATGTATATGAAGATAAAATCTGCATTAAAGGGGCAATTAAATCAATTTGATTAGAATCAAATAAAATCAAGATATATGTCCTTTTAAATTAGATTTTGTATTTGCTGAGAAAAAAATAAATTTCACAATTTTGACATTTTGCATCACCCATGTCATGCGGATGCGCCCCAACCCCAATGGGTTTGGACCTACACTCTCACTACACACAAGACAATGTTCCAAGCTTAGTCATTCAATCATTTTTCAAGTGGGTTCTCATATATATATACACATCTCACACTTGGTCTTTAACCAATGTGGGATCTAAGTTTTTCTTTTCCTCAACAAATATTCATAAGTAGCTTACCTTAAACATCAATTTCTCATTTATTACTCAACCATTTTGAGCATATGATATACCGTTGTAAAGGTCTTATGGAGTAGAATATGAAACCATAATTCTATGATTCAGCTCTCTACCTTTACCAATTGAGAATATGCCTCAAATTTCCCATAAATTATAATTTTTCCAACAAAATATTAATTGATAATTTTTAGATTATTTTTTAAATTTATAATTTTAATTGAAAGTAAAATTGTTTTAATTTCTTTGCATATATTTTTAAATATAATAACACATATATAAAATTAAGTGTATATAAAATTTTGTTTGGAATAAATTAAAAATACTTGAAATCACGATTTGTTTTAGTTAAATGCTAACTTATAGGAATATAAAAAAGTTGATTCTAAGTATTGCTCGAGTAAAACTACAAATAATTAAATCATATGAATGAAAAACAATAGGTGATCTAAGTCCCAATTCCTACATAGCTTAAATTGAACAAGTTCGACCATATTATATGAAAATAATAAGTACATCATGCAAAATGTTATGATCAAACAAGTTTGAGGTAAACCTAAACCTTAATTTTTTTCTTATTGCTCGTAAATATTCATAAATACTATAATAAAATTAAATTTTAATTAATATATGGAAAAGAGAGAAAACAATAGAAAATAAAAATAATATGTAAACGGTATATTATGTAGATGATTAAATATGCATATACAAATAAAATCATGGAAAAAAAAACTTTCTCGCTGAAGAATCCATTGAATTAATAGAGAAAAACAAGTAGTAGGAATGAGGCAATAGCTTCTTTTTTTTTTACGTTTATTAATAGACTAATACCCTAAACCAATATAAAATAGGGTTAATTTTGTCTTAATATTTTTTTAACTTTCCAATCTATATGGGAAAGTAACTTTTCCACCTTTTATCATAGGAATCACATTGCCATGTTCATGAGAAAGTGTTGCTACATTAAGTTGCTTGTTTGCTAAAATACAAAATTGTAATGGAAGTGCTTGACTACAGTTGTCACTATAGCTTGGGACTGCAAAAAAAATTGTGCAAACAAAACTAAATAATATCAAGGATTTGTTTATGTACCTTTGAACCTAAATACTTGAACACCCACTTCCAAATCCCCCCCCCCTTGAGAACTTGGGCAGTAAACACCCAACAATGTTTACAATATAGTTTGCACCTTAATAAACAAATTAAAGTGATCTCGTACAAAACAAGCCTTGAAGCATCTATCAATTACGGCTTGCTAACATAGAATCTAAGTTAATACTAAATAACTCCTTGAAAATAGCTATTACATCATAAACATTCAAAACAAAATCAATCAAAGATATGCTCTCTAAAAAGCAACAACACAATCTCGATCGAATCTCCACATTATAAGGATTGAACTGATTCACTCGAACTCGATCCAATCTTCGAAAGCCAATGATTAGTTTCCATAAATGGACCATAGTATCTTCAATATAACAACACATTAATAGGTGTAAAGATTTTCTTCATTAAATTATCAATCCTGATAAGGCAAGTAATTAAACTGCTTCAGTGGTAACCTGTAGTGGGCACTGCCAAGTGCCTTTTAGCTAAAATTTTCACATCTTGCCTCAACAAAAAGTAATTCCCAAGTGAAAGTTAGATTCCAAGGAATGTAAATAAAATTTGGCACACCAAACGTTGGAATCACTTTCCAATTGATTAATTCCCAAGAAAGTGATCACTTTCCGTCATATGAATCGCTGCCTTAATGCATTGGTAAGGGATATTAAATTTTCGCATATGTTTAAATACTAGTGTATCTTTCTCATATTTATGGTATATTAATAGCCTAATGCATAAATTAGATAACACTAGTTTGCTTTTATTTGTACGATGTATAGATTGATCGTGCACATTATTTATTAAAGGGTTAAATATGAAATTTGTACTTGAATTTGTCTACTTTTCCGAGATTGGTACTTATAGTTTTTATTTTTGTCTTAAATTGATACCCAAACTTTTTTTCTGTCCACTATATTGGTACCTGAGACTAACGATGTTAATTTTTTGCTGATGTGGCATCGCTGGCCAATTGTACACTGCCACGTGACATCCTCTTATACCTAATTTTTCTTTTATTTTTTTATTTTCCTTCATCTTCCTTTTTCTTTTCTTTTCTTTTCTTATTTTCCTTCTTTTTCTGGGCTACTTCTACATTTCTTCATCTGTCAGCGAGTGGGTACATGACTGACTTTCCACTTTCAACTAAGCTTCTACAAAGTTCATAAAGTGTTAATATTATTATCAAATCAGGATGCTTACATACATCAAGTTCATAATGTTCCAACTCATATGGGAGACTTTCTTTCTCTTGTTGAGAAAAATCTTCTGGATAGAACTTGTTTACAAGAATGGAAATTTTATCAATATCAAATAACTTGAAAAACTCCTTAGGATTTAAAGTTGTAGTAAGAGTGAGAAGTTCGACAACATGTTCGTTAAATCTGCTCTTCAATTCTTGCAACTGAGTATTTATTGTAGCAAAAAATAAATTCACTCGATAATGATGCTCCACTATAACATCTTCCTTCTTGTTGTGACTACGACCCAAAATGTATTGAGCATTCATATCTAGAAAATCCAACTCCCAAGTTTCAAAAAAAGATATCACATTTTTCAACAATTCATTCCATCCACCATCTCTCAACTTTTGAATTAAATCTTTCATTGTCAAAACTAAACTCATGGCATTTAATATATCTTGAGAACAACGTTGCAAAGCTTGACAAAGATTATCAGTAACCCTTAAACCTTCCTTCATCATATGGAAAATAAAAATAAACTCAAAAGATCTCAATCTATTATATGCACTATGAGCATCTCCTCGCTGAGAATAGTTAAAAGCGGTATTTTTTAGATTTTCAAGAACCGTGCTAGTAGCATTGTACATCTTCAATAAACTAGTAACTTAATTTAAATGGGAACTCCATTGAGTCTCACCAGGACATTGTAAAGTGCCAATCTAATTCATTCCTCTTCCAGTTGCTAACTCATTGATGGATACCAAACGAGTTATTTTAGCTACTTGGGCTTTTTATAATTCATTGTGCCATTTGGAAGAAGAAGAAGCAATATTAACAATATCATACAAGTCTTTAAAAAATTGATGCACTTCAACCACTTCTCTAATTGCTGCAACCAATGCTAACTAAAGACGATGAGCAAAACAGTAAACATAATAAACATATCGGCAATCATTCAAAATCAAAGCTTGTAAGCCGTTAAATTCCCCACGCATATTGCTTGCTCCATCATAGCCTTGACCTCAAATATTCTTTATGTCAAAACTATTTTGCAGGAGAACATTAAAAATCACATTCTTCAAAGTCAATGATACAATATCTTTAACATGGACTATATAAAAAAACCGTTCTTTTACCTGTCCTTGTTTATCAATAAATCTCAAAATAATTGCCATTTGCTTCTTCTTTTTTACTCGTCTCTCGCTTCATCTACAATAATGTTGAACTTTTTGCTACCAATTTCTTCACGAATTACATTACGAACTCTACTGGCATAAATTTGTAATATCTCTTTTTATATTGTCGAAGAAGTATAATTAGCATTTTGTGGAGCACTTTTCAAAACATCTTCAACTTTTTCATCATAATATGCTAATAGTGATAACAATTCAAGAAAGTTCCCACGATTTTTTGATCTCGAGCTTTCATCATGACCTTTAAAAGCACACCCTTGAAATGACAACCATTGAACAACATCTATACTAGTTTTCATACGTAGACGATTAGTTGCAATTTGTTGTGTTGTTTGTCTATCAAGTGATATTTCAATATGTTGAATGTGATTTGTCGAAACCATTTTTTTTGAAAAGAACAAAAATTTAGTTATCGACTTATTAAAAATGAAAATTGGAGTCGCCACCGATCCTTTATTGAGGTGTGATATGTACACCTTAAAACGATTTTGGTCTATGAGATTTGAGAAAATAAGTTTGGGAGTCGGTTACGCACGAGCAAGGGTTAGCACCCTCGTAACGCCCAAAATTGGTACCGAATCGATTGTTAATGTCTTAATGTCGAAATTTTGTAAAGATTTTAAAATACGATCCTTTGAAAAGAAAATTTGAGTAAAATGAATAGGACGATGAGACTCACTTATTTCAAAGAAATAAATCGTCACACTCAGTATGTTAGAGTGCACGTTTTAAATCCTCAAAATTAAATTTATCTCTTGGCTTTTAGAACCTATTCATTTTGAGAAGGATTTCCAATTATTTGGGTCAAATGAGAAAATCAAAACCCAGTAAGTTAGGGTTCAATTTCACAAGATTCCTAAATATCGAATATTGCCTTTATTTTTATTCATTATTTAGAAAAATTCTCGTCTCGAGAAAACAACATGTCATATTCAATGCGTTAGGGCACCAAGTATCGAATTATTGAGATTGAGCTTTTTATTTTGGATTTTCTATATTCAAATTGAAAAGGGGTATTCGGTTATTTAAATTCAACAACGAGAATTGAAGCCCAGTAAGTTAGGGCACAATTCTCTCGAGAATTTTGGATATCGAGTATTTTGAAGGCTTATGTGCAAAACGATTTCGATGTTTTTCCAAACAAATGTAATGCGATTGAATGGTAGTGCATAATTCAAAATGACAATTCGTAAATTACGATACATGCTAGTGAACGATAAATCATCAAATAATATGAACAAGCAATGGATAAATTTAAACAAGAATGGCAACAATAATCTCGGTCATACAACATTCAAAAATTAAATGAATTATCAATCTATTTTAAGAGATAAACAAATAACAAGGAAGAAAGAATAATACATATTGATTTTAAAATATATATGTGAAATGAAAGGTTTAATATAAAGAATAATATACATATAATGATGCATATAGAGGTGAAATACATAAAATATAATAAAATAGGGTTTCAAAATATAAATTATATATACGTATATATACGATAAAAATGGTCTAATATAAATTGTATATCTATATATATATATAATAGTATTGCACAAAATATTATAAATCTTTAAAACACAAAGGCATATAAATGGGTTAAAAAGTATTATAAAATAAGATCACAAAATACATACATATATATATATCATATTAGATTAACATAGAAAATATATAAAATGATACATGATAAAAGCATTACAAAATAATACATAATAAAATAAAATAATATAAAATAAAAGTAAATAAATAGATATAAACTAATATGATAATAATACCTATACTAATAATAGTAATAATAACAATAATAATAATAATAATAGTATTATAAATTAAAAGAAGACAAGGACAATTTCAAAAATAAAACAAAATCTCAGGGACGACTTTGAAATAAGTGCGAAGACAACCAAATCGAGAACCATTGCACATCAGAGGGAGCATTACTGCAATTTAGACGCACAAAACCAGGCCTTCAAACCCAATCAATGAAAACGACACCGTTCAAACATATATCTAATTGGAATTGGAACCAAATATGAGGTAATAATTAAAAAATCAAAGAAAAACTGAATTGAAACGAAAAGGAATGCGAAAGGGGTCATTGCGCAAATAGACCATCGAGTAAAAATGCGCGGATCATTCCTTCGAGTCGGGTCACCACGCAAATCTAAGCTTATTACGATGCCGTTTTGAGGCCATCAAATCGGCATCAAACGATGTCATTCATTACCCTGCTTATAATCCAAAAATAACCCTAACAGTAGCTATAGTTTTTTAGCAAAACCTAACCCAGCAAAAGCTCTCTGCGCCGCTATGTGAATCGTCCGTTCAAGGACTCTCCGAACCTAGCCCACACTCTGATGACGACGGAGAGAGAAAGGATCCGGCCGCAAGGTAACTTCTCTGCCTTCTAATCTCTGTTTTTATTCTTTTATTCAAAATGAATCAAACAAACACAGAAAAGAAAACGAAAAAAGAAAAGGGAAAAAGAAAACAGAAGAAGCAAAAGAACGATCCAAAATCACCTTTAGAATTCTCTTTCTCTGAATCTTTTTTTTTCTTAAACTGTGTATGCGTAACCTTTACAAATTCTGAAAAAATGGCTTTATAGCCGAAAGTAAAAAATGAAAAATTACAAAAGATGTATTTTTTTCTTCTTTTCTTTTTTCTTTTTTGCTGCCGATTTTTGCCCCCTTTTTGTTTGTTTGTCCTCTGTTGCTTTGTGTGTTGCAGGTGTACGGCCGTACGGTGAAGTGGCGCGGTGCAACGCGTGAAGGCGTGGTACGTGGAGGTGGCGCACGTGCAAGGGCAGAGGCTGGGTCCTGGTTGCTGCGGCGCTGGGAGTCGAATGTTGCTAGGGTTTCAGTTTCGGTTAGGCTAGGTATTGGGCCTCCGTAGTTGGGCTAGGGTTAGGTTAGTGGGTCTTAGTGGGTTTGTGTTTAGCTATTTTGGGCTGTAGTTGGGTTAATAATTGGGTTGTGATATTGGGGCTTAGTAGGTCTGATGTATTTTGAGTTAGTAATATGGACTGATGGACTTTTAATAATTTTGTTTTTATTAATGTTTTTTTATTTATTTATTTCTGATTTGGGTCGGGCAAATTTGGGTTATTACATGATTCATTAAATCTACATAAGCTCGTTGTGCATTGTTATGCAGTGAATTTAGATCTTTTCCCATATGTGTCAAAAAAGCACAATTGCATCCATCGTATACCTTTTTCCAATTACTAAAGCTATTATGAGTAAATGCAGTTGATCCAAAATGACTAGTTGGATTACTATTAAAAAGAAAACAAGACAAACAAAATACTGCATCTTTTGAAGGTGAATATTCTAACAAGGAAAATTGTTTAAACCATGATGGTTGAAAATAATGAGGATGCTTTTTTGAATTGGAAGCAGGATATTTTGAAAGAATAGGTTGATATGGTCCAGTCTTAATATAAGCTCTTTGAATTTCATCACGCATATTAACCGGATACTCATATATTTGCTTACGTAACTCAGCTTCACGTTCTAAGTTAGACAAATCAAGTGCCTCATCTTCAACTCTAGGAATTTTAGAAGGATGAGCATCAGAGTTTAAAGGAGCAAACAATGAAGGTGGTACCTCAATTTTTTACACTTCTGAAGGTGATTGTGTTGTCTCTATATTTTTCTTTTTTAAAAATGAATCAATTATTTTCGACTTCATAACTACAATATCTTAAAAGATAAAATAAAATTAATAATTATAAAATAAAATTAAACTATAAACTTTAAAACATAATAAAAACAATAGTAAAACGTAAAAGATTAAAGAAAACTTAGAATATGAACTTGATGCGCGTTTAAAGACAAACATGTCAAGAGTTGTTAATAGCAATAGGAAAGAGACTTCTTTTTACTAGTTAACAAATTGAATTTTAACCTAAATTCACATTTAATGTTATATTAAAAAGTGAACAACTATTATCTAAAAAAGAAAGTTGTAATATATTATATAAATATTTAAAGTTAAAAAGTTAAAATATATGATATGGAAAAAAAATTAAAAAAAAAGATAAAGATTCTTTTTAATGTTCAAAGTTGGAAGGGGAGCCAAACAACAATTTAAAAGGGGGGCAAACTTTTCAAAATTTAATAGGTTAAATAAGAAATAATCATTTTTATAATTTTAAGGGGGGGTCTTGCCAGCCCCCTCCAAATTTCCTAATGTTCATACATCTTTCTTAGATACAAAAGTTCAACTTCATACATCTTTTAATCTCATGCAATACATACACCCTTCATAAAAATTAAGGAAACCATGCTGATAATTAACAACAAGAAGATCGAAGGAAGAGAGGAAATCATTAATGTAACATCTCGATTTTGGGCCTAGTCGAAATAGTGGTTTCGGGACCACAAATTTTATGTGATAAAATTTATTTTTATTATATTTTTATTTTTTATGATTTCACAAAATGATTTAGTGAAAATTTCGTTCGAAAATTTCGACGTTTGGGCCTCAATTTAGTAAAAAGGACTAAATTGTAAAAAGTGCAAAAGTTGAGTTCTACATGTTAGAGGTGTCCAGTTGTTATGAAAATTTAAATTGGAGGTATTTCTATGGTAATTAGACCATTGGTTAAGTTGGTAGACAAAAATGGACATGA
Organism: Gossypium raimondii; assembly: GCF_025698545.1. Classification (NCBI taxonomy): domain Eukaryota; kingdom Viridiplantae; phylum Streptophyta; class Magnoliopsida; order Malvales; family Malvaceae; genus Gossypium; species Gossypium raimondii. The sequence continues at coordinate 50,451,775 of NC_068577.1, read as the reverse complement.
GATAAGTGAAATAGGAAATTTTTAAGTTAGGCGCAATTTGGTAATTTAGTAATAAAAAGAATTAAAAAGGGAAAAAGATGGCAAAATGTGCTCATCTTCTCCATGGTGAACGAAAATAGCAAGGGGGAAGCCATAGTTAGGGTTTTCAAGCTTTCAATCTCCATAGTAAGTGATTTCAAGCCCCGTTTTTAATGTTCTTTACGTTTTTAAAGTCCCGGTAACTTGATTTAGCTTATTCTAACAATAATTTAAGCTAGGATTCATATTTGGAAAAATACCCATAGGTGAAATGTGTTTATTTTGATGTTTTATGATAGAATATGAAGCTAGAAATTATGTTAAACAACTTTTGCTAGTCGATTTTAAGTGAAAACGAGTAAATTGACATAATTGGTAAAATACCTAATGTTCATAAGTTAATGTTAGAGTAAGAATTTGATGTGGTCATAGAAGGGAAAAATGTTCAGCATGTTATAAAACATAATAATAAGAGATGAAGTTTAATTTCCGAGCTTTGGGGTAAAAGTGTAATTATGTAAAAGTTTAGGGGCAAAAACGTACTTTTTCAAAGTTCGAGTCAAGGACTGTTTTGATGAATGTGAGTATTAAATAAACTAAATTTGCTATTATAGATCAAGAAGAAAGAAATTCAGAGTTAAACCGAGGAAAGAAAAATATTGAAGACTAAATTGCTAGATTTGATCGTATTTTATACTGAGGTAAGTTTACGGTAAATAAATGCAATATTTCAATAATTATTATTAATGATTCTATTTTCCAGCAATTATGTATTTATTTCATGAAATTATTTAATATTGACTCAAGTATGAGATGACAGAGAATCAGTGCTAAAAAGTCCCGTTGAAACATTAGGAATGTATTGGATACAAATGTCATGACATTTGGGTAAAGAGATCCCATGTAAGACCATGTCTAGGACATGGCATTGGTATTATTAAGATTATGAGAGGTCCCATATAAGACCATGTTTGGGACATGGCGTTGGCACTGAGATGAGAGGTCCCCCGTAAGACCATATCTTGGACATGGCATGGGCACCGATATGAGAACTCCCATGTAAGACCATATCTGGGATATGGCATTGGCAGTAAAGGAAACATCTCATGTAAGACTATGTCTGGGACATAGATTTGGCATGTTATTATTAGATAGGAGACCCGAGTATCCTTAGTATTCCAAGTGGTTCAACGGGCTAGTAAATAGACTATGTTACATAAAAGTTCAGGTAAAAGCATAATAGAGAAGTTAATGTGAGTTAGAAAGATTAAGAGTATCTCAGTTTTCAGATGAGAAAAGAAATTTCAGCGAGGAAGAAGTAAGTTATAATCATGAGTTGTTTAAGCAAGCAAGTAAGCAAGTAAGGGAGTAAGTAAAGAAGAAAGTAAAGATCATGAGACTTGATGATAATTTATGAATACAATTATTTGTGACAAATGTTGTCATTTATTTACCTGTAAACTTACTAAGCTTTATGCTTACTTCCTTTATTTTCCTTCTTTCTTTTATAGTATCGCCAAATCAGTTCAGGGATCACAAGGACGTCGGAGTTCGTCTCACACTATCTACAGATATCTCGGTATTATGTGATTTTGAAATGTGTAAAGTTATGGCATGTATATGGACTTAGTCATTTTGAATGTGTTCATATGATATGGCTAATGATTTGCTATTGAAATGGCTAATTAAAAAACAAGTTTGGTATTATGGATGTTTAAATGTTGGTTAATACCAAGAAATTATAAAAGAGTAAAAATTTGCAATGATACTGTTTTTGGACAGTAATAGTGATGTGATTTTGAAAAATCACCAAAATTAATAGGAGAGGAATTAGAGAGTTAATGAGATATATAATTAAAGCTTATTGAGTCTATTTTCATATGAAAGAAACATTGCATGCAAAGGAATTTTATATTGTGATATATTTGAATTTAGTGAGACAGGGTCAGAATGGTTTCTGAAGTCCCCTGTTTTGACTTTAGAAAATCATTAAAAATTGTACAGAAAGAATTAGGAGTTATAATTTATATTTCTTGATTTCTTAGTGAGTCTATTTTCAGTAGAAACAAGTGGAAGTACCATATGAAGTCTGTATAATGAGATATTTAATTTTTAGTGACAAGAGGTCAGGACAGTCAAACAGTAAAACAGGGGATAATTTAACTAATAAACTGTACTAATTGACCAAGCCAAAAATTCTGAAAATTTTATGGTATGAAGATATATGAGTCTAGTTTTGGGGAAAATTTACAGATCTAAATTTTTAGTTTTTTAACTCGATTTATAATTAATTTAGTGACTACTGCGCAAGTGGACAGTTTTATTGTGAATAGTGAAATAAATTATTTTGATTTGTTTAAGTAATCGAAAAATTTTTAATGTTCCCGATTTGGACCCGAACCGTTTCATTGCATGTTTTAGGGTCTCGAGGATCTTTTTTAGGGACATATTGAATGAACGTGAGAGAATTAATTTTAAAGGTGAAATTTTTTATGCTTCGAAATAGTAAGTTAAGTCAGGTAACACCTCGTGCTCGATTCTGGCAACGGTCTTAGGTAAGGGGTGTTACAATTAAACTATTGATTTTGTTTGAGGCCCAATGTCGAAATATGAGTACTCTTTAATTGAGGTGCAATGAATAAGACATCGTAGCAGCCGCTCAACAAATGATGCTACTCAACAATAAAGATAGCAACAGTAGCACCAACATTAGCAATGGCCAGTGAAATTTAAGAACCAAATAAAAGCATTCATTAAACCAACCCAAAGAAGTTTCAAATTCGAAGATCCAAGAAACAACGTCGTTAAAAGATCCAAGAAACAGAAGCAATACCAAAGCAAGAATGAGGTAGGGTATTCTTCTATGCCATGGATTTCGCCGACTTGGAGTCTAATGGAGGCTTAAGAATTCGGGGAAATGATGGAGCACATTGACGAAGTTAATTTCGCACTTGATGGGTTAAAAAAAGGCTAACCAGTGAGGATTAGAAGAGCGAGTCTCTTGTCTCTACTTTCGGTTTGCGCCACTACCCAACAAAGGAGACTGTTGAGAACTCATGGGTATGTTGAACTTCTTGATGGGATTTTGGTTTTTAGGTTCTTTTGTTGAAATCCCAACTTGTTAATCAAAATCCCCACGTCCAGTCCTTCAATAGTTTCTTTTATTTTTCTTCACGCCTTCATCAAGATCGCCAGTGAAGTCCACAACAACTGTCTTGATTTGAATCTTGACATACTTGACATATTTTTTGAGATTTTTACTGGTTCTAAGAAAATTGATTTAGACCCATTTCAGAAAAGCAAATGAAAAGGGGGATTTTTGTGGTGATTGGATGGTAAGAAAATGAGGGAAAATTTAAGGGCGCTTTGAAGGAAAAAAATGAAAAGGTCAGGTAGAGATGGCGAAATGAAAAAGAAAAAAGAAAAAACGTTGCAACATGTAGATGAAGACAATGGGGAAAGGAATTTTCAAAAGAAAAAAATAAAGAAAAATAAATGAAAGGATTTTTAAAAATATAAAATGAAATGGAAAATAATTAAAGGGGGACAACTTTTTAGGTCAAAGAGAGTGACACGTGGCAATGCACGAGTGGTTAGCATTATTACGTCAGTAAAAATTTAACACTGTTAGGCTCAAATACCAAACTAGTGGACTGAAAAAAGTTTGGGTACTAATCTGAAACAAAAAACTTATAAGTACCAATCTGGGAGAAATGAAAAAGTTTGGGTACCAATTTTATATTTAACATTTTATTTAATTATAATAAATTTGTGATTGTCTGGAAAACAATTACTGCTTGTATTATAAGGAGAAAAAAATTAAAATAAATTAAATTTGTGATCATATTTAAATATAAAAATATTGATTTGAAATGTCATAATCTATTGTAATTAGACTTATCCATGGGTCAGGCCATTCGGCTCGGTTTGAAGGCCTGGTCGAAAAGTATGAGGGTTTAGGCAAAAATATAGACCAGAAAAATGTGCTTGGGGAAAAAAAAGGCTCAGGCCTTAGATAGGGTTTTTTGGGCTCGGGCTCGACTTTGCAAAAAAAAAGGTGATGTTTTGCTGCTATTTCACTATTATGTTGCTATTATTTTATTTTTATTGTTTAAATATTGTATAACTCTTGTTTTATTGTTAATTTTGTCACTATTTTGGAGGTATTTGCTTATTAAGTTGCCCCTATCGTAGTGTTATTTAAGTATAAAGATTTTTTAAAAATTTATTTTCAAATTGTTGAGAAATATTTATTTTAATATTTTTTAGTATTTTTTATATATTATATATTATAAAAATAAAATAAAATAATTTTTTGAATAAGGACGGGCTGGACCCAAATTTTAGCATTTTTATCTGGGTTGGGCTTGGACAAAAAATTAAGCCCATTTTCTCGCGTTGGACCGCACTCAGACCTAGAATTTTGGTAGGGTCTGTCCCGACCTGACTTATGAACAACTCTAACAGTGATGAACAGGTTGTCAAACTATAAAATTAATATTTAAATTAGAAGAAGAACATATAATTTGTTATTGGAAAGAATAATATTAAAGTAAAACAGACAAAATTCATCAAACAATAAAAATAATATTTAAATTAATGTATAGATGTAAAAGTGAATTAAATTTTCCTTTCTTTTTACAAAACGTATTAATATTTAGGATAAAAGTAAAACATTTGTTGGCTATCATTTGTTTTTGTGAAAAAGAAAAACATTTTGTAACTAATGAGAAAGAAAATGGTTTAAATTAGTAAAAATAATAATTGAAATTCTCAACGTTAAGGACTTATATTGTAGATAAAGAAAGCAGAACACTACAAAATGCAAATTTTCTATCCGCACATGCTATAATAAAGGAAAGATCTCGCCTTGTACTTCACTTAGTTATGTGAAATTCTTGGGTAGACAAAATTGAAAAATAGTAAAATATTTATGTTTCATTCATTGTTGCTTATTTTCTATTTTTGGAAAATTTTAATAATAATAATAATAATAAGATATTCTGTCTTCTAAACTGGAAATATTAAAATAGACACTATATTTAAAAATTAAATTTAAGGCCCTAAATAAAAAAAACTTTAATTCACTCCAACATTATATCTTATATGTTGTATTTTGGAATATGGATTTAAATTTTAGTTATGTCCCGTATTATTTTTATTACTTGTCAATGCCTTCCCAAATATTTTCTCTTCATTTGTTATGTAAATAGTGGGTTCGTATTAATAAATTTTGAAACTTAAATCTAAATTTTAAAAATCTTAATTGGAGTATAATATAGGAATATTTAAATGTTAATTAAAACCAGAATACGTAACAGAGGCGAATGAGAAAATTTTGTTGAAGGTAGTGCTGATTCCTGAGTCGCCCCCGTTATGCTTTTCAAGGCATGTGACGTTTTGAAGTTTCAACTTTTGGGTGCACTCTTCATTTCATTTTTTCAATCTACATTTATTTATCATTTGTTTCCATTAAAAATAGTTTTAATTAGCAGTGTTTTTGACAAAAAAGTGTTTTTTAAAAATAAAATGTCTATTTTAGACATATGCATTTAAATTATATTTTAGTATGTACTTTATTATTATATTAATATATGGAATATAAATTTTTAATACTAATTATTTATAAAATTTATTAGAATAAAAAAACAACTTCTCCTATCTAACGTTTCCTCCAAAAATACTTTTTCTTTTTTAAGTGCTACTAAACCAGCCATGTGAGCTTCTTTGTTGTGGCTAACGGTTTTGTAATTTACTAATTTTGTCAGACAAAAGAGTAGGATTGTTGCTCATGGAGTTTTAAATTTTTGGGTACACAAAGTTAAAAAATAGTAAAATATGTAAGAATTTGATACCCTTTCATCCATTGTTGCTTATGCAGTTTTTATTTTAAGATTGTTGTGTTAATTTCCTATTTTTAGAATTTTTTTAATAATAATAAGATATTATGTTTGAATAATTAAATTTAAGGCCTTAAATAAAAAAAAACATAATATCTTATATGTTGTATTTTGGAACATCAATTTGAATTTCATTTATGTATTAATATTTGGTAATTATTAATTATGTATATCTTTTATTTAAATATTTATTTTTCAATATTTTACTATACACACTTGTCAATGCCTTCACTTTGCTTGTGAATTTTAAAAACTTTAGGTACCTTACCAAATATTTGTTCTTTATTTATTATGTAAATAGTAATATATTACGAGCAAATTAGTTGAATTTAATATAGTACATATTAAAATGTCTACAAATATGAATTTGTCAAATCCAAAAAATTCAAATTCATTATTAAATATGTATCTAAAAATCTATAAATTTAATAAATTATTATGTATGTTACTTATTACTCAATTCATACCATTTTTAAAATTTAAATCTAAATTCTAAAATTCTAATTTTTAAATGTTATCTTACGAAAAATTAAATATTTAAATGTTAATTAAAACCCTAAACATTATGAAATGAATCAACAATGTGTAACTGAAAAACTATGCCATCTCAAATTTTCCATACCAACCTAGAATATACTTTTATTTCATTTCAAAAAAAATTTGAATTAATGTTTTGAGCGGAATATTGTTGATAAATGTACTGATTCAACCTTTGTTAAATAATTAAATTAAATTATTATGGAAAAACAAAACAAAAAATTGAAGAAAGACCCGAATACGTAGCAGACATGAAACATGACCAAATAAAAAATTGTTCAAGCATTTTGATTTGTACTGCTGATCGCTGAGTTTCACCAGCATTTGAAGTCAAAGGTACCCACACCGCCCGCCCGCCCTGCCCCCTTAATGTTTTTTCATTATGCACCCTGCATGTGATCCTACTCCACTTCATTTCACTTTCTACATTTATTTATTATTTAGTTTTAAAAAAATGTGTTTAGGGTAAGCTAGGATTTGATACTCAATGCGTGTCCTCGACTGCGCCTTGCGTCACCAAAGGTCGGCTTAATTTACTCATATGGTCACCGCTCTAGGTGCAGGATACCATTTGGCACTGACCAACCAATGCAATTTAGTTGGCTTTTTTCAGTACAGGTCCCACCTCCAGCTCTTCTATTTATATGCAGGCATTCAGCATCAAATCATTACTCATACTTCCCACCATACTCTACCTTTCTTGCAGGCTGCTTCCCCAATCTTTTGCCTATTTATCTATGGTTTGATTTTCTGTTTCCTGATATTTTATACATTTATGAAGAATAATAACAATCTTGAATACTGTTCATGAGGCCTTATATATGCGGTTAATGAATATATGTTTATTTTATTTGTTCTATTTTTTTTTTGCTTTAATTACATCAAACAGGATCCAGGAGATGAAGGTATGGCTATGGCTGAGGCAGTTCTGGAAACGGAGAGAGAGTCGCTAAGAGCTTGTCAACTTGCACTTGAAGCGAAGATTAGCGAGCGTGCAGTGCTATTGAGAAGGAAGCAAGTGATGGGTGCAAAGGAGGCCGCCAAGCAAAAAGTGGTTGCTGATTTCATGCTCTTCATTGAAGCAATTGAGAAAAATGATATGGAGACTACCAACAGATTCGATGAAAAAGCAATGAAGAACACCATTCTTACAATGATGAATGATGATACTGGAGGATTTGGAAAGAAGAAATAGTAATGCTTTCAGAGCTTCACCCATCTGCCTGTTTGGATTGGAAACTGGGTATATGACTTGTTCTGTCCGTACAAGCATTAAAAACTCCGAGTTGTCATGGCTGTTGTTATGATGTTTTCAAGAGTCGTTGTGTGGTTTTTTTTTTGTTCATTTTCCTAGTTAATATGGTTGGGACATGATGGGTTATGCTGTTCAAGTTACAGAGTTTGATGTTTCCTCGCTTATGTTGTACTGAGCCGTGACTCTCTCATAGTAATGTAAGGATGTCATTATTTTAGGGAAAAAAGTTTATTTTTTTTATTACAAAATCTTGGAGTACTCATGAATCCCTGTAAGTATCACCGTTGGAATTCCAGTTTTCAGGGTTAATCACACCACAATAGAACATAAAAGAAAGCAAAGCAATTAATTAGGTTATTTTTCTTTCCCATATTTCTATCTTTGTCTTCCTATGTTAATTTTTTCTTCTTTAAATAGATAGGCAAGGGGAAGAAGACCAATAAGTGTGGGAAAGGGGAACAGGGGAAAATCTGACTGTTATATTTAGGATGCTACGTGTGAGTTGATCTTGATCCAAATAATGAATGCTTTTATAATGCTTCTAATGAATGGGGAAATCCACTTTAATTCTATGCAAGAGAATTTCGGTGTTGGAATCACTCCTACAATACCCCATTACTATGTTTATTACATTAAATAAAACAATACATTGATTACTGATTTAATATGCTCCTTGATAACAATTACAAAATCTAATTAATTATAGCAAAATGCTAAAAAATTGTATCATCTGATCATGATCAAATCATTCGTCCAGCTTTGAAGTTGTTATATTTTGATCATGCTCAGATCTTTCAATATGTCTTGGTAAGAGTTTTTTTTCTAGACTCGGTTTAACTCATTTTTTTTCCCTTTGTTATTGTTAGATGTCATTTTGCTATTATATTGCTACTATTTTATTGTTATTGATTGGATACTATATAACTCTTGTTTTATTGTTAATTTTTCTACAATTTTAGAGACATTTGCTTGCTAAGTTGTAACTATTTTAGTGTTATTTACATATAAAGACTTTTTTAAATGTATTTTTAATTTATTAGGAAACATTTATTTTAATGTTTTTAGTGTATGTTATGTATTATATTTTTTAAATTTTATTTTTATATAAAAATAATATTAAAAAATTTTAATACAGGCAAGCCGGATTAGGGTTTAGCATTTTATTATCTGGGCCAAACTTAGACAAAATTTTAAATTCATTTTTGAATCGAACCCGAACTTAAAAAGTAGACCTAAAATTTTATATCAGCCCGACTTGACCCGACTACGATCAATTCTACTTTTCAATTAATTGTTCTAACCTCAGTGGAATGGACAAAACCAACATGTTGGCCTTAGCGGAGTGGACAAAATTACCAACATATTGGCCTTAAACATATTGGCCTTAGAGGAATGGACAAAACCAACATGTTGGCCTTAGCGGAATGAACAAAATCGACATATTGACCTCAGTGGAATGGACAAAACCAACATATTGGCCTTAGAGGAATGGACAAAACCAACATATTGGCCTTAGAGGAATGGAGAAAATCAACATATTGACCTTAGCGGAATGAACAAAATCAACATATTGGCCTCAACTAACTCATTGAAAAGTGAAAAAACCAAGATATCCGTAAGAAGATTCATCTACTTATACAGAACAAGCAACACTTACAAATGTGTTACAAGGCACATGAACCTAACTTTTCCTAGATGAATCTCTTGCAAAAAAAATCCGATGCTTAGATAAGTAAAATTTAAATCTTTTTATAATACTAATTATTTACTTTTATCCTGTACAGGGAGAAGCAAAAAGCTGATGAATAACAGCAATCTCTAACTCAGAACAAAATTGATGAGTAGGGTTCAAGAGTTACAGAAAGATAAACAAAAGCAGTGCAATGTGAGCATCATAATAAAGTTTTATGGACAACAACTTTACTTTTTATATTTGGTATAAATATGCAAGCAGCTACTAAAGTCATTTTAGAGTTGTTTTCATTCTTCATGCTATTTACTCATTGTGCTTCAATTTCAAATCTTTGATACGCATTTTCTGGCAGTATGTCTGTTGTTGCTTTTTCTTAAAACTTGAGCATACAGTTTAACATAAATATAAGATTTGATGCATCTGTCTTTGGGTGTTTTGATTCAAAATTACATTGGGGCTTATAAATGAAATGATGGCACAAGAAAAGGCCTATCGATATGTAGATTAAGCTATATGTAACGGACAGTCACTTTTTTTATTATTTTGAAGACTCTGTTATCAACACATTTTATTCTCTCTTGTTTTGAATTAATCTTTTTGTATAAATGGATGCTACTAAGAAGTTATTTCTCAACTGCTGATTTCATAATGGAAAATACCTGCTGTACACATTGTGACTGCACCGACCAAATTTCTATATTTTATTCAAATTCTAAAATCCTAATTTTAAACGTTAATTATAACCCTAAGTATTCAACCAACCATGTGTAACTTCAAAGATTATGCCATCTTTGAAATTTTAAACACTAATAATAAAATATCACATCATCAATTTTAAAAATGTAATCCATATTTAATATTTTTTAACTTAATTTAACTTTATTTTATTTACTTAACAAATTAAAATTTTAATAAATAAAAAACTTGCTTTCTTCTTTTATAATTTTTAAATTATTTTAGTTTTTTTAATTTAATCGCTTTCAAATCATGTTTATTTTTATGCAGTATTTTTTTTAATTCTTTTAATTTTTAGGCAAATGATTTTTTTAAAATTTTAAAAAGCGAACCTGAAACCTGAAACCTAAAACATATACCTGAAACATGACCATAAAAGCGAATGAGACAATTTTGTTAAAGCACTTTGATTTGTACCGTTGATTGTTGAGTTCACCGACACCGGCTTTTGAAGTCAAGGGCCCCCACACCGCCCGCCCCCGTTATGCTTTTTCATTTCTTTTAGTTTTGGTTAACCTCTAATGGACATGTTGGAGTCTCAATTTTTGGATACAATCCCACTGAACTTCACTCCACTCCACTTCATTCCATTTCATTTTTTAATTACTTTTCAATGTACATTTATTTATTATTTGTTTCCATTAAAACTAGTTCAAAAAATATGTTTAGGATAAGCACGACCCTCATACTCAATGCCTTTGTCCGTGGGCACCTTACATCACCAAAGGCTGACGTTTGGCGCAGACGAACAAAAGCCGATTTCGTTGACTTTTATCAGTACCGGCCCCCACCTCCGACTCTCCTATATATTGAGTCTTTCAGCGCAATCATGTCTCATACTTCCCACCATTCTCCACTTTTCTTTCAGGTAGCTTCCTCAATCTTTTGTCTACTTATCTATGGTTAGATTTTCTGTTTCTACAATTTCAGTTTCCTTGTATTTCATTCATTTATGAAGAATAACAACATTGTTGAATATTGTTCATGAGGCCTTATATTATGCGGTTAATTAATGAATATAGGCTTATTTTGTTTTGTTTTTGGCTTTAATTACATCAAACAGGATCCAGGAGGTGAAGTTATAGCTATGGCTGAGGCAGCGCTGGAAACGGAGAGAGAATCGCTAAGAGCTCGTCAACTTGCACTTGAAGCGAAGATTAGTGAGCGTGCAGTGCTATTGAAAAGGAAGGGAATGATGGCTGCAAAGGAGGCCGCTAAGCAAAAAGTGGTTGCTGATTTCATGCTCTTCATTGAAGCAACTGAGAAAAATGATATGGAGACTGCCAACAAGTTCGATGAAAAAGCAATGAAGAACACTATTTTCACTATGATGAACGATGCTGGAGGATTTGGAAAGAAGAAATAGTAATGTTTTCAGAGCTTCACCCATCTGCATGTTTGGATTTGAAACTGGTTATATGACTTGTTCTGTCCATACAGGCGTTAATAAACTCCGAATTATCATGACTGTCGTTTGATGTTTTCAATAATGAATCGTTGTGTGGTTTTGTTTTTTGTTCATTTGGGTTTGTAGGACTGTAATATTTCCAAGTTAATATGATTGGGACATGGTGGGTTATGTTGTTCAAGTTACAGAGTCTGATGTTTCCTCGCTTATGTTGTAGTGAACCGTGACTCTCTCGGATAGAAATGGAAGGATATCATTAATTTAGAGAAAAAGTTGTGTTTTTATTTTTATTATTACACGATCTCTCCGTAAATGGTCTGATGATGGCATGGGACAACACAGAGGAGGTATTGTCTTGGGAATCTGTTGTTTCACTCGACTAGTCTGAGGTAAGGGCAATCAAGTCGGCCCCAAAAATTTATGTTTGGTATACATACTCTATTGATAGGCGTCTGATCTCGGAAACTGGAAGCTAATTCGGAAAATGCAATTGATTGATGGTCTGGAAGGGAGACGAGACCATTGTAACCGCAGAGGGTACAATCAAACATGGTTGATGTGGTTCATGCCTTGTAGGGAATCAGATGGATGAAAGGTATAAAGATTTGGATAACCTAGACTGATGTTTCCATTTGATGGTGTCTGTTTGTAGTTCTTAACTTGGGTTTGAACTCCGATTGTACTTTGGTTTCATCTAATAAAATCAACTTAGCAAATGAATAAATAAATAGGTAAGGGTGTGGGATCCAAGGCCAGGTGGGATGCAATCCAAAGACAGGGAAGTTCACGTTTGTGGCTTGGTCGGCATCAAAGCCATACCTTACTCAAGACATTGCTAATAGTGATGAACTAGTAACTAGTTTTTGACATTTCCCCATTCCGTCCACTTTAAATCTTAAAATCAGAAATCACTCCCATTCTAGACAGGTGTTTTTTTTTAAGGAAAAATCTAGACAAAGTTAAAGTAGAGTTTTATATTTGATAGTCGGAATTAAATATTGTGTTGTAGGAAAAAAAAATTTTAAATTATAGTAAGAAACTTGGAAAGAAAGGAGGGTCATATGAGGGTGAGCATTCAATCAAATCAAGTGAAAAAATTTTGACATGATCGAGTTCATAAGCCTTATTTTATCATCTTAATTCGATTTGAATTTTTTTCAAAACGAGTCGAGTGAAATAAAATTCGAGTCAAGTCGAATAAAATGAAATTATTTTGAGTTAAATTAAAAAATTAAACATGTCAAATTAAAATCTTGTTACAATATAACTAATTTCATGTAGAACATATAAATTTGAAATCATATGTATTTGAAAACTTTTTCAAAGTAAAATAATAAAAAAATAATATATTTTAGTATCATAAACTTGAATAATTTATTAATTTGTTTAGATCCCAAAACTATTATTTTAAAAATTTAAACTTTTTATATATTCTTTAGAATTTTAAATTTTAAAATTTTAAAAAATTAGCATTTTATAAATAATTTGAATTTTTTATAAAATTTAATAAGGATCAAAGGAGTATTTACACCAATTTAATATTTTAATTATTTAAATTATAAAATTTAACTAGACTCAAACTCAAATTACTTATTGAATTGACTCAAATAACTCAATTTGATCAACTTAAAATTCGATTTTAAAAAATCAAATTTTATTCGCCCAAACCAAAACTACTATAAGGTGATCATCAGAATGAATATTCTGTATCAGTCTCTCAACTCAATTCTGATATTTTTAGAACAAAATTGTGCAAGGTGACCATCATAAACAGTCCCTCAACATTGGTCACCTTCAGTTTTGATATTTTGTATGAATCTTTTTGTGTAATTGCTTCTGTAAATTACAATCACTTCAGGACTGTTGTTTTTGTAAAAACTCTGAAATAAATGAAATGATGATATCTAATGGACAGTTACTTTTTTTAATTTTGAAGTCTCTACACTCTACGCTCTTTTATCTATAAATTTCATTGGTTATGTTTCTTTTTCCGTTGTTTAAGGGTGAACAAAGCTACTGAGAAGTTATTTCTGAGTTGTTGATTTCAGTAAGATACTTTGCATTTAGCCATAGTGAGTGCATATTGTGAAGATTTGAAGTTTGATTTGTTTACATAAATGACATGATGTATGAACAAATCCACATAGAATTGCTCCAGTTAATTCTGCTTTTAATACTTTTTCTAATTTTAACCATAGTCATACCTTCACCTCTCCCAAATATTGCTCATTTTCTAAATAATTTAATGACTTTCTGTGTAGCTATATTTGAATATTCCTCTTTGTTAACACCACAAAGAAAGAAAGGTAAGGGTGTCGGATCCCACGTGGGATGGAATCCAAATGCACGCTAAGCTCACGTTTCGCCTACTCCTCAGATTTAAATAAAATGGAGTTCAAGGTTAAACCCGGATGTCTGTGTTCTTTCCATGCTTCCTTGACTTTTACTTGGATTATGTATTTTTTAAAATGAATATTTTATCTATATCTCGCATGATCTTTGTCTAATTTTTATCTGCACCTTCTTCTCAAGATCAGTAATATTATGTATGCCCTTCTTCAGTGTTTTATTCTCTCTCTCTCTCTCTCTCTCTCTCTATATATATATAGCATCAAATTATATCCCTCATAGCTCACACCACATTTCTTGCAGTTTAACGAATCGTTGTCTCATATCCTATGGTTAGATTTCGGTTTCTGTTATTTCAGTTTCCTTACAGTAACAACACCAACATCATTTATTGTGTGTGAGGACTTATATTTTTTGTTAACGAATAAAGTTATGTTTTTTGTCTTTAATAAAACAGGACCCGCAAGATGTCATTAGGTTTACTGCTATGGCTGTGGAAGCTGCAAGGATGAGAGAGGAGACAAGGCGGATGACTGAGTTGCTAAGGTCTCTTCAAGCTGCGCTTCTTGAGAAAGCCAAGGAATACGAAATGCTTAAGAAGAAGAGGCAGAGGATGGTTGCTAAGGAAGCCGTCAAGCTGAAAATGGTTGATGATTTCATGCTCTTCCTTGATGCAATTGACGAGAGCGATGGGACGAATGCCCTGAATTTTGATGAAAAAGCAATGATGAATTCTATTCTCAATCTGATGAAAGGTGGCGATAACGGCGGATTTGCAGCTGATGACGGTAAAAAAGAAGCATGAATGAAAACAAATATAAAACTGGTTTCCTTGCATGAAAAGCCTGCAGTTTATGTTTAATGTTTTTAGGGTTTGATGTGTTTCTTTTTTCTCTTTTTGTCGCTTCTATGTTGTAGTTTCCTAAAGGGGGAAAAAACTAACATATAAAATATCATTATGAAAACGTGCCCTTTAACTTTTTATTATCTTAGTTAATAGACAAAGGAGATCAGGTAAAGGTATATATACACAATAAATATCATTATTCTAGACATTGACCAAGAAAAGCCAAAGAGATGGATGTTGAAGACTGATTCAACATCAGTTGGTCGTGTACTGTTAGTTTGTTGCTAAGAAGCCTCCTGTTATTTCTCATTTTCTGTTGAGTCAAGGCACGTTGAGTTAGTGCCATATTTTTCTGTATTTTCTGGTTATCATGTGGCTATAAATGAGCCACTGTTTTTTTCTTGTTTTTTCAATCAATTCAATAAGAGTGCTTCTTCTTCACATCTACTGTTGGTTTCTTTTATCTTTCTGTTTTTAGTCTACTTGATACAGAGCTATAGTAATCAAGTTTTTTTTGTTTTTTGCACCCAACATTGTGGTATCGAGCTTGATGCGGTTCTTGTGCAGGTTAGTGTGAGTTAAAATAGAAGTACGAGAGAAACACGTGAGGAGTGAAACACGAGGAAATTGAGTTATGGCTATGCATGGTGTTTCAGCATCTTTGCAGCCACTCATACCCATATTTAATGGAGAGAAGTATGAGTTCTGGAGCATCAAAATGAAGACACTCTTTAGATCTCAAGATTTATGGGATTTAGTTGAAAAGGGTTTTGCAGATACTGATATTGATGAAGCAAGACTGAATGAGAACAAGAAAAAGGATAATAAGGCCTTGTACAGCATTCAACAAGCTGTTAGTGATGCAATATTCGGTCGAATTACAGCAGCTACCACTGCCAAAGAAGCATGGGAGACTCTCCAGAAAGAATATCAGGGCACAAGTAAAGCAGTCACGGTTAAGCTTCAATCATTACGCCGTGAATTTGAGAATTTGATGATGAAAGACGATGAGATGATACAAGTTTTTATGTCCAGAATGTCCACAATTGTGAATCAATTGAGGTCATATGCTGAAAAAATTACTGATCAAGTTGTGGTAGAAAAATTTCTAAGGAGTTTAACTCCTAGATTTGATCACATTGCTGTTGCTATAGAAGAATCAAAAGATTTGACCACTCTATCTTTTGATGATCTGAAAGGTTCTTTGCAATCTCATGAAGCAAGAATGAACAGTAGATCAGTTGATAAAGCTGATGAAAAAGCACTTCAGGTCAAAGCATCTTCATCATTTGGTAGAGGAAAGGAGACCAATAGAGGAGGTCGCGGTGGTGAGCCAACGGCAGAGGAAGGGGAAAGGGAAGATCCTACGCGCAAGCTGATTCTAAACAGACAGATGATTACAAAGGTAATATTCAGTGCTACTACTGTAAAGGTTATGGCCATGTGAAAGCAGATTGTTGGAAGCAGATTGTTGGAAGCTCAAAAAAAAGGAGAAAGCAAACTACGCAGAAGCTAAGGTTGAAGAGAAGCTATTCATGGCTAAAGAGCATGAGGTGAATGTGGCGACAGAGGTTTGGTACATCGACAGCGGCAGCTCACACCACATGTCTAGAGAAAAATCTGCATTCAAGGAACTTGATGAAAGTTTCAAAACAGAAGTAAAGCTTGGGAATAATACTGAAATCAAAGTGGAAGGAAGAGGTACTATTGCCATTCGAAACCAAAATGGTAATGTAAAATTTCTTGATGATGTTTACTTTGCTCCAAAATTGGCAAATAATTTGTTATGTGTTGGTCAATTAATGGCTGGAGGGTATTTAGTCTTATTTGATAATGATTGTTGTGAGATTACAGAAAAGAAATCAGGTCACATCATGATTCCAGTTCCCATGGCACGAAATAATTTGTTCCCACTTGATGTTGTTGGCGTCGAAAGGTGTGGATTAGCTGCTGGCAGTGAACCAAATGACTCCACCTTATGGCATTTAAGGTATGGACATCTCAATGAAAAAGATTAAAATTGTTGAGTAGGAAGGAAATGGTTTATGGGTGCCAAGAATTGAGTCAATGGGGTTATGTGAAGGTGTATTTTGGGAAGCGAGCAAAAGTCATTTCAATTGGGAAGTCTTGGAGGCATCGAATGTCTTGAACTCGTACATGCTGATCTATGTGGACCGATGCAGACAAAATCCATTGGTGGAAGTCAATATTTTTTGTTATTTACTGATGATTTTAGTCGTTTCAGCTGGGTATATTTTCAGGTTACCAAGGCTGAAACATTTCAAAATTTCCAGAAGTTCAAGGCAATGGTTGAGAAACAAAGTGGCCATCTCCTCAAAACTCTTCGCACAGATCGGGGAGGAGAATTTCTGTCCGGTGAATTTAATGTTTTTTGTGAAAAAAATAGCATTCACAGGAGTTGACAACTCCATATACACCAGAGCAAAATGGCATAGCAGAGCGGAAAAATCGCACCACTGTGGAAATGGCTAGAAGTTTGTTGCAAGCAAAAAATCTTCCACATAACCTATGGGGAGAAGCAGTAGCAACTTCAGTTTATCTGTTGAATATCTCTCCTACAAGAGCTGTTTGGAACAAGACTCCTTTTGAAGTTTGGTCTGGTAAGAAGCCTTCTGTAAGCCACTTGAAAATTTTTGGTTGTATTGCTTATACCTTAATTAACCAACAAAATCGTCAAAAGCTTGATAGCAAATCTGAAAAATGCATTTTTATTGGTTATTCATCTCAATCTAAAGGCTATAAGCTGTACAACCCATCTAGTGGCAATATAACTGTTAGCAGGAATGTTGTATTTGATGAACTTGCAAGCTGGGACTGGAATGAAAATCAAGCAACATCAATTGTTGGAATTCAAGTTGGAGATAACGATTCCGTTCAGTCAACAGAAACAAAAGGGCCCATTGATTCTCACGCAACAACGAATGTTCAAAGTTCCTTACAATTGGAGACCAGGCCAAGACGTCAAACTCGACCATCATCTCGTTTGAGAGATTTTGAGGTGATACAAGATGATGTTGTTGATGATGAAGGAGACAAGATTCAGTTTGCAATGTTTGCAAATGTTGACCCATCATCGTATGAAGAAGCAGCAGAAGAAGAAGTGTGGTGTAATGCAATGAAAGAAGAAATGTTGGCTATTGAAAGAAATGGTACATGGGACTTGGTCGACTTACCTGCTGAAAAAGAAGCAATCGGTTTGAAGTGGGTTTTCAAAACAAAGTACCAAGCAGATGGAAAAATACAAAAATATAAGGCACGGCTTGTAGCGAAAGAGTACCGCCAACAACAAGGAATTGATTATGAAGAAACGTTTTCTCCTGTGGTACGTTTTGAAACAGTCAGAATTGCTCTAGCATTGGCCGCTCAATTAAAATGGCCTGTTTTTCAATTTGATGTGAAGTCAGCGTTTTTAAACGGTGAGTTGAAGGAAGAGGTTTTCGTGTCACAACCAGATGGGTTTGTAATCAAAGGCAAGGAGAGTAAGGTATACAAGCTGAAAAAGGCTCTTTACGGCTTGAAGCAAGCGCCGCGAGCCTGGTACAATAAGATTGATGCTTATTTTCAAAATTCAGGTTTTGTTAGAAGTGAAAATGAACCTACTCTTTATCTTAAAAAACAAGCGAATGATTTGTTACTAGTTTGTCTCTATGTAGATGATATGATTTACATAGGGTCATCTTCTTCACTTGTTTTTGATTTTAAAGAAAATATGATGAAGTCTTTTGAGATGACAGATTTGGGAAAGCTTCATTTTTTTCTTGGTGTGGAGATTATTCAGACAGGAGATGGGATTTTTATATCCCAAAAGAAGTATGCAGCTGATCTTCTTCGAAGGTTTAACATGCTAAATTGCAACTCCACAGCAACTCCCATGAATGTTAGTGAAAAATTACAAGCCAATGATGGTTTAGAACCTGCAGAAGGGAAGTTTTATAGAAGGATGGCCGGTGGTTTGTTTTATTTATGTCACACAAGGCCAGATATAGCCTTCTCTGTTGGTGTTATTTCAAGATTTATGCATAGTCCTTCAAAGATACATCTTGGAGCAGCAAAGAGAATTCTGAGATATGTTGCAGGAACTCAGAATTTTGGATTATGGTATACTGCAAGTTCAGATTTCAAGTTAAAAGGTTTTACAGACAGCGGTTGGGCCAATTCTCTTGAAGATAGAAGAAGTATTTCAGGACAGATATTTTTTCTTGGCTCATGTGCAGTGTCTTGGAGCTCGAAGAAACAACCAACAGCAGCTTTGTCATCATCAGAAGCAGAGTACATGGCTGCAACCGCTTCAGCTTGTCAAGCTATTTGGCTTCGTAGGTTATTGAAAGATCTTGATCAAGAATAAAAGGGTGCAATTGAGATTTTTTCAGATAACAAGTCCACAATTTCAATGTCAAAGAATCCAGCTTTTCATGGGAGGACAAAGCACATCAACACCCGTCATCACTTCATTCGGGAATTAGTTGCAAGTGAGCAAATCGCTCTAACTTACTGCCACACTGAACAACAACTTGCAGATGTTTTAACTAAAGCACTCTCACTCAAAAAGCATGCGTTCTTCTGTTCATGTTTTGGATTGAGTGATTTTGAATCAAGGGGGAGTGTTGAAGACTGATTCAACATCAGGTGGTCGTGTACTGTTAGTTTGTTGCTAAGAAGCCTCCTGTTATTTCTCATTTTCTGTTGAGTCAAGGCACGTTGAGTTAGTGCCATATTTTTCTGTATTTTCTGGTTATCATGTGGCTATAAATGAGCCACTGTTTTTTTCTTATTTTTTCAATCAATTCAATAAGAGTGCTTCTTCTTCACATCTACTGATGGTTTCTTTTACCTTTCTGTTTTTAGTCTACTTGATACAGAGCTATAGTAATCAAGTTTTTTTTGTTTTTTGCACCCAACAATGGATAATGGTGGAAAAAGAAAAGAGAGAGGGAGAGGCAGAAGGTTGATGGAGATGGAAGCAAAATAGAAGGTTTGTTGGTCTATATTTTGAGCAAAAGGAAATCAGGTAAAGCCATATACAATAAATGGGTGTCGGTAGATTTGCGTATAGGGATTGCAATTGATTACTTCAATTAAAAATAATTAAATATTTAATTTGTTTTTATTATAAAATAATTGATAATTACAGCTCATTCTGTGAGTTTAAACCATAGGAGCAACTCTCGTTTGATTTGCTTTTATAGGAATCGATTGTAAATATAAAAATATATATTATATATAGTTAATTTTAGGGTTTTATTAAAATAATATAAAATAATTAAGAAAATAGTATAAGATATATATTAATTACAAAAATAAATTATTTTCTATAATATTTTCGAATGTCGTCATTATATCAAAGGACACCACCTTAAAATTTTCTCTCACCTTCTCTCAATGAGTCAATTGAAATAAAGAAAAATTTACGAAAAATATTTTTAAGATTACTATATCAATTTAAATTTAAATATATATTATTAAAAGAAAAGGGCTGAGATGGCCTTGCACAAAAATCTGTAATTAAAGTCTGCAAATAAGATGCTGACAAGATGGGACATTAGAACTTTGTATCTAAGTTTTTAAATCATTAAGTTGAAGCAATGTAGTATTCATAAGACCCACAATAAAAGTCCACAAAAAATCTGGAATTGAATCAAAAGCCACACTCACAACCAATGTGATAATGGAGAAATTCATCGCCATCAACATTTCAGTTTTGCCCTAACCTGTCGCCTCAAATATCCACAACCTAATACCTCATTTTGTTTTTGAATAAGTAAATTTAAAAAAAAAAAAAACTTTGTTGCTTGATACTTTCACAGTACCACTTTAAAAAAAATGTTTTTTTATTAATATCATATTTAATTTGTATTTAGGGATATTTTTTGATGGAACTCATTGATAGAAAATGAGGAAAATTTTAGAATGGTGTGGCTTGACACATTGACGATATCCAAAAACATTATATAAAAAAACGATACATTTTTGTAATTTATTTTTATTATTATTTTAATAAAAACCCTTAATCCTATATAACTAAAATATTTATATAAATAAGTTGGTCGAATGGACTTTAAAAAAAGTAAAACCAATCAAATAGATATATTATTTGACTTTTACGGAAATCAAATGAATTCAACCATTTAAATTCGATTTTGACTGGTTTAATCCATTGAAGCTCAACCAATTCATGATCAAAGCCCAAACTTTATGGGCATTTTACCTGTACTCCTATCTACTTTATCTTAATGTCATTAAATTGTACTACTATCCACTATCTTACATAATATAATTCAATACCTAAAAGGTACAATAACATATTTAACCTTTAATATTTATATTTAATGATAAATTTAATCCTTGATAAATATTTTTTGTCAGTTTGATTCTTATTCTTTTAGTTAAAATTGACCTCAACCTATTAAAAATATTGGATTTTACCAAGAACCTTTCAAAATAAAAATGTTGTTTTACAACGAAGGTACTAGCTAAAACATTAAATTGTTTTAACGAAATAGCTACATGGCAATCCACATATACCTCATGGGGTTTTTTAAATTTTTTAAATTTTATGAACTTTTATTTTTAATTTTAGATTATTTGTTGATGAGATATATAAAACAAGTAATGCAATGTCAGTATGAAGTACACATAGGCTGTCACGTAAGTTGTCATGCAAACATCATTAGAAAATTATGTTTTAATCATCATTTTCGTTTAAAATTTTGACTTTTTTTGAAATGTTAATGACCAAATTGTGCTAAAAAAAGAATAATGATCAAATTGACAAATGATATAGCAGCTCGATTTTCAGTGGTGACAGAATAGTAATTTTGGGACCACAAATTTTCGTAGTTTCGACTTCTAAATATTATTTTTAGAATATTTATAGAGTCATTAGAGTATTATTAAAATTTGATTTAGAAATATTAATGTTTAGATAGTTAATTAAAGAAAAAGGACTAAATTGAAAAATATGTAAAAGTTAATAATTAGTTTAATTAAATGACTAATTAGCCTATTAACCACATGAGGAGCGTCCAATATAGAAATTAGACCCTAGTAGCTATGGTTGGACGGCTAAGTAAATAAAAATAATAAATATTTGTATAACGGATGGCAAATTTGTAAATAAATTGAAATTAAAACAAAATTTAGTAAAAGCAAAATGTTTTCTTCCTCGTTTCACACTTTCCATAGCCGAATAGCTCTCAAGCTAGGAGAATTAGCCAAGCAATTTCTTTGCATGTGAATTCAATTCTTAACCGTTTCTTGTAATTTTTATGTTTTTGATATTGTTGTAACTAGGTCAGCTAGCCCGTACCTTCGTTTTTTATTTTGTTAAAAATTTTGGAAGTTTTCATTGATGAATATTGATTTTTTTTATGAATACCAAGTATTTGGAGCCTTTATTATGCTGTTTGATGAATTTGTAAAGAAGTTTTTGTTAAAATGTGATTTTAGGATTAAATTATGATAATGTCAAAATATTAGGATTTGATAGTGAATTTGATGTTTATTAGGGCTGTTTGAGTGCCTAGAATATTTCGATAAATTATTTATTTGAGAAAATTAGTTAATTTGATGAATTTCGAGTCAATGGACTAAATTGTAAAAATTATAAAAGTTTGAGGTAATTGTGTAAATTTAAAAATAAAAGAGTATTTATTGTAAAATGGATTTGAAATGAAATATATGCTAATAATTAAAGAGGTTTACATTATAGATCAAGAATCCGTAGATATTCGAAGAAAAGACAAAATAGCATAATAATATTTGAACTTCTACAATTTCTAAGATTCATACTATTTCTGTAACACCCCTTACCCATATTTGTCACCGAATTAGGGTTACGAGGCATTACTGAACAAACACAACCATCTCAAATTCAATACATATATATTAAATATATATATATATATATTTAAATATAATAAGCTTGGTCTATTATAAAACAAAATGCAAAATTTTAAACTTCTCTTCCAACCATTTTAAGAAAAAAAACAAAGACATTAAAATCTAACTAATAAAGATATTGCAAACTAGAAAATCCATAAGATGATAAACCATTTTAGTATGGCTATTATAATCATATACAATACAACAAAATACGACCTTCAAAACATTTATCTAGTCTATACATGCCATAGTTAGAATTTAAATATTTTAAATACTGAGATAATAGATAGGGTAATGAACTTGTTGACGATCCCCGAGCTTGAAGCTTGATCTTTAAGTCTATAAAATAGGAAGACATAAGTAAACAAAGTAAGCTTTTATAGCTTAGTAAGTCTATAGCATAACCATAAATATATATATATATATATAAATTATAAAATTTCTGGTACACTTAATGAATTCACAAACACCATTTCATTAACAAATGTCTTTAGACAAGTATACATACGCATAATTGTCAACAATTTAAAATAAAAATCGAATGTATAAACATTTTAACATAAATATCCAATTTCATATATATAAACATATGTTTAACAATTTTATAACCGAATGTGTATTCATCTTTATTACTGCATACATCCAAATGCACATATGTACTTATCATATGCATATAATTACTCATACACATATATACCAATCACATTGTATAATCGTTTGTGTATATATATATATATATACTCATTATAAATTTATACCTGAATGCATAGCTAATACCTACATTCGAATATATATACATATTCTTCATATATATATAAATGAGCACATTTATATATATACCTCAAATGCATACATAAATAATTATCAAACACATAGGCTCAATATATATATATTTAACAACCGCATATCACCATACGTAATTATAAATTCAACAATCGCATATACTTAATATACATATGCTTTTATTAATTATATATATACCAAAGCATACAATTATATTTAACCAATGCAAAACCGAATGTAGGTGAATACTCACCAAGCATGTAAAATCAAATGTTTATGTATTCATCAATTTCATATAATCAAAATCATAAATATATCAATTGCATATTCTCACATAACTTAAATAGATTCACCGCACTTAGCACTGCTAGGTTTTAAAACTCGATTCGATACAAGCTTTTAGCCTACTAGACCTATAGTCTGAAATGTATCACCTAGCATTAAGCACCTAGGCACATAGCCCGAATAACTCAAATACAAAGTTAATCTTTCATATAATTCCTTATAATTCACATAAATCTTTCTCAATAACTATATCTCGATAAGAATTGTTTTATATTCAACTCTTCATAGCAACCTCACATTCGAACCACATATACATGATTCATAACATTAAATTCAACTCAAGAAACTCAAATCCTATCTTCAATCCACATGTATAATTATATATAATTATTAACATTAAGTTCAGCTCAAGAAACTTGTATCTTATATTCAAACCTCTTATATATATATATATATTTCATAACATTACATTCAATTCAAAAACATTACATCATTTATTCGAACCACATATATATATATAATTTATAACATTAAGTTCAACTCAAAGAATTTGTATTATAAATTGAACATCATTCTATATTTATATAATTTATGCTATTAATTTCATCTTATTAAACTCAAACATACATGATATAACATATACAATATTTGTACAATAAAATTTCAACCTACCAATTTCAACTTATATATTCGGCTAACAATATGAAATTAACAAAGTTAATTCAACTTATTAAATAAATGATAGATTTCCATATATATATATATATATATATATATATATATATATATTCTAGTTTAATAACATTATTTTGCTAATAGACTTACCTCGGACGGTGTAAATTCGAAACCAGACGATTACTCGACAACTTTAGTTTTTCCCCGATCCAACTCTGATTTCTTCGATTCTTGATCTAATTATATTCAAAGTAAGCTAGTTTAAATATAATTACATTCAATTTAATCCAAAAACACATAAATGGGTAAATTACCATTTTGCCCCTAACATTTACACTTTTTACAATTTAATCCCTATTGGATAAAACACAAAATACACAAAAATTTGACTACACTCCTTAAGAGCCGAATATTCCTAGTGTCTATACAACTCCATATTTTTCATTTATTTAGCATTTTAGTCCCTTAAAAATTTATTTTCACAATTTAACCCTAATTACTCAATTTCACCAAAAATTCAAAAATAAAACATGTTAATCTAACAAATATATTTCATATTTCACCTACTAACATCATAAAACTCAAACATTCATCAAAGGCACATTTCAAAATCATCCACAATTCACAAAATTAAGACATGGGTTTTGAAGTATTCAAAGCAACGATCTCAAAAACGTAAAAATTATCAAAAACCGAAACAATTTCATACCTTAATCAAGCTAGTAAAGTGCCGAATCCCTAATAAGCTTTAATGGTTTTCTTCTTTGCTCATTTCGGCTAAGAAAGATGATGAAATGGCCATTTTTTTATGTTTTAACATAACATATATTATTTATTTATTATTTTACTTATTTAACCTTTATTAATTAATTTAATAAACATATAATATAAGGGTAATGTTGACTATTGCCACCCACTATCTTATTTTTGGTCTTATTACACTTTTAAACCTTCCATTTAAAAAGACAACAACAATTAGGTACTTTCATATTTAACCACTAAATTTTTATTTTACGCGATTAAGCCATTTTTTATCAAATTGAGCCTTCAAACTATCAAATTTTCACATGAAATTTTCACACATATAACTTAAACTGCGATACACATTAAAAACATTATAAAAATATTTTTTTGACTCGTATCATGGTCCCGAAACCACTCTGTCCGATTAGGGTCAAAATTAGGCTGTTACAACTCTCCTCCCTTTAGGGATTTTCGTCCCTGAAAATCTTACCGGTGAATAGGTGTGGATAACGTTCTTTCATTTATCCTCTGGCTCCCAGGTTGCTTCCTCAACTCCGTGTTTATGCCACAGTACTTTGACTAACGGAATTTTCTTATTTCGTAACTCTTTAACCTCACGAGCTAGAATGTAAATCAGTTCTTCTCCATATGACAAATCAGATCTCATCTCAATCTCTGACGGACCAATCACATGTGTAGGATCGGATCGGTATCTATGAAACATCGAAACATGAAATTCATTGTGAATCTTTTCTAGTTCAGGTGGTAACATCAATCTATAAGCAATAGGTCCGACACGCTCTATAATCTCATACGGTCTAATGAATCTCGGACTAAATTTGCCTTTACGACCGAATCTGAGTATTTTCTTCCACGGTGAAACTTTCAGAAACACTTTGTCCCCGATCTAAAATTCTATATCCTTTCTTTTCAAGTCCGCATAAGATTTCTGACGATCCGATGCTGATTTCAGACTATCTCAAATCACTTTTACTTTTTGTTCAGTCTCTTTAATCAAATCGACTCCGTGTATCTTATTTTCACTGAGTTCGGTCCAATACAATGGTGTACGACATTTACGACCATACAAAACCTCGTAAGGTGCCATTTTGATACTAGATTGAAAGCTATTATTATAAGCAAATTCAATCAAAGGTAAGTATCGTTGTATTTTCAAACTCGAGAATGCAACATCTCAACATATCCTCAAGTATCTGAATGATTCGTTCGGATTGACCATCTGTTTGCGGATGAAAAATTGTGCTAAAATGTAGTTTCGTACCTAAAGCATCTTGTAGTTTTTTCCAAAATCGCGATGTGAATCTCGGGTCTCTGTCCGAAACAATAGAAATTGGTACTCAGTGAATCTCATAATCTGAGAAATATATAATTCAGCAAGTTTATCAAGTGAATAATCAATACGAACCAGAACAAAGTGAGCCGATTTTGTCAATCTATCAACAATAACCCAGATTACATCTTTCTTGCTCGGTGTCAACAGTAAACCAAATACAAAATCCATCGGACTCGGTCCCATTTCCATTTAGGTATCATGATTGGCTGAAGCAATCCAGAAGGTACCTAATGTTCGGCTTTTACTTGCTGACATATTAAACATTTCGAAACAAAGTCAGAAATGTCTCGTTTCATACCATGCCACCAATAGTGCTGTTTCAGATCGTTATACATTTTTGTACTACCCGAGTGAACAGATAATCGACTGTTATGAGCTTAGTTCAAAATCCTCTGAATCAACTCTGAATTCCTCTGAACACATATTCGGTTTTTGAAACTCAAACAATCGTTGGTATCAACTAGAAATTCTGAATCAACATTTAAGTCACACTGAGCTTGTTTTGCAATTAAGTCATCATCGACTTTCTGAGCTTCACAAATCTATTGAACAAATAACGGTTTTGCTTTCAACTCAGCTATTATCGTACCATCATCAGACATAGTCATATGCGCGTTCATTGCAAGCAAAGCAAATAGTGATTTTCGAATTAGGGCATCAGCAACAACATTAGCCTTTCCCGGATGATAGTTAATCACAAGCTCGTAATCTTTTAGCAATTCTAACCATTGACGCTGTCTCAAATTCAGATCTTTCTAAGTAATCAAATACTTCAAGCTTTTATGATCGGAATAAACATGACATTTTTCGCCAAACAGATAGTGGCGCCATATTTTCAACGCAAATACAATAGCGGCCAATTCCAGATCGTGCGTCGGATAGTTCTTTTCATGCAGCTTTAACTGTCTCGAGGCATAAGCTACAACTTTGCCTTCCTGCATCAAAACACAGCCCAAACCATTTAAAGATGCATCACTATAAATAACAAACTTTTTACCCAATTCTGGCTGAACTAAGACTGGAGCTTCAGTCAAAAGAACTTTCAACTGATCGAAACTTTTCTGGCACTTTTCTGACCACTCAAACTTAACATCTTTTTGTAGTAACCTTGTCATTGGGGTAGCGATCATAGAGAACCCTTTCACGAACCGTCTATAATAACTAGCGAGCCCTAAAAAGCTTCGAACTTCAGAGACATTTTTCGGAGGTCTCTAATCAATTATAGTTGAAATTTTACTCGAATCAACCCAAATACCCGATGTTGATACAACATGGCCCAGAAAACTGACTTCGCGTAGCCAAAACTCATATTTACTGAACTTTGCATACAACTGTTTATCTCGCAAAGTTTGTAACACAAGTCTCAGATGTTTGGCATGCTTGGTTTCGTCACGAGAGTAGATCAAAATATCATCTATAAATACTGCCACAAACTGGTCCAAATACTGTCTAAAGATCCCATTCATCAAATCCATGAAAATAGCAGGTGCATTAGTAAGTCCGAAAGGCATAACCAAAAACTCATAATGTCTGACCTCGTTCGGAAAGTAGTCTTTGGTACATCAGAGTCTTTAACCCGCAACTGATAGTAGCCTGATCTCAAATCTATCTTCGAAAACACTAAAGCCCCTTTTAATTGATCGAACAAGTCGTCAATACGTGGCAACGAATATTTATTCTTTATAGTCACCTTATTGAGCTACCGGTAATCAATGCACATTATCATCGTTCTATCTTTCTTTTTCACAAATAGAACTGGTGCACCCTAGGGAGAAAAACTCGGTCGTGTGAAACCTCTATCTGTCAACTCTTGCAACTGTGCTTTCAACTCTTTTAATTCAGTCGGTGCCATACGGTACAGAGCTATTGAAATCAAAGTTGTCCCTGGTACTAACTCAATTCCAAATTCTACCTCCCGAATATGTGGCAAACCCGACAATTCTTCGGGAAACACATCTGAATACTCACACACAACTGGCAGAGATTCAATCTTCTTTTCAGTCACTTTACTATCAAGAACATACGCAAGATAAGTTTCACACCCTTTCCTCACATACTTTTGAGCCAACATAGAGGATACCACTGATGGTAAACCATTCAGATCATTAGATTCAATCCGAATAATCTCGTCATTCTAGCACCTTAAATTTATAGTCTTTCTTTTGCAGTTAACGACAGCACCGTGTAAAGTCAACCAGTCTATACCCAGAATTATATCGAACTCGTCAAATGGTAACAACATCAAATCAGCTGGAAAACACAAATCTCGAATTATCAACGGACAATTCTTACAAAGTTTGTCAACCATAACACACCGGCCTAACGGGTTCGATACTCTAATCACAAACTCAGTAGACTCAATAGGTAGAGTCTTACTGAATACTAAAGTTTCACACACATAAGAATGAGTTGAACCAAGATCAATCAATGCAATAACATTATTATCATAAAGAGTGAGAGTACCAGTAATAACATCTGAAGAAGAAGCCTCCTCTCGAGCATGGATGGCATATGCTCTGGCAGGTGCACGAGTCTCAGATCGAACTGCCGTGTCCTTTGTCCCTCTCTGACTACCACTTACATTACCCAAATACCTGAGTGATCTACCTCGTACTGACACATTACTCGGTCTAGTACTCTGTACAGTATTTTGCTCAGCTACCATCGGACATTCTCGAATAAAATGATCCTTTGATCTACACTTAAAGCAAGACCGATCATGTAATCTGCAATCTCCTAAATGCCATTTACCACAATGCTTGCACTCTGATCTATTTTGTCGAACATTACCCACACTAGCAACTGAAGTAGCTCGTGAACTCATAGAGGTTCGATCTCGATCATGTTTAGGAAACCCTGCAGTAGCTTTAGATCAGTTATGATCCTCTCTGAATTTCCTTGAGGTCGACTGGAACGATTTACTAAATGATCTTTTACAGGAATCTTGAGCTTTATAGTCAGCTTTTCTCTTCTCTTTCCCAAGCTCTTCGGCTTTACAAGCTCGTTCAACAAGTACTATGAACTCTTTTATCTCAAGTATGCCAACTAACAGTTTAATATCTTCATTCAGCCCATCTTCAAATCTTTTACACATAATAGCTTCAGTAGAAACACACTCTCGAGCATATCTACTGAGTCTCACAAATTTTTGCTCATATTCTGTCACTGTCATCCGACCCTGTTTCAATTCAAGAAATTCCTTGTGTTTCTGATCAATGAATCTCTGCCTGATGTATTTTTTTACGAAACTCAATCTGAAAGAATTCCCAGATCACTCGCTCTTTCGGAACCACCGATACTAGTGTATTCCACCAGTTATATGTAGTGTCCCGTAACAAAGATATGGTACATTTCAAGCACTCATCAGGGGTGCAAGATAATTCATCAAACACTCGAATAGTATTATCGAGCCAGAATTCAGCTGGCTCAGCATCATCATCATCAGTGGCTCTGAACTCTTCGGCCCCGTGTTTTTGAATTTTATCAACAGAAGGCTTAAGTAATCTCATCGGATCACTCACTTGAGGTATAACAGGAACCGAAGATGGATTAATCGGGGGTGGAGGTTGTTGTGCAGCCGGATTAGTCCAGATATATTGAGTAAACAAGTCGTTCATCATTTGGTAGAAGGCTTGTTTAGCCTCTCCCTCCTGGTTGCTCGAGGTCGGTCTAGAATCTACCGGCTCTGTCCCTTGCACGGGAACAGGCACTATACTCTCAACATCATCAACTACAGCTCGATTGGGATCCATTACTATACGAAAACACATTTTTAGATGTCAAAAATCATCACACTATCTCGGTATAAATTATGGCATGTATAGCTAAACTTATACGCGTTACGTTAGTCCTAGAATCGACTAAACCGTAGCTCTGATTCCAATCAAATGTAACACCCCTTACCCATATTTGTCACCGAATTAGGGTTACGAGGCATTACTGAACAAACACAACCATCTCAAATTCAATACATATATATTAAATATATATATTTAAATATAATAAGCTTGGTCTATTATAAAACAAAATGCAAAATTTTAAACTTCTCCCTTCCAACCATTTTTAAGAAAAAAAAAAAGACATTAAAATCTAACTAATAAAGATATTGCAAACTAGCAAATCCATAAGATGATAAACCATTTTAGTATGGCTATTATAATCATATACAATACAACAAAATACGACCTTCAAAACATTTATCTAGTCTATACATGCCATAGTTAGAATTTAAATATTTTAAATACCAAGATAATAGATAGGGTAATGAACTTGCTTGACGATCCCGAGCTTGAAGCTTGATCTTTAAGTCTATAAAATAGGAAGACATAAGTAAACAAAGTAAGCTTTTATAGCTTAGTAAGTCTATAGCATAACCATAAATATATATATATATAAATTATAAAATTTCTGGTACACTTAATGAATTCACAAACACCATTTACATTAACAAATGTCTTTAGACAAGTATACATACGCATAATTGTCAACAATTTAAAATAAAAACCGAATGTATAAACATTTTAACATAAATATCTGATTTCATATATATAAACATATGTTTAACAATTTTATAACCGAATGTGTATGCATCTTTATTACTGCATTCATCCAAATGCACATATGTACTTATCATATGCATATAATTACTCATACACATATATACCAATCACATTGTATAATCGTTTGTGTATATATATATATATACTCAATATAAATTTATACCTGAATGCATAGCTAATACCTACATTCGAATATATATACATATTCTTCATATATATATAAATGAGCACATTGATATATATACCTCAAATGCATACATAAATAATTATCAAACACATAGGCTCAATATATATATATATATATTTAACAACCGCATATCACCATACGTAATTATAAATTCAACAATCGCATATACTTAATATACATATGCTTTTATTAATTATATATATACCGAAAGCATACAATTATATTTAACCAATGCAAAACCGAATGTAGGTGAATACTCACCAAGCATGTAAAATCGAATGTTTATGTATTCATCAAATTCATATAATCAAAATCATAAATATATCAATTGCATATTCTCACATAACTTAAATAGATTCACGGCACTTAGCACGCTAGGTTTTAAAACACGATTCGATACAAAGCTTTTAGCCCGCTAGACCTATATTCAAATGTATCACCAAGCATTAAGCACGCTAGACGTAAAGTCTGAATTATTTCACCGGCATTAAGCCTGCTAGGCACATAGCCTGAATAACTCAAATACAAAGTTAATCTTTCATATAATTCCTTATAATTCACATAAATCTTTCTCAATAACTATATCTCGATAAGAATTGTTTTATATTCAACTCTTCATAGCAACCTCACATTCGAACCACATATACATGATTCATAACATTAAATTCAACTCAAGAAACTCAAATCCTATCTTCAATCCACATGTATAATTATATATAATTATTAACATTTAAGTTCAGCTCGAGAAACTTGTATCTTATATTCAAACCTCTTATATATATATATATATTTCATAACATTACATTCAATTCAAAAACATTACATCATTTATTCGAACCACATATATATATATAATTTATAACATTAAGTTCAACTCAAAGAATTTGTATTATAAATTGAACATCATTCTATATTTATATAATTTATGCTATTAATTTCATCTTATTAAACTCAAACATACATGATATAACATATACAATATTTGTACAATAAAATTTCAACCTACCAATTTCAACTTGTATATTCTATTAACAATATGAAATTAACAAAGTTAATTCAACTTATTAAATAAATGATAGATTTCCATATATATATATATATATATATATATATATATATATTCTAGTTTAATAACATTATTTTGCTAATAGACTTACCTCGGACGGTGTAAATTCGAAACCAGACGATTACTCGACAACTTTAGTTTTTCCCCGATCCAACTCTGATTTCTTCGATTCTTGATCTAATTATATTCAAAGTAAGCTAGTTTAAATATAATTACATTCAATTTAATCCAAAAACACATAAATGGGTAAATTACCATTTTGCCCCTAACATTTACACTTTTACAATTTAATCCTATTGGATAAAACACAAAATACACAAAATTTGACTACACTCCTTAAGAGCGAATATTCCTAGTGTCTATACAACTCCATATTTTTCATTTATTTAGCATTTTAGTCCCTTAAAATTTATTTTCACAATTTAACCCTAATTACTCAATTTCACCAAAATTCAAAAATAAAACATGTTAATCTAACAAATATGTTTCATATTTCACCTACTAACATCATAAAACTCAAACATTCATCAATGGCACATTTCAAAATCATCCACAATTTACAAAATTAAGACATGGG
The DNA here is from genome assembly GCF_025698545.1 of Gossypium raimondii. Classification (NCBI taxonomy): domain Eukaryota; kingdom Viridiplantae; phylum Streptophyta; class Magnoliopsida; order Malvales; family Malvaceae; genus Gossypium; species Gossypium raimondii. Next base: position 50,418,901 of record NC_068577.1, on the reverse strand, counting down.
TTTTGAAGTATTCAAAGCAACGATCTCAAAAACGTAAAAATTATCAAAACCAAAACAATTTCATACCTTAATCAAGCTAGTAAAGTGCGAATCCTAATAAGCTTTAATGGTTTTCTTCTTTGTTCATTTCGCTAAGAAAGATGATGAAATGGCCATTTTTTATGTTTTAACATAACATATATTATTTATTTATTATTTTACTTATTTAACCTTTATTAATTAATTTAATAAACATATAATATAAGGGTAATGTTGACTATTGCCACCCACTATCTTATTTTTGGTCTTATTACACTTTTAAACCTTCCATTTAAAAAGACAACAACAATTAGGTACTTTCATATTTAACCACTAAATTTTTATTTTACGCGATTAAGCCATTTTTTATCAAATTGAGCCTTCAAACTATCAAATTTTCACATGAAATTTTCACACATATAACTTAAACTACGATACACATTAAAAACATTATAAAAATATTTTTCTGACTCGTATCATGGTCCCGAAACCACTCTGTCCGATTAGGGTCAAAATTAGGCTGTTACAATTTCATTGTTGGTTGAATTATGGATTTTATTTAGTTATGTTTAACGAAATAGAAATCCGATGATTATTCGGGCTATGTACCTAGTAGGCTTTGTGCCGATGATTATTCGGGCTATGTGCCTAGTAGGCTTTTTACCGGTGATTATTCGGGTTATGTGCCTAGCAGGCTTTGTACCGGTGATTATTCTGGTTATGTGTCTAGCAGGCTGTGTGTCGATGATTATTTGAGCTATGTGTCTAGTAGGCTTTGTGCCAGTAATTATTCGAGCTATGTGCCTAACAAGCTTTGTGCCGATGATTATTTGGGCTATGTGCCTAGCAGACTGTGTGCCAGTGATTATTCGGGCTTTGTGCTTACCAGGTTGTGTGCTGGTGTATTGAAAATTTTCATTAATTTGATAGTTTTTGGTTAATTAATAAATGGAAATAATATCGAACTTACTAAGCTTTTTTATGCTTATTAGTTTGATTTATTCTTGTAGGACCTTTGGAATTGTTGCTTTGATTGGATCGATTCAGAAGCTCGCACACTATCATCAACATCTTAGTAGTCATTTTAGTTCTTGTTTGTTGGTTTAAGTGGCATGTATTAGGAAATGGTCTATAGTACTTGAATATTTTGTATGGATGTAAATATTGGAAGTGACTTGTTATGCTTATTTCTAGTAAAGATGGTAGAACTTGTGCGCTTACTTAGGTAAACCTTTTGGAACATATATATGTAGAAGTTGTATAAATCTTTTAGTGTCAAATGATGGTGATTGAATACTTCAAGTGTGCTATGTGAATGATCTTGGTTTTAAGTAGTTATGATGCTTAATTTTTTATAAGTGTTTGGCATGTTTGGATATGATGAATTGGTATAATTGTTAAAGATGACATGTATGGCTATAAGTGCTAGATGTTAAATGGCATATTTGGAACTTTTTTGTGTGAATTTTGCAGGTAAACATAATGGTATGAATTGGCATAACTTAGTTATAAATGAGTTGACTTTTTGGCCAAATTTTTCATATGGTTAGGTACGTTTAATTGTTTTGATTGAGGTGCATTTTAGGCATATTGGCTGTTTGTTTATTTAGCTTATAGGTGTAGCTTGTTGATGCATATTTTTGCGCATTTTGAATGCTTGTTTACATGTAGAAAATTGCTTGTAGGTGTGTGCATGTTTAGGTGAGAAAAAGGGCTTGAAAATGACCTATTTTTTGTCCACATGACTAGAGACACAGGCGTGTGTCTCAATCGTGTGTAACACACGACAAGGCGACACGGTTGTGTGTCCCCTGTAGGTTCAAAAGGTAGCAAGTCAGGCAATTACATGGCCTAGCACACGAGCGTGTGAGGCCATTTCAAAGGGTACATGGCCTGGCACACAAGCGTGTGGCTTGGCCGTGTGACCCAAGTTAAAAAGTTACACGGGCTGGGACACGACTGTGTGTCCTTAGTTTTAATGTCTACATGGCCTAGCACACGAGCGTTTGTCTTATTCGTATAACCCCTGTAGTATGAAAATTTTTAACTTTTTCCCAAAAAATTCTATATGTTGTCAATTTAATCCCGATTCATTTTTAATGTGTTTTTAAGGCCTCGAGGGATCATATAAGGGACAATATATATGAGTGTGAATAATATTGCTATGAATTGTGATATGTTTGATTCTTTTGATTAATTGACCGTGTGAGATGTAAACTTTTGGTAATGCTCCATAGCCCTATTTTGGCAATAAATACGGGCTAGGGTGTTATAAATGAGGTAAACGTTAATGTTATACCCTTACTTTGGTAAGGATAGGTGACAAAATGAGAGCTGGTCTGTCGCTTGGATGTCACATACGGCACATGAGAGTGACCTTTCACTAAGCATACCTTGTAGTGACCCTCTGACTAAAACCATCACTGGTTGAACCTCCACAAATCCTACTTCAACTACTTTAAGAGATGATCCACTACAAACCCTTCACAAGCACCACTAAGACACAACAACCTCAAAAAGAAGAATGCCAGAATAGGACCACAAAATACCACATATGGCAACAACGGACCTAAAATGGCCTTACCACCTGGCCGACCACATAAGCATGCCTACCCTCCGTATTGTCAACTACGTAGCACTACCAAACAAGAAGACACCCTCCTATATATTCCTCAAAGTTGAGAGACAATGAGTCTTCCTCTCTTTCATCCCTAAGAAAAACCTCAAAAAGGAGGTTGGTTGACGGAGATGTGGGTAAACTAAAATCTTTGGACAAATGACTAAATTGTAATAAATTAGAATAAATTGAATAGAACTAAGAACTTAGGTACTGACACCCTTAAGGGAACATTTAGGCTAGTGAGACTGGAAAGTAATCTTGTCACGCACTCGTTCATTGATCCCAGATTAACTGATGAGATTAGAAAAAAAATCGGACCTAATTCATCTAAGTCGGTAAAATTGAGATTGAAAAATAAAATGGAGCTACTTGGTAATTTACGCGATTTATGTCCCTTGTCTAAGGTTTGGTGAACCACATCGAAGTTAACCAACCCTCGTTATTTATTTATTGAATAGTCTATTAGTTTTACATTCTTTACAATTTAGTCCTTAGAGTAGCATATTTAATTTTCTTACAATTTCTTCTTATTATGAATTGTCGTACTATAAAATCATGTTAGTAGTCGCTTAGACTTTATTGTGTATGCTAGTTATTGCTCAACCGCCTCTTCCTTTGGGTTCGACCCCTTGGAATACTTCATGTTTCATCGGAACTATAAATATTACAACTAACACTGAACGTTTGTAGTAAAATTAGGATTTTAAAATTATTGTATAAATTCGTTATGTTAACGTGCACGCACAGTTGGGGAATACGGTGTAAGATCGAGTAATTTTTAGTGTTCACTTTTAGGCAGAGAGTAGTAGCCAAAGTAGGATTTATAGATACAACCTTATTTTCTGTTTGTTTTTATCATGTTCACCAGATGACATGCATTCTTGGTTAATGCTAGAGGAACATCCTGGCACTGAGATGCAACTTTAAATAATAAGGGGATTGCGGCTCTAAGTGATTCACCGTTTAAATTATCCACATCATAGGCTTAAAGAAATACACATTTCCAAACTTCAATAGCCAACTTCAATTGATACATGGCCTCAAAAACAAGCAGTCGCATTGAAGAGTCTGCATCTATCATGTTTAGCTAACATAAAATAGTATAACTAACAACATTATGGTCAAACTAACATGTTAACTTTAGCAATGAAGAAATGAGATTTGGCAGCAGATGCTTGGGAGCTTATTGTAGTATTACTAAAATCTTCTACATAAAGTGGCACTCTTGGCTTGGCTTTAAGGTAAGTTGTGTAACTTCATCATCTAGAACCTTCAATGACTTTGCAATAAGCCTTAAGGTCTCATCAGATAACTCAGAAGTAGAATCATGCTGTCCAAGAATAGCTTCCCTTAAAGTATTACTACAATTGTCCATACTCTTTCCAATACCAAAGAATGTCTCACGTATCAATGATCGAAGAAAATTTACTAAACTACTTTACCTATTTAGTTTAGTTTGAGAGCTAACTTCATTGGTATCTTGGCAGGGTTCTACATTTATATCAGGTGGATCCTCACTAGATGTTCCTTATAATAGGCCCAAAAATTGTAGGAATGGTTCTGCTCAATTGATTCCTACAAAAATTAATAACCCTCAATGAAGTGCACTTCTCTAAGGTGGCTAGTATAGGATAATGAAAAGCACTAAAACCTAAATAAAAAACTCTCAAAAGTTTAATCTTTCTTATTTCTAAAGGCAGCTAACTAAAAAATTCATTAAACCTAATTAATAAAACTCTAGGCTTTATAAGGTTGCCATTAGCAAAAGATAACCTACCCCTCAATCCAACAAATGAAATATTGTCATCAACACCAACATGCAAACAAGGATATAACAAAGTAAAATTTCCTCTAACTTGATCACTTTTCACTATTATTATTTATATAGAAATTTAAAGTATAGAACATGAAGAATTGAGGTTAGAAGAATGATTAAGGGTCGAACTAAACAAAGCAAACCATTGCATGCATTGATATAAAAAATATCCCAAGTGGGTGCATTAGATTTTAGTGTAAAGTTGAGTTTAGAGACCTGGAAACTTGCACGATCAACATAAATGTGAGATAAGTGGAGCCTCTTTCAAGATTGTTGGAGTGGCATTAAAATGTAGAGGGTGATACTGAAAGGTAAAGGCCTGCAAATTTAGGATGAAAAATGAAATAGATGAATCTTTTGCAAACACTTGTTGTTTGATGATTCCATTGTTGCTTTCTTTTGGTTCTTTGTTTTTGAAAGTGATTTGGTCCTTTTAAAGTTCACGAGTTCCTTAACTTTCTTCGCGAGTTTGGTCTACGCTCACCGCACCATTATTGATGCCAAATTTAGTTGGTCGCGCTGTTGGTCAGTTCATGTTCTTCGTGACACAAATGGTTAGAGTAGGGAGGAAGAAGAAAATAAAAATTGGAGTTTCTGGAGAGCCGAGACCCCTCAAAGAGGGTATTTAGAAATGTATATAATGGGTGTTTTCTGGGTTGGATTCCAGGTTACCAAAGTGGGTCAAACTTCGGGTCGAATTATGATATATTTTATTATAATTCTATAACAAAATGCTATGAATAATATTTTATATATTTTTTATAATTGAATGAAATAAAACACTCAAGCATTCGAAACCTGTTAGAAAAAGAAAATATTTTAAAGTTTGTGCATGTGGCATAGTTAATTAGATTTCCTTTATGCATTATCTTTACTGTCCTAATTTCATGTCAGTACTTAAGTTCGATGGTCTTTGTTTAAATCATAAGAGCTTTACATTTTTATTTCTTAAAAAAAGACAATTTATGGAAGCTAAAATGGTCACCTTAGCTGCAAAATATGGTATGACTCTATCAATCATAATTTACAAAGCTACTACTCTTTTTCAATTTGAATACATTAAAAAAATAATCTTTTAAAAATATTTTTATATATAAATAAAAACTCTCATGTTGATTCTGATAAATTAATTTTCATTTTATAAAATCAATTCACTCAAATAGTGAAATCATCTGTTGTTGGATTTTACGAGATCGTAATTAAATATCAGAACTTGAAATTCTAACTTCAACTCTGTCTAACAAGCTATAAATTTTTAGTGTTATATATATTTTCTCTTGTGTAACCTTTTCCCAAATGAGTGTGCATTTAACGCACTTCATTCAACTCTTATAATTATTATTTATCTAAGGAACAGCAGCAGTTTAGGTTTTTTGTTTTATTTGTTTACTGATAGTTGTAGTTGTAGGGTTTGACCCAATCTTCTTAATTTTTTCTAAGGTTTCACAATAAGAAATAGCATATTAGCGGCGGTGATATATCTTTAGCCAAATATTATAGGCGATTATCTATTAAGATTCCATATAGAAGGAAGTTGAGCGTTTCAAGTAATCTTGTCATTGGTTTCAGATCTGTGATACCAAAAGAACAAATAATAAGCATCAATAATCGCATATATAAGCTATGGAAGAAGAGATAGCAAATTTAAGCATAACGAAAAAGGAGAACTAATTAGAGATCATGCAGAAGAAGTAGAAGATGAAGATGAATTTAATTTATGTTTAGTAGGTAAAGTCTTCACGAATAGTGCAATCTACTTTCCTTCAATTGTGGAACTATGACACCCGATCGAAGGAGTTTCTATAATATAGATTGAAGACAAGAGGATCCTCTTTCGTTTTTATAATGATATTAATTTATGGAGGGTTACAAATGGCACATCATGGATTTTCAACAGATAATTCTCTTTCATCGACTAGAGAAAGGGAAGGATCCAATTCAGGTCCCCCTAATTTATTCAAATTTTTGGATTCAAATTCACAATCTCCTTTTGGGCTCAATGTCAGAAGGTATGGTACAACAAAGAGGCAATTTTATTGACGTTTTGTTGAATATGATACAACAATTATAGCAAAAGAAGTGAAGAAATTTATGCAGATTAATATTTGCTTGGATGTCAGGAAGCCATTAAAGCGAAAAAAAATTATAATCTATAGGAATGATAAATCCACTTATGCCACTTTTCAATATCAAAATTTATTCCTATTTTGCTTTTTATGCAGAAGATTAGGGCATGGGGAAAATTTCTATCCATTATGCTTAAACATGGAGATACAATAGATTGAGATGGGATGGGATCTCTCTTTAAGAGCGCAACCAAAAAGGAACATGAAATTGAAAGTTAGTGGCTAAGAGAAAAGCCGAGATTCATGGTTAAAAGTAACATTAATGTTGAAGAACTAAAGGAAGGACTAATGCAGATTTTTCATCAACAATACAAACTAATAGGACGAGGGGTAATGGGATTATAACAAGGCGTAATGGTAAAGGTCTTATGGCTTATTATAGAAGTAACACAGAGGATTATGGTTTTGAAAATATGGCAAAGCAGAACCATTTAAGGAGTGTAGAAAATGAAAACGAAGAAGATTCTTTTGGTGTTTTTGAAGGAAAGAAAAGACAAAGAATGTATCAACTAAAGGAGACAGAAGCCACAAAAATGGAAACTGACATGTAAATCAATTTATCGAAGGCTGCTACCAAGCTAGCCGATCGGTCATAATAAAAATCCTTTGCTGGAATGTTCGTGAATTGGGGCAATTACAAACAGTAAGACGTCTCAAAAATCTGTTGAGACAGCACCAACCCCCAACTTTTTTTTATTATAGAATCAAAATTTAGTTAAAAAAAGATGGAGCAAATAAGGAAAGATGGGGTTATGACAAAGGGATAGATGTGGGTGCGGAGGGTTCTAGAGGAGGTATCTTTTTGGGTTAGAAGGACAATACTGTTATAGATCTCAAGAGCTTTTCCAATTCGCATATCAATGTGAGGGTTAAAGAAGAAATAAAGAGAGTGGAATGGAGATTCACAACATTTTACGGTTCCCCTATTGAGCATATAAGACAAAGGCATATGATAAATTGTGATGTTTGCATGACGGTTGAAGCCTCCATTGGGTTGTTATTGGAGATTTTAATCAGATATGTACTCTTTTGAGAAAAGATGGAGAAAATTAAAAGATGAACGACAAATGGAAGCTTTTAAAGAAGTACTGGACGATTGTGAATTAAGTGACTTAGGTTTTTCAGGATAAGGATTTACATAGGAAAGAGGACGTCTTGCGAAAAATAATATACGAGAAAAATTAGACAGAGGAATGGCTAATCCGGAAGGGTAGAGTTGTTTTTCATTTTATTCTATTCGTCATATACGACATAGCTTCTCGAACCTTTGTCCGTTGCTTATGGATACTTTAGGGCATAGAGATGGTTTTGTAGGCAGAAGAAAATTTACCTTTCGTTTTAACGCAGATTGGATCCTTGAAGGAACATTTGAGGCACAATTGAAAAGAATTTGAGAATCAAGCAATGATGATCTATTGAGGAAGCTTGCGAGATTAGGCTAACAAAGAGACTAGCATAAATTATTGATGTTAAGTTCACTTTAAATATAGTGGCTAACAAAGAGGAAATTTTTTGGGAACAACGAGCAAGGGCAAATTGGCTTCAGCTGGGCGATCGAAATACATCTTTTTTTCATAACTATGCTTTGTATCATAAGAAAAGAAATACAATAAAAAGGCTGGAAGATGAACATAGCAATTGGATCGAGGGTGATAAAGAATTTATTGCTTTAGCGATAAATTGTTTTAAATATCTTTTCTCCTAAAAACTATTGCAAGGCTGTGAATATTTATGGATAGAAATTCACCCATGCATTCCTCATCACATTAATGAAGAGATGTCCGCAAGTTTTCATGAATAAGATATTTGGGAAGCACTTAAATTAAGGACGTATCTTAAACCCTCAGGTAATGATGGATTCCCTGCTATGTTATTCCAGAAATTCTGGCATATTATAGGAAAAGAGGTGTCGAGATTCTGTTTAGAGATTTTGAACAATCGGAAAGATATTGGTGCTATTAGTGGTACTACCATTGTTCTAATCCCTAAAGTACAAACACCAAAAAAGATAGGACAATTTAGACCAACTAGCCTTTGTAATGTACTTTACAAAATAATCTCAAAAGCAATAGTTAACAGATTTAGGAAGGTTATTTGTTTTTTGTATTAATGATGCATAAGGCGTCTTTGTTCCCGAAAGACCGATTGTAAACAACATATTAGTGGCTTATGAAATTTTCCATGCTTTTAAAAAGAAAAGATCTGGATTGGGAAATTTTACTCTAAAGCTTAACATGAACCAAGCTTATGACAGAGTTGATTGGGATTTCATTGAAAGAATGGTAAGAAAGCTAGGTTTTTGTGAGAAGTGGATAAATTTAATCATGCATTGTATCCAGAGTGTATCATACTCTATTGTGCTTAATGGAGAAAGAAGGGTGGAGTTCAATCCTACTAGAGGATTACGACAAGGAGATCCCTTAAGCCTTAATCTCTTTATTATTTGTGCTGAGGGTTTTTCAAGATTGCTAAAGATTGCTAAAAGGGAAGGAAGAATTGATGGAGCAAAAGTGGGAAGAGGGGGCTTAGCAATTAATCATCTTTTTTTCATTGATGACAGTATTTTATTTGGTAGAGCAACGATGAATGGTGTTTTAGCCATCAAAACCATCATTAATGCCTACGAACAAATTTCGGTACAATTGGTAAACTTTGAAATATCTTTAATTTATTTTAGTAATAATGTCCATGATAGGATTAAATTACAGATAATAAGAGCACTAGAGAATTCGAATATAGATTATGACGATGGTAGGAAGGAGAAAGAAAAACGCTTTTGTGGATATTAAAAAAAACTTCTTTGAAGAATATTATCTGCAAATTCTAGTGGTGAAATTCTAAAACAGATAAGGGTATTCATTGGTGCAAGTGGGAGAAATTGTGTATTCCCAAGACGTAATGGGGGGATTGGATTTAGGGATTTATCAAATTTTAATAATGCCTTATTGGCAAAGTAAGGATGGAAACTAATTAACAATCCCACAGGTTTACTCGCATAAGTTATGAAGGCTAAATACTACCCACGTTGCGATTTTTTAAACTTTGAATTAGGGGATTACCCTTCATTTACTTGAAGGAGCATATGGACCACATGAAAGATGCTGGAATCAGGAATGGGCTTAAGGATCGGGGATGGCAAGTCAGTAAATATTTGGAATGATGAATGGTTTCCTGGGGAAGAAAAATTATAGTTTCAAAATATTGATTACTAGTGCACTCTTGTCGCTGATCTAATAAATCATAAAACTATTACCTGGAATGAGGAGATTATGAGAGAACTTTTCCTTAATGACCAAGCTAAAAAGATTGAAGCAATCCCATTATGGAACGTTTTACAGTCTGATATCCAGGTATGAAGAGGTGACAGATCGGGAGAATATACAATGAAAAATGGTTACAAAAGATGTATCATAGAGGAACTTAACTTGCTGGGTAATGAATTTACAACAAATCGAAACCTACCTGGAAATTACTTCACAAAATTTTGGAGCTTAAAAATACCCAACAAAGTTAGAATCAATATATAGAGAATTACAAACAATTATTTGCCTACATTTAGTCATTTAAAATTTTGAAAACTGAGATATGATGCCTTATTCCCATTTTACGGAGAAGACGAAGAGACTATTAACCATGTATTCCATGACTGTAGCGTTGCAAAATAAGTTTTCCAGCAAATGCAAGAAACATTGGTGGCCTTTCATGAAATTCAAAAGTGGAAACAATGGTTACCAGAGACATTCAATCTCAATAATACACACAAAGGTTCATGCTTAGCAGTATCGTTATGGGCAATTTGGCATAACAAGAATATTTACTTTCATGAAGGAATTCGACAAACAATATACCAGATCTTGACTTTTTTCAAAACTTATTTTTCAGAACTGGACTATCTTGAGGAACCATTGAAAGGTAAAAAAGATCACAATGATTACCCAGTGGGAACCTTCTTTTGAGGATCAAGTTAAAGTTAATTATGATGTTACGTTCCATCATCATAACAATACAGTGACCTTGGGAGTTATTATCAGAAATAATATGGGATTTGTATTGGGTTTGTGTTCTTACCCGATCAATAATGCTCAAGATTCGACAACAGTTGAAGTGCTTGCATGCCTCTAATGGAGCGGCAATTTCATCATCGAATGGGACTTAAGGAATGTTATAAAAAAAAAGCAAAAACAAGAAAACGATCTATAAATCATTAGGGGTATCGTAAAAGAAATATTAACCAAATCAAGGAATTTTGAAAAGATTTAGTTCCAGTAAAAGCCAATGGAGCGGCGCATGCGCTAGCTGCTTGGGGGAAGAGGAAGAGCTGCACCTGTTTTTGGGTTGAAGAAACACCATTAGAGAATGAGGCCATTATAACCAGAGAATAAAGGAAAACTTATTAAAAAAATGTTTATTGTGTGAGAAGGCTGAGTTTGGAGAAGGGAAAGAGACACCAGAAATCCGAGGAACTCAAAAATGGATGGATTGAAGAGGTAAAGATATTATGCATGTAGCGGCCCAATTTTGTCAGGCCCAGACAAAACAAAACAAAAACTAAAAACAAATAAAAGTCTAGTCCATATACAATCCCAAAGCCGACTATCCTAAACCTAAATTGAAATAAGAAACCCCCCATCCGTTTAGCCACCGCCTCTACCTAGTCAGCAGGCACAACCCTCAAAATTATCTGTGCCCCTAGGATTGCCCTTTACCAATTTCACCGAAATGGCAAAGGGTGTATCTCCCTATCGCTTCTGACCGAAAGCTTCCTCACCGCCACAATACAAAAACCTAAAACAGAAACAGGAATAGAAGTAGAAAATCAAAAAAGAAAAGAAAAGAAAAGATATTGTGTAATATATTTGGCTATAAATGTCGAATCCTATGTTGTAATTTGGACATACAAGAAATCAAATACAAAAAAAAAGTGAAAAGAAACGATAGCCTGTTTTATTTTTATTTTAATTTTATTTTTCAAAGAAAACATAAAAAAAGGAAAAAGGTTTAATCTTTTACCTGCGACGCCTTACCTTCCGCCGTTGTGGGAGGCTTTCTTCGACCTGAAATTCCTCTGAACCCACTAGGGTTCCATTGAGAGCCTCGTCGGAAAGGTAGAAACCAACAGGTTTTCACCCTTTTTTTTGAGTTTTGGCTTGATATTTTAGGGTTTTAACCCCAGATCGGCATTCTATGTGAAAAAATGGATCAATGGGAATACTTTTTGAACTTTCGGCTACCGAAGGCGATAGTCGCGATTGCCAATGATCGGTGGCAATGATGGAGCTACAATAGCCCGAGGCCAGATGAGAGGAAACTTTAGAGAAAAGAATAAATTTTAAAAAAACTAATGCAAATAAATTTTTTAACATTCTTTTTACTTATATAACCCCTTCAAAACTGCATCGTTTTGGGCTTGGCTTCAAACGCCTAAAATGATGTCGTTTCAAAGCCGACCTAAATAATCTGACCCGAATTCCCTAGGATCCTCGTGTTTTCACATAGAGAGGCTAATTTCCATTTTGGTCCTTCCTCTTTTTTCGTTCTTTTTAAATTTGTCATATTCTTTTTTCATTTGTTTTAATTTTCACTCCATAATTTTAATTTCTTTGCAAATCAGTTTCTTGACACACTATTGACCATCAAGAGAATGTCACGTATACTGGGTTGGGGAAAGTAACACCCTGAGTCCCTGTATTTTTATTTTGTTTTGATTAAATCCTTTGTTTGCCTTTTTTTTGTTTCTTTAATTTTTCCTTAGAATTTCTTTTAGCTTTCAATTTAGTCCTTTGCCTACTTTTTATTATTTTTTATTTTATTATTTTATTTTATTATTTCAAGCACTTTTATTTTATGATTATTTATATTTTGCCCTCTCTAAATTATGCAATTTTATTTACATCCTTGAGTAGTTATTTTTTATTTTGTCATTAGATATGACTATTATTGCTATTATTATTATCATGTTATGGTCTTTAATATTTTACCCACATTACATTTACTACAATCATTTTATTCTTTTATTATTATTTTATTATAATGTTATTTCATTTGTACTTATGTAGCTATTTTATTTTTTTGCCATTATTTTATTGTATATTATGCTTACATACACTTGTTCATTTGGTACCAAACTTAAACAAACTAATCACACATCACATTAAATGTTATATTCGCTTTTACCCGATGAATCGAAAATAATTAGAATCGAGATGATGTTCTTTAATTAGGGGATTCAAAAAATTGTGCCCTAAATTATGGGGTGAGGCTTTCTCCTTGAACCAAAATAATCGAACATCCTTTTAAAATTTAAGACACATAGGGCTTAGGTAATAATTAAATGGTTATTATTATTGTTTTTAAGAATTCAATACTTCATGCCTTAACTTATGGGACATGATCTTTTCTTCTCGATTAACTTGAAATAAGAAGGCATTTTCCATAAAATTTAATTTAGTTAGTGATATTTTAATCAAATAACATCATGCAAAAAAATGGGATAGTACTTTAAATATTCTTTGAATTCTCAATTCTCGACACTAAGGCATCAAGTAATCAACTAGATACCAATTTTGGGTGTTATGAGGGTGCTAATCCTTCCTCGTATGTAACCGACTCCCGAACCTATTTCCTGGATTTTGTAGACCAAAAATCATCATTTTAGCAAATCTAACATTTTATTAAAGTGACCAAGTTTTAAGGTGATCTAATCAAACCTAATTAAATAAGATTGGTGGTGACTCCATTTTCACATTTTCAAATAAAAAGTTGAGCAAAAAAAAGGTTTCGATAGCTTGGCGACTCTACCGGGGACAAAATAAGAGAGTCAAGTTGCGAGTTGATTAATTTTTGGTCTTTTTATCGAAAATTGATAATTCAGTTTAAGTTGATGATCCCCTCCTTGTGTTTCATCCTTCATGTTTTATTTTAGTATTAATAATCTCTTTGTTATCTCAGGTTACATAATGATTTAACATGTCCGCTTTATTGGTTCGAGTTTGTCTTAGTATATTTTCACATATATTGCATGGCATAATAGTTCCATTCTACCCTTCTTAAGTGGGAGTGAGAAGCTATTCCTTCGGGAGGTCTTCACCTTCGCATAGGATAGTTGACTGCTTTCGGGATACATCTATACCTATGTCTTCGTGAAGTTTTCACCTATGCACAGACATAGGGAAATGTATTCCTCTGAACTGAACTTAATCCGTATGAGCCTATAATGGGTGAGGATTGAGGAATCTGCAAGTTCGGGTACCTTTACTTTAGAACCCAACCGTATGTAATGAACCCTAAGAGCCAGCCTTAGGAAGGATCATGTCAAACCTTTAGCGGCCATCCGAATAGATGCTCTATTTATTATTTTTTTGCTTTGTATTCTAGTTTTATATAAAATGTACTAACTTGTTTCATTTTGTTTTGTTTGTAATTGCATTGCATTTTCATCTTACAAAAAGGGTGTTGATTCATGTTCAGTTGCTAAATAGAGAGCTTGTCATGGAAAAAGGGTTTCTTGATACAGTAGTAGACAACGTGGCCGTGCAAATATGGTCTGAGAAAAGGTAACAAGAGAAAGGTGACAGTTTGTGAGAGTGGCAGGTTAAAGATATGGACAACGTTATGAGCAAAGCTTTGGCCTAAGTACGAGAAGTGGTTGACCACTTGCAGAACCAATCGTTCTAAGCTTGAAATATGAATCTGAGTCAGATCGAGGCCGAGAATTAGCTTGACCTTTTGGGAAAGTTAAGGTTTTGAGTGTTAAAGTAAGGCTGTATACGTATCCATTTTATGTAAAGAAACTTGTTTTCTAGTAAAGTTGTTCTAATGGAGTTGAACTAGAATCAACGCCTTTTTGCATGCATCTTTGCCATTCATTAACAATACATTTCATTACATGTAATAAATTTCATGAAATCCAAAAGTGCGTCGAGTTTAGAACTCTAGTACAGAGCCTGATGGACAACGAAGAAACTAAATTTTGACATCGCTTCAAATGCCATGGGTAACTAAATTGGGATAGTCCTGGTATTCCCAAATGGAGATAATTATCCTTTCACCTGTAAACTCGATTTTAATTGTACAAATAACATGGCAAAATATGAAACATGTATCATGCGCATCCGCACGACTATAGAACGCAAGATGAAAATACTAGAAGTATATAGTGACTCTGCACTAGTAATCTATCAACTCAGAGGTGAATGGGAAATGAAAGGTTCCAAGCTAATTGATTATCGAAAGTTGGTCTTCGAGTTAATTAAGGAGTTGGATGACACACATTCTGTTACCTCCCGCGAGATAAAAATTAGATGGCTGATACCTTGGCTACCTTAGCCTCCATTGTCAAAGTGAACAAACAAGACGACGTAAAACCTATCTAGATGAAATTTATGAAATCCCAGCCCATTATTAAAACATTGAAGAAGAAGAAAAGGATGGTCACCCTTAGTATAATAACATATAACAATATGTAAAGAACCATGAATATCTTGAATAGGTAACCGAGAATGATAAAAGGACTTTAAGAAGATTGGCTAATGAATACGTCCTAGAGAGGGAGATCCTATACAAAAGAAGAAATGCCCAAGTGTTACTAAGGTGTGTAGATACTACTGAGGCCAAGAAAATCCTAGAAGAAGTCCATAAGGGTGCTTGTGAATATTATTGGTCCACTATGGAAGGAGATTGTATCAATTATACTACGAGATGTCATAAGTGTCAAATTTATGGAGACAAAATTCATGTCCCACATTCACCTCTTTATGTTATGACTTCTTTATGGATTTTCTTTATGTAGGGCATGGATGTCATTGGTCGATTTCTCCAAAAGCTTTCAATGGGCATCGATTCATCTTTTTTTCATCGATTACTTCACCAAATGGGTAGAAGTCGTTTCTTATGCCAATGTCACAAAATCAGCAATTAACAAATTCTTAAAGAATGAGATCATATATCAATATGGAATACCAAAAAGGACAATATCTGACAATACATTAAATTTGAACAACACCATGATAGCAAAGGTCTGTATTCAATTCAAGATGAAACATCGCAACTTATCACTATATTGCCAAAAATGAATGGTGTAGTGGAGGTAGCCAATAAGAACATTAAAAAGATCGTAGGGAAAATGATAAAGACTTATTAAGATTGACATGAGAAGTTACCATTTGTCCTCTATACTTATCGATCTTCTGTTGGTACCTCTACCAGGACAACACTTTTCTCATTGGTTTATGAAATGGAGGCTGTCTTGCCCATTGAAATCAAAATTCCTTCTTTTCAGGTTTTATCAGGGTTGAAGTTAGATGCAGCAGTATAGATCCAACCTCAATATGATCAATTGAACTTGATAGAAAAGAAAAGGCTAAAAGTGATCTGTCATGATCACATGTACCAAAAATGAATGATGCGAGGTTATGACAAAAGGTCCGCCCTAGAGAATTCCATTAGGGGATCTTGGTGTTGAAAAAGATCCTTCCCATGTAAAAGGATTTTAGAGGAAAATAGATGTCGAATTGGGAAGGACCTTATGTGGTAAAAAAGGTCTTTTCTAGAGAAGAATTGATTTTGACCGAGATGGATGGCAGATATTTGCCCAACCCTGTAAATTCAGATTCAGTCAAGCGGTATTTTACCTAAAAAAAAGAGAGAGGCCAAGACGAAAACCTGAAAAGAGTGTCTTAAGACTAAAAGAGTTTTGAGTTGAAACCTCAAAAAGGGCGGCTCAAATTTTAACCAAAGAATGGGCATGTAATAATCACTTCCCTTCAAGGTAACAAGGAAGAGAAACTTCACATCTTGGGACGTCAAAAAAATACTCTAGATCTTCTTAACACATATCACGCTCAAAATGGTCTTCAACAAGTTTACTAGGAGAAGCTTATACTATGATATCTAGGGTACCTAATTTCATGTTACTCATTTTGTTTTTAGCAATGTTTGCTCATTTGATTAATCTTTTCATTAAGGGTTTTGCTCCTAATAAATTTCAGTCTTATCCTTTTTTTACAACCTTGTTCAAGCAATTTTGTATTGAAATAACGGTTAGTAGACTAACAATGTCAAAGTATAAAAGGATTTTTTCATATCACTCTGAAATTTTCTACATAGTACAGGGACCTGGAACAATACCACTAGTTAGAACTAACCAAATTTAAAGGTTGGAATTATCTTAGAACTAATAATCTAAATTATGATTACCTTTTCGAGTTTTCTGTTAAAGATATCATATCTGATTAAAAAGGGATGGTAACATATCAATGATAAAACCTTAACAAATAACGAGTAATGTCAACTTAAGCATTAAAAAAGGGATCATTCTCAAAAATGACATTCTGCATCCTTACAAATATCATTCATATACATCTAGTTAGAAATATTTGATTCATTCTGATCATAACATCGTAATTGTTTGGCATAAAATATAGGCCTATAAAATGGATTTTACAAGTCCTATTTCCTAGAGAATTATGTAATAGATTAGTGAAACCATAAATTTTATACCCCTAAAGTTACAGTAGAGCAGATTGAAGCTACAAATCCTATACCCCTGAAGTTGCAGTGGGTCAGATTGAATTTACTATAATGAATATTATCTCCCTGAAGTTATAGTAGAGCAGATTGAAGCTACAAATCTTATACCCCTAAAGTTGTAGTGGGTCGAATTGAATCTACCATAGTGAATCCTATCTCCCTGAAGTTGCATAGAGCAAATTGAAGCTACAAATCCTATACCCCTGAAGTTACAGTGGATCAGATTAAATTTACCATAACGAATCTTATCTCTCTAAAGTTGCAATAGAACAGATTGAAATAGTTATAGTGGATCGGATTAAATTTACCATAACAAATCTTATCTCCCTAAAGTTGCAGTGGAGCAAATTAAAGCTACAAATCTTATACCCCTAAAGTTACAGTGGTTTGGATTAAGTTTACCATAGCGAATCTTATCTCCCTAAAGTTGAAGTGGAGCAGATTGAAACTACGAATCTTATAGCTTTGAAGTTGCAGTGGGTCAAATTGAAGTTATCATAGCTAATCTTATCTCTTTGAAGTTGCAGTGGAGTATATTAATGATACAAATCCTGTACCCCTAAAGATGCAGTGGGTCAGATTAAATCTATCATAGCGAACCTTATCTATCTGAAATTATAGTAGAGCAGATTGAAGCTAAAAATCCTATACCCTTGAAGTTGCAGTGGGTTGGATTAAAGTTACCATAGTGAATCTTATCTCCCTAAAGTTGCAGTGAAACAGATGAAGCTACAAATCTTATACCCTTAAAGTTGCAGTGGATCGGATTGAATCTACTATAACGAATCTTATCTCCCTGAAGTTATAGTGGAGCAGATTAAAGCTACAAATCCTATACCTCTGAAGTTGCAGTGGGTTGGATTGAATCTAGCATAACGAATCTTATCTCCCTGAAGTTATAGTAGAGCAGATTAAAGCCACAAATCCTATACCCCTAAAGTTGTAGTGGGTCAAATTTAAGTTACCATAGCGAATTTTATCTCTCTGAAGTTGCAATGGAGCAAGATGAAGCTACAAATCTTATCTCTTTAAAGTTGCAATGGAGTAAGATGAAACTATAACACTAAATCCTACCTTCCTAAAGTTATAGCAAATTAGATATAGTGGAGTAGAGTAACCAATGGATTGAAAGAATAAGCTACTTGAAAAAGAGGAGCACCAAATAAGTCGAGATTTGACAGGACCAGACAAAATTGGTCCTCTTTAAAGTCTTTGCTCCATTCCCGTTACATGGCAAGGAGCAAAAAGGGGCAGTTGTAGTGGTCCAATTTTGTCCGGCCAGACAAAACAAAACAAAAACAAATAAACAACAAAAACAAATAAAAGTCTAGGCCATTTACAAGTCCAAAGCCCACTATCCTAAACCTAAACTAAAAAATAAAAAATCGTAATCCCTTTAGCTGCTGCCTCTACCACGTCAGTAGGTACACCCCCAAAGTTGTCTTCGCCCCTAGGACTGCCTTCTACCAATTTCTCTGAAATGACAAAAGGCGCATCTCTCGATCGCTATTAACCGAAAGCTTCCTCACCGCCACCATACAAAGGCTTGAAACAAAAACAAGAACAAAAGCAGAGAAGCAGAAAAGAAAAGAAAAAAACTATTGTGTAATATATCTGGCTATAAAAACCAAAAACTATGTTGTAATTTGGACATACAAGAAATCAAATACAAAAAAAAGTTAAAAGAAAAGATAGTCTGTTTTATTTTTATTTTTCAAAGAAAGCATAAAAAATACGGTTTAATCTTTTACTTGCGACGCCTTGTCTTCCGCCGTTGTAGGAAGCTTTCTCCGACTAGAAAGGCTTCTGAACCCACTAGGGTTCTATAACAGCCCGATTGTGACCCAAATTGGAACAGTGGTTTCGGGACCACAAATCTGAATTAGAAAAATATTTTAATATTATTTTCTGTGTTTATTATGTGTGAATTTGATTGTGTGAAATTTTCGTGTTTTAATTTCATCGTTTAAGTGTCCGATTTAATAAAATGGTTTAAACGCGTAAAATAAAAATTTAAGGGTTAAATCTAAAAGCACCTAAATGTTGTTGTCTTTTTAAATGGGAGGATTTATGATGCAATAAGACCAAAAGTTAGATAGTGGTGGCATTTGACAAGAGTAACCTTAATATATATGTTAGACATAATTATTAGTAAAAGCTTAATATAGTAATAAGGTAAATATTAAATTTATACTAAAAATAAGTTATGAAAAGATGAATATGTTCATCTTTGTTAGCCGAATATTGAAAAGGAAGGAACCATACATGGCTTTTTAAGTTTCGGCACTTCTTTAGCTTGGTTAAGTTATGTTTTGATTTCGATTTTTGATGATTTTTACGTTTTTGTAATCATTGCTTCGTGCTCTATTTAGCCCATGCTTTAATTTTAGAATTTGAAGGTGATTTTGAGATATGCCATTGATGAATACTTGAGCTTTATGATAGTTAATGATGAAATATGAAAGATATGTGATAGATTATAATGTTTGTTTTTGAATTTTTGATGAATTTGATTATTTTGGATTAATTTGTAAGAAAATATTAAATTGAGGGACTAGAATGTGAAATAAATGACATGCAAGGACCTATTTGAGTCTAGGGAATATTCGGCCAAACTACATTGTGATTAATTTGGAATATTTTGTGTTTTGTGAAATTTGGAGTAAATTGTAAAAATGTTAAATATCATGGGAAAAATGGTAAATTACCCATTTATGTGTTCTCGGATGGAATTGAATGAAATTATGTTTGAATGAGTTAAATTTGAGTGTGTATAGATCAAGAATTAAAGAAATCGGACTTGGATCGGGGGAAAAATAAAGTCGTCGATTAATCGTTCCGTTCCGGTTTATCGCTATTCGAGGTAAGTTTATAAGCAATTAGATGTTAAAATTTCTGAATAAATGTTAATTATATATATGCTAAAATGAAATATGCAAATATATATATATAGCTGAATGCGTTTTAGTTCGAAAAGTAGAAATAGATGTAAATGCGATTTATCGATATTTAGCACTAAGTGTGCGAGTATGGAATAGCTACGGCTATATGAACGGCACTAAGTGTGCGAAATTAAAATAATGATGTTGGATAACGGGCACTAAGTGTGCAAAATTAAAATGATGATGTTGAATAACGGGCACTAAGTGTGCGATACCGAGAGCAACTTGTTTAGATGAGAAAGAGCACTAATTGTGCAACTTCATTATGACCTCGATCAATTATTTAGTACATGATAGTACAAGTATACAATGAATGAATAATACTTGATATCAAGGTAAGTTGGTTATTTCAATTGTGATGAGAAAAAATTTACACGAGGTAAATAAAAGTATATGAGTATATGAAAGTTTATATTCGGACAAATGGCAAATATATGTGATATTATAATTATGTTTTATATGCATTTATTTATGAAACAGTACATTTGGTAAAGAGTGGGTATATGAATTGAATATGGAATAACTATGTTATTATTTAAAGACCTATTCGGCCAAGCTGAAATTAGTTCATAGTTACATATTTGATATTTAAGTTTTGCAAGCTCGAATATGTATATATATACGAATATGATTGCATTATTTGATTTTGTTATTGAATTATTAATGTCATTAAATTGTACAATTGCTTATGACTTACTAAGCTGTGGTAGCTTATTTTATATATGTGTTTTTCTTTTGGTTTTATAGATTTTGGAAGCTAGTTACGGGTTCGGGGATCGTCAACATAGTTAATCACACTATCGTCCGTTCATCGGTAATTATAGAAGTTAAATATAAAATCTATGGCATGTATAGGCTATACTCCCCTTTTGAATATATTTTGAACGAAGTGTGTATATATATATAATAGGCCATGCGAAAATGGCTTGTTTATTTTGACATGAATGGTTTCATGCTTTGAATATTATTATGGTTGATGTTTTGGCTATGTTTATAGATGGTTAAGACTAATATAAATGATATTATGCTTTGGGAGATTTTCAATTTTGATGATTATGCATATTGGTTGTGATAGACAAGTAAAGATGATTGATATGATACGATGTAAGTATAAGTTACAATTGAATTCATGGATGGAAATATTTTAGTTTTTGGCAATTGAGATTGAATTTGAATTATCATATACTATGTGAAAATGGTATATTGATTTACTATGAAAATTGAATGGTTGAAATTGGTAATTTGCATAATGAACATTGTTTATGGACTTGGACTTGTAAACGACCTTTGATACAATTGAGGGATAAATATTATATAGTAAATATATATAGAATCGACCTTGGTATGTTGTGCATGGAATTGTTTGAGTATTGATGTATTTGACATTAGTTAAAGTATAAGTATTTAAGCTTAATTGTATTCGCTAAAGCTTGAGAAATTGACCGTATGAATAGTAATTATAATTATTTGATGAATAAATATTTGTATGCAATTTGATAGGTAGTTTTGATTGTTTGAATAATAATAAGTGAATATACTATAAAATTATACAAATGCTTATGGCATATTCGGTCCAAAGTTTATAATCGCTTGTATTTAAATGTGAGTTTTATATACACATTTGAGTCATTGTTGTTTGTAATTGATTTGTTAGTCGAGTAGGCAAAATGAGTATGACCTAAAGTGGTGTTTGAAATAATTTTCATAATTTTTAATTATGAGTTATGTGTTTATGAATATGTTCGATGCATGATATGAAATGACTCGTAATAAGTTGATATTACCTTATTCCGGTGACGGACTCGGGTTTGGGGTGTTACAGGTTCCGTTGAGAGCCTCGTTAGAAAGGTAGAAGCCAAAAGGTTTCAAACCCTTTTATCGAGTTTTGGCTTCATTTTTGAGGGTTTTAACCCCAAATCGGCATTTTACGTGAAAAAGGGGATCAATGGGGGCATTTTTTGAACTTCAGACCACCAGAGGCGACAATCACTGTTGGCAATGATCAGCGACCACGGTGGAGCTACGACGGCCCCAGGCGGGATGAGGGGAAGCTTCAGAGAAAAAGAAGAAAAGAATTTTAAAAAAACGGATGCAAATTATTTTTTTTAACATTTTTAACTTATATAACCCCTTCAAAACGACATCGTTTTGGGCTTTGCTTCAGACGCCTAAAACAGCGTCGTTTCAAAGTTGACCCAAATAATTCGACCCGACTCCCCTAGGATCTGTGTGTTTTCGCATAGAGGGGATAATTTCCATTTTGGTCCTTCCTCGTTTTTCGCTCCTTTTTAATTTCATCCTATTCCTTTTTCATTTTTTTTAATTTTCACTCCATAATTTTAATTGCTTTGCAAATCAGTCTCTTGACTCACTGTTGACCATCAAGGGAATGACACGTATGCTAGGTTAGGGAAAATAACACTTTGAGTCCTTTTACTTTTTATTTTGTTTTGATTTAATCCTTTGTTTGCTTTTTTTTTTTTTAGTTTTTGCTTAGAATTTCTTTTAGCTTTCAATTTAGTCATTTGCCTTTTTTTTACCCCTTTCTAAATTATGCAATTTTATTTACATCATTGAGTAGTTATTTTTATTTTATTTTTATTTTGTCATTAGATATGATTATTATTACCATTATTATCATATTATAGTCATTTACTATTTTACCCTCATTACATTTACTACAATCATTTTTTTATTTCATTATAATGTTATTTCATTTGTACCTATGTAGCTATTCTTTTTTTGCCAAAAGTGTTCATTTGGTACCAAACTCAAATAAATTAATAGCACATCACATTAAATGTTATTTTCGCTTTTACCCGATGCATAGGAAATAATTAGAACCAAGATGATGTTCTTTAATTAGGGGATTTGAGAAATTGTACCCTAACTTATGGGGTACGATTTTCTCCTTGAACTGAAATAATCAAACATCCCTTTAAAATTCGGGACACATAGGGCTTAAGTAATAATTAAATGGTGATTATTCTTGTTTTTGAGACCTCGTGCCCTAACTTAAGGGACATGATCTTTTCTTCTTGATTAACTTTAAATAAGAAGACATTTTCCATGAAATTTAATTTAGTTAGCGATATTTTAATCAAATAGCATCATGCAAAAAAAAAGGAGATCGTACTTTAAATTTTCTTTGAATTCTCAATTCTCGACACTAAGGCATCAAGTAATCAACTAGGTACCAATTTTGGGCGTTATGAGGGTGCTAATCCTTCCTCGTACATAACTGACTCTCGAACCCATTTCTTGGATTTTGTAAACCAAAAATCATCGTTTTAGCAAATCTAATATTTTATTAAAGTGACCAAGTTTTGAGGTGATCCAATCACTCCTAGGAGTGTGCAAAATTCGGGTAAAACCAAAAAAATTCGGTTAACCGACCGAATTCGGTTAATCGGTAGGTTAACCGATTTTTTCAGTTGGGGGTCGGTTAATTATTTTTTGATTTTTCGATTCACGGTTAATTCGGTTCGAAACCGGTCGGTTAACCGAATTTTTTCGGTTTAACCGAAAATATTAATAAATAAAATTATAATATATAAATAGGCCCAATATTCACCTAAACCCAATCCAAACCCAAGTATTCAATCCAACCTAATTACCCAACCCAACCCAATCATAAAAATTACAAATAATTTAATAAGTAAAAATAAAAATCTAAAACTAAAACTAAAGTATAAAAGTTTAAAAATAATTTAATTATGTATGATTCAATTAGGTTAATTCGGTTAATTCGGGTAATTTGGGTAATTCGGTTAATTCGGGTAATTCAGTTAATTTGGTTAATTCGGCTAATTTTTAACCAAAAATAAAAAACATATAATTTTCAGTTAATTCGGTTAACCCATCGAATTAACCAAAAAAATTTCAGTTCGGTTAATTTTTTTGAAAAAATTTTGATTCGGTTAACGATTAAAAATTTTGAAAGGTTGGTTAATTCGGTTAATGCTATTTCGGGTCGGTTAGCCGGCCGGTTAACCAAATGAGCACCCCTAATCACTCCTAATGAAAAAGAACTGATGGCAACTCTATTTTCGCCTTTTAAAATAAAAAGTCGAGCCCAAAATTTTTTTTTCAATAATATAGATTTAATCTGGATACTAAAGTCCATCAGGAGAGAAAAGTACGGGGACACAAAAAATTGAAGGGGGAACATTATTTAGGGTTATGGTTTTTTTTTTCCTTTTCTACTTTTCTTTTGGTTTTTAGTGTGACATTGGAATGTGACAAACCAGGGTAGTGCCCATGGTTTTATGGTTCTCAATTTTCTTTTGTTGCTTTATTTTTTCCAATTTTCTAGGAAGTGTTTCTTCATTTTCAATATAAGTGGTTGGCTTTTAATTAAAAAAATATTTTTTTTATAAAAGATGATTCTATAAATGAATTTACATTTAATAAAAATATTAATAGCATTTATTTTATTTTATTTTATTTTAAATTCATCTATGGCAATCCCAAAAGTGCTAATTATTACCAACAAGTGGCTTTTTCCTAAATATTTGGATTTTAGAGTCAAAAAAAAAGAAAGTAAAACAATGAATAAAAATTCACAATTTTGGGGCTTTTCTTAAAAGCCAATAAATTTTAATTGGAATTAAAAGATTTTTTAATTAATTGATTTATCACATTAGGATATTTTACATTATTGAATGAGCCCATGCAAAAATAATTAGATGATGACAAAATTATTAAAGATTAAGATTTCTTATTTTTGTTGATGAGTGTATGAGTAGTTATGTGATTTTGACTAAATGATTGTTAAATCCTTGTGATTGAAATAAATGGGATAAAATGAATTTTTATTAGTACAATCTGATCTATTATAAAAAATTAATAAGTTTTACTTAAATATCATATTTGATCCGAACAAAACTAAATTCGGATTGTAAAATGAAAATACCTGTGATTATAAAAAATATTAATTATTATTTAATAAACCTTAATTCTAATATTATATTATTTTTTATAAGTAATTATAATGTTTTATTACCACAGTTATGACTAAATATATATATATTTATTAATTTTAATATTACTATTATAATAATTAATCTTGCGGCTACTAGCGGAAAGAATTTTATCGCACATCAACTATTTCTTGGCGTAGATCTCTGACTCAGCATTATCCTTAAAGCTGGATTCCTCTATCTTTCGTTGCGTGTGCAATGGTTGCAAAGTTGGGATATAATTATTTTGTGGATTAATATAAATTTCGCCATTAATACTGGTATATTTTTGTCAAAATAGTATTCTATTATTATCAATTTTTTTTTTCAAATTATTTTTTCTAATGGTTAAAAATGTTAACAGGGATAATGTGAAATTTTATATATGGAATATTTTTAATAAAATATAATTTATTACTTAGATAACCTAATAAGATAATTATATGTAAAAAATAATAAAATAAATAATGCATGAAATTTAAAAATAACTCTTAATTTTAAAAATAAATGTAATTATCTAAAGAAAACTTAACTCTATAAAAGAACCTCTCATAAATAAACATATGAAAAATTGAATCCTTTTCTTAAAAAATTTTAAAACCTTGAATCATTTTCTTTAAATTAAGAGTTATTTTTAATTTTATGTATTATTTATTTATTTTATTATTTTCACATGTAATTATCTTTTAGATTTTTAAAGTAATAAATTATATTTCATTAAAATATTCCACACATAAAATTTCATATCATCTCTGTTAACTTTTTAACGGTATTTTCATCAAATTTATTAGAAAATAATTAAAAAAAAGATTGGTGGCAAAAAAATTTTAAAAATATAATTAAAGCCATTTTGACAAAACAAAGAAATATTAATAACATGCCTAGTATTTTCATAATTTAACGCGGTTTCTAGGTTGACAAAATTTAGTTCACATTCCACGTGGCAAGACTGAAATCTAATTAAGACAAACTTGACCAAAAGAAGACGTAAATTAAAGCAAGACAACCTTAACTAATCGAGGCCCACCTTTAGTCATGCTGACAAAAATATTATATATATATATATATTTTTTGTTTAAACTGCAAGGAGTACTACATATAATTGAAAATTTCATACCCCACAACTTCATAAATCTTTGTAAGACCATGACACCCACCTTTACAATGCCCACCGTCATGAAACTGAGACAAAGATTAAATGTAGTTAAAAGATTTCATGTGCCAACGACCATTCCTGCGATTTTAGCATAACTTATTTGCTTTTATTCATTTATGACGACAATAATATTAAATATCACTATATCAGTAATGTTACGTACGCCCTTCTTCAGTGTTTTATTCTCTCTCTATATATAGCATCAAATTAGAATACCCCTCATAGCTCACTCCACAATTCTTGCAGTTTCACGAATCTTTGTCTCATATCCTATGGTTAGATTTCGGTTTATGTTATTTCAGTTTCCTAACAGTAACAACACCGACATCATTTATTGTTAGTAAGGACTTAGATTTTTTGTTAACGAATAAAGTTATGTTTTTTGTCTTTAATAAAACAGGGCCCGCAAGAGGTCATTATGTTTACTGATATGGCTGTGGAAGCTGCAAGGATGAGAGAGGAGACAAGGCGGATGAATGAGTTGCTAAGGTCTCTTCAGCTTGCGCTTCGTGAGAAAGCCAAGGAATACGAAATGCTTAAGAAGAAGAAGCAGAGCATGGTTGCTAAGGAATCCCCCAAGCTGAAACTGGTTGATGATTTCATGCTCTTCCTTGCTGCAATTGACAAAAACGATAGGGAGAATGCCCTGAATTTCGATGAAAAAGCAATGATGAATTCTATTCTCGCTATGATGAACGGTGGCAACAATGGCGAACTTGCTGCTGATGGCGGTAAAAAAGAAGCCTGAAATCAAATTTACAACTACTTTCATAGCTCCAGTATTCGGCTTTTTTGGATTGTAAGATTAAATAAACTCGGAACAATTATGGTTGCTGAAAAAGCCCAGGGCTTATGTTTTCAAGAATCTGTACTTGGTTATGTTTTTGTTCATTCTGTAACATTTTCAAGTTAATGTTTGCATGCTGCTGTTCCTAATGTTTCTTTGCTGCATGTTTCGTAAGGAAAAAAAAAAGCTAGATAAAAATAACATTCTGAAAAGAAAAAAGAATGCAGCAAATTGGGGGTAGATTAATATGTAAAGTGATTGCAGGCTTACAAAAGCGGTAAAAAGTCTTCAAATTAAAAAAATAATAAATAATTAAGCCACTATTTTTTTTCACTTAATTGGTAATTGAATTTTCAATATGCATAAAAAAAATCCTTAAACTTTTTTAAAGAAAGCAATTAAGCTTCTACTTTTTTTTTTTGGTACTCCTTTGACTGCTAACTTTAATAGTTAACCGTTAAAGTTAACTGCCCCTAATTTTTCCAGTTAAAGCAACCACACATTAATCATGGCATGACATGTAACAAAAAATATAAAATAAAAATCAATAAAAGTTATAAAATTGTAAAAAATTATAAAAATTGTAAAAATTTATAAAAAATTTTTGTAAAATCTTATATATTTTTTATAAACATATAGAAATATAGAAAAAAATAAAGTGTTATAAAGTCATAAGAAAATTATAAAATGTAAAGAAATATAAAATTAGTAAAAAAATATAAAAATTATCGTACCAAAAGAAGTATTTGTAATTTTTTATAACTTTTATTTATTTTTATTTTTATCATTTTTCGTCACATGTCACACTGTGTTGTGACATGTGATGACTTTAACAGGAAAAAAACTGAGGGTCGTTAACTTTAACGGTCAACGGTTAAAGTTAATGGTTACATGACCTTTTTGATACATTTTACAAAATTTTTTATATGTTTTACAATTTTTATAATTTTTTTTCTAATTTTTAAAAATTTTAAATATTTTATTAAAATTTAACATTTTTATAAATTTTATTGATTTTTTATTTTTTTTATAATTTTTTTACCACATGTCACGCTATGCTTGTGACACGGGGTGGCTTTAATTGAAAAAGATTAGGGGAAATTAACTTTAACTTTAACAGCTGTTAAAGTTAATGGTTAAATGGTCTTTTTTTTTAATGTATTTTGGCTGTTTAAGTACTCAATTGAGTGCAAACAAAAATGACTTAATTGCTTCTTTTTTTTGAAAAATTTAGAGGGCATTTTTTATGCAATTTTGCAATTCAAGTACCCAATTGAGTAAAAAAAAAAGTAGAGGCTTAATTGTTGTTTTTGAAAAAGTTTGAGGGTCTTTTTAATGCATTTTGAAAGTTCAAGTACCCAATTTAATGCAAAAAAAAATTAATTGGTTTTTTTTTTTAAAGTTTAAGTGTTTTTTACATGCTTAAGCCTTGTAATTGCTTTACTTACCATAGTGTATATAATTTACACTAGAGGGATTTCCACTAATAATCTTGTTGTGCTTTGATTTTCCTGTTGAATTATTTCGGGTCGCTTTATTGTTGTGCTAAGATATATATCCTATTATTTAAATTTTTGATTGAGTTAGTAGTACGAGTTAACTGCGCACCAACTCGATTAAAAAATTATGAGAATGCCCTTTGTAATTAAAATAAATAATATTATGTGGGTGTATTTTAATCTTTTCACTTTAAAATAATATGCATATGATAGATTTCAAACACACGCCAATTATATCAATAAAATTTTAATTTAGCACTCAATTAAAGCTTTACTTTGATATTTTTATACATTCTAATTTTATTATGCACACTCTATTACCTCCATCAGTTTTATATATATATATATATATATATATATATATATATATATATATATATATAATAATGTATTTGATTGAGTTGGTGTCATAAGTTAACTCGACACCAACTCAAAATTAATGACAATACTTTGATACACAATTTATTCTATTTTAATATATAACATATATATTTCATGTATTATTATTAATTGGTTTCAAACCATAAGTTTTATTATTTATTATATGTTATTAAAACACACATTTGTATTCTAAATTTGTGATTTTCACACGCATATGCATGTGATAGGATTTCTAGTATTATTTATGGTTTTAGAGAGAAGTCATAAATCTTTCACCAATAAAAGGAATAACTTTTTATTGGTTGGTGTAAACCATGACAGGTGTTAGACTATCGAGACTTACTTGAAAATATAAATTAGATTCCTCTTTATTGGTTAGTGTAAACCATGACACGTGTTAGGTTATCGAGATCTACTTGAAAATATAAATTAGTAGATAGCAACAAATAGGATTGTATCTATAGAAATCGATAATAATTTTATTTCTCAAATAAAAACAAGTAAATATAAAAGGGGTTCCAAAAATAAAATTAAAATTAAAATTAAAAACTTATAAAAGAAAGCAAAAAATTAAAAGTTTGGAAAATCAAAGGAGAAAAGTTTCGCCAAAGGTAAAATCTTCTTTTGATTGATAAGTTCAATCATCGATACAAGGATATCTTTAATGCTTTTGTAACTATCCAGTTTCTAGTGGTGTCGAAAAAGATGGTTTTGAGACCTCGTTTTCATAAACCGAGCTCATAAAGATTTAATAGAGATATTTACAAGGTTATCATATATATGAATTGAAATTTGGTTAAGTTATTTAACCGAAATTGTGAGTAATTATGGCTCAGTGACTAAATTGTAAAAATTTAATTGCTATAGATTTTTAATTAGATTAAGGCTTGAGGACTTAAATAGCAATTAATCAAAGGTTTAAAATAGAAATTATATCATGTTAAAATGTTTTTTTAGTGGACGGTATGATTAAGAGACCATTAACTTAATTAAAATAAGGTTTGTTTAATTAAATTAAGGTTAACTAAGCTAATTTAAAATTTAATCCTAGTATAAAAATGGAATTTCGGTGGAAAGAAAGAGAAGTTCATCTTCACCAATTGATTCCAAGTGACAGAATGGTGCTTAATGCCATTGTTAGGTTTTTCCAAGCTTTTGGCCCTAATTTCAAGTAAGTTGCTAGCCATTTTTCTTTTATTTTTATGGAATTTGAATCATGAGAGTTTGATCTAGCTAACTCATGTACTAATTTGTAAAACTGTTAAAGTTTTAGAAAGTTGTCATGGTTGAGAATTGAATGGTTTAGGTGTTAAATTGTTAGAAATTAAGCTTAGTATATAAAAAGGACTAAATTGTAAAGCTTAATTGTTAATTTTGTACATTAGGGACCAAATTAAACAAAATGCAAAACTATCATTAATTTTTGGTAGAGATAGAAAATAGAAGGTCCCTAATGAGTTTTGGTGAAATCAAATTTTAATCTGAGGCCTTGAATTGGAAGTTATGCTTGTCCCGCTTTTAAGGACTAAATTATCAATTTTTACATAAATTGATAATTGCTTGTGAATTGGTTGGAATTTGATAGTATGTTATTTTTTATGACTATTCCTAGCTAACATTGACGCAGAACTACCGAGAGGAAAAGGAAAAACGAAAATGGTAGATGAGTAGCTAAAAATTCTAGTTTGTACATTTATAATTTAAAGTCATATAAATTGCTTGAATTTTCATGCTACATGCATACGGTAGTATCAAGGTAAGTATATAGTAATAATATAACTATTGTATTAAGCTTGAATGTGAATTCTCAGAATAAAAGGCTAAAATGAATAAAATGTAAAATAGCAGGAATTGTTCTAAATATGTCATATGCTATGGAAATTGTGTAAAAATGTATGGAATAATATGGGATGCGTGTGATGTATTGTTGAATTGAGTTTTAATAGTGGAAATGATTGACAAAGGATATGTGTACTAAATTGTAAAAAGGAATTGAATATTGGTACCCTATTAACTAGTCGACTGAGTAAAATATAGTGGGCATGTCATAGGATTGATTTGTGTACGGGTTATTCACTTACGCGCCAAGACGTACCTCGTGTGCCAGGATGCACTTCGTGTGCCAGAATGCACATTATGTGCCAGTTATTTTACTTCGATTTAATTAATAATGCACTTTGGTATGTTGGTTGGACGATCATGTATCCGTCCAAGTCAGGTTAATAGGGTTGTAAAATGTAACTTGGTGAATGATATGAATGTGTATAAATTGATACCATTGAATGAATTGTACTTAAATGCGAAAGAAATGTTGAAATCACACAGCTGGGTATACAAATCAATTGAAATTGAGCTCTGAGGGCCAAAATGGATATGAATGAGTCAGTAGACTCTAAAAACTAATAAGTAATGTGATATTAAGAAGTGAATTATGTGTCATATAATGTAAGTGATTCATGGAAAATATTTATACTTGAATGCTTAATGTTGTAATTGGATTGGATTGAATAAACATTTGGTACATACTTAAGTATAAAGTTTGATGATGAAAAGTATGGCAACTAATTTGTAAGTTAGTAGGATGTTATGTGCATATAGACATACATGTTTGGAATTGAAATGTTTTGCTAATGCTTATGATATATGCTTTGAATTATAAATGTACTATTGAGCTCTATTGCTCAGCATACAGTTTGTTTTTCCCGTACGCAAGTTTAGGTAATTTTGAAGCTAGCATCTAGACGACTGTGACTAAAAAAAATTTGTAAAGTACCCTTTTGATTGTAAATGACATGTACCCTTTTGATTGTAAATGACATGTACTTAGGGTTTAAGTGATTTTATTTATTTTATGTTGTAGTTTTTGAAAGAAAAAACCTAACTAGAAAACGTGCCCTTAAGTTTTTCTATCACTGTTGAACTTAAGCCGTTCACATCTTTGGTTCCGTTTCAAAGCAAACATCGATGGTCGTCAAAGTGTCATAAACACCAAATTGACTAACTTTATCTTATCAACTAAAATTCATTAAAGAAAGTGTTAAATTGCGATTTAAGGTATAAATGGATATAAGATTTTAGGATTTAGTGTTTAGAGATTTAGAATTTTATAAAAAATATATTATTATTTTATTAGTTTTAAGGTTAAAATAGTCAAAAGAATTAATTTTATGCTTCTTGATGTATTATTATATTATTTCGCTCTTAAAAAATTTGGTGTGATATATTATTATTGGGTGCCTAAAAAGTGATTTAGTCATTTTAATCTAAGTTAAGCTCCCAAAATATTATATAACAATTTTATCTGAAAAGAAAAGTACTTTATATGACATAATGGCTATTTGACCCTCCAACTTTACCAAAAAAAAAACTATTAGCCCTTCATTTAATTTTTCACATTTTTTAACCCTTAAATTTGTATTTTTTTGTCAAATCACCCCAAACTAGATGAAATTTTTAAGTTTTTTTAACTCTGCTAATGTGGAATGCATGTGGATTATCACGTGGATGATACACCAGCATTTAATTAATTTTTAAAAATTTAAAAATTATAAAAATTTTATTTTTAAAAATTTAAAATTATTAAAATTATTGAAAAGTATAAAAATTATACAAAAATATTTTTAATTTTGTTTAATTTTTTAAAAAATACATATATTAAATGTTGACATGTCTTTCACATGTATGCCACATCAGCAAAGTTAATAAACACTAATTTTTTCATCCATTTCGAGGTGATTTGACCAAAAAAAAGCATGTTCAAGGGCTAAAAGAGATAAAAAAAATTAAATTGAGGGCTAAAATGACATTTTCTTGTAAAGCTGGAGTGCCAAAAATGTCATTATACCTTTAAAATACTTAAAGATGATACAAAATATGAAAAGGCAAAATGTCAAAACATTAATTATAATTTAAAAGAAGGGGTATTTTGTAATTTCATAATTGAGTTAGTGACTAGGTTAAAAGTAACACCAATAAAGTGCTCAAATATAGTATACTTGAAATTCTATCACATGCCATGCATGTGGAAACTACGTATTTAGAACATAGGGTGTGTGTTTAAAAATAATATAGTTTAAAAATAACATACAATAAATAATGAAACATATAGTTTATTGTTATTCCTTAAATTTTTTTGAATTCGCTTATTGGAAGAAAATAAGTTTCTTGAAAGTTGAATTGGATCCCCCTGAAAGAAATCTTGAAGTTAAAAAAACTACCTAATCGTCGAATCCTTGTTGCGAAGTCTATAAATTATACGCCCCTTGGTTGAATCATAAGCACTTACTTCACTTTGTTTTACTCTATCCCACGTTGGTAAAACTCTCCTGAAACATAACCTAAAATCATATCTTCATTATCTAAAAGAATCCAGAGTGGGAGTGATTTACTAATTAAACCTTCATGAATCCATTTTTTTGTTCTTTTATTCCAGGTAAAACTTCTTTGACGTGTCAACTATCGTAGGGTAGGAGGAGTTCTATTAGAAAACCCGTGCTTTTTTCTTTTTTCTTTTCACAAATGGAGAGTTTCAGATACAATTCGTATACCAGACAGATTACCATGAACTATTAATAATAATAACAACACATGCAATGTAACAGCCCGATTTTTTGACCCTATTCGGAACGGTGGTTTCGGGACCACGAATCCTAGTTAAAAAAATATTTTAAAATTATTTTTGGTGTTTATACTGTGTGAATTTGTGTTTGATAAATTTTCGTTCTGAAATTTTATCATTTGGGTGTCCGATTTAATAAAAGGATTTAATCGCGTAAAAGGTAAAGTTACTAACTATTTGTTAAAGTGCTAAATTGATTTGTTCTTTTAATGAGAAGTGTTTATGTTGCAATTATACCATGAAAAAAAGTGATGGACGGTTAAGGGCATATATTATATGGTTTTATAATTTAATTATAAAGGTTAAAATAGTAAATAGGTAAATAATATATTAATTAATAAAACCAAACAAAGTGGCCATGCATTTTGTCTTTGTTATTGCCGAAAAATTGAGAAAGAAAAGAACATTTTGAGCTTTTGTTCATTCGACCATTGGAAGACAAAAATTAGGTATGATCCTTGTTTGGTTTTTGATAATTTTTACGTTTTTGAGATCGTTGCTTCGAATACTACTCGACCCATGCTTGAATTTTTGAATTTGATGATGATTTTGTGTTTTACCATTGTTGAAAGCTTGTGATTTTTGTTGTTTGATACTAGAAAATAAAATATATAAATGGATAAACATATGTTGTATTTGAATTTTTGATGATTTTGAGTAATTAGGGCTAAATTGAAAAAATAATAAATTGAGGGACTAAAATGTGAAATAAATGAAAATCATGGACTTATATGAGCTTAGTGAATATTCGGCCAGCTATTGTGCAACAAAATTTTGTTTATTTTGTATTTTGTGAAATAGGGACTAATTCGTGAAAAATGTAAAATGTTAGAGGCAAAAGTGTAATTTGTCCATTTATGTATTTTGGATAAATTTGATTGAATATGTGATTAAATAAGTTTAAATTATACTAATTTAGATCAAGAAAAAAAGAAATCGAAATTGGATCAAGAGAAATCTAATGTTGTGGAATAGTCGTCCCGGTTCGTCTATCTTTGTCCGAGGTAAGTCTATAGGTAAATAAACGTTGTTAATTTGAATTGTATGTAAACTAAATATGCTGGTTTGAATTCTATTAATTTATAATTGTGATAGTCTAATATGATTTTGCATAGAAATAATATATTCTAATTTGATTCGATCAAATTAGGACGTCTGAAAGTCCTGTACGAACCAAAGGAAATTCGATAAGTATTTTTGAGTAAGACCCTGTGTGGGACAGTGGCATCAAATTGTAATTACGAATAAGACCCTATGAGGGACAGTGGCATCGTTACATGTTTACATGTAAGACCACGTGTGGGACGTTGGCATTGTACGATAAATATGATTATTCGAGCATCCTATTCAGTTTCGATTGGTTCAATGGGCATTATTTAGTTGTGATGGAATGTGAAATTGAGCTAAAAGGGTCAAATAAGTGTTAAATTCAATGTTAATGAAAATAAGGTAAGTTTAGTATTTGAAATAGTGATATAAATTATATATGGTATATAGAGAATAATATGTGTTTATATGAATGCTCATATTCGGCCAAATGATGTATTTTTGATATCGAAAGTGAGAGTTATGAGTGTTTATGAGTATATGTGTATTCGGCCAAGTGATGTTTAATTGCTAGTATATTTTTGTAATGCTATATGAATTCGTTACTATATTAAATGTATATGTGATTAAGGGTTGTTTGATTCGTCTTAGCTAAATTATATTATTAATGTCATTTAAATGATTTAATTGCTTATGACTTACTAAGCTATTCAAGCTTACTGTGTCTGTGTTCGTTCGTTGTTTTATAGATTTTTCGAAACAAGTTACAAGCTTGGGGGTCGTCAAAGTAATTAGTCACACTATCGATCGTTATTTTGGTATTTTCAAAAGTTGAACTTTACTCTTATGGAATGTATAGGCTAGTTTGTGTTTTGGGTTAGTTTTTGAATTTGTAAATAATAAGCCATGCGAAAATGGCTAGATATGATGCTTAAGTTTATGCAAATTTCGGTTATGGTATATATATATATATGTGTGTGATGTGTTTGGCATATTGTTAATGGTTATGAATTTGTGGTTGGTTCACGGTTTTTTTTATATTGATGCATATATGTGAACTGTGTTAATTTATCTTGTTAAAATGTTTTTAAGTAATTGAGTTTGGGATGTTGGATTATAATTAGATATGTTACGAATTAATATTAAATATATTTATCTGAGTTTGGTTTGACATGTTTAATGCATAGTAGATTTGTCTTCTATACTATATATATAATGATTATATCTTATGATATGTTTTTGCATGTAATTGAATAGTGTTTGATTTACATTTGAAAATGACTAGGATACGGTTTAGTAAGGTAGTAAATTAATAGAAAACATTTTTATGCATATGTGTATATATATTAGATTATGGAATTAAAAATGTGATCAACAATGATGTATGATAATTTAGAAAAATGGACTAGTAAAATTGGATAAGTTAATGTCCGTTTAGGTATATACATATGTGCATAATTGAATTATTATTATTGTTAATCTTCATTTGTGATTTTAGCTTAAGTTTTGGAAAATGACCAAATGAATGGTAACATGTTAATTTCTAAGGATGAGTAGTTTGGTGCATGTTTATTTTAGTCAAATAGAGTGACCTTATAGTGATGTGTGTTTTGATATTTAATGACATGTAATGTCTTTATTTAGTGTTAGTATTTATGCAAGAAATTTAATGAAATTGGCGATTTTAATATTTATGCAAGAAATTTAATGAAATTGGCGATTTTGTGTTGAGGTACTATATATATATATACAATGAATAATGCTAGTTAATAAACCATGTGTCTATGAAACTTGTCGCATATACTATTAATCAATATGTTTCGATATATGCTATACCAGATTGAAATATATGCATGATTATATTGAAATTTTAAAATTTTATGTGGTGATTAGTTAAATGTATGAAAGTTGTGTTTTGTCCGGTAATGCCTCGTAACCCCATTCCGGCGACGGATACGGGTTAGGGGTGTTACATGCAATACTTATGATATTAACATGAAACAAATTAAGATTAAATTGTGAGTAAACGAAATTTAAACATGTAAATACATCATATTAAAAATATTAAATATACTACAATTGTTTATCATATTCAAGTTCAAAAATGTTAGAAAATTTCAAAAATTTCAGAATAAGTTCACCACATAACTTATCTTTTTAAGTTTGAAAGTCCTTCTCTTGCTTATTACCCCATTTAAATCCCACATATTTCTTTACAATTTCATTTAGTGAATCATCAAAATGTCTATAATAGTTAGCGAGCTCATGAAAAGATTTATCTTGGAAATGGATTTGGGAGTAGACCACGAACGAACAACTCTCACTTTTCCTCATCAATTTCAATTCTGTTTGCACTCACAAGTCACAACAAAACCTAAAAAAATTAATTTATCTATGCAAAAGATGCACTTCTGAATGTTAGCATAAAGTTGTTCCTTTTGAAGCACATAAACAACAAATCTAACATGCTTAACATGATGTACCATAGGTTAGAATGCCTTTAAAGTAAATAACAATAATTTTTTTTTCAAATTTGATCTTAATTCATCAATCTCATGAAAATAGTAACTACATTAATTAAATCAATAGGCATTACCAACCATTTATATAATCCATATATGGTTTTAAATGTCATTTCTATTCATTACATAATTTGATGATATCCACCTTTAAGATTAATTTTAGTAAAAGTAGAAGCACCATGCAGTCCATCTAGCATATCAAGCTTAGGCTTAGGTATCAAATGCCTATATTTAATGGTAATCTTAGTGCTATATTTACAAACAACATACTTTCTAATACTATTATTTTTCTTAGGAACTAAAACTACTAGAATCACACAATGATTACGAGATGATTAAGAGATTCTCAAACATGTCTCTTTTCCATCTACTTTTCACTTGTCTTTGTAATTCTTTTATCTTCTTGATAAATGAGTCAATTTGGATTGGAAACTAGT
This sequence comes from Gossypium raimondii, assembly GCF_025698545.1. NCBI lineage: Eukaryota > Viridiplantae > Streptophyta > Magnoliopsida > Malvales > Malvaceae > Gossypium > Gossypium raimondii. The sequence continues at coordinate 50,381,444 of NC_068577.1, read as the reverse complement.
TTCAAAGCTATAATCACTTGACTCTTTTGGATTGAAAACTGCTCACTTGCTACATGCAGGACACATAAATGCACACATCGATCAACTTGTAATAAAAGCAACTGCTCACTTTTTGTTATTGGCTCTTTTGGATTGGAATCATTAGTTTGTTTCTGCTTTGTATTGTTTTTTTTCATTCTGTAACATTTTCATGTTAATTATTGGACCATATTTGGTTTTATCTATTTTGTATTGTAGTGTTATCAAAGGGAAAATAAAACCAAATAAAAAGAACATTTTGAAAACGTTCCTTTAAGTTTCTTGTAACAACCCATTTTTTAGTGGTAACAAAACAGTGGTTTTGGAACCACAAATTTTTGTCGTGTTTGCCCGTAAATATTATTTATAGAATATTTACAGATTCATTAGAGTCTTATTAAAATTTGGTCAAGAAATTTTAGCGTTTAGATAGCCAATTAAAGAAAAAGGACTAAATTATAAAAGCTGCAAAACTTGTTAATTATTGCATTTATATGATTTAATAGCTTAACTAATAAATGTGGGTGAACGGTAATGGGGTTAAAAATCAAAGAAAAATTGAAAGAATATTGATTTAATGACAATTTTGTAATTAATTCAAAATTAATAAAACAAATTGAAACAAAAGGCATTTTTCTTTATTTTCTCTTCATTATTGGTCGAAAACCACCACTGGAGACCTAGGAAGCTTTGGTCATCTCCTTACCTTGCATGGTATGGAAATTGACCCATTTTCTTGTAATTTTTATGTTTTTGAGATCGTTGTAATTAGGTCCAGCTAGCCCGTACCTTCATTTTTGAATCTGTTAAAATTTTGAAAGTTACCATTGTTGAATATTTGTTTTTTGTGATGATAATTATATATTTGAAGCTTTGGTTGTGATATTTGGTTGTTTTGTGAAGTAATTTTGTTAGATTTTGATTTAAGGATTAAATTGTTAAAATGTCAAAATTTCAAGGTTTGATGGTGAATTTAATGTATAATAGGGACTCTTAAAGGGCCTAGAATATTTGGTTGTAATTTTATTCTTAGAATATGGTCAATTTGATGATTTTCGAGTTAGAGGACTAAATTGTAAAAGTTGTAAAAGTTTAGGAAAATGTGTAATTAATGAAAATTTAAAGGTCATATGCATTGAATGGAATGTGAAATGTGTATGAGATTAATATATTATATTTAATTATTATATAGATCAAGATTTGAATCAGAGAGACAATAACCGAGGAAAAAGAAAAATAACGGAATAATCCCAGTGTATTATTGACCGGAATTAAATAGGTAAGTCCATAGTATTTGAATACGTAAATAAAGCTTTACTTGTAATCTTATATTGTTGTTATTTAATGAATATTTTTATAGATAATTATTGTTGAATACACATGCGTGCCCCTGTTTGTACTTCGATACCCCTAAATGCACATACGTGCCCCTGTTTGTATTTCGATACCCCTGAATGCACATACGTGCCCTGTTTGTACTTTGGTAACCCTAAACCAAATAGTATGTGAAATGTGTCTAATTGTATTTAGATTAAATGTTATACTATGTCCTTACTAAGTTATGTAAACTTACCGGTTCTTGTGGACTGTTTTGTAGATAATCGTTGCTGACATTTTGGAAGGATCAAACAACTGGCTCACACTATCCATCTAAGTTGGTAGTTTTTGTATCTTCTAGGGTAGTGGCATGTATATATAGATAAATATGTAGTTTTGAAATGTATAGGATATTTTGTAATGGTGTCTTGGTATGTTTATGCTTTGAAGGTTATGTTTGGTTTGGTGTACTTTAATGCTTCACCAAGTATTGCCATTTTGGTCACTTTCAAATGCTTGTACATAAGGTTCCTTTTTGGTATTTTATGATGACTTGAAAATGGTTAACTGTGATAAGTTTTGGTATGTGTTTAAACTAGATTTTATGCATGAACTAGGTAATGTTGACTTGTTTCGGTCTGTAATGTTTTGATATATTTGTGGTGCCGTTGAATGACATATTAGTTAGTGAATTAGGTAGTTTGGAATGGCATGATTATATGTATTTGAATGATGCTTAGGTCCCTTGAAAATTTGCATAAATGGATGGGTTAGTTATGCATGAATTGGTTATGAAATGGCTTAATTTTAGGTTCATACTACCTAAGACACGGGCTATAACATGGTCGTGTGTCATTTGAGAATTTCTTAGTGTTCAAGCCAGTGAATTACACGGCCTAGCACACAGCCTAACACATGGGCATGTGTGGTAACTCAGAGAGTTACACGGCCTAGCACACGGCCTGACACACGGGCTTGTGGGGCTACTCAGTGAGTTACATGGGTGAGGACATGGGCTGGGACACGGTCGTGTTTCCCTTGTTCGAAAGTTACATGGCCTGGGGTAATTTCACACGACCGTGTAACCCTTTTTTTTCCAATTTTTACAACTTTTTCTTAAAACTTCTGATTTGTTTCAATTAGTTCCGGACTGCCTCAAAGCTATTTTTAAGGCCTCGAAGGGTCGATTTAGGGACGAAATGCCTATGATTGATATGTTTTGAATGTCATTTATTTATTTTAATGTCATATATAGATAAATGATTCTCGATTGTATGGTAATGCTCCATAACCCTAATCCGACAATGGGGACGGGTTAAGAGTGTTACATTTCTATTGTTTTTGCTAAGTGTACTCATAATTTTCTATATGATGATGTATTTTCATATTTATGTCAACTCTAAAAATAGTATAATCTTAGGGTCTGTTTGTTTACATGTAAAAGGTTTTATCGAAAATGTTTTCTGCATTTTCCTATGTTTGTTTCACAGAAAACAACTTGGTTAACGGAAAATGACTTACAGGTCAATGGCAAAATAAGTCTTTTTCCTTGTAAAATGACTTACCCTTTTGAAAAGCGTAAGTCATTTTCCGAAAAAGAGCTCCTTAATAGATAATTTTACTTTTATATAAAAATTAAATTAAATCAAGTTTAATATTATTATATTGATAATAATTTTTATTTTTATTTTTAAAAATATTTAAAATATTAATATAAAATATTATATTTTTAATATTATTAAACATACGTATTTAATTATTTATATTTAGTCATATAATAAATAATTAATATAATTTATTATTTTAAAAAAATTTAATATTTAAATTTTATTTTAATAGTAAATTTTAAAAATAATAATTTTAAATAATATTGTTCACATATTATTGAAAATATCAATATTAATATTTTAATACTAAATATTTATTACAATTATAAATATATTAATAATAAATGTTTTGTAGTATAAATGTTAAAATATGTCATAAGTCTATATACTCTTCACAAATTTGCAATTTAGTTTATGTACTTTTATTTTCAAGAATTTAGTCCTCTATTTTTCAAATTTAAAAATCAAGCCCAATTCTTTGACATTGTTGATTTTTTTGTCAATTTTGTTAAAGTCACATTTTAAATAAAAAATACTCATCGGTAGTCATGTAACTAAAAATAATCGTTGCAATGAACCTAAATTTAACAAAATATTTTTAATATATGTAAAAACAATGTAAAATATAAAATTATAGATATAAAATAAACTCAATTAAACAATAAAAAAATAAAAAAAATCTCAAATGTATGTTTGTTTAATTGAAAACGACTTTTATGAAATATTTTTAAAGAACCTGCCAAACAAAAGAAAATATTTTACACAGATTCATCCAGACACTAGAAAATATTAGCTTTTCCAGAAAAGTAAGTCATTTTCCAGAAATCATTTTCCGGAAGCCATTTTCAGTGAAACAAAAGGAGCCTTAGAATGAAATCACAAATTCACCACAGTTGTGCACTACATGATAGGTTATTCATATCATTTCTTTTTTCTTTTACTTTTTAAATAAAACGGTGAATTACATCGGGTGAGCTAAGTTTAATGGAAATAAATGAAACTGATCATAATAGTCAAATTCAGTTTGATAAATTTCGATTTTAGATTTTAAAATCATTTTAACCCAAATCCAATAATAGAGCTGAATCCAAAATAAACCATATAATTTACCCAAACCTATTTAATACAAATTACAAAATATTATACAGTTTAAAATTTAAAACAATCAAAGTTTAAGCCTTATCTGCAATCTACGGCTTCCTCCGTTGATTTCTCTCATTTCTCCCTTCACCATTCCTAAACCACTAAACTCTAGGTAATTTTTTTATTTTGATCACTTAACTATTCAAAAATTTTCATTTACGTCACTAAACAGTTAAAATCAGTGGTATATGCCTTTCTTTGTTTGCACTGTCTGTATCAATCAAAAGTATTCTTTCCCCTTCTCTTCTATAGTTCAGTTTTTTTTCATGAAATAGTTTTAGATGTTACGAATCTGCAAATCAAAATTCAAACAACTTTTTCTTCGATTTCCAACATTGATCGTCAGATCGACTTGGACCTAATATATGTTCTTCTACTCATCAATGGGTATCAATCTATCGTACCGATTGTCGAATCGTCGCTTAGAGCTCGCTGGCGGAACCTTTTCCTTTAAAAATACTTAATAGCCCAATACCTTAATTAAAAGCTTTTAAATAGTTCGGTAACTTAAATAAAAACTTTCGAATAGTTCAATAACTAAATTATAACTTTTTTTTACTAAGTGATCAAAACGAAAAAAATACTCATAGTTTAGGGACTAATGGTGTAATTTACCCTAACTCTAATTACACAACCTCCATTGCGCCTCCAACCTCCTCCCGCGCGGCCGCACCTCTACCATCAGTTGGCCTCTACTCAATTGCTCACCCTCTCCTCTCTCAGCCGCCTCTCACAAACCGCAAGTCTCCCACTCTCTCTCGGTTGAATCACACGTTTTATTTAAAAATACTCACCCTCCATCGATATTTAATATTTTATTTTCAACGATATGCTCTTGCACTCTTCAGTTTTCAATATTTGTGATTGTTTCACCACTTTGATTTTACCATGCTTGGCCTTAGACGGTTAAAAGAGAAAAAAAAACCGAAATAATGTTTGGATTTTGATCTTTGGAATTAATTACTCTTAATTGGATGTTTGCTATTTAACAAGTTTAGAACCCTTTTGACATTTCAACTGGAGCTCTAATATTTAATTTTACTGTAATTTCAATACAAATTGTGTTAGATTATCCAGCTTCAAGTGGAGCTCTAACATTTTTGTTACGGTTTCATTGTTTCTCTAGCTTTTGTTAAAAAAAAAAATCAGTCTGGTGGGGTATTATAAGACAATAATCAACTTTATTGTATCTAACAAGTATTCATATCAGACACTCACCTTTCAATTTTTGTAATAAAACATATAAACATACAAGGAATAAGAAAAAGGAAAATGATAAACAAAACAAAAGAAAAAGGCTTTCACTTTATATATAATCATATGCTATACATAATACGAATATTCTTTTTCTTTTTTTTTTTTACATTAACTCAACATATTCACAGCTACTTGCTCTTCAGACACCCTTGAATCAAAGCAGGCTAGGCTCCAAAAAAATAAATCCAAAAGCCTGCAACTCCCATGGAGGAGACAAGATGCCATTACTGGAATTTCATCCTCTACTAGCTTGTTCCTTTCTAACATGAATTTTAGTACATGTAAGTTGAACATGGAACTCTAGTAACTATACAGTGGCAACTGGTGAGGACATTTGAGGTCTGCCAAAAATACGCCTAACATCGTCCCCGGGCACCAACCAAGGTTTTCTCCTCACTATCTTTACGGTTTACGGATGTTTTCTTTACCAGAATGTCTTCCACTGCAGGAACAGGATTGGGATCCAATCGAACTGGTTTTGGTTTGTAGTTGAAGGAAAGCTCCTTGTTGGCTGCTAATGCCAAAAGCTCCTTCTCATCAAGACCTTTTGTCGGTCCAAGGCTGCATCGATCTGCTGTCTGCCTGGCCAATGCATCCTTAAACTTATGGATCTGTGGAATCATTATTACCATTGTAATTGGAACATGTATCATGATAAACATTGTGAAAAAAATCGAAAAAGAACAACCTATATTATGCCAATGTCAAATAAGATGCAAAACCAGTTGCATCAGCTGAGCAGCAATCTATCTGTCAACAATCTCGAAAATTAAGTGAAAGCAACAAAACCATCTTTGGTTTCTCATATGTAGCCGATTCATAACTATTATGCACTACGCAATGTTCATAAATGGGCATAGAATGACAGATAGGCTGCCCGTTCTCATTCTAATTACTAAACATATCTGAAAAAAATTGTATCAGAAGGGAGGGAAAACATGACTAACCGTCGCATTGGTGCAGCTAAATTGGCATAGACGCCCCTGAGCCCCTCTATAGAACCGGAAGAAAGGCAGCACATGGACATTAAGGGTATAACACATGGATTTGTGCTCCTCATAATTCACCTGAAGAAACTGCAAATCCGGATTCATCTTTGCCAATTGACAAATCTTCCAGACCCAACAACCAAATTTACAATTAATCCTAATGCAAACAGTACAAACACAAGTATGTAAATTATTATACCTAGTTAAAAAGAGCTCACAATCACCACAATTAACCCAAATACAAACAAAATAGTGTAAGCACATGGAGATGCACAACCAAGCAAAACAAAGCACATAAAAACTACGAGTCTAGATCATTATATCTTGGGGAAAAGTGACTTCCAACCACCAAAAACCCAAAAAATAATACATGGAGATACACAAATATGCAAAACAAAGTGTATAAAAACTATAAGTCTATTTTATTATACCTTGGGAAAAAGAGCCCTGCAATCACCACAATTAATCCAAATACACGGAGATACACAATTATGCAAAACAAAGTATACAAAACTATGAGCCTACATCATTATAACCTTGGAAAAAAAGATCCATGCAATTGCCACAAAGAATCTAAATACATGAAGATACACAACTATGCAAAACAAAGGATATAAAACTATGAGTCTACACAATTATAACCTTTGGGAAAAGAGCCCTGCAGCCACCACAATTAGGGGAGAAGAAATCTACTATAACGAGTTTATCACCAGCATTCAAAAGCGAGTCCACAAGGTCTTGTGCAGATGCCACTTCTTTCATATTTGGTGGCAGTTCCTTCTCCCACCAGTTTTGAGTTCTACCAATAAGGCCACTTAGCATCTGATTCTATTGAAGAACAATACCAGGAAAAAAAAAAGAAAAAAGAAAAAGAGAAGCCAATTAGTATTTGTTTATTGATCTTTGAAACATATTAAATTATGGGGACAAAAAGACTTTTAATCATAAACCTAATATACTACTAAATATGCTAATGTTTAGTATCATATAATGAATAGCAAAAACCAAAACCATTTTATAAATGTATAAAGGTTTGATCTTTGGCATGGAACTAACTACAGAAAGCTTATAAGAGAACATACTTCAAAAAAAAAAAAATTACCCACACTTCTCCAAAAGAGAAAGATCCAGAAATTGAAAAAGAAAAATGAAGTTAATTAAAACCAACCTGTGCTTTGATGGGAACTTGATAAAACCTTCTCTTGTTCACAGTTTTCTTCTCGAAATAGACCACTCTTTGCCCTTTAAAATCACACCTCAAAGCCATAGATTTCATCTTCAAAGAAGTAAATCTACTTTTTTTAAAACAAAACCCAGAAATTCTCTTAGAATAGAATGCACCTCCACCTTTTTGGCTCTTCTTCTGGCTATAGTCACAAGCTGCAAAGAGATTTGCTTTCCCCAAAATCTTAGCCATTGCTTCTTTTTTCTTTCTCTTTTTCTCTCGACAAAAACCAAAACCCAGAATGAAAAATGAACCCTGTCCCTCCAATTCCCAAAGAAAATCAAAATTAAATAAAAGAAGAGTTTTTTTGCTGTGTCTATGTCATGTACTGTTTATTCCTTAAAGTTGTTGCCTTTTTCTTTTATTTCTTTATTGGCATTGCCAATTTGGTGTTTCCATTTTCATAAACGTAACACACTGCTAGTTTTTTTCATGGTTATTTTAAGGTGTAACGAACGACTTCAACAGTTGATCTGTTTTCTCTTGACTTGAATCTAACGGTTAATGCTGTTTTGTAATGAAAAAGATTTTACATGAAAAAAGAAAAGTGTTGGGCTTCTTTCTAAGGTTGGCCGCTATTTATGGTTGTCTGGAGATGCATGTAATTAGTGAATTTTTCAACAAGTGGCATTCATTATCCCTAAGATGTTGCATTTTTGTAAGGGAAGTTTTCACTATGTTTCTTTCTTTCTTTCTTTATATTTTCAATGTTTTCATTATGTCTGATTATCTCTCTAACATTCACACTATTTTTTTATTACATCATATTAAATTTATCCTTTATCTCTTCTCAATTTAAATTTAGTTTTTAATTTTTAAAAGGACTTAAATTATTATTTTTAATGAAAATATTATATTTGAAATATCGCAACACATATCACTTTCATGAGATTTTTAATATGTGAGTTGACGGAAAAATTGTTGTATAATCCTTTCCAAAATTAATAAAAAATCGAACTTTTGATTAAGTGAAAAATTATATTTTTAGTCTTTTAAAAATAACTAATTTAATTCAAGCAATTGTAATACAAGAGTTTTAGTTTTATCCCAAATTTTATAATCTTATCTTGATCACTCTAAATAAAATTTTTACTTTACTGCTGCCATGCCAATATTGTTAAAAAATTAATGTTTTAGTTAACATTTCCGTAGAAAAACGATTTAACACTTTTTGAAAGATTGATAATCAAATTAAATAAAAATCAAATTGATAAAAAAATGTAAAAGTCAAAGGCTAAATTTGACAGCATAACAAAAATAAAGAATTGGTGCTATTGAATGGCCTTGATACTGCCGAGGTTTATGCATATTGCTTAAAGTTGCTACGGGTTGGGCCGGATCAAACCCTAATAAATTTTTAGGCCCAATTGATATGCCTAGGCCCAACCCACAAAACGGGTTTAAATTTTTACCCAAGCCCAGCTTGATCTGGCCATATTAATTTTATTTTTTTATATAATTTTTTTAAAAATTTAATACACCAAACACTAAAAATTTAAAAATAAATGTTTCCCAACAAATTAAAAATAAATTTAAAAAAGTTTAAAATAAATGCAACTTAACAAGTAAATACCTCAAAAATAGTAGCAAAATTAACAAAAAGTGAGAAAACAACAGCAAAATAATCGAGTTATTTTTTTAATTACAAATTCAAGCCAGGCCTAGATAGAAAAACCTTATCCAAGACTAGACCCATTTTCTAAACGGGCCTCACTTTTTCCCAAATCCACTTTTTGAGCCTATATTTTTGTCCAAGCCTTTCAATTTTTCGGGCGGGACTTCGGGCAACCTCTTCCAAATTCATATAGCATTTTGTGACTCTATGTTGAAACTGAAATTACAGCATAAAATTATGATCCTATCGATGACCGAACGATTACGAACCATAAGCAATAACTATGGTTGCACATTATAACGCACCAAGGTATCAGGTCAAACTAGAGCCTGCAACTTTGATGGCATTCCTCTCATCCATCAATCTTCTCAACCTCTGAGCATCTGCAAACCTTCCGGCACCAACAAGGATGTTGGACATAAGAACATAGTCACCTCCGTATCCCCTCTCCATCTCCATTATCTTCTCCGTCACCCTTTCCCCCATCTCAACATCACCGTAAAAGCTACAGGCACCTAGCAGTATTCTCCAAACCACTTCATTTGATATCTCACTAGGAATCTCTAGAGCAATCTTTTCGGCTTCTTCCAACCTCCCTGTCCTCCCCAACATGTCAACCAAACACCCATAGTGCTTAATGTCAGGCAAGATTTGATACTCATTAACCATCTTTTTGAAAAACTTGAGCCCTTCCTCAACCAGAAATCCATGGCTACAAGCATTCAAAACACTCACAAAAGTGACCCTGTTTGGCTTCCAACCTTCTTGCTCCATCCTTTCAAAACTCTCTACAGCTTCTTTCCCCATTCCATGCATTGCAAAACCAGAAATCAACGACGTCCATGACACCAAATTTTTAGTGTCAGTTGAAATCTCGTCGAAGAACCTCAATGCACTTCCCATGCAACCGCATTTCGCATAGGTATCGATAAGCGAATTCATGACTCGAATGTCAGACACAAGAAACCCTCTCTTCTCTCCATAACCATGAATCAATCGACAAATCTTGACATCGCCAATGTTCCAAACAGCTGGCAAAATAGCTAAGAAGGTTATTTCACTAGGATCAACCCCATCATCCGCAACCATTCTTCGGAACAGACCTAAAGCCTCCCTATGCTGGTTCATCCTAGTATATCCATCAATCATCCCGCTCCAAGAAACAATATTCCTATCAGGCATCTTTTCAAACAAAAAACGCGCGAACTCAACATATCCTTGCTTAGCCAAGCCAGTTATCATCACATTCCAAGTAACACTATTCTTCTCTGGCATTTCATCAAACACCTTTTTACACTCAACCAAACCCCCACTTTCCACATACATGTTAACCAACACGGTTTGCACATAGAGATGAGACTCAAAACCCATTTTTATTTCAACCCCATGGAACTGTTTGCCTAAAGCTAAGTCTTTCAAACTAGCACAAGCTTTGATAAGGAAAGCATAAGAAAAGCTATCAAATTTGAAGTAAAGGTAGAAACTTTGGATTTGTTGGTAAAGAAAGATGGCATCTTTGGGATTTTCACTTACAGCATAGCATCTAAGTACAGCATTGAAGAGCCTAACAGAGTGGGAAAACGAGGCAGTTGTGATTAAGTGAGAGTGAACTTGCTTTGAGACTCTTTGATTTGTTGGGTTTTCGTTTAAAAATGAGAAAAGGAAGTATTTTTTATAGTTTTGTTTATGTTGATGTGAAAGGGAAAGATGGGCTTCGTTTTGTTTAGGTGAAAGGAAAGAAGTTAACGAACGAAAGAACCATACAGAAAATTTAGGTTTGGATGGAAACGGAGAGTTTGTGGACTTCAACATTGATAACCAATGAAAATGTTTTGGTTTCCTATCTTTTAAATCGAAATTTTTACTGAAAAGTTGTCAAAACTCTGTTTATCGTATTCTATCTTTTTTGGGATATGATTTTGAAAGACAAGACATCCAATTTGTGGAAAGATTTTAAGGAAAAACAAGAAATTCATTATGGCGCTGAAAATTTTAAGTCTGCTATACTTTTTAGACAGCTGAGAGTCCAATAAATTTACCACATAAAAACAGGAATTTCTGGAAATTTTCTTTGAACCAAGCAATGAAAAATGAAGAACGATGAGAAATTTCAAAACTTAGTTTATAAAATTAATAAATACTACAATCCCAACATTCAAGAATAAGAAAAGCATTTGCTCTAGCCACTCCTAAAATAAATAAGAAAAGATTTGCAACCTCTTAGATAGATGGTGTCTTTACTTGTCATTACTGTAAAAATAATTTTTACAGTGACAATAATATTAAATATATAATAATATTCTAACGTGAAAAAAAAAAACTAAATACATTACACTAAAAATAAACAGCCCTAAACCTTTCTTTTCCTTGGCTTTTCGTAAGCTAGACCCGGTAACAAGAGTATTGTTTATTTGAGTTGAATCCCATCCTTTAACACCAATTATAGAAAAAAAAGGCAACTGTCGTACAGGTTTTAAAGCCAAGCATCGACTAATAACACAAGCTTGTACCCAAATATATGATGAACTGCCTTCAACTTTAAATACACTATTTACAAAGTGTGAATCTGATACAATTTTTCTACAAAAATTTTGATATGTTGCAAATATTTCATCCCAAGTTTTCTCATATATATATATATATATATATATATATTTAGAATCTTTCTTCTATCCTTGGAATTGAAAATGAGGGCATAGGAAGTAAACTATGGTTGAAAAATGACTGGTTTAGAAAGTTGGATTGAGTCATATCAGATTGAGTGGTGCTCTTAGTATGATTGCAAGAACTGATAAGTTTCTTTGGTGGCTCCAAGTAATCCTGATCAATGCTAGAATATGGACGCTTGAGTTTGTTTTCCATGGCTGGAACTACTGAAGAGGTCAACTGGGGAAGCTTTTGGGGAAACCTGCTGGTGTCACCGACCGGGGCCTGTTCGAAGTTTCGAAAGCCAAATGAAGAAGATTCATATCCAGCTGTGTTGCACTGGTTATCTGCAAGGAAACTACTAAGCATTGAGTAGTCCATGGCATCTAACAGGTTGGAGAAAGAACAGGACTTCTGGGGCTGAAGTTTAAGATTAGTATTGTTGTTGCTTGAAGGACTTTCAAGAGCTGGTAAAAGGGCATCTCGAATGAACTGTTCTGCTTCGTCTTCCTCTTGGTTTTGATCATTTGTTGCTGTTGATGTTGAAGATAAAGCATGTGATTTATTATAGATGCGGCAAAGAACCCAATCATCCAACTGAAAAAAACACATTCAACAACATAAAAATCAGAGATTTAAACTTATTTCAATGATAGCAAGAATTAATGAGAGCAGATTGGAACTGTGTAAATGCAATGTGAAGGGTATTTTAAGCAAGAATAAAGAAGAGGTTTTCTCACCCTCATGGAGCAATCTTTAGACTTGAATGATCTATTATTGGAGTTGGGGTTAGGGTTCTGTGAAAGGCGATATTCATGCATGATCCAATTAGTCTTTATCCCTTTAGGAGGCCTTCCTTTATAAAACACCAAAGCTTTCTTTACACCAATATTGGAAAACACTCCACCCCTCCCAGCTGCCATTGAAGATGCAACTATAATCTTATCAGTCCCAGTTGCTTTCCAATACCCAGATCCAGCTGCCCTGTTTGGCCTTGCACCATTAGGGTACTTTCTGTCTCTCGGGCTGAAAAAGTACCATTCTTTCTCTCCAAATACAGCTTTATCTGATCCAACCAAAAAAAAAAAAAAACATTACCACCATTAGAACAAGCTTTAAACATAACAAGAAGCTACGTTATGATTTATGAATGATTCTTTAGATGATAACGTTGAAAGGGTTATTAAAGGGAGTCTCACCTGGTAAGTCCCAGGGATCGAACTTATAGATATCGACGTCAGCGATGATGGAAACAGGGAAAGGTGAGGAACTCAGTTTCTTCATTAGATAATGAAGGATGAGTTCTTCATCAGTGGGGTGGAATCTAAACCCTGGAGGCAAACTTGAATGTGGGAGCCTCATGGTTTAAACTAAAATTCCCCCCTACTATGTTAGTAAAAGAAGAAAAATAAGAGCTCTGAAAATGGAAAGGATAAAGGGTTTAAGAGCTCTCAAACCAAACACAGAGGCAGAAGAAGAAGAAAGGAATTGAAATTTTTGAGAGGGGAAGAAAGGTTGGCATTTTATGGACGTAGGATTACTGTCGTTTTGTGGAGAAAAAAAATATAAAACTAAAACTAAAGCTAAAAATAAAAAATAAAAAAAATTAATAGGAAGATCTTTAAATATTTGTATAATATCTCATTTATACAATTCTGTTTAGGATTAATAAACGCTAATTCTTTGAAGTGAATCTAATTTTTCTCTGTATCTTACTCACCAAACAATTATTAGTATATAATCTGAAATATCAACATCTATATAACCATAAAATATATTAGGATTAATATTTAGAGAATGATATATCATAAATGAATTTAATTTTAAAATCCTTTTTTTGATGATATTAGCATAAAATTTAATATTATTATTGGGTGTAACTTAATAAAAAAAATTAGTACAAATTTAAATTTTGAAAAAGATAAACTCCAAGTTTAAGCAAAAAATGTAAAGAATACAAAAGTATATAATAATAATAAAACATAGTCAAAGAGAGATAGGAACTGTGTAGGAATAATGGCATAGAAAGTGGGGAATGGGGAAGATGATTGGCTAATGGTTTGACATCTCCAAGGGATGGGAAAAGGTGGCGGCTTATGAGGGGATGAGGTCAATTCCATGACATCATTCCATTTTTGTCTTTAGTCAAGTGCCACGTTTCTTCTCTTCCACATTCCCAATGTCTTGGCCTCTTATCCAAGGTTATCCTATTAAGTTACTCGTAATACCATAGTATTTGACTTCATTTATATACCATCCAGAATGCTTTAAAAATGGTTCAAACCCATCAAGATCATTTATTTTTGGTTCCATCGTTTCACTAAAATTAACTCTAACAAAGACTTGGTTGAATAAAGTGTACTAGTTTAGTATGCTAATCTTATTCCAAATGCTTCAACTGTAGGATGCAATAAACAACTATTTTCCCTGAAAACCCACCATTATCCACTATTTTTTATTTAAGAAATTTAATCAAGTGATCTCATACCAAATCTAATAGTTAATCAATCTTTTTTTTACTTAATGACATGTCAGCATGATCCTAATCACGCTTCATTAGTAATATGAAAATATGCTCATTTTTTTATAATAAATTAAAATTGACAATGACATTTAATAAATGAAGAAAACAAAAGAATTGGGTTAAGTCAATTCTTGAATAATCTGCCTACACACTTGTGATATAAACATGGATTGCTTGTATTTATTTATTTATTTATTTCAGTCTTTTTTTTAATTTAATGGGTGATTTTTTGGTTTATTCATCAACTAATTATATATATATATATAAAACAACCAAGAATCTTGCCTAACTCCAAATCCCTAACCAAAAATATTGATATAAATTAAGTGGAATCCAGCTATTTTAAAAGGTACAATTCATCTCGAAACTTATGGCTTGATTGGATTCAATTTTGGATTAAGTTAATATTTTTTTTAAAGAAAATAAACTTCATTTGAATAGTAAACCATAATTTGAATTAATAACCACTAAACAACACACATAATAACTTTTACGTGGAAAACTCAACAATTTTACGCCCTTTTTTCCCTAATAGACCCCCTGCCCCAATTATCTAATCTCTAAATCAGTTTATTTCGTTACCATCTAATGTCAGGAGGAAACGATAACGTATTGTATGGGCTAGGAATTAGCCACCATTAATAATTTTATTTTATTATTGAGGAAGACAAATTTAATAGGAAGAATTGTTGACAAATTCAAAAAAGGAACACCCTATTTCTCGGTTCTACTAGAATTAATCCTTGTATATTAAATCAACGAGTAAACTAATCCTGCCTGTTAAAAATTGATTTGATTAATGAATAACTAACCAATACTCATTTTGATGTACAAAACTAAACTTTAACAATAAAAATGGACAAACTTTTAACAGAACAACTAATTTACTCTTTGATCTAATGAATATGATCCACATGAACTAATTTGCACATTTTTAAATAAATAGAGGTACAAAACCTATGGTTGCATAATTCCTCTAAATGTTATTTTTATATTAATAAATGTTAATAGAAATATGTATTTGATTTCATGTTATGGTGTTTGTCATGCTTCATGGAAGCTTCTTGTTGTGATATGAAACATAATTTTTTTATTCAACCCGTTGATCTAGTTCACAAAAGAAGTTGAATAAAATAAAGGGGAGGGAATAGATAGATGATGGGTTTAGGAGCATATGCTAAAGAAGAAGAATACTAAGAGTGAGAAAAAGTTGTTTTTATGATTATCCACAATTTTATTTCATTTTTTGGAAATTTTGAGATTTATCCTTCAAAGATGCTTTTGTTCGGCTGAATACGAGTTTTTTCTCGTTCATTTTGTTCTAAATGCAAAGAATAGGGATTCCATGCTTTGAATCTTATTATTATGTCATCTATGATGAAAGAAAAAACAAAAGTACCTGGGAGTTCAAGCTTTCTTGCCCTCAACCTCCATTACTTTCCATGTACCAGGTAACTTGTTCAGCTGAAATTCTAATACCCACATGTCAAAACCACAATTATAATATCATCCCTTGATCCAGTAGCCAATGACCTTTGTTTTCTTCTAAAGCATTCGTGTTCGCAACTTCTATTCGGTTCATATTCAAACATGAATATACGACATGATTTTTACAAATATATAGGGAAAAAAAAAGGTTTAAAAAGTTGAAAATATTAGAATTTAACACATATTGGTATCCAATAATCATCCCCAAATTCGAATTAATGATATTTTTTAAAAGTTGCCATTATCTGAGCTTGCAGATAGACATGAAAGAGAATAGTGAAAAACTTTAAGAAAAGCCAATATGGGAAAGGGAAGGTGTAATACCTCCTTGATTGTTGATAAATACCTTCAAAAGCATCTCTTTACTTGGTTGTGAGAACCTTAGACTTTTAATTCACCTGTGAAAATAAGCAATGGGCAATCAAATGTTAATCAGTTCCTTTTCAAAGTTCATCGTATTATTTGGACTTGAATGGGAGTACCAAATACGGATATGTTCAAGTTTTTCTATGTATTTTGAAAGTCCTTGAAGGATGTCCCATACCCATATCCAAAAATGTTTCGAATTCGAGTTCAATAGAAATAAAAGAATAGAAGCAATGGAATCAGTAATTTACATCAAGATAGAGATATTTGACTGAGAAAGGGATGATCATATAAACAGACAAGTTAAGACTAGTCAAAGGCAATTGGATGGCATATAAGAATACGCATCAGCTAACTAAGTTCCAAGTGTGGAAAAAGTCATGAAAATGACCCCTTGTAGTTTTCCACGTGTAGTATAGGCTAGTGGTTAACTCATGCAAATGGCAACACACCAGCTTTTTCCCATATGAAGGCACCCCACCAGATAATGAGTTAAGCCTAACTTGGAACTAAATCCATACTGATTTACAATTATTCTGACTCTTCATTTTTCTTATCATCAAAGTATTTGGATCCGATAATTATACTTGGATATAGATATGATGCTTATGGATATGAAGATATGATACTCCAAGGACGCTCTAATATATGATAAAACCTGGAAGAATATATAATATACCAGTATCCAACACCTATCCGTGCCAGAGTAACATAATCACATGCCATCATCCACCGTCTCCAAGTATTTGGAAGGTCATATTTAATATCCATGCCTTGATATGCACGGGACATGGATGTCAAAAACAAATATTCCAAAAATATAAGAATATGAACAACATAGTGCCGTTTCATTCACAATCCTGTTCACAATTCACTAGTGAAATTTATGTGATATTGGAATTGAGAAGGCAAAGAAAGGTAGAGAAAGAGAAGTTTACTTACTTTGAAATGAAAGGACGTAAGGACAACTAGGTAACTCCGCCATTGATGAAGCTACAAGATGTCAAAGTAGGCTTTAATGAGCATTTAATTTCACTACCAAACTAAAAAGCTGGTGATTATTAGACCAACTTGATAGGCTGCCTGAGATCTTGATTTCAAATCAAATCTCAAAATCTGTACTTCTAATCCATCAATTGTCAGCCAGATTTCAATGAATTTCTCCCCATAACAGAAGATGGATTGCTCAGCTCAGCTTAGAACATAACATATATGACGTATTAAACAGTATTAAGCTTTGACTATCCCTTGCTGGATGGAAGACCTTTTAAACTAAGACATGGACATGGCTTGGAGGTCAGTGGCTATAAATAGTATAAGAATGCTTATAGTCAATAAACAACACACTCATAAAATGCAAGTGGGTGAATTAAGATTCTTGAGATCCTGAAGGAACAAAAAGACAACCTACGTAGCTCAAAAATAAACATGAGTCTTGGATACAGGTATGTTCTTCACCTAAATCTTTACAGGAATTTAGAGTCATTACCCCCAAATTTCAAACATGGGTACTTCAAAAACGATGAAGAGTCGGAGGAACATAGAGCAGAAGTATTACTAGATAAGAATAAATTGGCAATATGAAACAGGCTCTATTACAGTCAACACAGAACACAAGTATGAATGGATGAAAATAAATTGGCAATATAAAAGAGGCCGAGTTACAGTTGAGTGAAAATAATCCAGTCAATGGTGTGAGATTATGCATTACAGCTACCATATCACTATGTAAATCCATGCATCTATACATGCATGATTACTCTTCATTAAACCAACTACTTACAAGTAGGAATGCAAATGAGCTCAAGGATGTTGGGTTTAATCATTTTCACTTTTTCTTCAATGCAGTGAGTAGTTGAGGGAATAAAAGCAATCTGATTCATAGTATAGGAGACATGAAAAAGCATGGGAGAATACAGACTTCATGAGTTCTGGAGATTATTCAGAATGATTCATAATTCCAAGTTGAAAGTTATGCAATCTTTCATTATATGCTGTGTTGGGTTTCTATGGAACTCTAATTTCCGCATCTCCAATGCTTTCTGAAGCACTGAGACCTTTCTTTCAAGGGCAAACAAAATGACAGAGAAAACAAGGTTTAATTGCTGGTCTCACGTTACACCCTCAAGCATAAAATATGTGAATTAGTGCCAATAATGTCTTACAGAAATTGTACTACTAGGAACAGTGTAACCAGCATGACAGAGATGAGCTCACAGCAAAGGAACTGTAAACAATCGAGATACTTGGTTCTCGTGCCTAAAATGCGGCAAAAGTATAGCTATAGATGTCTAGGCAACAATATCCATTTAATCTTTGTACTGAAGCAACAGTTGTGCTAGCCTCCTTACTCTATGCCCATTAGACTAAGTAGCCACACAGTTCCATGTTAGATACACAAAAAAGCATAGTTCATATTAGGCCGAGTAAGATTTTGGATCCAAAAACAGTTTTGAGGAGCAGCACAATAACATCTTACCATCCATAAAAGGATACCATGTGCATTTCATACAGATGTATAGATGACATTCGTCGTGTAACACCCAATTAATATGAAATCAATGCATTTTTAGGGTCGGATATTCAGTATTCAAAAAGAATATTCTCAACCACAATATTAGTATTATCAAATAGTTGCAAGGGAATAAGGCATCCGGCATTGTTGTTGCTGATGGAGAATCCCATGCACTGGATAGAATCCAAGGTAATCTCAGTGTTGAAGCCTATAGTCCCATCTGCAGAGTAGATATTGTGGCATTTTATGGTACCATGCAAACCTATTGCTCCTGAAAAGAAAAACCTCTTTCTCTGACAACTCTTCTGGTTTCAGGTTGCTTGAGAAAATCTTTCTCCTGATCATGTTTTTTCGATTGAACTCTGATCTGGTTGTTCAACTTTTTATCTAGCAATTGATTATTCTTCAGATCAGCCACTACTCGATCAGCATATTGCTTACCAGAAACCCAATCCTGAAGCATCTGATCTATCTTTGGTTCCGGCAAAAACTGCTTTTCTTTCATCTCCATGTAATATTTGTATGCATCATCAAACCTTCCATTTAAAAACAACCCATGAATCAATACAATATATGAGCTACGGTCAGTGCCAACCCCCTTTTCAATCATCTCATTCCACAACTTGAAGACATTATCAAACTGGCACCATCGACTAAACTTTCTTATCAGCATGATATAGGTATCATTGGTTGGTTGACAGCCCAACTTTCTCATTTTCTTCAAGAGCTCAAACACTTCTTCCCCGTTTCTTAGAATACGAAAGAAAGCATGGTAGGTCTGAATTGTAGGAGAGAGGCCATTCTGCAACATTTCATCAAATACCTGTCTAGCCTCATCTACCTTCCGTGCTTTACATAGAGGCTTTATGAGTGAATTATAAGTAACAACATTTGGACCAATACCATTCTCTTCCATAACTTTGAGAAGATTGATGGCCTCTTTTACATGCCTAGCCTTTGCAAGAGCATGGATCACTGCATTGTAAACCTTCCTATCTGGTTCAATCCTCATTGATTTCATTTGGCTGAAAAGCTTCAGTACCTTGTTAAGATTAGAACCCTTTGAGTAGCAGGACATGATACTTGCATATGACACAACATCATGCCTAACACCTCGCTTGCTCATTTCCCTCCAAATCCTTTCTGCTTCACGTGGACTACGGATGGCATTACACCAGCCATTCAGTATAATATTAAAACTTTTGGTATTAAGTGGGAAGACATCCTTGTTACAAAACATCAGATGCTCAGCATCCTGCACATTTTTGTATCGACAAAGGGCAGATAACAGACCATGGAACTCCTCAATTCCCACATCAAACTTAAACTTTTTATACGCGTAGAATGTATTTATAGCCCTCCCCACATCATGCACAGCACAGTAACGCCTTATCATGATCAATAGAGTCTGTGGAGTCACAAGACAAGGGCCTGCTCGTCCTCCTCTCATTTCATCAATCAACGCCCACGCAGTATCAAACTTCCTCATCTTTGCTAGAATAGAAATCATTGAATGATATTCACGCAATGAAGGAGCATAATCAGGTCGTTTCCCGGCCCATAAAAAGAATGTATAGGCCACTTCCCAATCATGTCGAACCCGAGAAAGCACCTCCACCACCATCGCAGAGGAAACCCTTACACCACATTGTTCAAGCTTAATCTTCAATTCAAGATAATTCCTGCCAGTTACACGGATTATGTCCATAATTTCCTTTACGTCCTCAATAACACCATCGCTTAAACTCAATCCCTTCTTGCCCTCAAAATCATCACTATCTTCTCCACCGTCATTATCATTATCACTATTTTCATCAAAAATTTCAACCTTATGTTCTCTTGGCAAATCAGTATTCGAAGTACCAAAAGAAGATAATTGAAATGAGAAGCATAGATTCAAAGGGTTGGTGGTAGCTATTGATTTTGTTGTTGTTACAACTGTTTCAAAGATGGGATTTCGATATTGGGTTGGTATTAAATGCATTTCTTTCAAATGGGCACTTGCGAAAAATGAAAAAGCATAAAGCTTTGATCTTGTAAACCTGATTCCCCACATCCCTAGATTGTAGAGGAAGTGTTCGAGAAAATGACAGAATAAGTAGAAAAGTGTTGAGCAATAAATTATAACAGGAGAGCAATATCTTTCTACTTACTGTCTCAACGATTTGACTCTGGGAGTGAAATAACTTTGAATCAAGCTTCTTTGTTTCTTGTAAGTCCGCTGCTTTCCTCTCTGCTTTCCGTGCTTTTACAAATTCTCATGCGAGGACTCGGGACAGATAATTTTCCCATCTCCCAAGCAGTTCGCGCATCTGATTACCGCACGTCGATTAAAACAATCAATCAAAATGGTACTGAATTGATCACGCTTTATAAATTTTCCCATCTCCCAAGCAGTTCGCGCCTCTTTTCTGAAAGACAATTGATCACGCTTTATTATTTATCTCTATGCACTATTTTAGCCCAGATGATAACCTTTCTCCACCAAGTGTGCATATTTTTTTATGGAAAATTGGGCCAAATATTTTACTAACAGTTTGGACTTGAGATTGATTTTGGTGATATAAAAAATAGTGAAATATATATTTGAATTTAAAGTTAAATGTAGCGATGAAGTGAGATTAATTCATATCTGGCATGAAAAGGTTGGGACATAACATTGCTAAGGCACTGCAATGGGAGCCAATTACCTTGGTAGGAGGAGTGATCCTACATCTCACTTCTTTTTTGTCGAGGATTTGAATTTGTTTTACTGGACAGATTTTATATTGTTTGTATTCAATCTGGGTTCAGATTGAACATTGAATTAATGCTCGTAAAACATTAATTTAATTTTCACCAAATACAAAGGAAAAAGTGATGATGGCAATCATTGATAAATTAGGTTTTCAGTCGGTTTATGATTTGGGGAAAAATATGGGTGTTCCCTTGCTACATAAACGTGTGAGTAATAGCACATATCCGTTCATTGTTGAGAAATTTCATAGTCGATTCAATAGATCGGATGCTAAATTGGTCAGGTGATCTTTGTTAAGTCAATTCTTACAACAATCTCTAACTATTTCATGGAGACAATGATGCTTTTGGTTCGCATATATAATGAGATTGAAAGGTTAGTTTGGAGATTTACATAGGGTGCTAATGAGGATGAAAGGAACTTTTTTTTGGCTAATTGGGAGTCGATACATCAACCTCTTAATAATGTGCGTTCGGATCGGAATTATATTGAATGTCTTTTATTCTAAAGTTGGGGTTCACATTTATTACCAATGCTTAAGGTTTTTTGGTTTGGCTTCTTCACAGAAAGTATCGAACTCAAGTGATGTGTCTCGGAAAATTTAACCGATCCAATTGTTGTTTTTTTTTTCTATGAAGGTTTCTAATGTGGATTTGAAATTGCCTACAAAAGAGTATGGTATGTGATAGAAAGATAAATTTGTATTTTCTATGCATTTATTTTTAGCTAATTGTCGAATAAGATGCTACTAAATTTGAATTTTTCTTATTAGGAATGAAGTTGGTGTGCTGAAATTTAAAATCATACAAAATGGGCTAAATCGGAACAAGAAGCAGAGAGAAGGGGTAGATTGAAAGATTGAAAATTTGAAGTTGGTTGGATAAAGATTGATAATTTGAAATTGGCTGGATAAAGATAAAATTATTTTTTATATTGTTAAAATTCTATAATTAGTTTAAATTTGATCTTTAGTTCAAATTTAATTTTTAAATTTTGATTTATCTAATGATAATATTTAGGGAAAATCTAACTAAATTTTAACACTAAAAGTGTATATAAATACTTAGTTACTATAACCAACAGGCCACACTTGTTTTTTTCTTTTTTTTTGGAATAAAACAATTCCTTTCGTTTTTTTTCCCCTTCCTGCAGTTGGTTGCTTTTCATTCAGCCATTTTTATTTTCTTTTACTTTCAACATTTTTTGTTTAATTACCTTCGAAGCCCTTTCCCCTTTTCACTTTCCACAATTCCCATTAAAAGCCACTTCCATACTATATCTAACATGATTTATTTCATGATTAACTAAGTCCCTTTTAGCCTTAGTCCGGTTATCGCTCCGACAAAGTAATCGTAAAATATGAACACACACTAACTACTTTGCAATTCAGTATTCGTTATATATTTGGTATATGGGATAGTACAAATTCGTCCCTTAAAGTTAATTCGATTTCAATTCTAAAAATGCACGTTGGGTTGGAATCATTTGGCGTACAGTTGGAAAGATGGGTTGATCGTGATGTATTCAAAATCCCGCGAACAAATTGGCGTGTTCAGGTGGGAAAAACCAGTTGGATTCCGCCAAGGAGATAGTAATTGGATTTAAACGTTCTTATTTTTACACTCATTTATTTTATTTCCTCAAATTTATTTTTACAATTTCGAATTTGTTCTTATTTTTATTTTATTACACTGCGTATTTACTTATTTTATTATCTTTATCAATTAAAACCCTATTTTTTTCATTTTCCAGCATTGCTACAAACAGGTCGTGGGCATGACTGTGATCGCGACAGTGATTCTGGTCATGAAAAAAGGTGAAATTGGATAGCCAGTTCCTGTGGATTCGACCCTACTGCTCTATACTACTATTTAGTGTTATCTTGTTATAGGAATTTATATTTGGTGGTTTTGACGCCCATCAAATTTTGGTGTTGTTGCCGAGGCTGAACCTATACAATGCCGCCAGAACAAAGACTTCAAGGGTTTCTAAATTTCACGACATCGGAACACGAAACAAGATACGAGGAAATTCAACCTCGGCCAATTTCAGTCTATAAATATATCTTTCTTTTTACCCTTGATGCACTTAACATGCGTGAGTCGGTATTTAATTATTTTGTTGCTATTAGTTGGACATCATACGCGAATATTTACTGTGCTGCATATTATGAACTTATGTTCGAATTTTATTCGACATTTAATTTTAATATGTCTGTAGTTAGGACATTTGAAATCCCAAATGTAATTAAATTCAGATTGCTTGGTCATTCATTTACTATGTCTATTTTTTATTTTAACATAGCCATTGGTTTTGTTGACCCTGACGATGTTCAGTTTGACTCGTACCATACTGCTCTTCTAGAGATACCTAGTGGTTTTGATGTCGATCTAGTTTATTCGGTTTTGACTAACTCAATATCCCGGTCTTACAATTCTAAGACCTCTAAAGCTTTGTTAGTGCATGAACTGACCCTAAGGTACATTCATAGGTTTCTCGCTTTTAATTATTCGAGTCGTAATGATTCTACATCTGTCTTAACTAAGACAAAACTATTTTTCTTATGGTGCATGCATTCTGGTTTTAGGGTCAATTTAGGATATTGGTTTGCATGTAATTTTTATACTGTAATTCGGACCCACTGACCTCTCATACTCGACCCTTACATCACACATTTAGCTAGAAATATTCTTCCATCCAGAGCTAATTTTTCATCCCTAACGCATGCTTATAATATGGATCATTTGGATGAATATTGTTTGGATTCTATGGGTTTACTTGTCGGTACCTCTACTATGTTTTATTTTGTTCCCCCCAGGTATACGAACCACTCAAAGCAATAAAGTCTTTCGGCAAAGACGCAATCCAGCTACTAGAGAATAAGAGGAGCAGCTACCTTCCACTGTGGACGGATGACTTCATCGCATTGAAGCTCGTCTCAAAACAATGAAAGTCAACATCTCAAGCATCCTCACCATACTAAAAAGCGGTCACTTCCACCGTCCTCCAACCCATTGAATATACACGGGGAGTACACTTTACCTCAATTTTTGTTGTTCTTTTTGCACTTTGTGGGCAATGTGGGATAAGTGGAGGGGCATGTCATACTATTGCTTCTTTGCATGTGTTCATTCACTAAGATAATTCCTCAATTCTTTTCGAAAATAAACCTTTATTTCTTATGATAAGTTTATTTAAATATTTGGTTGAGTCATGAAGAACTATTGCTTACTTGATCAATAGATATTTTGTAGAATTGAAAATGTTATGGCTTAGTCAATATTTCGTATAAGTTGTTGGCTCTTTTAAACTTGTCTAATGAAAGTACTCATTTTAATAAATAAATAAGTAATCTGTTAATGGCTTTGATAAGAGTGAAGGACTTGAAATGTGACCAAATTGAGTAACTAGGGTGAGGTGCTTGGGTTGCCATCTCATTTCGCGTCAAAAGATTTGGAGACGAATTGGAACTTGTAACATTCCGCTAACTGAGTTGCCTTAAGAAAAGAGAAATAAATAAGTTAAAGACATGCCAAGTTGAGTAACCGGGGTGAGATGCTTGGTTGTCATCTCATTTCACGTCAAAAGATTTGGCTGTCTCGAATTCGTAAAAAATAATAAATAATAATAAAAAATGTCAAGTTGAGTAACTAGGGTGAGGTGCTTGGTTGTCATCTCAATTCGCATCAAAAGACTTGACCATGTCACGAATAAGTTTAAAAATATATATATTGAGTAAGATTGTCTTGCAAGTTTGATTAATCTTAAATTTAGTGAAGTAGTTGAGTTTGGCATATTGTTCGAGAGTTTATAAAATGCTTATTGATTGAATCTAGCAATTATTTATTTTTTATTCAACTAACTGTTTGCATTATACTTGACTGAGAAAGGGGGTTTGATTTCAAAAAGGATTGTCGAACAATTTTTAGTAGACATCATGCTTAAGGACAAACATGGGCTAAGTAAGGGGAATTTGATAGAAAGATAAATTTGTATTTTAATGCATTTATTTTTGGCTAATTATCGAATAAGGTGCTACTAAATTTATTTTTCTTATCAGGAATGAAGTTAGTGTGCTAAAACTCAAAATCATACAAAAATGGGCTAAATTGGAACAAGACGCAAAGAGGAGGGGTAGATTGAAAGGTTAAAGATTTGAAGTTGGCTGGATAAAGATCAAATTATTTTTGATATTGTTAAAATTCTATAATTAGTTTAAATTTTAATTTATCTAGTGATAATATTTAGAGAAAATCTAACTAAATTTTAATACTAAAAGTGTGTATAAATATTTAGTGGCTATAACCAACTGGACACATTTGTTTTTTTTTTTTGGAATAAAACAATTCCTTTTTTTTCCCTTCCCGCCGTCAGTTGCTTTTCACTCTGCCATTTTTATTTTCTTTTACTTTCAACATTTTTGGTTTAATTTCCTTCCAAGCCCTTTCCCCTTTCCACAATTCCCATTAAAAGCCACTTCCATACTCCATCTACCATGATTTATTTCATGATTAACCCACACTAAATGCTTTGCAATTCGATATTCGCTATCTCCCCGGTATATGGGATAGTACAAATTTGTCCCTTAAAGTTGATTCGATTTCAATTCAAAAAGTGCACATTGGGTTGAAATCGTTTGGAGTACAGTTGGAAAGTTAGGTCGGCCATGCTATATTCAAAATCCCACGTGCTGTATTCAAAATCTCACGAACAAATTAATGTGTTCAGGTGGAAAAAGCCAGTTGGATTCCGTCAAGGGAGATAGTGATCAGATTTAAATGACCTACGCAGTTGAGGCCATTAATTCAAGTTGGGCTTTTCAAATCGCAAGGCTATCGAAGTCTTAAATTACGGGTACGTATCACGTGGTTAGAAATTCAACAATGGTCGATTTGCAGGTCGTACTGAAACTGACTACAAGAGGAAAAGCTGGTGGTTTGAGGCGTCCTCGATCGCTATAACCAACTTATTTGTTAGAAGGAAAAACATTCTTTCAAGGACTAGTTCAAGTTCAAGGTGTACCGAGACTAAGGCTAAGCTTAAAAATATTTTATTCACTCATTTATTTTATTTCCTTAAATTTATTCTTGTAATTTCGAATCTGTTCTTATTTTTATTTTATTACATTGCGTATTTACTTATTTTATTATCTTTATCAATTAAAACCTCCTTTTTTTTCATTTTTTAGCATTGTTATGCACAGGTCGTGGGCACGACTGTGATTGCGACAATGATTCTGGTCACGGAAAAAGCAAAATCGGATAGAGAATTAGTTATATTTTAGAATGATGATTGGGTTCCTAATATTGGGCCATTTTGCAAGGTGTACGTTGGTAATAGTGTGCGAGATGATGGCATTTTGGTACGGGATCTCGTTGGCTGTAAGGGGTTATGGAGATAGGACATTCTTAGTTCTTGGTTTAACAGCAATGTTCTGTCTCACATTGCCACATCAAACCATCAATTGCAAGAGATGGTCTGGATGTTTGTTTTGGCGTTGGCTCTGGGGATGTGTGCAAAGATTTTCGACCAATGGGGCATATGAATACCTCATGAAGAGCAAATGGGATGCAAATTCTCAAGCATTTAGAGACGGATAGTTCTTTACGAAACGATCAATAGTTACTGCAGTTTCTAGACTGAAGAATGTAGACTTGATCATGGGTCGGGCAATCCGGCCCGGCCCGAAGGCCCTCCCGAAATTTAGGAGGGTTTAGGCAAAAATATAAGCCCGAAAAATAAGCTTGGACAAAAAAATAAGGCCTGTTTAAAAAATGGGCCGGGCCTTGGGTAAGGTATTTTGGCCCGGGCCCAGCCCGAATTCACTAAAAAACAAAAAAATCTACTTTTTATTTTTTTATTTTTGAATGTTATTTTCTTATTATTTTCTCCATATTTTGCTACCATTTTACTATTATGTTGCTACTATTTTATTGTTATTGTTTGGATATTGTATAAAACTTATTTTATTATTAATTTTGTTATTATTTTAAAGTAAACTTGATAATGAGTCGGGCCACCCGGCCCAAATTCACAAAAGGACAAAAAAATCTGTTCTTTTTTGTTTTTGTTTTTGAATGTTATTTTCTTGTTGTTTTATCTCTATTTTGCTACCATTTTACTATTATGTTGCTACTATTTTGTTGCTATTGTTTGGATATTGTATAAAACTTATTTTATTGTTAATTTTGTTATCATTTTAAAGACATTTGTTAATTTTGTTATTATTTTAGAGGCATTTACTTTTTAAGTTACATTTATCTTAGTGTTATTTAAGTCTACATATTTTTTAAAATTTATTTTCAATTTGTTGGGAAATGTGTTATTTAAGTCTACATATTTTTAAAATTTATTTTCAATTTGTTGGAAGATATTTATTTTGATGTTTTTAGTATTTTTGATGTATTATATATATTTAAAAATTATATAAAAATGATATGAAAATTAATACGAGTGGGCCGGATCGGGCCCAAGTTTTAACATTTTTATTCTGGTCGAGCTTGAACAAAATTTAGGCCCATTTTTGGGCTGAGCCTGGGCCTAAATTAAAACAAAATTGTATACAATGAAAATTTTTGGTTATTTGATTTATATAAATTTATTAAAAATAAGTTAAACTACAAATTTATTAATAATATGTATAATGGTTTTATTTTTACATATTTATTAAATTATTATGTAAAATAAATATAATTATTATATAATAAAATTGATTACTTAAGTGAATAAAATAAATAAAAGTAAAAGCATCTCAATTTTGGTGTTAGTGAGAGAGAAGGAAAAAGGCACATATCAATAAGATTCCATTTTCATTATGGGTGAGATTCCATCAGTGCGTTGGGATCCTATGCACTAAACATTTGGAAATCCAGAAATAATTGGAGTGTGTTTAAACAAACTCACACCTTCTAATTTCATCAATATTTTATTTTATTTATTTTTAATTCATTAATTTTTAAATTTTTATTTTTAATAAAAACAACCTCAACGAATATTTTAATTATATTTTAACACAATAATTTGTATTTGTATATTATTAGTTAATATGAATATAATTTTTACTTTTTTAATTATTTATTAAAAGACACCCTTGATCTAATGTCTTTTAACTTCAATTTTATTCTAATTACAACCATTATGTTTCATCATTAGTGTTAAAACTCATTGCTGTACAATCCAATAGCTAATCTCATCGCTATTGTTTTCATTCTCATTTGAACTAATCTCATATCTCATCCAAACAGATCTTAAATCTATCAAAAGCTTTTCAAATATGATAAAAGGTCAAATATTTCGAAATAATCAAATACATATTTTAAATTCCAAATTATGTTTTTCTTTTTCCAAGTTATATTTGATTTGATTATTATATGTTATAAAGAAGATAAAAGTCTTTCAAAAGATCTAACTTTAAAGAGAAAGACTAATTAATCATTACCCAAACTCAATTAAAGATCTTATTATAAATTTTTATTTATGTAAAGGTAATAATATTTGTTATTTATTTTAAAAAATATTTTAATTATTTCTTAATTAAATAACTTGTGGATGTAGAGATAAATAATTTCATATTGAATTGAATAATTAAAAGGGTATAACAAATATATAATCCGATTGAAAGGAGATCTTAATATAATGCTGCAGATAATAAATATGCCACGTAGTACGGAATTAGCTTCTAAATAATCTAACTTACAAAATACCAAATCAAATATCTAATAATCTATCTAAATTTTTATTATCTAAATATCAATTTAAAAAAAAAGATTTAGAGTATGTAATACAAGAGACAAATGAGAATTGAACATCATTTTAACTCACAAAAAGGTATTAGGGACACAAACACATTGGTAACATAACATAATCAGTTTACAAACTAAATGAACTAATTCAATTAACTCTCACAAAAATTATAAAAATCAGGGGGGGAAAATTGTAAATTACCAATGAAGAAGATTAAATCAAACTGTTTTCTCTTCCGATTATTCCGCACCAAAAAATCCAATTTCTGAGTCGTTCTGCAAATTACAGTGTATTCGATTAGCAAATGCCAATATTAACCCAAGTCATGCAATTTTTCAGTGACTAATTTAAAGTTGATGATGCTGACCTGGAATTTTTACTTCATTGCTGACACAGCTTCGATGGCACTGCCTAGCGGCCAAGCAGCTTCAACAAAGGAATTTCGGTATTTCACTTTCTTCACCAACGAAACATCTTGGTACGGATCAAGGCCTGAACGAGAAAAAGATAACTTCGGTCAATTAGAATCCTAGGAGGCCCATTTATTACGAAGTTGCATAACTTAAATTTGATGCTAAAAGTTACCGAATCCATCGACGAGCAACGTGTACTGGTAAACCAGATCCATGCATATATATGCCAGGTTACTCTCGCCCAAATCTTTATATATTGCTTTAGCATCTGCATACTTGGTTTGACAAGCACGTTTAGCAGCATCTGCAAACGAATGGGGCTGAACTTTTGCAACAGGATCACTGGCTTTAATAAAACCAGCCTGAATTCATAAACAATTTAGTTAGAATGTCTAATGGGCTTGTTTCAGGCAATAAGATTCTCAAACGGGTAAATACCTCGGCAGCCCTGTCAAAGAAAAATGAAGCAACAAACAGATTCTTCTGTCCATCTCCACCTCCGCCGTTCCATATGCCACCAAATGTGCACTTCATATGCGTGCATGAATCATTTACTTTAAGAGCCTTGAGAGTCACCCTCCTGCATTCTTCCATGCTTGAACCAGATGACGGCGCTGATGCTTTATATTCTTCTCCTCCATATTTATAAGTACCTTGGAAAGATAAAATTCCCAATATGTCAAGTACTTAAATGGCAAATATTCTGCTGAACAAAGATGATAGGACGTTACAAAAATTCGAACTATTCCATTATTCAGTGCATTCAAAGTTTCAGAATAGAGAGATGAATACAGTTAGCAGTAGGAAGCAAATACAGACAATTGCCACATTTTCAGTCATCGTAGCTATAAACTTAGTTATTCATAAATCGTGCCTGCCATTTGCAGCCCAAATACACATACACACATATATATATTTAAAAAAAAGTAGCACTTTATAGTGTTGGTTGCGACTGAAGAAATTCAAACATACCATCAAAACCCTCCAAGATGCAAGGGTTGCCAGAATCTTCAGTGGCCTTAAAAATTTCTGCTCGAGCTGCCAGTAAGCCATAATGCAAATAACTGTACACAAGAAAGCCATAAGCATATAACTAAAATATAAAGATTATAAAAATGACAGAATAGAGACCTGTCTGATAAGACTGCAGAAGGAATCACAAGCCATTAAGATTTCTTTTTATAGTCAATTTCAAATCATTAATAGAATCCTATTTTGTTAAAATGGAGGGTACCTGTGTACATAGAGGTAATATTTTGATCCCTTGAGATACATTTCATTTACATAATTGTCCTGTCCAGCTGGTACACTTGGAGCCCTTGAAGCAGCATTCTCGGAGATGGCATACGCCATTTGAACAGATCCACCACCAAGATCAACTATGCCAACTGTGTCTTGATATGTCCTTCCCAAATTCCCTAGTAGGTAATTTATTGTCACCTATAAAAGAAGATGGAGGTTAAGAAAGTCCAAATTAGGTCCATTGGCTCAATCAGTAGGAAAAATTGCAACGGAGCCTAGCCCCTGACAGCATGTAAATACTTCATTCTAGTTTCCCTAAGTTACCCCAGAGAAACCCCTCGGATTTCTCCAGTTGGCTCCGGCACCACCATGAAATCATCTTAAGCAAGACTGATCATGTTGACCAGTTATAAGATTAAAATATCAAGTAGTCCTTGTACTTAGTCAAAAGTACAATTTAATCCATTATATTACAGAATTGAGTCCTTCAATCTCTTCCATGTTTGACATTGGAGAAATAAGTAAAGTCGATAGCAATGTTAACAGGAAACCATCTTAAAGCTAGCATAGACCCCCGAAATCTGACAATAATATTGATCTCTAGATAGAATTGAAGTAGCAACATTTTTTCAATTAAGAACTTACATATTGTCGGATTGCAACTCATGTACAACTCATGTACTTTGTAAGATTTGAGAAGAAAAGTCCACATCAGCATTTAAATAATTTTACATCAATATTGTTATCAATTTTACTTGTTTGCACCTATATCAAATGCTTAAAGATTAAATTACTCGGTTCTATAATACAAGGATTAAATTGCATTTTAGCTATAATATAGGGATCGCCAAGATACTCTAACCCCAGTTACAGTATGCAAAGTAAAAGCAAATATAAAAGTACAAGAAAATTCAGCATATCATACCCACTCATAAGAACCTTCTTGAGAGCCGTCCAGAATTTTGACCCCATTTGCCTCGGATTTAAGGGTGCTTCTACTTTTCAAAAGTTCCCTAACCTAAATACATATTTAAATTGCATTAGCTTGAGGAAATGGTAAAGTAAAAGTTGTGGCCATAACAAACATGTATCCGAAAATAAAATTACCGATTGCAAAATTTTATCAGATGCCTCGCCTCCTAATGCCCTCAGACCAGCAGTTGCCTACACACAGAGTCCCATTGTTCAGCAAATTAAAAGGCTTAGAATGCATAACGCATGAAAGTAATACCTACCCCAACTCTCACAGGGGTCTTTGATCGTAAATCTAGTGGAACAACACTTTCTGCCTTGTCAAGAAGTGAAGTTAATGAATTTGCAGCAGCCTGTGGATCTTTTGCATAGTAGCTCAAACCTGGTTTAAGCTACAACAAAACAACACACTTAAAACTAATTAATACTTCGACAAAAACCTCCATAAAATTGAAGAAAATGTTCCACAGCACACAAGTAAAATGGTACCTTGAAAAGAGATCAAAGAATTGATGTTTTAAACTTTTTTTTTTTGTTCAATTCAAGTAAAATCCTTTTCTAGAGGATACAAGTTAAAATCCTACCTTACAATATTTGAGTCAAACCATGTCACAATTCACAAATATCAAATAAAGGTCACAAATATAATCTCCCCCTCCAACAAAAAAAAAGCTATGAAATAGGAAAAATAAAACCCATACTATGCCATTGAATTACCATATAAATTATCATCGTAAAGTCACGGTTCTCATCCAAATTCCAGATTTAAATCCACAAGTACATCATCGACAAAACTCCATTCCAAGAAAATATAATTCTGTCTGAAAAATTACTAACTGGGAAAAAAATAAATTACCTGTTCAAAAAGCTCTAAATCAGAGCCAATTGGAACAAGATCCAAATTCTGATCAAAACAATAAACATGAACTCGACTCCCGGAACTCCCCGCATCAAAAATCACCGCATAATTCCTATTCCCTCTGGAATTCGCCCCTACTCTCCTGCTATTTAACTCGATCTCCTCCAGCACGGCAGCATCAGACGCCGATTTCCCCGGCATGACGTATAAAAAAAAGGTTATAAGAACGATAGGGATGGATATGACCAGAAGAACGCCTCGGTACTTATGGATCTTGTCGGAGATGGAGTCATGCCTCGCCATTGAACGCTTGATCATCTTTTCTAGGTGATCGTCGGTGCCGTTTCCGGTCGGAGATAATGAGCCTCCGTTTGGACCGGACTCGAGGAGCTCGGCTGAGGATGGTGTTCGGTACCGGATCTGGCCGTTGCCGGTGGAAGCCGGTAATGGCTCCAGATCTTCCAGGTTTCTGAATTTCGGTATCTTCGAATTTATAATAAATTTAACCTTAAAAAACACAAAAAATTAAAAAATAATAATCTGTGAAATTATGATGTGATTTTGAAAGGATTGGTATTGAAAAGGAAAAGAAGGGAAAGAGAAAATGTAGAGGGAGGGATTTGGGGAGGAAACGAAGGGAATGGAAATAGATTAGGGAGGGAGAAATTATTTTGTTATATAGAGATATACATCGTAATATGCCGATTGTTGATGACAGTGAGTGATTTCATACATGTAAAATGATAAATAAAGAGATACTACATTTTACTTTTAAATATTTATTTATAATATTTTAATTTTGTTGGGTGAAATTATTAAAGTAAAATATTATTATTAAGGAATTAAAAATTAATTATGAAAGTTAATTAGTGAATAAATTTAAAATAGAAATAAATCTTTTTAAGTTCTATGGAAATTAATAAATATTAATAGTGTATATTATGAATTATATTTTTAATGATAATTATGTGAATATTTTAATTAATATAAAATTGTATAAATAAATTAAAAATACATAAATATTGAAGAAATAAACACACACGTGGTAACATGATTAAATTTAATATCCAACAATTTTATTTTGGAAGTGAAAATATTTATAAGGAGACAAGATAGAGTAATAAAATGTGAGGAAATCATGTGTGTGAGTTTAACGTACAAAGTAATTTTCTTGTTTCTCGGTTTAGACAATGTTAAGTATTCGAAGGTCTAATTATTTTTCTTTTCACTAGATGCTCAAAAACATTGCTTTTATTTTTGTTGTTTTAGTTATAAAAGAGGAAGTTGAATTTAAACCTCAACTTTATTTAACGTTGATCTTGTAATAAAATATCCTGCACCATTAAAACGTAATCTTTAACCCATTTAGGTATTTGTATCTACCAATTAACTCTTCATATTGATTATCTATTGACCCAAAGATTCTGTTAGAAAAACATAGCCTTTCTTTGGAAATATTGTATTGTTAGAATATGTAAAATTCTAGTTTTTAAGGTTGGATCCATGGTTGTTGTTAATTACTTATGTTTTCTTTTCCATGTTCTTATATATGGATTTTTTTTTTTGCTGGGTCACTATAACTTTTAGGTAATTTTATGCTCAGTTTGGGAACATGTTTTTTTTTTAAAATTCAATTTGGATTCCATCTATTATGTAAATGATAAGATTGTGATGCATATATTATGAGTAAATTAATTGAGACTCCATACAATATATATTAAAAAATATAAAATATAGATTTGTCAAATTTAATAATAATTTAAAATTTTCAAAATCGTTACTAGATACACATCTAATAATTTCACAGATTTGAGAAATTATCATAAATATTACATTTCTAAATAGTTTAATACTCAATTTACTCTAACCTAGCTTATAAACGCTACCTTAAGATTTAGTTGGATGAGAGATTTTGAGGAGAGATTTCATTTATATCTAGGATTTTGAAATTCTAAAATATTTTATTTGATTAGAAAATATTTATAAAATTTTAAAAATATACATAATGAATATTTTATATTATTTATTATTAATAGAATTATCTTTCTTTTATAATTATTTTTAATTCATAAAAATCTAATAACTTAATTTTTTAATTTATACAACCTAAATAAAAACACATTAGTTGCATTTGTTGTTCGCGCTTTACCTCATTATTGTAATTCACAAAAATAAAATTACTTATTGTTGTTTTTTAATAATCCTAAATAATGAACTGATATTAAAATTTTATTTCAAATTTAAAAACTGTACTTAAAATTAAAATATATATATACATAACTAAATTCGTTTTAAATTTCAAAGTTATCTTTATACGTGTCTAAAAATATAGTATCAAATTTAAAAAAAATTATATCTAAATGAAGAACGAATATTATTTGTTTAAAATTACTTATATTAAATTTTCATATATCTTAAATCACGAATGGAAATTAAATTTTGTATTTTAAAAATATATATATATATATATATATCAAATTTAAAAGTTTTTTATATAAACAGGTTTAAAAATATTTAATTTATTCATTTAAATTGTTTTTAAAAGGAAACATGATATCCAAATTTTTCAAAATATTATCTACTTACTTAACCTTTAAATATTTTCAATAAGGTAATTAACAAACTATATATCAAATTTAAAATTAACAAAATTATCTTAAAATTAAAAATATACCTAGTCAGTTTCATTTGAAATTTCAAAACTATCTTTTCTTATCTAAAAAATTCAATATCAAATTTAAAATTTTAAAATAATTTTTATATCCTAAATAATGAGCATATATTAATTATTTTAAATTACAATATATTATTTACAATTCGTCAATTTTAACCTTTTTTTAATTCTAAAATAATATATTTAAAATCATTTCTCATTATAGAAAAGATTATAAAATGATTTAACATATTTTAATTTATACATGTGTACATATAATCAGCTTGTGTAGTGCATGGGTAAACAACTAGTTAAGATATATTTTATTTATATTATACTAGAGAGCTCAGAATGATTGGTTCAAAACATGCAAAGTTCTGCATGAGCTCAGACTCTCTGTTGCCAAACATACTTCTGATATGTGTTTAAAATTTAAGAGCTGAAACAACATTGTTCTTCCAAAATAAGGATGGTTCTTTCATATTATCCACAACTGATTGAAAGAACCAATTCCAGAAAACAACTGTTTATTGCATAAAAGTTGAGCTTATCTGTTGTTGATGAGCACACGAATCTTTTTAAGCCACCTTATGTTTTCTTCACCTTCACCGGTGGTAGGGAGAAGAATTGCCGGAAAACCCACCCAGCTAATGTAGCTCCGATGAATGGACAGATCCAATAAATGTAAAAGTGATCCCATGTGTCATGCTGGTTGTGTACATATGCCCAACCGAAGGCCTGCAATATGATTCACAACTCCAAATGCATTAAGGGTTTATAACAATGTCTTCACCCGTAATAAGATTTACCAACTTATGAAATTTAAAGAATCCATGATAAGTGAGGAAACACATACATGATAGTATGATCTATATTTATACACACACAAACACATTAGCGTAGAACTCTATTGAATAGGAAGTGTCATCAGGACTCTAAGGAGACAATGCAATAGGAGGACCCTCTAAATGCATACAAAAACTAAAAAAAAGAATTGAACATGCTCGTATTGGGCACGTACTGGTATCTAGCCCTCGTATCTAAGTCTAAGTAACATTGATCAAATCTTTGCCCATAAGGCCAAATTTCAGTGACAACTGTCCTTGACTGACCAGCCAAAGAAGCACTGTGTAAAAGCTCCCTACCTAATCGGAATGCAAAACTGGAAACACGAGGCAGCAGTGATGGTCTATGTTACTCTAACTCTTCTTTTTTCTTGAAGAACCCACGTCCGACACATACGGAGATATGATCTTAGAGGCCCTCAATATTAATAGAAATCTAGGGAAAGAAAAATGAACATATTCGTGTTGGACACACATAACCTATGTTGCTACTCTTTATTTTTCTTTAACTATGTCCAATATCCATGTCCGATCCATATCCAAATATAGGCAAGTTAGACACAATTCAAAGTAGAATACCATATGGGAATGGAAAGGGCAAAACTTACAAATGCAGGATTCATGGAAGGTCCAGTGTAAGCAGAGCCAA
The DNA here is from genome assembly GCF_025698545.1 of Gossypium raimondii. Lineage (NCBI taxonomy): Eukaryota > Viridiplantae > Streptophyta > Magnoliopsida > Malvales > Malvaceae > Gossypium > Gossypium raimondii. The sequence goes on along the minus strand of NC_068577.1, from coordinate 50,344,621 downwards.
ACGTTACTAATGTTACGATCACAATAGAAAGAAACCACGTCTTGAAGATTTCACTCTGCGGGCCTCTAAGCATGATTAAAAGAACAATAAAGGTGATTGCAAAAGTCAAGACCCCCTCTGCAAAGGCTCCAGTGTGCGTATCTACTTTCACAGATGGTCCCTCTATCATGTGCTTGTATTGTTCCGGGATTGCCTCCATGATTGCCAGGGCACCACCCACGGCACCAAAAGCCTACCAGTGAGAGACTTGTATTTTTCAGTAATGTATCTCAACATTGAGCTTTAGCTAATCCTTTAAATTTGTCATTTAAACAGCTTAAGATGACATGACTCTGTTGCTAGAAAGGAAAAGCAAGGCAAAGATTTTAACATGATTTGTTCTTTGCAATGCATTATTCTGTCTTAAAGTAATACAATCACGAGACAAATATAAGAATGTGTCAAACCAGCAAAATTATTTTCTTTAATATTTTATAGTTTGAACTAGTAAAATGAATGTCTAACCAGTTAAAATACCAATAATATTAAACCATGCAAAAAAATCATATAATTTGATCCAAAAAGGTAAGAGAACAGCGGAATCCATGTCAAATCCAATAGAATTTCTTAAAGAAACCAAAAACCCAAGAAAGATACCAAATTAAAATTTTGTTTACCTGAGCTGGGAAGCGGAGGGCCATGGAGATAAGGGTATCGGCGCCGGAACCGGCGGCGTAGAAGGCAGTTGTAGCAGCAGGATCAAAACTAGCACCACCAAGAAATCCACCAATAATATTAAAGATGGAAAGGAAAACGAAAAAGACGACGGTGATGATAACAATAGAAGCCCAAGGTACGGTTTGAACACCAGCGGCGGTGGTTATAAAATAAGTTAATAGACCAAACGCAGATGAACAAAATACCCACAAGAAAGAGATCAACATGTCAGCGATTGCAATCTTTATTGGACCCTTCATTATTAAGTTTCTCGGTTCACTCTACTGGGTTATTTCCTTTTCCAGAGAATTTTCAACTAACAAGCAAATGGAGTGGATAATTACTAAAAAAAGAAAAAGAAAAAGAAAATAGAGACGAAGGATTTGGTTTGTTACAAAGAAAAACTTTGGTTTAGATAGGGACTGATACGTATATATAGACCAATATACTCCAAAATTATAAAAATTTAATTTAATGTTTTAAAAATTATAAAAAATACATTATTAAAATAATAGATAAAATATATAATTTAATTCGATCTCAAAATTTTTTTTGTCTAGCTCCAACATTGCATATAATCGACGTAAGATCTCCCCAAGACTTACCAGTTTAATCCAAGTATAATCGATCGTTAAACTTACCAACTCAAACATTATTGAAGCTATAAATATGAAAAACCATACCGACCTGACATCAGCTAACTACAATAAAGGCTTTGTTAACTACATTATTATTATTTATAACAATTATAATTAAGTCTATTTAAATAAAATTATTAGTAATTCTTTCAAATTTTTTTATGCTATTTAATAATAAAATATCATGTGATGATGTATGCAAATCATATAATGCATCAAATATATATAGAAAAAATCAGCACCACTAATATCATTGTTCCTTGGGTAAATCACTAAAGTAGTAGAGGTGACAATATCAAACATTACACATGAAAAATATATTTTGAGATAAAATTATGGACTCTAACAAATCGAGAAAAGCCTTGAATAAAGGAACTATTGGGCTTAGATCCATGAACAATTCTCGGCCCGATTTGAAATTTTCTTAGACGGTCACAAAGAAATGGAAAATTTGAAATATACCCCTTTTGAAACGGAAAAAAGAAGGATTAATTAAAAACAACGGGCATCCAAAATATAGCCGTTGGAATGTCGGAGCTTACGGCTACAACGGCTAGTTTTCTTTTCTTAAAACAGATTTTCCCATTTCTTTTAAGTGCTATCTCTCAGCTAGCAATCAAATTCAAACACCCGAGATCTCAGATTCCCTTTCCATTTTTCATCTTCACTTTCTTCCTAATTTTCTTTCCAAGCCAAACACCCATTAATCAAATTCTTTCCTTTTTTATCTTCCTCTCTTTGTCGGCTAATTCCAGAGATAGAGCAAGCAGCACTGCTACATTCAAGGTATGAAAACATCCATTTCATCAGTTCATATATATATATATTGAAGAATTTAGTAAATATTAACCTGATCTTTTTTTTTTGTTCTGCTGATTTGAGAAATCCCGTTTCATCAACTTGGGATCCTTTTTTGTTGTTATGCTAAGTTTCCATTGGTGAACATGGCCCTGTTTCTCTAGAGCTTTAGTCTGTTCGTCCTGTTGATATGATATTTTTGGGATCGTTTTCATAATACCAACTATTTCGTTTATTTATCTGATGGTTGTTTGGGAATTTCAGAGAGCAGAGATGAATGATCTGATGACCAAATCGTTTATGAGCTATGTAGACCTCAAGAAAGAGGCAATGAAAGATCTTGAAGCTGGACCTGACTATGATCTCGAAATGTCTTCCAACGCAAGCACCATGGACCAAAACCTTGGTCTATTCCTTGAAGAAGCTGAGAAAATTAAGCAAGAAATGGCAGTAATCCGTGAACTGTTAGGCAAGCTCCAAGAATCAAATGAAGAGAGCAAATCACTTCACAAACAGGAGTCTTTAAAGGCCTTGCGGAACAAAATCAACAATGACATTGTCACCGTGCAAAAGAAGGCAAGGACTATCAAGGCACAGCTCGAAGAAATGGACCGTGCCAATGCAACTAACAAGCGCCTCTCAGGGTGCAAAGAAGGCACGTTAGATTACAGGACTAGGATTGCAGTAACCAATGGGTTGCGCAATAAGTTGAAGGAGCTGATGATGGATTTCCAAGGTTTGAGGCAGAAGATGATGACCGAGTATAAGGAAACAGTAGGGAGAAGGTATTTTACAGTGACTGGCGAAAACCCCGATGAGGAAATCATCGAGAAGATAATATCAGATGGGAATGGAGGGGAGGGGTTCTTAACAAGGGCGATACAAGAACATGGTCGAGGGAAAGTGCTGGAGACGGTGGTTGAGATTCAAGACAGGCATGATGCAGCGAAAGAGATCGAGAAAAGTTTGCTGGAACTGCACCAGGTGTTTTTGGATATGGCGGTGATGGTGGAGGCACAAGGTGAACAAATGGATGATATTGAGCATCATGTGATGAATGCAAGCCATTATGTGAAAGATGGTTCCAAAGAGCTCAACACTGCAAAACAGTATCAAAGGAGCAGCAGGAAGTGTATGTGTATTGGGATTATTCTTTTGTTGCTCATTGTTCTAGTGATTGTCATCCCAATTGCTACTAGCTTTTCCAGTTCTTGATTGAGATGTTCTTACAGAGGATTTAATGTCCAGTTATTCCTTCTGCTTTATTTTACTTTGAAATTGTATGATCTGGAGTATGCATATAGTCCTTATGTTGGGACTCACATCCTTAAAATTCATTGTGTAGTAATAGTTTGGATTCATTCCTTAAATTTGGATTTTTTTTTTTTTACTTTTTTAATTCATAAAGACTCTTGAATTATTTAAGTAGTTCTTACATATCTTAATAACAAATTACTACTTTTCTCTCCCAAGAAGGCTATCTATGCATCCTCGTCTTTAAAAGCTTCGATTTCTGCAATTTCCACAAATTGAATCAAAATCAAGCTTTCATTTCGTCGGATTCAACTGGTTTCTCAGCAATAACGATTGTAATCTCTTTGATTTCTTGTTCATGATCTGGGAAACATGGATTTATATCCCCCACTGAGCCCTCCATATCTCCTTTTTGCATCTTTTCTGTTTTTTCAACACCCTTGTTTGCATTCTTGTATATCACATAGATGACCATTTGAGCTGTTCCAAGCAGAAATCCCAACACATTTGGAAACTGAACCAAAAACAAAACATGTCAATGTTATGAAAGATCAACCATGGTTAAATTTAAGAACTATGAATGTATGAATTTGACTTACAGCCACGTATAAATCTTGTAAGAAAAGTCCATAGAAGAACCACATTGTGGAACATAATGTAAGAAAAAAGGAGAGAAGAAATGGCATGTATTCCACACTTTTTGTCCTTATCACACGTCTCTGCAACATAAATGGTGATTGCTTTGTTGAGATAATATCATCCCCTCCCCCCAAAAAAAAAAAAAACAAACAAACAAAGAAACTGTTGTAAACAAACCATTATGCCTAAAGGAGAAGCAGAGACTGCAACACTGTTAACAGCACAAACCCATCCCATCACTGTCACACGTTTAGACCTTTCTCTAAACAAATTGGTGGCCACCATTATCAAACAATACCCTCCTAGGTTGAATAAGATTATCCATTTCACTGTAAAAACCTGCAAATTCCAAAAATCAAATTCCCAGTACCGAGTTTAATTGAGTTCAGCTGAGTTAACAAATGTTACCTTATCCCTCTTAGGTGCGTATACAATGTATAATATAAGATAGATAATTTCGATGGCACATCCGAAGCAACTGATGCCGACGATCAGATTGGCGTTGGTCTTAAGCATACCGTAGTACAATAACATCATTGAACTGGAAAGTGCAACCATGTAAGGGATTGATTGGTACCCTTCAGCAGTTCTTTTCTTGTATATTGTATAAAAGGTTTTCCTGAGAGAGATAATATGAGTCAGATTTATTAGCAATGTGCCATTGGTTCATGAACTAATAATATGTATAAGGCTCTTACACTGGTGACAAGAACACCATGAATGAAACAATGCTACCTGAAAATTAAAAAAGAAAAGAAAAAAGCATAGCAACATCAATAAGCAATATGTAAAAGCAAAGGCAACATTCATCTCTAGTCTGAATTACATAAAAAAAAATACCCAAGACCCCAAATATGAAAGCAAGCTGATGATGAGGTCCAAAGAATCCCATTTTGATTGATATATGCTTGAAGCTCTTTACACTGATTCTCAGTAGAAAAGAACTTAAGTCCAAATACACTAGAATCCCATTATTTATATATATTCAAAAATAAGAGTTAGGACAGTAATTGATGTTTCAAGTTCAAAGCATACAGTGTCATGCCAGGGAGATAAGTCGGCCGAGTTTAATTTTCCACTTCATCCTCATCATACATTGGTGGATGATTGAAGAACAACATTCTCAAATCTTTATGTTGACCTTTACATTCCAAGAAAGAAGTTAGTTGTTCATCTTCATCAAAAGAAAGTGGGAGGCAAATGTGATCATTTTCAGTGAATTTGAGTTAGAAAAGCAAAGCATTTTCAGCCACGTAAATGCACATAAGATCTAGCCCCTTTGTTTTGTTTACCATAAATGAGCAATACTCAAACCCAATAAGGACTAGATTAGTTCCAGCGTCCAAAAAAAAAAAAAAAAAAAAAAGGTGGGTTTAAAATATAAATATCCGTATGTAAAGGAGAGATTGACTAAAGCTTTGTTCTAATGTTGAATTTTATAAAAGGACTTTGATTTTGTATAATTTTATACGTGAAATTTTGATTTGATACAATTCTCACAAATTTTAATATAATTATTGATTTAACATCATTTTATGTTTATTTATTGCATACATATATAATTATATTTATCAAATATAAAAATGAATTGATGTTGTTATTTCTTTAAATGTGTATGATTGAATCAAAGTTAAAGTTTCATGTATACATTTAAACCACAATCAAAGTTTCATGTGTATCATTGCACCAAATCAAAGTTCGTGTATCATATTGCAGAATGAATCAAAGTTCACGTATAATTTTAAAATTTATCTCTTTATTATCAAGGCTGAACAAACACTTTTTCAACTTAAATCTTGATTTCAAATTTTAAAAATTTGGTAAACAAGCATCTTTTTAAGTTCAACCTCGATTTTAAATTGAGATTTTAACTCAAGCTAAAAAGTTTTAGCTCTTGACTTTTGGAAAAGTGTTTTCCAACGAAGTTACATTTTATTATCCAATTAAATCTTTTACTTTACAATATTATGTCTAAAATTGACATTTTATCTTCTTAAAAGTTTTTTATAGTAATGGTAAACATTATCCATCCTTTTCAACCTTAATACTAAACTAACCTTTAATAACGAGATTAAAATTTATAAATTCTAGAGTTTCATATTTGTAAATGATATGTAAGTTAATTAATAAATTCAATACTTGTAATAAATAATTTTATTGAGCTGAAAAATATTTTGTTTTTATTTAATTTCAAACTATAATTTTAACAACAAAATCATTTATTTTATCTATCTAATGTTATATTTTGATATGAAAGATAACAATGTAGAAGTGCTTTTGTGATAGAAATACTTGTGGAGTGTATCTAATTCAAGAAACAGCTTCATCCTGCTTTCTTTCTTAATAGCTGTATTCAATTTCTTTGAAATCTTTTTTTTTTTAAATTTAAAGAATATGTGGAGGTTATCTTTTGAAATATAAATCATTAATCGCAGTGACTGAAAATATAATTTTCTAATTATATTTCTAACCTTTTCTTTTAAATTCATCAAAGTGTTCATAGGAAAAGCTAATCATTCAACCCAACTTGAATCAACTTAGATCGAAACAATGATATTTTGCAATTTTAATTGACTTAGCCAGCGCCCACTCCTAACTGCATTCTTTCTATTAAAAAATATTTAAAATTACTTATAGAAATACATATATATTATACAAGTCGAAGGATAAAAATCATAACTAGACTAGGCGATGCCAAACTATTTCAGAACAATCATTGTGTAGGATTTTTTACCAAAATATTACAAAAAAAAACTAAAATAATATACAAAAAAAACTATTTATCAAAATAATACAAAAAAAAGGCAGAATGTAGGGCCTGCCACAGGCAGCACCAATGGTGCCTCTGGCAGAGGCGGCACCAACATGTTCATATTTCAGCCATTTGTTCTTATTTTTTTCCCCGATTTTATTACTTTAAAAAAATATATATTATTTTCTACTTTTATTATTTTACATTATTTTAGTATATTGGTGCCGCCTCTGCCATAGGCACCATTGGTGCCACTTTATGGCGAGCCCTCTATTCAAATTGCTTTTTTGTATTATTTTGGTAAATAATCTTTTTTGTATATTATTTTGATATTTTTTATTTTTTTGTAATATTTTGGTAAAAAACCCCATTGTGTAGCAGTTGAAATTTTTTATCTTTTCTATTTGCAACTCAAGATTTTTGCATTATCTTAAATTAGTATGGTTCTCACCCACACTTCATGTTAGGTTGATTATTTATTTTTGCTAAATTATAGGATAAATTTTTAAAGGTTATAATATGCTCAAGTCTTTGCACTCTTTATATATTTTGTTTAATTTTCATACTTTTATTTTTAGGCAATTGATCCCTATAGTTTTTAGTTTTAAAATTTAGGTCAATTTGTTAACACTATTAAAATTATGTTAAATTTTCTAATGTGACATTTAAAATTAAAAAAACCTCCTTTGGTATTCATGTAACAAAAATGATATTATAATGGGCTTGAATTTAATAGAGATTTTAACGGTGTTGATAATTCTTAAAAATTCACCTTAGCATTTTAATAAGAATAATATATTACTTTAGAAGTTTCTAAATAATACAGGAACCTGAAATAGGACTATTGTTTCGAACACACCAAGTTTAAAGGTTGAAATGTCTAAGAAGGAAAAGCCTAAGACTACCATTTCAGATTTTGTTGTCCAAACATTGATTGAACAAAATGACAAGATGATCAACGAGTGATAAGAAGAGGTTTCTTGGAAGAGAAAGTACTACAATTGTGCATAAACATTTGGTACGACACCTTAGGAATAGTGTAAGAGATCAAAGAGATTCAGATCCTATATCCCTGAATTACAGTGGGAGAGGATTGGGAAAGAACTAGATCTTATACTCAGTGGGAGGAGGATGGTTCAAATTTTATGTCCTAGAATTACAATGGATTGGACCTTGAAGATTACATTTTTATTCATGCATACACGTCTAGTTAGGAGCATTTGATTCATTTTTTTATCATGACATCCTAATCATTAGGCATAATTAGGTTCATTATACAGGTCATGTTCTCCAGAGAACAAATTGGTTAAGCTATCAGTCCTATCTCCCGAAGCAGCAGTAGAGTAGGTCGAAGATTGTAGATCCTATCTCCCTAAGTAGTAGTGGAGCAGATAGAAGACGGCGAATCTTATCTTCCCAAGGTAGTAGGGAAGCAGATTTAAGCCACTAGCCTTGTCTCCTTGAGAAGCAGTGGAGTAGGTTAAAGATTGTAGATCCTGTCTCCCTAAGCAGTAGTGGAGCAGATAGAAGACGACGAATCTTATCTTCCCAAGGTAGTAGGGAAACAGATTTAAGCCACTAGCCTTGTCTCACTGAGAAGCAGTGGAGTAGGTTGAAGATTGTAGATCTTGTCTCCCTAAGCAGTAGTGAAACAGATCGAAGACGGCGAATCTTATCTTCTCAAGGTAATAGGGAAGCAGATTTAAGCCACTAGCCTTATCTCCCTGAGAAGCAATGGAGTAGGTTGAAGATAGCAGATCTTGTCTTATTGTATTGCCAGCGAAGTAGATCGAAGATAGCAGATCTTGTCTTCCTGTATTGGCAGCGAAGTAGATCGAAGATAGTAGATCTTATCTTCCTGTATTGGCAGCAAAGTAGATCGAAGATAGCAGATCTTGTCTTCCTATATTAGCAGCGAAGTAGATTGAAGATTGTAGATCCTGTCTCCCTAAGCGATAGTGGAGCAGATCAAAGACGGTGAATCTTATCTTCCCAATGTAGTAGGGAAGCAGATTTAAGCTGTAATGGCCCAAATTCAAAATTATCGGAATAGTAGTTTCGTAACCACAAATCCAATTTAAAGAGAAATTTATTTTAATATTTTTGCATGAATATTGATATGATAGGAAAAATCGTATGAAAATATCGATAGAAAAATTTTACTTGATTAAGCGGTTAGTTAGAAAAAGAAATTATTGAAGAAATTAGGTAAAATAAGATATCGAGACTTGATCTCATAAAACCGAGTCAAAAATATTTTATAAATATTTATGAAGTGTTAGTAATATGGTATTAAAATTTCGTTAGAAAATTTTAATGTTTGGGTAGTCAATTAAGTAAAAGGACTAAATTGAAAAAGGTGTAAAAGTTACTAGAGGGATTAAATAGCTCAATTGTGAAATGAGGAGGGCATAAATTGCAAATAACCCCAAAAGGAGATATTTTGGGCGGCATACGCTGAGAAAAATCAGGAGAATTGAAGAAATAAGGGTAAAATTGAATATTACAAAATTTGCTTTAAAAGTTAGGACTAAAGTGGAATTATCTAGATTTCTCTTTATTTTCTGCACTCTCATCAGCCAAAAACGTCCTAAGGGTTTCTTCAAGCTGGTTTTCATAATTTTGCACCAAGTGAGTTAATTCTTGCCTTTTTCTTGTAATTTTGTGTTTCTAAGACTTTTACAACTAGGTCCTATTACTAAATTCATTAGTTTTTGATTTTATGAATGATATTGAAAGTTGATATGAATATGTGCTGGAAGTTTATGAGTAAATAGGATGAAATTGATGCTTTAATTTGTTTATGAGATGATTTTATTAGGTAATTCCAATAGAAATTGATTTGTAGGACCTAATTGTGAAAAAGTTTGGAATTAAAGTTTAGTGCTGAAATTCTGATTTCCAAAGGTTATAAGGTAGTTTAAAGTGATATAATAAAGTGTTTATTGAGAAAAATCAGCTCAATTGAGAGGTTAATTGAGCAGGGACGAAATTATCATTGTTGAAAGTTTAAGGGAAAAATGGTAATTAACACCATGCACTAAAACAGTTTTGGACAGCAGCAGTACTCTGACTTTGAAAAATCACCAAAAATTGTAGAGATCGAATTAGAGGATGAATAAAATATTAAATTAAAGCTTATTGAGTCTAGTTTCTTATAAAAGAAACGGTGTAAGAAATGGAATCGTAAATCATGAGATATAATATATTTTGTGAGACAAGGTCAGAATGAATTCGGGTTCCCCTGTTCTGACTTTGGAAAATCATTAAAAATTGTACAAAAATGATTATGAGTTATAATTTATATGCTTAGAATCCTTAATGAGTCTATTTTCTGAATAAATAAAGGGAAGCATCATCTTAATTCTGTAAAGTGAGATAATTAATTTTTAGTGAAGAGGGGTCAGAACTGTCATACAGTGAAACAGGGGAAACTTTAAAGAATAAACTGTACTTATTTGCTAAACCAAAAATTCTGAAATTTTTATGGTAAGAATATATGTGAGTCTAGTTTCAGGGAAAATTAACGGATCTTAATTTTGAGTTCCGTATCTCAAGATATAAATAATTTAGTGATTGTGACTCAGTGAGGCAGCTTTGAATGCACTATAAATAATAATGGAATTGTAGAGAAAGTTACATATGAACATGAAATGTATTAGATTAATGATTAAATTTATTTATTTAGATCCGGAAAATTCAAATACGAAGCAAGATCGAGGAAAAGAAAAAGTTCGGGATTAGTAGATTTTTGTTTACGAACAATTGTCGAAGTAAGTTCGTGTAACTTGAATTATATTCTTAAATGCTTGAAATGTTTGTTATTGATGTGAAAATGATTTGGATGTTTATTGTATGATAATTGATGAAGTATTGATATTCTGGATGAAAAGAGGAAATAAATCCGGTTGAATGAAAGGAAAATTCGATGGATCTCGAAAAGGAATTGACGGTAAAAGGATCTAGCCGGACGGGTGATCCTATCTGATATAGCCCTCCGAAGAATATGTGGAAAATGGATTTAGCCCGACGGGTAATCCGAATTAGGGTCTCAATTTAGCTTTGGACTCGTAATTCGGATCCAAGCTCATTAGAGTAATTGTCGCTTGGGATTTAGCCTGGACTGGTAATCCCGACAATACTCGTGAATTTATATTACAGGATTTAGCTTTGACTGTAATCCCATTGTAAGGATGAGGTTCATGGAGTGTGCTCTCTAAATGGAAATGTGCGCACATGAATATGAATTGACGGACCGGATTTGTACACTTAGGTGTACCCCTGAATATCCATCGAAATTCCAAGTAGTTCAACGGGATAAATATGGAAAAATAACCAGGAAATGGAAATCATGGAATTGATGAGCTCATCAATCATTTATCTTTGTAATGAATTTGTATGAGGTTGAGTTTGTATGTGATAGGTATATGTTTATGTGAATTGGCTGTGTGCCTGTGTTATTAAATGATGGATGTATAAGTATGGTAAGTATAATTCCTGTCGCATGAACTTACTAAGCACAAAGTGCTTACCCTGTTTTTTTTCCCCTGTTAGTAGAGTTAAGAGCTCGGAGGTCGGATTTGGTCGGAGACACATCACACTATCAATCTCGAGATCTCAGTACATAAAGAAACTTTATTTTGGAAATCAATGGCATGTATAAGCTAGTAAATTAGATGTTATTGTGAAATGAATGTATGGTTAGCCATTGGTATGGCTAACAAATTTTGGTTTTGGTATGTGGTGAAATTATCTTATGAATATGATAAATCTATCTTGAAAAAAAAATTCAGTAAAATCTGGTAATGTCTCATACTCTATTTCGGTGACGAATACGGGTAGGGGGTATTACATAAGCCACAAGTCTTATCTCTCTGAAGCTGCAGTGGAGCAGACTGAACATAGTGAATCTTATTTCCCTGAAGTTGCAGTGGAACAGATTGAAGCTATAAATCACAAACCTTATCTCTCTGAAGTTGCAGTAGAGCAGGTTGAACTAACAAACCTTATCCCTCTGAAGTTGCAATGAGGCAGGTTGAAGATACAAATCTTATCTCCCTGAAGTTGCAGTGGAGTAGATTGAAGACCGGCTACAAATCTTATCTCCTTGAAGTCGCAGTGAAGCAGATTAGAGCCATAAACCTTATCCCCCAAAGTGCAGTGGGGCAGGTTGAATATGCAAGTCTTATCTCACTGAAGTTGTAGTGGAGCAGACTGAAGCTACTAATCCTATCTCCCTGAAGTTGCATTAGGAGCGGATTAAAATAATGAATCCTATACCTCTGAAGTTGCAGTAGGCCGGATTAAATCTACCATAACAAGTCTTATCTCTCTAAAGTTGTAGTGGAGCAGACAGTAAATGGTAGGTCTTATCATTCAACCTTACCTCCCTAAAGTTGCAGTGGAGCTGGTTAAAGATATAAGTCTTATCTCCCTGGCGTTGCAGTGGAGTAGACTAAAACCACGAATCTTGTCCCCCTGAAGTTGCTGTGAAGAAGATTGAAGCTAAAAGTCAGATCTCTCTGAAGTGCAGTGAAGTGGATCGAAGGAACAAGACACAGTAGATTGGAATAAAGCTACGTGAAAAGAGAAGATGAGCACCAAGAAGTCAAGGCTCGGTGAGACCAGGCAAAATTGGTCTTCCTTGGTCTTTGCTCTATTTTCATTACAAGACAACGAGCAAAGAGGGGCAGCTGTATAGCCCAAATTTTACCGGGCCCACACCAAATAAAAAACAAAGCCCACCTAAACCTACCCAAACCCAATTACAAAATAAGCCCAACACCCCAGCCCAACAAACCAAGTCAAACCAGGGTTTCAGAAAAGCTGAAACCCTAGCCCTTCTGACGCCTGCCGCTGCACAACCACCTGCCCACTTGCCACTACCACGGTCACGTCGCCACCGACTCCACTGACACTTGCAAAATGAAGATGAACATGCAAAGAACAATAGCAAACAGAGAAAAAGAAAAAGAAAACTAAAATAACATGTAAAATTGGCTATAAAAGCCGAGTATCATCTCTGTAACGGGGTTCTCCCTTTTTTACGAGCATGAAATAAAAAAAAACCACGCTGTCAAGGTTTTTTTCATTTTAGGTACTTATTTTGGTTATATATTCCTATTTTGTTTATTTTTTTACATATACGAAAATATATAAAAAAAGAGAGGAACCACCTGAGTCATGCTACGCCTTTGTCGTCGAAGGCTCCTTCTTCGGTGTTCAAATCGATCGTTGGGAGGACTGAGGGTACTTTTCTTTTATTTTTTTGGGAATTTTGAGACCGGATTTGGGCTTAAGGGGGTCAAGATCTAGAAAATAAGTTTTTTGCCTTCACCGCCCATCGTGCGCGGCGACTCCGACGCCGACGATCAGAGTCGGGCACGGTGGCCATTGGCCAGAGCTAGGACTGGGGGAGAGAGGCTTTTGCTAGAAAACTCTCACTTTTTTTCTGAAAAGCAAAGAAATGAACCTTTAAAAAAAATCTAACTTATATGGGGTCACCAAACGGCGTCGTTTAGGGCTGACCCTGATAGCCCTAAAACGGCATCGTTTCACTCCCAGACCCGCATGTGCGACCCGACCCACTAAAAGATCCGCGCGTTTTTTTACTTCTGGGATATTTACTGCTTTGGTCCTTCCGCTTTTTGATGGATTTTTAATTGAGTATTTTCTATTTTTCAATTTTACCCCCAATTTTTTCGCGTTTCAATTTAGTCCTCGTTGAAACGATGTCGTTTTAGGGGGAAGGTAAAATTACCTTTTTAGTCCTCCCATGTTATGCACGCGTTCAGAAAGGTCCCCCCTTTTTATTTTATTTATAGATTTGCCCCTAAATTTTGTTTTAAGGTTCAATTTAGTCCTTTTTTTTTGTCATTTTTGCTATTAAATTAATTAATTTTAATAGTATTACCATTATTTTGACTATTATTATTATTATTATTTAATATTCTATTACTACTATTGTATTTATTAATATTACTTACCTTATTATTATTATAATTATTTACTCATTTATAGCTTTTAAATTTCAAATTTTGTTATATGTATATATACATACATACTTATATGTATCTTTCACATTTTAAAATATGTATATTATATATATATATATATATTTTTTATTTTTATTATAATTCACATACATATATATTTTTCTTATATGTACATATATATATATATTTATATATTATAATTTTTATCTATTTTCTTTATTGTTATTATTGTTTTACTTGATGTTCATTTATTTATTTATTTATATGTCCATAATTCTTTTTAATGTTTTAGTTTTTATTTACTTGTTATTGTATATACATGATTGATTTGTTCTTTATTATTTTTCTTTTTGCTCATATTATTTTTATTTACATTATCATATTTGTTATTCCATTATACATATTAACACCATACTTCAAAAAGAAAATTTTTTCTAAATAAAGCAATATTTTGCATTTGGAAATTCGAGAAAACGTGCCCTAATGTGCTGAGTTTCGATTTCTCGTTCGACCAAATAGCCAAATATCCTTCTAAAATTTCAAAGTAAGGCAATATTTTGCGTTTGGAAATTCGAGAAAACGTTCCCTAATGTGCTGGGTTTTGATTTTTTCGTTCGACCAAATAGCCAAATATCCTTTTAAAAATTCAAAGTAAGGCAATATTTTGCGTTTGGAAATTCGAGAAAACATGTCCTAATGTGCTGGGTTTCGATTTTTTCGTTTGACCAAATAGCCAAATATCCTCTTTCACCTCAATCCATGTCATTCGAGTTTTTTTTAAGGATCGTACATTAAATCTCTTTAAAGTTCTCAATCTTCTTCATTAAGACATTAATTAATCAATTAGGTACCAATTTTGGGCATTACGAGGGTGCTAATCATTTCTCGTACGTAACCGACTCCCGAACCCGTTTTTCTGAATTTCGTGGACCAAAATCATTGTTTTAATAAAATTAAATTGTTTATTAAAAACAACCACTTTTACGAGGTGACCCGATTACATCTCATCAAAAAAAAGATTGGTTGCGACTCCCATATTCGTTTTTGTTTTCAAAATCTAAGTTGACCTCATTTTATCAAAAAAATAGTGTCAACAACTATCATTAACAAAACCAAGAGCATTTGAAAGTACATTTCTATTTAGCTCTAATTATTTCTTTTCCTAATATATACATATAGAATCCAAATACATGAAACAACTTAAAAAGAATAACATTAATGCACATCCGACATAAGAATAACACTGAACAGAATTGTATTAGATGTGATTCTCGTACTCAAATTCCAGTCAAATGTAGCATGAATAGTTGTTGCCATGAACCCTCCAAGTGCATATAGCACCAAATTTAGATCGGGTCAAGAAATTTTCAATAAACTTTAATGGGAGGCCAATTCAAGAAACAAATTTCATGATATATAGCTTCTAAACAAATTGGATTTCCCATCAAGGATATTGAAGATAGTTGGCCAAGAGATTCAACACACCATAATTTCTTTGCAGATTTAACATTTTCATCTGGTATTGAGAAAACTGCATTTGGGAGCAGTATCCTGTTGGGTTCTATCGAACCACCTCAAAACTGAAATTCCAACACAATCATACCCCTAAAATAAATCAGCACAAGATTTACAGATTACTGACAGATCCAACCAAATCAGTCGACCCCAAAACAACATATCAGCAGAAAAGTCGAAGCACACCAAAGATTTATAAGTGGGAAACCCTGTGGCAAGTAACCAAAAATTTCACCACCATAAGCAAAGCAATTACAAAGATACTTGTTCAATATCTGAAGCTTTGTGTTGAAAGGCAGAAAAGCAATCCACAACAAGAATTTCACATGTAAATCTACCTATACCCATTTACTGTATATAGCTTTACCTCATCTCCTTTTGTTCTTGCAGAAGACCCAGAACTTTATATTCTGTCTGACCCCTTGCCCGATGAAGATCTGCATCAAGTTTCTGCCTCTCTTCTTTTTTCACCATTATCTCTTAGGCTTTTCTTGGTCAACGTCTGAAATAATCTCAAATAACCCTTTTAGACTTCATTCTTATGTGTTAACTAAGATAAATAAAAGAACAACCAGGGATTTAAATTAAGGTTGCAGCCACGTTTTCGGTCGTGTTAAGTTTATCGCAGTTACGGACATAACAGATGCTATTGTGGTCACTAAATTTATTATAAAACATAATAATTGTAATTATAATTATAAAAAGTCAATTTTAATAATTTTTATAGTGTTTTCTATTTTTTTTAAGCAAAATTAACCGTTGCATTAAAAATGGGGAAAACCAAAAGGAAAACAAAACAATAGGCCATAAGAAAATACTACTTTCCCCCCTTCACATCAATGACACATGTCATTCAAAGAAAGGGAAACTAAAACACTAGCACTGTACCCTAAAACTAAAAATAAAACCTTGAAAACAACATAAATCAATTTGAAAGTTAAAAAACGTTAAAGCCCTTTGGTTTAAAACACAACTCCCTTTCTTGCATGGGAGAAAATCTTCAGAGTGGCCTTGATTTTTAATCAACAACCCCTCTAAGATCCTGAGCTTCATCGGAGCCTTTTATATTCCTCCGGACTCAGGTACAACGAAATCCAAACTCTTTATCCTTCATGAAAACCCTGCATGTCTTTGAGGATTTAAAATAACGGGAATAGTGGCCCGTTATTGCTGCAATTAACTGTTACCTGTTAAATTTTAAATTGCGGTCGCAAGGTGTGACTTCACTTCACACCGCTATTTTTAGCAGTAGCAGTTTCGGATGGCGCCGCTACTGATATATAGCGGCTGCTATACCGGGACCGCTATTTAAATTCCTGAAAACAATTTCAGAATTATATTTTATTTATTCTCTTATTTCGAGAACTACAATACAGAAGAGACAAAATTATGAACCCAAAAAGAAAAACATAGAAGAGACCAAAAAAAAAACTAAGAAACATTAAACAGTCCTGCAGTCCCAAAATAAACAAAGCATACATATGCCACTGGTTTTTCATGCAAAGAAACTAGTTCTATCCTTCATGCTTCTTTTTAATCGGCATTGTGGCCAGCGTGACCTTAGCCATCGTTCAACGTAGTGCGAATAGTATTCATCATAGCTGTTTCGTCAAAATTCTGGGCAGTCTCCATGTCGTTTTTGGCAATTGCATCAAAGAAGGGCATGAACTCGTCCACAACATTCTGCTTGGCGGCTTTCTTAGCAGCCATATCCTCCTTCTTTCTCTTAAGCAACGTACGCTCCCTACCCTTCTCTCGAACAGCCCTTTGCAACTTTCTCATCTGCCTTTTCTCCCTTCTGTTCCATTCCAACGCAGCTTCCACAGCCATAGCCATAACCCCATCTTGATTATCCTGTTTGATTTAAAAAAAAAACAAGAAACTTCGTTCATTAACAAAATCTAGGGCCTCATTAATGTAATTATAGTTGGTAAATGAATAAAAAGAAAAAGAAACTGAAACCGTTGAAATAAAAATCTAACCATAGGAGTATGAGACAGAGATTCTGGATAACTAACAAGTAAAAGCCGAAAGAATTGTTTTGTTAGTTTTGATGGGGAGCTTGGGGTAGATATTTATATCCCATGGGAATTGGTCTGGGAGTCCGCATGTGATCCTATTCCTCCCCACCAACTACCTACACCTACCTGAATTAATGGAGTTAAAAAATTTTAAATTTATCAACTTGTTAAGTGATTTTAAAATTTTTTCAAATAATTATTTGAGTTAAATTAAAATTTTAAACATGACAAATTAAAATTTCGTTACATTATAATTAATTACATATTAAAGCACATAAATTTAAAATCATATTTATTAAAATACCTTTTCAAAGAAAAATAAAAAATTATTTAGTATAATAAACTTGAATTATTATTAATTTATTTAGTCCCAAAATTATTATCTTTTAACTTTTTAAAATCTTTTGACTTTCTTTATATATTTTTAGAATTTTTAAAAATTTTATAATTTTTAAATATATAAAATTTGAAATTTTTACAAATATTTTAATTTTTGTAATTTTTATTAATAGAGAAATCAAAATTTTTATTTAGTGACCTAAAAATATTTAGGTCCGAATTACAAAATTGGTTTTAATTTGATTTAAAAAAATCATGTCATATTAGCAGCTTTCCCTGTCCTTCAATTTGATTATTATTATTATTTATCTAAATATTGCCGGCAGTTTGTTTACCGGATATGACCACGTTTGAACCTTGTGCACAGCACATGGTATGGTAGCCATGCAATCAATAAATGTAACCCAAAAAAAACCCCTTTTCGACAACAACCAAAAAACATGCCGATTTCGTAATAATATTTTAAAGCGGGTATAGCGCTGACTATAGGAGTCACCCCTCAACTTGCACGCATATGATTAACGGATTTATGTCCACAAAACCAAATTGGAATTATGATTTCAACCATTATGGGTTATACATCATTTTAAAATTTTACCATTTTATATACACGTATTCTTTTAATCTTCTTAAACAAATTAAATCATTTTATACAAATTCCTCTTTTCTACTCTTAATACATGTACTAATTGCTACATAATTGAATATTGTACCAAAGGTTTTCAACATCTAATTACTGTTGGTAAAAATATTAGAGTTTATTAATTGAAATTAAATATTAATGATTTATTTCGTTATCACACATATACATACATAATTTGAATTGATAGAAGACTGATAATTAAATAATTTAACGGTGTTGATAATTCTTAAAAATTCACCTTAGCATTTTAATAAGAATAATATATTTAAACTAACTAATAATAATATAAAAGTTGATGCACCAAATTATGTTAATATTAAAGTATAGAGATTAAATCTCAAATATGAGTGAAATATTGGGATCACAACTAAAATTTAACTATTCTTATATAATCTTAAAAAGTAGATGGATTAGAACTGAAATTTAAAAATATTTTAATTCTTTAACAAATTGAAGAAAATGTAATTAAAAATATTTTTAAAATATTTAACTAATTTTAAATCAATTATATTAATTTTATTTTAAAATATTAAATATTAAAATAATACAAAATTCATCATAGTTTGTATGTTAATATTAATATATTATATATTATTTAAATAATATTATTAATAATTTCTTATAGGTTATTTGTTATATATATTTTAACATTAAAATGATTAATATTCAATTTTTGTAAATTTATTTTATATTTCTCTACTTTAATCAATCAATGAATGTAATTAAGTCCTTTACTCAAAAAAAAAGAATGTAATTAAGTCCTATTATATTTGAAAATATAAATTTAAGTAGATAAATGTTATTAATATGTGTAATACCCAAATTTTGCCCGGGCCTGATTAAAAAACCCAAATAATAAATAAACAATAAAATTTAAAGTCCTAATACAGTCCATTTACAATAAAAATATAAAAACCAAAATTTACAAAGCCAATTAACCTAAAATACAGACCCAACACCAGCCCAATGGCCTAAATCTCTACCCAAACCCAAAACCAAAATGGCCCATTTTTCTGAAGTCTCTAGAAACCCCTAGGGTTTTTGGAATGATATGAGCCGCAACCAGGCTCCCACGCGCCGCAGCTACCAGTCATTTTTCCCCTGTGTGTGTTACACTTCTAAGCGCGTGCACTCCAGCTGGTGAACCTGTAACAAACAGAAATCGCAAAGGCAGAGAAAGGGGCAACAAAGGAAAAGAGGCCAGCAAATGAAAGCAAAAAGATGCACTAGTAAAATAAAAGAATTTGTTTTTGATGCGAGTCTAAATTTTGAGTAAGAAAAGAAAAGAGAATTAAGAGGAAGAAGATGAAGAGAGAATTCTGAGATTTGTTTGTTACTGAAATTTTCCTTGATAATCGCTTCCATACAATACATGCAGATTTAAAGAAACTACAACGTAATGACGTGGACTATTTTGTTATAATCAAAACGCTCCGTATTACTAATCCCTAAACCTCCCGTTTCACTTAGGCTTGTAAATTTCTTTGCTGATTTTTTTAGCCCGTAACAATACTCCCTTCCTGGAAGAATAGCCTTGTCCTCAAGGCTGAAAATTAGGAAATTTGTCCTGGATTGCAGTGAAAGATTCCCACGTTGCATCTTCAGGAAAAGAGTTGGCCCATTCTACTAACACCTCAGTCACAACTTGGCTCCCTTTCTTAACTATCCTTCGGTCAATAATGCGAATTGGCTCTTTTGGCAAGGTACCATGATCATCCATTAGTGGCAATTGAGCCTGAGTTGGGGCCACTCCCATATGTTTCTTCAATTGAAAAACGTGGAATGTCGGATGAATTCGGGAATGCTGCGGAAGTTGCAAAGTGTAAGCCACTGCCCCTAGTTTCTTAATCACAGGAAAAGTGACATAGTACTTTGGAGACAACTTCTGATTAGAGACCTTCCAAATGGATTGTTGTCTATATGATTGTAAGCGTAAGTAAACCATGTCACCCACCTAAAAGCTTCTCTCTGATCGGTGTCTGTCTGCCAGTTGCTTCATACGAGTCTGGGCCTTCTTGAGGAAAAACTGGAGTAGTTTTCGAGCAGCTTCTCTAGCTTGTAAACTGCGATCCACAACAGCCACGGAAGAAGCACCGGCCAAGTAAGGCATATGTGTAGGGGGAGGCTGTCCATACAGTGCCTCATATGGTGTGAGCTGAATAGAAGAATAGTAGGATGAATTGTACCACTATTCAGCCAGTGGCAGCCATTGAACCCACTGTGCAGGTGTTTCCCCTGTCATGCACCTTAGATAATTTTCTAGGCAGCAATTAAGGACCTCAGTCTGACCATGCATTTGTGGATGATAGGCTGTCGATAATAGGAGCTTAGTTTTCGATTGTCGAAATAACTCCTGCCAGAAGCTACTAATGAAAATTTTATCCCTGTCCGAAATGATAGATTCAGGCATACCATGCAATTTGTAAATTTGCGTCAAATATTCATGGGCCACGTCTTTAGCTGTATACGGGTGACTCAACGCCAAAAAGTAACCGTATTTGGTGAGTGGTCAACCACGATAAGGATGGAAGTCTTCTTATTTGAGGCTGGTAAGCCTTCAATAAAATCCATGCTGATCACCGACCAAGCCCTCTCTGGTATCGGCAAAGGCTGTAAAAGACCAGGAGAAGCTACTGATTCGCCTTTGCATTTTTGGCACACTAAACATTCACGAGTCTACTTCTTAACATCCGTCATAAGCCCTTTCCAGTATAATTGACTCGAGATTCTTTTCCTAATGACATGCACCCCCGAATGACCTCCAATGGAACTAGAGTGGAAGTGAAGGAACAGTTCTCGACGCAGTTGAGGAACTTTACCCACAATGATTTTCCCTTTTCGAAACAGAAATCGACCATCCCAAGAGTACTTTTGGTCAGTATTTCAAAACTGCTAAACCTTCTAAATAATCCTCTGTAGCTTGTCATCCAACGTATATGACTGTTGTACCTGCTCCAAGAGACCCGAAATAACTGAACTAGTAGATAGCTGATAGTACTGACAATGATCAAAATGTGGTTGTCGAGAAAGAGCATCAGCAACCTTGTTATTAATCCATTTTCTATATGACACTTCAAAATCGTATCCCAACATTTTTGTGACCCATCGTTGCTGAAACGGGGTAACAACCACTTGATCAGATAAAAATCGTAAACTCTGGTGATCTGTCCTAATTTTAAAATGTCGACCGACTAAGTAGGGTGCCACTTCCAAATCGCCAACAGTACTGCCATCATCTCTTTTTCATAAATTGACAAGACTTGGTGGCGTAACCCGAGAGCTTTACTTGTAACACCCCTATACCATGTTCGACTTAAGGAACCTAATATAGGAATGTTACATTTGGTGCCAAATTAATTCTTGGCTAATTTCTAATATATTTGAACACAAAAACTAAAAATTTGAAACATACCTAATATTTTTTTTTCCTAAGTACATGCCATTCTAATCAAAACTTTAAAACATACCATGTTGTTGCTTGAAGATGTGATGAGATGAAAACTCGTAATCTCAAATTCAACTTTTCGAAAATTTCTATATCTAATCTGCGCACGGAAACAAACCGTACGCTGAGTATACACCCAGTGGTATTACTATAATTCAAATACTTAAGGCAAAAACAACACACATATATATAAATATATTAAATCTTCCACTATTTTACCATTAATATATTATTCATGCATTTAAACTTTAATTTTATTTCAAATGTATGTATTTTACATAGCTTCTCTTTATTTTAACTTATTTATCTTCTTACTATATCAAGATCTATTTCATGCATTTCATCAATAACCATTTCATAAAATCATTATTTCATATATTTCATTTATACATCTCAATTCAATAACTTATTCTATTTCATATCTAAAACCTTACAACATTAGTCTTTCAAGAACTATTTCACATTTGTTTCAATTTCCCATTCCATTTTAATAATTTATCCATCATCAATTTTCATCATCAATTCGTTCTTTTATAATCAATTTACGCTTAAAGTCTTTAAATACTCACTTCATACATTAAATCCATAAATATATTTCAATAACTTGTATTCAATTAAATTCAAGTATTATTTTACTATTTCAAATTATTTCATTTTCATTTCTCATTTTATATTATCAAAATCTATTTCATAAAATTTATCCTTATCTGTTTCTTGAATAATAATTCTTACCTTTCACATATGTCATATCATTCAGATTTAGTTTTATCAGTAACTTTATTTCATTTACCCCTATTAACTTGACTCGGACTCGACGGATACACGGATTCCAACCAAACACACCAAGAAAATGAATCGAATCAAGAATAAGATAAGCGATAATGAATAAGATTCAACACACAAAGTCTTTGAATCAGAATAAGAATATGATAATGATTCGACACACAAAGTGCCGAATCGATAAGATAAGAATAATATTCGACACACAAAGTGCCGAATCGATGTGATAACGATGAGTCGGCACATAAGTACTTGATCGAAGTTTCAAGCAAATACCGTACTCTTCCATATCCTATGGCATGCCAACTATATCCGACTAGCCCGACTAGTTAATAGGGTATTTAATTTACCTTTCAGTACAATTTCCATCTTAGTTCAGTATCAATTATAAATTTCTTATTTCAATCAGTTTCACAACATTGCAGTAATTCGTTACTTCAGTATTTTCACAGTTCAATGCAGTACACATAATAGTATTCAGTATTCCATAATTCAGTTCAGTATCAGTCACACATATCAATTTCCACTTTCTCAATTTCAATTCCAATAAAATCCATATCAATCACCAATTTCAATATTCCAGTTTAATTCAATAATTCAATTCAAACCATTTCAATTTATATTCAATAATCACATTTCAATTCAAATTCACTTTCCACTTTCTAATCTACCAATACATATTACCAATAATAATTCAATTCCAATAATAAAACACACACAAATATATAATATTCATTACTAAATCACTTCAATTAAAATTATACAAAATATAGTTCATACGAGCTTAATAGTGCTAAATTGCGAAAATACTAAAATTCATGAACATTTTAAAATTTCTATTTTTCTCAATTTCCACCCAATCATGATCTAAATTAATATTTCATTCAATTTACTAATTTAAATAATAAAACAATTCATTTCATGCAATTTGGTCACTTTTTGACATTTTTACAAATTTACCCTGAAAGTTTCACATTTGTTCAATTTAGTCCCTGAACCTAAAACATGTAAATTGGTCATTTTTAATGTAAACTCATGCTAGTTAAATAATCATATATTTTCCTCCTCCTCCTCTCCATTCCACATCCTTAATGTGTATAACACACTTAAACAACCTTAATTATAATTTCTCTATTCATTCACATGTATATCCAAAACTGTTTATCCGAGTCAGAGTCACTAAATTATTTTTATCTGGAGATACAGAGCTCAAAATTGGATTCCGTAAATTTTTCCTGAAACTAGACTCATATACCTTTCTACCATAAAATTTTCAGAATTTTTGGTTTAGCCAATTAGTACAGTTTATTCTTTAAACTTTCCCCTGTTTCACTGCCCAACAGCCCTGACCTCTCCTTACTAAAATTTACTTAACTCCCTGTAAAAAATTCAAACAATGTTCTTGTTTATTTCTTTTAAAAATAGACTCAATAAGGAATTCAAGCATGTAAACCTAAACCCATAATTATTTTTTTACAATTTTTGATGATTTTCTAAAGTCAGAACAGGGGAACCCGAAATCATTCTGACCTTGTCTCACAAAATCTATTATATCTCATGATTTAAAATTCCGTTACTTACACCGTTTCTTTTATGAGAAACTAGACTCAGTAAGATTTAATTCCATATGTTTTTCATCCTCTAATTTCATTTACACAATTTATGGTGATTTTTCAAAGTTAACCCACTGCTGCTGTCCAAAACTGTTTTAGTGCAAAATGTTAGTTACTAAATTTATAACTTCCTTATTTCCTTCCTCTATAATATTTCTCATCACTTTCACTTATTTCACTTCACTAATATATCAAGAACATAAGACTTTATATAAGAAAACTCTACTATAACATCTTTTCCATGCTATTTCAATAATATCAAACTTAAAAATATATTGAAATCTCCATGTTCTTACCTTGTCCTATTGATTTCAATCTTTAACTTGATTTTCTCTCTCCTCCAGCTTCAATTTCTTGAATCCAAATTGATATTCTAGCTCCCCATAGTCTCCTTGTTATCTTTCTCTCTTGATGGATATGGAAATTCTTTTGAATTCTAGGTGAAAATGGTAAGTTTTTGGAGGAAGGACCAAATTGTAAAGAAAGTAAAATTTTCCTTCTTTCTTTCTTCTCCTCACGTTGGATGCATGGAAAATGATAGGTTGCTTGGTTTTCATCTTTCTTTCCACATATATATATACTAAATAAATTAATAATAAAATAATAAAATATCATTTAAAAAATTAAATTAAAATATTAATAAACTAATATTTATTTATTTATTAATCTAAAATATCTCCAACATCATCATTATCTTCTAGATTTCTCTCTCTTCTATTTGACCATTTTGCCCTTTATAATCTTTTAAAATTTCATCCTTGAGTCATCACTTAATTTGGTAAAATTGTGATTTAGTCCCTCAAACTTCTTCACCTTTTTCAATTTGGTCCTAATCCATCCATTTTTCTTAATTTCTAGATCATTCCACCCTTAAAATATTTACACTATTAGTCCTTCAACTTTTTCATATTTACACTTTAACCCTTCAAATTTTGAGTATTTACTCTTGGGCAACAAAACTTTTCTCACTTTTGCGATTTAATCCTTTCTTGAATTAATATGTCATAATATACCTTCCATTGTTGACATAACTCAATTTCCCTTTTTATCACTTTATTTCCTTATTTTACCATATCAGGGATATTATCTTACTTTCTTACTGTAGTAATTTTCGGGGTATTACAATTTCATAGCTAGTTAACCTTTCTAGCTTCTAGAATTCAAATTCTACATTTTATACAAATAGGTCCTTTCCTTAATTAATCACTAAATCAATAAAATTTTCATATCAATATTTTCATGCAACCTTCCTATCATAATGCAACCCATGTCGTATTTTAAAATCAATTTTTCCTCGTCGGATTTGCGGTCCCGAAACCATTGTTCCAACTAGACCCAAAATCGGGCTGTTACATTACTAAAGAAAGCAACCGGCCTCCCTTGCTGCTATAGAACTGCACCAATGCCAACCCCATTAGCATCTGTGCCGACCACGAATTCGAGCTGAAAATTTGGAAGTGCTAACACTGGAGCTGAGCTTATAGCTTGTTTAAGTGTCTAGAAAGCTTCAGTAGCTCGGTCAGACCATTCTCACCCATTTTTCTTTAACAAATCAGTTAATGGATGAGTCATCATTCCATAATTCTTGATAAACTGCCTGTAGTACCCGGTGACACCAAGAAAGTCGCGCAACTCCTTCACTGATCGAGGAACGGGCCAAGTAAGTATGCAATCAATTTTTGAGGTGCCCATGAAAACGATTCCTTCTTGCAGAACATGTCCCAGGTAATGAATTTGGGAAGACCCAAAACAACATTTTGTCTTTTTAGCATACAACTGCTGCTCCTTTAGAATCAACAAAACTGACCTCAAATGTTGTAAGTGCTCCGACCAAGACTTTGAGTAGACAAGAATGTCATTAAAAAATACTAGCACAAATTTCCGCAGCAAGGACTTAAAGATTGAGTTCATGAGAGCTTGGAAGCTTAAGAGAGTATTAGTGAGGCCAAAGGGCATCACTAAAAATTCATAGTGCCCTTCATGCGTACGAAATGCAGTTTTATGTACATCAGGCTCCCACATTCAGATTTGGTGATAATCGAACCTTAAATACAGTTTAGAAAACACATTGGCCTCCCCTAGTTCATCCAGTAACTCTTCGATCACCGGAATAAGAAACTTATCTTTGACTGTATGTTGGTTCAACTGCCTATAATCCACGGACAATCTCCAGCTCCCATATTTCTTCTTGACCATAACAATGGGGAGGCAAAAGAGCTGGTATTGTCGCGAATGATTCCAGCTTGCAGCATTTCCTGAATGAGCTTCTCCATTTCATTTTTTTGAAACGCTGGATATCGATAAGGCCGCATCTTGATTACTGGTCCTTCATCCATTAATAGAATTTTGTGGTCGTGCAACCTGCGGGGTGGTAACCCCTTTGGGACCTGAAATATGCCATCAAACTCCCTCAACAATTCTCGAAGGTGAATTTCATGGTCCTTGTTCTCCTTGGTAGAGAGCATCACTTGTTCGGGTGAGCTCAACACTACTGTAAAAGGTCCTATTGATTGCCCAATTGTTGCAAAACATCTCGGGTTAAATTCCATATTTCCTGCTGCCAATGAACCAGGAGCTATGCCTTGGAGAACACAAGATTCCCCTACTACATTAAACTGCATAGTTAGGGAACCAAAATTCCACATAATGTCCCCAAGGGTCAATAACCATTGCACCCCCAACACCATATCACACCCTTTCAAAGCTAACACTATGAAGTCAGTTGTAAACTTATGATTTGGCACCTCCCATGTAACCTCTTTACACAAACCCCTAGTAAACAAACAACTTCCATTCGCTACAGAGACCCTCAACTGCTCTTGTCGCACCACTGGTAGAGGCAATCTATGAACCAATTTTGTGTCAACGAAATTATGGGTACTACCTGAATCAACTAAAATGATAGCCCAATGGGTCCCCATTTTAGCAGCCATCCTCATGGTATTATGCCTTTGCATCCCAGTAAGAGCATTCAGTGAAATGGTAGGAGACTTAGGACCCTCCTCATCATTCCCATTTTCTTCCAACTTGTTAGAGCACTCCTGAAACTCCTCAGTCTCTCCATCAGAATGAGGTTCCAGTAAGACTTGATACAGTTGAGATTTCATGCACTTATGACCCGTATGATATTTAGCCCTACACTAGAAACAAAGGCCCTTCTGCTTCCTTTCAGCCATCACTGCTGGAGATATGTTTCTAGACCCCGGGTTGTTTGATAAGACCTTAATAGCAGACTGAACACTAACTACCGATCTTGTGGGAAAAGAAGAGTGCCTCGATATAGCAGAAGTGTTGCTAAAATTTTTAGGTGAATTAACCCTAAGAGTTGTAGGCCTTCTCCCCGAATGCAAAATTAGTATTTCAATTTTTTTAGCTAATTGAATGGCTTCCATCAGTGTCGATAGTGCAAATAAATCCAAATAATGGCCTATTTCAGCTTTCAAATTTCCTAGAAAAATGCTAAGAGCATACGATTCAGGTAGATGTAATTGATTAAGTAATCCTACAAAGAGATCTTGAAACTGCTCAATCGTACCTTGCTGTTTCAAGTTGACCAACTCCCTCATTGGATCCTTAAATGTTCCACAACCAAAATGATCTTGGAGGCTCTTTATATACGCCGGCCACGACAGTATTTGCAGACCTCCATTACGCTGAGAGTAGAAATGATGCCATTCCAACGCTCGGACCTCCAAGTTCAACATTACCAGACGGACTTTACTAGCATCAGGTATATCTTCTGCTTCGAAATACTACTCTAACTTGGTCCACCATCCCCAAAAATCGGTACCATCAAACTTGGGGCATTCCAATCGACTATGATTAATAGAAACTCCAGCCACATATGAGGAATTTTTCATCTGTACACTACCCCCATTTGGAACAACGGGTTCTATCTGCATTTGAGGTAACTCTGTGTTCTTAGGTATGAAGCCAGGAGGAGCTCCCAAAACACCCTTACCTTTGTCCCCAGAAGCATTTGCCGACGACCCTGCTGGTGGTGGTCTGAAATACTAACTCAGCAAAGCTTGAAGATCTCCCTAAAACTCAGTTTTAAATTCCTGCAGACGATGTTCCAATTTTGTTTCCACCCGAGCGATTTCCTTTTAAATTTTAGAAATCTCCTGCTACATACTGCCCACCTCCTTCTGTAACCTCGTAGATACTCCATCGCCAACCATCAGAAGGGATCGTGAAAACTCTGATACCATTGATGCGAGCCTAAATTTTGAGTAAGAAAAGAAAAGAGAATTGAGAGGAAGAAGAATTGAGAGGAAGAAGATGAAGAGAGAATTCTGAGATTTGCTTGTTACTGAAATTTTCCTTGATAATCGCTTCTATGCAATACATGCAGATTTAAAGAAACTACAACGTAATGATGTGGACTATTTTGTTATAATCAAAATGCTCCATATTACTAATCCCTAAACTCCCCGTTTCACTTAGGCTTGTAAATTTCTCTGCTGATTTTTTTAGCTCGTAACAGTTTTGGATCTTATTTATTTTATTTTCTTTATTTCTCTTTATTCGGCTATATAAAGCCATTAAATACGCTGTAAAACGGATCCGATTTGGAAAAAAAAATCAATAAAGAAAAAGAGCACGATTAACAGTTCAAAGAAGAGGTGATTCACCATTTTTTTCCTCTACGTTTCTCTACTGTTTTCTTTTACTCTTTTTGTTTTATATGAAAAACAAAAAAAAAGGGAGATTTACCTTCGTTGGGGGCCATCGACGTCTCTTTCCGCTCCAATTTGAGTCAGGGAAGGATAGGAAGGGGGTCCGAGTCTGAAACGGCGCTCAGAGGGGAGGAGAATAGTTTTTTTAGGGTTTGATGTGTGAATAATAGGAGGCTGTTAATTTTAGGTTTATTCTAGCTGATGAACTGTGAAGGAAATGGTACCGTTTTAAGCATGCTTCAGTAGCGACGTCGTTTAAGGCCAAGATCCGCACGGTGACCCTACCCAGGGCAGGATCCGCGCAATTTTGTTCAAAGGTCTATTTGCATAATGAGTCCTTCTGTATTTTATGTTCTTTCAATTCGATTTTCTTCAGTTTTTTTACATTATACCATATATTTGATCCTGTTTTTATTTTGATCCTCAGTCAAACGGCATCGTTCTTATTGATCGGATTTGAACATCCGAATATTTGCGTTTAATTGCCGTTTTGGTCCTTCAGATTTGAATCGATTAATAATTTAGTTCGTTTTTTCTTTTAATTCTAGTTGCAATATTTAATTTTTATTTATTTATTGTTAAATATATTTAATTCTTATTTTGACATAGTTATTTCTAACATTATTTTAATATTTAAGTTTGATATTGTTTTTAAACTTATTATTAGTACAATTTTAAAATATAATATATTATTATTTTAAATTGTTATTAATATTATATAAATTTATCATATATTGATGTTTTAAATCTATTATATATTTTGTTTATTTCATCATTAATTGTTTTATATATTTTATTGGAACTCAATATGATTTGAATAAATTTTGATGTTTTATTTTATATTGCTTTTTTGAATTTACCTTTTTATTCCTATACGGTAAATATTACATGATAATATTTGTTATAATACTATTATTCATATAAATATATAGCTTCTTAAATTATTCTTTTCTTAAGTACGTATTAATGTTTTGGTTTTGTTATGATCATTAATTTTAAGTGTTTTTTAATATATTCGTACATATCTTTCAAGCCTATTTTATTTATATGTAATTAATTCCTTTTAAAATTTTGTAATATATTTTACTTACTTTTTTATATATCACTATTTTTATATTTTTATATGTATTATCATGTCTAACTAATAAATGTATATTGCTTACTTTAAATCTATTTCCTAATTTGTTCCAAATACTAATTATTTAATATTTTTGAATTTATTTTGAAGTCATGTATATAGTTTCTCTTGAATTTTTGTATAAAGGATATATTGATTATAATTTTTTTCCTTTTCATGGTTTTGAGGTATCTTTTAGGAGATTGATTATCAATTTATTTGATGCTTAATTATTAATATTGGTGTCTGTATAATATTAAAATCATTATTGCTATTTGTATTCACTTATCTTGCTTGTTACTTCTTAGTGTAGGTTTGGGTTGCTATTTATCTTTTACATTATGTATTGCTATTCAATCATGTCTCATTTGTAAAAATTGTATTTTAATAAAGCACTACAATCCTTTTATTTCATAATTTTCAAAAAAGGCTTGGTGTTCATAGTTATCGAGAGGATTGTGCCCTAACTTACTGGGCCTCAATTCTTTTCGATGAATTTAGATAGCTAAGTGTTTATTTTATTTAAACCATACAATTTTAAAATAAAGCTTTTAAGATTTCAAAATGTTGGATCCTAACTTACTGGGTATGATATTTTGTTATCTCGATTTTAAAATAAAGGCAATACTTGGTGTTCAGGAATTTCGAGAAATTGAACCTTAGCTTATTGGATTCTGTTTCCTTGATTGACCTAAATAACCAAATAACCTTCTCAAAATGAATGAGTTTTAAAATTTAAAAATTAAAAAGATATACTTAATTTTGACGATTGAATTGTTGCGCCCTAACTTACTGAGCGTGACAATTTATTTCTTCGAAATGAGTGTGTCTTATCATTCAACTTGGTTTATTCAAATTTTAACTTCAAAGGATCGTATTTTAGAATCTTTTCAAAATTTCAATACTAAGACATTAAGCAATCAATTCGGTACCAATTTTTGGGCATCACGAGGGTGCTAACCCTTCCTCGTGCGTAACCGACTCCCGAACCTATTTTCTCAATATTTGTAGACCCAAAAACATTTTCAAGGTGATCCGATCATACCTCAATAAAAGATCGGTGGCGACTCCATTTTCATTTTCAAAGTCGACTCCCATTTTTCAAATATAAAAAATGGTTTCGACAATGTATATTTTAAAAAAAAATTATATTTTAAGTTTAACAAATTAATATTCATTAATTCTAATATTATAACATTAAAAGTTAATTCAATTAAGTAAAATGTTAAAATAAAGAGAATTTATTTAAAATCAACTTTATATTTAACATGTAAAAATTATAAAAAGAAATTTTAAACAAAAGGCATGGAATAACTTTAAAAAATTAAAAAGTAAGGAGTAAAAGAGTAATTTACCAAAATTATAAATAAGTACTTCATATAGAGAGTGCCATGTGTCAAAAATGTATTGTGAACATTAATATTTATTTCCTTTTTGTAACATTGTATTGCTATTTGTAACCCAACAAAAGGAAATACTAAAAAAGTTGCCCAAAAAATATACATGCTAACCCAAATTTTGGTAATAAATTTAAATATCTAAGATAGTTGTATTAAAATCAAAGTAAATCTAAGTAATGGATATTCTTTGTCTCATATTTCTATTAACTATAAATTAATACAAAGTAATAAATCTAATATTCAAATATAGAATATATAAATTCGTGAAAAAACTAGATTGAATAGTGTTAAATATTTAATTTTTATTATACATTCTGTAACACTCATACCTAACTCGACCGCCACGTCCGAGCTACAGTGTGCTACATTTGTTGCCGAAGCAACAATAATAAAAATAAACGCAATTCAAGCCATTTATCATCCAAATACAAACATTATAGGCAAACAATATGTTAATTTTATATTTTCGGGTCTTATACGAGCTTACATAAGCTCTAAAGTTAACCCGAGATTGAATCATGACTTAATTGTAAAGAAATCAAATTACAGGGTTGACGTCAAGACATGATGGAGTTCCTCATTGTGATGTGGCATACTGACTTGTCCTCATCGTGATGACAGGGTTCCTCATCTCGACGTGGCTTGGAGTACAGCCCTTGTCGCGACTTCACATATTATTTCTATAATTTCTAATGTTCTTTGACCTGCAAATTTATCCAACCACCAAGTACATATACATTCCATTCAGTTCAACTTACCTATGCCAATTTCAATACTCAAACATGAATATTTCAACCTTATTCAACAATACACACAAAAGCCTCATTACCTATAAGCTAGTTTCTAGTGCCATTCAATCAAAACATAAGAAATCTACCAAATTCACTAAGATCATTAACATTTTCAAGATTTTATACCATATCGACACATATTCATCATTCACTTAAACATACTAACAATTTAACCAATTCATACATTAACATCTTATATAAAATGTGCAAATAACATAGCATAATACCAAAATAATTCAATCTAGGTACATGCCCAATTCAATACCAAAACATAATGTAACAAAATTTGGTGAGCCAAGAATTTGCTTCAAGGATGCAAGACCAATTGCTTTCACAATCGGGAATCTATTGTACCTGCGCACGGAGAAAACAAAACTATGCACTAAGTAAAACACTCAGTGGTATTTTCTATTATTCAAGCATTATAAACAAGTTTATGTATTGCACATATTTAATTTCTAACCTAATTTCATTCCATTCTAGTCAAGCACCTTAGTTTCATATAAAACATGCTTTTACCAATCTTACATGTCAACCATTCACCTAGTCATACCAAAAACTACCATTTATATACATATAAATTTAAACATCATTATCTTTGGACTTATTACATAGGCATGTCTAAACATATCATTCATTTCTTCAAATTATAATTTACTCACTTGAACCCATTAAACACAATTCCATGTTACTAAATCAATCATTTCTGAGACTAAAATCTTGTCAGAACTCGACCGGCCCCTAGGGCTCGTTCTCAATTCAATTCGCATACTATAAAGTTCACATTTCATTTCATTTATCGTTTAACCAATTTACATGTTTTTAACCCTATTAACTTGACATGGACTCAGAACGAATACGCGAATCTGTCACCCTGGGTTGCCTGGCAATGATGACTCTATAACAATACATAATACCATCCTGAATTGCCCGACAACAATGATTTTCTCAACTCAATCAACCTGTCACCCCGAATTGCCGACAACGATGACTCAATATATAATCTACTATCCCGGGTTGCCCCACAATGATTGCTACCAACAATACTCTGACCCTATAGCATGCCAACTATATCCGATTCGGTCCGAACAACTAATCGAGTATTCCACTTCCGATTCATTATAGTCAACTCAATTTACAATTCAAAATTATCAAATCAATCAAAATATCATAATTCCATAACTTATATAACATATTTCAACACAAGTCCATACCATTTAACAAATATCAAGTAAATTCAAGTTTCATACATTATTTAATTTAGTCCTTATATCGAAAATCAATCTCATACATACCAAATCAACTCAAATAGTCATCAATGGCTTACCTAAACAATGTATGATGTGAAATGACATGAAAATGTAGTAATTAAATAGGTATTGAATCATAGAAACACAAACCAAAAATTTTGAGCTATTCGTTAACAGCTTTGGATTTTCCTTTCTCTCTCGATGAATCCAGGTGACGTTAGTTACAGATTAACATAAGACATATGAAATCATCAATAATCATTCAATTTACAATCAATTACCAATTTATACAAAATTTTTAATTTATTCAATTTAGTCCTTAAAATCGGGACTAACCTAACTTTCAATTTAAAGCTCCAATTACTCATTAGGGACCTCCTATTTCTTATTTCTACTGTCAAATTTACAAATTATGCAATTTAGTTCCTAATGTACGGAACTATCAATTAAGCTTTATAATTTAGTCCTTTTGCATGTCTAAGCTTAAAATCTATCAATTTAACACCTAAAACTTCCAATTCTCAACAATTGAATCTTTCAAAACTTTAGCAGTTTTACAAATTGGTACATGGGCTAGCTATAAATCAAGCTCTAATGACCTCAAATCTATAAAAGTTACAAGAAAATGACTAAATTGTACTAACCAATTTAAAGACTGAAAGCTTGAAGGTGCATTAATGGTGGCTGCTTCTTATTCTTCTTCTTTAAGTTCGGGTGGAGAAGGTGTATTTCTCTTCCTTCCCACCAAACACACATATATATTAAGTTAAAAATGGTTAATTTGCATAATCAACCTTACTTTAATTAAATTAAACTTTATTTTAACTAATTTATTAATTATATTATTATACCGTCCACCTACATACCTTTTAACATGGTCTAATTTTTGTTTTAAACCTTAGGTTAATTGCAATTTAAGTCCTCAAGTCTTTTATAATTAAAAATCTATAGTGATCGACTTTACAATTTAGTCTCCGAACCTTAATTAATTACTAATTTGACTAAATTAATTATCAAAATTTAATTTATCTATATAATATATCCGTATATATCTTTATTTAATATTAATGTACTCGGTTTACAAAAATAGGGTCCCAAAACCACATTTTTTATACTCTGAAAATTAGGTCATTACACATTCAATGACTATATATATTAGGAATGATTGTGTTAGGTATAAATTTTCTTAGCTCATATTAAGGTATTGATCATTCTATTATGCTTAAATTTATAATTTAATCTCTATACTTTTATTTAATCTATTATTGTCCTCTATTATTATAATCTCATTAGCTAGTCTAAATAATTAAAACCCTTAATGATTTTAGTAGCTAACTTGTATTTTAAAAATTAAAAAAAAACTTACTCCAATTCATCATGCTGAAATTAATTTTTTGTTAAAATAGTAGCTTTTTTTTTTGAAAAATCATGTCAAAATTTTAATCGATATTAACTAT
Organism: Gossypium raimondii; assembly: GCF_025698545.1. Taxonomy (NCBI): domain Eukaryota; kingdom Viridiplantae; phylum Streptophyta; class Magnoliopsida; order Malvales; family Malvaceae; genus Gossypium; species Gossypium raimondii. Next base: position 50,309,799 of record NC_068577.1, on the reverse strand, counting down.
TTGGACTAATAAATAGCATTATAAACAAATATAAGGACTAAATTATGTTAGAAATTAAAGTATAGAGGTTAAATCTAAAAAATAGGCATAATAAATAGACCAAAACTAAGATTTCATAATTTTCATATAAATGTAAAAGAAAAAAGGAACCCATATGTCAATGTGGAATTTTTATAACACTTATTCCAATTTACCAAGCTGTTTTTTTTAAATCATGTTAACAATTTAGTTAAAATAATAAAATATTAACTATTTGGACTAACATTATACTAATATAGGGAAAATATATTAAAAATTAAGGAATAGAGATTAAATTCTAATTAAGGTATATTAGAAGGACCAAAATGAGATTTGACCAGTTTTATAATGTAGAAAAAGATATTGTGTGAAATGGTGGGGCATGTGTCACCTTAAGGTCTTCCTTCTATAAATAAAAAATCACATGAAGGATTTAATCGAAAATGCAACATTGTCAAAACCCCATTGGTAGAAAATAATATGAGATAGATTCTTAGTAAAATAAGATACAAAGAAAGTAAAGGACATGAGATGTTAGAGAAAATGAAATAAGAAGTAGGTTGTGAAATATTAATTTGAGCTAGAGACTAAATCGTAAGGATATGAAAAGTTTTGTGGTCCAAGTGTAAATATTTAAAATATAGGGGTTAAAGTATAAATATAAAAAGTTGAAGGGACAATAATGAAAATATATTAAAGGTGGATGAGTCTATAAAATAAGGAAAATGGATGAATAATGACTAAATTGAATAAATAAAGAATTGTGAGGACTAAATTGTAATTTTACCAAATTAAATGATGGTTCAATGATGGAATTTTTAAGGATTATAAAGGGCAAAATGGTTAATTAGCATGATATAGAATTCTAGAGTGTAATGATGACATGAGAGATATTTTAAATTAAATAATTAGATAAATGTTATAATATTAATATTTTAATTAGATTTTTATTAATACTTTATTATGAAAATGTTAGTATAAAAAGGAACAAAATATGAAGAGAAATTGTCATCTTTCCATGCTCCAACGTGAGAGAGAGCTAGAAAAGGGAAAGTTTTATTTTTCTTGCAATTTGGTCTTTTGCCATGAAAACCAACTTTTTCATCCAAAATTCTTGAAAATTTTTGTTGAATATGTCTCATATTTCAATAAAATTTGAGAGATAATCTCCCAATTAAACTCTTTTTATCTGTTTAAGTTGAACTCTAATTAGTCTAGATTATTTTATTATTATTTGAGCTACGAATTTAGCCTATAAATAGGCTCTTTTACAATTGTAGAAAATTCACCAAAAAAACAAGGTTTGACATTGAGAAGTTCGATGGTGTCACAAATTTCAATCTGTGGCAAGTTCGAATGATGACAATTCTAGTTCAAACAGGCCTAAAAAAGGTCGTTATTGGGAAAAAGCTTGAGAATCTAGATCAGACAGAATGGGAAGAGCTTGATGAAGAGGTCCTGTCTGCAATCCAGTCGTCCTGCGAATAGGGTATTACAAGAGGTATTGATGGAGAAAATCTCATCCGCATTGTGGAAAAGGTTAGAAACTGTTTATGTGGCTAAGTCTCTAGCTAACCGTTTAGTGTTGAAACAATGTCTATTTACGTTTAGTGTTGTAAAAGCTATATTACAACTTAACTCGTATACTTGTTGACACCGCCTCAATTTCATATCTTTAGTTGCAGTATTCACACTTTAGACATTAGTATGTCCGGAGGCGGTCAAAGAGGAAGCAAGTGAGGCTCTGAGAATGATGCTTTTGGGAGTAATAAGAGTTCTAAGACTGAATCCTCTAGAAGGGTTGGAAGATCAACAATGTTGATGGAGAAACTTGATGCTATGATTCAGGCTGTTACTGTGAGGAGCATTAAAGATAGAGTTAATGAATCTTGAAGCATGCACACTTGCTGATTCTTCTCATACATTTGTTGATTTTCTAACGAAGTTAGTATCATTGCCTAGCTTAATACCTAGTACTCCAAAATTTTGTTTTGCTTGCACCTTGATTGAGGATCCCCAAAAAATGACAATACTTAATGGTCTACCAGATGACGATGCTAGACTTCATTGGATTAAATACTTGTATGAGAGTGAAAAATGAATATCATACTAACTTTAATATAGTTGTTATCTTCTAGTTAGTTCTATTATCGATTTGTAAACATATTTTGAAGTCAACTTTTAGTTAGTATTTAGCAATTAGTATTTAGCAAATGTATGCTTGCTTAGATTTTGTTGTTTGATGCAATATGTGATGACATTTTAAAGACCAAGCTGATGCTACATATACATTTTGTAATGGATCTTATTTGTAATGTGAAACTGACTTATCTAAAGTTTGGTTCTTACTTTTGATTTTTGTTTTGATTATGGAAGCAATGTTTGTTCTCCTAATTTTTTTATGTGGGCAATATTGAAGCAATTATAGTTTTTATATATATTTGTAGGCATGTATTTGCATGTTATACACAATAGAATACGTAAGAGGCACAAAAATAGTGAATTCTAGGACTTGGTAGCTTGTGCATTTGGTTATATATCTCTTTATCATGTAAAGTACATACACAAGGAGCCATGCATGATTTCTTTTCAAACGGGAGAAAAATGGATGCAAGAATTGTTGAATGGTCATGAAAAGTGTTGTTTTAACATGTTTAGAATGACACAACGCACATTTAGCCTATTGTGCATGGATTTCGAAAGTAAGTATAGGTTGCTTCCTTCATATAGAATATAAACTTTGGAGAAGTGAGTTTATTTGTCTTTACTCTTAGTAAGGGAGCCTCCAATCGGGATGTCCAAGAGAGGTTTCAACATTCTAATGAAATTGTAAGTAGAATTTTTAAAGAGGTTTTAGATGCCATGGGTGGCTTGTCAAGAGACATAATAAGACCAAGAGATCCTGATTGCCAATGATACCAAATATATGTCACATTTTATGTAACAACCCCACTCGTGTTCGTCGCCGGATTAGAGTTACGAGGCATTACCTATCAAAACCCAATTCGAAATTCTTTTTTAATACTAACTCAACCACAAAATTTCCTCCCATAAATATATATACATATATATATTTAAGCACATAATCAATTAAAATCAAACATGCATCATTAATCAAATTACATATACCAACTATGTTTCAAAATTCAACCATATCATTATCATTTACCTAATCAAAATTTGATATAATTTAAATTCTTAAAACATTTCCAAACCTATAAGATTATATATCATAAATCAAGCATGTATCCAAACACTTATCTGTACACATTTATTTCATTTCAATTTACTAACTATACTACATATTATAATATAGGTAACCTACCTTGTTTGGACAACTCTTATACATCAATTTGGACAGCATTTATATACCAAATTAAACAGCATTTATACACCAAAATTTAACAGCATATATACAGTAAATAGGCAGCATATACATACCAATTTTAATAGCACTTTTACACCAAAATTTAACAGCATATATATAGCAAATAGGCAACATATACATACCAAATTTAACAGCACTTTTACACCAAAATTTAACAACATATATACAACAAATGGGCATCATATACATACTAAATTGAGCAGCATTTTACACAAAATTTAACAACATATATACAACAAATAGGCAGCATATACATACCAAATTGAGTAGCAATTTTACACCAAAATTGAATAGTATATATACAACAAATGGGCAGATATACATAATACATCATATACATATAATACAAATATTATTTTCAAATAGGCTTAAATATAACTAATTTATACAACTAATAACAAATATGCTAAACACATCACACTTCTATATATATAACCAAAATTTACATAAGCTTAAACATCATATATATATATCAAATAGATCAAAAACATAAAACCAAGATTAACCAAAATGAGCAAGCCATTTTCGCATGGCTCATATTCACATATCCCAAAATTAAACATATTAACTAGACTATACATGCCATAGGTTCAAATTCAAATTTATAAAATACCAAAGACGGTCGATAGTGTGATAGACTATGTTGATGATCCCCGAGCTCGTAACGTGACTCCAAAATCTATAAAACAGAGGTAAACAAATACAAACACACATTAAGCTATTAAAGCTTAGTAAGTCATAAGCAAAAATTCATATATATATATTAATACTTATTCCATCATTAAGTTAAATAAACCAAATATCCTAATATTTTGTACCATATAACACTTGAATAAAGATCACATTGTACTTTCATATAAACAAACCATATGGCCAAATACACATAAATATTTAGCAAAGCCGAATATTCAATAAATCATTATGCCAAAACATGCTTATACTCAAATGGTTAACTCATACTCTATATTTCATTTGAAACTATTATCAATTTAAAATAATCAACTTACCTTATCACCAATTAAGCAAATGGCTAACACATACCTGAATAATTTAGCTTTCTTAACACATTTATTTTCTTTTACTATTGCTCACATAAGATTTATAGAACATAAAGCCTTGTATAAAACACCGGCATAAAGCCTGCTAGGCACAAAGCCGATACATTTCACCGGCACAAAGCCTGTTAGACATAAAGTCTGATATAATTCATTGGCACAGAGCCTTCTGATATCAAGCCTGATATAATTCACCAGCATAAAGCCTGCTAGGCATAAAGCCTAAACTTACAAAATCGATTCATCACATAATTCACATCTAAATTAAATCATTCTCTAATATAATCAATTCACAATATTACATTCGCCCTAGCTTATATAACTTGAATAATTCATTTTAATGCATAACAAATATATATATCATAGTTAGTTCAACATTTAAATGCTTATTGACTTACCTCGGATATCATCCATTATTAAATCGGCTATTCGATCACTTTTGTCTTTCCCCGATGCAAATTGATTTCTTTAATTCTTGATCTAAACATATTCAAATTAAGCTTATTTAAACACCATTCTATTCAATTTAGCCTAAAATACATGAATGGGCAAATTACAATTTTGCCCCTAATATTTCACACTTTTTACAATTTAATCCTTTTGCTCAAAACACAAAATACACAAAATTAAACTACACTCCTAATGGTTGAATATTCCTAGTGTCCATATAATTCCATATTTTCATTTATTTAGCATTTTAGCCCTTGAAAATTTATTTTCACAATTTAACCCTAATTACTCAATTTCATCAAAATTCAAAACAATACATATTAATCTAACAAATTTATTTTATATTTCACCTACTAGCATCATAAAACTCAAGCATTCATCAATGGTACATTTCAAAATTATCCACAATTCATAAAATTAAGACATGGGTTTTGAAGAACACGAAGCAACGATCTCAAAAACATAAAAATTATCAAAAACGAAATAAAACATACCTTGAATTTGAGCTTCCAAGTGACCGAATGTTCCTAGGTTTTTTTTTTCTATTTATTTTCTTTGAATTTCGGCAATAACAAAGATGAACATGGCTTTCTTTTAGTTAAATTTTAACATATAATAATTTATTAACCTTTTACTAAAATAACCTTAAAAAAATAAACAAACAAAACATATAAATTAAGGTCACTTTTGACCATTACTGTCCACTATCCTTTAAATGGGCTAATTGCCCTTTAAGGACCTCATATTAAAAAGCCACTATCAAATAAACACTTTACACTTTAATATGCAAATTTCACATTTTATGCAATTAGGTACTTTTGTCAAATTAAACACACAAATAACAAAATTAATTCACGAAATTTTCACAACATCAAATTAGGCTTAAATATAACTAATTTATACAACTAATAACAAATATGCTAAACACATCACACTTCTATATATATAACCGAAATTTACATAAGCTTAAACATCATATATATATATCAAATAGATCAAAAACATAAAACCAAGATTAACCAAAATGAGCAAGCCATTTTCGCATGGCTCATATTCACATATCCCAAAATTAAACATATTAACTAGACTATACATGCCATAGGTTCAAATTCAAATTTATAAAATACCAAAGACGGTCGATAGTGTGATAGACTATGTTGATGATCCCCAGCTCAGAACGTGACTCCAAAATCTATAAAACAGAGGTAAACAAATACAAACACACATTAAGCTATTAAAGCTTAGTAAGTCATAAGCAAAATTCATATATATATATTAATACTTATTCCATCATTAAGTTAAATAAACCAAATATCCTAATATTTTGTACCATATAACACTTGAATAAAGATCACATTGTACTTTCATATAAACAAACCATATGGCCAAATACACATAAATATTTAGCAAAGTCGAATATTCAATAAATCATTATGCCAAAACATGCTTATACTCAAATGGTTAACTCATACTCTATATTTCATTTGAAACTATTATCAATTTAAAATAATCAACTTACCTTATCACCAATTAAGCAAATGGCTAACACATACCGAATAATTTAGCTTTCTTAACACATTTATTTTCTTTTACTATTGCTCACATAAGATTTATAGAACATAAAGCCTTGTATAAAACACCAAGCATAAAGCCTCAGCTAGGCACAAAGCCGATACATTTCACCGGCACAAAGCCTGTTAGACATAAAGTCTGATATAATTCATTGGCACAGAGCCTTCTGATATCAAGCCTGATATAATTCACCAGCATAAAGCCTGCTAGGCATAAAGCCTAAACTTACAAAATCGGTCTGTCACATAATTCACATCTAAATTAAATCATTCTCGGAATATAATCAATTCACAATATTACATTCGGCCCTAGCTTATATAACTTCGAATAATTCATTTTAATGCATAACAAATATATATATCATAGTTAGTTCAACATTTAAATGCTTATTGACTTACCTCGGATATCATCCACTGTTAAATCGGCTATTCGATCACTTTTGTCTTTCCCCGATGCAAATTCGATTTCTTTAATTCTTGATCTAAACATATTCAAATTAAGCTTATTTAAACACCATTCTATTCAATTTAGCCTAAAAATACATGAATGGGCAAATTACAATTTTGCCCCTAATATTTCACACTTTTTACAATTTAATCCTTTTTGCTCAAAACACAAAATACACAAAATTAAACTACACTCCTAATGGTTGAATATTCCTAGTGTCCATATAATTCCATATTTTCATTTATTTAGCATTTTAGCCCTTGAAAATTTATTTTCACAATTTAACCCTAATTACTCAATTTCATCAAAATTCAAAACAATACATATTAATCTAACAAATTTATTTTATATTTCACCTACTAGCATCATAAAACTCAAGCATTCATCAATGGTACATTTCAAAATTATCCACAATTCATAAAATTAAGACATGGGTTTTGAAGAACACGAAGCAACGATCTCAAAAACATAAAAATTATCAAAAACGAAATAAAACATACCTTGAATTTGAGCTTCCAAGTGACCGAATGTTCCTAGGTTTTTTTTTTCTATTTATTTTCTTTGAATTTCGGCAATAACAAAGATGAACATGGCTTTCTTTTAGTTAAATTTTAACATATAATAATTTATTAACCTTTTACTAAAATAACCTTAAAAAAATAAACAAACAAAACATATAAATTAAGGTCACTTTTGACCATTACCGTCCACTATCCTTTAAATGGGCTAATTGCCCTTTAAGGACCTCATATTAAAAAGCCACTATCAAATAAACACTTTACACTTTAATATGCAAATTTCACATTTTATGCAATTAGGTACTTTTGTCAAATTAAACACACAAATAACAAAATTAATTCACGAAATTTTCACAACATCAAATTTATATATAATAAACACAAAAAATAATATTAAAATATTTTTTTGACTCGGATTTGTGGTCCCGAAACTACTATTCCGATTAGGGTCAAAACCGGGTTGTTGCATTTTAAGGTGATTATTTATAGATATTGTTGTTCCTTATATTATATTCTATAGTAATAATTTACAATCTCATCAATATCTCATATCATAATAAATTCTTTCACTTTAGGATTGCGTTGGAGCAATTGATGGTACTCATATAGATGTTATAATTTATGAAGAAAATCAATTGCATTATAGAGGAATGAAAATGACACCCACCGTTAATGTATTAGCGGCATGCGATTCTGATTTGCTTTTTACATGTGTGCTAAGTGGTTAAGAGGGACCAGCTCATGACTCTCGTATTTTCCTAGATAAAATTGGGGACCCAAGTCTAAATTTTCCAAAACCTCCTCCGATTAAATTTCTTCATTTTAGTTAATATTTTGTTCTTATTTGTTTGTGCATATTCATTTTAATTTTAAAATAAAGGCTTTTTAATTTTGTGGCTCTATTTGGTCATGCTTAGGCAAATATTACTTAGCAGACAAAGGGTACCCTGAAAGACAAGGCTACTTGACACCTTATCATAAAATAAGGTATCACCCATCAAAGTTTCGTGGTGCAAATCCAAGAGGGGCGAGAAATTTTCAATCGAGCCCATTCATCCTTAAAAAGTTGTATTGAGAGAGCATTTGGCATTATAAAGGTGCAATGGAAGATTTTAGTGAAAATATCGATATATTCGTCTCAAGATCAAAATAGAATAATTTGTGATGCATTTGCATTACATAACTACATCAGATTAAGTAAAGTTCTTGACCCAACATTTAAGGTCATAGATGGAGATCCAAATTTTATTCCTCCCGAAGCATTTTTGGATTTTGAATGCATTTCCATTCAAGAAGTTGATCGTATGGGTACTAATGAAATGACAAAAGTTCATAATGACATCACTACTAGTTTGATGGCAACTAGACGACAACATCGTGTTTCTTAAATATTTGTTTTTACTTGTTTGGATATGTATAAATTTCTTGAATATTTATGTACTCTTAATTTATTTTCAATTTACTTGTGTAAAATGATTTCTTATGCAAATTTATATTAATTGAAATATGTTACTTGACAAATTTATTCAGACTGTGACATAATTATCACTAATTTATATACTAAGAACATGACATAATTATCATTAAGAATATGGTTTACAATTATATTGATACACTATTAATATTTATCAATTTCAACAAGGTTAATATTTGCAAATAAGGAACTTAAGAAATTTATTTATTTAAAATTTCAGGAATATTCACTAATTAATTTCCATAATAGATGTTTTAAGTCCTTGGTAATAGTGTTTTATTTCAATAATTTCACCCAATAAAGACTAAAGTATTGTAAACAAATAAATACTTAACAATAAAATATGTCATGCCCTTATTTGTCATTTTACATATATCAACTTTCAGCTATCAGTTAAGTTTTATCAAACTCTTTTAAATAAACAGTTAATACAATCAGTTTGTCAAACCAGCCACTACAATTAGCTATCAGCTATCAACCAATTGACGAACAAGGCCCATATCTTTGTGTTCAATTAAAAATTAAAATAAATTTTTAAAAAATTAATTACAAATATATAGTTTTTTAATACAATCATTATATATAGTAGATTATTAAATTATGACACAGTCATGACAAAGATAAAATAATTTTATATAATAAATTAAAAATTTTATCACACATGCATGTAAAAATTACACTTTTTTTTCAATATTAATCTCATTAAATATTCTTATTATATTTATTATTTTTTGATACAATACATTTGAATTCATATCTTTCTACACTGACAAGTGAATCAACTAAAACTCAATAAGCCGAGCATACTTAAATAATACAAAAATAAAATTTAATAAAAGCAACGCAATTTATTGTTCAATCAGAGCACAAACCCTTCCTTAGTTGCCGTTCTTGGCTGATTCAACAAGCCTGCAACTCAACAAATCCTGACCTCACATATTTAAATCAAAATATGAAGTTTGAGGCGAACCCATTTGATAGATGGGCTAGTTTGGATGGAATCCAACACTTTTCTTTTTTTTATTATTTATTTATTTATAAAATGGAATCCAACACTTAAATAAGATATGTAGGGGAAGAAAGAAAATCTGAGTCACACATTTCATATTAATTTTTATATAATTGGCTCAACCCTTCATTCCAATTTGATTTCTCTTTGAGATATATAGATGGATCTCATCCAAATTATTATTTAAAAAAATATAGATTTCAAGTAATTTCTTGATCAATTTGTTATCTCATCGTAAATCAAGATGAAGAAATTCCAACACTTGCATTCTAAGTCCAACTAACAAGGAATACAAGCAAGGCTGTGTACATGTCTGAGGCTAGCATGACATAAATATAACAATAACAACATGAACTACATATGCTTCGGTGCCATTGATTGCGGTCTTAATTTAAATCCGAGAGCATTACAAATTCTGGTTTTATATCTGAAAGCAGCACGCCAAGAGAGGAGACTAGAGAAGTAGATTTAAACCTCTTTGTTTATTACATGATACTTAGCAGAATAGTACGACTTGATTTAGAAAAATGCATGCAAACATTATTTCAAACAAGCAAACAAACTTCTGGGGTTTTAATTTGGCTCTTAAAGTAGTTGTTAATCCCATTAGTATCGAGATTGAAGGTACTTAACCACATTCTTGTTCAACTGGAACGCCTTGGCCAGAACATCTGGGTTGATCGGTGGGTTTGAGCCTAAGACTGCTTTAGCCATGGTGATAACCCCAGCATTTTGGGTACTGAGACCAGCAAAGGCAACCGCCGCAGTTTTTCCTATGTTGAACTGGAAATGAATCAACCCAAAGGGGAAAACAAAAACATCTCCAGGGTTTAGGAGTGAAGAGACAGTGGGTTGGGTTCGCCATAACGAAGCCGACATAAAGTGTGCCTTCAACAACAAGCAGGATCTCGGATCCCCGGGGGTGAGTGTGGGGAGGGTTGACACCATAAGGTGCATAGTAGATTCGAACCAGAGATATGCTGAGAGTGTTAAGTCCTAGTATTTGATCTACATTGATCATAGTGACATTTGATCCATCTGGATTTGATGTGTTCCCGGCCTGTTTAGGCCTGAAAAGAAATCTTCTGTAACTGCATGCTTTGGGTCTTTGCAAAATTGCCATTTACAAACAATGCAATGAAGAAATGTTAAAAAGTTATATTAGAACATTGAAACGTAATGTTGTTCAGCTCAGTCTTTATTAACATCACGAGGATGAACATTAACACAAAGTCTTGAATGCGTACCGCCATTCTTGAAGTCCTTGATAGCTACACAAAAGTCCTGGAGAGGACTGGGGTCATATGCTGAGGCCGATGAGCAAGCAAAAGCAAAGAGGCCAAAAGCAATAAGAATGGAGCGAATTCCTTTCATTATGATATATGTTGACTTAGCTGGTTGTTTGCTATTGCTTGGGAGAAGATTGAGAAACTTTGCATGGCAGATAAAGCAATTTATAGATGGAAACCAACAGGCAGGTAAATGAGTGTCAGATTTGTGAAAAGTATGGGTTTTAGGTGACAAGAAAGTAAAACGAAACGCAAGAACAGAGATATTTGGAAGACCATTTGTGGGTTAGGATGGTGTCCAGTTAATGTTGAAGACACTGTTATTAGGTTTCTAATATGAAAATAGTGTCCATTGAATACACTTGTTTCTGCTTGAAATCCAGTTCTAAGAAGAGAAGAAACTGGTTGAGGTAACATAAGATATTCTTTAATTTCGAATCTGCAACTGTTTTTCTATTTCAAAACTCTGACCTCATGTATTATAATTATAATAATAGACATTTTTTGTTGAAGGTAATTCAACTAATATATATAAATATATATATCAGGTTAACTGCTACTTTGAATTTGACCAGATGGAAGGTCCCAAACGAACTAACTTGGGTAAATTATTTGATATATATATATATATATATATATATAATCTGCTGCAGCAACAGAACACAAGGTATCTTTCATGTCAAAGGATTAGTTTGTTGAAGTAGGTTGTTTTCTATGCATCAATGTCCGAAAACATAAATCAAGCAGTGCAGAACAATTTCTATAAGAGAAAAAGTGTGCATCAAATCGAAAATCAAAATATGTAAAGCTATGTAAAATGAGGGAAAGGAATCCACTTTTCCTTGTTTGGATAATTTATTTTTAGGGAAGGAGGGAAAGTAAAAGAAGTTGAGAGTCCCTCAATTTCCATTACTTTCCTCTGTTGTTTAAGACTCTAATTTGGGGTAAAGTGAAAGGAAAGGAAATATATTTTTGTTCTCAAAACTTCTTTATTTGATCATCCTTCTACCTAGAGAAGATTCAACATTAGACTTATCCTGCTACTATTAATTTTAGCATTTAAATCTTAAATATTAGTTAGCCACTAACAGGATGCTTGGGACTCTGTCCAAATAATTAACTCATGTAATTATAATGTTTACTTTTTACATTTTTTAATTTAGTAAAACAAGCTTGTTTTAAATAAGAAAATGTGTAACATTTTATATTTTTAAATGAAGAATATTAATCTTAATTTATTATTTATGCGAATTCAAAATTTCATTCAAAATAAAACCTTTCCTTTCCTTTCCTTTATGAACTTTAACTATCTAAACAAAAAATAAATATATCCTTTCTTATCTTTAACCTTCCATTCCATTCTTTTCTTTTAATAATATTTATCCAAACATAAGGTAAGAAAATCTCCCCATCCAATAAAATGTTACCATGTGTAAAAACTCAAAGTTCCTTTAAAATAAAAAATCATAAAAATGCAAAATTCTAAAAATTCCAAAAGAAAACATTAAAATTCTAAAACTTCATAAATTTTAAACTTTTCCAAAAACCAAAAATTCCAAAAAAAATTTTAATTTGAAATTTCTTTTTAATTTTTTTACAGTTTCGCATCTTTATAATTTTCAAAAAAAATTATGAAATTTTTATAATTTTCTAACTCTTAAGATTTATTTTCTAAAATTTTGAAGTATGTTTTTAACTTTTTCTTCATATGGCAATGCCTCTTTGGTTGGCTTAAGTTTCTTTAATGAAAATACAATAACCAAACTAATAAAAATAAATACCTATGAATATAGCATGATATTATTTCTTCCAAATTAACTTGAATGGTCTTATATATGAATTTATGATTGACTCAACAGTTTGGATGTACTTCATCCGTAGCAACATACATAGAAGTAGTTTTAGACGGATGACAATTGAGATATTATACACAAATATAATTTGTCTTTTTCCAAATTCAGTTATTATAATTTTAACTAATATTTAAATTTTATATTGCAAATTTTGAATAATATTTGAATTTCAACAGATAATATTTTTGGGTCAAATCTAAATATATCTTATGAATTTAAAATATTGGAAAGAATTTTTAATTTTATAATATGCTAAACATGTTTACATAAAAAGAACCTCTTTTATTCTATATTTCAGAAAAAGAAAAATTAATTTTACTATAAATAACAAATGACATTCAAACATCATTCGAACATTCCTTCGATTGTTATCCCATCAGAATTTGGATTGAAGATTCTTCACCATTTTCCTTTCCAGATTAAAAGCCTTGGCAAGAATATCAGCATTAATCGAAGGGTTTGAGCCAAATACTGCATTTGCAATGGTGATCACCCCTGGGTTTTCACTGCTAAGACCAGCAAAGGCGACAGCATAGGTGTTCCCAATGTTGTATTGGAAGTGAATGAGACCCACAGGAAAAACAAAGACATCTCCGGGATATAGGACTTTAGAAATCAAATGATTATCTGGATTCGATGTAACGAAACCGACATGGAGTGTGCCTTCCAGAACAACTAGAACCTCTGAGGCACGAGGGTGAGTGTGAGGAGGGTTCAGGCCACCGTTAGGTGCATAGTCAATTCGAACCATAGATATCCCCAATGTGTGAAGTCCTGGCATTTGTGCAACGTTAACAGGTGTGACAGTTGATCCAAATGTGTTGGATGTGTTTTTGTGGATATGGAGACCTGAAAAGTAGAAGTCATCTGCTTTGGCAAGCTTGCGTCTTTGCAGAATTTTCCGTTGACAAACACTGCATGAAAGCAAGAAATGTTGGTCAATACCAGAAGAAGAAGAAAAAAAAAGATGAGTTTATGTTACTAAAACTTGAGTATAAGTGTCGAATATATGGATGTGATAGATACGAGTGTGAAAGGTCTTAAGATTCATATCCCCTACATGTTTGGATGTACATTAGACACAGACACAAGTAGCTCAAGAAAAATGAAAGTATTTGAAGAGAAGACATACCAGAGCCATTGGGATCATTAATGGCTACACAAAAGTCCTGAAGAGGGCTAGGATCAGAGGCAAAGGTCAAAGACGATGCAAGAGCCAAGATGAAAATGGCTACGAAAATCTGAAGGGCTTCCATTTTTTGTATGTGGTAGAGTTATAATCTATTTATTTGAGAGGCTCTGCATGAATGAATGGCCATTTATAGGTTGAAGTCATTGAATTAGTCTATGATTTGGGCTTATTTTATTTCATTTCTTGAATTTGTACCACATCCAACAGTACGTGCATACTGAAACAGAAGAATCATTTTTTAATTACTGTTTGTATCATTCTTCAGCAGGCCCGCATGAATTCATCTTCTTTTTCTCAAATTACGACATATTGAAACAAAAGAGTCTTTTATTTTCTTTTTTCAGCTATTAGATGATTGTCTTTTTCTTTCTTGAAATTCGGCTCCGGCAGGATTGGGTCCATTAAAGCTAATTAAACAATGGGCTGCTGGCATTTTCTGGATTGAGAGTGACTCGAACAGAATCTGAAAATGAAGTTTGATACTGATTTTCATGACTCATACATTATATTTGTTATCATTTATAATTTCAACAATAATGAATACTTTTGGTATTATAGTTCATGTTGAGGTTTTGTGATTGTTTTTTTTACAATATCGACTTTAAAATTTGAAGTTATATTTTTCCTTATAAATACAATATATCTTATCACTACACTCAAGGAATTTGGTTCCATCAAAATCTGTGAATGAGGACTGATATCATATGTACATACAGAAAAGTCGCTTTTGAAGAAATAACATAACAGCATTTTCTTGGTTGAGAATAGTGGACGGACAAGCCTCTTTTGATGCCCCATTTTACTCCGAGAAAAGGAAAATGGAATTGAAATTTGAGAATTCGTTGATTTTGTATTCTAATCCCAATTGCGAATGGATTTTTACTCACTGAAGTTTTATTACGTTGTTTGGAAATTTTTTAGCTAAACAGTAATACCATATAAATTTATTTCTAAAATACATAATTTAAGTTCAACTCACTTATCAAGTTGTAATATTATTTCTACACATAATTTAAATTTTTTTTATCAAGACTTTCCCTTAAAAGCTTAGTTGCAATCTGAACAACTTGTTTACAACAATTTTACTAAAAGTAAATTCCTAATTAGAATGGATAAGTGTTTTCTCAATCTCATTAAATAAATATAAAATGACTTGATTAATTACAATAGATGTGAATATCTAATTCTTTGAATTCAACTTAGTAAAAGTCTTCAACATCGAATTAATTAAAAAAAGATCCCATCGGTTCTCCTTGACAAATCAAACACGATCACATTGAAAGTCTTCAAAATACTCTTACTTGACTTGACTTTCTCCACGATTTTACTTCATTAGAGTGTTGTTAAAAATTCTCAAAAATGTGCATTTAAAGCGTTCTATAATTTTGGTCAAAACATACCAATTAAATATGACAAGTTACATTGGCCAACCAAAGACGGACTAAATTAAAAGGGGAGTTATATCTAATTCATATAACTAACAATTTTTCATTCCCCCTTAATCTATTAATTCAACTATGAACATAATTATGTGATCAATCATTTCCAACCACTTTTTTTTCATCCGGCGAGAGAATGGTGTTAAAATCCTCGATGGCCATCCATGAAAAATGCCCTGGCAGAATAGACAAACTCAAATCCCTCCGAAGGAATCTTCATTTTTTGCCTATCAAGACTCCCATACACAAAGGCGATAAAGATCGGCTGTGATTGGAGAATGGAGCAAATGTGAAACAGAATAAATTGGGGATGATTTCCAGTCACCTCTACATCAATTGATTCTTTTTAGCCAAATAACTCCAGAAAAGCCAATCGCTTCCACTCGATGAAATTTTTTCAGAAGATTAACTATATCCGGCTTGTATTCTATACTATACTCACGAAAGACTCGAGAATTTTACATTCGCACACCCCTGCACATTCCAAGATAGATAAATTCATAATAATAATAATAATAATAATAATAAAAGACTTATCTTACTGTCAACCAGTGACAACGTTATCCACCTGTTCCCCTTCTTCTGTTGACAAGTTCTTAACAACTTGCCTATCCAATTCTATTGAAATAAGGTTCGTTGTCATTTTCATAGTTTCAGCAAAGGAAACTCGAGAACTTTCGGTGGCCTTGAATCGATTACCCGGACCCTTCAAAGTTTTATTGATTTTCCACCCTCCTTCCGAACCGAAAGCTTTGACTCCACTCCCCCTACCATTAACCATAATGGGATGATTTTTGGAGATAGACAAATTGCCTCCAACTGCCTCTCCTGATAAATTCGGGTGGGTGTTCTCCTTAAATACTACCGCTGTGTGATTTTTAGCATCCAAAATCCCTTCCTTCACACCCACATTGACTTCCGTCACCTCCTTAAAAGTCGGATTAAAATGTAAAAAATGATCCTTTTGGAGCCCGCTAGGGATTAAAGAAACCATATCCACGTCGCATGAACAGTTTTAACCGGAATAATAGGAAGAGAAACTGGAACAGATTTACCTGAGGCAGCAATCAGATGGACCTCCCTATTACTATCCAAAGAGATGCGAAAACCTTCAGTAGGGCTTGAAGGTCCCGCCCTAGCCGTCACCCTAATTTCAAAAACATTGGATGGCCCAACACCTTGACCGTTTGCAGCCTTGGTCTTTGTTAAAATTTAACAGATGGCTCCAGTCCACTATTATGTCCAAATAGGAAATTGGCCATTAAGAGGGCTTTTGGATTTGGGCTTCTAAACCTGGCCTAAACTAAGAACCTCCACCAACTGGCCCAAAGTCTCTTTTCTTGATCCTTTAACTATAGAAGTTTGTCTCGTTTGAGACTCTCCCAAATTTTGTCATAATTCCTTTTCCATGCCTCTTCAGATCCGGTGTGAATTCCTTTCCCGGATTTTCCTTCAACATTTCAAAATCTAAAATTTTTAAAGATTGAAATCTCGAAACCGATGATTTCTCATCAAATCCAAACTTTCCTAATATTTTAGGCTCCCGAGAAATGCATTTGATTTTCCTCTCCACTAGCATCCAGGGGCAGAATTCCCCTTTCCTGGCCGCCGTATTTTCCTGAATGATTTTAGCCAACGGAACAACCTCCTCCGGCAAAGTGGGTGTTATTGAAACATGTGGACAAGAATCCTTATTATGCCCATAACACCCACACGAAAAGCATACCACCGATAGGCTCTTGTACTCAATTCTTTGAAGATTTTCATTGATTAGAACTTTTGAGATCAAAGGTTTATCCAGATATACGTAAATTGCCATACGTGCATATCATACCCTCACCCTAATGTCTGTTAAAATCCAACTTAGTCACTTTGCCAACAATTCCTCCAACTCCCATAGAACTTCTTTTTTGTAAAGATAACTGGGAAGACCTAGGAACCTAATCCAAGTCAGAACCGTATTGGGGGTAAGGTAGCATTGGGTTAAAGCCAATTGACCAGGGCTGAACTGTTAAGTATTTCCCAAAAATGATTCACGATCCCTGTGATAATATTTTCTCATAATCATCAGGACTTTGAAATTTAGCTAAGAAATAGCCATTTTCAATGTCCATCAATTGAAAAGGCTTGGATGTCCTCCAAATTCCATAAAGTCTGTTTTGCAAAGCCACAAACCCGATATTTCTTCCCAACAAATTGAGAACTACTAAAGTGGACATTTCCTTGATAAGAAATTGATGTATTCTTTTCGAGAATTCAATAGAGGGAATACCATTAACCACCGACTTGTTAACATCCCTTTTAAGGAGAGAAAATTCAACCTGTTGGCGCTGAATCCACAACCATCACATCCTTTGGATTGGTCACCGATTCCTTAACCGAACCTTCTTAGTACTTGAATCAGCAGAAGGGTTATCTCCTTCACCATTCTTTATCACAAAGAGAAATAGAATTTTTCATTTTTTCCAAGCTTAAAATAACTTAAACTTTATTGATATACAATAATTTATTTATTGTTCACATTGTTTTTAATTTAATTAATAACTTACATTCATTAATTACTAATTAAAATTAAGTTAGAAACTATATAGAAATAAATTTTCACACAATCTGTTAGTTCTTTAAATTCATTTTAATGTCACTTTTTATGTTTTAAAATTAAACTTAGGGTAAATTACACCAACAGTCACTCAACTTTGGGGTAGTTAACAAAACAATTACCTAGGTTCCATTTCAGTCACTCAACTAATTAACAGTTTCCCTTAGTGTCTTAACAAGACTGCTGATGTGGCAAGTTAATTGATGATGTGTCCAGTTAACTTGCCATGTTGGATGTCCACAGTGGAAACCCACCCAATTTAAGAAGAAATTGAAAAAAAAACCCTAAATTACAGAGGAGAAGAAGAAGAAGAAGAGTGTACAAGCCCAAATTTGCCCGGGGCCCAATAACCCAATACACCCAAACCTCAATCCAATAACGCCTGGCCCAACAACATTCAACCCAAACCCAAGGCCCAATATCCAACCCAAAAAATGAAGGGCCAGTAGCCCAAAATGTTTGAGACTTTTTCAAAAAAAATGAAACGCTAGCCTACTGCCTAACCCTAGCCGCCTCTGCCTCCTCTGACATCTTCTAGTCTGGCCGCTGCTCGTAGCCTCTGCCACCACCACCTCTGACGCCGAGCCGCCCTTCAATCACCTACTCCATCAACGTCAACACCTACAAACAAGAGAAAAAGCAATAGCAAATAATAGCAAATATTGTAAAAAATGGCTATAAAGCCATAACCACCACTGTAAACGAGTTCCCCCCCTTTTTCACAAACATTCAAGAAATAAAAAAAAAAAAAAAAAAACAGATTCAAGATGTTTTTTTCTACTCTTTTATTTTTTTTCTGCTCTTTACTTTAGGGTCTGTTTGATTGAAGGAATTGATTTTCTGGAAAATCATTTCCAACTTTTCCAGCGTTTGATTGGCGGAAAACATTTTCCATTTGGAAAATGAACTCCAAAATAAGGGAAAATGGGTTACATTTTAGGGAAAATGTCTTACCCTTTCAATTTCCGTAAGACATTTTCCGTGCTCTCCTCTCTATCGCCTCCTTCATTCCTTCTTCATTTCCGGTAGAAAATTGCTTATGTTTATCGATTTTCCAAGAATTTGTTTTTTAATTATTCAATACTTGTTTTTTAACACAATTACAAATAATTTATTTGATATTAATTTTTTCAATTTATAACGATTAATATTGTAGCTTAATAATTGAGTATTATTATAAATAAATCATTGCAATATATGTAAAAATAATTTAAAATATAAAAATTTATTAATATATATCAATATATGTAAAACAATTTTTCAAAAATATTTCCAAGAAATCGCCAAACAGTAAAAATATTTTACAGATTCAATCAAACACCAGAAAATATTTTCTAGCAAATCATTTTACAGAAAAGTAGAACATTTTCCTGAAATCATTTTACGGAAAATATTTTACTGGCAATCAAACAGACCCTTACTTTTATTTTATTTTATTTTATTTTGCGTCTTAAAAAGTCGAAAAAAGTATAAAATCAAAAAGAGAGAGGCCAGATCTTACCTTTTCGGGTGTTTACGCCGTCGTGGGGGGGCCAAGGTTGTCATCTTCGATGAAAGATGGCATTTTTGAGTCGGGGAAGTCGAAAAGCAAAAAATGGCCATTTTCAATTTTTTCGGCCACCGTGGACGGCGGCTCCGTCACCGGTGACCGGCGGCCGGAGCGGTGGTGACTCGCTGGAGCCTTCGCCGGATTCGGGGCTAGAGGGTGGAGAGCTTGAGAGCATTTTCAGAATTTTTTTTTTGGAGAAAAGAGGGGAAAATGATTTTTTTTTTTAGAAATTTTTAACTTATATAAGGGTGATAAAACGACGTCGTTTTGGCTGGTGCTCAGAAGCCCCAAAACGGCGTTGTTTCGAGGTCGACCCAAGAACCGACCCGCTCCAGGCCAAGATCCGCGTGTTTTTTGACTGAGGGTCTATTTACCCTTTTAGTCCTTCCGCGTTTGGGCTTTCCTTCAATCTGGTCCCTGTTTTAGTTTTCTTTTTTGTTTAAATTTACCCATTTGATTTTGTTTTGTTTTCATTTTAGTCCCGTTATTTTATTAATTATTAAAATAATTAGTTTTATCATTATTATTGTCGAAACCGTTTTTTGAAAACAAAAATTTTAGTTGTCAACTTTAAAAAACAAAAATTGGAGTCACCACCGATCCTTTATTACGGTGTGATCGGCCCACCTTAAAAATTATTTTGGTCTGCGAATTTTGAAAATTGGTTCGGGAGTCAGTTACGCACGAGGAAGGGTTAGCACCCTTGTAACGCCCAAAAATCGGTACCTAATTGACTATTTAATGTCTTAGTGTCGAAAGTTAAAAAAGATTTTAAAATAAGCTTGAATGATGAAATTTGCAAAAGGATAATCAATTGTTCAAGTCATGTAAAGAAATCGAGTCCCAATACGTTAGGGTACAATTCCTCATAATCCCCAAACTTGAATATCACTTTTATTTTATACGAAAATCTTCATTTTGAGAAAGTAACATGTCACACCCAATACGTTAGGGCACAACAAGTTAAGTTCCCAAAAATGAATTTTTTGTGCTCACGTATTTAAAATAAAGAATATTCTTGGTTATTCGAAATCAACAAAGAAAATCGGAACCCAATATGTTAGGGCTCAATTTTCCTTGAAAATCCCCAAACTTTGAATATTACTTTTATTTTTTTTAAAAAACCTTTGAATCAAGAGAAGATGATTTTGATTTATGGCTAAAGCCAAACTATATTTTCAAAAAGGGAATGTTTTTTAAAAAAAGTACAATATGATACAAAAACTTTAATTTAAAACATATGTGAATGAATATTTACAAAATATATATATACAAGTACAATTTACGAGTATATTTGCAAATATGTGTGCACATATATTTAACACACATATACAAGGATACATATCAAAAGTAATGTAAGATATTAAATAAAAAACTGATAATAAAAACGTGTATATATGTATATGGAAGTCATGAAAATAAAATAAATGGATAAAAGTATGCACATGGTATATATTTACAAAATAGCAGAAATATATGAGTATGTATAAATATATAAAATATAAAATATATAAAAGTCTAAGAAAAGAAGCATATACAAAAACGTATGTACATAGGCATATATATATATGGATGCAAAAAAATTAAGGAAATAAGATAATGTATATAAAACAAAGCACGCATATATAAAACCTAAAATACATGTATATTAAATAGGCCTAGATATGATGTATAAAACATGCGTAGGTATAGATGAAATAATGGTAATAATAATAAAAAATGAAATCATGATATAGCATAATTTTAAAAAAAAATTAAATAAATAAAGTAGTAAAAAAAACTAAATTGAACCTAAAAAGAAGAAAAAAATGGGTAAATTTGAAGCAAATTAAAGGACAGGACCACATTGAATGTGCGCACAACAGTGGAGGACCAAAAGGGAAATTATCCCCTCCTTCCAAAACGCTGCGCAGCAAGGGACTAAATTGAAACGGACATCAAATATGCGGTCCAATTTTAAAACAAGTAAAAAGGGTTTAACTGGTGCGCGCTACAAAAGGGAAGGACTAAATGCGAAATTTTCCCTTTGAAGCCAAACGCGCGGATCCTCCCCTTCGGGTCGGGTCACCGCGCAGGTCAAGGCTTAGACGAAACGGCGCCGTTTTGATCTGTTATTTAAAACAGATTTTTCCTTTAAAAAAACATTTGAAACAGAGTAAAAGAAAAAAATAAAAAAAACACTCAAAGGTCCTCTGGTGCTCTGCTAGGGTTTTGCCCCTAGCATCATCGTGCCGCCGCTCAATCGACCCTCTCACCAAAACTCCGATCACGACGGAGATGGCGGTGGCACGACGTTTTCAGGTAAGTTTCCCTCCCTTTTTGTTATCTTAAATGAAATAAAATGAAAATAAAGGAGAAAAAATAAAAAAAATGTAAACAAAAACGACGGTAACCGCAAAGAAAACTAAAGAATCACCTTAATAAAACTTGTATTTTCTGTTTTTCTTGCTATTTCTTTTTGTCTATTTCTCTGCCCATTCAATATCCCCCATTTTTACAGATTTTCTAAGGCTTTTATAGCCTAACGCTAACCTCTTTCCTTGTTTCTTGTTGTTTTACATTATCTGGACTCTTTGAGTCCATTTTGCTGGTATTTGAGGAGCGAACGGCGCGCGTGGGGAGGCCGATCTCCGAGTCTTGCGGCGACTGGGCGTTGGGCGCGACACTGAAGACTGTTGGGGGCTTGCGACGCTGAACCGAACATGGGGCTAGGGTTTGGGTAATTTGGGCTGTTAGGTAGGCTAGGTTTTGGACTATTGGGCCTAGACGACCCATTTTTATTTTGTAAATAGTCTAGGCCAATTGGGCCTTATTACAATTATTATTATTGTTATTATTATTATTATTATTATTATTATTATTGCATTTTATTTATCCATTTATACCATTTTTTAGATTTTGTTATATGTACCAATTTTGGGCGTATCGAGGGTGCTAATCCTTCCTCGTACGTAACCGACTCCCAAACCCATTTTTTTGAATTTTGTGGACCAAAATCGTTGTTTTAATAAAATTAAATTGTTTATTAAACAACCCCTCTTACGAGGTGACCCGATCACACCTCATCAAAAATATTGGTGGCGACTCCTGTTTTCGTTTTCATTTTTCAAAACCCAAGTCGACCCCGTTTTCATCCAAAAAATAGTGTCAACAAAGAGACTGTAAAAAAAAGTCTTCTTTGCCTAATTTGGCAGGGTTTGATTCTTTGCCATTGAAACACCATGGCTTTGCTCTTCTTCTTCTTGGTTCTCTTCTTTTGTAACCTTCGACCACTAAAACACCATGTCTTTTCAAGATGTAATGCAACCACCAAATAGATAAATCTCAGCTTCACTAAAACACCCAAAAACAAAGATAAAATTTCTTTTAGACTTGAATTAATGAAAAAGAAAAAAAAAATTGGAAAGGAGTTGACCCATTGATTGAACCAGCAAAGGAGTTGAATAAATTTGGAAAAGACCCAGAAAAGAAAATCTTGCAAAAAGTGGGTCATTTCTTCAAAATTTGAAGATTTGAACATTACATGCCATGATCAAAAGTGAGGAGAAGCTTGGGTAAATTGCCTTCCCCTTGTGTTACTGTGACCCCCAAGGCAACAACATTCTAGTTTGAAGCTGCAACAGCCATGCATAAGTAACTGTAGAAGAATATGAAGCAATTGGGTTAAAGCTTTGGCCTTAGATCGTTACCTTTGAAGTTTGGACGGATCACTTGCAGAGATACAATATGGGATTGATTTGAAAACTGGAGGCATCTCCATTTTTTCTCTTCTCCTTCTCCTCCTTCTTCTTCTTATTCTCCTTTTCTTCTTATTCTTTTTCTCTTCTTAAACCCTAAATTGGTTCTGATAGGGTTGTTAAATTGGTGGTAATTGACCAGATAGAGGGTTACACATTATTAAAAAAAGGGTAAACTACCTATTTAGTCACTCGAATTTACCTGCGTTCTATTTAAAAAGTACTAGAATTTATAAAAAATATATAAAATATTCAAAAAAATTATAAAAAAATAATGCAAAGCAAATTACTCAACATATTTCTAAAACTAATTTCATAAATAGCCGAAATTTTGTGTTTACAATCTCTATCATTAAATGAGTATACACTCTTTACGTTAATGCTACAATCTTGTGTTTACAACTAAGAAAACATTAATTACAAAATTGTATCTAAAAACTAATTTCATAAATACTTAGTAATTTTGTTTCATCAAGAACTTCAACTAATATCTTTGTAACATTCATCTTTAAAAATCCATCAAGAGTTGCAAATCAACCAAAGTTATATATATATATATATATATATATATATATATATATATATATATATATATATATATAGATCATATTTAACTCCTGGCTAATTAAGGAATCGATATAACTTAGACTTGGTTCATCACATAAGTCAATGATCGACCTAGGAAAAAAATGAAGATTTTGATATACCATCTGCCATGAAGTTCCCAACTAAAACTATGAATAAGAAAACCAATATGAGGGGAAAACGATTATATATTTAGTAGTTTACAAAAAAAAAAAAAAAAGGGTTAAAGCCTTCATGATTTATTTTCTTCCATTAATTCAAGTCCTTGAGGTTCATCATCCATGAGACTCTCCAATGAAGGTTTCCAAGAATGATATATGTCGAGTACTTTGCTCTACATCATTATTTTTATATATAATTTTTTGAGGATTTAATCATTTGTTGATTTTTATGTATTTTCTAATTTTTTAATTTTAATTTATATTTTCTTAAATTTTAGAATTATGACCAAATTGGTATAATGTGTAAATATTAAGGGTTGAATTTGTTTTTTTTCAAAATCGGATTAAATTAATAAAATTAGTAAACATTGAGGTCCGGTTTTGTTATTATACCAAGCCACATCAAGATTCATTTCTTGATCAAACTCATTTTAATGATAGAGTGACTAAAATTAACAACTTATCTAATAGAAGTGACTCAAATCAATAATTTATCTAACATGAGGGACTAAAATAACAAAATTTTGAAATAGATAACCAAAATAGAAACATGAGTAAACTCAATGACTAAATAAGAATTTAGAGTTTTTTTTAATAATGCAAGCGCATTAGCTGATCTGATACTTTTGATTGAAAATGATAAATCGGAGATTTGGAGTCTGCTAAGAGGATCGCTTGAATTGAAGAAGTTGATGAGGTTTTAATTTAAGGCTTAGTGATAAATTTGTTTACTTACATTTAAATTTTTTATTAAAATGGTCTTAATTGTATTTTTAAGTTTTTTTGCTATTAATTTTGTTTTTTTTCAAGCTGTTTTTTAATAGATTTAAAAGTTAACGGGATAATATAAAATTTTGTATGTAAAATATTTTTAATGAAATGTAATTTATTACTTATATAATAAAATAAAATAATTACATGTGGAAATAAAAAATAAAAAATAAAATATTAAATTTAAAAATAATTCTTAATTTAAAGAAAATAAATGTAATTATCTAAAAAATAAACTTAATAGAAAAATTTCTCAATAAATAAATGTACGAAAGATTAAAACTTTTGAAAGAAAAAAAGATTAAAACATTAAATTTATTCATTAAATCTATTAAAAATGCAGTTTAAAAAAAATTAAAGGTTAATGATAAAAAAACTCAAAAATATAATTAAGACAACTTTTACAAAAACATACAGATATTAATAGCCAAATTTATCATTTAAACCTTAATTTCAACATCACTATCAATTTTCAGAATGGGGACAGCTTTGCGTCATTATTACCATATGAATCATGTTTTTCAGAAGTACACTTTCGTATACGTAATTAAACTCATTAAAATTTCTATATCTCATTTTTAAATTGTGGACCTCAAGAAGCATATAACTGGGTTTTAGAATTCGCTCTTATCGTTTAAAAAAATTAATCCATTAAAATATAATTAAAAATTATTTTATATTAATATTAAATAAAATAATTATATAATATTGAAAAACAAAAAAACAAATAGCCCTCCCCCAGCGTCCCTCTCCCCACCCATCTCTCAATTATTACCTTCTTGATCTTTAATTCAGTTCTGATTGTGTTGTTTGTTTGTGTGGATTTGAGGTATGCAGCCATGCTCCCCACGTAAATAGTATCATGCTTGACTTTTGTCTCCCCACTTGGCCTTTATGTAGAGTTAGCTTAATAATTGATACATGTTCATCACCACCTCCACCCATCGTTGTTGACGTTGAGAGCTCAATGTATACTGAAGCTAATGGTGGACAGTAGGGAAAATGTTGTGCTTGTTAAGTTAGGCGTTCAACTAATGTTGATAATAGCAATATAGAATGATCACAAAATAATAAAAAATAAAAATAAAAATAAAAATAAAGCACACAGATTTTAGGCGGAAAACAGTTTTGGAAAAAATCAATGGCAGAGGAGAAGAAAATTCACTAATTTCGAATTCAAATGATACAAGAGGAGTTTAGACTACATATATTTATAGATTTAAAAACCTTATTCTAATCAATGTCACATACATGAAGTGTAGTAAAGTTAAAAAAACATTATTCTAATCAATGTAAAATAATAATAAAAAGTATAGTTCTATATAAATTTTACTTTTATTTTATTTTACTATTGTATTTTATTTTAACAAGGATTTGAGTCACTCAACTCTAACAATCTCCACCTTGACACGAATTCTCAACGAACAAATTCTTCACCACGAACTCTCAACAAACAAGTTTTCCACCTCTTCCACGAAACCCCTTAAGGGGTGTTCTTCAACAATGACACTAACCAAGTCCAAGCAATGCTCAAACTTGGTTATAGAAAGTGACTTAGTCATCATATCTGCAAGATTTTCATGAGTACTACCTTTGCTCACAACAATATCACTACGAGCAATAATATCACGCATAAAATGATACCGAGCATCAATGTGCTTTATTCTCTCATGAAACATTTTATCCTTCGTAAGGAATATGACACTCTGCCGGTCACAAAACACTGTATTAATCTGAAGGTCTTTACTGAATTCACCAAAGAGTCTCTTTAACCAAATAACTTCTTTACAAGCCTTAGTAATCGCCATGTACTCAGCTTCGGTAATAGACAAAGTAATTGTAGTTTGCAAAGTGACTTTCCAACTGATTGCGCAAACCCCAAGTGTAAAGACATACCCTATGAGAGACCGTCTTTTATTAAGGTCTCCAGCAAAATCAGAATCAACATACCCAATAACTCTATCTTTAGTTCTTCCAAACTGTAAGCAAACATCAATAGTATATCGTAATTATCTGAAAATCCACTGAACTATTTTCCAATGTTCTTTACCGGGATTTGCCATGTATCTACTAACTGCATATGACAAATTTGGACATGAGCAAACCATAACATACATGAGAGATCCCACTTCACTAGAATATAGAACAGGTGACAGGTAGTCAACTCATCATTTTGATTGCGGTGACAAAGCTGATGAAAGTCTGAAGTGGGCTGCTAATGGAGTACTAACAGGCTTGGCATTCTACATATTGAACCTGTAAAGAACTTTCTAAATGTACCCTTCTGACTTAGGTACAATTTACATGCTTTTCTA
Source organism: Gossypium raimondii (assembly GCF_025698545.1). Classification (NCBI taxonomy): domain Eukaryota; kingdom Viridiplantae; phylum Streptophyta; class Magnoliopsida; order Malvales; family Malvaceae; genus Gossypium; species Gossypium raimondii. The sequence goes on along the minus strand of NC_068577.1, from coordinate 50,282,378 downwards.
TCTCTGAGAGTCTCCATCCCAAGTATCTTCTTTGTTACTCCCAAATCATTCAACTTAAATTCTTTATTAAGCTAGGCTTTGACCTTTCTTATCTCTCATTTATCTTTGGTTGCTATCAACATGTCATCAGTATGGAGAAGAAGATACACAAAATAACCATAACTGTTTTTCTTAAAATAAACACAACTATCAAAGCTAATTTTTTTCAGAAATCATGAGTAGTCATAAAACAATCCAACCTCTTGTACCATTGCCTTGGTGACTGTTTCAAGCCATAAAAAGACTATTTCAGCAAGCAAACATAATCCTCGGCAGAGAATTCATCGGCAGAGAATTCTTCTCGAGACATGATTATTCACTGAAAGAAGAAATGTTAAAGAATAATAACAGAAAATTAGATACCTCACCACAAAATCTCGCAAGTCACTTGGAAAGAAAATTTCACTCCACTCGTGTTTCCACTCGTTTTGGCTTTTACCTTGATGTATTTTCACTCGTGCTTTTTACCTCTCGAATCCACCTCTCGAACTTCGTAAAAAACTCGTTTTGACTTATAAGCAAGCTTAGGGGTCTGTTTCAAAAGGCTTGCAAGGGTATTGATGATTAATGGGTATAAGGTGGGCTAAAAAGAAAATATGTGGTGCTAAGTGTGGCGATGGGTTTGTTTTTGGTCGAAAGTACTTTGAAGATCGGGAAAACTATAAACACTTTCAAACAACTTCTTTTTTTATTTTTTAATTTCGTAACTTCTCTTTTTTTTTCAATACAAACACATTCAACACTTGTACAATCACGTACAATTTTTTTTGAATTTTTTTTCAAAATTTTTTTACAATCACTTACTCCGGCAACTTCACGAACGTCCGTACTCCTCGATTTTGACTAGCACTATACCAAATGATGCGATCTTGGTCTTAGTGATGAGAGTTGAGTCGTTGATGTGCTCGATCGTTAAAATGGAGAAGTATCGCTCGATCTTGAAATATGATGGAAATTAGGCTAAGTTTAGATGATGGTAACAAGAATAGGCTTGAATTAGTGAATATTGAGGAATTATAGGTTTGGCTAAACAAGAAGATAAGTAAAGGAAATGGTTGGTGAAAGATAGAAGTGAATGGGCTTAAAGATCAAGAGTGAACCAACACTATAGTTGAGTGTCGACCCGAAACTTATAAGACCTTAAGGTGGTTTACGGAATGGATACTGTAATGACCCAAAATTCACGGGCATTGAAAAAGTATAATATCGGGCCTCTGCCTTAGGAAATTGAGTTCGAAAATAATTATTAGAAATATTTACTAGACTAATTGTGTGTTTAATTAGGTTTTAGATAGGTGAATTTAGCTTAATTAAGAGTAATTAGCAAAAAAGGATTAAATTACAATAGAGGTGAAAGTTTAATTATAGATTAAAAGAAAATAATAGGGACTAAATAGGAAATTATGCCAATTGCCAAATTTAAGGCGACATAAGCATAAGATTTTTATGTGTTAAAATATGTTATTAAATTATTATTATTATTATTATGAAATAAGTTAAACAAAGACAAATGTATAGTAGTGATTTAATACAAATGTATTGATAGAAGTGTATACATTTGTAATAATTATATTAAATTATTAGATAGATATTTATTAGATAAATAATTAAATTATAAGATTTTTGTGTGATAAATAAAATAAATGATGACAAATGTATGGTATAGATGATATTGTACATTTATAAATAAAATATATATGTACATTTGTAATATTATTATTTGTTGTTATTAAATAAATAAAATGATTAACAAATAAATGGTATGAAATTTATACAAGTGTAATAAAATAAATATGTACAAATGTAATTAAACAATTAGTTTACTTAATATTTAAGCATAAGATATTTTATATTAATATTATATTAATTATTTAGTAATTAAAAACAATAAAGCAAATAAAATAAAGTAAAAGAAAGAAACAAGAAGAAAAAAGAACAGAAGCTATTTCGAAACAGGGAAAGGAAGGAAAGAAAGAAGAAAAGAAAGAAAAAGGGAAAATAGGGTTTTAAAGCTTGGAGTTTAATTTGGCAAGTCAATTAAGTCTTTTCTTTTAATTTTGATGTTTTAGAAGCTTTAGAATAGAGTTTTGTAGAAATTAAGTTGAGGTTTTGAAAGTTTATAGGTTTTAAGCATGATTCATGTTGAATAAATTGTTGAATTAGGGATTTAATTGAATGAATTTTAAATTAGAATTGATAAAGGGATTAAATTGTAAAAGAAACTATAAGTTTTATGTTTTAGGGACTAAATTGAGGGAAATTCGAAATTACGAAAATATGCTGAAATTTTAATAGTTAATTTTGAGTTTGGATGAAATTTGAATAGAAATAGAGTGTGAATTGAATTAGGAAAGTAAGTGAACTTAGTTAGGATTAAATTGAGAATAAGGAAGAAATTGAATAGAAATTCAATTATTATTATTAATTAGTGCTTTAATTAATAGTTTAAATTATTATTATTTTCGTAGCTAACAAAGAACCCGAGGCATCGGTATCAAAAGGAAATGAGAAAGCTATCGAGGACTAAAACGGGAGATTTACGGTTTGTATTTCTATAATTCAAATTATTTATTATTAAATGCTATATTTAAATTTATATGTATGGTAAGTGAATATAAGGTAAGTATTATTATTAAGTTGAAAGAAATTTAATTTAATGATGAATTTACGTGTGGAATTGAATTGAATATTGATGTTAGAATGGAAAAGTGAATTTGAATCAAATTGTGATTGAAAGTGAAAAAGTGAAATTGAATTGAAATGTGAATTTGAAGACCCTATTAACTAGTTGGTCTGAGTCGGATATAGTTGGCATGCCATAGGATTGGAAGAGTTCAGGGATACTTCGACCTCGAGTCGATGAGACACTGGGTGTCACTATATTTCTTCGGATAGATTCGATGAGGTACTGGGCACCAACTTTCTTCGGCTTTGCCGATGAGACACTGGGTGTCAACTATTGCTTCAAACTATCCGATGAGGCACTGGGTGCCATATTAGAGTGTTTGGTTGGATCCGTGTATCCGCTAAAGTCCGAATTTTGTTAATAGGGGTAAATAATGAAATGATAAATCGAATGAGTTTGGTTAATCGAGCTACTGAAATGAGATGAAAAAGTTAAATTGTGAATTGAAATGTGATACGAGATTGAGGAATGAACTTAATGTTCATGTTGTGTTCAAAGCTCAAATTGTGGATATATGATATTAATTGATAAATTGTTATTGTTGTATTATGAAATTTGAATTTAAACTTGTATGTATGATTTGTGCATGATATGTTTGATGATTATGTTTTATTGTTATTGTTATAATTTGAATTATGGTAATACCACTGAGTTCAAATACTCAGCGTACGGTTGTTTCCGTGCACAGGTCAATAGAAGTCAAAGGTTCCGGTTCAGCATCCAAATCAATCCCGACTCCAGCATAAAGATTTTGGTGATGTATTCTTCCTTAAGTGAAAGTGGCATGTACATAAGGTTTATAATAATTATTTTGGTATGTTATATAATTTTGTTGTAAAGTAAGTTATTAGGTGATTTGATGATTTAACTGGTGAAATGATAGAAATTGTTTATGGCATTAATAGTGAACTAAAATGGTTTGAATAGTTTTACGAGCTAATTAGAAATGATAATAGGGTTTTTATTAATTAAGTTATTAAGACATTATGTCAAGTAAGATTTAAGTATATTTAAGTATATAAATGCCTTGGTTGAAATACTGGAATTGGGTTGGTTGTGTTTTGAAATTTGCAGGGGGTTTTATTTAAAAATAAGTAGAAATACTGTCGAAATTTAAAAAAAAATTTAGAATACTCGAACAAGTTCCGTTCTACTTTTAATATATGTTTTGGGCTTCGAGAGTCCATTATAGGAATTTAATTATTAGATTATACTATGAACATTATTTTAATTATGAATTATTAGTAAGTTGCCTGATAGGTCGGTAATGCCTCGTAACCCTATTCCAGCGACGGTTTGGGGTAAGGGGTGTTACAGATAGGATAGAACCTTGACTTGTTACTTAGTAAAGTAAGAACAAAAGGTATAATTGGGGTGAACGCCACACTTAGGGTTGAGTGATAAGATCAAAGAAATAAGGTAGACGCCACTTGCTATGCTAGATAAGTAAGCTTGAGTATAAAACGAAATAAGAGAGTTGAAAACTCACAAAATGTTATAAACGTTTATCAGAGGTTCAAAAGTCTAACCCCAAAATGTTTACAAGAAGGCTATTTATAAACACAAAGATGACTAATCAAATTTGGCATCTATGTGTTCGCACAATAATAAAAATGTTCACACTTCAAGCATTAAATCTCTGTTCATGGATAGTGTAAGTTCATGCATGGTTGAATAATCATGTTTCTTCCCAAAACCCGTTCATGCATGCTTAACCAATAAGAAAGCTTCCTTTTTCCATGAATGTGCATCTTCAATTCATATCCAACCCCCTTGGTCGAATGCTAAGTGCATGGGACATGCATCTCTCTTAATTGAAGCTTTAATGATGGGCTGGTTCATGAATGGTAGCATGTACCTTCTAAATTCGTTCCCCCTTTTATGCATGCATATTAGTCATTCAATGTGTTGAATTTATGTGTCAATGCCCCCCTTGGACGTTCTTGAAGGTGAAGGTGCCATGCATATCCTTTAATTGAATCTTAATGGCATATTGAGCACATAAATGGGCAATTGGCATTTAACTGATTTAGCCCCTACTTTCGATGAATGTATGTGCTGGTACATAGGCTGAATTAATAAGCTAATTATTCATGAACTTGAAGCATGTATCTTGGAGATTCAAGGCATGACATTAAAACCCGTACAATTCCCTTTGGAGTGCATGAATGGATAGATTCGTTCCTCTTGTTTAATTCATGTATGAGCAGAATTGAACAGCCACAATCTTCATCTTTAAAGAATGGACATGACATGAGTTTGAGCTTCCATGTGATCAGTCACAATGCACCTTCATTGAAGTATCTTCATTGCCGTCCATGCATGTATTATCTTCAATGCCGTCCATGCATGTACCTACCAATTTATTGAACCTGATGTGCATGAATCTTAATTAAATGCACCCCAAATTCGGCTCACCTACAAGAACACATAATAATACTAGTTTTTTACTAACAATAATACTACTAAGTTACATCTTAATACATTAATAACATCTTAATACTAACAACAACAACAACAACAACAACAACAACAATAATAATAATAATACTAACTAAAACTATCTATTTGAGTTTTATTAATCTTAATAACTAACTAAAACAAAAAATATTACAAAATATACAAAACAATAACAACAATATAATCAATTATTTTTAAAAAAATACCTTCTTTTTCTCTTCTTTTCCGCAACACCTCCTCTTCTTCTTTCTTTTTCTTCTGATTTTTCTCCCTTCAGCTGAACGGAGGTCGTGTTTATAACACGAGTAATGCCGCCAATGCCTTTGGCACCATTGGTGCCGCCAATGGCATTGGCACCTTTGGTGCCGCCAATCGTTTTGGCGTGACCAAGGTGCCGTCAAATCGGTGCAGACTTTTTTTGCAGGTTTTTTTTGTTTTTTTATATATTTTGGTAAATAAAAAAATATATTTTGGTAAATAAAAAAAGTTATAATATTTTGGTTATTTTTTATTTTTTATAATATTTTTGTAAAAAAACCCCTTTTGTTCTGATAGTTGACACGAATGAGAGATATGACCGAAATATTTACGAGTTAAAAGCATTTAAAAATGAATCGAGGTGGGTAGGAGGTTTTCGTAACTCACATCAAGGGTCAGTTATTCATTGCTTAAAAAAAGCACTTCTGACTCCAAAAGTACTTTTGAAAGAAAAGCTGCGAAGAACAAACAAGTTTCTTTTGGCTGAAATTTTTAGCTTTTCAAAAGTGCTTTTGAAAAACACTTCCGAAAAGGAGCTGAAAATGAGAAGCTAAAAGTTTTAGTTTTTTCTCCCAAAAGCACTTTTGGTGCTTAATTACTTTTTCACCCCTCAAATAACATAGTATTTTTCTGTTTTTTTTCTTGGTGCTTAATTACAATTGTGTTAAAATCATTAATTAAAATTAAAAAAAAATTTTAAAATACTAATTACAAATATTTAATGGTTATATTTAAATATTTAAAATATAGTTTACATATTCTAATTAAAATTTATAAATAATTAAAATTTATTGCTTAAAATATTTAAAATTTATATTTCATATATTAAAATATTAACAACAAGTTATAATAATTTTTTATATTCTTACTAAAATATAATAATATTAACTAATTTAAATATTTTGTTACTTGATAATAACATGTCTAAAATGGACATTTTATTTCTCAAAAGCACTTTTTGATAGCAATACTAAACACTCAAATTTTAAAACAAACTTTTCAAAAGCACTTTTCCACAACACTTCTCAAAAGCAATGAAGAACTGACCCCAAGTCTCGAAAAGTCGAAAAAGCTCGAAACATTGTAGGCACATTAAGTAATAAATTAGATTAAATTTTAAATTTTAAAACATTTTTTATAAAATCTTAAAAATAGATAGATTCAATTTTAAATCGGTTTTAAGTGTTTAGGGTGATCAAATTCAAAACGGACCTGATAATGTTAAAATGGTTTAAAATAGTACAAAGACCTTGATTAGATAGTATAATGTTGGTACAAGTTCCCAATTATATCGATACAAGGTGCTGTATTATAAATTTTATATTTTGTTTAATTTGTTTGCGATATTACAAGCTCCAAGTATTAATATCTCTACACTAAACACAAAAATTTTCTTGAAATTCCCATATTTTGATATCTAAGAGTTGAATATGAAATTCTACATTTATAAAACTAAAAACTGAATATAAAACACCAAAAACAACTGAAAAAATCATACTTAAGTATCTCAATTTGGACAAACTTATTAAATCATAGTTCAAAGACACCATAAAAGAGCAAACTTGATGGACTTTAAAACCTTCTTCAAGTGAAGAGGTAATTCTATGAATGCAAAGATGGGTAAACTTCAAACACATCAAGCTTATTATACATGACATCAGAACTCTATTATTAAATAATAATCAACTTAGCATATTGACGCCTTACATACATGTCACAAGATACAATAATTTTACGCATTTAATTTTAATTACTTTTTAAATTGCGTATTTTTAATCTTATTTTTAAATAATAGATAATTTGGCACTATATAAGAAAGTAAACAGTAATTTTAATTAGAAAAATAAAAAAAGGTAAAATAACAATTATAATAATTGTTCAAGATAAATACGAAAGATGTTTACATTAAATCAATAAACACATTTAATAATAGTTGTTAAAAATAAATTTAAAATTTGAGTTTCTTTTCAAAACAAATCCACAAGTCATTTTCACATACACCAGACAGCTTCACATAGTTTAAATAACTTATAAAAAGTAAAAAGATAATATGGTTTTTATACAAAAAAAGAAGAAGATAATATCGATATTGACTCCTTGAAGAATCATTATTTTAACATTTTGTTCTTTCTTTTATATAATTCTAACTTATTAATGCTATTAATGATTTATTCAAGTAATAATTCTATTTTACATCAATAAAATTAGCACATATTTTTTAAAAAATTAAGACAATTTTTTTATGTTAAAATTTTAATTAATAATTGTAAATTAAAATATATTTTATATTTTATGATTAAAATTATATTTAATTACTCACTTTATTTTAATATAAATATAAATATTTTAACTAATAATTTTAAATTAAATTATACTTATTTTTAAAAATATTATCGAGAGAAAAGCTAAAACCTTTCTGACTGTCTTAGAAGTCGAACGTTTGCCAAACTTAGCTGTTTAATGGAAGATACAATTATTATAAATAGCTTCATAAACGTTTTTCTGGTCGTATAATTTTTATTTTTTATATAACTATAATTTAAAACTTTAGAAAATAAAGTATGAATTTTCAGATTCTTTTAGAATTTTAAATAGTTTATAAAAATATTATTAAAAATTGTAAAGTATCAAATTGAATATTTTAACTAAGGCCAAATTAGATATTAACTCTAACTTAATGATCTACATTAAGGGGGAACAACATCTATCTAAGGAGTGATTAACATATTACACCTTAGCAATGTGAGTGACGATATTATAACATTTGATAATTCTGAAAATAAAAAGAATTTAAAGTTAAACCTCATGTGATGGCTTGATGGTAGGGTGTTCACCGCCTCAGATGTGGCATGAGTTCGAGTCGTGCTAATCACGTTTATTGTTCGAGCTTTGCGTTGTTATTGTAATTCAGCAAAAAGAAAAAAAGAATTTAAAGTTAAGAAATATTAAAATATAAATACTAATTTCAGAAAATAAGTAAACTAAAATATTAGGATTAGATAAGTTATACTCTGTCGAAACCATTTTTTTTAAAAGGGTCGACTTTTTATTTGAAAATGAAAAGAGAGTCGCCACTGATCATTTTTATGAGATGTGATCGGGTCACCTCGAAACGATTTAATTTATTAAAATACCAATTTTGGTCTACGAAATTCAAAAAAACGGGTTTGGGACTCGGTTACGTACAAGGAAGGATTAGCACCCTCGTAACACCCAAAATTGGTACCTAATTGATTAATTAATGTCTTAATGTCGAAAGTCGAAAATTTGAAAGGAAATTTAAAATACGACCCCTTTTTTATTAATGTTATTTTTTAAAAAATGCTTGAATAAATCGAAATAAATATTAAAGACCCTCTCGTCTCGTGATAGCAAAATGTCACATCCCCTACGTTAGGACACGACACATTGAACCTTTGAGAATGAGATTGCCTTTATTTTTATTCAAAACTTATGTATTTTAATCTCAAAAAGGATATTCGGTTGTTTAGGTTCAACGAGAAAATCGAAACCCCGTAAGTTAGGGTACGATTTCTTGAATCTCCAAAACGCGAAATATTACCTTATTTTAAATTTTTTTTTGAATAATAGCGAGTACAATATTTGAACGAGGTGCATTTATTTTATTAGGGATAAAATAGAATGGTTTATTATAGGTATATAAAAAAAATTAAACGCGACTTTTGAAGTGATAAAATGAAATGGTATGATAATATAGAACATGGAATAACGATTTGTGAATAAAATGTTACGTTAATGGGTGACAATAATATGAAAACACGAATAAGCGAATTACGATGTACATGATGACAATAATCACATGAAGCATGTCACTTTAATATGAATATTAACAATCAAAGAAAACGAAAAAATAATATATAGAATAATTTGAAGTAAATAGTATAAAACAATTTAAAGTAAATAATATATAAACAAATTAAAATAAATAATACACAAAGCAATTTAAAATAAATAACATATGAGACAATTTAAAATAATATATAAAAATTTAAAATAAATAATATGTAAAAAGAAGTTTCAAATAACTAATATACAAAACAGTTTAAAAATAAATGAGGTATATAAAAACAATTCAAAATAAATAATATATATAATAGTTTAAAATAAATAATATATACAAAAATAGATAATAGTTTGAAATAGTTTAAAATACATGACATATGGAAAACTTGAAATAAATAATAATAAAATAATTTAAAATAAATAATATATAAGAAAAAGGTTTAAAATAAATAAATGAATAACAAATTCGAAAATAAATTAAAACCAAGCAGATTTGGGACTAAATCAAGACAAAAAATGAAATTAAAGGTAAAAACTATAATAAAATAAACAAAGAAGGACCAAAATGAAAGGGCGCGAAAGGGCGGAGGGCCACATGGGTAAATAAACCAATCCCTAGACACGTGTCCACTTTCCAGTGTGTCAGTGAGCTAGGGACCCGATTGAAAAACAAAAAAAAATTATGTGATTAAATTAAATAAAAAATAAAAAATAAAAAATAAATCAAAGGGACTAAATTAAAAGGAACAGAAATGCGGAAGGGCCAGGGCTATAAATAACCCAAAAGGCAAAATACGTGGACCCCCTGGAGCGGGTCGGGTCGCGCGCGGATAGGCCCTAAACGGCATCGTTTTGGCGCCTGGGTCCCTAACCTAAAACGACGCCATTTTCTTTCTTATTTTAATCAAAATTTTTTTCCTAAAACCTTCATTTTTTCTTCATTAAAAAAAACACTAAAATGCTCTCAACCCTTTCACCTCCGACCATATTCTGGTCATCGAACCACCGTGGCGGCCGTCTGTTGCCGGCGATGGTGTCGCCGTCGACGGTGGCCGAAGATGTAAAAAAGAACCCCTTTTGAAGCCCGTGACACGTAGAACGCCGATCCGAGTCCAAAACCCCCGAAACCGCGGCCAAACTCGGCGAAAAAATAAAGAAACGTTACGTTTCTTCTCCTTTTTCGGCGTAGCCTTTGACGGGGAGGAGACCAACCGAATCAGGTGAGTTTTCTTTTCTTTTTATTTCTATATCTTATATTTAAAAAAAGCGAAATAAAAATAAAACAATAGATATAAAAAAAATCACCTTTTCTTTCAAATTTTTGTTTTTGTATTTGATTTATATTTCTTGTGTGTGTAAAAAAAAACTACAAAGAGGATATTTCGGCTTTTATAGCCAATTTACAAAACTCCTAATTTCTATTTTTTTTTGTTGTTTTGCTATTGTTTCTACCATCTTGCATTGATTTCTCTTTGCAGGTGTCAGAGGCGTGCGATGGCCGGTGACAAGCGAGCCTCGAGCGGTGGTGGCGTATGGTGCAAGTGGTTCTGACAACAGCAGAGGCTAAGGGCGGTGACAAGCTAGTGTTTAGGGTTTATTTTTGCTGAAATGTTTTAGGCTAATTGAGCTTAAGTTAGTTTTGGGTTATTGGGTTTTAGTTTGTATTTGGGCTGTCTGATTTGGGCTTCAGGTTTTTTTTAGTATTTATTTGGTTTTGTTAGGGTCAAAAACTGTCAAGAAGGACCAGTTTTGCCCGGTTTCATCGAGTCTTGACTTCTTTGGGTGCTTTTCTTCTTCAGGTAGCCTCATTCCAACCCACTGCCACTTTAGGGAGATAAGACTTGCTATGGTAGATTTAATCTGACCTACTGCAACGTCAGAGGTATAGAATTTATCGTTTCAATTCGCTCCACTGCAACTTCAGAGAGATAGGATTAGTAGCTTTAATTTGCTCCACTGTAACTTTAGGGAGATAAGATTGGTATCTTCAGTCTGCTCCACCACAACTTCAGGGAGATAAGGCTAGTGGCTTTAATCTGCTCCACTGTAACTTCAGGAAGATAAGATCTGCCATAATTTGTAGCTTTAATCTGTTCCACTGCAACTTCAGGGAAATAAGATTCGCTATCTTCAGTCTACTCCACTGCAACTTCAAGGAGATAAGACTAGTAACTTCAACCTACTTCACTACAACTTCAGGGAGATTAGGTTTGATATGATCTGCTCTATTGCAACTTCAGAGAGATAAGATCTGTAATTTATAGCTTCAATCTGTTTCACTGCAACTTCAGGGAAATAAGATTCGCTATCTTCAGTCTGCTCCACTGTAACTTCAGGGAGATAAGACTAGTAACTTCAACCTGCTCCACTGCAACTTCAAGGAGATAATGATTGACATGATCTGCTCTACTACAACTTTAGAGAGATAAGATCTGTAATTTATAGCTTCAATCTGTTCCACTGCAACTTCAGGGAAATAAGATTCGCTATCTTCAATCTTCTCCACTGCAACTTCAAGGAGATAAGACTAGTAACTTCAACCTACTCCACTGTAACTTCAAGGAGATAAGGTTTGATATGATCTTCAATCCATCCCACTGCAACTTCAAGGGTATAGGATTAGTGGCTTCATTGACCTGTTACACCATTCTCTGGGTAACATGACCTGTAGAATCCATTTCATGGACCTATTTATGCCTAGTGATTAGGATGTCATGATCAGAATGAATCAAATGCCCCTAACTAGATGTGTATGAATGATATTTGCATGAATGAAGATGTCACGAGAATGATCCCTTTTTAATGCTTAGGTTGACATTGCTCGTTGTTCATCAAGGTTCTATCACTGACGTATTACGCTGCCTTCTTGCTCAGCTGGTATCTTTGACAGAAAACCTGAAGAAATAGTCACAATTTAGACTATTCTTTCAAAAATATTTCCAACCCTTAGGTTTGGAGAGTTCTAAATAATAGTCTTGTTTCAGGTTCTCGTACTATTTAGAAGCTTTCAGGGTAATATGCAAAACTCTTTTTGCTTGAATATTATCAGTCCATTAATCGTTATTTCAATGAAAAATGCTTGAAAAATATTATCACAATGGACAAGATGGAATTTTATTGAGAGAAAAGTTAGAAATGAATAAATTAATCAAGATAGAAAATTTTGCTAAGATACAAAATGAATAAGATGAAAATAGGTGCCTCAGATATCGCAGCATGAGCTTTTCTGCACAAAACTTCTCGAAAGTCCTTTGAATTTGATACGTGTTTAGAAGTCCTAGAAGACTTTGTTGATGCCCCAAGATGTAGCATCTCTCCTTCTTGTTAATTTGAAGAGGACAGAACTACCACATGCCCTACATTTGATCAAAAATTTGAAATCCCCATTCCTAGGTTTTCAACTTAAAGCCCCTTTGGTCTCAAGGCGCCCTTTGCGGGTTTTCACCTCGGCTTCTCCTTTTTTTTTTTTTTTTTTTATTTTCGTTTCTTTTTTTCTTTTTTTTTCTTTTTTTTAAAAAAAGTAAAGTATTTTTTGCTTGAATCAGAATTCAAAGGATTAAACAGGTTTTTGCCATCTATCTTGGTCAACGTCGACGCTTTTTTAGATAAGGCCCTCCACATAAGATCCTTCCCAGTTTGGCATCCACTTTCTTCTGAAGTCATTCTGTATGGGAAGGATATTCTTCAACACCAGGTCCCCTTCATGGAATTCTTTGGGGCAAACCCCTTTGGTGAACTCGTATCATTTGTTTTTGGTACATTTGATCATGACGGATAACTTTGAACCTTTTTCGTTAATCGGGATTGGATCTAAAAAACTCAGAGAGAAGGAATCTCGACTTTAATGGGAAAAACCGTAATAAGCCAAAGAAAAAGGTGTTGCCCCGGTAGAGGTTTTTTTTGCCTCTACTACATCGTTCATTTTAGGGTGATATGGTGTTAATCTTGAATAGACTGTAAACTTCTGATATCGTGTTGTTGTTTAAATTTAATGCATTGTCAAATATGATCCTTTTTGGCATTCCATACTGACATGTGTTTTCTTTTTTCAAGTATTTACTGACTGTCGACTTTGTAACATTGGCACATGAAGTAGCTTCCGCTCACTTAGTGAAGTAATCAACAACCACAAATGAATCGATTACCGCTAGAAGCTTTTGGTGAAGTCGGTCCAATGACATCCATGCCCTACATAAAGAAAGGCCATGGATTCCATTAACTCTTTGTAAGGTAGGATCTATTTCTTATCTTATTCTACCATCTTTAACAAATCAAGAGATAAGTTACAGTCTCTGGCATCTTCAAAGTCTCATTATTCCTTTGGACACATATCTTACTCAAAAGAAAGATTCAAAAAACAAAAGAATTTAAGAATATTTATTTGTATAATATGATTATGAATGAAATGGAAACAATAAAAAAATATTTGCTCAAAGTGAGAAACAAATATGCATTTTATTGAAATAAAGATGTTGGACATAAGCTTATCTCACAAAAGGATTCTTATTGCTCCTAGGCTTAAAGCAATAAGTGTATTTTGGACATTACTTCAAATTAGGTCTAAAAAATTCAAGGATCTCTTCCACAGTCCCATTGTTCAAAACACTCCCAGGTGTGTAGGGGAAAATGCCTGATAAATTCTCTTCCCCAGCTTCCTCTTCGGATATGGCGTTAACGTTCAAATTTCCTAACATTCCTTCCGGGCCTTTGACTTCTTCAGGGAATTCCAACTCTTTAGTATATATTAGGCTCTGCACCAAGGCTTTGAATTTAGCGCACTCCTGGATTTCATGACATTCTTTAGCGTGAAACTTACAGTAGCTCCTCATCCCTTTTGGTCTCTCCTCTGAATTCTGAATGATTAACCCCGTGTTTATCATTTGTTTCAAAACTCATTTCAGTAGGATTTTTACTTCTGCAATATTGGTTTTGGTTCTCTTTCATCCATTCTCAATTATCGCGTTTACCCCTAGGTTTGGATGACTGGGTAATAGACTTCCTACAACATTAGGTCATGATGGATCGTCAAACCTCACGATACCCATCTTAATGAACCTTTCAACTAACTTTTTAAATGTGGAGTAATTTTCAGTTGAGTGTCATATTATTCCCGTATGGTACTTAGATTGAGCATTCGCGTTATACCATTTCGGGAACGGATGTTGCATGGGTTCCAAATAGAACAGGGATACCACATGTGCATCAAACATATTCTGATACAGCACCCTATATGTCATTGGGATGGGTGTGAACTGGAGTCTTTCTGTGTTTGGGCTCGAGTTGGATTCTTGCCTTGAGGTACCTTGATAGCTAGTAGTCACGACCCTCGACTGACCTACAGTGACTGATTTAAAATACCCTTTGCTTACATTATTCACTTCATTTTCATTTTTCTTCAGGGTTGATCTTTTGACACTTTCTCCCCCGTCTATCTTCCTACTTCTTATCACGTTTTCAATCATCTCGCCAGACATTACTATAGCAGAGAAGCTCATGGTAGCGCTTCCCAACATATGGTTAACGAACGGGGCTTTCAGAGTGTTGATGAAAAGCATTGTTGTTTCTTTTTCCAGAAGAGGTGGTTAGACTTGCATCGCTACCTCTCTCCATCTTTGGGTATATTGCCTGAAGCTCTCACTTTGCTTCTTTTCCATATTCTACAGTGTAATTCCGTCAGGTGTTATGTCTGTTACATGGTTGTATTACTTCATGAAAGCTTGTGCCAAGTCCTTCCATGAGTGGATTTTGGCACGGCTCAGCTAGTTGTACCATTTGGCAGCCGACCCAATCAGATTATCTTGAAAGCAATGAATTAACAATTGATCGTTATTGACGTATCCTGTCATTCTTCGGCAGATCATCGTGATGTGAGCTTCAGGACAACTAGTCCCATTATACTTTCTAAATTTTGAAGTCTTAAATTTCGACGGGAGTTCGAGATCTGAGACCAAACTCAGATACTTGGCGTCAACCCGCAATGCTAATCAGTATTTTCCATTACTCTAAGTTTTTCCTCCAACCACCTGTACCGACCTTCGACTTATTTTGGCAGTTCCACCATTGCTTTTTCTATATCTACCATTTCGTCTAGATCAGGAACTACAGGATTGGTTGGATTGTCCCCCGAATTGGAACCTGAGCCTGTCAAGTAGTTCATTAGTGCCGAGGTATCGATCTGATATTGTTGGGGTCTAATAGTAACGGGTGCCCTTTGTGGATGCGAGTATGGTTTGGCCTGGATACTTATTGGGGTAAAGCCTGGAGGATAGGTAAGTTCTTCATGATCATCTCTAGAATTAACTATAGGGCTCTTTCTTTTATCATGCCCTTTAGCCATTAACTACGTTAATTGGCTCATCAAACTTTTTTGGGATTCAAGCATCTGATCCCTCATATCTTGTTGAATTTTAGCTAATTGTTCCTGCATCTGATCTTGCATATCTCTTTGCAATTGTTCTAACCTTTCCAATCTTTGATCCATTGCTTTCGTCTTGCTGCGGATACCGTAGTAATATTTGGTTAGAGGATTTTCATTAGTTTCCAGGGTAACTGTAACAATTTCAATTAATTAGGGTCCCTTTTTGAAATTTAATGCATGCAATGAAATGTAATGCAGATGAATGGAATGAATGCAAAAAGAAGTGTTGATTCCGATTCAATTCTATTAGAACAACTTTACTAGAAAACAAATCTTTTTACATAAAACAGATATATACATATACGGCCTTACCCTAATACTCAAAGTGAAGATATCAATCATTTTCCTCACATCCGTATGTTAAGATCGAATCTCACGAACTCTTCAAAGGGGTGCCTCCTCTATCTCCTTTTAGCTTGATCCGAGCCGCGACCCATTGTTCGCTCATCCTTGTAATGCTCGTTAGCTTCTTTAAGAAAGTTGAAACGTTGACAGATCCCGAATAACCTTTGTCAGCTTGAATCCTTGGGCAACGAAATAAAGTCATGTACTCATTCATCAGACTATCACCCTTCCCACGTTACGTTTTCTCAGACCTTATTTGGTTACCGTATTATCTCTCACTTTATCAAGAAATCTATTTTCCATAACAAGCTCTCTATTTAGCAACTGAACGTGAATCAACACCTCTTTTCTATGATGAAAATGCAATGCAATCATAACCAAAACAAAAGAAAACACGTCAGTAAAAAAACATAAATAACAAAAAGAGCACCTATTTGGATTACCACTAGGGGTTTGGTGTGGTTCTGCCTAGGGTAGGCTCTTAGGGCTCGCTATATGCGGTTTGGTTCTAAAGTAGGTACCTGAACCAGCAAATTCCTTGATTCTCACCCATTATAGGCTCATATGGACCGAGTTCAGTTCAGGGGAATACATTTTCCTATGACTGCACGGAGAATAAAATCTCACGAAGACATAGGTACGGATGTATCTCGGAAACGATCCACTATCCTGCACGAAGGTGAAGACCTCACAAAAGAATAGTTTCTCACTCCCACTTAAAAGGGTATAATCAAGAGGTCATGTAATGTAATGTGCAGAAACATATAAAAAATTCAATCCAGTAAAACGATTGTAAACCAAAATGATGAAAATCGTTAGAAAACGGATGAAATGCAACAAAATGATCGTAAATTTAAACCCAATTTTCAATTTTCGACAAAAAGACAAAAAGTGATCAACACGTGGCTTGACTCTCTTTTTTAAGTCCCCAGTGGAGTCGCCAAGCTGTCAAAACTTTTTTTTTTAAAAAAAGGTCGACTTTTTATTTGAAAACGAAAAAGGAGTCGCCACCGATCATTTTTATAAGATGTGATTGGGTCACCTTAAAACGATTTAATTTATTAAAATAACAATTTTGGTCTACGAAATTTAGAAAAATAGGTTCGGGAGTCGGTTACGTACGAGGAAGGATTAACACCCTCGTAACTCCCAAAATTGGTACCTAATTGACTAATTAATGTCTTAATGTCGAAAGTCAAAAATTTGAAAGGAAATTTAAAATACGATCCCTTTTTTATTAATGTTATTTTTTTTAAAATGCTTGAATAAATTGAAATAAATATTAAAGACCCTCTCGTCTCGAGATAGCAAAATGTTACATCCCGTACATTAGGACACGACACATTGAACCATTGAGAATGAGCTTGCCTTTATTTTTATTTAAAACTCATGTATTTTAATCTCAAAAAGGATATTCGATTGTTTAGGTTGAACAAGAAAATCAAAACCCCGTAAGTTAGGGTACGACTTCTTGAATCTCCAAAATGCGAAATATTACCTTATTTTAAAAATTTTCCTTTTTTGAATGATAGCGAGTACAATACTTGCATGAGGTGCATTTATTTTATTAGGGATAAAATAGAATGGTCTATTATGGGTATATAAAAAAAAATTAAACGCGACTTTGGAAGTGATGAAATGAAATGGAATGATAATATAGAACATGGAATAACGATTTATGAATAAAATGTTACGCTAATGAGTGACAATAATATGAAAACACGAATAAACAATTACAATATACATTATGGCAATAATCACATGAAGCATGTCACTTTAATATCAATATTAACAATCAAAGAAAATGAAACAAAATAATATATAGAACAATTTGAAGTGAATAGTATAAAACAATTTAAAGTAAATAATATGTAAAACAAATTAAAATAAATAATACACACAGCAATTTAAAATAAATAACATATTAGACAATTTAAAATAATATATAAAAAGTTTAAAATACATAATATGCAAAAAGAAGTTTCAAATAAATAATATACAAAATAGTTTAAAAAATAAATGATGTATATAAAACAATTCAAAATAAATAATATATATAACAATTTAAAAATAAATAATATATATAAAAAATGGATAATAGTTTGAAATAGTTTAAAATACATGACATGTGGAAAACTTGAAATAAATAATAATAAAATAATTTAAAATAAATAATATATAAGAAAAAGGTTTAAAATAAATAAATGAATAACAAATTCAAAAATAAATTTAAATCAAACAGATTTGGGACTAAATCTGGACAAAAATGAAATTAAAGGTAAAAACTATACTAAAATAAACAAAGAAGGACCAAAAAGAAAGGGCGCAAAAGGGCGGAGGGCGACATAGGTAAATAAACCAATCCCTAGACACGTGTCCACTTTCCAGCGTGTTAGTGAGCCAGGGACCCAATTGAAAAACAAAAAAAAATATGTGGTTAAATTAAATAAAAAATAAAAACTAAATCAAAGAGACTAAATTAAAAGGATCAGAAATGCGGAAGGGCCAGGCTATAAAAAACCCAAAAGGCGAAAACACGCGGATCCTTCTGGAGCGGGTCGGGTCGCGCGTGGATAGGTCCTAAACGGCGTCGTTTTGGCGCCTGGGTCCCTAACCCAAAATGACGCCGTTTTGTTTTCTTATTTAAATCAAAATTTTTTCCTAAAACTTTCATTTTTTCTTCTTTCAAAAAAAAAAACACTAAAATGCTCTCAACCCTTTCCCCTCCGACCATATTCTGGTCATCGGACCACAGTGGCGACCATCTGTCGCCGACGACGGTGCTACCATCCACGATGGTCGAAGATGTAAAAAATAACCCTTTTTGAAGCCCGTCACACATAAAACGCTGATCCGAGGCCAAAACCCCTGAAACCGCGACCAAACTCGACAGAGAAATAAAGAAACGTTACGTTTCTTCTCCTTTTCCAGCGTAGCCTTCGACGGGGAGGAGACCAACCGAATTGGGTGAGTTATCTTTTCTTTTTATTTCTATATCTTATATTTAAAAAGAAGTGAAATAAAAATAAAACAACAGATATAAAAAAAATACCTTTTCTTTCAAATTTTGGTTTTTGTATTTGATTTCTATTTTTTGTGTGCGTTAAAAAAACTACAAAGAGGATATTTCAGCTTTTATAGCCAATTTACAAAACTCCTAATTTCTATTTTTTTTCATTTTGCTATTGTTTCTACTGTCTTGCATTGATTTCTCTTTGCAAGTGTCAGAAGTGTGCAATGGCCGGTGACAAGCGAGCCTCGAGCGGCGGTGGCGTGTGGCATAGGTGGTTCTGACAGCAGCAGAGGCTAGGGGTGGCAACAGGCTAGTGTTTAGGGTTTATTTTTGCTGAAATGTTTTAGGCTAATTGGGCTTAAGTTAGTTTTAGGTTATTGGGTTTTAGTTTGTATTTGGGCTGTCTAATTTGGGCTTTAGGTTTTTTTTATTATTTATTTGGTTTTGTTTGGGTCTTATTGGGCCCCGGGAAAAAATGGGCCATTACATACTCAATGTCATTAAACTATTAATAATTTTATGTTTTGATCCCTCAATTTCAAAAAATTACAAAAGTTACTAAATTATTAAAAAGTTTTCATTTAAGTCATTAAACTCTTAAAAAATATTTATTTAAATCATTGGGTTGTGAAGTTTTTTTTGCAAGTTCAACTAGCAAGCTAATTTTGTGTGTTTAATGTACCTATTTTTGGTCAATTTTTGAACAGAATGCAATTAAGCTTGTGATTTCTTACTTAAATTTTATCAGGGACGCAATTGGAATGTTGAAGTTCAAAAACAATCAAAATTGAGTTAAATTGGAACAAAAAGCAAGACAAGGAGCTGAATTGAAAATCACAAGATTATTTTTGGGCTGATAAAAATTCAGATTTTTAACTTTGACAAAATCCTATATTGAGAAAAAATCTAATTTTGTGGTTGGCTATTAAGCATGATTTTAGAGTAAATCATGTGAAATTAGCTCTTTGAGAGGTTTATATAAGTACTTCTAATTGTGACTTGAATTTACACTTGAATGTAGAAAGCGATTTGCATATTTTTGCATTAGGCATTCTGCCATTTCTTTCTTCGTTTTATGCTTTGGTACAATTGTCTTTCGACTCTTATACCCCAATCAAGTATGATTAATTTAATGCTCAACTAATCTCCATTTCGTTTTATGCTAGTCATCATTCCGATCGAGAATCGTGAGATATAAACTCGTGCTAAAACCTTACAACACAATATTCATTATCTCTTCGAAATATGGGATAGTCACAATCGTCTCTTAAAGTTAATTCAATTTCAACTCAAAAAGTGCATGTTGGGTTGGAGTAGTTTGGCGTACAGTTGGAAAAACGAGACGGTCGTCTGCTGCGTTTGAGTTCTGGTGAACAAATTAATGTGTCTAGGTGGGAAAAGGTCAGTTGGATTCCGTTAAGGGAGAATGTGATTTGATTTAAATGATCCACGTGGGATCTTCTAGATTGCAAGGTTGGCGAGATCTTAAATTACGGATGCGTGTTACGTGGTTAGATAGTTGATAAGGGTTGGTTTGCAGGTCGTAACAGAGTCAACCACACAAGGAAGAGTTGGCGGTTGAGGCATCCTTGGTCGCTATAACGAGCTTATTGTTTGGAAGGAAAAAATCACTTTCAAGGATCAACTCAAGTCTGAAATATTCTGAGCCTAAGGCTAAGAATTCACATATTTGATTTCCTAATTTAATTTCAGTTATTTAATTTTATTTTGCAATTATAATTCAATTATTGTTTTGTTCTATTAATTTTTATTTTTTTTAACATTTATCAACTAAAACCCCATTTTATTTATTTTTCAGCTCAGTACGTTACAAGTCGTGGGCACGATAGCTACCTCAACTTTGGAATCTGGTAACGTAAAAATGATAGTATGAATCCCAATCCCTGTGGGATCGACCTTGGTTCTGTATATTACTATTTAATTTAGTTAGAGCATAGGAAATTTATATTTGGTTTTCTTGACAACCATCAAACTTTGGGTGATCTCTCTTAATTAAATTGAGGATCTAACCCATAGCTGAGATTTGGGTGATCTCTCCATCTTGCATTGTAAGTATTTGAATGTGGATCATAGCACCTTTGGGGTGGCATTGGGAAGTTCCCCACGACATCTACTTGTGTTATTGTATCCTCGTGTAAAATCGGACATGAATATATTGGATGATCAGGCATGACATAAATCCCGTACAATCGAGCTGGGTTCGTTTTCCTGCAAGTAAATTTTGAACTACATTAGTGAGCTTGTCAATTTTATCTTCTAAGGATGGAGTACGTAGCCCATGAACTCGTCTTGCGGGTTCTTTAGTTGGTCAAAATTGTTGGGAATTTGCAGCCATGGTTGAAATTAATTCCCGTACTCTATGAGGAGTCATGTTAATAAGTGTCCCTTCACTGGCGGCATCAATCATCTTCATTTCTATTGGCCCATCAAACTCACTAATGTAATTCAAAATTTACTTGTAGAAAAAATGAATCCAACTTCGTCGTGTGGGATTTATGCCATGCCTGATCGTCCAATTCATGTCCTATTTTACATGAGGATACAATAGCACAAGTAGATGTCGTGGAGAACTTCCTAGGGCCACCCCAAAGGCGCTATAATCCACATTCAAATACTTACAATGCAAGATTGAGAGATCACTCAAATCTCAGCTATGGATCGAATCATCAGTTTAATTAAGAGATATCACCCAAAGTTTGATGGCTATCGAGACCACCAAATATAAATTTCCTATGCTCTAATCAAATTCCAAAGTCATGACAGTTGTCGTGCCCACAACTTGTAACGTGCTAAGCTGAAAAAAATAACTAAAACGGGTGTTTAGTTGATAAAGGTTACAAATATAAAAATAAATGGAACAAAATAATAATTGGATTATACTTGCAAAATAAAATTAAATAATTAAAATTAAATTAGGAAATCAAATATGTGGATTCTTAGCCTTAGGCTCAGAATATTCTAGACTCGAGTCGATCCTTGAAAGTGGATTTTTTCTTCCAAACGATAAACTGGTTATAGTGACCAAGGACGACTCAACCGCCAACTCTTCCTTATGTAGTTGATTCTGGTACGACTTGCAAACCAACCCTTACCAACTATCTAACCACGTAACACGCGTCCGTAATTTTAAGATCTCGACAACCTTGCAATCTAGAATATCCCAACTTGAATTAACGACCTCAACCACGTGGGTCATTTAAATTTGATCACTATATCCCTTAACGAAATCCAACTGGCCTTTTCCAACCTGGACACGCTAATTTGTTCGCGGGAACTCAACTGCAGCAGACGACCGTCTCATTTTTCCAATTGTACGCCAAACTACTCTAACCCAACATGCACTTTTGAGTTGAAATTGAATTAACTTTAAAGGAAGATTGTGACTATCCCATATTTCGGAGAGATAATGAACACCGTGTTGTAAGGTTTTAGCGCGGGTTCATATCTCATGATTCTCGATTGGAATGATGATTGCCCTAAAGCTAAATGGAGATTAGTTGAGCATGAAATTAATCACACTCAATTGGGGTGTAAGAGTGGAAAGGCAATTGTACCAAAATATAAAAAGAAGAAAGAAATAACAGAATGCTTGATGTAAGAATATGCAAATTGCTTTCTAAATTCAAGTATAAATTCAAGTCACAATTACACGTCTTTATATACACCTCTCAAAGAGTTAATTTTTATATGATTTACTCCTAAAATCATGCTCAACAACCAATTAAAAAATTAGATTTTTTTTAAATATATGATTTTGTCAAAGTCAAAAATCTGACAATTTTTTATCAACCCAAAAATAATCTTGCAATTTTTAATTTAGCTCCTTGTCTTGCTTTTTGTTCCAATTTAGCTTGATTTTGCTTGTTTTTTTAACTTCAGCATTCCAATTGCGTCTCTGATAAAATTTAAGTAAGAAATCACAAGCTTAGTAGCATTCTATTCAAAAATTGACCAAAAATAGGTACATTAAACACACAAAATTAGCTTGCTATCAGAGCTCTAAGTGACGATTCGACGATTGGGACGGTGGATTAGTATCTATCGGTAGTAGAAAAACATATCTAAGTTTCAAGTTGATTTGATAGTCGATGTCAAAGATGGAAGAAGAAAGCTATTTGAATTTTGCTTCGTAGATTTGTGTTGTTCTATTTGAATTTTGCTTCGTAGATTTGTGTTGTTCAAAATTATTTCATGAAAAAAAAATTAAACTGTAGAAGAGAAGGAGAGAGGAAGAAGAGCTTTCAATTATTGTAGGCGGTGCGAATGGAAAAAGGCCATATAGCAGTAATTTTAATAGCCTAGTGACTTAAATAAATTTTTTTAAATAGTTTAAGGACCATTTTGTAACTTTTTAAATTTGAGTAACGAACACAAACTTCCTAATTGGGGTGGTTACAAGATTAGGCTAAAAGAACATGTGGTCCAGAAAATAAAGATGAATGTCATTGTCAACAATGTTTTGAGCATGTCTAAAACAAACTCAACGTGGGCGATCAAATTTGGGCTTTTTGTCGGCCATGTTGAAAGCAATGTTTTCGACCTTTTATTTTTTTGTAGATCGGATACTTTGGGAGGGCATAAGAATGTTTTAACCCAGTTTTAAGCCCATACTGCATAATACTCTCCTTTCATCTATATATATATATAATACTCTCTTTGGCTGCTTCCCAACAATATACCATTGAAACGAAGAACATTTACATATTGAAAAAATGGTAAGTGCGTCAAGAAAAACATTCCTTCCCCTTGACCCAGTGACCTTCTCAAACGAGTCCAAAGCAGTGATTGATTTCATTGCTGATTACTACGAAAACGTTGAGAAATACCCAGTTCAAAGCACCGTTGAGCCCGGTTATTTGTCGGCCATGTTGCCTGAGTCAGCCCCTTATTGCCCTGAACCACTCCAAGACATACTCGAAGATGTCAGCAATTGCATCATCCCAGGCCTGACTCATTGGCAAAGTCCCAACTTCTTCGCCTATTTCCATGCAAATGCTAGCACTGCTGGCTTTTTTGGGGAAATGCTTTGTTCGGGTTTTAATGTCGTTGGTTTCAACTGGATTTCGTCACCGGCAGCGACTGAGCTCGAATCCATTGTCTTGGATTGGATGGGCAAAATGCTTAAGCTACCATCTTCCTTCTTGTTCTCCGGAACCGGTGGTGGAGTCTTGCATGGCAGTTCATGTGAGGCTGCTGTTTGCGTTTTGGCTGCTGCAAGGGACAAAGCCTTGAAAGAGCTTGGAGGGTGGGAAAACATAACAAAACTGGTGGTTTATGCGTCGGATCAAGCGCATTTCACTTTCCAAAAGGCAGCGAAACTCGTAGGCATTCCCCCATCAAATTTTCGGTTAATTGAAACATCTTTTTCGACAGGGTTTTCGTTGTCACCTGAAAACCTTCGCTTCGTCATTGAAGACAATATCAGATCTGGTTTGGTGCCATTATTTTTATGTGCAACCATTGGGACAACACCCTCTGGAGCTGTCGATCCTATTGCAGAGTTGGGCAAAGTTGCCATGGAATTCAAGCTTTGGCTTCACATTGATGCAGCATATGCAGGAAGTGGCTGCATTTGCCCCGAGCTCCGCCATTATCTTGATGGAGTGGAGCTTGCTAATTCCATCAGCATGAATCCACATAAATGGTTTCTCACAAACATGGATTGCTGTTGTCTGTGGATCAAGGAACCGAAGTTGTTGGTGGATTCATTGTCAACTGACCCTGAAATTCTAAGAAACAACGCAAGTAAATCCAAAGCAGTGGTGGACTGCAAAGATTGGCAGATAGCATTGAGTAGACGTTTCAGGGCTTTGAAGCTTTGGGTTGTGATTCGCCGACATGGTCTGGCTAACCTGATGTGCCACATTCGAAGCGATATCGCCATGGCTAAACGATTCGAAGCACTTGTGGGAGAAGATGAGAGGTTTGAGATCGTAGTGCCTAGAAAGTTCGCATTGGTTTGCTTCAGGTTGAAGCCCAAGGTGGAGGAGGAGGATTTGAACTGTAAATTGGTGGAGGCCATAAATTCAAGTGGAAGAGCGTTCATGAGCCATGCAGTGTTGAGTGGGATTTATGTAATTCGATGTGCCATTGGAACAACTCTGACTCAACAACACCATGTGGATGCCTTGTGGAAACTCATCCAAGACAAAGCTCAAAGTTTATTGATGTAGTAAGATTTAGGAAAAAAAAAGATATGGTCTCTCTTGTTTCAACGCCACTCAAGCTGTACTTATAATTCAACCAAATGTCGCTAGCAGGCGAATCGGCTGAAGGAAATTTAATCGGTATTCGGGATTAGCAAGTTTATTTGTACGTATAAATGTAGTGTGTGGGTGTATAAGTCTGTTGAGTATGGGCTTCTATACTTTGTCTGCTAAAGTTTTATGTAGGGGTGAGTATTCGATCGAATCGAATCGAATAAAAAATTTCGAGTTAATCGAGTTTTCGAATATCATTTTATTATCTTAACTTTATTTGAAATTTTCTCGAATCGAGTCGAGTGAGATGGAATTCGAATCGAATCGAATCGAATATATTTGTTCGAGTTAAATTTTAAAAAATAATTTTGGGTCCTTATAACCACTGTCACCCATCGTAATAAAATTTGCCCACCTTAATCAAATTTTTTATTAACTTTCATCACCTCATAATTTATTTATTAATTTTTTATATACTGGTTAGCTTCTTTGCTTGCTTAGTTGTTTCAATTATCTTCAGATTCTTGTCACTATGTATTTTGGAATTAAAAATATGTTAAATGTAAAATATAATTTTTAATAAAAGTTATTTTAAAAATAAAATGTGAAATTGATACCAATATAAAA
Organism: Gossypium raimondii; assembly: GCF_025698545.1. NCBI lineage: Eukaryota > Viridiplantae > Streptophyta > Magnoliopsida > Malvales > Malvaceae > Gossypium > Gossypium raimondii. The sequence goes on along the minus strand of NC_068577.1, from coordinate 50,256,507 downwards.
TTTTAACACAAATATTTTATGGCATAATTAATAATTCAATTTTAATATAAATATTCAATATGACTAAACAATTCAATAATATAAATAATATAAAATGTGAAATTTATTTTAATAATATAAATAGTAGATATAAATAAAATTATTACTATTTATGTTTAGTGATTTTTTTTTGGATAATTTTTATTTTTCATTTGAGAGTAAAGGGTGAGAAGTAAAAGTTTAGGGGGAAAATAAAAAGTTTTGGGGAATAAAAGTTTGAAATAAAGTAAATAGGGGAGTAAAATTTTGGAGGGAAAATATTAAAAAAAAATTGGAAAGGGGAGGGTTTGGGGTAGATGAGAGGTGGGATGGGAAGAGAATAAAAGTTTTAGGAAAAAAGTTGGAGGGAGTAAAAATTTTGAGGAAAAATAAAAGGTTTTGAGGGTTTTTGGGAGTAAAATTTTGAGAAAAAGTAAATAGGAGAGTAAAATTTTGGTGGGAAATGAATTTTGGGTAGATTTGGGGGTTGGGAGGGGAGGAGAGTAAAAGTTTTGAGGGGAAAGTGGGAAGTAGTAAAAGTTTTGAGGGAAAAATAAAAAGGTTTGGGAGTTTGGGGTAAAATGTAAACTATTATAGTTTGATATTCGAATTATTCGAATTATAATTTGAATTCGAAAACGCAACTCGATTCGAACTCGAAATTTGAAAAAAAAATTCGAATTGATTCGAATAACTCGATTAACTCGAATAACTTGATTCGTTTAACTCAAAATTCGAATTTTTTTCGATTTTTTCAAATCGAATCGAATTTTGCTCACCCCTAGTTTTATGTGCCAAAATCCATTTCTTACGTCGATTTTGTGTAGTCTTCGGTAATATTTATCTACTCATGTAATTTGACCGTGGAAAGGAAGAAAGAAACACTTATTTTAAAAAGATTTTATTTTTTACAGTCATTTTAACTTATCTTTCTAAGTGTATATTTAAATGTTTATAAATTATTTTAGAATATATGTATCAAATATGTTTTTCTCATGTTATTAGCATAAGAGTGAATTTAGTAATAAAGCTTTATTATTATACTGGTCTGTGCTAAATCTGCTTTATACAAGTCATTTAAGTAAAGTTTCCATTAAATTTAAAGCAGTTCACTCTTCAACATTTGAGATAGTTTGTAGTCTTTCGTGTTGCAAATGCTAAAAACTTGGATGGTAATAAAATTTTTTAATAATCTCTTTTGATTATATATGTTATTTTTGAGACAATGTTCAAAACTACTTATAGCCCTCCTTAACTAATAAATAAAAAGATAATGTGTATCAACAAGACTCAAATCATGTCATCCTACATTGATAATAATACTCATATCAATCAATTAAAATTCAATAGTCGGATAGCAATAATTAACTATAGAATACAGTGGGTCACCATTGAACTCATTTATTCCTCAAAATATTCTATAATATTTGATTGAAATTCAGTCCGGATTATTATAATCAAACTAATTTAAGAGGATAAATGCACTCTAACATCCTCAAATATATATTCTTTTACATTGATAATAATATTAATACTAACTAAACATTATAAAATATTTTTAAATGTAGTTGTTTAAATGTCAAATTATAAAATTTTCATTCAATTATATGAAGCATAACTTGTATATATTTAAAATAAAATTTACAAAGAATTTAAGGTTACTATAAATCTTTTCTATAAAAACTTAAGTTGTACTAACTTAGTATTATGGTAATAAACTAATAATAATAATAATAATAAAACATAAGAAAGAATGATATATACTTTGTAATTTAGTATTTTAATTTCTAAAATATTATTTATATATTTGAATTAAATTTTAGAAACAATTTATATTAATTGCTTAAAAGTAGTTAAAATAGATATTTCATATATCATAATATGAATAAATTTAAATATCATTTAAATTATTTTTCCATGTTGATCGAGTTTTAACTTAGTTAGTATCAATATTATTGTTAGTACAAGAGAATATGGGTTCACATGCATTGAAGTGTGTTTATCCTCCTATTTAAGGATTAGAGAGGGTTATGAGTAGTTTTAGGTATTGTATAAAAAATATATTTTTTGCATTACGATATCATATCTAAAAGGTTAAAATGTGTCACAAGTCCCTATACTTTTCAAAATTAGAAATTTAGTGTTTGTACTTTTATTACTTTTATTTCATGGAACTTAGTCTCTCTACTTTTTAGATTTCATAATTCAAGTCCAACTGTTAAATTTTTTTTGTTAAATTCAAGTTAATTACATAATCATTTTTAAATTACATTGCTACCAAGTGATTTTTTTATTTCAAAATGTCACAACAACAAATTTAACAAAAAAATTAGTAGTATTAACAGTTGGACCTAAATTTTGAAATTTGAAAATAGAGGACTAAATTCCATTAAATAGAAGTACATAGACTAAATTCTAATTTCTGAAAAATATAGGAATTTTTACATATTTAAACTTATCTAAAATTGACATTTTAACTTTTCATCATAATCGACAACATGAGGTAGGGACGGCCTTGACCCATTATAATGGAAAATTTCCACTTTAGACTTTAAAGTTTATAAAATTACAAGATAATACATGGTAAAATTACAACTTATCCCTAAAATGATAAATTTTTATTTAGTCTTTCTAAAAACTATAAAAATATAAACTAATACAACAATGAAATTACATTTTAACTTTTATAAAATATATAACTTAATTTCAATTTCATAAAAAAATAACTTTCATCCTTATTTTGACAATATTTTTTATTGCAATATCACTACTTAAATTTTTAAGACACTTTTTAAAAATACTTTTTCAAAATCAATCATCCTTATTTGAAGTAGTGTAGCCATTTTCTGTTTCCCACTAGGCTTTTAGATTTGGGAAAATTATACCACAGATCCTCAACTATTGTCAATTTCTTTTTTGCCACCTAGTTATGATTTGTTTTTAAAATTGATCATCCAACTAATTGCAAATTTTTTTGGTCAATTTCCGTTAAAACCTATATAATAACAAATTTAACCCTTAATTTTTATATATTTTATTGATTTAATCATTTTTAAAAAAAAAATTAACCCTCAACCCTTCATCTCTTCTGTTGCCGTAGCTCCTCTTTCCTTGAAAATCAAATTGGTTTCAAATAAAGATCCAATATTTTTTAACACCGGGATGCTAAGAAATGCAAATTGATTAAAAAAGAAGAAGAAGAAGAAGCTAAAACAAATGCAAAATGGCGAAAATAGAAAAGAACACCCAAAATGGATATGAGAATGGGTGATAGTCTGGCTTAGCAAAAAACATATACAATCTCTCAATATATATTTTCCCCTGCCATTGTTACTAAATTTTTTAATTATTATTATTTTTAAATTAAAGGGTGAAGGTTAATTTTTTAAATTACAACTAAATCAATGTAATATGTAAAATTTAAAGGTTAAAATTATTATTCTATCGATTTTTTAACTACCACATCACTCTCTCATCATACACTTAATGAAAATGGACAAAAACATAGAACTAGTCCGGCGACCAATTTAAAAATCGCATCCAACATATTTATTTTAAGCTCTAAATAGAACTTTCACAAAAAAAAAAAATAATGGATTCTCTCTATGAAAATCCTCGATCTGGAAATGTCTCTATGAAAGACTTGATCCCTAAGAAAGTTCGTTTTAGGGAAGAAGGTGGAATCAAAAGTGGAGAAGTGTTTCCAGATGTGCCTTTGAATCAAAGGCTTCATGGAAGGACAAATTGGTTGGTATTTCAAGCATTGTGCTCAATGCCTTAGAGGAGAAGGAAGATTACGAGTTGCTAGATGGTGATTTTTAGAAATCTGTTGTTAATGGTACTCCTTCTATAGAATTCTCCAAAAGGATTAATCAAATCCTTGTCAAGGATATGGAAAATACCATTGTCCTAGAACTTTTGGGATGCAACATTGGTTTTTCTATTCTTCAAAATAAAATCTATAGTTTATGGAAGTCATCCTCACCTTTCCATTTGATGGATATCGAGAATGGCTATTTTTTAGCCACATTTCAGAACAGACTCGATAATGAAAAGATTCTCTTGGAAAGTTCGTAGATTATTTTCTCTAATATTAGACGATTCAACATTGGTCGGTATCCTTCAATCCAACACAAAATTTCCTGAGTACTGTGATGTCGTGGATCAGAATTTCGGGAATGCCAGGTTATTTTTACAAAAAGAAAATTCTGGTTGAAATAGGAGGGTTAATTGGCTAGGTAGCTAAACTACACATGAATATAGACAACAGGGTTAGAGGGCAATTCGCCCGTATGGTTGTGTATGTAAATTTGGATGAACCCTTGGTATCCCAAATCCTTGTTAATGGAAAAATTCAGAGAATTGAATATGAATTTCTTCCTACAGTTTGTTTTCATTGTGAAAGGTATGGCCACATTAAAGATGTGTGTCCTTTTAGGAGTTTTGAATTTAACTTTGAAAGAAGTGTCCCATCGTTAGATTCTTTACCAGGATTAACTATAGGAGATTTTAATGCTATTTTGTCTCCTAATGATAAAAAAAATTCATTCCAAAAGGAAGAGATGTAACATTTTTGGCAAATTTGCAGATTCTTGTAATTTGCAGGATTTAGGGTACATTGGTCCATCCTATACTTGGTGTCGAAACCACTTTTTTTATAAAATAAAAAATCTCGTTGTCGACTTTAAAAATGAAAATTGGAGTCGCCACCGATCTTTTATTGAGGTGTGATCGGATCACCTTGAAAATAATTTTAGGTGTGCGAATTTTGAGAAAATAGGTTCGGGAGCCGGTTACGTACGAGGAAGGGTTAGCACCCTCGTGACGCCCAGAATTGGTACCGAATCTATTGTTTAATGTCTTAGCGTCGAAAATTCGAAAAGATTTTAAAATACGATCCTTTTAACTTGAATACATTGAATTGAATAATGAGACACTCTTATTTCAAAGAAAGAAAATGTCACACCCAGTGAGTTAGGGCGCAACATTTTTAATCTTTAAAATTAAGTTTATCTCTTGACTTTTAAAACCCATGCATTTAAATTTGAAAATGATATTCAGTTATTTGGGTCGAATGGAAAATCAAAACCCAGTAAGTTAGGGTTCAATTTCCCAAAATTCCTAAATACAGAACATTGCTTTTAATTTCATTTGTTAGAAGAATCCTCGTCTCGAGAAAACAATATGTCATATCAAATGCGTTAGGACACCACGTATCGAATTCCTGAGAATGAGCTTTTTATTTATGTTTTAATTAAAAAGGATATTCGGTCTCTTAGATCCCGAGGAAGATTGGAATCCAGTAAGTTAGGACACAATCTTTTCGGGGATCCCAAATTTCGAGTGTTTCGTTATTTTGAAAGCTTTGAATAAAATGATTTTGAAGCTTAAACCATATTGAACGTAATTTTCTAAGCAAATAAAGCGCGATGGAATGTACAATGCAAAGTGATAGTTCGTAAGCCAAAATATACACTAATGAACACAAATAATCAATCAATACAAATAATTAATACAATGCACATAAGAGCAATAATCTCACATCATATATTATGTTGACATTCAAAGGCTAATGAATTAAAGGTCAATCATAGTACCAAACAAATTAACACATATGAAATTGTACAAATTTTTAAAATAACTTAAGAAATATGAAACAAGCGAAATTATAATTAATGAATTATTTGTATAAGAAAATCTAAAATGAATAATATATATAAAGTTTGAAATAACCCAAGCATATAGTAAAATAGGGTTTAAAGATAGATATATAAAACAATTTAAATAAGTGATAAAAAATAAATAAATAGTACGTGAAAACGAGTTTTAAATAGCTAATATAAATCAATTTAAAACAAATAGTAGAGGATAATTTTAAAATTAATATATATAAAGCAACTAAAAAATATGTAAAATAAATTAAAATAAATCATTTACAAAGCAAGTCAAAATAACATATAATGAGTTAAATATAATATATAAAGAGGAATTTTAAAATAAATCAATTTAAAGATAATCAAATTTTGAAATAATACATATAAAAACCATTTAAACTAAATAACATATATGTATGTATATATATATATTAGAATAAGTGCTATATACAATAGTTTAAAATATGTGAATGAAATAATGTAAAAATAGGAAATAAAACAATAAAAAATATATTAAAACAATCAAAATAAAGGTTAAGAATTAAATTGAAACCACAGCAAAACATGGGGTACAAATAGTAAATAATGAAAGGAGGCAAGGGACCATACTACAATGCGCGCGAAGAAGCAAGGATCTAAACAGTAAATAGCCCAGTCTTTTCTATGCGCAACGTTTCGAAAAGGACCAAAATAAAACAATACAAAAATTTCGGGGTAAAAGTAAAAATAAAAGAAGTTTTAATTACGAAACCATAAAAGACGGAGGGACCGGGGTTGCAAAAATCCCATCAGACCCAAAATGCGCGGATCTGATTGCGTTCGGGTCGGGTTCAAGCGTGGGTCAGATGCTAATACGACACCGTTTTAGAGCCACTGAATCTAGCCCCTAACGGTGTCGTTTTGAACACTTATAAAGGCCTATTAAAAACCCTAAAAAGAACCTAAGAATCAGGAGACCTTTCCTTCTACTCTCAGCCGCCTCACATGCCCGAAATCTCTCTACTATCAACTCCGATTTCGAACGGAGCAAGCAGAGGTTCCGACGACGTGCTCACAGGTAAGATTCCCCTCTTTTCTCTTTTTTTTCGTGTGTATATGAAAAAAGAGCAAGAACAGAACGAAAAAAGAGAAAAAAAAACTTCAAAAATCACCTTCCAAAAACTCCTCTATTGCTTTTTTGATTCTTTTTGTGTATTGATTGTGCGTAACCCGTTTACAGATTCTTAAGTCGGCCTTTATAGCCGAAAAGAAAATGAAAAGAAAATTACAGCAAAATATATTTCGCTCTTTTTTTATTTGCTGTTGTTTTCTGTTCGTTTCTGCTTGTTTGCTTGTGTGCAGGTACGGCCGTACAGTGACGTGGCGCGGCGCGGCGCAGTGGGTGAAGGCGTGGTACGTGGTGGTGGCGCACGTGCGAGGGCAGAGGCTAGGTCCTGATTGCTGCGGCGCTGGGAGCCGATGTTGCTAGGGTTTCAGTCTCAGTTAGGCTAGGTGTTGGGCCTCTATAATCGGGCTAGGGTTTAGATTAGTGGGCTAAGTGTTGTAACTGGATTAAGCTATTTTGGGCTATAAATTATTTGTTTTTTTTATTTTTTGATTTTGTAATATGGACTTTGAATTCTCAATTTTGGGCCCGGGATAAAATGGGTCATGACACTTGGCAAAGAGCTAGAACGTATGAGAGACTAGATTATCCTTTGGCTAATGATTCATGGATTTCAACCTTTCCTCATTGCCTAGTGTCTCATTTGTCGCGCATTATGTTTGACCACATGCCCATCCTCTTGAAGACTAATTTGGCTTTCTGTTCATCCATAGGAAGGCCCTTCAAGCTCATTTCTGGATGGACGAAACATGCAAATTTCTCTCATTTCGTTAAAGATAAGTGGAATTTCTCGGGTAATATGGCTCACTCACTTTTTTACTTTACTTCTCATGTTAAAGAGTGGAATAGGGTCGTTTATAGTTTTATAGGTACTTTCAAAAAGAACCGTATGAAGTCGCTCTTCAATATCCAAAGAGCCTTGGACCAGTTAGACTCTAGTCGTTTACTTCAATTAGAGCTTGATATTCGAGATGAATTGGTAAACTTGCTTGATCATGATTAGCTACTTTAGAGGCAAAAAGCTAGGTGTGTCTAGCTTCAATTTGGGAATCGTAATAGCAATTTTTTTATAGTCGTACGGTCCAAAAGTGGAAGTTTAATTGTATTACAGCTTTGCACATCGATAATGGTGAGTGGTGTTCCGATCATAGTATCCTTCAAACCGAGGCAGCTAGGTTTTTAAAGAAACTTTATGGTGAAAGACTTGAGCCCATGAGGCGATTACTGTCCAATTTATTCTCTCGTATTAAAGATCAGGATACTGTGGTTTTGGAAAAGGCGGTATCTAACAAAGAAATTAAGAAAACCTTATTTGACATGGACCCCTTGAAAGCTTCAGAAAGCGATGGGTTTCATGTGCACTTCTTCCAGAGCCAGTGGGATATCGTGGGTAATGTAGTTTGTGAATGGGTTCGAGGTGTCTTTGCTGGTAATAACATTGATCCAGATTTGAACAACATTTTGATCGTTCTTATTCCAAAGAAAGACAGTCCAGAGAACTTTAGCCAGTTTCGCCCTATTAGCCTTTGCTTGGTAATGTATAAATTGGTAATAAAAGTAATTGCTAATAGATTTAAAACTGTGTTTCCTAACCTTATCTCGTAGGAACAAGTTGGCTTTATTGCTGGACGAAATATCTCTGATAATGTCATTATAGCTTAGGAGGTCATTCACTGCATACGGAAAAAATGGAACCAACGAATCTATCATTTATTCTAACTAATTGTCCTACTGGGACTTTGATTCAAAATATTAGATGGCATATAACACTTGGTTATTCTCATTAAGTTTGTGAATACATCTAACATTTAACTTGTAATAAAATGAGATATCTTTTTTAGACTTCTGGTTCAAATTACTCTATAAGGATCTAGATAATGATAACTCATTACAAGTAGTGATTTCATTAAGCTATTATTTCGCTCCCTAATATTGAAAAAACTATCAAATCAAAATAGTAATCACAAATCATGTCATAATTATATCTCCAAAACATCTAATAATACAAGTAGTCTTGTAGTTAATATATACTCTCAACTTTCTTTGAGGATTCACCGATCTTTGTGTTAGAGTATGCCCAAAGATCAATCATGAGATGGTTGTAATAACATACTTGATTTATCATGTTTATTAATATAAGGCGTTACCATTATTATTTCAGTTTCTTTTACGTGTGCATAAATAAATTGTTTTATAATAATATCCTGAGAATAATATGATTATTCTTAAAAGGTCCTTAGTCAAGTATTATTGTTGGGTAGGACAACAATAATGCATTAAGACTAACATGTAGTTGATTGATGATAAAGAGTTGTCATTGATATGGAATGTCAAGATCGATGCATGACTATGTGTGTTAGAGAACAACATATTGGACTAACCCATTATGAGTATGTTTCTTGGATTATTATGTAATTGTCACAACATTACTCATAGTGATTAATATGTATATGATCCTCAGACTTGAGATCATCATAATCCTAACATCGTGAGTTGTATACTTTGATACAGTCAAACGTACACAGTAATTGGTTGTTCTATAAAGGCTGATGTTGGATATACCATGATCTGTGTAAAGGGATATGATTGATCGATATAGGATAAGTACCTCCTACATAATGGGAGTAATATCTTAGGCCACTTGATTGAGTGGGACTAGAAATGCATGGTCATGCTCAAATAAGCTGATATGAGATGTCATACTTATTTGTATATCATAGTCTACTTAAGATATCAAGGAACATGGAATGGACTATGCAAATGTGACTATTCCATGACTTGTGTCCAATCCAGAGATAAAGGAATTAAGGATTATTGCATGAAAGGTTAATCATAAAAAGGTTATGTCGAATCATGATTTCTTGTGACTTAGGTAGCAATGATGCATTGCTAGGTGCCACTTATTGTTTGTAACATTGGAATCGTTTTAGTATTACTGCTAACATTATAAGAACCTACAGGGTCACACCCTATAGTTAAAATGAACGGAATAAAATATAGTTGGTATTGTGTTTAGTTGTCACTTGAATTAAATTAATTATAGAATTAATTTAGTTGGGTAATCAAATATCGAACACATTATATGTACAAGGTTGTTGTACGCATAATGAGAACATGAATTTGGTTAGTATATAAATTCAAATAAATATATAGTTTACTGAAATCATTATTATAATTAATGTAATTATAATTTTCGGTTTAAAAACATTGTTATATTTATTTAATTTCTAGAAACCCTAAAATAGATATAAAAAATCCCGTTTTTTCTTTGCTTAGGGTCTAGCAGCCGTCAAAGCAAAGTCTTTCCAAAAACAATTTTGAGGATTCCTTTCGTTCATTGTCAACTGGGTGGATTACGTAGAGGCCGAAGTCACGATAAATTGCGGCTTGGTTCGATAGTAGATCAGATTACTCGTTGTTGAGGTGTTGTTGTCTACTCAGAATAAAGATTCGGTAATTTTGAAACCTTTATTTCACCCCGATTCGTTCCTCACACATGGATCCATGGTTAGGTTCGCCGGATGTTTTATTTTTCCGCTGCGCCGTAGGGCTGCCGGCGTTCCAACACTTTGTGCATTATGGTGGAGCAATTGGAACATATACGCACATACAAAATTCAAAGATGAGAAATATTTAGCTTTTGACTAAAAACCAATTCTAATGGGAAGTATTTATAACTTATTGGTTTGATGCGTACAACACGTAAATCAACATAATCTCATATTGAAATAGGAAGTTCAATTCTCATAAGTAATGGTTTCAATATTAATCAGATGCGTTCAATCAATAATTTCTCTAAACCATTATGTGCATAAATAACAAGCTTTTACGAAAGTTTTTCAAACTCAATCAATAAAAGACTAAGATATAAACTCATCAGCTTTAGCAATATGAATTGTCTTAATTGCATAATCTGAAATTAATTATTTAAACAAGCAATATTGCAAACTACAGGTTGGAAGTTGATAACACATATGTGATTATTTTGTAGATGCATCTACCAAAATCATATAATATCAAAACCATCTACATGGTGGATGAATGGGCTCATATTCATTTCAGAAATGCAAGATATTAAATCTCAACTTTAGCTAGTGAGTTTCTCATAAGCAATTTTCATTGAGAACAAGCAACAAATGAGGATTCTTTAAATTAAAAAATCTTCTAGTTCTTTAATGAATGTCCATAGAATTCTCAATTAATTTTCACATCATATATGATCCAAGATGGTCTAACTGGTCACGCCAAGTAGTAAATGTATTTGTATTAGTAAACTTCTGGTTTACTTTAACATGCATTTCAATTGTACTAATAATGTCAATATAATTTCTAACAAATTGATAATTTTACTGTCACATTTACTATTAGAAATGTCTAAATCAATGTGAAGTCTAAATCACTATTTTTCAGGTGTACAACAGGTACGTAACTAATGACTTTTCATACATAAGTTTTCTCTCTTGCAAGTTCTCATCAGTAATATTTTTCCACGTAATTTTAATTGAGAACTTATTCTAAATACTGTAGAGCTATACCCACGGTTTAAAAAAAACTTGCAACTTCAGGTACATTCAACCATAACGAGCTTTAGATAGAATTACCATATTCTATTGCTCATAAGTAGATATTTCACAGTCAAATATTTTGCTTTCAATTCCTTAATGGGGATGATGACAAAAGAAGATCACAAAGATAGTCACAATCAATTCAATTTAATAACAAGAGTAATCAATAACTCAATCCTCCCTTTTTTTTCATCCTTTCAAAATAGATATTTATAGCAATAGTGATTCATATGAAATATAATCTTTTCTTCATTCACAATCTCAATATGATATCGGTTATAATGAATATCTTTTAAAATTAATGTATTAACCATCACAAATTTTGTGCTTTTCAGATATTGATATGTTAGCTCTTCCGGAGCTTTCAATTAATTTTTACTATCAAATATTAGAATTTATTTCAGTACCAAATAAGATAAATATTTTCTATCTGTAATAATATAATTCATTACTACATTATTATATTCTTCCTCAAAGAATATTAATGAAACAAAATATTTGAGCATGCGCCACATATGTGGCCAATAATATTTCATATCACATTGATAACATAAGTTATCTTTAACCTTTGAAGAGTTATCTTGAGAACTCTCATTGTTCTCTTATTTATTACTGTGTTCCCACTTTTAGTGATCCATGATTATATCTTTTATTTTCTTTATGTTTGCATTCACTTCAGAGAATGCAACAAATCTAGTAGGACAAACTTCTAAACATCTCCATTGATTCTTTATTTCATAATCACCATCGCAAACATACGTGGATTTCAAATCAGAATCTATATATTCTTGTTGTCATGATTAGTCTCCAATTATAATAAACATGATATAATAAATAAATCGTAGTAAAATATACCTAAAGATCTTTAACATCATCGTCATTACCCACGTAAGGGTTATATATATTTCTTTGGATAATGATTACCCATAGTGCGCAGGCTTTAATTGAAGACTGAAATTGCAATAGCTCTAGAAGATAATCAACAACAACTTGAGCAGTAGATTTGGAGTGATCATATTATAAAATAAAAGAAAATCATGCTGATAACGTGTTATAAAATAAAAGACATAGAATAAAGAACAAAGAACAAAGAGAATAGGAGAGCAAAGAGAAAGCGTATTTTATTGATCAATCGAAAATTTTACAATGCTTCTCTAGAGTCTATATTTATAAACATAAGAAGTATAAATGAAATAAAACTCTACTTCTAATGACTATTAGAATATAAATTATATAAAACTTATCTATATCTTAATAAACATCCACTTAATAAAATATTCATAACAATTTTAATATTTTTAAAATTTTAAAAATAATTAAATGTTGACACGTCATCTACGTGTATGTCACGTCGATAAAGTTAACAAATATTAACTTTTACAAAATAGAAGTTCAAGGCTTAAAAGAGGTGAAAAATTAAATGGATAACTAAAATGACCTTTTTCATAGAGTTAAAGGGCTAAAAAAATCATTATACATTTTTTTAGGGGTAATGAATATTTTTTTAAAGCAAAAATTATGGTAATGATTTTTTTTTGATACAATACCTCGAACTATTCATAACCTCTCCTCAACCATTAAATAGAAAGGTGACGCACTTCAGCGCATTCAAATCCATATCTTCTTGCACTGCTAACAATATCAATGAGAGCAGAGCTAAAACTCAATCAGTGTCGTAATGAAAGTTAATACTCTTATTCATACAAAATCTGCTAAATATAATAAAATTTAATATGTTTATGGGAATTTTATATTCTCAATTAATAATGATATTTGAATCTTAGTTGTGCAAATTCATAGAATAATTTAATTTCAATCTAATTTTTACTGGTTTTTAATCATAATTGTGGCTGTGAAATTTAGTTTTAATTTTATTTAAACCAAAATTTGATGCTAATATTTATCAATATTATGAGACTTATTTAATCAAATGGGGACCTGACAATGATTTTTTTAACAGATATATATGATTTAACGAAATGAACGTGATTATTGTATAGCATGTGTTATATAATTTTCTTTTATTTGTATAATATCTTTAAGTAATATTTTGTACATGAGTAATGAAGAAAAGTATTATAATTTTATATAAAAATATTATATTATTAATTTACTTTAAAAATAGTATTTGACTATTGCTATAATATCTTTAGATAATATAAAAAAAATTTATGTGATAATTTTTCTGCAATAATGTTTTGGTACGAAAGTTTATTAAAATAAATTAATCATTGTTTTTATTATTATTATAAAAACAGGGCAAAGCCCAAAATAATAAAAGCGACTAGCGCGATTTGAATCCAGGTCACATCTGGAACGATGAATACCCTAAATATCAGGTCATCACATGAGATTCATTTTTGAATATCATATAAGAATATTTCCATATATTGAAACATTAAATTACTATAGTATATATATTATTCCAACTTATAATTGATAATAAACATATGATATTCTTTAGAATAAACAATTCCTTACATAGTAAGAGTAATGAAAACCAAGATCAAACTTCATTTTCAGATGATGTTTGAGTCACTTTCATATAAAAAAAACCAACATTGTTAAATTATCTTTAATTGACCCAATTCTACCGGAGCCAAGTTTCAAGAAAGAAAAAAACAGAACCATCTTATATCAGAAAATTAATCTTTTGTTTCAATATGTCCTGATTTAAGCAAAGGAAGATGAATTATATTACTTCTTTTGTGCAGGCCTGCTGATTCACCAAGTAATTAAAAATGATTCGGTTGTTTCTATATGTACTGTCATCTATGGCATAATTAAAGAAAATTAATTAAAATAAGCAAAAATCATAGACTGATTCAATGGCTTCAACCTATAAATGGCCATTCATTCATGCAGAGCCTCTCATGCCCAAGAAAGAAATAGAAGCTAACTCTACTATATACAAAAAAATGGAAGCCCTTCAGATTATAGTAGCCATTTTCATCTTGGCTCTTGCATCGTCTTTGACCTTTGCCTCTGATCCTAGCCCTCTTCAGGACTTTTGTGTAGCCATTAATGATCCCAAGGGCTCTCGTATGTCTTCTCTTCAAATACTTTCATTTTTCTTGAGCTACTTGAGTCTGTGTCTAATGTATATCCGGGCATGAACAGGATATGAATCTTAAGACCTTATATTCAAGTGTTAGTAACATGAAATCATCTTTTTTCTTCTTCTGTTATTGACCGACATTTCTTGCTTTCATGCAGTGTTTGTCAACGGAAAATTCTGCAAAGACGCAAAGCTTGCCAAAGCAGATGACTTCTACTTTTCAGGTCTCCATATCCGCAAAAACACATCCAACACATTTGGATCAACTGTCACACCTGTTAATGTTGCACAGATGCCAGGACTTCACACATTGGGGATATCTATGGTTCGAATTGACTATGCACCTAACGGTGGCCTAAACCCTCCTCACACTCACCCTCGTGCCTCAGAGATTCTAGTTGTTCTGGAAGGCACACTCCATGTCGGTTTCGTTACATCGAATCCAGATAATCGTTTGATTTCTAAAGTCCTATATCCCGGAGATGTCTTTGTTTTTCCTGTGGGTCTCATTCACTTCCAGTACAACATAGGGAACACCTATGCTGTCGCCTTTGCTGGTCTTAGCAGTGAAAACCCAGGGGTGATCACTATCGCAAATGCAGTATTTGGCTCAAACCCTTCCATTAATGCTGATATTCTTGCCAAGGCTTTTAATCTAGATAGGAAAATGGTGAAGAATCTTCAATCCGAATTCTGATGGAATAACAATAGGAGAAATGTTGAATGATGTTTGAAGTTGTCATTTGTTATTTATTTTCTGAAATATAAAATAAAAGATGTTCTTCGTGGGCCTCTTCTTATGTAAAGCATATTATAAATTAAAATTCTTTTTAATTTAAATCCCTAAAATAATTTTAGATTTGACCGAAAATATTGACAAATTATATTTGTGTATGTATAAATATTTGAATCTATAATATCTCAATTGTCATCCGTCTAAAACTACTTTTATGTATGTAGCTAAGGATGATGTACATACAACCTGCTAAATCAATCGTAAATTTATATATAAGATAAATCAAGTTAATTTGGACAGAATAATATCAAACTATTCATAATCTATATCTATAATCTATGATAAATGTATATATACACAAGTTTGGGCATTTATTTTTATTAGTTTATTTAGCACCTTATTTTCATTTTGTAATCTTCATTATCCAACAAATCAATGACATGTTGCCATATACCCAGAACATACTTCAAAAATTTTAAAAATAAGAGAAATTAAAAGAAAATCATTGAAAAACCAAAAATCTTAAGAATTTGAAAATTATAAAAACTTAAAATTTCATAATCTATTTTTGAAAATTATGAAAATATTTTAAAAATTATAAGTATGCTAAACTTAAAAAATTTAAAATTTCAATTTTTTATATAGAAATTGTTCTACACTACTTCATTTATTTTCTCGGATTCAAACGCAAATAATCATTGGGGTTTGTTGTAAGCCCGACATTGATGCATAAAAACACAATCCACTAACTAATCCTTTGACATGAAAGATACCTGATGTCCTGTTGCTTCAGCAGATTATATATATATATATATATATATCAAATAATTTACCCAAGTTAGTTCGTTTGGGACCTTCCATCTCGCCAAATTCAAAGTAGCAGTTAACCTGAGCCACTTCATATATATATATATATTTATATATAGTTGAATTACCTTCAAGAAAAAATGTTTATTATTATTATTATAATAAATGGGGTCCGAGTCTTGAAATAAAAAAAATAATTGCAGATATTAAGAATCGAAATCCAAGAATATCTTATGTTACCTCAACCAGTTTCTTCTCTTCTTAGAACTGGATTTCAAGCAGAAACAAGTGTATTCAATGGACATTATTTACATATTAGAAACCTAATAACAGTGTCTTCAACATTAACTGGACAGTGGACACCATCCTAACCCACAAATGGTCTTCCAAATATCAAAAGTCTTTCGTTTCGTTGTACTTTCTTGCCACCTAAAACCTATCCTTTTCACAAACCTGATACTCATTTACCAGCGCATTTCATGGAAAATAATGACCTGCCTGTTGGTTTCCATCTATAAATAGCTTTATCTGCCATGCAAAGTTTCTCAATCTTCTCCCAAGCAATAGCAAACAACCAGCTAAGTCAACATATATCATAATGAAAGGGATTCGCTCCATTCTTATTGCTTTTGGCCTCTTTGCTTTTGCTTGCTCATCGGCCTCAGCATATGACCCCAGTCCTCTCCAGGACTTTTGTGTAGCTATCAAGGACATCAAGAATGGCGGTACGCATTCAAGACTTTGTGTTAATGTTCATCCTCATGATGTTAATAAAGCATGAGCTGAACAACATTACGTTTCAATGTTCTAATATAACTTTTTAACATTTCTTCATTGCAGTGTTTGTAAATGGTAAATTTTGCAAAGACCCAAAGCTTGCAGTTGCAGAAGATTTCTTCTTTTCAGGCCTAAACAGGCCGGGGAACACATCAAATCCAGTTGGATCAAATGTCACTATGATCAATGTAGATATAATACCAGGACTTAACACTCTAGGTATATCTCTGGTTCGAATCGACTATGCACCTTATGGTGTCAACCCTCCTCACACTCACCCTCGGGGATCCGAGATCCTGCTTGTTGTCGAAGGCACACTTTATGTCGGCTTCGTTACGGCGAACCCAGACAACCGTCTCTTCACTAAAATCCTAAACCCTGGAGATGTTTTTGTTTTCCCCTTTGGTATGGTTCATTTCCAGTTCAACATAGGAAAAACTGCGGCGGTTGCCTTTGCTGGTCTCAGCAGCCAAAATGCTGGGGTTATCACCATAGCTAACGCAGTGTTTGGCTCAAACCCACCGATCAACCCAGATGTTTTGGCCAAGGCGTTCCAGTTGAACAAGAATGTGGTTAAGTATCTTCAGTCTCGGTTCTAATGGGATTAACAACTACTTTAAGAGCCAAATCAAAACCCCAAAAGTTTGTTTGCTTGTTTGAAACAATGTTTGCATGCATTTTTCTAAATCAAGTCATACTATTCTGCTAAGTATCATGTAATAAACAGAGAGGTTTAAATTTACTTCTCCAGTCTCCTCTCTTGACATTATCCTTTCAGATATAAGACCAGAATTTGTAGCGCTCTCGGATTTAATTTACGACCACAATCAAGGGCACCAATGCATGTAACACCCCTTACCCGAGACCGTCGCCGGAATCGAGTAAGAGATGTTATCCAATTTAACTTACCGATTCGGAGCATAAAAATTTGCCTTTAAAATTAAATTCACTGTTCACAACAAAACTGTCTACCTGCGTGACTTTCACTAATTTAATTATAACTCGAGTTACAGAACTCAAAATTTAAATCCGTAAATTTTCCCTGAAACTAGACTCATATTACTACTTACCATAAAATTTTCAGAATTTTTGACTTGGCCAATTAGTACAGTTTATTCATTAAAGTATCCCCTGTTTCACAGCTCGACAGATCTGACCTCTCGGCACTAAAAATCAATTATCTCTTTGTACAGAATACATATAAGGTTATCGTTTGTTTCTTTTGAAAATAGACTCACTAAGAAATCTACACATATAAATTATGACCCATAATTCCTTCTGTACAATTTATAATGATTTTTCAAAGTCAGAACAGGGGACTTCAAAAACCATTCTGACCCTGTCTCACTAAAATTAAAATATCTCAAAATACAGAATTCCTTTGCCTACACCGTTTCTTTCATATAAAAATAGACTTGATAAGCTTTAATTACATATATAATTCACTCTCTAATTCCATTTCTCCTATTTATGGTGATTTTTCACATTCACGTCACTGCTGCTATCAAAGAAACTGCTTCTTTGAATTAGTTACCATTTTAACATACATAACACCAAAACATATTCTTTAATAGCTACTTCAATAGCTAATATTAGCTATATCATTTGAACATGCTCAAAATGATCAAGACTCCATACATGCCATAGTTTAAACATTTTGAAAAGCACATAATACCGAGATGATTATGATAGTGTGATACGAGCTCCGACGATCCCCACTTGATCAAGTTCAAATCACTATATAACAAAGGAAAAGAAGAAATGTGTAAGCTATAAATAGCTTAGTAAGTTACATGTAAACAATAATTACTCATTTAATAATTAACACTTTTAACATATAACTAATCAAAACATTTCTTAGCAATTTCAATCACTTACACATGCACAATCTTACCAATTCACTTGCATATACATTTTCACACTTAACATTTCATATTCACTTTAATTCATTATTAATCCCGTTGAACAGTTGGAATATACACGGATATTTAGCACATAAGTGCCACACTGATATGTAGCCGAAGCTACCACTGATCAATAACACTGGGAATGTCCACGGGCCTGCTCACACAAGCTGTCAGGTGTCTGCAACACATGCTAGATCACCCAGCACCCGGGACTCAACTGTAACACTGTAACATCAGTAACACTGGTCTCTAGTGACATGTCACTTGTATCCAATTCTATTCCTAAGTTCAACCGAATTTACACTTAACACTTTATTACTTGAATAATTCATGAACAATTTTCCTTCCACATTCAATATTAATTCACATATCAAATATAATTCACAATTTATACAAATATAACTATTATTTACATATAACTTACCTCGGATGCAAAACGACTATTTTTGTAATTTAGTCGATAACTTTCTCTTTCCCCGATCACTTCCACTATTTCTTCTTTCTTGATCTATATTAACACAATTTAATACATTTTATCAACATTTCATTCAAATACAATTCATACACAACATTTTGGCAAATTTACATTTTCCCTAAAACTTTTCAAAATTCCACTTTTGTCCCTAAGCTCGTAAAAATAAAATTCACTAAATTTTTAAATTTCAAACTTCACTAAATCATATTTCATGCTCATAACAGCCCTCAATTTCACAAAATCACAACTTTATGCACACTTTACCATCTTTCACAATTTAGCCCTTTTCAACATTTTCATCAAAATTCATCTAGTAAAACTTGTAATTAACACTTCAAACATTCATTATCTAACATCACTAATCAATTTACAATTATATCATGAATGGGTCAATTTTAAACTTTAATTTCATTTAAATTAAATGGTAGAAACATGAAATTCAAGCTTCAATAAGCATAAAATACGAAAATAATCAAAAGCGGGCAAGAAATCACTTACAATTGAGCTTAGGAAGTTCAAGAACCCTAGCTATGGTGACATGAATTTTTTGGCAGCAAACGTCTGATTTTAAGAAGATGAACACTTGTTTTCATCTTTATTTTGTCTTTATTCAATTTGGACAAAATGCCCTTGACCCATTACTTAGATATTTTTCTAGAAATACCCTTTTGCGTCCATAACACTAATTCATGGTCTAATTGCCACATAAACACTTCCAATTTCATGCAATAATTCAATTAAGTCATTTAATCACTAATTAGACACACTTTGCATTTTTCTCAATTTAGTCCTAAAAATTCAATTAAGCACTAAAGCATTAAAATTTTCTATCCATATTTTCACACAATATTTCAATCAATCAGTAACTAATAAAAATTTATAAAATTAAACTATTTCACTTCGGATTTGTGGTTACGAAACCACTATTCCGATTAGGCCCTATTTCGGGCTATCACAATGCATATGTAGTTCATGTTGTTATTGTTGTATTTATGTCATGCTAGCCCTACTTGCTTGTATTCCTTGTTAGTTGGACTTGAATGCAAATGTTGGAATTTCTTCATCTTGAGTTACGATGAGATAACAAATTGATCAAGAAATTGCTTGAAATATATATTTTTAAAATAATAAGTTGGATGAGATCCATCTATATATCTCAAAGTGAAACCAAATTGGAATGAAGGGTTGAGCCAATTATATAAAAATTAATGAGATGTGTGACTCATATTTTTTTCTTCCCCTATATATCTTATTTAAGTGTTGGATAGCCCATCAAAAGTAGACTCATTTATCAAATGGTTTTGCCTTAGGGCCCAAACTTCATATTTTGATAATATAAAATATTTTAATATAATAAAATAATCTAAAATTCGAAATGCACTTAAAGTATTTAGAAAAAAAAAACCTTCAATTAGTTTTTCTTTCCCGATTAGTTTATTGGATTCGTGTAAACTCTTTCGTAATTTCATTATCTTTTCCTTTAAATTTAAAGAATCCATTGATAGGAGTTTTCAAATTTAACGATTTAAAAGTTTACCAATTAGAATATTTGAAGATATAATCTTTAACAACAAATTTTTTTGATGAATGATGAAATTCATTAATTCAAGAATGCAGTTAAATTGCTATAAAGGAAAAAAAACACTGTATAGTGTTATACAAACAAATTAACGAATGATACCCCAAGCACAAAGTGAAGCATTAACAGGACCGGTTCTATTGATTGGTCTTCCTCCTAAGCGAGCCTGCACAATCTCTTTAATCTGCACCAAGACAACATCTTCAGTCTAGAAAGATGAACCAAAATACAACTTGTTCCTCTGTCTCCATATCACATACAAATATGCACTCCAAGCAAGCTTGAGTATAGCAACAAGCGAGGACTTTCCTTTAAGTTTCAATACCGCCTAAGCTAACTCTTACCTCCAAATTCTCACAGCCCTATGAATGGAGCAAAGGCGCAAAACTAATTGCCACACCTTCCTTGAAAAATTGCACTAAAAGAAAATGTGATCACATCTCTCTGTAGCATCCATACAGAAAAAGCAACAAGTATCAACCGAAATCCCAAAAGCAAGCAAATGATCCCGAGTTGGGAGTTTATTAAGAATGATCATCCGAGCAATAAGAGAATGTTATGTAAAGGGAACCATAACAAATGGTTTCATTCCACCTTCATACCACGAGTTCTAATTGCCTCACATAGTTGAAAAGTACTCACTTTAGCATTAGCAAATTGTTTAGAAGTGACAGCAACCAAAGGCTTCAACTTAAGTATCCTTCACTAATTCTAGCTACTCATTGAAGTAGGAGCCACATCCAGAAAACTCCTACCCTTTAACACATATTCAATAACCCAAGCGATTTAAAGAGAGCCCTCTCCTACAAGCATGGCACGGATAAGCTGCAAAATACAAGTTTTATTCCATTCTGCCACATTTTGTAGTCCTAAGCCCCCTTCAAATTTAGGTAAACAAATTACCTTCTAACAAACACAAGCCCCTTGACTCGAGCCAACCTTCCTTTTCCAAAAGAAGCTAAGACAATATTGATAAACCTCTTAAAAACACTCTTAGGCATTAGAAATTTACGACTCCAATAGGCTTGCACACTAAAGATCACAACCTTAATGAGTTGCAGTCTACCGACATAACTCAAGTGCTTAGTAGACCACCCTTGAATCCTGTCCAGAATCCTATTAGTTAAAGCAGCAAAGTCAAACTGAGACAGCTTTCGAGAAACAAGAGGAACATAAAAGTACCTCACTGGTAGCCTACCAACTTTATAGTCCATTACATTCCGGACTCACGAGGACACTATATCAAGATCTCACACATATTTTCAACAGTCACTCAAGTACTCATTCACCAATGCTAGAACATTAGTCACAAAAGATATATCTACAAAGAATTAGTAGGAGTCGACATTAAGGACTCACCTATTTCAGTTCCCAGCTCCAGACTCTGTGATCCAGATTGAACTAGCAGCAACAACTACTTAAACAACATGAATTCGCCATTATAACCAATACATAGTCAGATTACTAGCATATATCTACAGATAATCCCTATGCAGGGCTTTTTATTTATAACTTGTAATGATCTGTTAAAATCTCTAATTCATTGGATAAATCTTTGATTCTTTTGAGTATCTATTTGTAATTTAATTTGATAAAATAAAATAAAATTTAAATTAGAAGAAGATACAGATACATACGAATGAGGTCATTTATAATTGAAAATCACATCAACAGAATTGGATCATACATTAAGAATCATTATTAGTAAACAACAATTTAAACATAACCAGACTTGCTGGGGAGTAGAGGCAGAGTCAGGGGACCGGTAGGGACCCCGATCCCTCTAAAATAGAAAATTTTATATTTAGGTTTTTTTATAATTTATAAAATTTTAAATTAATAATGGTAAAATTATATTTTGATTCTCAAAAAGATAAAAAAAATTGATTTAATCCTTTAAAATTATAAAGATATAGGCTATTAAAATGGTGAAATTACATTTTTGCTATCATAAAAATATACAATTTAATTTCGACCCCCAAAAAATTTCTAACTTCACTCTGTTGGAGAGAATACTGATTATGAATGTGTAGTGATATATGGATAGAGAAGTTAACTTCTTTTAGCTTTGTTGATGTGATATGTGTATGATTGCCAACATTTAATTATTTTTAATTTTTTAAATTATAAAATATATTTTTAAAATTAAAAACCATTAAAATTATTAAGAAGTATAAAAATTATAAAAAAATATATTTTTTAATATTTTTAAAATTTAAAAATTAATTAAATGTTGGCATATCATCCACATGTATGTCATGTCATCAAAATTAACAAATGAAAAATTTTCCATCTATTTTAGGGTGATTTGATAAAAATGTACATTTAAGGGTTAAAAGAGACGAAAAATTAAATGAAATGCTAAAATGACCTTTTTTTTTAAGTTAAGGAGCCAAAAAAATCATTTTTTTAAGACTCAAGGGACCTGTCCAGCATCTCTTTGACAGAGTTGATCAATGCTCTATATGCTCAAGAGCAGAGGAGAGCTAGCAGACTGGAGGAGCACCAAGAAGGTGCCTTTCAGGCAAGAACAAATACTGCTTACAAAGGCAAGAAGGCCTGGGAAGACAAGCCAATGTATGATGCTGCAAGAAAAGAGGGTCAGACTTGCAGGCATTGCAAAAGGCCTGGTCATCCAGAAGAAAAATGTTGGTTTAGGCCAGATGCCTTGTGTCAACATTACAAAAAGAAAGGTCATGTTGAGAGAGTCTGTAAAAGCAAGGGTAAACCAAGGCAGAACTATTCTCAACAAATGAAGGCTGAGGCTCGAGTAGCCAAGGAAGACAGTGACCAAGAGGAGCAAGTCTTTGCTGTGTCATGCTCAACTGCTCAAGAGAGGTTTTCATCTGGTTGGCTCCTAGACAGTGGATGCACCAACCACATGACACCTGATGCTGCTATCTTCAAATCCTTAGACAGAAGTTGCAGACCAAAGTTAAGATAGGTAATGGCCACTTTATAAAAGCTGAAGGCAAGGGTGATGTGCTGATATGCACTCCCACAGGTGCCAAAGTTATTTCAAATGTGCTCTTGGTGCCTGAAATTGACAGGAACCTGCTCAGCATAGCTCAATTGCTGGAGAAAGGTTATTCTGTTGTGTTTAAGGATAATCAGTGCCAAATCAGTGATCCAAGTAGATCAAAGTTAATGGCAGTTCCTATGGCTGATAAAAGCTTTGTGGTTGATTGGACAAAGGAGTCAGACACTGCCTACACAGCTACAACAGATGAATCCAAGCTTTGGAATCAAAGACTTGGTCATGCCAACTACAAATTTATGGAACACATGTGCAGGAGTGGTTTGGCTGAAAATTTTATAAACTCAATTCAAAACTAGGAAGTATGTGAAGTATGTCAGCTAGGCAAGCAGGCCAGACTTTCATTTCCCTCGAATCAAGCTTGGAGAGCCCCTGAAAGACTGCAACTGGTGCACACTGATGTATGTGGCCCCATGAAGACTGAGTTATTAAATGGAAGCAGGTATTTTATACTGTTCATTGATGATTTCTCGAGATATTGCTGGCTTTATTTTTTGAAACAGAAATCAGAGGTGTCCTCTGTGTTTTGGAAGTTCAAGACTGCTGCAGAGACTGAAACGGCCTGCAAGCTGAAAACCATAAGGTCTGATAATGGGACTAAGTACACCTCAGCTCAGTTCCAAGCCTTCTGTGACAAGGCATGCATCAAACATCAGCTTACCAATACTTATACACCACAACAAAATGGTGTAAGTGAAAGAAAGAATAGGAGCTTGATGGATATGGCTAGGTGCTTGATGATTCAGAAGAATCTGCCTAAAGCTTTGTGGGCAGAGGCAGTTAACACTGCAGCCTACATTCAAAACAGGCTTCCAACCAAGGCTTTAGCTTAGAAGACTCCATTTGAGGCCTGGTTTGGATTCAAGCCATCACTGGCTCACCTGAAGGTCTTTGGATGCATTTGTTATGCACATGTACCTGTTGTTAAAAGGGACAAGTTATCTGAAAGGGCTTGACCTGGTGTTCTGGTGGGCTACGTCACTATCAATAAGGGCTATAGGATCTTAGATCCTTCAACAAACAAGGTGTCAGTCAGCAGGGATGTGGTGTTTGATGAAAAATCATGTTGGAACTGGGAAAGAAATGAACCAGAAGAAGTGTCTAAAGATCTTGCACCAAAACAGGCTGAGGCAGATCAGAATGGTCCTGAAATGGACATTGATGATGAACCAGTTAGGGGAACTAGACCATTGGCTGAGATTTATGAAAGGGCTCATGTATTTATAGCTGAACCAAACAGCTTTGAAGAAGCTGAAGCTTAGCAAGGGTGGAAGCAAGCAATGGCTGAGGAGATCAGCATGATTGAAAAGAATCAGACTTGGGAATTGGTAGAAAGACCAGTCAAAAGGAAGGTTATTGGAGTGAAATGGGTGTACAAAGCTAAGCAAAATGCTGATGGAAGCTTAAACAAACTGAAAGCAAGGTTAGTTGTCAAGGGGTTCAGTCAGAAATATGGTCTGGACTACCTGGAGACCTTTGCACCAGTGGCCAGACTCGATACCATCAGACTATTGATTACCTTAGCAGCACAGCTCGGATGGAAAATCCATCAACTTGATGTGAAGTCAACTTTTCTGAATGGCTTCTTAGATGAAGATATCTATGTTGAACAACCACAAGGGTTTGAGATAGCTGGCAAAGAGCACATGGTGTACAAACTGAAAAAAGCCTTGTATGGCTTAAAACAGGCTCCAAGGGCCTGGTACAGCAGAATCGATGGCTATCTCGTCAATTTGGGATTCGAAAGGAGCAAGAGTGAGCCAACACTGTATGTTAAGAAGGAAGGGGCACAAACACAGCTCATTGTGTCTCTATATGTTGATGACTTGCTGGTGACAGGAGGAGATCGAACAATGCTGGTTGATTTCAAGACCAAGATGCAGGAGATGTTTGAAATGTCTGATCTAGGGGAGAGTCCTATTTTCTTGGAATGGAGGTTTCACAAATGCAGAATGGGATATTTCTAAGTCAGAAAAGCTTTGCCTTAAAGATTTTAATCGAGTTCTCCATGCAAAATAGCAAAGCAACAAGAACTCCTGTTGCTGTTGGAGAGAAACTATCGAGCCAAGGTGATTTTGAGAAGGTTTGTGAAACAACCTACAGAAGTCTGGTTGGTTGCTTGTTATACCTAACTGCCACTAGGCCAGACATAATGTATGTTTTAAGTTTGCTCTCAAGATTCTTGCATTGCTGTAATGAGAAGCATTTTCAGCTGCAAAAAGAGTGCTCAGGTATGTCAAAGGCACTTTGAGCTATGGTTTGAGGTACAACAAAGAAGGAAATTTGAGGCTGGTTGGCTATACTGATAGTGACTGAACAGGCTCGATAGATGATATGAAAAATACCTCAGGGTATGCTTTCAATCTTGGTTCAGCCATGTTCTGTTGGAGCTCGAAGAAACAAACATTGGTGGCTCAATCCTCTGCTGAAGCAAAATATGTGGCAGCAGCAAGTGCTGTCAAACCAAGCCATTTGGCTAAGGAAAATCTTGGCTGATTTGAATGTGGATCAAAGGGAAGCAACAGAGATCTTTTGTGACAACCAATCTGCTGTTGCAATCGCAAAAAATCCAGTGTTCCATGGTAGAACAAAACATTTCAGCATTAAACTCCATGTTGTTCGAGAAATGGAGCAAGCATCAGAAGTAAAACCGATTCATTGTAATTCAAATGATCAACTTGCTGACATTCTGACCAAGGCTCTTAATGTCACAAGATTCGAGTGTTTAAGAAGGAAATTAGGTGTTTACACTATGCTAACCAAGGAGGAGTGTTGAAGTTGGTCAGCATATAGCAAACACTCGACAGCAAGCAGACCATGAAGACCAAGTTATGCTGGAACTGATGCAGGAGCTACTGAAACAAATCTATTTTGTTTCTTTTGTAACCATTAGTTAGTGAAATGAGTTAATTTTCATTTCAAACTAAGTTAGGCCTATGATTGATGTAATTAGCTAGTATGTGAGCTGTAAACACAGCTTTGTACAAGCTTACAAGTTTAAATTTCAAGTTTCTATGTAATTAGTGGAGGTAGGTAATGTTTAGGTGATTACTTGCTGTTTTTGACAAGTTTAGTGCTTGATCTTATGTATCAGCATTATGCCATTATTTTTCTTATGAATGAAATTTGTTTTGTTCATCAAAACTCTCTCCATTTTTCCTTAGCTTTTCTTCTTTCTATTACTCGAATCAGATTGTTTGCTAAGCAAGCATCGAGGCTTGTTGCACAAGACACAAGCTAAGTTTGTCTGTTCCAGTTTTAATTCCAACAAGTTAACCTGAGCCACTTGATATATATATTTATATATATTAGTTGAATTACCTTCAACAAAAAATGTTTATTATTATTATTATAATAAATGGGGTCCGAGTCTTGAAATAAAAAATAATTGCGAGATATTAAGAATCGAAATCCAAGAATATCTTATGTTACGTCAACCGCTTTCTTCTCTTCTTAGAACTGGATTTCAAGCGAAACAAGTGTATTCAATGGACACTATTTTCATATTAGAAACCTAATAACAGTGTCTTCAACATTAACTGGACACCATCCTAACCCACAAATGGTCTTCCAAATATCTTATTTCGTTTCGTTTTACTTTCTTGCCACCTAAAACCCATCCTTTTCACAAATCTCATACTCATTTACCAGCAATTCATCGAAAATAATGACCGCTGTTGGTTTCCATCTATAAATAGCTTTATCGCCATGCAAAGTTTCTCAATCTTCTCCCAAGCAATAGCAAACAACCAGCTAAGTCAACATATATCATAATGAAAGGATTCGCTCCATTCTTATTGCTTTTGGCCTCTTTGCTTTTGCTTGCTCATCGGCCTCAAAGATATGGCCCCATCCTCTCCGGGACTTTTGTGTAGCTATCAAGGACATCAACAATGGCGATACGCATTCAAGACTTTGTGTTAATGTTCATCCTCATGATGTTAATAAAGCATGAGTGAACAACATTACGCTTCAATGTTTTAATATAACTTTTAACATTTCTTCATTGCGGTGTTTGTAAATGGTAAATTTTGCAAAGACCCAAAGCTTGCGATTCAGAAGATTTCTTCTTTTCGTGCCTAAGCAGTCGAGGAACACATCAAATCCAGTTGGATCAAATGTCACTATGATCAATGTAGATATAATACCGGACTTAACACTCTCGGTTTAACTCGGTTCGAGTCGACTATGCACCTTATGGTGTCAACCTCCTCACACTCACCCTCGGGATCCGAGATCCCTTGTTGTCGAAGGCACACTTTATGTCGGCTTCGTTACGGCGAGCCCGAAAACCGTCTCTTCACTAAAATCCTAAACCACGGAGATGTTTTTGTTTTCCCTTTGGTTTGATTCATTTCAGTTCAACATAGGAAAAAGCTGCGGTTGCCTTTCTTTGGTCTCAAGACCAAAATCTTGGGCGATCACCATAGTCGACGCAGTGTTTGGCTCAAACCCACCGATCAACCCAGATGTTTTGGCCAAGGCGTTCCAGTTGAACAAGAATGTGGTTAAGTATCTTCAGTCTCGGTTCTAATGGGATTAACAACTACTTTAAGAGCCAAATAAAAACCCCAAAAGTTTGTTTGCTTGTTTGAAACAATGTTTGCATGCACTTTTCTAAACCAAGTCATACTATTCTGCTAAGTATCATGTAATAAACAGAGAGGTTTAAATTTACTTCTCCAATACTCCTCTCTTGACATTATCCTTTCAGATATAAGACCAGAATTTGTAATGCTCTCGGATTTAAATTACGACCACAATCAAAGGCACCAATGCATATGTAATTCATGTTGTTATTGTTGTATTTATGTCATGCTAGCCCTACTTGCTTGTATTCCTTGTTAGTTGGATTTGAATGCAAATGTTGGAATTTCTTCATCTTGAATTACAATGAGATAACAAATTGATCAAGAAATTGCTTGAAATATATATTTTTAAAATAATAAGTTGGATGAGATCCATCTATATATCTCAAAGTGAAATCAAATTGGAATGAAGGGTTGAGCCAATTACATAAAAATTAATGAAATGTGTGACTCATATTTTTTTCTTAAATAATTTAAATTCAAAAATTTTAACTCTACCGAATAATTTTTCAAAAAATTTATAAATTTGATGATAAAATTTAGTTTGGGGTGTGTTTGGTTTTTTAATATTCGATTGGGTTTTCTAAAATCGGAATGCACTTAAAGTATTTAGAAAAAAACCTTCAATTAGTTTTTCTTTCCGATTAGTTTATTGGATTCGTGTAAACTCTTTCGTAATTTCATTATCTTTTCCTTTAAATTTAAAGAATCCATTGACAGGAGATTTCAAATTTAACAATTTAAAAGTTTACCAATTAGAATGTTTGAAGATATAATCTTTAACAACAAATTTTTTTTTTTTGATGAATGATGAAATTCATTAATTCAAGAATGCAGTTAAATTGCTATAAAGGGAAAAAAACAATGTACAGTGTTATACAAACAAATTAACGAATGATACCCCAAGCACAAAGTGAAGCATTAACAGGACCAGTTCTATTGATTGGTCTTCCTCCTAAGCGAGCCCGCACAATCTCTTTAATCTGCACCAAGACAACATCTTCAGTCTAGAAAGATGAACCAAAATACATCTTGTTCCTCTGTCTCCATATCACATACAAATATGCACTCCAAGCAAGCTTGAGTATAGCAACAAGCGAGGACTTTCCTTTAAGTTTCAATATCGTCTAAGCTAATTCTTACCTCCAAATTCTCACAGCCCTATGAATGGAGCAAAGGCGCAAAACTGATTGCCACACCTTCCTTGAAAAATTGCACTCAAAGAAAATGTGATCACAT
Organism: Gossypium raimondii; assembly: GCF_025698545.1. Lineage (NCBI taxonomy): Eukaryota > Viridiplantae > Streptophyta > Magnoliopsida > Malvales > Malvaceae > Gossypium > Gossypium raimondii. The sequence goes on along the minus strand of NC_068577.1, from coordinate 50,226,961 downwards.
CTCTCTGTAGCATCCATACAGAAAAAGCAACAGGTATCAACCGAAATCCCAAAAGCAAGCAAATGATCTCGAGTTGGGAGTTTATTAAGAATGACCATCCAAGCAATAAGAGAATGTTTGGGAATATGTAAAGGGAACCATAACAAATGGTTTCATTCCACCTTCATACCACGAGTTCTAATTGCCTCCCATAGTTGAGAAATACTCACTTTAGCATTAGCAAATTGTTGAGAAGTGACAGCAACCAAAGGCTTCAACTTAAGCATCCTTTGCTAATTCCAGCTACTCATTGAAGTAAGAGCCACATCCAGAAAACTCCTACCCTTTAACACATATTCGCTAACCCAAGCGATCTAAAGCGAGCCCTCTCCAACAAGCATGGCACGGATAAGCTGCAAAATACAAGTTTTATTCCATTCTGCCACATTTTTTAGTCCCAAGCCCCCTTCAAATTTAGGTAAACAAATTGCCTTCTAACAAACACAAGCCCCTTGACTCGAGCCAACCTTCCCTTTCCAAAAGAAGCTAAGACAATATTGATAAACCTCTTAAAAACACTCTTAGGCATTAGAAATTTACGACTCCAATAGGCTTGCACACTAAAGATCACAACCTTAATGAGTTGCAGTCTACCAACATAACTCAAGTGCTTAGTAGACCACCCTTGAATCCTGTCCAGAATCCTATTAGTTAAAGCAGCAAAGTCAAACTGAGACAGCTTTCGAGAAACAAGAGGAACATAAAAGTACCTCACTGGTAGCCTACCAACTTTATAGTCCATTACATTCCGGACTCACGAGGACACTATATCAAGATCTCACACATATTTTCAACAGTCACTCAAGTACTCTTTCACCAATATTAGAACATTAGTCACAAAAGATATATCTACAAAGACTTAGTAGGAGTCGACATTAAGGACTCACCTATTACAATTCCTAGCTCCAAACTCTGTGATCCAGATTGAACTAGCAGCAACAACTGCTTAAAGAACATGAATTCACCATTATAACCCATACACAGTCAGATTACTAGCATATATCTACAGATAATCCCTATGCAGGGCTTTTTATTCATAACTTGTAATGATCTGTTAAAATCTCTAATTCATTGGATAAATCTTTGATTCTTTTGAGTATCTATTTGTAATTTAATTTGATAAAATAAAATAAAATTTAAATTAGAAGAAGATACTGATACATACTGAATGAGGTCATTTATAATTGAAAATCACATCAATGTAATTGGATCATACATTAAGAATCATTATTAGTAAACAACAATTTAAACATAACCAGACTTGCTGGGGAGTAGAGGCAGAGTCAGGGGACCGGTAGGGATCCCGATCCCTCTAAAATAGAAAATTTTATATTTAGGTTTTTTTATAATTTATAAAATTTTAAATTAATAATGGTAAAATTATATTTTGATTCTCAAAAATATAAAAAAATTGATTTAATCCTTTAAAATTATAAAGATATAGGCTATTAAAATGGTGAAATTACATTTTTACTATCATAAAAATATGGAATTTAATTCCGACCCCCAAAAAATTTCTAACTTCGCTCCTGTTGGAGAGAATACTAATTATGAATGTGTAGTGATATATGGATGGAGAAGTTAACTTCTGTTAGCTTTGTTGATGTGATATACACGAGGTTGCCAGGTGTATGACTGTCAACATTTAATTATTTTTAATTTTTTTATTTTTAAATTAAAAACCATTAAAATTATTAAGAAGTATAAAAATTATAAAATATATATTTTTAATATTTTTAAAATTTAAAATTAATTAAATGTTGACATATCATCCATGTGTATGCCATGTCATCGAAATTAACAAACGAAAATTTTTCACCTATTTTAGGGTGATTTGATAAAATGTACATTCAAGGGTAATGAATAGTTTTTAAGGGAAAAATTGTGGTAATGAATGTTGATACTCTTATTTATACAAATCTGCTAATATAATAAAATTTAGTGTATTTATGAGAAATATCATATTCTGAATTAATATGATATTTGACTCTTAGTTGTGCAAATCCATAGAATATTTTAATTTCAATCTAATCTTTTATTAGTTTTTAATCATAATTGGGCCCTGAAATTTAGTTTTAGTTTTTTAAGCCCAAATTTGATGCTTATATTTATCAATATTATGAGACTTATTTAATCAAATGGGGACCTAACAATGAATTTTTTAACAGATTGATTGACGAAATGAACGTGATTATTGTATAGGATGTGTTATATAAATTTTTTATTTGTATAATATCTTTAAATAATATTGTGAACACGAGTATTGAAGAAAAATATTATAATTTTATAAAAAGATATAATATCATTAATTTACTTTAAAAATAGTATTTGATTGCTGCTATAATATTTTTTTATGTAAAATAAACAGAATAATTTAACAAAATTATCTAGAAATATTCCACGGACATCTTGTAAACAACTGTAGTCCTACGTTCCTGTCAAAAGTTAGTTTAGTGATACCATTTACTTCTATGTCATCTTCTCTAGGAATATGTTCGAACTCCCAAAGACCTGTTTCCAATAGAAGTTGATGAATGCACATGATTAGAGCTGAATGTGATGTCTTTGAAGATGCTTCTTGAATTTCCTGAATAACCTCTACGCTGTCTGTCTGAATCAAAATTTTATCGTACCTTCTGCTCTGAAGAAAATACAGGCCGACCATCTAAAATACCCCAAAGCTTAGCATTAAAAATCGAACATTGTCCCAACCGTCTATTGAAACCAAGAATCCAATTCCCCTGATGATCCCTGATAATACCCCCTGCAGCAGCATCACTAGAGTCGACCTTAACAGCTCCGTCTGAGTATAAACAGATCCAATTTTCAATTTTGCTTGGATTTGTGTGTGGCTTCGACTTTCTAGTATGATCTTACTTGTGCATGGATTTGCACTGTAAAGCCCAATTGTACGAGTATTTATTTATATCATCTACACTCCACGACAATCTTTAAAAAATGAAGATATTTCTATTTTTCTAGATTCTCCAAGCTACTAACCAAAGAAGCACGGCCAGTCAATCTCCCTCATAAAAATACTTCGACGATTTCTCAAATTAGATTCAACCCAATTCTGTAAATCTCCTAAAAAGAACTATTGTTGTTTGTCCATAGAAATAACCTGCACAAAACAATCCCTAATAGCACGTAAAACATCCTCTATGCAAAGCCCACAAATCTTTGTTTTCTGCAATAATATTTTGATTTTTACAGTTTATTAAAGTAAATTAATGATGTTTAAATATTATATAATCACATTTATTAAATTTATTCTAAATTCATTTTTAATCTTTTTAATTAATTAATTATTACAAATGACATTTTTTATACGGACAAATGAAAGAATGTTTCTTTATAATAAAACATCAAATTGCTGTAGTATATATATATGATATCCAACTTATAAATCATAATATACATGATATTCCTTAGAATAAACAATTCCTTACATAGTAAGAGTCATGAAAACCAAGATCAAGCTTCATTTTCAGATGATGTTTGAGTCACTTCCAATTTTTAAAAAAACCATGATTGTTAAATTATCTTTAATTGACCCAATTCTGCCGGAGCCAAGTTCCAAGAAAGAAAAAAAACAGAAACATCTTATATCTGAAAATTAATCTTTTGTTTCAATATGTCCTGATTTAAGCAAAGGAAGATGTATTATACTACTTCTTTTATGCAGGCCTGCTGATTCACTAAGTAATTAAAAATGTTTCGGTTGTTTCTATATGTACTGTCAGCTATGGCATAAATTAAAGAAAATTAATTAAAATAAGCAAAAATCATAGACTGGTTCAATGGCTTCAACCTATAAATGGCCATTCATCCATGCAGAGCTTCTCATGCCCAAGAAAGAAATAGAAGCTAACTCTACCATATACAAAAAATGGAAGCCCTTCAGATTATAGTAGCCATTTTCATCTTGGCTCTTGCATCATCTTTGACCTTTGCCTCTGATCCTAGCCCTCTTCAGGACTTTTGTGTAGCCATTAATGATCCCAAGGGCTCTGGTATGTCTTCTCTTCAAATACTTTCATTTTTCTTTAGATTTTTGTGTCTGTGTCTAATGTATATTCGGACATGAATGGAATATCAATCTTAAGACCCTTGACACTCATATCTATCACATCCATGTCCAACATATGCTGATATTCGGCACTTATACTCAAGTGTTAGTAACATGAAATCATCTTTTTTCTTCTTCTTCCGTTATTGACCGACATTTCTTGCTTTCATGCAGTGTTTGTCAACGGAAAATTCTGCAAAGACGCAAAGCTTGCCAAAGCAGATGACTTCTACTTTTCAGGTCTCCATATCCGCAAAAACACATCCAACATATTTGGATCAACTGTCACACCTATCAATGTTGCACAGATGCCAGGACTTCACACATTGGGGATATCTATGGTTCGAATTGACTATGCACCTAACGGTGGTCTGAATCCTCCTCACACTCACCCTCGTGCCTCAGAGATTCTAGTTGTTCTGGAAGGCACACTCCATGTCGGTTTCGTTACATCGAATCCAGATAATCGTTTGATTTCTAAAGTCCTATATCCCGGAGATGTCTTTGTTTTTCCTGTGGGTCTCATTCACTTTCAGTACAACATAGGGAACACCTATGCTGTCGCCTTTGCTGGTCTTAGCAGTGAAAACCCAGGGGTGATCACTATCGCAAATGCACTATTTGGCTCAAACCCTTCCGTTAATGCTGATATTCTTGCCAAGGCTTTTAATCTGGATACGAAAATGGTGAGGAATCTTCAATCCGAATTCTAATGGGATAACAATAGGAGAAATGTTGAATGATGTTTGAAGAAGTCATTTGTTATTTATAGTAACATTAAATTTTATTTTATTTTCTGAAATATAAAATAAAAGATGTTATTTGTGGTGCCTCTTCTTATGTAAACATTGTTACACCATTTTTTGGATGAAAAACGGGGTCGACTTGGATTTTGAAAAATGAAACGGGAGTCGCCACCAATCCTTTTTAATGGGGTGTGATTGAATCACCTCGAAAAGTGGTTGTTTTTAATAAACGGTTTGATTTTATTAAAACAACGAGTCTGGTCCACGAAATTTAGAAAAAACAGGTTCGGGAGTCGGTTACACACGAGGAAGGATTAGCACCCTCGATACGCCCAAAATTGGTACCTAGTTGATTACTTAATGTCTTAATGTCGAAAATTAAAAAATTTAAAGAAATTTAAAATACGATCCTTTGTCTTAAAAATGACTTGTATAAAATAGGTTGCTTATAAAAACTCCTACGATAAAAATTGAAAAAAGGATATTCAATTGTTCGAGTTAGATGAGGAAATCATAACCCAATACGTTAGGGTACAATTTCTCAACATTTCGAACATTGAACATTGCTTTGGTTGTTTTTAAGAAAATTCTCATCTCGAAAAAGCAACACGTCACATCCAATGCGTTAGGACACGACATATTGAATTCCCGATAATGAGCTTTTATTTATTTTTTTTAAAAAAAAAAGTAACCTCGATTATTTAGATTCAGCAAAGAAAATCGGAACTCAATACGTTAGGGCTCGATTCTCTTGAAGATCCCAAATACCGAGTGTTGCTTTTATTTTGAAATTTTTTGTTCTTAATAAATTCGAGTAAAATGGATGTAAAATAATAATACGAGCAATAGCATCAAAGATAAGATAAATAAAAAAAAATACAAATCAATAACATACTAAATAGTAATGTATACAAACAAATAAAATTAAAGCATTCCTTCAAATCCATGATGAAAATGAAATAAATAAATAAGTAAAGAGATGAATAAGGCTATAAAAATATAAAAGATATATATATGTGTATATACGTAAAAATAAAATAAGAAGAACATATGTATATATATATTTAAAATCTTGAGATATAAATTTGCAAGTGTGTATGTGTATACGGGTGTATATATAAAATATAAATAATAATATATGTAAGTATGTATATATATAGAAAATAAATAAAATAAAATAAAAGTTTATAGACGTATATATATAAATGTTTAATGAAGCTAGACATATATATAGCAAAACGTATGTATATATATAAGCTAGAAAATATTTAAAAGAGATATAGATATATATACATAATAAGATATAAAGATATTTATAATAAGGTATATATATATATATATGAAAATTAAAATGGCATATAAATATGTAAATATGTAAGTAAATCATAATATATATAGAAATAATATACACGCATAAATATAAAAAGGAAGTGAGGCCTACTTATGATTTTTTTCTATACGTAGATACATATACATATATAATAATCTTTTAGACATAAAAATAAAAGAATACACAAATGAAATAAAGACAATAATATCAACAAGAAATAATAATATTGTATAATAATACTAAAATATTTGATTTAATGGGGAGAAATAAGTAGAGTAGTCGATTTAGGATCAAATACATAAAAAAAAATTTAGGGCCGAATCAGAAAATGCAGAACAAAGGGCAGAAGGACCAAATTGAAAACAAGCGATAAAATAGAAGGATCCACTGCGCAAATAGCCCATTTTGTGAAAACGCGCGGACCCTCCGGTGAGTTTCTCTTTTTCTCCTTTATACTTTCGTTAAAGAAATAAGAAATAAAAAAATAAAAACGACAAAAAAGGAAAAAAAAAAAAGAGATTGAAATCGAATCTAAAAAATCACCTTCAAAGTTCCTTCTTTTATTTCTGATTCTAGTAAAAAAAAAAGTCCTTTACAATCAGTTTTTGCTTGGCTTTTATAGCCATTTTACAAGTTTTTTATATTTGCTTGCTTGCTGCTGTTTCTTTGTGTGTTTTTTTCTCATTGCAGGTGAGCAGTTGGGCGGTGGCAGAGAGTAGGTGGCCACTTGCACTGATGAAGCGACGGCGGCGGCGCTAGGGCAGGCTAGGGACGGCGGCAGTACTAGGGTTTCAGAAAAGCTGAAACCCATTTGACAAATTAGTTTTGGGTTTGTTGGGTATTTGGGCTTGGTTTAATTTGTTGGGTCTTGGGTTTGGGTTGTAATTGGGTTTTATGTTTGGGTAGTGGGCAAAATTGGGCTGTACAAACATGTTTAGCATATTATAAAATTGAAAATTCTTTTTAATTGAAATCCATAAAATAATTTTAGATTTCACCCAAAAATATTAGATTAAACATGAAAACATCTTTTTTATTAACCATTGAAATTCTAATTTTATTCAAAATTTGTAATATTTGTGTATATAGAAATATTTCGAGTCTATAATATTTCAATTGTCATTTGTCTAAAACTTTTTTTATGTATATAGCTAGGGATGATGTACATACAACCTATTGAAGCAATTATAAATTTATATATAAGATAATTCAAGTTAATTTTGACGGAATAATATCATACAGGAGTGGGGTATTTATGTTTATTAGTTTGGCTCCTTAATTTCATTTTGTAATTTTATTATCCAAATTTAAATCTCTGTTAAAAATGTTAAGCCAATCAATGACGCTTACCACATATCAAGAAAAGTTAAAACATACTTCAAAATGTTTTTAAAAAAATATACATGAGAAATTAAAAGAAAATCATTAAGAAAACCAAAAAATCTTAAGAGTTAAAAATTATGAAAAAAACACTAAAATTTCTTAATCTATTTTTGAAAATTATAAAAGAAATATTTTAAAAATTATAAGAATGCTAAACTTAAAAAAAATAAAAAATTCATTTTATTCTATAAACTTTTTTTTTTTATAGAAATTGTTCTAAACTACTTCATTTATTTCCTGGGGTTTAAATGCAAATAATAATTGGGATTTAAATTGTTCTTTTGCTGCAGCAGATGATATATATATATATAACAAATAATTTACCCAAGTTAGTTCGTTTGGGACCTTCCATCTGGTCAAATTCAAAGTAGCAGTTAACCAGAGCCACTTGATATATACCTTCAAAACTCAACCATTCATGATTAAGGGAAATCCTTCAATCATTTAATTTTCTTCATGTTCATTTAACCAGCCAAATTTTGCGTCAAGAAAAAATGTTTATTATTATAATTATAAATGACGTCAGAGTTTTGAAATAGAAAAACAGTTGCAGATTCGAAATTCAAGAATATCTGATGTTACCTCAACCAGTTTCTTCTCTTCTTAGAACTGGATTTCAAGCAGAAACAAGTGTATTCAATGGACATTTTCATATTAGAAACCTAATTAATAACAGTGCCTTCAACATTAACTGGACACCATCCTAACCCACAAATGGTCTTCCAAATATCTCTATTCTTTCGTTTCGTTTTACTTTCTTGCCACCTAAAACCCATCCTTTTCACAAATCTCACACTCATTTACCAGCAATTCATCGAAAATAATGACCTGCCTGTTGGTTTCCATCTATAAATAGCTTTATCTGCCATGCAAAGTTTCTCAATCTTCTCCCAAGCAATAGCAAACAACCAGCTAAGTCAACATATATCATAATGAAAGGGATTCGCTCCATTCTTATTGCTTTTGGCCTCTTTGCTTTTGCCTGCTCATCGGCCTCAGCATATGACCCCAGTCCTCTCCAGGACTTTTGTGTAGCTATCAAGGACATCAACAATGGCGGTACGCATTCAAGACTTTGTGTTAATGTTCATCCTCGTGATGTTAATAAAGCCTTAAGCTGAAACAACATTACGTTTCAATGTTCTAATATAACTTTTTAACATTTCTTAATTGCAGTTTTTGTAAATGGAAAATTTTGGAAAGACCCAAAGCTTGCAGTTGCAGAAGATTTCTTCTTTTCAGGCCTAAACAGGCCGGGGAACACATCAAATCCAGTCGGATCAAATGTCAGTATGATCAATGTAGATCAAATACCAGGACTTAACACTCTCGGTATATCTCTGATTCGAATCGACTATGCACCTTATGGTGTCAACCCTCCCCCAGTCCCCACACTCACCCTCGGGGATCCAAGATCTTGCTTGTTGTCGAAGGTACACTTTATGTCAGCTTCGTTACAGCGAACCCAGACAACCGTCTCTTCACTAAAATCCTAAACCCCGGAGATGTTTTTGTTTTCCCCTTTGGTTTGATTCATTTCCAGTTCAACATAGGAAAAACTGCGGCGGTTACCTTTGCTGGTCTCAACAGCCAAAATGCTGGGGTTATCACTATAGCTAACGCAGTGTTTGGCTCAAACTCACCGATCAACCCAGATGTTTTGGCCAAGGCGTGAATTTATACAAATTTATACAATTAGAAAGATAAGTAAAAATAATTGTAAAAAAAATAAAATCTCGCGAATTTTTTTCTTCTTTTCCACTATCAAATTACATGAGTAGATAAAAATTACCGAAGACTATACAAAATCGACGTAACAAGCGGGTTTTGGCACATAAAACTTCAGTACACAAAGTATAGATGCCCATACTTAACATTCAAACTTATACACACACCCACTACATTTCTACAAAAAAACTTGCCAAAACCGAATACGGATTAACTTTCCTTCAGCCGATTCGCCTACTAGCGACATTTGGTTGAATTAAAAGTACAGCTTGAGTGGCGTTGAAACAAGACAGACCAGATCTTTTTTTCCCCTAAATCTTACTACATCAATAAACTTTGAGCTTTGTCTTGGATGAGTTTCCACAAGGCATCCACATGGTGTTGTTGAGTCAGAGTTGTTCCAATGGCACATCGAATTACATAAATCCCACTCAACACTGCATGGCTCATGAACGCTCTTCCACTTGAATTTATGGCCTCCACCAATTTACAGTTCAAATCCTCCTCCTCCACCTTGGGCTTCAACCCGAAGCAAACCAATGCGAACTTTCTGGGCACTACGATCTCAAACCTCTCATCTTCTCCCACAAGTGCTTCGAATCGTTTAGCCATGGCGATATCGCTTCGAATGTGGTACATCAGGTTAGCCAGACCATGTCGGCGAATCACAACCCAAAGCTTCAAAGCCCTGAAACGTCTAGTCAATGCTATCTGCCAATCTTTGTAGTCCACCACTGCTTTGGATTTACTTGCGTTGTTTCTTAGAATTTCAGGGTCATTTGACAATGAATCCACCAACAACTTCGGTTCCTTGATCCACAGACAACAGCAATCCATGTTTGTGAGGAACCATTTATGTGGATTCATGCTGATGGAGTTAGCAAGCTCCACTCCATCAAGATAATGGCGGAGCTCGGGGCAAATGCAACCACTTCCTGCATATGCTGCATCAATGTGAAGCCAACGCTTGAATTCCATGGCAACTTTGCCCAACTCTGCAATAGGACCGACAGCTCCAGAGGGTGTTGTCCCTATGGTTGCACATAAAAATAATGGCACCAAACCAGATTTGATATCGTCTTCAATGGCGAAGCGAAGGTTTTCAGGTGACAACGGAAACCCTGTCGAAAAAGATGTTTCAATTAACCGAAAATTTGATGGGGGAATGCCTGCGAGTTTCGCTGTCTTTTGGAAAGTGAAATGCGTTTGATCCGACGCATAAACCACCCGTTTGGTTATGTTTTCCCACCCTCCAAGCTCTTTCAAGGCTTTGTCCCTTGTAGCAGCCTCACATGTACTGCCATGCAAGACTCCACCACCGGTTCCGGAGAACAAGAAGTAAGATAGCTTAAGCATTTTGCCCATCCAATCCAAGACAATGGATTCGAGCTCAGTCGCCGCCGGTGACGAAATCCAGTTGAAACCAACGACATTAAAACCCGAACAAAGCATTTCCCCAAGAAAGCCAGCAGTGCTAGCATTTGCATGGAAATAGGCGAAGAAGTTGGGACTTTGCCAATGAGTCAGGCCCGGGATGATGCAATTGCTGACATCTTCGAGTATGTCTTGGAGTGGTTCATGGCAATAAGGGGCCGACTCAGGCAACATGGCCGGGCTCAACGGTGCTTTGAACTGGGTATTTCTCAACGTTTTCGTAGTAATCAGCAATGAAATCAATCACTTTGGACTCGTTTGAGAAGGTCACTGGATCAAGGGGAAGGAATGTTTTTCTTGACTCACTTCCCATTTTATCAAGATGTAAATGCTTCTTTGTTTCAATGGGTATATTGGTATAATGAACACAAAAAAGATGGTATATTTGTATATTGAGGGAAGCAGGCCTAGAGGGGTATATATTTAGCAAAAAGGAGAGGAATTAAGCTTTAGAAAGCGACAATAACAGTTAGGTTTGATTACAAAAATGTCAAATTTGATATATATAACGTGGAAAACTAAATAAAATAAAATTTAAATTAAATAAATTAAAATATCTTACACAAGCAAAAACTTTATATTTTCTGTTTAAGTAGATGATCATTTTCTCCAAATAACTTTTCATTTAAAATAATATTTTAAATTAATGTCGATTATTAATGTGAACTTGATAATTTAAAAAAAAATTCGTGTTGAATTTTCATTAGCCGGTTTAGTAATTCACTAATGGTATTAACACAACTACCATAATAAAATACATATTAATAGTACAGATACAACATTAAATATTTTACAAATTGTGGCAGGTCAGTTACTGGAAAATGATGCATCCCCTTCAATACGGAATGTGCTTCTCATCCAGATACAACATTAAATATTTTACTAATCGGTACAACACGTTTAAAAATGAAAAACACGTTTTCGTAGAAGCGTTTTCAACCCTGGAAAATTTAAAATGTGCTTCTCAATGTCTGAAAATATCTCGGGATTCCCAGAATATCTGAAAAAAGGATTGAGATTCCTGGTGCTCGGTAAAACTTTTCAAGAGAGTTAAAAATGGTAGAGTGAAAACACTCTTTCGAGGTTGCGCTTTTAGTGAAGTGACAAAAATATGCACTGAAAGCATACCTAACTCAACGCTTTTTCCCCTCTCTCTTTAGAATCGGTCTATTCTAATAAATACGGTGAAAATCAGCCTAAATCCACTAATACTTTTTTAAAAATAACATATGCTATTTATTTAGCCTGTTTCTTTGCTCGGGATCTGCCCAACTTAGGGCTGAGAAGAACACTTTTTTTTTTAATTCGTTTTTTGGGTTTGGCCTAATTTGTTTTGTTTGTAGGATTTTTTTTCCGGTTTGGATCGGAAATTTGGACCAAAATCATAAATAAAAAAATCAGTTTTACTTGTTTCTTTTATAGATTAATTCTCGATATAATTGATCCAATCAAATAGTTTGATATGATACAATTGAATTTGAAAAGGTTTTCAATAAATTAGAAAAAAATCGAAATTGATTACTTTTACTTAAAATATTTAAGGCATAATGTCATATTTAATATATGTATTCTTATAAAATGTTTAATGTACGTAATATATGTATTTTGAAAATGTCTAATGTAATACCGAATTATCAATATATGTTTTATTATGTGCTTGTACTTTTATAAAATGCCCAATATGATACTCGTACTATGAAAATTGCCAATGTTACATGAACTATCAATGTGTGTTTTATTATGGTACTTGGTATTAACACCGTTAGTGAATTGCTAAACCAGCCAATGAAAATTCGACATGTAGATCTTTTTTTTTCAAATCTAACATTACATGAAAAACTAAATAAAATAAAATTTAATTTAATTTAAAAACTAAATAAAATTTAATTTAATTTAATTTAAGAAACTAAACTTATAGTTAATAAAAAGAAATAAATATTAAACTTACATAAGCAAAAACGCCATCTTCTCCAAAGAGTTTTTTTATCTTAAATTAATTTTAAGCAATATTTTTTATGTACGGGTACTTTCATGTAAGTTAGTATTTAACTATATTTTATTAACCATATCTTTGGTTATTTGTCTTTAATTTAAATTTTTTATTTTACTTAGTGTGTCAAATTTTTATTGGTTGGTTTAGTAAATTCACTAATGATATTAACACTAACTACCATACCATATCAAATATTTTATAAAAATATAGGTACAAAATCTAACATTATCTTAATACTTGATTAATTAAGCCAAAGATGTAAACTTGTTGTATAGGCATGTACACTTCAAAAAAATCGTAAATAATTAAATACTTTTGAGTCAATTGCGTAAAAAACCCATTGCATACGGCTTACATTGTAAATAAGCAAATCCAAAAAGGCGGATATTAGTTAGCTTTTGAAGGGGTTTAGGGGTCTGGATTTTTTGCGCAACTGATTCAAAGGCAAAAATTAGGATATAAGAGGGGTTCGGCTTTTTTACACAACTGACTCAAAAAAATTAATTTTTTATGAAAATGATTCAAGTCAAAATTTATATACGTAAATGGTTCATTCTTCACAATGACTGTCGGTACCACCTAACACACTAGTAACACCGCCCTCTCATCATTAGCCAATCATCACCCTTTTCAAAAAAAAAAATATTTTTGGGTGTCACTACTATATCAAGCGGCACCACTATGTATTATTTAAAATACCTGCTAAAAAATATTTTTTTTCTTTTTTTCCTTCTTGAATACTCGTATTTTTAATAGGTATTTTGAAAAATAAATGTTGGTTTCACCTAACACTATGGCGACACTTAAAAAAATTAACTTTTTAAAAAGTCAATAATTAACTAATGAAGAGGAAACTTGCCACGGGTGTATCAGGCGACAGCGACTATCACTGCAAAAAAAGAGTTATTTACATTCATAAATTTTGCATTTAATTATTTTTATAAATAATTAAATTCTTCTGGTTCAGTTGCGTTAAAAAAAAGAAGAAGGAACAACCATTGCATACTGCTCACATTGTAAATAAGCAAAATCCAAAAAGGCGGATATCGATTAGCTTTTTAGTTTTTGAGAAAAATGTAAGTTTTCTAATATTTGCTATAATAGGGGCATATCCAAAAAGGCCGAAAGCGGTTGACCTTTTAGTTTTAATATTCAATTTCAATATTTTTATCCAATTATGAAAAATATTTGAATTCTAAATTCTTAAAATTTTAATCTATTTATCTGTGTCATTGGTGATTTGGTTTTTAAGTTGTTTTTTATTTTGGTTATAAAAAATACTTATAATTTTATCACTTAATTTTAGAATGTTTTTCACTTAAGCATTAAATTATTAACGGTATCTAACTGTCACTAAGTCATGTTCATATTATATTTACACTTTTATTTTGGTCACCAAAATATTTTTTAAAATCTTGATTCGGGTAAAAAATAATTAAAGATTAACGTAAAAAAAAGAAGGTAGAAACTAAAATAATCATTAAAAATTATTGTGTTGTACTTATTTACCCCATTGTCGAACATTTTAAACTTCTTTTCTTTTCTTTTCTTTAATATTGAAATTTTAAATTTCAAAATGTAACACCCCTCGTTCGACTCAATCATCGAATCTATGTTACAGGATGTCACATTGTTGTCAGAACAATTACCATTAAGTTCACAGTAAAACAATCAGTTCAAATCATCATATATGCAGCAATAGTAGCAGCAACAACAACAACATTATAAACATTAGATATATGATGTATAACCCTTCATATATGAGCGTAAGAATGCTCTAAGGTTAACCCGAGATTGAGCGAGGACCAATTTATAGAATTTTCAAATTTCAGTTTAACGTTGCAATGTGAAGGGGTTCTTCGTTGCGACGTAATTTATATTTGATTCGGTGCCCTAAGTGTAATATTTTCATCTATGTACATTTGTAATTTTTTTGAACATATTGGTTTAAAAAATTATTCATGAATTACATTAATACTTTATATATTGTCCTCACGTAGTTTTTGCATGCATAGCAAAAGAGAAGTAAATTTTGTTAATTGGTTGTCTAATGCTTAAATTGATAATAAGCGGTATTACGTGGTCGGATCGTAATACGGAAAGACAAATTGTATTAGTAGACAAACCTAAATATTACCTTAGTCTAATTGAAAATGAACCGATTGGAAGACTAATATGTCATCTATCAAGTCCAATTAGAAAGATATTTTGTTTTAAGCATTGAAGCGGATGACTCCAAAAAAATAAACACATTTGTAATTTATTAATCTGGATAGAAAAATGGTGAAGAATCTAATTTATTAATCGATGTACTTTTGTGTTTAAATTTAGTTTTACTCATAATTTAATCTAATTTTTACATTTTAATATTGCACATATTTCATGTGTTATTATTGTTGACACCATTTTTGATGAAAACGGATCGACTTGAATTTTGAAAAATGAAATGGGAGTCGCCACCAATCCTTTTTTTATGAGGTGTGATTGGATCACCTCGAAAAGTGGTTATTTTTAATAAACGATTTGATTTTATTAAAATAACAAGTTTGGTCTCGAAATTCGAAGAACGGGTTCGGAGTCGGTTACGCATTTAGGAAGGATTAGCACCTCGTAACGCCCAAAATTGGTACCTAGTTGATTAGTTAATGTCTTAATGTCGAAAATTGAGAACTTTGAAGGCTTTTAAAAATACGATCATTGTATTAAAAGGTTGAAAATTTTCAGGAAAAGGGGCATATTTCACGTTATTCGAGAAAGAAAATCATATCCAATAAGTTAGGACACAATGTCTCAAATTCGATATGTGAATGAAAATGCTTATTTAAAAGATATTTTAGCCATCTCGGATTTAAAATGAAATCACGACCAAGAAGTTAGGACGCGATTTTTTAAATCCGAGATCATTTAAAATTTGAGTTTTAAAGATTCGTATATTAGATTTATCGTGAAAATCGAAACCCAAGAAGTTAGGTACGATCCTCTCGAATCTAAACACGAAATTTTGTTCATTTTAAAATCATATTAAATAAAATTAATTTAGCATGAAATGGTAGGAGTAAACACAATATTAACTTGTATAACAAAATGATGATGATGATACAAGCACAAATAATATAAGCAATAATCAAAAGAAATAAAATACATAAATAAAATAATCAAGTATATGAAATAATAAATAAAAGAAAACTAAAATAATAACGAACATAAGAATAAATAAACAAATAAATATCAAATAGGAAGACAAAAACAATACGAAAAGATAAAATACATATGTATGTCCATACAAATTAAAAAGTACAAAAATACAAGCACGTACATATATGTATAAATAAATTATAAAATATACACATGCAAATATATATACTTTAAACTTATAAAATATAAGAGTATGTAAACATATATATATATATATAAAGTTAAGATAATTTAAAAAACTAATTAATATATTAGCAATAGTAATGAATAAACAAAAGAAAAATAAGACTGAGAATAATAAATAGTAATAATATATTAAAATGATCAATTTAATAATAAAACTAAAATATTAAGCGAGTATTAAATTGAAACTAAACAAAAACCTTAATGCGAAATAGAAATTGGAACAGAGAAAAGGATCAAATTGTGACACGCGATAGGAAGGGGACCGAAGCAGAAAATATCCTCCTCCAAAACGCATCACTTTGATTGGGACTAAATGAAACAAAAGTAAAGTTATGCGGCTAAATTAAAAACGAAAGGGACCAGATTGCACTAAGGCAAAAATTGGAAGGACCAAAAGAGTAAATAACCCAAATTTCAAAACACGCGGATCCCCGATCGGGTCGGGTCGACGCTGGGGTAAAGGGCACTAAGGCCAAAACGGCGTCGTTTTGGCTACTGGGGTTAAACCCCAAAACGGCGCCGTTTCAACCCTTTATAAAACCATTTTTTTTTAAATTTCATTTTTTTTCTTCCCTAAAAAAACTCAGAAATTTTTTCTCAAGTCTCTCTCTCCCTTTTGAAAATTCGGCCAGGAGTCCGTTCATCACGCCCGCTCCATTGTCGGCGACAAGCGCCATCACAAGACGGTGGTAAAAAACTAAAAAAACACTTTTTCACTCTTTTTTTCGAGCAAAGCCCCGATTTGGGGTTAAGATAGCTCAAAAGGCTCTCAAAAGTCAAAAAAGAGAAGAAGAAAAAAAGAAAAAAAGAAAACCCTTCGGTTTCTCCTCGCCGCCGGTGGGGTCCTTTCGGCAAGCCAGTTGGCCTGACCACCCTCAAGACGGAGGAGTCCCCCATTACCCGAAAGGTAACAAATTTCTTTTTCTTATTATTTCCTTTATTTTGAAATAAAAAATAAACAAATAAATAAAGCACCTTTGTTTCTTTGAATCTGTTTTTTTCTTTTTTTTATTTCTTGAAATTGTGAAAAAAAAAGGGTGGGGGGGAAACCCCCGTTACAGAGATGATACTTGGCTTTATAGCCAATGCTATTTTCATTTTCATTTTCATTTTTCTCTGCTTACATCGTTTTTGCGTGTTTTCTTCTCATTGCAGTGGAGCAGTGCACTGCACAATGCAGAGATGGGACGTCTGGCGATGGGACAAAGGCAAGTGGCAAGAGTCCTAGCATGCGGCGCCTAGGGTTAGGTTTTTTATTTTGCTGAAATTGTTTTAAGTTTGGGCCGTTTGGGCTTGTAATATCATTTGGGTATTGGGCTAGTGTTTAGGTGGGTAATGGGTTAAGTTTATTGGGTAATGGGTTAAGTTTATTGGGTAATGGGCGGGCAAATATTGGGCTTGTACAATTATTAATTAGTTCCAAAGTAACATTTCATTATTTATTCTATGTTATTTCTAAACATAAATCTATGTTCTAAATATGTGATTTTCATACACATACATGTGCGATAAAATTTCTAGTGTTATTTATATAAAAGGTTTAAATATGTCAAAAGTCCATGTGCCCTTTCTATTTTAAAATTTAATCCCTATACTTGAATTTTAAAACATTGAGTCCCTATATTTTTTATTTAAAATCTTGATCCCTCCTTTTAATTTTGTTGTTAAAGTTAATAATGTTAAAGGTAAAATAACATTTTCTGCCCTAAACATTGACAGCTTTTTGCCAATTTGGTCATTACCCTTTAAAACACATTTTTTAATTTTTTTCATATTTTCATTAAAAATAAAAATTTAAAAATGAAAAATTATGAAAAATAAAATCTTTAAAATAAAAAAATTGAAATGATTTTAAAATATAAACATAAATTTCAATTTTCAATGTTATCTAAATTGGACCAGATTGGTCAATCAGGCCAGGAACCGGTTGGGGTATCGGTTTAAAAATAAAAAAAACAAAAGATTTTCCACCATGAAATTTTTTTATTGTTCTTTATAAATTCCAACTTAGCAAATTTGACGGAAGAATAGACAGAGTTAGTGACTGAACCAACATTTTTAAATATAAAAAATACAAGAACTTAATGTCTCAAAATTAAAATATCATGACTAAATTTTATGGTTTATTTGTTGGAAAATTAAACTGCGGTGCATTTAGCTTACTTTTTGTAAAAAAAAAAGTGACTATTTTGGTAGTTTATCCTATTTTAACCTTTATACTATAAAACATTTGTTATTAATATAATTATTATTAAAATATTAATATTGAATATTTACAATTATATGTGAATAATATTATTTAAAATTTATTATTAATATAAAATTATTAAATAATTTGTTAAAATAATAAATTATATTAATTATATCAATAATTTATTATATGATTAAAATAAATGTTTAATAATATTAAAATTATAATATTTTAATAATTTTAAAATAAAAATAAAATTTATTATCAATATAATAGAGGAACTTTTTTCGGAAAATAACTTACGCTTTTCGAGAGAGTAAGTCATTTTACGGAAAAATAACTTATTTTTGTTGATATATAAGTTATTTTTATTGACCAAGTTGTTTTATGTTAAGCAAATAAGAAAATACAGAAAATATTTTTCAAACTTATTTTCCGTGAAACAAACGAATCCTAAGCTTTTAAGAAGAAATATTAGTCGAAGAGTGATTTAAATTATGTATAGAAGTAATGTTATAATTGAACTTAAATCACGTCCATGTTACTCTTTAGATAAGATCTAGAAACATAAAAAATTTCCTAACTGCAATATAAAACTTGTATTTATATCTTATTTTTACACCGTTAATAAATCCATTCTCAAATTTCAATTCCATTTTCCTTTTCTTGGAGTAAAATGGGCCATCAAATGGGGCTTGTACGCCCATTATTCTCAACCAAGAAAATTAGGATCTACTTCATTTTCAGATACTGTTTGAGTCACTTTCAATCCAGAAAATGCCAGCATGACCCAATCCTGCCGGAGCCAAATTTAAAGAAAGAAAAAGATAAACATCTAATATCTGAAAAAAGAAAATAGAACTCTTTTGTTTCAATATGTCCTAATTTGAGAAAAAGAAGATGAATTCATGCAGGCCTGCTGAAGAATGATACAAACAGTAACTAAAAAATGATTCTTTTGTTTCAATATGCATGTACTGTTGGATGTGGTACAAATTAAAGAAATGAAATAAAATAAGCCAAAATCATAGACTAATTCAATGACTTCAACCTATCAATGGCCATTCATTCATGCAGAGCCTCTCAAATAAATAGAATTAAGAATCTAATTTATAACTCTACCACGTACAAAAAATGGAAGCCCTTCAGATTTTCGTAGCCATTTTCATCTTGGCTCTTGCATCGCCTTTGACCTTTGCCTCTGATCCTAGCCCTCTTCAGGACTTTTGTGTAGCCATTAATGATCCCAAGGGCTCTGGTATGTCTTCTCTTCAAATACTTTCATTTTTCTTGAGCTACTTGTGTCTGTGTCTAATGTATATCCGGACATGAACAGCATATGAATCTCCTTTTACACTCGTATCTATCACATCCATATATTCGACACTTAAATTCAAGTTTTAGTAACATAAACTCATCTTTTCTTCTTCTTCTGGTATTGACTAACATTTCTTGCTTTCATGCAGTGTTTGTCAACGGAAAATTCTGCAAAGACGCAAAGCTTGCCAAAGCAGATGACTTCTACTTTTCAGGTCTCCATATCCGCAAAAACACATCCAACACATTTGGATCTACTGTCACACCTCTTAATGTTGCACAGATGCCAGGACTTCACACATTGGGGATATCTATGGTTCGAATTGACTATGCACCTAACGGTGGCCTGAACCCTCCTCACACTCACCCTCGTGCCTCAGAGATTCTAGTTGTTCTGGAAGGCACACGCCATGTCGGTTTCATTACATCGAATCCAGATAATCGTTTGATTTCTAAAGTCCTATATCCAGGAGATGTCTTTGTTTTTCCTGTGGGTCTCATTCACTTTCAGTACAACATAGGGAACACCTATGCTGTCGCCTTTGCTGGTCTTAGCAGTGAAAACCCAGGGTGATCACTATTGCAAATACAGTATTTGGCTCAAACCCTTCCATTAATGCTGATATTCTTGCCAAGACTTTTAATCTGGATAGGAAAATGGTGAAGAATCTTCAATCCAAATTCTGATGGGATAACATTCGAAGGAATGTTCGAATGATGTTTGAATTTGTCATTTGTTATTTATAGTAAAATTAAATTTTATTTTATTTCTGAAATATAGAATAAAAGAGGTTGTTTATGGGCCTCATCTTATGTTTGTTTGAATTTTAGCATATTATAAAATTGAAAAGTGGTCTTTATTTGAATCCATAAGAAATATTTAAGTAACAAATTACGAATTGAGTTTTAACTCGATTGGTATGGGTATTGTTATCAATGTAAGAAGTTCTAGATTCGAGTGTGTTGAAACGAATTATTCTCCTATTCATGGGTTGGGAGGGGCTATGAGTAATTTTAGGCATTATCTCAAAAAGAGCAAATATAATTAGGACTTATAATGAAATTATTAAAAAAAATAACAAATTAGATCTTCAACTTTACTGGTTATTTTATTTTAGTTTTTCTTTTGCTACTTTATTTTTTATACTTGAAGTATTATTTTCATCTCAAGAAAAATAAGGATGTGGATGCCAATAGTTTTTGAGGTAAAATAAAACAAAAGTAATAGTTAAGTAAAAAAATTAAATACTAAAATGAGAAATTTTTATACTTTAAATTTCAACCTGTGATATAAAGTCATATCTAAATTTGAGCCAAAAATATTAAACAAAACATGAAAACATGTTTTTATTTCAATTCAAGTTTAAATGTTATTCGCTTACGGCATGTTTGGTTCATTGGAATAGAATAGGACTGTAATGGAATAGTCATTCTGTGAGAATAGAATAAGGTTGTAATGGAATTGAATAGACATAATAGTAGTTTTGTTAGATGGAATGGAATGAGTATTGTAGTAGTATTCATGTGTTTGGTTGAGAGGAATAGATATGTAATAGCAAAAAAGATACTCGAATGATGAATATGCCCTTTAATAAATTAAATTAAATTTTTATTTTTGTAAAAATATTAAAAAACCAAAAACGTTAAATGCTAAAATGACAAATAATTAAATTTATTGATCATTTTTTAATTTTTTAAAATTAAATGCCCAAAATGTAAACTTACTAATAGTTTA
This sequence comes from Gossypium raimondii, assembly GCF_025698545.1. Lineage (NCBI taxonomy): Eukaryota > Viridiplantae > Streptophyta > Magnoliopsida > Malvales > Malvaceae > Gossypium > Gossypium raimondii. The sequence continues at coordinate 50,205,615 of NC_068577.1, read as the reverse complement.
CCCATAAAAATCCAACAAAAACCCAAGCCCACTTGCCCACCAAAATTCCAAAACCCACCAACCATCATCACTTTCTTCCCCATTTTTAGTTCACGATAAATCTTTTCCTTTCGACCAAATTTTCCACCAACAATTGTTCTTAAAATTGCTTCATTTCAACATTTTTATTTTATCTAAAATGATAAAATCTTTATCCTTCAAATTTTTTTTTGACATGAAATCTGAGATTTTTATTAATATTAACTCAAGCTCAGTAATCTCACACACCCTAAAAAATAAAACTAAAAAGAAACATAAATAGACCAGATGGAAATCAGCCCAATCCTAAAAACAAAAAATAAAGTTCCTAAAAAAAGCCTACTGGGAACTGGCCCAATCCTAAAAAACTGAAATTAAAACTTTCCTAAACCCTAACTTGACCTTTTAACTCTGAAAACTTCTTCCCAACCTTAGCAAAGACCAGTCGCTCCTCCTCCTTCATGCATTTCTTATTCTCGTTGACATTTCTTGAACTGCGTCTTTCCAACTCTCCTACCTGCATTTCTAATCGATCTTAACCCTTTTTCTTTCTTAAGGTCATTAAACACGCTTCTTTATTATATTTGTTCCGTATTTCCTGCATCAGTTTCTGTCTCTTTTAGCATTGATCTAGGCAGTCGACCTTTCAGGTATGTGTTCTCGTTTATTTTTAAAGCTTTTTGTGCTACTGCATGTGCGATTTTGTTCCTATTTTTGCAAATCTGTCTAAACCAGCATCTGTTATAATTTTTGCATAATACTTTTATATCGGAGATATATTGACTTAAGACTGATTTGTCTTTATAGTTGCTTTTCACTTTCTTGATTATGTTGAGAGCGTCTCCTTCTATTACCACCCGTCTGAACCTTGGGTTAAGGCCCGCTTTCGCTGCTTGTAAGCACGCTAATGCCTCTACTGCAAATGGTGTGGGGACTCTGTTATTTACCATTACTCTGCAATTTAAGATCTTCCCACTCGAATCCCGGCATACTATTCCTATCCCCGATCTAGAATTTTGTTTGTCAAAAGCCCCGTCAAAATTTATGTTTATTTCTATTGGGTCTGGTGGTTTCCACCGTTCGTCTTCCACTCTCTATCAAATTTCAGAGTTGAATTTATTTACTTATTAGTAAAAAGGGGTAAACAACTGAACTAAAACTACAAAAGTTTACTCTTCGACGATCTCTAATTTTAGTTGACTTCTCACTGTGAATTTCCTCAAATAAGCATCACAGTTTTTGCTTTAGGTGTTATTTAAACTTTTAACTTGGTAAAAACATTTGAATGGCTTGGAGATTTTTGTGCATTTTAAAATCTCTTTTAAGAAATACTCATTGGGTGGGGCTGGACCAAGCCTAATGTATTCATATACTGTTGAGGCTTTGGAGTAATTTAGTATAAAACTGCATCTACTGGTAAATGCTTTAGCTGCTCTTCCTTCTTTATATATTTTTAAATTTTTCTCCATGTTGCAGTAAAAATTATTGAAAGTAATTTTCTTAGAACGAAATCGACTTTCCAGCACTCTGTAATTAGCTCTGTAGTTGGTAAACAATGTTAAATTATGTTACACTATTTCTTCATTCTCCGATTGTTCCTAAAGTATCCGTCTGACAGCTATATCTGGATTCCCGACACATATTCAAACATTGATATAGAACACATGGAGAACAAAAAGTTCCTTTCACACCGAGTTCCTACATGTCTGTTCTGCTTTGTTCAATGAGTTTGTTATTTCTCTGCTGTTTGTTTCTTACACACGAGATTTGGATATTGTATATACATTGTAAAATTGGGCTGCCCGATTTAACAGAATGTTAAATACATGACTTACTAAAATATATTACATTACTTAAATATATTACTTACTAAAATTTATAATTTACATTACTTAAATATATTACATTACTTAAAATTTATATATATATTTAAAATTTTATATACGGTATGGATATATAACCTATATTTCAAGTTTATTGTCAATAAATTTTATAATTTTAAAATAACTGTAAATGTTATTTTTTAAATATTAAAACCTATTTTTTTAATATATCACCCTATATATGGTATGGATATATGACCTACATTTCAAATTTATTAGTAATAAATTTTATAATTTTAAAATAATTATAAATAAGATACATAAAAGTGATATACTTGCATAACTTATATATAAACTTGTATATAAACTTGCATAACTTACAATTTACATAACTTAAATAACTTACATGGTACATAACTTTGATAACTAACATTATACACAACTTTGATGCTATTTGTTTTGTGTTATTTGGTTTTTTTTTCTTCTTTAATTGTTCTGTTTCTATGGGTTACCTACGATGCCTTGATGTTGAAAGCATGAAAACATGCTCAATTTGAATGAACATGAGAGTGGGATAAGAAATGTACATATTCAGTTCATCGTTCAATTTTGTATATCAAACAAGTTGCTAATGTGAAATTATTTTAAGAAATGCCATTTTCTGATGCTCAATATACCATTTTTATGCATTTCTCTTTGGTGTTAGCGAAATGTAGCTCAAATTCTTTTTGCCCTAGAGGGCTAGGTCTAAAGAAGCAACAACTGCAACACGTAGGACTCATAGAAGTGAGCTTAATATGTTTATATGTTAATGTATGATAAGAGTGAGTTTCTTTACCATTGATTTTAGTCATCTTGTCTTGTTTCCTTTTCGATGTGGTACATGTGATTGGTATTTTTTGTTTATTCCTTGTTACAGTACGGAAGTTCTTTGAAATTGCAGCATATTATTCCTCTGTTGCTTCTGTCAATTAACGAGTATCGAGGTGGAAATGAAGGTTACTGGACTGTAACTTCTACTGCAAATGCTCTGGTCTGCACAGCTGCTCCACAAATATAGAAATAAATCACAAAACATTCTCTGTTCCTTTAGGACCCTAACCTTAGCAAATTCTCCCCAAGGTACTTCTGTTTCCATCCCTTCTGTTTCGAAAGATGACTATTTTGCAGCTATCCACCACATTTCCAACATCATTCGTCGTGAAGTTCATCCAGAGCGCACTCTCAACCGCATGAACCTTTCTGTGAACTCTGAACTTGTATTCCGCATACTTGCTTCCTGCTCAAACTCCCTACAGAATCTCTTCGCTTCTTCTCATGGGCCCGTTCCCACTACACCCCCACCTCCGTCGAATTTGAGGAGCTAGTCAAGATCCTCATTCTCCATAGGAAGTATGAATCCATGTGGAAAACCATTCAACAAATGCAAAAGCAGCAGCTTAGCCTTTCTTGTGATATCCTGTCTTTTATCATTGAAGAGTACGGGAAGAACGGCCTCATAGACCAGGCTGTGGAAGTTTTCAACAAAAGCACTAATTTAGGTTGCAAACAGACCGTTAGCGTTTACAATTCATTGCTCTTTGCACTTTGTGAGGTGAAGATGTTCCATGGAGCATATGCATTAATCCGGAGGATGATTAGGAAAGGTGAGTTACCAGACAAGAGGACATACACAGTTCTGGTGAATGGATGGTGTTCCTCCGGGAAGATGAAGGAAGCGCAAGACTTCTTGGAGGACATGAGCAAGAAGGGGTTTAATCCTCCGGTTCGAGGTCGAGATTTGTTGATAGAAGGTTTGTTGAATGCAGGTTATCTTGAATCAGCCAAGAAAATGGTAAGAAGAATGACCAAGGAAGGGTTTGTGCCTGACATTGCTACATTTAATTCTTTGGCGGAAACAATCTGTAAAACTGAGGAGATTGATTTCTGCATCGATATGTATCATAGTGTTTGTAAATTGGGGCTTTGTCCGGATATTAATACTTACAAAATATTGATACCTGCAGCTTCAAAAGTTGGTAGGATCGACGAGGCTTTTAGACTTTTAAATAATTCAATTGAACAAGGTTATAAGCCATTCCCTAGTTTGTATGCACCTATAATCAAAGGCTTGTGTAGGAAAGGGCAGTTTGATGATGCATTTAGCTTTTTCGGTGAGATGAAGATCAAGGGTCATGCTCCAAACAGACCGGTCTATACAATGTTGATAACAATGTGTGGACGTGGAGGCAGATTTGTAGAGGCAGCAAATTATTTGGTGGAGATGACTGAGCTGGGATTAGCACCAATTTCAAGGTGCTTTGATATGGTTACGGATGGTTTAAAGAATTGTGGGAAGCATGATCTGGCTAAGAGGATAGAGCAGTTGGAGGTTTCCCTTCGACATGTTTGATGCTGCAATTCAGAATTGAAGATTATAGCAAATCCCATTGTCACAATACTTGACAGCTCAATGTAGTTATTAACTTCTGAAAGGTCAGTTCCTGTTTCGGGATTTGTTTACTTCTAATTTAGTTTTGATTCATTTTATTTCTGACCTTGTTCGATACTAGTTATACATTTTAAGTTCTACCCCACAAAAGTCTCATTGAGAATTACTTGGTTACTTCTGTCTCTCGTATTTCTGCATTTAAGCTTCAACCATTTTTTACTTAATGAGGCTTGATGCAGGCCTTTCAAGAACAATTGTGTCAACTCGTTCTTGCCTAGCAAATCAGAATAGGAGCTTAGAGTAACATCTAACAGACGGACCGCTCCAGCATTAACTGTTTGGTGAAAATGTTAATGGTAGTGCAATGTCGAAGTATTTTCATGGAAGGTGTTAAGAATTAATGTTATTGGGATTATAATCACTGCAATGCTCATGAAACTAAACTATCAATCTGAGTATATAGCTTTATATTGTTGGGAATGTAACAGTCTGCAATCACTAAACTTTAGACAAACACTTTAGCCAAAATAGTTTTGCAAAGATTAAACACAATTTCATTAGTGCTTCAAGGCAAAGCTCTCCTGTGTGCTAGTGTTCATATTGGCATTTGCAATAACTATAACACTCCAACCATCTCATAGCACCCATCATGTGCTTTGATCTTGATTTCAATGGCTATGTTCCAAGGCAAATCCTTACTGTATGTTTTGCAGATTTTACTAAGGGATAGGCAATAAGCTACATGGCTCTCATTCTTCATTTCTTTTTGGAGTACTTGTGTCGAACGTATGTTTGCAAAAATACATTTGAAAGGAAATCGGATATTAGTAGTATTCCGATTTGCCTGTTTCTTGTAATATCGACTTCAATATTAAGTGATCCAAGGAATTATAAGCCCAGTGGAAGATAACAATAGCAGTATCCTTCATTGGAAGACTACTAGATGGAGCCTGAGTTTGATACAAACCCTGCAAGATCGGTGAAAAGTTACACTGTTGTTCATCCGCTGAAAAATATTTTTTATTTATTGTAGGCACTCCCATTAATAATCATTTTCATTCCGTTAAAAATTATTTTCATTTTGGTCACTTGTCATTAATTCATTGTTCATTTTAGTTATCCAATTTTAGTAAGTTTTCATTTTGGTCATTTATTTTATCCTTTTATTTTATTTTAGAATTAATTTTAATTTTCTTGGTAAAAGGGAAAAACTTAGGTGTATAAGGTAAAACATAGGTTTTACTTGGAAAAATCATTTATTTATTTTTAAAATTTGTTTTAGTTTATTTTCAATAAAAGAGAACCTTGGGTTTTGCTGGAATTAATTGGGTTTTATAGGAAAAGTTTAAATTTTTACAAGAAAAATCATTTTATTTTTTAATTTACTCTAGTTTCATAGGAAATTAGCTCGATTTTTATAGGGAAAACTTGGGTTTTGCATGAAAAATAATTTATTTTTTCATTTCCTTTTTCCATTTAAAATTAATTTTAGTGTTTTTTCCATAATAAGGAAAAACTAGGTTTTGTAATGAATTATTTGGATTTTACAAGGAAAAACCTTGAGCTTTTACAAGGAATTGAGTTACAAAGTAAAAATTTAGATTTTATATTGAATAACTCAATTCCTTGTAAAATTCTAGTTTTTATAAAAAAATTAAAAGGAAGGAACCAATATGAAAATTTATTTAAGTGACTAAAATTGAATAAACGCGGCGATCAAAATGAGAATAATATTTGACCGTGGTGCCTATAATGAAAAATTTAATTTTTTTAAAATGAGAACTTTTAAAAGTTCGATGATCAATTGTGTAATTTACGCTATCATAAAAGATTATTAGATTCATTCCTTATTATAAAAAGTTATTTTTTTATAGCATTCATTATGTGGATGAAATATGAAACTAATTGAAGCAAAGTTTCTCGTAAATTACTTGGTGGCTTCATTCATAACCCATCAACGTTGATCAAAAAAAATACATAGATTTTTTGCACAAAGTTATCAAATAAAAAAATACGAGTTGTTAAAAGATTGGTAGTCGAAAATGACATTAAACAACGGATAAAATATCCTGACAAAGGGATTGAAAACGTCCAAGATTGACGTTCACACTTTAATTAAAAGCTTTGAGAAAATTATGCCAATGATCCCAAGTTTTGGCTAGCTAGTCTTTTTTACGTGGCAACTGGCAAGAAACGAAAGACTTTTGGCTACATCGAAGCCCATTCCCCAAAGTGCCTCTGTTTGAAATGGTCACAAAGCGATTGTTTTACCAAGTTTGGTACTGATATTAAGTTTCTAAATATGAAACTAATCCCCATTTAATGCACCAGTTTTCTGCATGTTCATTCAAATCCTGTTCTAAGAAGAGTTCCAAAATTTCATGGCTAGAGCTAGGGACATGTACGAGAAAAGAAACTTGTTGAGGTGGTATTTCATACGTTTGGATTTCAAATCTTAGTATCTCCAACCATAGAAACAAAACAATTAAAGAAGAAAAAAAAACCAAATAACACAAAACAAATAGCTCCATAAAATTGCCTGCATAGTTTAACAGTCGAATATAACTATTAAACATAATCCAAATTGAGAAAGCAAAGTTCAATACTTGAAAGTAACATTTTCTAAGAAAAGAAGTTGGTTTTATCCATTAAAGCTAAATACCCATTAATAAATTTATCACTTTTAACCCATGTATATAACTTCCTATATCAAAGAAGAGATTGGCAATCTTAAAGAAAATCGAACAGAAGCTTAAAGGTAGAGACTTTGAATAACTCAATTAAATCTACAAGCTTGAGAGTTGGAGTTGGAATTAAAATGGAAAAGAAGGAAAATATATGAGAAAAATAAATAAAAATAAAGAACACACCTCCTTTCTCAGTGGCTGCTGGAGATGGATATTGCAGAGAGTTAGAGCGTAAAGACTTCAAAGACACATATAAACCAAAGAAAAATATGAAGTTTGAGTATTGGGCCTTGAACTGAGTCCAACCCATTGAATTAAATAGTCTACTTGTGAAGGGCCGATTTGGATTAAATCCAACACATTAGAGAAGACAAGGAAGAAAATTTAGGGCAAACTGTCTAGCTGGTCATCAAACTTTTTAGAAGCTTTCATTTTGATCATCTAAATAAAAATACTTAAAATTTAACCATTGCCATTGGGGAAATTTTCATTTTAGTGACCCAACCAATGTTAAATCCCGTTAAAAAAAGAGCGAGAGTCAATTTTACATTTTCTTTTTTGGGTCAAAATTTCCCTCTAAACCAAAGTCAAACCTTTTCGTCCACCATCAAAATCCTTTTTCACTATCTTCATTCGTGTTTATTGCACATACTTTCTTCCCCAGCTGCATCCTCCAATTACTCTTTGCCCAGACGCCTTATCATATTGTGGGTGAGCAAAATTTGATTCGACTCGACAAAATTGAAAAAAAAATCAAATTTCCAAATATTTGAATCGAATTAATCAAGTTAATTGAATTAACTCCAATTTTTTTTTGAATTTCGAGTTCGAATAGAGTTAATTTTCGAATTCGAATAACTCGAATAATTCTAATAAACTAAATATCAAACCTTCTTATTTCCCTTTTACTTTCTCTAAAAAATTTTATTTCCTCTCAAACCCCAATTTTTTTTTTCCTTTTTACTCTCTCTCAAATTTTTACTTCCCCTAAAAAATTGTACTTCCCCCAAGCCTCCCAAATTTTTTCTTTTATATTAAAATTTTTTATTGATATCAATTTCATATTTTATCTTTAAAATAACTTTTAATTATATTTAATATATTTTTTTAATTTCAAAATAAATGATGACAAGAGTCAGATGATAATTGAAGCAACTAAGCCTTTTATAAAAGATTAATAAGTAAATTATGAGATGATGGAAGTTAATAGGCTTAAAACTGGACTCTGACTTTAGAAGGCAACCTCAACTTTCGAAGAAGGGAACCGCCTATAAGATAAGGGCAAAAAACTCAAACTTCCACATGGGCAGAGACACAAATTTAATTATGGTGGGTGGCAATTAGAGGTACTCATGGGCCGAGCCGAGCCGGGTTTAGGCCGAGCTCAAGAAAAAAATTCGGCCCATTTCCTAGGCCGGGCCCAAGAAAAAAATATGGGTCTGAAATTTTGTTCAAGCCCGGCCCAAGAAAAAATACTAAGCCCGAGCCCGGCCCGGCACATTATTTTCCTGTATATTTATATTGTTTTTACTTTTTGCAATCTGTTTTACAATATCTTATTAATAAACCAACTTAACGAATTTAAAAAAAATACCATTTTGTCAAAGTTTACTTGAAAAATTAGATATTATCATATTAATATCAAATGGTAATATTGTATAATAAAAGAATATCTAAAATTCAATCGCTTTAAATATTAAATTTGAGAAATAATATAAAAATATATTATGGACATTTTTAATAAAAGGTGGTACATAAAAAATAAATCAATTTCATCTAGACTTCAATTAAATGCAAAGTACATGCTCTATAAAAATAAATCAATTTTAATAAAAAACAAATATTTCTATGATCATTCATCTGCTAAGAACAATTATTTTCCAATCCAAACTGCATAAATCCAATCCAAATTCATAAATAGAAGCATCTCTATTTCTCAATCCCATTATTTTCCTACTAGTAGATAAACAATTTTAGCATAACATTACCATAATTTAATCAAAATTTAAGTTTTTCTTTTCCTCTAATATTTTGGAAGTTCACTTCTTTTCAGAGGAATCAATAATCATAACAATCTTTTGAGATAATGACACAAATTATCATCTAGAAAATCTGCTAATCCTGCATTTAATTGTAAAATGTTGTACAAAGTAAAATAAAAGAAAATCAAATTAAATTAAATTCTAAAAGGAAAATGTAAATGAAAGCTTACGGGAAAGGAAGCTAAGGTAAGCCAAATCGATTTCAATGTTGCTTGTTTCTGCAATAAAACAAAGCAAAAACATAAAAAAAAGAAGATGAGATTAAATGAAGAAACTAAGCTTGTGATCTCAGTAAACATTATAATAAATTCATTAAACTCGAATCCCATGCAATTTCAAAATTCTGAGAACTTCATTGTGATATGACAATATCAACTCCAGCCACTATATTGGAGCTTGCACAAGTAATCTGTCATAATATGACTCAAGTATTTTATAACACCCCTCATCAAATAAGTGCTGTCTTCTTCTTACTCCTCAACTAAACTCTTTTCAATTAAAAATAACTATAAACTGCAAGTAACATACGTAACAGATCATCTAAAACGATCTAGCTTAATGTCACTATTGAAGTCTATGTTAAAAAAAGAAACAGACAGAAACAAACATTAAGCAAAATACAGACAGAAACTTAAAAAAAGAATTCGGCAAAATATCCGTATCTGGTACTCGCACCAAATTCCAGTAAAAGAGATCAATGTAATTAGTAAACATTAAGCAAAATACAGACAGAAACAAACAGAAAATGGAAGAAGAAGAAGAAGAAGAAGAAGAAGAAAATGTAGTTACCCGGATTAACAAGTTATACCAATTAACTCTTAAATCAATCTAGTTGTTAAGTGTATCGCTAAAAAAAATAGTCTGTATTGTTTGTTTACTTAAAAAAAAAAATTAAGAACAATTTTTTGTATATAATTTTTGGCCAATACATTTTATATATTTGTAATACCCAATTATTGTCCGGGCCCAACTAAGCCTAAGGCCCAAACCCATTACAAGCCCAAGTCATTAACCCAAATCCCTAGCCTAACCAGCAGAGAGCCTTGACGCCACCATCGCCCTATGCCGCAACTGCCCACGTTCTTCCCTCGCAACAACATCCCACGTCTCAGCAACCTCCAGCGCCGTGCATGCCCCACGTCGCAGCAATTCCCATACACGCATGTACCTGCAATAAAAAGAACCACGAGCAGCAAGCAAAATGGGGGGGATAGCAAGTTGTAAAAAAGATTTAGGGGGGCTATATAAAAGGGAAATCGAATCTGTAAAATGGGGGGTTAGCAAAATTTTTTGGATTGAAAATTTAAAAAAGAAAATACAAGAGAGAACAAAGATTTTTTTGAAGGTGGCGGATTTTGGTTCTTTTTTTCCTCTGTTCTTTTTTTTTACTATTTTTATTTTATTTTATTTTCCTTTTGTTTCTCAAAACAAAACAAAAAACGAGGAGGGGAAGGAAGGGAGGACTTACCGTTGTGAGTCGTCGGAAGGTGTCCCCGATTCGTCGGATTCTAGCGGAAATGGGAAAGGACTTGAACGGCAGAGGGGAGGGTCTGAAACAGCAAAGAGGAAGTGCTGCTGCGGCGCATTTCAAGTGACAGAAGGGAAATGATTTTATAGGGTTCAAAATGGGCCATTTGCGCATTTAGTCCTTATGATTTTATGGTATTTTCTAAATTCTTTATTTATCACTTTTAAATTTTGCAACATATATTATGATTGTTTCAATTAGTCCAATAGTGTGTAGCGCTTTAGGGCGAGTTGGAAAATTGCTCTTCCGGTCCTTTCTCTATTGCACCTGTTTTAATTTACTCCCTTTCTTGTTTTTTATTTTCAAATTTAGCTCTCAACTTCTGTTTGGAATTTTAATTTAGTCCTTAATTTGTTTATTTTTATTATATTGTGTATATTGTTTATTATTATAATTATTATTATTATATTATTATTGTATTTATATGTGTGCGCCTATATATATATATTAATATACATATATATTATAAATGTTTTAAGTATATAGATAGTACGTGTATATATTTTATTATCATATATTTTATTTTTATAGTTCGTACATATTTTATATACACTCATTTTTTTATATAATAATATTTATGTTTTCATGTTTTATAATTCATATGTATATACATTTTGTAATATGTACATATATTTTGCATTCTTTTCAACGCTTTTATAAACATTTTCCATGTTTTTATATTTACTAATACATTATATTTATACATTTTAAAAAACATGTATTAATATATTTTATGTGTATTTTATTTTATTATTATTTTTATGACTTGCGCATTTTTTTCTTTCCTTTCCCTCATATTCCTATACGTATTTGCTAAAATTGTTTATATATTATACTTATAAATATATATATATAATTTAAATTAAAATATTTGTTCCATATCGCATTGACATTTTTAATACATTTTTAAATACATTTTGATTTTGTCAAAACATTAAAATTATTTTTATGATTCAAAGATTTTCAAAATAAAAACGATATTCAAAGTTAGGGATTTTCGAGGAAAATTGAGTCCTAACGTATTGGGTTCCGATTTTCTTTGTTAATTCCAAATAACCGAGAATATTCGTTATTTAAAATATATAAACAAAAATCATTTTCAGGAATTCAATATGTTATGTCCTAACGCATTGGGCATGACATATTACTTTCTCGAAATGAAGATTTTCTTTAAAAAATTAATTAAAAAGTGATATTCAAAATTCGGGGATATTGAGAAATTGTACCCTAACGTATTGAGACTCAATTTCTTCGCATGACTTGAATAATTGATTATCCTTTTCAGATTTCAAAATTTGAGTTTAACAAAATCTTTTTAATTTTCGACACCAAGACATTAAATAATCAATTTGGTACCGATTTTTGGGCGTTACGAGGGTGCTAACCCTTCCTCGTACGTAACTGACTCCCGAACTCGTTTTCTCAAATTTCGTAGACCAGAATCGTTTTTAAGGTGAGCCGATCACACCTCAATAAAGGATCGGTGGCGACTCCAATTTTTGTTTTTTAAAGTCGACAACCCAAATTTTTATTTTTCAAAAAATGGTTTCAACAATATTAATTAATGCAAAGTGTGAAAGGAACGACTTTTCAAACAAGTCTCTAACAACTAAATAGTGCTATAGTTAGCATTAATATAATGGAAATAGTTAACATTATCACCAATCGCTCTTGTCGGCTTATTTTTTAATAGTATAAGACTTAAACTATTCAATTTATTCTGAAATTAACTAAGTTGCTTTTTCAACAATATTAGATAAGAATTTCCTACATATTTCTATCAATTATTTTCTTTAATTAATGAATGATTTTATATGTATAGGAAATGAAATACCAAATCAACATCATAAGAAAAACACTACCACATGTTGCCAAATCCATTAATTATTGGAGTCTATGTTAAAAAAAGAAACACACAGAAAGTCAGAAACAAACATTAAGCAGAAATATGGTACTCGCACTAACCAGAAATATGGTACTCGCATTAATACAGACAGAAACAGAAACTTAAAAAAAGAATTTGGCAAAATATCCGCATCTAGTACTCGCACCAAATTCGAGTAAAAGAGATCAATGTAATTACTAATTAGTAAACATTAAGCAAAATACAGACAGAAACAAACAGAAAATGGAAGAAGAAGAAGAAGAAGAAGAAAATGAAGTTACCTGGATTAACTAGAAACAAACAGCCAAACAGAAAATGAAGTTACCCAGATTAACCAGAAACAAACAGACAAAAAATGGAAGGGAATCATCAAGGGATCCATTGTTAATGATTTCTTAAAAGATTCAGACGCAAAAATTAAGCAAAATACAACGATTGTGAATGGTTTATTTTGACAAAATTATTCTAAAAATAGAGCTCCATTTACCTTAAATTGGGTGGAGGATTGGAGGTGGATCGGTATTTTGGAATTGGGAAAAAAAGGGAGGAGGGCACGATAGGTTAGGGATTTTGGAAGATTGGTGGAAACGGAAGTGAAACAAAAATTTAAAACATTTAACTTAAAACTTAAAAGTAGCATATTTTGAAAACTATAAAATATATTTATATATTTAATATATATTAGGGTCGGGCTGGGCCCGGGCCAAAATTTTTTTGCCCAAAAACGGGCCTCATTTTTTGCCCAAGCCTATATTTCGGGCTTATATTTTTACCCGAATCCTCCCATTTTTGGGGCGGGCCATCGGGCCGGGCTTAGTATTTTTCTTGGGCCGAGCCTTGGACAAAATTTCAGGACCATATTTCGGGCCAGGCTCAGGCCTATGAAACGGGTTGAATTTTTCTTGGGCCCGGCCCGGCCCATGAACACCTCTATTTGTATATTCATTTGGAGTTTTTTTTTTCTGGGATTTATTCTTGACCCATTTTATGGCTTTGGATGCCCCCAGCTTGAGTTTCTTGGCTCCCATGAAAGCCGTTGTCTTGGCTCTAGGAAACCCACATTGTCCTTGGGATTTGTTGCTGCCATCTTTTTCGTGGCAATAGCAGCATCCTCATCTTTAATGGAACCAATCCCTTCAAAACCCCATTGATCAGCCCAGCTTGGTGCCTCACTTGCCATACAACTTTCATATCTTTTCAAAGCCAAACTAAAAGAAGGTTCATGCCAACAATCCCAATGATCATAGTTTACCCTAAACTATCCTTTTTCATGTTCCAGCCAAATCTTTTAGCGGTATAAATATGCATACTCCATAAATGCTTTATTGAAGATCATAGTAAAACATGTTCTAAGTGAAGGTCAGTACAATAATATAAAGAATAGAAGAAATGAGAAAAAGAAATAAATAAATAGATAAGAACAGCAGTATAAATTCAAATATTTTTCATTGACTTATTCATCAACAATTATGCCCTTCTGAGACACCCATTGGTTCCCATCCAAGCATCTACTTTGGCTTTTTATTAAGTCCTGGTATTTTTCCATTGGTCTTTTTGTGGATGCCACAATCATACAAAATGTAAGCAAACAAGTAAATAGACAAGAATACGAGTTCAGGCAACGAAAACTCCTGCTATGAAGGCCATTATATGGCTAGCTCTTTTGTACTATATTAACATGTATATAATCACATTATTATACGTACTGAGAACAGTTTCAAAAAAAAAAAATCAATCCTTTTTAACCTTTGACAAACAGAAAATGATTTATGGAAGACAGAGATGAAAGCAAAGCAAAGCAAATGAAATGAAGAAAGTGAAAAAATAGAAGGTTTAATGGAAGATGACAAATTGTTGTTTTGTTGTTTGTAAAGTGTCAGCATAGGTGTTATAGTGTGCAGTTAAATCAATATATAGCACCTTCGCTTTCTTGTATGAAAATTTAAGTTGGATTTGGTTAAAGGTATGACAGGAAAGCAAGATTTGTGTTGGGTAGGGGTGAGCATTCGATCGAGTTGAATCGAATTGAATAAAGAAATTTCGAGTTAGTCGAGTTGACGAATCCTATTTTAGCAATCGAACTCAATTTAAATTTTTTTCGAATCGAGACAAAAAATTTCGAGTCGAATTAACGAATCTTATTATTTATACTTAATGTTGCGTTTATATGGACCAATTTTTTAACTAGTAAACGAAGTACAAAATTATTTAACTACATAAACAACGTAATTTACTTAATAATTACATGTAAAGAACTATTTTAGGCATGCAAAGTAACTCTACATAACTCTACAAGATGATCATTGTAGTCATAATTCGAGTCAGTTATATAAGCTATGACACAACACGCATAATTATATTTACCATGATCGTGGGACCAAACAAGAAGCCAAAGAGAAAGTGGGGGTGTGGGGGAAGGAATCAGAGTTAAAAATCAAAGCTTTTAGGTTAATATTGAGTAAAGGAAAAAGGAAAAGCGGAGGAATTCGAGAAAGAAAGAAACTGTGTAGGCAAAGTAAGGTTGATGGGGTTAATAGTTTTGACTATTAATTATTTAAAAAAATGTAAACATTTTATCAAAATGAGGTATGTACTACTATCCTTTCTTAGAAATAGATACAAGGTCAATTAGAAATAGATAAAAATATTTTCTTTTACAAAATATCTTATCGTAAACCTAATCATTTGTTGATGTTATCCAGATGAGTTTAATAAAAATAAAACTCTCTTACATCTATCTTCTCCTACTTAAAACTCCTACTATTCCACAAGGCCACAAGGTTAAAGGCAGCGCCCATCTGGTTAAAACTCTTGCATATCTAATGCATTCACTTGTATAATTATTTCTTTAATTTTATATACTTGAATTGAGTTTGAGATATATTATTTTAAATACAGATGAATTTGGATTACATTAAAAAAAATTCCCAAGGAGTAAATTTCAAGCCATTTCTTAAAATCGATTTGTTGTTTCATCATAATCGAGTTTGAAGAGATTTCGCAACATTCTTATCAAGTTTACCTTAACATATGTACATAGGTGTTCAAGTAGTACGGAACATAAGCAAGGGAGATTACTTGTTAAGGCTACTATGATCCAAATACAATGCTACATGTATATGTATTAGTGGCTGATCGTATTTAAATCCTAGAGCATTACATATTCTGATTTTATATCCCAAATCAGGAGACTGGATAGGTACATAATAGACCAGGTTGTTTATTGCATGATACTTAGTAGAATACTATGACTTCAATAAGAAATTGCATGGAATCATTATTTCAAACAAGCAGTCAAATTTCTGGGGTTTTGATTCGGTTCTTAAAGGAGTGGTTAATCCGACCAGAACCGGGACTGGAGATATTGGACCACAGTCTTGTCCAACTGGAAGGCCTTGGTCAGAACATCTGGGTTGATCAGTGGGTTTGAGCCAAACACTGCATTAGCAATGGTGATAACCCCAGCATTTTGGCTGCTCAGACCTGCAAATGCAACAGCCTCAGTTTTCCCTATGTTGAACTGAAAATGAATCAAACCGATAGGGAAGACAAAAACATCTCCAGGGTTTAGGATTTTAGTGAAGAGACGGTTGTCTGGATTTGATGTAACGAAGCCCACATAAAGTGTGCCTTTAATAACGACTAGTATTTCGGTTCCACGAGGGTGAGTGTGAGGAGGGTTAAGACCGTAAGGGGCATAGTCGATCCGAACAAGAGATATACCGAGAGTGTTAAGTCCTGGTATTTGATCAACACTGACGGTGGTGACATTTGATCCAACTAGATTTGATGTGTTCCCTGGCTTGTTTAGGCCTGAGAAGAAGAAATCTTCTGCCACAGCAAGCTTTGGGTCTTCGCAAAATTTGCCATTCACAAACACTGCAATGAAGAAATGTTGAAAGTTATATTAAAGCATGGAAGCTAAACTGAATGTTCTTCATCTTAGGCAGTATGAACATAAAGTCTTGAATGCCTACCTCCATTCTTGATGTCATTGATAGCCACACAAAAGTCCTGGAGAGGACTGGGATCGAAGGCCGAGGCCAATGAGCAAGCGAAAGCCAAGAGGGTAAAAGCAATAACAGTGAAGTGAGTTCCTTTCATTATGATATATTGACTTAGCCGGTTGTTTGCTATTGCTTTGGAGAAGATTGAGAAACTTTGCATGGCAGACATGGCTATTTATAGGTGGAAACCAAAGATCTGGTCATTGTTTTCGCTAAGTAGCAGGTAAAGACTCTGACAAGCAACCGGCCACGTAATCTTATATAAGACCTGAGGAGGTGCACGAAGACTTTTCAAGAAGAATATATATATATATATTCAAAATTTTAATCATTTAATCTTGTTTCATTTTACTAATTCCATGGATCTGTATGCATAAGTGACCAGTCTCTGACTATGTGGGTTCTTTCCTCTTATCCAATAGTATGCCTCTAAAATTTTTTTACTCAATAAATGGGAACAACGCAATCCTCCAGAAGCTGTGAGATAATGGCATGCCTCTAAATTATCTACCATCTCCAAGTTGAATGTTATCTTAATATTTCATTCAACTTTCAATCTTATCAGTGCCAATTCATTGATAATTAAGATCTAATAATTAAGAATACAAGACTTTTTTGTTTCTGTGGGTGGCCCTTTTTTTTCGGTTTATTTCAATGAAGATAATCAATGTTCATTTATTTCTTTACTATTTATGCTGCAAAGGCTCCATCAAATTTTACGTAGAACTCAATCAAATTAACATACAAGTAACATTATTCATGAAGCAGAAATGCAATAAGTTTATGATAGTCTTAGCTTCTTTTTTTTTTTTCCCCTTTTTGATCATAAAACAGCATTCGGATACAGGGAAGATGTCTTCTACCAGATTTGATTAGCATTCACCATGATAATTTGCAACTACGTTCTAAGTTACGTCGTGGTTATGGTGGTAATAATCATAAAATCGAATCTTATAATAGACTTAATGCTAACATCGGTAGGAGTGTTAAATTTTAGATATGTTTTAGTATATAGGTTATCAATAAATTAATTCAATTGGTAATATTTAATTACTTGATAATTTATTTTAACAAAGAGAAGTAAAATTTTTCTTATTTTGAAGAAGTTTTATTTTATTTTATTATAATTATTATTATCTTTCTAATTTCAAGTTTAAATTTATACTAACTTTTCTTTGTTAATTAGTATTTGGTACATTCAGTGGATTTTTTCATTCCACAAACATCTTTACAAGATAATCATGTGTCTTTTTATATATTTTTAAATATTTTATTATACCTTATAAAATATTTGTCAACTCGTGAGTCTAAAAATTTCAATAACAAGATACCAAATGTTATTTATTGTTTATTTTATATCTAAATATTGTAATACATGTATAATAAATAAGTTGTTTTTCCATATTATTACACTAATAATGATGGGATAAGTCACAGGGATCAAAGATGAAAAGGAAGACAAATAACCTTGTTTTTTACAAAAAATTCCTCAATTATATTTTCCTTTTTTTTTCTAATTCTAGAAAATAATTCTAATTTATTATTAAGCAAGAGTAAATACCTATGTAACTTGTTTTAACTAGAGGTGTCCATGGGCCGGGACGGGCCGGGTTTGGGCCGGGCCCACAAAAAATTTTAGCCCACTACCTAGGCCCGGGCTCGGCCCGAAATATGGGCCTGATATTTTGCCCAGGCCCGGCCCGAGGAAAAATATGGAACCCAAGCCCGGCCCGGCCCGGCCTATTTTTTAATTAAAATTAAAATTATATTTTTATTAAAATTAAAACTAATTGTTATTAAAATTGTATCAAATTATATTTTTTTATACTAGTCAACATTTTGTAAAATCTAACATTTTGTTAGTAAAATTATTAATTGTTAATTGTATTAATTGTTACTAAAATTATCAAATTGTATCAAATTATTAATTATTAATTGTTACTAACATTTTGTTAGTAAAATTATTAATTGTTAATTGTATTAATTGTTAGTAAAATTATCAAATTATATCAAATTATTAATTGTTAATTGTATTAATTGTTGTAACAAAATCTAACATTTTGTAACTTAAAATAAAACCAAAACTAGTATATTTTAAAATTAAAAAATATATATATATTTAATATATTTTTGGCGGTAGGGCACGCCTCGGCAAAATTTTTGGCTCGAGCCCGGCCCGTTTTCTAAACTGGCCTCATTTTTTGTCCAATCCCATATTTCGGGCCTATATTTTTACTCAAACCCTCCCATATTTCGGGCAGGCCGTCAAGCCGGGCCGGGCCGCCCAGCCCATGGACACCTCTAGTTTTAACCCCCAAAAAACCTATGTAACTTGTATGTAAAGCTGATGATTTTTAGTAATAAAATAAGACCAAAATCATTCCAATTTATAGAGGTTTAAGAGTCTGTAGGAGCTCTCATTGAGCTCCAAAGTCAGCGTTTTCTTTGACAGTTACCTATAGAGGTGTCCATGGGCCGGGCGGCCCGTCCCGGCCCGGCGGTCCGCCCGAAATATTGGAGGGTTTGAGTAAAAATATAAGCCTGAAATATGGGCTTGGGTAAAAAATGAGGTCCGTTTAGAAAACGGGTCGGGCCTCGAGTAAAATTTTTTTGACCCGAGCCCGGCCCAGCCCGAAAATATGTTAAATATATATATATATTTTATTTTTAAAATATACTAGTTTTAGTAACAATTAATTCAATTAACAATTAATAATTTTACTAACAAAATGTTAGATTTTACAAAATGTTGACTAGTATAAAAAAAATATAATTTGATACAATTTTAATAACAATTAGTTTTAATTTTAATAAAAATATAATTTTAATTTTAATTAAAAAACGGGCCGGGCCGGGCTCAAGTTCCATATTTTTCCCCGAGCCGGGCCTGGGTAAAATATCAGGCCCATATTTCGGGCCAGGCCGGGCTGAGCCCGGGCCTAGGAAGTGGGCTGAATTTTTTGTGGGCCTAGCCCAAACCCGGCCCGGTCCTACTCATGGACACCTCTAGTTACCTATATATTAGCTAGTGATAAAGTTTTACCAATTGAAGCAAAATTTCTCGTAAATTACTTGGTGGCTTCATTCATAACCCATCAACGTTGATCAAAAAAAATACATAGATTTTTTGCACAAAGTTATCAAATAAAAAAATACGAGTTGTTAAAAGATTGGTAGTCGAAAATGACATTAAACAACGGATAAAATATCCTGACAAAGGGATTGAAAACGTCCAAGATTGACGTTCACACTTTAATTAAAAGCTTTGAGAAAATTATGCCAATGATCCCAAGTTTTGGCTAGCTAGTCTTTTTTACGTGGCAACTGGCAAGAAACGAAAGACTTTTGGCTACATCGAAGCCCATTCCCCAAAGTGCCTCTGTTTGAAATGGTCACAAAGCGATTGTTTTACCAAGTTTGGTACTGATATTAAGTTTCTAAATATGAAACTAATCCCCATTTAATGCACCACTTTTCTGCATGTTCATTCAAATCCTGTTCTAAGAAGAGTTCCAAAATTTCATGGCTAAAGCTAGGGACATGTACGAGAAAAGAAACTTGTTGAGGTGGCATTTCATACGTTTGGATTTCAAATCTTAGTATCTGCAACCATTTGTAATAGAAAATTTTTTTCCTTTCTTGACGCAAAATTTGTTTTCGTTAGTTAAATATGAAGAAACTTGATTTATTGAAGGATTCTCATGAGTCATGAATGCTTTGATTATGTGGAAGGTAATTCAACTAAAATATTTATACAAAGAAGTGGTTCAGGTTAACTACTACTTTGAACTTGACCAGATGGAAGGACCCATACTAAATAATTTGGATATATAATATCTGCTGGCTGCTGCAACCATAGGACAGTTGGTATCTTTGGTGTAGAAAGATTATTTTTCTGCATAAGGCTGCTTATGCCACAGTGTCCAAACTTGGAACCTTATAAAACAAGCCTTTTGTCAAATCATAAAATCCAGTCATCTTAGGAATTAATGTACTGTTTTCTCTGAAAACTCCATGCAAATATTTTTCATTTCTCGATTCTCTAACAACTCTGTTAGCCAGCAAGTTTAGGCTGAGCTACTTACCAAACCTACTTCTTTAATTTTTTTTTCCCTTCTTTTATAATGATATTTAAATCTTTCTAGATTCTTAAACTCATGTTTATATTAGTTTCTTGTGTCACAACCCTACTTAGGGTATTACGTATTCTTAATACTTCGTTTTACATAGACTTTAACACGCTCTATTTGTATTATCCCCTTTTCATATTATTGTTTTCCTTGTCTAAAAAATATCAAATTCAACCTTAATTGAATTGAACCACACTACCTGTAATACCCAATTTTAGTCCGGGCTCACAAAAAAATAATAAATCCAAAATAATAAAACAAAGTCTAAGTCCAATAATATCATTTGGCCCGATCGGAATGGCCCATTACTTGAAAAGGTTGAAGGTCCATTTACAAGTTTATGGAAACATAATCTTCAAGGATATGCAATCTTAGATATGATATGCAATTTTAGAAGATATGATTTTATAATCTTAGAGATTTAATTTGTAGATACCCTTTAATCTTAGCCGTTGATGTAATTGATCTGTAACATTGGATTTGGGGAGGCTCAACTATAAACAGAGGCATATCCCTTCATTGTAAGGGGCTGGAGTTGCGTGTAATAATAATTCTTAAGAGTATTCACTCAAATTTCTCTCTCTCTTGCGTTCTTATTTTCTGTGGCTTGTTCTTATTTTGTTGATTTGTGTATAATTTATTTATTGATCTGTATATTGTTGATTTCAAATCTCTTTTTCTCTTATTATTCATTTTCAAATTCATTATTTTCAAATTTGTTTACATTTTATTTTGCCTTTTTTTTATACTCTTTGTTTTAAGTTCATTGGTCTTTGATTATTGATGCTATTTAATCCTCTATTTGTTATTTTAGTTTTTTATTATTAAATTAATTATTTTAATATTATTAATACTATTATGTGGCATCATTAATCTTGTATCATTATTATTTACTTTTTATGCCTTTAAATTTCAAATTTTGTTATATATATGCATGTATACATACATACGTTTTATAATATATACATATATGTACACATTTTTAATTTTTATAAATATATATATACACATACTTTTATATATATTTTATGTTTCATAAATTTATTTACATACTTATATATATATATATATATATATTACATATTAAAATATGTATATTTATATTTTTTATTTTTATAATTCACATACATATATATTTTTCTTATATGTACATATATATATTTTATATTTTATAATTTTATCTATTTCTTTGTTATTATTATTGCTTTACTTGATGTTTATTTATTTATTTATTTATTCACATGACCATTATTATCATTATTATATTCTTTAAATGCTTCGGTTTTATTTGTTTATTTACTTGATATTGTGTATACATGATTGATTTGTTTTTTTATTTATCTTTTCATTATTATTATTATTATTGTTCTTGATCATGCTATTTATATTTATATTATCACAATTGTTACTCCATTATATAATTTTTACCCAAATTCGTATAAACAGAAAATTTTGAAAAAATAAATGCAATACTCGGTATTTGAAATCTTCGAGAGGATTGAGCCCTAACGTATTGGGTTCCAACTCTTTCGTTGAATCAGAATAATGGAGAATACTTTTTAATCAAAACATAAATAAAAAGCTCATTATCGAGAATTCAATACGTTGTGTCCTAACGCATTGGATATGACACGTTATTTTCTCGAGATGAGGATTTTTTCTAAAAATAATAAAGGTAACATTCAATGTTTAGAATTTTGAGAAATTGTGCTTTAACGTATTGGGCTGCGATTTATTCATCTGACTTAAACAATTGAACATCCTTTTAAATTTTATTGCACGAGTTTTTTTGGACAAGCTTGTTTTTGAGGAAGTGAAATATCATGCCCTAACTCATTGGGTGTGACATTTTCTCTTTTCGAAATGAGAGGGTCTTATCGAGTAACTTGTTTTATATAAGTTTTTAAAAAAAAACAAAAGATCATATTTTAAATCTCTTCAAAATTTTCAATTTTCGACATTAATACATTAATTAATTAACTAGGTACCAATTATTGGGCGTTACGAGAGTGCTAATCCTTCCTCGTACGTAACCGACTTTCGAACCCATTTTTTCTGATTTTCGTGGACCAAACTCGTTGTTTTAATAAAGTCAAATCGCTTATTAAAAATAACTACTTTTTGAGGTGACCCGATCACACCAAAATAAAAAGGATCGGTGGCAACTCCCATTTTCATTTTTTTTTCAAAATCCAAGTCGACCCCGTTTTTCAAAATAAAAATGGTTTCGACACCACCAATTAAAGAAGCAACTTGAATTCTAGCCACTAGGATAGGTAGTTGAGCCCAAATGCTTTGCAAGTCTATGGAATGTATTGGAAAAGCCCCCTTTTTCTACTAAGCTTAGGCCACCTTATTAGACCCTAACTGTTGGTAATCCTTATGTCCAAAGTTATTGCAGACTAGTTCTTGGTGATAATATATATAGACATGCAAAACCAAATTGGGTCAGTGCCAACATTTTCAGCCTTCCATTTTCTTAAAATATTTACATCTCATAAGTATTTGAATGAGTACGATGGTATGATATTCCAAACTTACAAAACTTAGGGAAAATTAAGCATGATCGTGTTAGATATATACCCACATCCGAGTTAGAAAGATTCCAACTTATTTTACAAGAATTTGGGTTCCTGTGTAAGACAATGAGCATATGTTTTTAGCAAATTTTTACATCAACTTGAATACATAAGCATATTGATTGAGAATTGTTAAAAATTTTTAAAAACAATTAGTCTACAAATATGATAAATTAACTTTGCTTAATGTTCGTTCTAATGACAATTAGAACGAAAATAGGTAATGTAAAAAAATAAGAGTAAAAAAGAATCGACACAACTGATCTTTGTTAATTCAGACACAACGATTTTACGTCTATAGAGCCTCATCTAGTGAATGATTTTATTCAACCATATTTTATTCAACCATCGTCTGGATTACCTATTGGCTTAAGTCCAATATACCTTTCACAAAGACATAATTTTAGTCTTAATATTGATCCCAATTGTCACAAATTACTCACCCAAATACTTGATAATACAATCAATAAACTCTTCAAAGAATACCTAAAAGAGTGTCACAAAATAACCACAAGAAAGTACAACAAAATTGTTGACAAAGACACTTCAAAAGCTGCTCTTTAAGTGATACCACGAGTAGCCTATTTATAGGTTGATACAAGAGTTCATCCAATAAAGTTTTGATAAGCTTTAAACTCCTATTTAAAAGTTAAAATTATCCCATTAATTATCCTGAATATTTATCAAATAAAAATCTTCATAAATTCGTCTTCTAATAGCTCCAAAACTCTCTCAATAGACAATAAGACTTTCATACTTATCCAATCACCTCAAGCAATTTGGTTGGGAGTTTTTAAAATTCTAATCAAACCATGTTTCATGTTTTGTCAAACATGTTAAATTCAAGTGGATTGAACTCAGGCTAAAAAAAACCTATCCAAGGCCCAAGTCAATGGCCTAAGTAGAGAAACAATTTTGTTATAATAGGACATGGAAGAAACAACAACAACTTTCCCAACAATCTCTCCATTGGCATTTTTGAAAAAACTTTGCAACAAATAGTTAGCCAACAATCCAAACAAGCACATAGCTAGGAAATTAGAATATGTCTCCCTTTAAGAGTTAAAACCATGCTTGATCAAACACTCCCCCTATCAATACGATTGTTCATCACATAACCAATTAAACGTGCACAAAGGTCATAAATAAACAATAA
Organism: Gossypium raimondii; assembly: GCF_025698545.1. Lineage (NCBI taxonomy): Eukaryota > Viridiplantae > Streptophyta > Magnoliopsida > Malvales > Malvaceae > Gossypium > Gossypium raimondii. The sequence goes on along the minus strand of NC_068577.1, from coordinate 50,181,329 downwards.
CATATAAACATTATAGTTTTAAAAAATCAACAATCATCTCTCTCTTTGACAAAGTGAAATGTAGCATTCATAAGAAATTAACCAAAAATGAAATCAAAGTAGACAAAATTATCAAATCAGCATCATTACTTCCCCTTACTTTATCCATCTACTATCGATTTTCATCATGTTGTTTAGAGGGGATGAGATTGAATGCTACCTTATCAACAAGATGGGTTGTAACTTGTAGAACAACAAACACTTTTCCACAAAATCTAGAAGTTTGTTTAATACTTGATATATCTTTAATAAGATCTTCATCTGTTGCAACTTCATGCTTCACATGAGCATCAATCAAATATTGATCTTTCTTACTTAAATGTGCTCAATTTTTCCTCACCCAAGTTTGTCTATGTTGTGGTCTTCTTGTTCCATTCATTGTTTTAGCAATCAAGCTAAACTCTTGCTAATCTTGCATCATCTTAAAATAATGGGGTTTGATGTGCCCTTCTTTCCCACAATAATGGCATACGAAGTTTCTTCTTTCTTTGTTACCTTTGCGTTGCTATCTAGGTATTGTTCTATTAATTGTTGCAACGTGGTTTGCATTTCCTTTGATCATTCATTAACTTGTGACAATAAAAGCTAATATGTCTACTCTTTCCATAATGATAACAAATAAGCTTTTGTTTTTTTTCCTTTTATCTGTCTCGAGAGAAGAAGAACACATTTTAATAGAAATTGTAGGAGTTATAGGTTTCTTGCTCATTTTCTTTCAAAGTTACATCTATTTTGGTAATGAACTCATCATTTACTTTGATAGTTTCATCAAGCACTGTGTTAGCATCTATTTTGGTAATGAACTCATCATTTACTTTGATAGTTTCATCAAGCACTGTGTTAGCCTTCTTAATATTAGCGATAACATCATCTTTTTTTACCACAATTTCAAGCTTTTTTTTTCTCATTTGAGAATGATAACTTCTTCCCTCAAGGACTTGTTTAATTGACACAACATTTCCATGTTTTTCAAAATCTGGTGATGGTCACTAAACTAACTAAAAATACGACAAAGACAAGCACACCTATCGAACAATAGTATAGCTATGGTGAGTAGAGAATATCGTATCCACGAGGACTAAAAGTACTAGAATTACCGTCTTCTTATTATTTAGCCGACAAATTGGAGTGATTGTGTTTTAATCTCAAATTACTAAACTAATTTAACTAAGAACGCGACAGAGAATAAATCAAAGAAATAATCGAATATTAACCAATGAGATAGACAATACCCAGAAAAGAATCCTCCTAGACTTCACCTATTATTATGAATCTAAATTAAACGATTTATTCACTTGTGTCATGATCCGTAGAAATCCATAAATTATGTTAATATCTTTTTCGAGAGTAAGAACAACTGGCTCTTGGTTGATTAATTGAAACATCTTTCTAATTAAAACCCCTATTGTCGCATTAACTCGATTTATGAATTCCCCTATTATATTTGACTCTAATCCGGTAGATTTATGTCATCTTATTTCTAGGATTGTATTCAACTCCACTCAATTATGCTAAATCTACTCTTAAACAAGGACTTTTACTCCACTGAAATAAGCACATTAAACATGAATTAATATCCCAAAAATATTAAAACAAGAAATAAGCATACATAATTGAGAATAATAATAAAATATTTTTCACATAAAACAAAAATTAAATAATAGGATTCATCATAGGTTTCATCTCCCCTAAGTATCAAGTGGATTAGTTCATAATCCTGAATGAAAACATCTTAAAGTCAGAAAAACCACAAGACATAAAGAAACTCAATAAAACTTTGGAAGAAATTAAAAGGAGATCTTCAATCTTGATGGAGATCCGCTTCCGAGTTGATTCTGATGGTGTTCTTCGAGTGTTTTCTTCGATCCTCTCTGATTGCTCTCTTATGTCTCCTTCTCATGGGTATTTATAGACTTTAGAATGCTCAAAAAGCCTAAAAATTGGGTTTTTCCGTGTATTTGGGAAGTAGGACGCGAAATCGACACGGACTGGCACATAGGCATGTGTTCAGCCCGTGTGGAAATGCCCAGGCTGTGTGGCTCCTGAAAACATCTCTATTTGTCTAATTTTGACTTATTTTTCGCTCCTTTCGCTCTCAAATGCTCTCTCCTAAGCATAGAAACATGAATTTAAAGGATTAAGAGTATCAAATTCACTAATTTACATAATTAATCATCCAAAAACGCATTAAGAATGTGATTAAAATATGTTACTTTTATAGCTTATCAAATATCCCCACACTTAAGCATTTGCTTGTCCTCAAGCAAAATCCTTAACTCACATTAAAATTAATATTTCTCAACTTGTAATTCTCATCAATAACGTCAATAATTCACAAATAATCATGCATTGACAATTCAACTAAAAGATTACTAAAGTCTCAAACAATCCAAGCTAACATTTTTAAACACGGAAACATAGGTGTCTTCCCTTATCTAAGTAATTACCTTTAATTCAAAATCGACAAGAATCGACATCCTCACTAAAGATTCACTCAAATCACTCAAAGAGTTTAAAGTTCACAAATAAGCACTCTATAGTCAAACAGGAAAGGTTATTACCATAGGCTTACATGAAAATCAAATCTCCACCACTATAAAATGAGATGATACACTAATCAAAAGTTCTTTAGGAGGTTGTAATGGGGCTTAGGTTAAGGGTGTGGAGAAAGGCCAGAAAATTTGGTTATAATCGAGATTGAATTGATACATTACCAAACTAGAAAAAAAATAAACAAACGTTGAATTAAAAAAAGTATGAATCAAGAATTATTTAAGAATAAAAACAAGCTTCTTCTTAAAATATGAATTTAACTGTTCAAGCTCAATCAACATAGAACTAAATAATAATCATTTTTTTTCCTTTTTTTTGTTTTTTTTTAATTTTTTTCTAGAACAATTAGAAATAGTTCAGCAAATCAAACAGAAGAGCATAGTTAAGCAACTAACCAAATCAAATATTGACAAAAAAGGAGTCAATAAAATGGGAAAAAGTTTCAATGAACAAAAAATGAGTTATGGGTTAACATAAATGGGTAAATCAAGAGACGGTGTGTTAGGCTCAACGGGGTTCACTAAGGGTTAATTACGAAGGTAGGATTTTTATGGGATAAATGGGTTAAAACCTAGGTGCCTTTATCATCTCTGTATATCAAATCAAATGTGTGGTCTCGACATGTATAGTTAAAGCAAGTTCTAGAATAACAAATCAGGTTGACTCACTCATAACCAATAATAAAATAAGCAAGAAAAATGTATGCTCTAAAGGCTCAAAATCTCACAAAAATCATGGTTTTTGATGTCAATCTTCGCAAATCTCAAACGTCAAGATAATACTTTAATTTAGGGAAACAACCTAAAAATTTTAAATTTTTGAAAAATAACTTATCATACTTGATTCTCCCACACCTTCAAGTTTAAATCAACCAATACACAAATATCTACAAATTAATCTAAAACACATCAACAAAAATTCCAAATCAACAAAAATTCATTCTAATGGAAGTATGAGAAAATTACTTAAATAAAAGACATAATTCAGGTATTTTCTAATAATGATATAAATAACCTTCCCACACTTAAGATGTATATTGTCCTCAATGTACAAATAGATATAATCACAGTATAAGCAGAATATCATAAGAGCGGGAGAAAACTGAAACTGCCCTGAATATTGGATGAAATTGCTAGAATGGTGTAGGTAATGCATGATTCGAGTAAACTAATAAGAAAATAAACACAAATAGTGAAGAAGATTATGGTTACCTCTCGAGAAGCGCTTATTTAAAGTTTAAACTTGACTTACCTTATACATGCGTGGTCACGGTGGTTCGCGGGGTCGAGCTTCTCTTTCTCGCTATCAATAATTCTACCAAGATAAGGTTTAAGTCGAGTATTGTTTACCTTAAATGTGTCAAATTCAGAAAGAGTAACCTCGACTGTACCGAATGGGAAGACGTTCATTACCGTAAATGAGTTTGATCCATTTGCATTAAGCTCCGAAAGGGTATTTCGTGGATCCATTTTGTCTAATTGTACATTTTTCCCAGCCTTAAATTGGTTCGTTCCATCCATGTTCTCATCATGGCATTGTTTCGGCTCTTCATCAAGCTTTTTCGGTTTCTCCTTGACATGTGTCTGCCATTCATCTAGTTCATCGATTTGTAACATTTGTTTATCATAAATCATTCTGTTTCTATCGTATTAACTGGAACATGGCTCCATTACATTTTTTGAGGGGTTTCTTGCAAAGAATGTTGAGCCACATGGTCACTAACATTAATAGAAGATTTAAAATCATCTCGATCACTAGATGTTCTAACTGAATCACGAGCTTGAAGATAATTGACTTATCACCTACACGAAGGACTAACTCACCTGTACTAACATTAATTATAGTTCTAGCAGTTGCTAAAAATGGTCGCCCTAAAATTAAAGGTACCTCACTACCCTCATCCATGTCTAATACAACAAAGTCAACGGGAAATATAAATTTATCGATTTTAACAAGCACATCTTCAATAACACCCCTAGGATATCTAATGATTCTATCTGCTAATTGAATACTCATCCTAGTTTGTTTGGGTTTCCCAAGACTTAACTGTTTAAACATTTTATAGGGTATCACATTAATACTAACCCCTAAATCAGTCAAAGTATTATCAATATTCAAACTACTAATTAAGCAAGGTGTTGACACCATTTTCTGGATGGAAAACGGGGTCGACTTGGATTTTGAAAACGAAAACGAGAGTCGCCACCAATCCTTTTTTTTATGATGTGTGATTGGATCACCTCGAAAATGGGTTGTTTTTAATAAACGGTTTGATTTTATTAAAACAACAAGTTTGGTCCACGAAATTCAAAAAAACAGGTTCGGGAGTCGGTTACGCACGAGGAAGGATTAGCACCCTCGATACGCCCAAAATTGGTACCTAGTTGATTACTTAATGTCTTAGTGTCGAAGAGTGAAAACTTTGAAGAATTTAAAAATACGATCCTTGTATTAAAAAGTTGAAAATTTTGGGAAAAGGGGGCACATTCCACGTTAATCGAGAAAGAAAGCATCATATCCAGTAAGTTAGGACACAATGTCTCGAATTCCCGATACGCGAATACAAATGCTTGTTCAAAAGATTATTTAACTATTTTTGGATAAAAAAGGGATCACGACCAGTAAGTTAAGACACGATCCTTTTTTAATTCCCGATATCGTTTAAAACTTGAGTTTGAAAAGATTCGTGTAATAAAGTTTAAAAGAATATTCAATTGTTTAAATCAAATGAAGAAATCGCAACCCAATACGTTAGGGCACAATTTATCAAAATATTAAACATTGAATATTACATTTATTTCAAAAAATCCTCGTTTCGAGAAAACAACATGTCACATCCAATGCGTTAGGACACAATATATTGAATTCTCGATAACGCACTTTTTTTCATTTTTAAAAGAGTAATCTCGATTATTTTGATTCAACAAAGAAAATCGGAACCCAATACGTTAGGACTCGATTCTCTCAAAGATCTCAAATATCGAGTGTTATTTTTATTTTGAAATTTTCCATTTTTGGATAAATCCGAGTAAAAAATGAATGTAAAATAATAATGATGATAATGCAAATAAAATAATACAAGCAAAATAAGAAAAGATAAATAAATAAGATGACAAATATATAATAAAAAGAAATCAATAAATAAACAAATAAAAATTAAAGCACTTAAGTAAATAATAATAATGAGCATGTAAATAAATAAATAAATTAACACCAAATGTATATATGAAAATGAAAACGTATATATAGGACATATATAATATAAGGTATAAAATATAATATATATATATATATATATATATATTAGGAAGTATATAAATACATAAATATGTACATAAATAATAATAAAGGGATAAATGTATGCCTATATATATATCCTAAAATATGTACGTATATATTAAGATAATAAAATGCATGCATATATACATAGATTATAAAATATATATATGTATATGTTTTAAAATGTGTATCTAATAACAAAATACATTAATATGTATATAGGATACAACATATAGAATATAAGTACATAATGCCCAAATATTTGATTATAATATCAATAATAATATTATAATAATATTGTATAATGATATTAATAATATTAAAACAAGTAATTTTAAATAAAATAATCTAAACAACAAAAATGGGATTAAATTGAAAACGAAATTAAAGTTTGGGCTCGAAATAAAAAGAACGAAAGGATTAAAAGGTAAGGCGCACAAAAGAGAAGGGATCAAAAGGGCAATTTCCCCACGTCGATTAAATGGTGTCGTTACAGTGCAGCGCATGCACAGGGTTCACGGACCAAATTGAAACAGACGTGAAATTCGTGGCCAAAATTAAAATGAAACAAAAGGCAGCATTGAATGTACCGCAGGATTAGAGGGACCAAAGGCGCAAATTATCCATTAGGGCAAGAGTGCGCAGGTTTTCCCTCCTTCAAACGGCGTCGTTTCTTTAGCGGTATTTAAACCCAATTTTTCTGAAAAAAAATCATTCAGCCATTTCTTTTTGAAAAAATCTGAAATTTCTCCCTCTCCCTTTCTTCTCCCCAAATTCCGGCCTAGATCCGGCCATGGTTTCCGGCGGGTTTTCGCCGTAGCACCACCATGTGTGGCGGTCGGAGACCCAAAATCGGACCTTTTTGGTCCCTTTTTGAGGCTGATTACTCCTAGACCTCAGATCCAGGGCCGAAACCCACGAAAAGGAGGTCGAAGACTCAAAAACAGGACAAAACCGTTTGTCTTCTCGTCCTCCAGTAGGGCGCAGGGAGAAAGGTACCTCATTTTTCTTTTATTTACTGCCTTTATTTATATATATGCGAACGAAAAGAAAAGAGAATAAACTAGAAAAATCTTTCAGAACCAAAAAGAAAAAAACAACACCTTGAATCTGCTCTTTTTATTTTCTTTCGATTGAATCTGTTTTTGTTTGTTACAAAAGTTGCCCGGGGAGACAAGAGAGTTACATTTTGGCTTTTTTTTATAGCCGATCTTAATTTCTATTTTTGTTTTCTTTTTCCTTTCTTTTCTTTGGTTGTTGCCTGTTTGCAGGTGAAGCAAGTGAGGACGACAGGACATGCGCGGCGCAAGTGGGGTGAGTCGATGGTGGCAGTTGCGGCGGCAATGTCAGAAGGCCCTAGGTGCGGCGCACCTAGGGTTAGGGTTTCTTTTTTTATGATTTGTGTTTTGGGTAATGGGTTTTGCATTTGGGCTCCGGGATTGGGTTAGGCTAGTTGGGCCTGGGTAGGTTTTGGGTCTGTTTGGGTTATGGGTTGTAATGGGTTAGGTCAAAATGGGCCTGTACAGCTGCCCCTCTTTGCTCGTTGTCGTGTAACGATAACAGAGCAAAGACTAAGAAAGGCCCATTTTGCCCGGCCTTGCCAATTCTTGACTTGTTATGGTGCTTCTCTTCTTCAAGTAGCTTCATTCCAGTCTACCGTGTCTTGTTGCTTCGATCCACTCCACTGCAACTTCAAAAAGAAATATGACTTGTGGCTTCAATCCACTCTGCTGCGACTTCAGGGGGATGAGATTCGCAGTAAGATTCGTTATTGTTGATCTGCTCCACTACTGCTTAGGGGGACAGAATCTACAATCTTTAACCTACTCCACTACTGCTTAGGGTGATAGAATCTGCAATCTTCAACCTACTCCACTACTGCTTAGGGTGATAGAACTAATGGCTTAAATCTGCTTCTCCACTGTATTGGGAAGATAAGATTCATCATCTTCGATCTGCTCCACTACTGCTTAGGGTGACAGAATCTGTAATCTTTAACCTAATCCACTACTGCTTAGGGTGATAGGACTAATGGCTTAAATCTGCTTCTCCACTGTATTAGGAAGATAAGATTCACCATCTTTGATCTACTCCGCTGCCAAATACAGGAAGACATGATCTGCTATCTTCGATCCCTCCACTACAAATTACAGGAAGACAAGATCTGCTATCCTCGATCTCCTTCGCTGCCAAATACAGGAAGACAAGATCTGCTATCTTCGATCCCCTCCGCTGCCAAATACAGGAAGACAAGATCTGCTATCTTCGATCCCCTCCACTGCCAAATACAGGAAGACAAGATCTGCTATCTTCGATCTCTTTCGCTGCCAAATATAGGAAAATAAGATCTGCTATTTTTGATCTCCTCTGCTGCCAAATACAGGAAGACAAGATCTGCTATCTTCGATCTACTCCACTGCCAAATACAGGAAGATAAGATCTGCTATCTTCGATCTCCTCCACTGTCAAATATAAGAAGACAAGATCTGCTATCTTCGATCCCCTCTGTAACAACCCGGTTTTGACTCTAATCGGACATAGTGGTTTCGGGACCACAAGTCCGAGTCAAAAAAATATTTTAATATTATTTTCTGTGTTTATTATGTGTGAATTTACTAGTGTAAAAATTTCGTGCTTTAAATTCGCCGTTTGAGTGTCCGATTAAATAAAAAGGATTAAATCGCGTAAAATAAAAATTTAATGGTTATTTTTAAAAAGGGGATGAATAGTGGTTGTTCTTTTAATATGGAGGTTTAGTTTTGCAATTTAACCATTAATAAGAATAGTGGGCGGCATTATGTGTATAATATATATATAGTTTTTATATTAATTATAAATGTTATAATATATAGTATATTATAATATTATAATTAAACAAATAAAGACCACCATCATCTTTTATTTCCTTATCATCTATTCGAAACTAAGAAAAGAAAATAAAAGAAGAACAACCAAGCTATTCGGCCATCTTTGATGCTTGATTTAAGGTATGTTTGGTTTCGGTTTTTGATGATTTTTACGTTTTTGTGATCGTTGCTTTGTGTTATATCTAGCCCATGCTTTAATTTTAGAATTTGATAGTGATTTTGAGACATGTCATTTATGAATACTTGAGCTTGATAATAGTTGATGATGAAATATGAAAGATATGTGATAGATTATGATGTGTGTTCTTGAATTTTGATGAATTTAATTATTTTGGATTAATTTGTAAAAAATATTTAATTGAGGGACTAAAAGGTGAAATAAATGACATGCAAGGATCTATATGGGTCTATGAAATATTCGCCCTAACATAATGTGGGCAAAATTTATGTATTTTGTGTTTTGTGCAAAATGGACTAAATTGTAAAAGTGTAAAATGTCGAGGCAAAATAGTAATTTGTCCATTTATGTATTTTGGAGTTAATTGAATATTTTGATGAATAAAAAGGTTAAATTTAAATGTGTTTAGATCAAGAAACGAGGAAAACGGAATTGGATCGGGGGAAAACGAAAGTAGTCGAGTAGTCGATCGTGTCCGCTGATATCCGAGGTAAGTCTAATAGCTATTTAATGTTGTTAAATCGATATATAGGTATGTAAATGTATTGTATTTTGTTGAACTTAAATTTAAAGGCATATTGATTGAAATAAAATAAAGTATGAATGATATACATGTATTATTAATGTTTGAATATATATATAGGTTTATACTTATATAAACCTTTAAATTTAGTCGAAGTATAAACGATGTATAAGTATATACATGTATAAATTATTAGATTAATCAAAGATATGTATAAGGCATATGTATATATATATGTATAAGGTTTGAATGATTATATAAGTACATTTATATATAAACTCTTAGATTTGATTTGTGGTATATGTATGTTATAATTGTATATATATAGATTCGAATGAGTATGCATATATGTGTTGTGTATTGAATTTAGATATGTCATATATATATGTATAGGTTTATGTTTTGAAATTGAGTATGAATTTATATATTTATATGGTAGATTCGAATATGTATAAATGTACATGTATAATTTCTTGAATTGAAATTAGGTTTGAATTATATATGTTGACATGAAGTCAAATGTGAACGTATATGCAAATGTACAAGTTTTGTATTGAATAAATGGTATGAAATTATTAGCTTAGATTATTTTAATATGTTTGAATGTTAAAGACACATAGTATATTATAAGTTAAATCTTATGATATTAGTAGTAGAATCAAAAGTATGAGGTTATATATACAAATATGTTTTGGTTGAATTATTGAATTATCAAGTTAGATTTGGTGATGGAGATTTATATATCCATGTGTTTTAAAAATATAAGTAATGAATTTTGAGCTGAATCTCTATACATGGATTTTATATACTATATATATAGTTTGAAAATAAGATGTTTTGACTTTACGTCTAGCGTGCTTGATGCTTGGGTGAATTATTTCGACTTTACGTCTAGCGTGCTTGATGCGGTGAATTATTTCAGACTTTACGTCTAGCGGGCTTGATGCTTGGTGAATTACTTGACTTTATGTCTAGCGACTTAGTGCTTGGTGAAATGTATCGACCTTATGTCTAGCGTGCTTTGTGCTTGGTGGAATGTATCGGGCTTTGTGCCTAGCAGGCTTTATGCCGGTGTTTTATACAAGTCTCTATGTTATAAAAATCTTATGTGAGTAATAGTAAAAGCTAAATTATTCAGGTATGTGTTAGCCATTTGCTTAATTAGTGTTAAGGTAAGTTGATTGTTATAATTTGATAATAGTTTCAAATGAAATATATAGTATGAGTTTACCATTTGAATATAAGCATGTTTTGACATAATGATTTATTGAATATTTGGCTTTGCTAAATATTTATGTGTATTTGGCCATATGGTTTGTTTATATGAAAATACAATGTGATTTATTATTATTATTATTATTATTTAAAGTGTTAGATGGTATGAAATATTAGGATATTTGGTTTATTTTATCTTAATGATGGAATAAGTATTATTATGCATTTATATATAAATGAATTTTTTTGTATAACTTACTAAGCTTTAATAGCTTAATGTGTGTTTGTATTTGTTTACTCTGTTTATAGATTTTGGAGTCGCGTTCGAGCTCGGGGATCATCAAGATAGTCTATCACACTATCATTGTCTTTGGTATTTTATAAATTTTGAATTGAACCTATGGCATGTATAGTCTAGTTTATATGTTTAATTTTGGGATGTGTGAATTTGAGCCATGCGAAAATGGCTTATTCATTTTGGTTAAGTTTGGTTTTATGGTTGTGATCTATTTGATATATATATATGATGTTTAAGCTTATGCAAAAATTTCGGTTATTTATATGTTAGTGTGATGTGTTTAGCATATTTGTAAATAGTTTTATAAATTAGTATAGTTAAGCCTAATTTGAAAATAATATTTGTATTATATGTAGTATAGTTAGTAAATTGAAATGATATAAATGTTTGGATAATTGCTTGATTTATGATATTAAATTTTGATCGGTAATGCCCCGTAACTCTAATCCGTCGATGGACACGGGTCGGGGTGTTACACCCTCCGCTGCCAAATATAGGAAGACAAGATCTGCTATCTTCGATCCCCTCCGCTGCCAATTATAGGAAGATAAGATCTGATATCCTCGATCTCCTCTGCTGCCAAATACAGGAAGATAAGATCTGCTATCTTCGATCTCCTCCGCTGCCAAATACAGGAAGATAAGGTCTGCTATCTTCGATCTCCTCCGCTGCCAGATACAGGAAGACAAGATCTGCTATCTTCGATCTCCTCCGCTGCCACATACAGGAAGACAAGATCTGCTATCTTCGATCTCCACCGCTGCTAAATACAGGAAGATAAGATCTGCTATCTTCGATCTCCTCCGCTGCCAAATATAGGAAGACAAGATCTGCTATCTTTGATCTCCTTCGCTGCTAAATACAGGAAGATAAGATCTGCTATCTTCGATCTCCTCCGCTGCCAAATACAGGAAGACAAGATCTGTTATCTTCGATCTCCTCTGCTGCCAAATACAGGAAGATAAGATCTGCTATCTTCATTGATCTGTTCTCTGGGGAACATGCCTATATGTTCTATTTTATGAACCTAATTGTGCCTAGTGATTAGGATGACATGATCAGAACGAATCAAATGCTCCTAACTAGATGTGTATGAATGACATTTGAATGAATGCAAAATGTTATGAAAATGATTCCTTAATGCTTAAGTTATCATCACGCAAAAGCTTATTAAGGCTTTATCACTGACGTGCTACACCGCCTTCTTGCTCGGCTAGCATATCCAAAGAAACACTTAATCTGATTGCCCCCCACTGTGAACGTCAAAGTTCAATCCACTGGGTCATAAAATTTGTACCATCAATCTCCCACTGTAACCCAAGGGTAGAAAGATATGGCTTTTTTCAATCTTCTCCTATCGCAATTCAAAGATACAGAATGTGAAGCTCTTTGGTTCTTTACCCCATTCCCAATGTGTCATACCAAATGCTCATGCAAAATTTTCTTCTCCGAGAAAATATTTTCTTATTACTCAGTGATCATTGCTTATTTGTTCATTGAAGCTTTGTCACCAACACGGCATCTTGTCATTTTGTTCAATCAATGTTTGGACAACAAAATCTGAAAGGATAGTCTTTAACTTAGACTCTTCCTTCTTAGATATCTCACCCTTTAAACTTGGTGTTTTCTAAACGATAGTCCTGTTTCAGGTTCCTATATTATTTAGAAACTTCTAGAGTAATATGTAAAACTTTCATTGTGAAAGTATCATCATTCCAATGCAACATACTTGCAAAAAAGAATATAACGATGGATGAAATAGAATTGATTTGACAGCAAGCTCGAAATGAATGAATTATCAAGGGTAGCAAGAATAAAAGAGGAATTGATTGGAACACGTATCTTGAAAAAGAATGAAGTATTCCAAGAACAACAACAAATTTAATATATAAATAGTATGAAGGTTAGGTGCCCCAGATATCGCAGCTTGAACTTCTCTGTACAAACTTTCTGAAGACTTTCCTGAGTTTGACATGTGTTTAGGAGATCTTCAGGACTCTGTCGATGCCCCAAGATGTCGCCTTACCCTTTCAGGTATAGTAAGATCACCACATGCCCCAATCTGATCACTTCATGCCCCATTCTGATCAATATTTGAGCCGCCCTTCGGGTTTTTAACTCAAATCCCCTTTGGCTAAAGAATTTATCCACTGTTCAGCTTTGTTCTTCAATGAGAAAAGGAATAACCGTAAATGAATGGCATCGTTAGTGACGCCATTAATCTTGAAAGTATCGTAAATTTCTAGAAAATTAGCCAAATGAGTATTTGAATCTCTGTCTTGCAAACCTTAGAATCGAACAAACTATTGTACCATCTAAATAGTGTTCAGCTTTAGTTCAAAATAATTTGCATCAATAATGGGTCTCACAATACTCGATTTAGCCCCAGTCAGAGTGGACTTGGCATAATCGTACATAGTACGAGGAACATGATCTGGATTCGCAACAACTGTAGGAGGTAGCTGATTATTCTGATTACCACTCATCTTCTCGATAATAACAAAGTACTCTTGTTCGTCTACTAAATTCTCTCGACTCTGCCTTGTTTCTCTACGGTTTTTACGAGCTGTACTTTTAATTTCACTGTCAAATTACAATGGTTTTGACGGGTTTCTTCTAGACATAAACTAAAGGAACTTGCCAGAAGCAAATAAAAGAAAAAATAGAAAGTAAAAATTAAACTAAAAATAAAAATTATAATAAAAATAAAAATAAAAATGGCTAAATTAATAAAATCGAGTGTTCCTAATATTTTAGTTCCCGACAAAGGCGCCAAAAAAACTTGATGGTCACTAAACTAACTAAAAATAAGACAGAGGGAGCGCACCTATCGAACAATAGTATAACTATGGTGAGTAGAGAATATCGTATCCACGAGGACTAAAAGTACTAAAATTACCGTCTTCTTGTTATTTAGCCTAAAAATTGGAATGATTATGTTTTAATCTAAAATTACTAAACTAATTTAACTCAGAACGCAACAGAGAATGAATCAAAGAAATAATCAAATATTAACCAATGAGATAGACAATACTCAGGAAAGAATCCACCTAGACTTCACCTATTATTATGAATTTAAATTAAACAATTTATTCACTTGTGTCTTGATCCGTAGAAATCCCTAACAACTGACTCTAGGTTGATTAATTGAAATCTCTTTCTAATTAAAACCCCTATCGTCACATTAACTCGATCTATGAATTCTCTTATTATATTTGACTCTAATCCGATAGATTTATGTCGTCCTATTTCTAGGATTGCATGCAACTCCACTCAATTATGCTAAATCTACTCTTAAACAGGGACTTTTGCTTCATTAAACACTGAAATAAGCACATTAAACATGAATTAATATCCCAAAAATATTAAAACAAGAAATAAGCATACATAATTGAAAACATGCCTTCAGAGATTGCCAAGTAGTTAAAAACATATGGCAGGAGTTAGGGATTCTTGATTACCAAATAGATGAAAGAGAAGGACTTCAACAGTGGCTAGGTGAAATACTCACCAGAACGAGCAGTGCTTAAAGAAAAGTTATTGATGCGATCTGCCTCGGTAAAGTGAGTCGAGTCATATTAGTTGTCTGATCTTCGACGAGAAAGTATTGTTCCAAACTAGTAATAGGCTTGTAATCGGCTAAATAATAGGATAGTGGGTGTAAATAAGTTCAAAGTAGGTTAAGTATGGTTTGAATAGGTTGGGCTACCAAAGATATAAACATAAGTAATTTGATAAGTAGGTGGAATGGAAATTGAACTCAAGCGTCAAGAACGAACCAACACTATAAAGAGTGTGACCCGAGACTTATATAGCTTAAGGTGGTTTGGTGAATGAAAGAATGGAACCTTGACCCATTACCTAACAAGATAGGAACCAAAGGTATAAAGGATAGGGTGAACGCCACACCAAAATGGTGAAAAGTTCAAAAAGAGAATCAAATTGACACCACTGACGAGCAGATAAGTCAAGTGAGACTCGGATGAAATTTGGAGAGGAAGAAACCTCACAAAGAACTCAAATTTCATTCAAATTGATAAAAGTCTTGACAAAAGTCCTTACAAATTGAAAATAGCTAAGTACTTATAGCTATGACAGAGGCTAACCGAATAGACAAATTCATAGCTTAATGACTAAATATTCAGCTTTAAATGAGCTGAAATAATCTTGGATAAATCCATAAGCCTTCATTGTCCATGTTCAGTCTTTGGGGACTCCACAAGTTAGCTTAATGAGGAAGGAGTTCAGCTGAATGAATTTGGAAGCATTGGGAGCTGATTGGGCATGTCTAGGTTCGGCCATGAGCTTAAATGAGCTCAATTAATTTGCCTTGTTCAGCCGAATGTTGAAGGCATTGATTGGGCAGCTTGAATAGTCATTAGAAGTGTGAACACCAAGTTGAAGAGCCATTTGAATGTGAATGGTTATAACCGAATGGACTTCATGTATGAATGGGATATTCAGCAAGTGTGAACACCTTCAAGGTTGCCTTGGGAAGATGTTCAGCCAACTTGGAAAATTGATGGGCAGCTACTTCTTAGCCGAATAGGTGCTTAGAGAATCCAAACAATCAACCACCGTGCATTGTAGCAGGTCATGCATGAATCTCTCCATTCGTTGTAACCAGTTGTTTATGCACCTAGCATTAATCATCCTTCATGATTTTGGCTGCACCAAAATACAATGAACACATTTATGGAGTTAAGGCAAGCTTAAATTCAGCTGGAACAAAATAAATTCATACCTTAGACACATTAATAAAATATAATGAAGCTAAGACAAATTAAATATTGACTTATCAAGACACATTAATTCGGCTAGCTCAAATTATACTAAAAAAACATGTAATAAGCTGTAATGAGCTAATAAACTAATCAATGAGCTGAAACAAAATAAATTAATTAAAGTAATCACTTAATTTATTCTAGCAATAAAGTAAATGAGCTGGAAATAAATTAAATTGAGCTCAAACGAGCTGAAAGAAGCTGAACGGAGTTTGGGAAAACTGAACTTGAGTTAATATTAATAAAAATCTCAGATTTCATGTCAAAAAAAAAATTGAAGGATAAAGATTTATCATTTTAGATAAAATAAAAATGTTGAAATGAAGCAATTTTAAGAACAATTGTTGGTGGAAAATTTGGTCGAAAGGAAAAGAATTATCGTGAACTAAAAATGGGGAAGAAAGTGATGATGGTTGGTGGGTTTTGGAATTTTGGTGGGCAAGTGGGCTTGGGTATTTGGTGGATTTTTATGGGTAAACTAAACTCAATGTCATTAAACTATTAGTAAGTTTACATTTTGGGCATTTAATTTTAAAAAATTAGAAAATGATCAATAAATTTAATTATTTGTCATTTTAGCATTTAACGTTTTTGGTTTTTTAATATTTTTACAAAAATAAAAATTTAATTTAATTTATTAAAGGGCATATTCGTCATTCGAGTATCTTTTTTGCTATTACATATCTATTCCTCTCAACCAAACACATGAATACTACTACAATACTCATTCCATTCCATCTAACAAAACTACTATTATGTCTATTCAATTCCATTACAACCTTATTCTATTCTCACAGAATGACTATTCCATTACAGTCCTATTCTATTCCAATGAACCAAACATGCCGTAGCGAATAACATTTAAACTTGAATTGAAATAAAAACATGTTTTCATGTTTTGTTTAATATTTTGGCTCAAATTTAGATATGACTTTATATCACAGTTTGAAATTTAAAGTATAAAATTTCTCATTTTAGTATTTAATTTTTTACTTAACTATTACTTTTGTTTTATTTTACCTCAAAAACTATTGGCATCCACATCCTTATTTTTCTTGAGATGAAAATAATACTTCAAGTATAAAAATAAAGTAGCAAAAGAAAAACTAAAATAAAATAACCAGTAAAGTTGAAGATCTAATTTGTTATTTTTTAATAATTTCATTATAAGTCCTAATTATATTTGCTCTTTTTGAGATAATGCCTAAAATTACTCATAGCCCCTCCCAACCCATGAATAGGAGAATAATTCGTTTCAACACACTCGAATCTAGAACTTCTTACATTGATAACAATACCCATACCAATCGAGTTAAAACTCAATTAGTAATTTGTTACTTAAATATTTCTTATGGATTCAAATAAAGACCACTTTTCAATTTTATAATATGCTAAAATTCAAACAAACATAAGATGAGGCCCATAAACAACCTCTTTTATTCTATATTTCAGAAATAAAATAAAATTTAATTTTACTATAAATAACAAATGACAAATTCAAACATCATTCGAACATTCCTTCGAATGTTATCCCATCAGAATTTGGATTGAAGATTCTTCACCATTTTCCTATCCAGATTAAAAGTCTTGGCAAGAATATCAGCATTAATGGAAGGGTTTGAGCCAAATACTGTATTTGCAATAGTGATCACCCCTGGGTTTTCACTGCTAAGACCAGCAAAGGCGACAGCATAGGTGTTCCCTATGTTGTACTGAAAGTGAATGAGACCCACAGGAAAAACAAAGACATCTCCTGGATATAGGACTTTAGAAATCAAACGATTATCTGGATTCGATGTAATGAAACCGACATGGAGTGTGCCTTCCAGAACAACTAGAATCTCTGAGGCACGAGGGTGAGTGTGAGGAGGGTTCAGGCCACCGTTAGGTGCATAGTCAATTCGAACCATAGATATCCCCAATGTGTGAAGTCCTGGCATCTGTGCAACATTAAGAGGTGTGACAGTAGATCCAAATGTGTTGGATGTGTTTTTGCGGATATGGAGACCTGAAAAGTAGAAGTCATCTGCTTTGGCAAGCTTTGCGTCTTTGCAGAATTTTCCGTTGACAAACACTGCATGAAAGCAAGAAATGTTAGTCAATACCAGAAGAAGAAGAAAAGATGAGTTTATGTTACTAAAACTTGAATTTAAGTGTCGAATATATGGATGTGATAGATACGAGTGTAAAAGGAGATTCATATGCTGTTCATGTCCGGATATACATTAGACACAGACACAAGTAGCTCAAGAAAATGAAAGTATTTGAAGAGAAGACATACCAGAGCCCTTGGGATCATTAATGGCTACACAAAAGTCCTGAAGAGGGCTAGGATCAGAGGCAAAGGTCAAAGGCGATGCAAGAGCCAAGATGAAAATGGCTACGAAAATCTGAAGGGCTTCCATTTTTTGTACGTGGTAGAGTTATAAATTAGATTCTTAATTCTATTTATTTGAGAGGCTCTGCATGAATGAATGGCCATTGATAGGTTGAAGTCATTGAATTAGTCTATGATTTTGGCTTATTTTATTTCATTTCTTTAATTTGTACCACATCCAACAGTACATGCATATTGAAACAAAAGAATCATTTTTTAGTTACTGTTTGTATCATTCTTCAGCAGGCCTGCATGAATTCATCTTCTTTTCTCAAATTAGGACATATTGAAACAAAAGAGTTCTATTTTCTTTTTCAGATATTAGATGTTTATCTTTTTCTTTCTTTAAATTTGGCTCCGGCAGGATTGGGTCATGCTGGCATTTTCTGGATTGAAAGTGACTCAAACAGTATCTGAAAATGAAGTAGATCCTAATTTTCTTGGTTGAGAATAATGGGCGTACAAGCCCCATTTGATGGCCCATTTTACTCCAAGAAAAGGAAAATGGAATTGAAATTTGAGAATGGATTTATTAACGGTGTAAAATAAGATATAAATACAAGTTTTATATTGCAGTTAGGAAATTTTTATGTTTCTAGATCTTATCTAAAGAGTAACATGGACGTGATTTAAGTTCAATTATAACATTACTTCTATACATAATTTAAATCACTCTTCGACTAATATTTCTTCTTAAAAGCTTAGGATTCGTTTGTTTCACGGAAAATAAGTTTGAAAAATATTTTCTGTATTTTCTTATTTGCTTAACATAAAACAACTTGGTCAATAAAAATAACTTATATATCAACAAAAATAAGTTATTTTTCCTGTAAAATGACTTACTCTCTCGAAAAGCGTAAGTTATTTTCCGAAAAAAGTTCCTCTATTATATTGATAATAAATTTTATTTTTATTTTTAAAATTATTAAAATATTATAATTTTTAATATTATTAAACATTTATTTTTAATCATATAATAAATTATTGATATAATTAATATAATTTATTATTTTAACAAATTATTTAATAATTTTATATTAATAATAAATTTTAAATAATATTATTCACATATAATTGTAAATATTCAATATTAATATTTTAATAATAATTATATTAATAACAAATGTTTTATAGTATAAAGGTTAAAATAGGATAAACTACCAAAATAGTCACTTTTTTTTTACAAAAGTAAGCTAAATGCACCATGATTTAATTTTCAACAAATAAACCATAAAATTTAGTCATGATATTTTAATTTTGAGACATTAAGTTCTTGTATTTTTATATTTAAAATGTTGGTTCATCACTAACTCTGTCTATTCTTCCGTCAAATTTGCTAAGTTGGAATTTATAAAGAACAATAAAAAAATTTCATGGTGGAAAATCTTTTGTTTTTTTTATTTTTAAACCGATACCCCAACCGGTTCCTGGCCTGATTGACCAATCTGGTCCAATTTAGATAACATTGAAAATTGAAATTTATGTTTATATTTTTAAAATCATTTCAATTTTTTTTTATTTTAAAGATTTTTATTTTTCATAATTTTTCATTTTTTAAATTTTTTATTTTTTAATGAAAATATGAAAAAAAAATTAAAAAAAATGTGTTTTTAAAGGGTAATGACCAAATTGGCAAAAAGCTGTCAATGTTTAGGGCAGAAAATGTTATTTTACCTTTAACATTATTAACTTTAACAACAAAATTAAAAGGAGGGATCAAGATTTTAAATAAAAAATATAGGGACTCAATGTTTTAAAATTCAAGTATAGGGATTAAATTTTAAAATAGAAAGGGCACATGGACTTTTGACATATTTAAACCTTTTTATATAAATAACACTAGAAATTTTATCGCACATGTATGTGTATGAAAATCACATATTTAGAACATAGATTTATGTTTAGAAATAACATAGAATAAATAATGAAATGTTACTTTGGAACTAATTAATAATTGTACAAGCCCAATATTTGCCCGGCCCATTACCCAATAAACTTAACCCATTACCCAATAAACTTAACCCATTACCCACCTAAACACTAGCCCAATACCCAAATGATATTACAAGCCCAAACGGCCCAAACTTAAAACAATTTCAGCAAAAATAAAAAAAACCTAACCCTAGGGCGCCGCATGCTAGGACCTGCTGCCACTGCCTTTGTCCCATCGCCGCACGTCCCATCTGCACCGGCGCCGTGCACCTGCTCCACCTGCAATGAGAAGAAAACACGCAAAGAACAGTAGCAAACAGAGAAAAATGAAAAATGAAAATGAAAATAGCATTGGCTATAAAGCCAAGTATCATCTCTGTAACGGGGGTCCCCCCCACCCTTTTTTTTTCACAATTTCAAGAAATAAAAAAGCAAAAAAAACAGATTCAAAGAAACAAAGGTGCTTTATTTATTTATTTATTTTTTATTTCAAAATAAAGGAAATAATAAGAAAAAGAAATTTGTTACCTTTCGGGTAATGGGGGACTCCTCCGTCTTGAAGGTGGTCAGGCCAACTGGCTTGCCGAAAGGACCCCACCGGCGGCGAGGAGAAACCGAAGGGTTTTCTTTTTTTCTTTTTTTCTTCTTCTCTTTTTTGACTTTTGAGAGCCTTTTGAGCTATCTTAACCCCAAATCGGGGCTTTGCTCGAAAAAAAGAGTGAAAAAGTGTTTTTTTAGTTTTCCGCCACCGTCTTGGCGATGGCGCCGTCATAAACAATGGGAGCGGCGGCTGATGAACGGACTCCTGGCCGAATTTTCAAAAGGGAGAGAGAGACTTGAGAGAAAATTTCTGAGTTTTTTTTAGGGAAGAAAGAAAAATGAAATTTAAAAAAAAAATTGGTTTTATAAAAGGTTGAAACGGCGCCGTTTTGGGGTTTAACCCCAGTAGCCAAAACAACGCCGTTTTGGCCTTAGTGCCCTTTTACCCGCGCGTCGACCCGACCCGATCAGGGGATCCGCGTGTTTTTGAAATTTGGGTTATTTACTCTTTTGGTCCTTCCAATTTTGCGCCTTAGTGCAATCTGGTCCCTTTTCGTTTTTTAATTTAGCCGCATAACTTTACTTTTGTTTCATTTTAGTCCCAATCAAAGTGATGCGTTTTGGAGGGAGGGATATTTTCTGTTCTGGTCCCCCTTCCTATGCGCGTGTCACAATTTGATCCTTTTCTCTGTTTCCAATTTCTATTTCTGCATTAAGGTTTTTGTTTAGTTTCAATTTAATACTCTGCTTAATATTTTAGTTTTATTATTAAATTGATCATTTTAATATATTATTACTATTTATTATTCTCAGTCTTATTTTTCTTTTGTTTATTCATTACTATTGCTAATATATTAATTAGTTTTTTTTAAATTATCTTAACTTTATATATATATATATATGTTTACATACTCTTATATTTTATAAGTTTAAAGTATATATATTTGCATGTGTATATTTTATAATTTATTTATACATATATGTACGTGCTTGTATTTTTGTACTTTTTAATTTGTATGGACATACATATGTATTTTATCTTTTCGTATTGTTTTTGTCTTCCTATTTGATATTTATTTGTTTATTTATTCTTATGTTCGTTATTATTTTAGTTTTCTTTTATTTATTATTTCATATACTTGATTATTTTATTTATGTATTTTATTTCTTTTGATTATTGCTTATATTATTTGTGCTTGTATCATCATCATCATTTTGTTATACAAGTTAATATTGTGTTTACTCCTACCATTTCATGCTAAATTAATTTTATTTAATATGATTTTAAAATGAACAAAATTTCGTGTTTAGATTCG
Source organism: Gossypium raimondii (assembly GCF_025698545.1). Lineage (NCBI taxonomy): Eukaryota > Viridiplantae > Streptophyta > Magnoliopsida > Malvales > Malvaceae > Gossypium > Gossypium raimondii. The sequence continues at coordinate 50,159,428 of NC_068577.1, read as the reverse complement.
AGAGGATCGTACCCTAACTTACTGGGTTTCGATTTTCACGATAAATCTAAATACACGAATCTTTTTAAAACTCAAATTTTAAATGATCTCGGGATTTAAAAAAATCGCGTCCTAACTTACTGGTCGTGATTTCATTTTTAAATCCGAGATGGCTAAAATATCTTTTAAATAAGCATTTTTCATTCACATATCGGGAATTTGAGACATTGTGTCCTAACTTATTGGATATGATTTTCTTTCTCGAATAACGTGAAATATGCCCCTTTTCCTGAAAATTGTCAACCTTTTAATACAATGATCGTATTTTTAAAAGCCTTCAAAGTTCTCAATTTTCGACATTAAGACATTAACTAATCAACTAGGTACCAATTTTGGGCGTTACGAGGGTGCTAATCCTTCCTCGTGCGTAACCGACTCCCGAACCCGTTCTTCTGAATTTCGTAGACCAAACTTGTTATTTTAATAAAATCAAATCGTTTATTAAAAATAACCACTTTTCGAGGTGATCCAATCACACCTCATAAAAAAAGGATTGGTGGCGACTCCCATTTCATTTTTCAAAATTCAAGTCGATCCCGTTTTCATCAAAAAATGGTGTCAACAATAATAACACATGAAATATGTGCAATATTAAAATGTAAAAAATTAGATTAAATTATGAGTAAAACTAAATTTAAACACAAAAAGTACATCAGATTAATAAATTAGATTCTTCACCATTTTTCTATCCAGATTAATAAATTACAAATGTGTTTATTTTTTTGGAGTCATCCGCTTCAATGCTTAAAACAAAATATCTTTCTAATTGGACTTGATAGATGACATATTAGTCTTCCAATCGGTTCATTTTCAATTAGACTAAGGTAATATTTAGGTTTGTCTACTAATACAAATTGTCTTTCCGTATTACGATCCGACCACGTAGTACCGCTTATTATCAATTTAAGCATTAGACAACCAATTAACAAAATTTACTTCTCTTTTGCTATGCATGCAAAAACTACGTGAGGACAATATATAAAGTATTAATGTAATTCATGAATAATTTTTTAAACCAATATGTTCAAAAAAATTACAAATGTACATAGATGAAAATATTACACTTAGGGCACCGAATCAAATATAAATTACGTCGCAACGAAGAACCCCTTCACATTGCAACGTTAAACTGAAATTTGAAAATTCTATAAATTGGTCCTCGCTCAATCTCGGGTTAACCTTAGAGCATTCTTACGCTCATATATGAAGGGTTATACATCATATATCTAATGTTTATAATGTTGTTGTTGTTGCTGCTACTATTGCTGCATATATGATGATTTGAACTTATTGTTTTACTGTGAACTTAATGGTAATTGTTCTGACAACAATGTGACATCCTGTAACATAGATTCGATAATTGAGTCGAACGAGGGGTGTTACATTTTGAAATTTAAAATTTCAATATTAAAGAAAAGAAAAGAAAAGAAGTTTAAAATGTTCGACAATGGGGTAAATAAGTACAACACAATAATTTTAATGATTATTTTAGTTTCTACCTTCTTTTTTTACGTTAATCTTTAATTATTTTTACCCGAATCAAGATTTTAAAAAAATATTTTGGTGACCAAAATAAAAGTGTAAATATAATATGAACATGACTTAGTGACAGTTAGATACCGTTAATAATTTAATGCTTAAGTGAAAAACATTCTAAAATTAAGTGATAAAATTATAAGTATTTTTATAACCAAAATAAAAACAACTTAAAACCAAATCACCAATGACACAGATAAATAGATTAAAATTTTAAGAATTTAGAATTCAAATATTTTTCATAATTGGATAAAAATATTGAAATTGAATATTAAAACTAAAAGGTCAACCGCTTTCGGCCTTTTTGGATATGCCCCTATTATAGCAAATATTAGAAAACTTACATTTTTCTCAAAAACTAAAAAGCTAATCGATATCCGCCTTTTTGGATTTTGCTTATTTACAATGTGAGCAGTATGCAATGGTTGTTCCTTCTTCTTTTTTAACGCAACTGAACCAGAAGAATTTAATTATTTATAAAAATAATTAAATGCAAAATTTATGAATGTAAATAACTCTTTTTTTGCAGTGATAGTCGCTGTCGCCTGATACACCCGTGGCAAGTTTCCTCTTCATTAGTTAATTATTGACTTTTTAAAAAGTTAATTTTTTTAAGTGTCGCCATAGTGTTAGGTGAAACCAACATTTATTTTTCAAAATACCTATTAAAAATACGAGTATTCAAGAAGGAAAAAAGGAAAAAAAATATTTTTTAGCAGGTATTTTAAATAATACATAGTGGTGCCGCTTGATATAGTAGTGACACCCAAAAATATTTTTTTTTTTGAAAAGGGTGATGATTGGCTAATGATGAGAGGCGGTGTTACTAGTGTGTTAGGTGGTACCGACGATCATTGTGAAGAATGAACCATTTACGATATAAATTTTGACTTGAATCATTTTCATAAAAAATTAATTTTTTTGAGTCAGTTGTGTAAAAAAGCCGAACCCCTCTTATATCCTAATTTTTGCCTTTGAATCAGTTGCGCAAAAAATCCAAACCCCTAAACCCCTTCGAAAGCTAACTAATATCCGCCTTTTTGGATTTGCTTATTTACAATGTAAGCCATATGCAATGGGTTTTTTACGCAATTGACTCAAAAGTATTTAATTATTTACGAAAATAATTAAAGTCAAAATTTATGAACGTAAATGACTCTTCTTTACAGTGATCATTGGTGTCACCTAATACACCGGCAGCACGTGCCCTCATCACTAGTCAATTATCAATTTTTTTAAAAAAGAAAATAATTTTTTTGGGTGTTGCCACCTTGTTAGGCGACACTAATATCTATTTTTCAAAATACTTGTTAAAAAAATGAATATTCAGGAAGGAAAAAAAGAAAGAAAAAATTTAATAGGTATTTTAAATAATACATAGTAGTGGCGCCTAATACAGTGACGGCCCTCCAAAAAGATTATTTTTTAAAAAAGGTGATTATTGACTAATGAGGAGAGGGCGATACCGCTAGTGTGACAGGGGGTAACAAAGATCATTGTGAAGAATGTATAATATACATATATAAATTTTGACTTAAATCATTTTCATAAATAATTATATTTTTGAGTCAGTTACGTAAAAAGACTGAACCCCTTCAAAATCCTTAATTTTATACGATAGAGACATGAAGTATGATGCAAAAATTTTTACGGTTCACAATATTAGCATGTGACGCTAGTCATACGCAACAAAAGGTCGTTATAGCCACAGTCCTAACTTCCTTTTTCTTCGTTGAACCGATTAAACTTTCCATTATTGGATATCTCCATTTAATTTTTTTGATTAAGAAAATAACTTCGAATTATCAATGTTAATTTAGAGTTGTTTATTTATTCAAATTAACCACGAAATTTACTGCATGAAATTACACAAAATGAGTTACAAAAGATAACAACAAAAGAAATCTCAATCAGCAAGTTGCAAGTAACACCTTCAAATTATTGTTTATATAAATATTATAAAACTCCTAGTGAATCAAGACAACATTTTTTGAAGTGTACATGCCTATACAACAAGTTTACATCTTTGGCTTAATTAATCAAGTATTAAGATAATGTTAGATTTTGTACCTATATTTTTATAAAATATTTAATGTGGTATCATATTACTAATATGTATTTTATTATGGTAGTTAGTGTTAATATCATTAGTGAATTTACTAAACCAGCCAATAAAATTGCACACTAAGTAAAATAAAAAATTTTAAATTAAAGACAAATAACCAAAGATGTGATTAATAAAATATAGTTAAATACCAACTTACATGAAAGTACCTGTACATAAAAAATATTACTTAAAATTAATTTAAGATAAAAAATTCTTGGGAAAAGATGATCATTTACTTAAATGGAGAAGATGGCGTTTTCCTTATGTAAGTTTAATATTTACTTCTTTTTATTAACTATATGTTTAGTTTTTAAATTAAATTAAATTTTATTTTATTTAGTTTTTCACGTAATGTTAGATTTGAAAAAAAGATCTACACGTCGAATTTTCATTGGCTGGTTTAGCAATTCACTAACAGTGTTAATACCAAGTACCATAGTAAAACACACATTGATAGTTCATGTAACATTGACAATGAGTATCATATTGGGCATTTTATGAAAGTACAAGTACATAATAAAACACATATTGATAATTTAGGTATCACATTAGACATTTTCAAAATACATATATTACATTGAACATTTTATAAGAATACATATATTAAATGTGACATTATTCCTTAAATATTTTAAGTTAAGTAATCAATTTCGATTTTTTTCTAATTTATTGAAAACCTTTTTCAAATTCAATTGTATTGGATCAAACTATTTGACTGGATCAATTATATTGAGAATTAATCTATAATCGATAAAAAAACAAGTAAAACTGATTTTTTTTTATGATTTTGGTCCAAATTTCCGATCCAAACCGGAAAAAAATAATCCTACAAACAAAACAAATTAGGCCAAACCCAAAAAATGAATAAAAAAAAAGTGTTCTTCTTAGCCCTAAGTCGGGCAGAGCCCGAGCAGAGAAACAGGCTAAATAAATAGCATATGTTATTTTTAAAAAAGTATTTGCGGAATTAGGCTGATTTTCACCATATTTGGAATATACCGATTCTAAAAAGAGAGGGGAAAAAGGCAAAACACAAACAGAAACAGAAACAGAGGACAAAACGAAAGGGATAAAAACGAAAGAGAAAATACAAAGGAAAAAAGGGAGAGGAGAACTCAGAAATCATCAGAAACGAAGCAACGGTTGAGTCATTCTTGACAGGATACTATCAAAGCTACGGAATTTGTGGTTAAAAGGTAAGCTTTTTTTCTTTTGAAACACTGTATCTTGATGTAGGGTTTTGGTTCAGTGTAATTTAGGAATTTGGGGTTTAGAGTCCAAGTTCAATCACCAAGCTTGTACCAGTTTGTTTGGAAATTTGGGGAATTTGGGAATTTTAGCGTGTCTAGGGTTTGGGAAGAAGTACCAATCTTCTGTGTTTGTTTTCTAGTTTGTTCTTCTAATTGTTGAAGGGCCCCCCAAAATAACACTTGTTCTTATGTTCATGTTTTGTTCCCCAGAAGTAACACTGCATTTGCCCAACTGTTAAAGAAAGGAGAACTCAAAATTGTGGATTAACCATTTGTTACTGCCTTATTGATCAGCTCGTATTTAGGTAAGTTTGCTGATATTATTTTTATCAAAATGTCCTTACTTTTATTCCTTCTGATTTCAGAGTTGAATTTATTTAGTTATTAGTAAAAAGGGGTAAACAACTGAACTAAAACTACAAAAGTTTACTCTTCGACAATCTCTAATTTTAGTTGACTTCACTGTGAATTTCCTCAAATAAGCATCACAGTTTTTGCTTTAAGTGTTATTTAAACTTTTAACTTGGTAAAAACATTTGAATGGCTTGGAAATTTTTGTGCATTTTAAAATCTCTTTTAAGAAAAACTTATTGGGTGGGGCTGGACCAAGCCTAATTTATTCATATGCTGTTGAGGCTTTGGAGTAATTTAGTATAAAATTGCATCTACAGGTAAATGCTTTAGCTGCTTTTCCATCTTTATATATTTTTAAATTTTTCTCCATGTTGCAGTAAAAATTGTTGAAAGTAATTTTCTTAGAACGTAATCGACTTTCCAGCACTCTGTAATTAGCTATGTAGTTGGTAAACAATGTTAAACTATGTTACAGGATTTCTTCATTCTCCGGTTGTTCCTAAAGTATCCGTCTGACAGCTATATCTGGATTCCCGACACATATTCAAACATTGATATAGAACACATGGAGAACAAAAAGTTCCTTTCACACCAAGTTCCTACATGTCTGTTCTGCTTTGTTCAATGAGTTTGTTATTTCTCTGCTGTTTGTTTCTTACACACGAGATTTGGATATTGTATATACATTGTAAAAATGGGCTGCCCGATTTAACAGAATGTTAAACACATGACTTACTAAAATTTAAGTATATATTACATTACTTACATTACTTACTAAAATATATTACATTACTTAAATATATTACTTACTAAAATTTATAACTTACATTACTTAAATATATTACATTACTTAAAATTTATATATATTTTTAAATTTTTATATATGGTATGGATACATAACCTATATTTCAATTTTATTGTTAATAAATTTTATAATTTTAAAAATAATTGTAAATGTTATTTTTAAATATTAAAACCTATTTTTTAAAATATCATCCCATATATGGTATGGATATATAACCTACATTTCAAATTTATTAGTAATAAATTTTATAATTTTAAAATAATTATAAATAAGATACATAAAAGTGATATACTTACATTACTTACAAAACTATACACTATTTTTAAATTTATTTAAAAATATACTAAATTAATAAATTTCAAATATAATGTACTAAATAATGTAAAATAAAAAATAAAAATACTATATTTTTAAAATTATTAAAATCCGGAAAAAATACGAACATAAAAATTTGAAATAAGGGTTTTTTAATTTATTTAAAATAACACACTAAATTAATACATTTCAAATATAATGTACTAAAATAATGTAAAATAAAAAATTTAAAAATAGTATATTTTTAAAAGTAATAAAATCTAGGAAAAAAATACGAGCAGAGGGCGAAATAATGATTTTTTAAATTTATTTAAAAACACACTAAATTAATACAGTTCAAATATAATGTACTAAAATAATGTAAAATAAAAAAATTAAAAATAGTATATTTTTGAAAAGTAATAAAATTCGAAAAAAAATACGAACAAAGGGCCAAAATACGAACAATTGGTGCCGCCTGTGCCACAGGCACCAAAGGTGCCGCCTATGGCAGGCCCTCCTTCAGTATGCTTTTTTTTTAACTGTTTTTTTTTGTATTATTTTGGTAAATAAAAAAAGTTGTAATATTTTGGTATTTTTTTGTATTTTTTTTGTAATATTTTGGTAAAAATCCCTATGGATATATAACCTATATTTCAATTTTATTGTCAATAAATTTTATAATTTTAAAAATAATTGTAAATGTTATTTTTTTAAAATATTAAAACCTATTTTTTAATATATCACCCCATATATGGTATGGATATATAACCTACATTTCAAATTTATTAGTAATAAATTTTATAGTTTTAAAATAATTATAAATAAGATACATAAAAGTGATATACTTACATAACTTGTATATAAACTTATATATAAACTTGCATAACTTACATAATAACATGATAACTTACATAATACATAACTTACATAACTTAAATAACACATAATACATAACTTTGATAACTAACATTATACACAACTTACATAATACATTTCTTACATAACTTACATTATACACAACTTAGTTAATATTATACATAACATACATAATACATAATACACAACAATTAATAATATACATAATAGACATAATACATAATACACAACTTACATTATACATAACTTAAATAACATACATAATACATAACTTACATAGTACATAACTAACATAATACATAACATACATAATACATAATACACAACAATTAATATTATACATAACATACATAATACATAATACACAACTTAATTAATATTATACATAACATACATAATACATAATACATAACTTACATAAATTACATATTACATAACTTACATAATACACACACACATAATACACAACTTAATACATAATATACATAATACATAACTTACATAACATACATAATACATAACTTACATAGTACATAACTAACATAATACATAACTTACATAGTACATAACTAACATAATACATAACATACATAATACATAATACACAACTTAATTAATATTATACATAACATACATAATACATAATACATAACTTACATAAATTACATAATACATAAATTACATATTACATAACTTACATAATACATAAATTACATATTACATAACTTACATAATACACAGCTTACATAATACACAACTTAATACATAACATACATAATACATAAATTACATAAATTACATACATATCGATGCAGAAATCAATCTCCTCAGTTTTACAGATTGTTTCCACCAAAGAATTAAATGTAGCAATGTCAGGCACAAACCCTTCTTTGGTCATTCTTCTTACCATTTTCTTGGCTGATTCAAGATAACCTGCATTCAACAAACCTTCTATCAACAAATCTCGACCTCGAACCAGAGGATTAAACCCCTTCTTGCTCATGTCCTCCAAGAAGTCTTGCGCTTCCTTCATCTTCTCAGAGTAACACCATCCATTCACCAGAACTGTGTATGTCCTCTTGTCTGGTACCTCACCTTTCCTAATCATCTTCCGGATTAATGCATATGCTCCATGGAACATCTTCACCTCACAAAGTGCAAAGAACAATGAATTGTTAACGCTAACGGTCTGTTTGCAACCTAAATTAGTGCTTTTGTTGAAAACTTCCACAGTCTGGTCTATGAGGCCGTTCTTCTCGTACTCTTCAATGATAAAAGAAAGGGTATCACAAGAAAGGCTAAGCTACTGCTTTTGCATTTGTTGAATGGTTTTCCATATGGATTCATACTTTCTATGGAGAATGAGGATCTTGACTAGCTCCTCAAATTCGACGGAGGTGGGGGTGTAGTGGGAACGTGCCCATGAGAATAAGCGAAGAGATTCTGAGAGTTTGAGCAGGAACGAAGTATGCGAAATACAAGTTCAGAGTTCACAGAAAGGTTCATACGGTTGAGAATGCGCTCTAGATGAACTTCACGACAAACGATGTTGGAAATGTGGTGGATAGCTACAAATTAGTCACCTTCCGAAACAAAAGTGATGGAAACAGAAGTATCTTGGAGAGAATTTGCTGAGGTTAGGGTCCTAAAGGAACAGAGAATATTCTGTGATCTATTTCCATATTTGTGGAGCAGCTGTGCAGACCGGAGCATTTGCAGTAGAAGTTACAGTCCAGTAACCTGCATTTCCACCTTGATACTCGTTAATTGACAGAAGCAACAGAGGAATAGTATGATGCAATTTCAAAGAACTTCCATACTGTAACAAGGAATAAACAGAAAATACCAATCACATGTACCACATCGAAAAGGAAACAAGACAAGATGACTAAAATCAATGGTAAAAAAACTCACTCTTATCATACATTAACATATAAACATATTAAGCTCACTTCTATGAGTCCTACGTTTTGCAGTAGTTGCTTCTTTAGACCTAGCCCTCTAGGGCAAAAGGAATTTGAGCTACATTTCGCTAACACCAAAGAGAAATGCATAAAAATGGTATATTGAGCATCAGAAAATGGCATTTCTTAAAATCATTTCACATTAACAACTTGTTTGATATACAAAATTGAACGATGAACTGAATGTGTACATTTCTTATTCCACTCTCATGTTCATTCAAATTGAGCATGTTTTCATGCTTTCAACAACAAGGCATCGTAGGTAACCCATAGAAACAGAATAATTAAAGAAGAAAAAAAACCAAATAACACAAAACAAATAACTCCATAAATTTGCTTGCATAGTTTAACAGTCGGATACAACTATTGAACATAACCCAGTTTGAGAAAGCAACGTTCAATACTTGAAAGTAACATTTTCTAATAAAAGAAGTTTGTTTTATCCATTAAAGCTAAATACCCATTAATAAATTTATCACTTTTAACCCATGTATATAACTTCCTATATCAAAGAAGAGATTGGCAATCTTAAAGAAAATCGAACAGAAGCTTAAAGTAGAGACTTTGAATAACTCAATTAAATCTACAAGCTTGAGAGTTGGAGTTGGAATTAAAATGGAAAAGAAGGAAAATATTTGCGAAAAAAATAAAAATAAAGAACACACCTCCTTTCTCAGTGGCTGCTAGAGATGGATATTGCAAAGAGTTAGAGCGTGAAGACTTCAAAGACACATAAAAACCAGAGAAAAATATGAAGTTTGGGTATTGGGCCTTGAACTGAGTTCAACCCATTGGATTAAATAGTGTACTTGTGAAAGGCTGATTTGGATTAAATCCAACACTTACACCATGTTTGGTTGGGTGTATTGGCATAGCCTATGCCAATACACCCCTAATCGGTGAGCCCTACCTAATCCCTCTTTATTCCGTCGTTTGGTTCAATGTATTGTTAATACGCGTGTAATACATTACTTTCCTAATCGGTGAAAACCATCGATTTCTAATCCCTCTCTTTTGCGCAGATTAGCTGCCGCTTCGGTTTACCCTCCCTATTTTACCCTTTCTGCCGATTTGCTCCCTCTGTCTATATGCAAATCTTGAAACAGACATTGAAGATGGGTTTCACAGACATTGAAACAGACATGAATGAAACTATGTCAAAACAATATAATTCCTATTTTCAGAATTAAAAAAAAACACTTTCTTCCTTTTCTTATTTCTCTCTTCCAAGGTCTTCATCATAGAAACAAAACCCAAAGGTAGAACCATTTTTGCAAGCATAATTTTTCGGAATTTCGGAGACCACTTCTTTCACTTTCTTTGGAACTCTGTTTTCTTCTTTCTTGTTTGGGAATTTAAAGATGAAGAAACGGAGAGGTAAGCTGACTTGAAAGATGATGGAGCAAGTGCCAGGGGCATTGGGAACTAGCGCTAGCTTGGCTCTTCGTTTGGGACAAACCATTTTCTCCTCTGCTTCACTTCTTTTCATGTGTTTGGATGTTGAATTCTATAACTATACTTCTTTCGGTGATTCCCAAAGCTTCATTTCTTCTATTTTGTTGGGTCAAATTTTGATTTTGGTTTTCTCTTTACCATTTAATTGTCAATACCCATGCCCTTATTTACATTATTTTGTTGGAATTCAATTTATTTTACTTGATTTACGGTGTTAAAGTGAAAGTCTCTGGGAAAAGCATCACGATCATCATCTTGATGAATCTAGTACTATGTTAGGAGTTAAAATTTTATGAGAGGATGATCGAATTTCTTTACTTTTCCATTTTTATTGAGGAAGAAAGATAAATGCAGATCAAATGAGTCAGTATGCAATTCTTTTATGTGATCTTTTGGGTTCGGGCTTTGGAATTATCAAATGCTTTCACTTGCTTAACTATCAAACTTGATGAGGATTATAATATAGTTTATTGTTTCGAGTTTAAAAAGGGTGAAGCTGTATGTTATTTCTTCTATTTCAATGGAAATTTCTCTAAGTTGATTCTAAAACTAGTTATCATGAACCTTAATGGATCTTACTGTATCTTCTAATGTTTTTTCCTTGACTTTTGGTTCTTGATTTCTCATGTTCATCAAGTCAAGACCAAACCACAGACATTGAAGATGGGTTTCCAAGGACGCCACAGGTTGCCCCATTCACCTCGGCTGATGATACGGCCCCGTTTTTAGAGAATGGCAGCAGTGATGATAAGTTAAATTTTGATGGACCCATGGATTTTAATGAAGATTTATGCAGAAGCAGTTCATTCAATGGAACCATGGTCGGTGAAGAAAATGCTGTGAGCATGTTGGTTTCGTCATACTCTCAAGAACAATTGCCAGAAATTTTTGTAGGGCTTAAATCCCAGCAGGGTTGCATTGGTGAAATGAGTGATGTTGAGGACGAAACCTTCAACACTGTTGTTAGTAGATCAAGTCAAACATGTAGAATTGATCTACTCGAAGAGATCATTGAAGATGCTAAAGATAACAAGGTACTCTTTGCTCTAAACTTGTTACTTTCTTTTGTCAACTTTGGAGGCTGTTTGGGTTTGAGAATGATCCTATGCAATGCTAATAATACTAGAACTTATTCCATTATATCGTTGATCGCAGCATGATGAATGAACTGATCTTTGAAATTTTGAACTTCTAATGTTTTTTTTTTGTTGCTATTTTGGGAGGATGAACTGCTAACTTATGAGATTTTGGTTTAGAAAATTTTGTTTCAGACCATGCAATCGATTATGAACTTGATGAAAGAAGTTTAAGAGGCAGCTGCCGAACAAGCAAAAGAGGAAGCTGCAAGGGGGGCATGGATATTCTCGTCAAGGTGGAGGAACTTAAACAGATGCTGCCACATGCAAAGGAAGCAAATGACATGGTTGTGCACTTGTTGATAACCTAGATGTTTTAATTACCAAAACTAGAATGTAGTTTTACGATTTTTTCTGCTTCACATTTTATTTTGAGTGGTTATTTTCCTTCTTTACCGTGTCAAATTTTAAGTTTGATTGGTTTACTTTGATGGGTTTGTGTTATTGGATTAAGTTTAATCAGTAATAGATTATCTGTTGAGCCATGCTGCCAATATGTGATGAAAGTGTATGAATCTTAATGAACAGATTCTTGATTCTCTTTGAGCGTTTTCATCAAATTCGGTGAAATGAGTTTTCTAATTATGATCAATAATCTTTTTTGAGGTCCCTTTTCAAGTGTTTCATTAAATATATTCAAAGAGTAATCTTGTTTAATTTGTTTTAATTGTAGATCACTTGATTATCTCATGAAGCATCTTGTTAATTTGCAAAGTAGAAAGTGTATTGATCTCAATGAACCATCTTTGCTCTGTCAAGCTTTTTCTATCAAATTTGGCATAACGGGGTTAAATTGAATTTGCAATGGTCGTGTTAAATCTGTTTTGAGTGCTGCTCATGAGTGCTGCTCTTTTTAAGGCGTGCCAAGTAGGAAATGGAGTTGAAGGAGCTGAAGAAGTTACATTTCTTTATAGGTTGACTCCTGGTGCCTGTCCAAAAAGTGTGTGAATGTTGCATGAATAGCTAGTAAGGTTATTTGTAACTTTAGTTTCTCTTTGCCGAGGATCTACATGTGGACTTGTGGGAAATGGGGCCTCATTAGCTTCTATGTTGCTTATAGCTTTGATATGTATAAATATAATATGGAGACTAACTTGAATAATGTGTACTGTGGGTTGAAACTATAAGGACCTTCGAAGTCCATTGAAGGATGTTAAATCATAAGATTATTAATAATTATGTTAAATTATATTTAATATATTTAATAATAATTATGTTAAATTATCTATATTATGATTTGAGTAAATTCATATAAGAATATTAATTATTAAGAATTTTATTAAATTATATATTTTAATTATAATATATTTAATAATAATTATGTTAAATTATATTTTATAGTATCATATATTATGATTTGAGTAAATTCATATAAGAATATTAACTATTAAGAATTTTATTAAATTATAATTTTAATTATAATATATTTAATAATAATTATGTTTAAATATGATTAAATTATTTATTATTGATATTAATAATCTTATTAAAATTTAAATAACAATAACAATAATCATTTACCAAAACAAATTTATGCTAAGGGTATTCTAGTCATTTTAGTTTTTTCCATTATGCTATTACACCTCTATTACATTCAACCAAACACAAGAATACTATTATACCTCTAATCCATTACACCTCTATTCCATTACGCCTCTATTCCAAACGTGCTATAAGTGTTGGATTTAATCCAAATCAGCCCCTCATAAGTACACTATTGAATCTACTGGGTTGGACTCAGTTCAAGGCCCAATATCCAAACTTCATATTTTTCTCTAGTTTTTATGTGTCTTTGAAGTCTTCACGCTCTCCAGCAGCCACTGAGAAAGGAGGTGTGTCCTTTATTTTTATTTTTTTTCTCATGTATTTCCTTCTTTTCCATTTTAGTTCCAACTCCAACTCTCAAACTTGTAGATTTAATTGAGTTATTCAAAGTCTCTACCTTTAAGCTTCTGTTCGATTTTCTTTAAGATTGCCAATCTCTTCTTTGATATAGGAAGTTATATACATGGGTTAAAAGTGATAAATTTATTAATGGATATTTAGCTTTAATGGATAAAACCAACTTCTTTTATTAGAAAATGTTACTTTCAAGTATTGAACTTTGCTTTCTCAAACTGGGTTATGTTTAATAGTTGTGTCCGATTGTTAAACTATGCAAGCAATTTTATGATGCTATTTGTTTTGTGTTATTTGGTTTTTTTTTCTTCTTTAATTGTTCTGTTTCTATGGGTTACCTACGATGCCTTGATGTTGAAAGCATGAAAACATGCTCAATTTGAATGAACATGAGAGTGGGATAAGAAATGTACATATTCAGTTCATCGTTCAATTTTGTATATCAAACAAGTTGCTAATGTGAAATTATTTTAAGAAATGCCATTTTCTGATGCTCAATATACCATTTTTATGCATTTCTCTTTGGTGTTAGCGAAATGTAGCTCAAATTCTTTTTGCCCTAGAGGGCTAGGTCTAAAGAAGCAACAACTGCAACACGTAGGACTCATAGAAGTGAGCTTAATATGTTTATATGTTAATGTATGATAAGAGTGAGTTTCTTTACCATTGATTTTAGTCATCTTGTCTTGTTTCCTTTTCGATGTGGTACATGTGATTGGTATTTTTTGTTTATTCCTTGTTACAGTACGGAAGTTCTTTGAAATTGCAGCATATTATTCCTCTGTTGCTTCTGTCAATTAACGAGTATCGAGGTGGAAATGCAGGTTACTGGACTGTAACTTCTACTGCAAATGCTCTGGTCTGCACAGCTGCTCCACAAATATAGAAATAAATCACAAAACATTCTCTGTTCCTTTAGGACCCTAACCTTAGCAAATTCTCCCCAAGGTACTTCTGTTTCCATCACTTCTGTTTCGAAAGATGACTATTTTGCAGCTATCCACCACATTTCCAACATCATTCGTCGTGAAGTTCATCCAGAGCGCACTCTCAACCGCATGAACCTTTCTGTGAACTCTGAACTTGTATTCCGCATACTTCGTTCCTGCTCAAACTCCCCTACAGAATCTCTTCGCTTCTTCTCATGGGCCCGTTCCCACTACACCCCCACCTCCGTCGAATTTGAGGAGCTAGTCAAGATCCTCATTCTCCATAGGAAGTATGAATCCATGTGGAAAACCATTCAACAAATGCAAAAGCAGCAGCTTAGCCTTTCTTGTGATATCCTGTCTTTTATCATTGAAGAGTACGGGAAGAACGGCCTCATAGACCAGGCTGTGGAAGTTTTCAACAAAAGCACTAATTTAGGTTGCAAACAGACCGTTAGCGTTTACAATTCATTGCTCTTTGCACTTTGTGAGGTGAAGATGTTCCATGGAGCATATGCATTAATCCGGAGGATGATTAGGAAAGGTGAGTTACCAGACAAGAGGACATACACAGTTCTGGTGAATGGATGGTGTTCCTCCGGGAAGATGAAGGAAGCGCAAGACTTCTTGGAGGACATGAGCAAGAAGGGGTTTAATCCTCCGGTTCGAGGTCGAGATTTGTTGATAGAAGGTTTGTTGAATGCAGGTTATCTTGAATCAGCCAAGAAAATGGTAAGAAGAATGACCAAGGAAGGGTTTGTGCCTGACATTGCTACATTTAATTCTTTGGCGGAAACAATCTGTAAAACTGAGGAGATTGATTTCTGCATCGATATGTATCATAGTGTTTGTAAATTGGGGCTTTGTCCGGATATTAATACTTACAAAATATTGATACCTGCAGCTTCAAAAGTCGGTAGGATCGACGAGGCTTTTAGGCTTTTAAATAATTCAATTGAACAAGGTTATAAGCCATTCCCTAGTTTGTATGCACCTATAATCAAAGGCTTGTGTAGGAAAGGGCAGTTTGATGATGCATTTAGCTTTTTCGGTGAGATGAAGATCAAGGGTCATGCTCCAAACAGACCGGTCTATACAATGTTGATAACAATGTGTGGACGTGGAGGCAGATTTGTAGAGGCAGCAAATTATTTGGTGGAGATGACTGAGCTGGGATTAGCACCAATTTCAAGGTGCTTTGATATGGTTACGGATGGTTTAAAGAATTGTGGGAAGCATGATCTGGCTAAGAGGATAGAGCAGTTGGAGGTTTCCTTGACATGTTTGATGCTGCAATTCAGAATTGAAGATTATAGCAAATCCCATTGTCACAATACTTGACAGCTCAATGTAGTTATTAACTTCTGAAAGGTCAGTTCCTGTTTCGGGATTTGTTTACTTCTAATTTAGTTTTGATTCATTTTATTTCTGACCTTGTTGGATACTAGTTATAAATTTTAAGTTCTACCACACAAAAGTCTCATTGAGAATTACTTGGTTACTTCTGTCTCTCGTATTTCTGCATTTAAGCTTCAACCATTTTTTACTTAATGTGGCTTGATGCAGGCCTTTCAAGAACAATTGTGTCAAGTCGTTCTTGCCTAGCAAATCAGAATAGGAGCTTAGAGTAACATCTAACAGACGGACCGCTCCAGCATTAACTGTTTGGTGAAAATGTTAATGGTAGTGTAATGTCGAAGTATTTTCATGGAAGGTGTTAAGAATTGATGTTATTGGGATTATTATCATTGCAATGCTCATGAAACTAAACTGTCAATCTGAGTATCTAGCTTTATATTGTTGGGAATGTAACAGTCTGCAATCACTAAACTTTAGACAAACACTTTAGGCAAAATAGTTTTGCAAAGATTAAACATAATTTCATTAGTGCTTCAAGGCAAAGCTCTCCTGTGTGCTAGTGTTCATATTGGCATATGCAATAACTATAACACTCCAACCATCTCATGGCACCCATCATGTGCTTTGATCTTGATTTCAATGGCTATGTTCCAAAGCAAATCCTTACTGTATGTTTTGCAGATTTTACTAAGAGATAGGCAATAAGCTACATGGCTCTCATTCTTCATTTCTTTTTGGAGTACTTGTGTCGAACGTATGTTTGCAAAAATACATTTGAAAGGAAATCGGATATTAGTAGTATTCTGATTTGCCTGTTTTTCGTAATATCGACTTCAATATTAAGTGATCCAAGGAATTATAAGCCCAGTGGAAGATGACACTAGCAGTATCCTTCATTGGAAGACTACTAGATGGAGCCTGAGTTTGTTACAAACTCTGCAAGATCGGTGAAAAGTTACACTGTTGTTCATCCGCTGAAAAATATTTCTTTATTTATTTTAGGCACTCTCATTAATAATCATTTTTTCATTCCGTTAAAAATTATTTTCATTTTGGTCACTTGTCTTTAATTCAGTGTTCATTTTAGTTATCCAATTTTAGTAAGTTTTCATTTTGGTCATTTATTTTATCCTTTTATTTTATTTTAGAACTAATTTTAATTTTTCTTGGTAAAAGGGAAAAACTTAGGTGTATAAGGTAAAACATAGGTTTTACTTGGAAAAATCATTTATTTATTTTTAAAATTAGTTTTAGTTTATTTTCAATAAAAGAGAACCTTGGGTTTTGCAGGAATTAATTGGGTTTTATAGGAAAAGTTTGAATTTCTACAAGAAAAATCATTTTATTTCTTTAATTTCCTCTAGTTTTACAGGAAATTAGCTCGATTTTATTGGGAAAACTTTGGTTTTGCATGAAAAATAATTTATTTTTTCATTTCCTTTTCCCATTTAAAATTAATTTTAGTGTTTTTTCCATAATAAGGGAAAAACTAGGTTTTCTAATGAATTATTTGGATTTTACAAGGAAAAACCTTGAGCTTTTACAAGGAATGGAGTTACAAAGTAAAAATTTAGATTTTATTTCTATAGTTGAATAACTCAATTCCTTATAAAATTCTAGTTTTTATAAAAAAAATTAAAGGAAGGAACCAATATAAAATTTATTAAAATTGAGTGACTAAAATTGAATTAACGCGACGATCAAAATGAGAATAATATTTGACCGTGGTGCCTACAATGGAAATTTTATTTTTTAAAATGAGAACTTGTAAAAGTTCGATGATCAATTGTGTAATTTACGCTATCATAAAATAATATTACATTCATTCCTTATTATAAAAAGTTAATTTTATAGCATTCATTATGTGGATGAAATAATTAGATTAAGATAAAATTATGAAAAATAAATAATGGCTTAGATTAAAAAATAACAAACTAAAAAATTGATACAGTAAAATTTTCCATTGAGGTGGCCATGAAAAATTACCTTAAGTTTTAACTTTCGAAAAGTTTAAATTACTAATATACGTATTTTTAAACTGTGACAAGTGACAACGATTCAAAATTTTAATTAACACTAACTATGAAAATTATATATTTAAAATATAAAAGTGTGTTTAAAAATAACACATAATAAATAATAAAATATATGCTTTGAAATTAATTAACAATAACACATTAAATATATATGATATTATAATGAAAAACTAAATTAAATTATAAGTAAAATTTAATTTAAACACATAAATACATCATATTAAGAATACTAAATGAGTACAATTATTTATCATGACGTTTTCATCAATCTTGATTTAATGTCGAGTTAGCTTATGACACCAACTCAATTAATAACATTATTAGTATACACAATTGATGGAGATAATAAATTTCAGATATTAAAATAAAATTATATAAAACTACTAAAATGAACTTTGATTGAATGGTGAATTTAAAGTTTTATTAATTCAATTAGTATAGATTTAAATCTCACCGGATATATATTTTTAATTAATATTAACTTAGTTTAATTACGAAATGACATTTTTATAATTGGCTTATTAAAATCAATTAAGCCCTCCACAAAACTTAACACCCAATTAAGCCTTTAAAAGAAGAAAAATTAATCAATCAAGTACCTCTACTCACATTGACCAAATTTGACTGATATGTTTCACTGATGTGACTGGCTAACCAATTGTACGACGACACATGGCAACCACGCGTACATCATGTTGAGAAATGTGTTCATATTGTAGTAAATATGTAATTATTTTCTATGTATTTGAACGATAAATAAATAAAGTTAATTTCACTGTTATATCTTTTATGTTTTTGTCTTTCATGTTTTGCATACATAGCAAAATTGTGACAAGCAAATATTAGCTCATTCATTGTCTAAATTCAAATTGATGATAAGTGAAATTGTAAGAACATTTATATTATGAGAAAGAAAACTTACTTCACTAGATAATCTAAACGAGTTCGTAATTCCATAAAAGAATCAAAGTGAGCATTTAATTCAAATACTTAGAAGGATTATTATGTCATCTACAATTCCAATTGGAGAGATGGCTAGTCTTAGCTATTAGAGTAGTTGACTCCATAGGTAGAGATATAGATGTATTCATTGGAAGAATGATACAATGGATTGAACCCAAGTTGAATTAATTTTGAACCCGTTTGTGAATTGATTCACTTGTAATATTCATTGTGTGATTTACCTAAATCCTGAGTTAGTCACTAGCCATGTGTATGTAATTCATGTTCTTTGATATAAGTGGAGGCTTATACTCTAAAGATTATCAAGCCTATAGTCTGTATATCGGGTACATGACTTGTGTATGTCATGACTTTACTTGCAACAATGAAATTAAGAGTTCGATTAAAAAGTTAAACAATATTCTCTCATTGACATTGTATGGATTAATAAATATGCAACGTGGCCACAAGTTGTTCGTTCTTGAACAAGCAATTTATTACAATCATTTGTTGAAAGTGATCTCATTAAGAAGACAAAATGATGACAATAAGATAAAATAGAATTGTATTGGGTGATCGGATTTAACTTAAAAGAATCAAGGATATCATATGACGGTAACACACATGATGAGGTCATTGGACAAAGTAGTTGGATAAATTGCTTTTGTAAAGAGTATATACTATTAGAAGTTTCCAATCATGGTACTTATTGTGGACTGACTCTATGGTTAAGTAAATTGCGAATTATCAGAATGATACTTCTGAATATAATTGTAATTACTCGAGCCAAATCGTATATATCTAATTGGTCACTCCACTAGCTCAACAAAAGCTCAATCGAATTGCATTTGAATTAGAAAAAATTCTATAACTTTGGAAATAGTTTAATTGAGTTGGTTTATTCGATATGAAATTAAATTAGGTAGCCGTGAAAATTGTTCAACTAGATAATTTGATTAAAAAATTTTCTTGAAAAATTAATTTTGAATATCTAAGTGATTTTTGGGAAAATTAATTTTGATCAAGTAAAATTAAATTAATAAAATTAATTAAATAAATATAATATTTTTAAAAATTAATTTTCAAGTCAGACAATTGGCACAATGAGTAATTGAACTTGAAAATTAGACCTGAGATCGAAAATTAGACTAGAGACCCAAAACTGAGGTCGAGACCCAAAACTGATTGAACCAGACCTAGTGTATGAAACTGAACTGATGATCCAACAGGTGGTAGGACTGGACCACTAGGGTCATCACTGACCCGGACCGAACCGAAAATAGTCGAACTTGCGATGGCACTACCGGACATTATGGTACCAGTGACTAGGGGTGTTCAGTCGGTTAACCGACCCGAAATAACATTAATCGAATTAATCGACCTTTTAAAATTTTTAACCGTTAGCCGAACCGAAATTTTTTCAAAAAAATTAACCGAACCGAAATTTTTTCGGTTAATTCGGTCGGTTAACCGAATTAACCAAAAATTATATATATATTTTTATTTTTGGTTAAAAATTAACCGAATTAACCAAATTACCCAAATTAACCGAATTAACCGAATTACCCGAATTAACTGAATTGAATCACTACATAATTAAAAATATTACCTAAGTCTTTGAATTTTATTTTTATTTATTAAATTATTTGTTTAGACTTTTAGACTTTAGTTTTAGTTTTAGTTTTAGAATTTTATTTTTATTTATTAAATTATTTGTAATTTTTATGATTGGGTTGGGTTGGGTTGGGTTGGATACTTGGGTTTGGATTGGGTTTAGGTGAATAGTGGGCCTATTTATATATTATAAATTTATTCATTAATTTTTCGGTTAAACCGAAAAAATTCGATTAACCGACCGGTTTCGAACCGAATTAACCGTTAACAAAAAAATCAAAAAAATAATTAACCGACCCCAACCGAAAAAATTCAGTTAATCGACCGATTAATCGAATTCGGTCGGTTAACTGAATTTTTTTGGTTTTACCCGAATTTTGCACACCCTTACCGGTGACAACGATAACATTTCGGTAGCCAAGGGTGGTCCTTCAGCGATTGAGTAGTAGAAGAACTACACTCCTACTGAGACTCTACCGAATAATTTAATTTCAGATTAACTATTCTAAAAATAATATAATTTAATAGTTTAATTGTAACACCCCAAACCCAGCCTAGACGTTACGGCCGAATCTGAGAGTGTTACGAAGAAGGGTTTTGAAACTATTTTTATTTTGACAAAAACCTTATATAAAGTTACTTGTTAGAAAGTGTCCAAATTTTACAAAAAATATTCATTTACTTGTTTATTACCGAAACCGTCGTGAGTTTATTCATTCGTCAAAACATAATTTGTAGCAAAAATCTCAAAAGTCATTATATTTTAGAAACCCAGTTCGTGTTTCCAGAAAAACCTTT
The DNA here is from genome assembly GCF_025698545.1 of Gossypium raimondii. Taxonomy (NCBI): domain Eukaryota; kingdom Viridiplantae; phylum Streptophyta; class Magnoliopsida; order Malvales; family Malvaceae; genus Gossypium; species Gossypium raimondii. Next base: position 50,138,032 of record NC_068577.1, on the reverse strand, counting down.
GTTTGTGTAAAACCGTCGTTTTCATAAATCATTTCGACAAACAGCGCAGGATAAAAAACAATCAATACCAAAACCAATAGCTAAAACCATACAGTCCAAAGAGTCCCAAAAATTACAAACTCTCAAATAAATCTAGAATTTTAAAAATATCGAAAACTCAAAGGCAGTTTTAGCTAGTGGTCACCGCTGAGCCTCCGTCGTACTGACCCGCCTATGTACGAGGGTTACTTGTACAGAACAGACAAACATATGTGAGTTTTCATAAACTCAGTGTGTAACCCAACAGAGATAGACATACAAATATACATAGTATTCTTATATGCAGAATAGATACAAATATGAACCTAAGTCCTTAGCAAATACATATATCAAAATCAAATAATCCAGTCAGATATACAGAATCCTACCCCCATCCTTTACACACCATCTCCGTCCATTTCATCACACCATGTAGAGTTAAAAACACCCACCTATCCCTACACACAATATAGTGTCGATGCGACACACAACAAATAATATGTAGTCAAGCTGCCAGAATATAGGCGAAAGGTCGTCGAACAGATCACTTCCTCCGCATATTCAAATCTCACCCCAAACACAAGTACAGAATACAGATACAGAAATAACATATTTAACATGCTTAACATGCTCTTATACAGATAACATACATACTTAAACGGTACAGTCAGACATACATATAAGTTTCCTACTCAAATCAAACTAACAGAACATTATATCACATGAAAAAGGGTTTGATTAGCCCTTACCGACCTTACAATAGGCCCACAGTCGATCGGAACGACCCGTGCGACCCTAGGGAAAATTTCATAATCTTGGGCTCACATGCCCGTGTGGGCCCATACGCCCAGATTGGCCTTGCCCGTGTGGCCTACACGGTCTGGCCCAAAACCCACACGCACGTGTGGCATGCTTGTATGGGCCCACATGCTCAACCTGGCTTAGCTTGTGTGGCCCACACGGCCATACATTCGCTATCACACGGTCGTGTCTCACACACAGCCACACCCTCGACAGTCACATGGCTGTGTGTCACACACAACCAGCCACACGGTCGGCCACACGCCTGTGTGACATCGACAGTACCAGTTTTCAGCTTTCGCCAAACTTCATTTTTTCGTGTTTTAGGTACACACCTAGTTCATTTTTTATGCTACAACAATCCCAAACCCTTAGAAACCTAAGAAAAGGCATCCCATTGACCAATTAACAACCAATCTACGAATCGACAACATAACCCGAAATAATGCACATAACTTACCGTCGACAAGAACAGATACTAACGCGGTTTAGACCGTTGGAGCAAAACCCCTTTCTTTCCAGCCTTCTCCTACACAAAATTTCACAGAAATCAAATCCCCTATCTACATCACTACGCTGCTACAAAAAAGAATAAACCAACAGCTTACCCAAATCACATAAAAAATGCCAAGTTCCATAGTGCAATGTGAAGAACAAAAGATGTAAACAGATTTGAAGGGGAAAGAAAATAAGAGAAAGAATCAAAGATGTAGAGAAGGAGAACAAGAAGGAAGTGTCAGAAAGAATGGAGAAACTAACATCAGAATTTTTCCTTGTGAAGAGAGAGAAAAGAAAAAAAAATAAAAATAAAACAAAAATCCCTAAAATTAAGACATGATCTCCTATCAACCCAATCCAACTACCCATCCTCTCATCCACTTAAACTTTCAAACCCATCTAAACTCTCTCAGACAACTGAGACAAAAATTATTACCCACGCTCACGCAGGAATTCAAACACAAGACCACCAACAAGCTAACTCCTTACCGCTTGAACCAACAAGCTCATTCTAATACGAGTTTATAAGGAAAATTACATAAGCCCACCCAATAGGGAAAAGGCTAGAGTCATAAATAGGGGTGAGCAAAACTCGATTTGACTCAAAAAAATCGAAAAAAATTCGAATTTCGAGTTAAACGAATCGAGTTATTCGAGTTAATCGAGTTATTGGAATCAACTCGAATTTTTTTTTCAAATTTCGAGTTCGAATCGAGTTGAGTTTTTGAATTCGAATAACTCGAATAATTCGAATATCAAATTATAATATTTTACATTTTTACCCCAAACTCCCAAACCTTTTTACTTTTCCCACAAAACTTTTACTCATTCCCACTTTCCCCCCAAAACTTTTACTCCCCTTCCCTCTCAACCCCTTAATCTACCCAAAATCCATTTCCCACCAAAATTTTACTCTCCCATTTATTTTTTCTCAAAATTTTACTCCCAAAAACCCTCAAAACCTTTTATTTTCCCCAAAATTTTACTTCCTCCCACTTTTCCCTAAAACTTTTATTCCTTCCCATCCCACCTCCCATCTATCCCAAACCCTCCCCCTCCAATTTTTTTAATATTTTCCTCCAAAATTTTATTTCCCTATTTACTTTCCTCAAACTTTTATTCCCCAAAACTTTTATTTTTCCCCAAACTTTTACTTCTCACCCTTTACTCTCAAATAAAGAATCAAAATTATCCATAAAAATCACTAAACATAAATAGTAATAATTTTATTTATATCTACTATTTATATTATTAAATTAAATTTCACATTTTATATTATTTATATTATTGAATTGTTTAGTCATATTGAATATTTATATTAAAATTGAATTATTAATTATGCCATAAAATATTCGTTTTAAAATTTTATATTGGTATCAATTTCACATTTTATTTTTAAAATAACTTTTATTAAAAATCATATTTTTACATTTAATATATTTTAATTCTAAAATACATAGTGACAAGAATCAAGATAATTGAAACAACTAAGCAAGCAAAGAAGCTAACCAATATATAAAAATTAATAAATAAATTATGAAGTGATGAAAGTTAATAAAAAATTTGATTAAGGTGAACAAATTTTATTACGATGGGTGACAATGGTTACAATGACCCAAAATTATTTTTTAAAATTTAACTCGAACAAATATATTCGATTCGATTCGATTCGAATTCCATCTCACTCGACTCGATTCGAGAAAACTTCAAATAAAGTTAGGATGATAAAATGAGATTCGAAAACTCGATTAACTCGAAAATTTTCGATTCGATTCGATCGAATGCTCATCCCTAATCATAAATAACAGATTTTACAAATGTGAGACTTGAACCCAAAACCTCATACACACACCCAGAATACTTAATCATTAAAGTAGACAGATATTTGTATCAAAATTCACAAAAATAGGATTAAGTTAATTGGGGTGTTACATCTAATATTAAATTTAATTTAATACTTATCTTGTAGATAAATATTCTATTAATCTAATAAATTTGATATTAAATTTAATCTAATATTTATCTTGATAAGTATCATATTAATTTAATATTAAAGTGATTAAGTTTAATATAGTTGAACTCTCCTATATAAAGAGAGTCATGGGTCATTATTTTTCACACTTAAATTCAAGAGAAAGTTATAAAGAGAATTTTCTAAAGAAATTATTTTAGAAAATTTCTAAAGATATTTTTTTATTTACAACTTATCACAGAAGTTTAAAGAAATTACAAAAATACCCCACTGGTAATTTTGTGAAAAACTTTCTTATTTAAAGCGAGCCCACACTCGACAAATATGAGTTCGAGGATAGCGGAGAAAACTACTTGATCAAAACATTCATTTTAAACCAATCGAAAAGGTACAATTTTGATTAAGTGTTTATTACTTTAGACATCACAACCAAGTTCTAGTTTTGAAAAAGAATTTAAAACTCTGTTTTTTCTTAAAAAAATTTTTGTTGCATTTTCCAAATCCGGTCTTCGAACACATCATGTTGCCATGACATTTTGCCACGTCAACAAATGTTGTAAAGAATAAAAATCATAAAAAGTACTTTTTAAAAATCACATCTATAATAAACTTGGACAAACAATTGTCCAGATTCTTAATTGTTATTTTCTAATAATTACTATAAAATTGTAATATATAAATTATGGAATTTAAAATAAAAATAATTATAAAATTTATTAAAGTTAATAAAAGTGTTTAACAATTATTAAAACCACACTTGGTATGAACTTGAACAAGTGATTGTTCAGATGTATTTGAACTCAGATAAATGGTTGTCCAAGTTTGTTCCACGCGTGATTTTTAATAATTTTAAAATTTTTTTTCATTTTTTTAATAAAATTTTATATTATTAATAATCTTTAAATAATTTTGTACCAAAATAATTTTTCCATAATTTTTTAATGATTATTTAGAAAATCACATCTAAGATAAACCTAGAAAAATTATTGTCCAAGTTATTATAAATTTAATTTTTAAAATAATTATTTTTCAAAAAAAACTTTATTGTTTTAATTTTTTTTATTTTTTAAAAAACATTTACTGAGAGTGACATCTAGAGGTGACCATGGGCGGGCCGGACCCAGAAAAAAATTTCGGCCCGCTTCCTAGGCCCCACCCAGCCCGAAATATGGGCCTAAAATTTTGTCCAAGCCCGGCCCGAGGAATAAATCCTAAGCCCGAGCCCGAGCCCGACCCATTTTTTTTTAGTAAACACCACAATTTTATAAAAAAATATGCAAAATATAAACAACCAACTACAATATCCATACGTTAACGGATCAACATATTTAATTTTATAACAAAATTACATATGTACCAAAAAGAAATTAATGAAATTCAAACTGCATAAATCCAATCCAAATTCATAGATAGAAGCATTTCTATTTCTCAATCCCATTATTTTCCTATTAGTAGATAAACAATTTTAGCATAACATTACCATAATTTAATCAAAATTTAAGTTTTTCTTTCCCCCTAATATTTTGGAATTTCTCTTCTTTTTTGAGATAAGGACACAAATTATCATCTAGAAAATCTGCTAATCTGCAAAATATTGTACAAAGTAAAATAAAAAAAATCAAATCAAATTAAATTCTAAAAAGAAAATGTAAATGAAAGCTTACGGGAAAGGAAGCTAAGGTAAGCCAAATCGATTTCAATGTCGATTGTTTCTGCAATAAAACAAAGCAAAAACAAAAAAGATGAGATTAAATGAAGAAACTAAGCTTGTGATCTCAGTAAACATTATAATAAATTCATTCAACTTGAATCCCATGCAATTTCAAAATTCTGAGAACTTCATTTCTAGATATAGCATGAATTAAGCAATTGTAAGTAACTGTTTTCGGTCTAATGCCCTTAACCGTCACATGAGAGAAGAGATCAAGAGCCTCATTTAGTCATCCCTTCTTACAAACTACAAAGACAGTCAATGATAGTGTTATATGCTACAATATTGGGTTCAAAACTTAATTCAATGACAATGAAATATACTATTTATATTGGTAATTTAATGGTATAGTTTTTAAGTAAATAAAAATGTTGCAAAGAATAATATATATACAACAAACCAAACGTGTTAAAGTATAGTTTGTAAAATGTATCAAACTTTCGACACTAGTTCGATATGAGCATATAACTCTTCCATTATGCAAAAATAACATTTAAAGAATATGAAGATTGTAGAATATAATTTGCGATTCATAAGCAACATCCACGATAATTGTATAAATATCAAGACGCCTTCAATTACCAAAATTAATTATTTTAATTCGATAAAAATTTAGAGTATCAAAAAATAAGAGAATAAACAAGTTAATTTCAAGCCAATAGATTTATCCTATGCATACCATCCTTATTAGAACGAGCAAAAATATTTGCATCAAAAATAGGTGTCAAAACATTTAAAATAGACTCAAACTCATGATAGGGTACATAAGATAAGGCCATCAATACTAAAGGATGAACAATCTTATAATCATCCCTCTTCATCTAAAAAAAGGACAAATCAATAAAAAATGACCGAATATAAAAATAATTTTGAACTAGTAACTCAAACTTAGATATGTCGATAATATTTCTTTCTAAAGCATTAACCGCAAGCAAGTAGTCCAAGTCAACAATCAAAGCATCCAAGCTCTTTCCTAAGAGTAATTCTTTATTTCAATTTTTAAAGATTGTTGTTCAAAACTTCAACTTACGTAATTCTAAGTCTGATAAAAAAAATTATTACAGTTTTTTATTGGTACAAGTTGATGAAAGGAAGGTAGGCTTTGACAGAGAAATGTTTTTATCAACAACTTTTTAATTATTTTACTACAACTTATTTAAGGTAAAGGTAGTAGGTACTTTTGGGGATTTATTACTCTTTTGCTTATTAAACATACAATTAAAAGGGTGAAACAAAACCGTATAGGTACTGGACCCCTTTTCCTTAAGTTAAATAAAAGTCATGAATTAAATCAAATAATACTTATATGGGAGTAGGACTGTAGGAGTGTTGAACAAAACAATAGAAAAACACAATAAAGTAACATTTATGGACTGATACAAGAGCTCTTTAGCAACATTTAGATCAGTTTGAAAAATTCATATAATATCTAAATTTATCTCTTCAATTATTTCCATTGATGATCCTATACATTTATTCATAAGTAAAGTTTTCCATGAGTGTCAAACACACTTAAAAGATAAGGATGACATCTTCAACACTATTAAACTCTCTACTTCTTTGTCCAAGTTCCACGAGCAGATGATTATGCAGAAATGATTCTTCATTTTATGCATAACAAGATTAAAACACGCGACATTTAAAGGTTAAATATGTAAACACAATCCTTGATTGCTTTAAACCTATTAGTCTAATTGTACGAACAGGAAATAGGGTTAACAATAAAAATTTTCAAATAGGGGAAAAAAAGGTGGAATGGTGGATCGTGGAGGTGGATTTTTAAATTGGGAAAAAAAAGGGAGAAAGGAAGGGCTTAGGGATTTTTATCAGATGCACGGGAAAATGGGGAGGGAAAATGGGAAATGTATTTTAAAAATAAAAAAATATATTTATTATATTCGAACCGGGCCTGGGTCAAAAAAGTTTTGTCCGAGACCCGGCCTATTTTTAAAATAGGCTTCGTGTTTTGCCCAAACTCATACTTCGAGCTAGTATTTTTACCTGAATCCTCTCATATTTTGAGGGCGGCCAATGATCGTGAGGTCTTACCATCAGTGAAACTTAACAGTCAAACTTAATTAACAATGAACTTGATTAATTAATTTTCCAGCTTAATTAATTTTCTGATTTTTTTACTAAGAGCTTCTTGTACTAATTTCCCTGAGTTAATACCCACTAACTCATAAACTAAGAACGTTATAAAATAAACTTGAAAAAATCGGTGCAGTAAAGTGTTAATAGATCGAGGTATTACTCAAAGTTTGGACATTAATCTGGTATGCAATTTTTAACAAACTATAAAGAACGTTGAACATAACTCCTTTTCTCTTTTCCTTTCGAAAATGGGAAGTCGAGGGTGGTTTTAACATTTGATCCAAATGCACTTCACTAATTATATATGTATTTTTAAAAATGATATCAATCTTCTTTTAATGTCTATTAATGATGGTTTTCTTAAGTAACTAAAGCTGGACCAGTACTACTAAGCAATCACAGAACTCACAGATACCTTAATCTAAACCTAACCCGAATCCGAACCATATCTAATAAAAATCTTCATGTTTTTAGGCAAGAGTATCCCATCCAGATATCTTCAATGTCTTCATGAGATTAACCTGTAGGAATTGCCCCTCATTCATTCAATGAATTGAACCAACATGCCGGGATATGCTGGGATGGCAATTTTCTGCTACAGTCATTTGTCGGCCGCCATCAACAAAATTCAACCAGGCAAATAAAAGCAGGAAACTTCATTTCATCTTAACCCAAACTCTAGTCTTAGCCACTTGTTTTAAACATATTTTTAAGGCACTGCAAAGATTTTGTTGCATCTGAGCATAAAAATATCGGGAATATATATCTCAACGAATAATAGTAGGACTCTAAAACGATTCCTTCCTCACTAAGGTCGGAATATCTTTTCTTCTATATTCTCTTGATTCTTATCTACAATCCCTCTTGCTTCCTATCTATCTATCATAAGGGAAATCAAAGTCATTTTCAGTGACTTTGAAGTGCTGTGGCTGCTGCCCTGAGCAATACAGATTCCACATTTTCAGATATGCTCTCTCCAGATTTCGTACCTGCCAGTTTTTATATGCGTACATTTTCTTTAGGCATTTCTTCTGGGAGTTATTGCAAAAATAAATAGCAGGAGTGTCTGTTAAATATTTACCCAGCGTGCTGTGTCAAAAAGCGGGCAAGTTAAACGAGCTTCCTTGAGTTTTTTGGTCAGAGCCTGGAGTTTTGGTCTGTTTAATGCCAATGTGACCGCCTGTTCTTCATATTCCTTCATACTGTGAAGCATGAATAAATTATAAATGTGAATTTACATAAACGCATAAGAACCCAACTCAACCAAAACACTAAAATGATTGATCATGATATGTCCGCATACCAATATGATGTTTCTCCAAGAAAATGTTAAAATCCTACCTGTTTACAATCATATCCTCCCCCAATCCAGTGGCTAAACAAAGTGATCCAGCAACCCTTGTTGCCATTTTCTCAAGGGGTAGAGTTACCATTGGTAAACCAGCCCATAACACATCCGTGCCAGTAGTATGTGCATTGCATAAAGGCCTATACAGAGGAATGAGGCAACCATTATTACTAAACTATTGAGAAAGACAATGCTGTTAAAGAAAGAAAGCAGGAAGAATAGTTACGTGTCAAGACAGAGATCAGCTAAAGCACTGCGTCTGATGTGCTCATGTTTCATGGCCACATCTGTGAAAATAATTTGCTCTGGCTGTACCCCTTGTGCGGCAGCATCTGAAAATTAAGACCATCATCACCAATAAAAACCATGATATACAAAGAAGGTTGCGTTCTTATAAAAAAAGGAAACAATTAGGAATGTACATGCTCTCAGCCTCATTTCTCCAGCAGCTGGAAATTTGAGGAGCCAAAGTGCACTATTAGGTACACGCTTAAGAATATTACACCTGAAATTTAGAAGTACGAAGGGTGAAGGGTGAAGGGTGAAGTGTGATGACAAAATATTGGAATTTATGTCCATTTTGAAGATCATCCTCGTATTACCAAGTGTTAAAGATTTCAGGATCCATTTTATACAATTGGTTGAAGCATGCAAAAATAAATTTATCTTCTGGAAGACCATAATCAGATCGCTTGTGCTGACATGTTGGATCCAACACATCACGATTTTTCTGCAAACATTTAGAGTTATAGAATCAGGTCTTGAGCGTCTAAATGACAATCAAGCACATCAAAGGAGTTCACTGACATTGTACAGATTTCTATTTTATTCCACAGTTTAAAAAACCGACCTGCTTATAATCATTCACAAAGTAGCAATGTGGGAGATGGACAAGCTTCTCTGAATAAATATGTGAATAGCACAAAGGGGAAACAAACTGAAAGCAAAAAAAAAACAAAGTTAGACAAAGCACAAAAGAATCAATGAAGGTTTTTGTAAAGCATCCATTCCTACCTCATCAGTGACCAAGTAATCAATATAATCTGCCCCAGTAGTCCCAGGAAATCCCATATATGAAACCTGTATAGGTGCAGGCTGCATGGCAAAAATTTCATTCCTTGCACCCTGTATCATTGAGCAGGACAATGATTTCATATTAGAATTTTAAATTGTAAACTTAGAAATTCAGAAATGTAAAACTAGAAGACATTTCAGCATCATACACTACATAAATAGGTACCAGAGAAAACAAAATTCAAAGAAAGAAACTCAGATTGATTTTTCATTACCATATTATAAATGTCAAAGTAGCAAGACTCCAAAAAAAAAATTAGCTTACTCAAAGGAAGAGAAATTTGAATATCATATACCTTGGTATAACCATTGAGGTTGATAAGTATTTGTATTCCATCCTCATTAATCATTTTGGCAATCACATCTGATGACATGGCAGAGACATCGATAAAATGCTCGGCTTCAGACTGGATACGCTGTCTCCATTCAGTGCCATCATTTTGGCTCAAGGCATAGCAAAATACCTGCAAATACCATGTTTTATGTTTAATCACGTCCCAAGAGTTATACATGGTCTGATAAATAAAAAAAGGATAAAGAAAACCTCAACGTTCTCTCTGTTGTGCATTCCAAATACTGATCCCATGAGGTGTGACAAGGGGTGATTGCCAAAGTCACTGCTGACATAACCAACCTTTAGTCTCTCATTTCCGCCATTACCCTTGATTCGATTCGGTGCAGGATGATTGAATGGAGGAAGAGCAAAACGAGATGCAACCATGGAGCAATGAGCAGCATATTTACGACTGCAAGAAAGAGAGGAAATGTTAATGAAAAAGCTGTAGCTCCCCATAGTAAACTAAAATATATTAGTATGGAAAGAATTTTATACCTTATATCTAGGGCAAGCATGGGATCAATAGGATATGCTATAGCATGGAAAGGTTGCACACTAGGAAGAACTGACATCTGAGACAAAGGAATTATTGCAGTTAAGCGCAATGAAAAAGGAAACACTGTGGATTATGAACCAGTCTAAAAAGAGAGCGATAAAAAATAACATAAAGTACAAGGTAAAGTTACAAGCATATCAATACTCACATTAATCTGCCTTCGGATAATGCCTTCAACTTCGGTAAACATTTGATCACGATCCTCCCAGCTGCACACACACTGGAAATATAAAATTAAAAACAATTAGTTGATTCAAATCGAATATGCTTCTCTACAAAAGGTCATCTTAACCATTGAGTTACTTTGAAGTAATATCAAGTTCCTGGGAAGTACTCTCACAAAAAAACCAATGAAGAAAGCAATTAAAATCTTATTCATGGTTCGATAATTAATTTTAGAATTGATAGAAGTAATAATCACATAGAAAAGATTAATGCCTTGAAAGAAACAGGCACGTTCAACAAATGATTCCTACTACAACATAAAAGATATATATCTAATGCATGGAAATGTAGCTTTTGCCTAGATTTAATTCCATAGTGATACCTGTAACGTATGTAGGAGATTACAAGTAGCTTCAGGAAAATCTGGTCGAAGATGCAATGCCTGCTTATAGCTTTTGATAGCAGCCTCGACATGTCCACTGTATTACATGTAAACCCAACTGAAAATCAGATAGCAAAAAAGGCTTTTTCCCCACCCCAATAGAACAAATCTTAATAAAAAAAAAAACACTGAAGAGCCGGATGCATCAAATTTGTTTTTCCTTATTATGGACAAAATATCAACCTCCCCCCCCCCCCCAAAGTTTTTTCTTCTTCTTTTTTTCTTCTATGAGCAATAAAAGTTGGGTCAGAAAAAGACTAAACAAAACAGCCAATCTTAGAATTTGACCCTTAGTTCAACTATAAAAGAGCGATGACTTATATGAAGCAAATCACACTGCAATTTGACCCTTAAGTCAGGGAATGCAAAAGCTAAAATGACAATTTACAAAGCAAAGAATAATATCTTAACCAATAAGAAGTCTAAGCTCAAAGAGGAATGTCAATTAATTTAGGAAAAATTAAGTCTGTCTTCTCTAAGTTCTCCATAAAGATATGCTAGTGACCCTAACCTAACATCTTAACAAAAATTGAACCTCTTATCAAAGAATTTGAACATTAAAAATAATGAAAAACTGATCTACCATGAATTACACTATTATTTACATCTTTTTTACATATAACTTCAGCTTGTTTAATAGTTAAATCAAAGCATCTTAATATATATTTAGGGTTTCATGTTTAAATAGTAGTTTATGCTTTTTAGTAGTTTTTATTACATTTTATATCTCTAAATAAAGTTACATGGTCTTGTAGGACAAATCTGGAGCTAAAGATGCATATTCGCACCGAAACTAATGCCTATGTCGCGACACCAAAACATCGATGTCACAACATCGAAGACAAGCAAAAACAAGCCTTGGAACAAAATTGCTTGCTATGTCACAACACGCCCCCTATGTTGCAACACCGCTGCTGCGCGGCCCAAAAAATCCCTACACGTGATAGTTGCATTTTTAAGGGAAATTAGGAGTATATGTCCTAGTCGAACTCGAACTCTAAAGACTTTAAGGATAGTTTAGGCACTCTAATATTCCGAGTTTAGCCTCTATAAAAGCCATTGTAATCAGTTTAAATACAAAATTTTTAGGGTTTGATTCTTAGGCTTTTATTCTGTTCTTAGTTTTTTCTTAGTTTATTTTATGTTCTTGTAATCGAAATTTATTCTATTCTTTATATTTCTTTCTTTAACATTGTTAATTGAATGTTTGTGTAAATATTAGAATCATTTATACTTTATATATATTTTGCATGTTTCAATGGAATTAACCCGAAATTGATATTGCCTACCAAGCATCACTTAACAGACTAGTGGTTAGGGAAGGAAGAATTTAAACCCTAGGATTATTGACGACCCTAGGAACTCATACAGGTGGAAATTAACCCAAATTTGGTATTACCTATTCGTGAAAACCTTATCCTACTCCGCTCTGAACTACGTCATTGAGAGGGGGTAGTTCTTGCCGTCTAGTTAGGTTACTAGAAGGTTGAGAAACCCTACTAGGTTAATTAGTAACCAACTAATTAAAACCCCATATCAATAATTAATTAGGTAAAACAATTGAATCTAGGCGAAAGCAACTCGCACAGTCGAAACATAGAATAGGAGAACATGAAGTTAGAAGTAGATTTAGGTTTAGTTCAATTTATTCAACTTATTTAGTTAATATTATTATCATCCTGCTTTTAGATTAACACTACTAATTCGTGACTCAAGTATATTAGTAGTTATTTTTGGTAATTGGCTTAATAACAATTTTCCACAAACTATAATACCTCGGGTATGATCCTTAGAATACTTACCAAATGTTTCGTTGTAAACAAACTATATTATAACCAGATCCGTATAATTGCAAACACTACCTCAAATTTCATATCTTTAGTTGCAATATTCACTCTCTGGACGTTAGTATGTCCGGAGACGATCAAAAACTAAGAAAATTACCTATCCTTATAAGCAGAAGCCAGATTTGCATGAGCTTCAGCCATATTTGGGCGGATATTAATAGCACGAATATAATCTTGAATTGCTTCAGTCACTCTACCAATCTCCTTGTAAGTGTTACCCCTATTTACGAGCCCATCAGCTGCCAAGGGATCAATCCGCAATACCTCATTGTAACATGATATAGCTTCCACGTAATTTCCCTACAAATTAAATTTTATACTCATTAGATACAAGAGGCAAGGAAAAAAGGCACTAGCTAACATAATTTATTATCAAAGGTAGTAACAGAATCAAATCCCAATGAACCACCTGTTGCTTATAGATTACGGCAAGGTTGTTGAATGGAGCAGACAAGCCAGTTGTAACAGACAACGTAGCCTTATAATAAGAAGCAGCAGCAGCAACCATGTTCCTGCAAGGTTAAACTTGTAAAAATCCCATACACTAAAAAATTCAACGCAACCTGCAATACAATAATCTGCGTATCAAGAATTTGAGGATAGTGTACCATTCCATATATATGTTCCCGAGGTTGGTAAGTGCTTGCGGATGATTAGGTTGCAAAGTGAGACATTGCTGCACCCAGCAATGAAAAATTGTAACTTGAAAAGATCAACAACAGTAATTAGAGAAAATAAAACCTAAATGAGCAGGAAAAAAAAAGCCTACATTATAACATTGTATTGCCTCATCAACACGACCAACATCTTTCAAAGCATTTCCCTTCAAGAAAATGATTGAAGCAAATTGAAGTTAACATATTTATAAAGAAAAAGCATACAAGCAAACTATAATGTTTACGATCTGACAGAAATTGAGGAAACCGACCAAATTATTGTAAGCCTCCAAAAATCTTTGATCACAAGCAATGGCTTGCTTATAATGGAGGATTGCCAGATCCAGTTGACCTCGCTCATAGTATGTACTAGCCAGGTTCCCTGAATCATTGAGTCAAATAACTTGAACTTCAATAACATTATTAAACTCGACTATCTTTAACGTAAAATAAAAACACAAATAGCTTTCAAAAATAAGCAACAAAATAACAGGTACAATAAATTAAAAAGAAGAAAAACGACAGCACAAAACAAATAATAGTGTCATACAAAATTTTCATCCTTGATCAAAGTGAAAATATAGTAAATCCATGTGATGTAGTAGGCACTTACCCAAAGCTATTGCATTGTTCGGCCGAGTCTGAACAGCACGCTGATAACAGACAATAGCTTCCTGAGGCATTCCCAAAGCCTGGAAAAGACAAAAGATATATCTTGTTTTCCTCCAACACAAGAAGAACGGCCCAGGCACTTGTAGAACAAAACATTAAGAGCACAAGGCAAGATGGCTTACCTTATAAATATTCCCAAGATTTAAATAGGCATCAGGGAATGTGGGTTTGAGTTTAACTGCTTCCTGCAATTTCAAATTTTGCAAATTAAATCAGTATTGCTGCTCATAAAATAATTCTTAGCACTAAAATTGAGTGGGGGGTGGGACAGTGTGGTAGATTATAATCTCATAGAAAATTATTAAAAAAGAAACAGCACTGAAAAGTAGGTCATGTGATCTATAGCAATCAGTAAGATGTAAATTACAGAATTTGGACAAGATAAAAACAAGATAAAAAACAAGATTCTGCATACCTTGTAATACTGAAGGGCTCGATTTAAGTCACCCGAATCCATGAAAAGACCCGCAAGATTTGACCATGCAATAGCAAAAGTTGGCTGTATGCGTAGAGCCTCAAGATAGCAACTGTATGCCTGCACAAAACGTTAGTTCTGACAATTTCGATCTCTGCAGATGAAGTTATAACAAGACCAACCATCATCTGAGCCCTGGCCTGTAGATAACAAGTTGATATCTGTATTGAACTGTGATATCGAGACACAGTTCCACACATGAATTACCTCCATCAGTAACTTACCAGATAAAGACATACAGAACAAAGATCTATAGACAAGGGAAGGATGTTTCCCCTCACATTCTGATTGGGCAGGATGATAAGAGTCAAGGCCAGGTTAATTCAGCAATGAGCATACACACTCAAAGCAAGCAAAAGATTAGACCACTTCCACCAAACGATGGAACGGAATGAGGTCCAACCAAATCCTAGTTGAAGACTTCAACATGGTAATGCCAAAGGCGTGAATTATATCAGTTAACAATTTGACATAATTCAACCCAAGGATTTCACATCCCTGGCAGCCAGTTATGAGGCTAGGCTATGAAACAGTATAAACATTTCATTTGTGGACACTTACTTCTTGCACCAGCCCCTGTGCCTTCATTAGATTTCCAAGATTACTATGAGCATCAACCTGCAAGGTAATTAAAACAATGTAGGTCAGATGTCTTGCACATAGGTCAGAAACTCTTATTGAAATCTTAAATTCGGAGTCACAGTTGCTAAGCAAACAAAGAAACAAAAAACAATAGAAATTGTAATGTTGAACATCGTACTGAATTATAAGTTTAGAACATTTAACTGGATTATAATAAGACATAACCAGATTAAAATATACCAGAAGAGGATTTAGTTGCAGTGCTTGACGGCAACATTGTGCAGCCTCATTAAATCTTCCTTTTCGCATGTAAGCACTTGCTAGATTCGACCATGCATCAGCAAAGTTAGGTCGAAGCTGCAGCAATGCAAATTCAAGCAAAGATTAACAATCTAACAACAGATTTGGCAAGCAAAACAGAAAGACAAAAAGCTAACAAAACAAGGTTTTATAACCATATACAAACCTCAATTGCAATCATATAGTACCGGATGGCAACATCAATATCGCCTTTTTCCTACATGTTTGGGAAAAAATACACCTCCATCAGTTCTTCAACAACTTTCTCTTCTTTTCTTTTCTTTTTATTTTATTTAACTTCAAAAAATTGACATAAAGATTAACATGTACCTTCCAAGCATTTGCCATGTTTCCATAGCACTCTGCAAAACGAGGTTCGATTCGAAGGGCTTCTTCATTTTTGGCGATGCACATATCATAATTATGTAACTGCAAATATATTCAAAGGCATTAATATAAAATTACAAAACAATTTCCTTGTTAAAGGAAGACAAAAAAAAAAAGGAAATCTTTTACCTGATAATAAATAGCACCCAAAAGAAGCAGATTATCAGTGCGAAGTGGGTTTTGATTGTAAACAGCACTGCTATGATCCAATGCTTGTTTGTAGTTTCCAGATTTGTACATCTGATGAGCTAGAGCCAAGTGCATATCTTCATCAACTGCATCAAAAGCAAATCATTGGTGACATCAGCGATTAAAATAAGATGTTACACAGATAAAATATTCTATGGATTTAGAATTTTACAGTAAAGCATATATAATAAATTCTTCAGACAGGCATAAAGTAATTAAATTATTCCAATTTTGAAAGCTAAGAACGAATAATAGTGACACACAAAAAAAACCCTAAAAGTCTAAAATTTATGCATCAACACGATTTTTCCAAAACAAAAAGACAGATCTAACTCAAAGTTATAGCTTTAAAGAAATCAAATAAGAAATTTTATAATCAAACTGCATGTTATAAAAAATAAGAAGGAACTGCTATAATCTAATATTTTGCGCGTTTATTGAAATTTTTATGAAAGATAAATATTTAAGCTACAAAATTAAGAAACAACAATAATTTAAACTATTGATATAAAAAAATGAAGATGTGAACCTTCATGTGAATCATGTCCATTATGAGGCACAATACTGAACGAAGAAGCCGGCTCCTGCTTCAGCGCATAAACGGCGGATTTTCCAGCAGCTACCGCCTCAGCATCGGAGGTTTCATCAGCTCGATCGAAAACTCCAACGCCGTACGGAGCGGCCCTAGAGATCCCAACTCCGTTTTGCAACGACAACATTTTCGATCTCCCTCAATAAAGAAGAATCATCAAAAAGATGGGGGGAAAAAGTTTTGAAATCTATCAGATCAAAGGCCTAGAAATGAAACGCGACGGAGAAGAAGTGCACTCGATCAAACGCCACCGTTCAGTAATCGAGCTTTCTTCTTCTTTTCTCTGTCTCCTTTTTTTTTTTTTCTCAGCCAATTTCCGCTATTTTCTTAAGACCTGTCGTCGGATACTTTATATACTAAATAGAAGAGAAATGTGAGCCGTTGATTTGAACGTGCACGGAGGAGATGAAGCCGTTTGGTGAGTACGGTGAAAACAAAAAAGAAGATTCTGTTCATTACTGACACGTATCTAGTTTGAATGTTTGATGACCTGTTTGGGTGATTAAACTGGTAAAGTTTTACGTTATTTGACCAATAACAATAAATATTAATTCTTGAAAATTCTTAACCCCAAAAAGTACGTTGAATCGCAAATAATATGAAAACAAAGGAAAATCATGGCAATTAGAAAGAAAAATTATTTGCCCAATTTCTTGTTTCCTTTCTAAGTTGTTAGATTGTGGTTTCTATCTTGAACAATTTTGATGAACTTGAAGGACAACCTGAAAAAGTTAGGACAAGACTACGCCCTGCCTTTGATTTGTCGAGGATAATGTTGATCCACTTACAATCTTTAATAGCAAGCTTGTAAGAAAAGATATTGTCGAGGATAATCCAAGTTTTGAAGTTAACTATATCACATTTTGATTAGTTTCAGTATTCGATCAAATTGAGCGAAAATTTTTTAAGTTGACGAGTCTTATTTTATCATTTTAATTTAATTTAAAATTTTTTAGAATCGACTCTAGTGAAATGGAATTCGAGTAAAGTCGAACCGAGCGAAATATTCAAGTTAAATTAAAAATTAAACATGTTAAATTAAAATTTTGTTACAAAGATAACTAATTTCATATTAAGTACATAAATCAAATCATATATATTTGAAAATTTTTCAAAGCAAAATAATAAAAATACTTTAGTATGATAAACTTGAATCATTAATTAACTTATTTAGGTTTCCAAAATTATTATTCTAGAATTTTTTAACTTTCTTTATATATTTTTTTGAAATTTTATAATTTTTAAAAATATAAATTTTGGAATTTTATAAATATTTTGAATTTTGAAAATTATTTTGATTTTTTTTTGTAATTTTGTTAAGAGTGACCGATTTGCTCATTTTCAAACTTGACAAAGGTATTTACACAAATATGTTATTTGAATTATTCGAGTTATTCAAATTATAAAATTCAACTCAATTTGAACTAGAAACTTGAATTACTTATTCAAGTTGATTCGAAATAACTCAAATAACTCGATTTGATTAACTCAAAATTTGAATTTTTTTTATTTTTTTGAATCGAATCGAGTTTTGCTCACTCCTACTTTTGACAGAGACAAAAGAGATGTCATTGTCATTCTAGATAATAACCGTGCCTCCTATGAAATTATTGTTTGGGCTTTTACATATGTGGAGGCATAGAGTCCACTTGGTGACATTATTTCTTGTTTCTTAAGTTCTCATTGGAGGGGACATCATGTTTCTTCTAGGAGATGTGTCCTCAAAGGAAGAGAGTCAAAAACTTGATACGTCCGAAACTAACTAAAAATTTGACTAAGTCAAATGCACCTATCAATTAATAGTATAACTACGGTGAGTATAGATATCGTTCCCACGAAGACTAAAAGTATTAGTAATTACCATCTTTCTATTATTTAGCTGAATAAATCGAGTGATTGATTAAAAACTAAAATTAACTAAATTAATTAAGTAGCGAACACAACAAAGAATAAATCAGGAAATAAATGATTAACAACCAAGAAGCAAATAATACCTAGGAAAGAATTCACCTAGATTTCATCTGTTACTATCAATCTAAATTACGCAATTTCTTTACTTAGTAACTTGATCCGCAGAAATCTCTAATTTATGCTAATATCTCTTTCGAGAGTAACAGCAATTGACTCTAGGTTGATTAAATGAAATTTCTTTCTAATTAAAACCATTATTATCGCATTAATTGGTCCTATGGATTCCCCTATTAGATTTGGCTCTGATTCGATAGATTTATTTCATTCTATTTCTAGGATTGCATGCAACTCCACTTAATTACGCAATATCTACTCTTAAACAGGGTCTACTCCTCCTCTAATTTAAACACATCAAACATGGATCAATAATCTAGAAATATCAAACCAAGAATTAAGCACGCATAATTGAGAATAAGAAACTAAGTATTTATTGCGTAAAATAAAAATCAAAAGACATAATTCATCATAGAGTTTATCTCCCTACATATTTAGAAAATTAGTTCATACTTGCAAAGAAAAACAACCAAAATACAGTATAACCACAAGAAACAAAGAAACTCATGATGGCTTCCTGAGAAATCAAATGTGAATCTTCAATCTTGACGGAAATATGCTTCAAAATCGGATTCAATGGTGTTTTTCGAGTTGTTTTCTTGAATATTCTATGACGACTCACCCTCATTTTCTTATTTTTGTCATATATACGTCTTAGAATGCCCGAAAAAACTAAAAATCGTGATTTTTCGCTGTTCAGAGTGCAAATCCATGCAATAGACACGGCCTATCACATGGTCATGTAGTAGCCCGTGTCGATCACACGGCCGTATGGAATGAGTCAGCCTATATGGCTCTTGTAGCTTGCTCTGATTTTTCAGTTTTCGCTCATTTTTTGCTCCTTTTGCTTTCAAATGCTCTATTAAGCATAAAAACATGAATTTAAAAGATTATGAGCATACAATTCAAAATTAACATCGAATAATCACCCAAAACGCATTAAGAATGAGGTTAAAATATATTACCTTTAGCACTTATCAGATAGAGAGATAAGTCATTGAGCCTGATTATGGCACCTGGTGGATTAGGAGGGATTTTGTTGAAGATGAGTTTGTTCCTTAACTTTCATATTGACCAAAGCAAGCAAGTGAAGATCGCGTAAAGATTCATTGCTTCTTAAAAAGTTATATCATAGACCTGGAGCCACTAAAAATCCATGAGGAAATAGAAATGAGCTTAAACGAGTCAATTCTGAGAGAGGTGATCCAAACCAGATAGCTTGACATACTTAACATTTTGGTGTTGGTAACAATATAATTATGAGGACTGATAGTAAAGTTTAAAATGAATAGTAAACTTTAAAATATTAATGTCATAGATTAAGTGCCTTGAAATTGTATTATTAAATATAGAATTCAGGGACTTAATTGTCATTTAACTAGACTTTAATTGAATAAGGTTGAAGAACTTGATAGGATATTGCACCATCAAAATTTGGAATCACCATTTGATTTTAGCCTTAATTTTATGAATGAATATTGATGAGGGACATTATATTAACAAATTTAGTATTGTGGAAGGTTTGATATGAGCAATTGGTTTGGTATTAAAATTATAAGAATTAATTTAGACCCTTGGTTGTGGTCAGTGGGAAATTATGAGAACGCATTAAAAAGAAATGAAGAAGAATGATGAACATTCTTCTAGGTTCTCTCATCTTTTTCATTCAACTAAGCTTACAAACAAAGGAAAGCGTAGCAAAATTGTCCCCTTTCTCATATCAACCCTTACTATTTATTGAAACTTTAATGCTTTGTTTAGGAACATGGATTTGATAACTTGGATTTAGATTTCATTATTATGTAAATAATCAGAATAAAATGCATATATTGTGGTCAAATTAATTGTAATTCAATATTATATATATTTGAAAGGTATAAACATAGATTTTTCAAATCCAAAAATATTTTAAGACTTTCAATTTCTCTACTAAATAAGTATCTAATAAATCCATATATTTGAGAAGTTATCATTAATGTTTACATTTCTATATATTTTAATACTTAGTTTATACTATTTTTGAAATCCAAATCCAAAATTTAAAATCCAAATTCTCAAATACTACCTAGAGATATTTCACCACCTAGATCGTTGAATGACCGTTACCCTTCCAAGAAAGTGTTAAATCGAAAGATTTGGTAGAGGGAAAGCTAGGTTCTTACTTGTTGAAATAGTAAGTAAAATAGATGAGAAACTTGGTTAAATTTCTCATTTCATGTTTATTTGAAGTAGAGTTACGTCCTATCTATCTTGTAGTTAAGTTTGATTGTGCTTTTTGTATGTGTTTATTGAAGAGAAAATGGTTGAGAAAGGTGGAAGTAGCAAAGGAAAATAGAAAGTCCTTGATTAGATAGAAGAAAGTTTGGCCTCGTTCTAAAAGCTTAGAGAATTTGTAAGTGTTCATTGTATTATTACCTTGTATATATGTTAATTGATTAAAATATGAATAATTAATAGTTATGGTAAATGGTATGTGAACTAAAAGTTGGATAGACACTTAGTTAATGAAAGGTAAGGCAATGGAATTGGCTAAAATGCATAATGAGCTAACAATAAGCTAGTTGGCAAAATTGATATATGACCTTAATGTATGTTTTGAATATGTTTAAAATTTATTGATTGTATAACATTTTGCTTATGAGAAAAGTGTCAAAAGAGCTAAGTTAAAAGGTAAGCTATGTTATGGTTAAATATAACTTGAAATGCAATGTTGTGATATTGATGTGAATTGGGAAATATACACTAAATGCAAAGAACACACACTTGAATTATGGGATAAAGTATTATAAGTTGTGTATAGGATTGTGATGAGATTTTTTATGCTTGGAAAGAAAGAATTGTATATGTTCTCACAATGTGAATTACCATGTGAACATTGTATAATTCCCTAGTAAACTTAGTGTAAATTGAGTTGGATATTGTCGACATGCCAATAGGAATCATTAATGGTACCATGTATATTATGTATGGGATATGAGTTGCTACAATATTAATTCTTTACATTATGTGCACTATGGTGTGCTCGAGGTTACATTATATATATCGCATTTTGTGCTACTATGGTGTAGTGGTGGATACTTTTTATATGTGATGCACTATAAGTGCTTATTGTGTGGTGGTTGGATATATTCGTTCTATCTATTTTCTTATTCTTTTATGTTTACTATAGGCTAAAACAAATACATAAATGGTATAATTGTACTAGAAAATTTGTACATAAAAATGAATTGATTAGAAAGTGTGTAATTATGGTAAATGTGAGATGATTGTGAAATTGGTAATGTAAGAAGAAAAAGAAGAAGAAGAAGAATAAAAAGATGATGATGATGATGATGATGGTGATGCAATAAGCATGTTGTATGATAAGTATGGATATTGATTTGATAAGTAAGCCAATTAAGGAATTTACATGTGTAAAAGAATGTGAACTTAGCATAAAAACAAAGAAACTTGGCATGAACATTGGTAAGTGAAGCATAAAAACAAAGAAACTTGGCATGAACATTGGTAAGTGAAGATAAAGAACTTAAGTAAGCTAATGAAAGTTAGAAGATTGAAAGTGTGTTTATTAACTAATAAGTGACTAAAGTCATAAGCTGAACACTTAATGGTAAGCCTTGTAAATGAATCTATGTGGTAAATAAGTATGGGCTAGTAGTTAATGTCATGAAACATGCTCTAATGACTTCAAACTTGTTAATAAAAAAGGGTAAATGGAATTCATTATGAGAACCATTAAGTATAATGGTATGCTTACGCTTAGACTTGTTTTGTAACACCCCTAACCCGTATCCGTCACCAGATTAGGGTTACGAGGCATCACCGAATAAGACACAGTTCAGCACAGTCATTTGTCTCCTTTCATACACCAAAGAATAACGATACATTTATAACATTATCAAACTTGAATATCCTCAATTTACTTATTTTAAATTCAAATATATGAAATGATAATTACAATTCAAATCAATCATACCTTACTAAGCATGTATCACAAATAAACACATTTCAAAATTCAAACTAATTCAATTTAAACATACATCAAAGCTCAATCGAACATATTCTATAATTAACAAATTCGAACCAAACTTGTATACATCGAGTCATGTTAAATTATATAATACTTTCAATATTCGATTTCCTAAATCCATCGTATTAATGACATTTTCATAATTAAATCATATTCAAGCATATATCTTCACTTTTCATATATAGAAAATATGTCCGTACATAATTTCACTATCTAAATATCAAACATTGCATTTCATAACTTCAGATATGTACATAATGAAACCAATATGTATACAACTTAATGTCCAATCACATTTACAACATTAGTAACATTATATTATGAAGTACATACATTTGGTGTCATTATATTATACACATATGACCATTTCAATGAAATCATTCAATCATAAACTATATACGCTCAATACAAATAAACTTATCCTTTAATCGACTAATCCAATAAATTTATAAAAGCTAAATTCAAACTTGTATTACTCACTTAACTATCATTACCCGAATTTGTATGTATCTTATTCATAAATTTTAAACCTACCTTGAAATCATTTATATTTATCATTTAAAAGACTAAAACATGCATATTTATCTATTACAAGTTTAGCATATGAATACACCATTTTAGCCATATCAAAAAATCCATACAATTCATATCATTTTACAAATATAAAATCGAATATTAAGTCCACTTGCATGAGCAAATCGTACCTTTATTAAATACTCCACATTCCTAATTTATTTCATAACAAATTGACATCCATAAATAACCTCATAAATTGTACAAGATTTAGCAATTAAATCATAAGTCAAAATATGCCATTTCCGAGTTCACTTAATTACTAAATTACATAACAATACCTTAACAAAGCATATCAAACAAGATTCACATATATTTACTTATAAATAAACCATAGCCAAACACTAAGACTAAAACCAAACATATCACACATATCATATATATATATATATATATCAAAACTTATATAATTTGTAATAACTTCCTCTTTACCGAATAATCAATTGAACATTAATATAACCAATCATCACTTTCCTCAATGCACATATACATCAAAGGCTGAATACATATATATTCAAATATGCAATCACATAATTCATATTTCGCATAACTTCATATCATCAATTCAAGTATACAACTTACCTTATTTTCAAATAGGTAATCAACTATCACATACCTGGTCACTTAGCCTGATTTATACATTCGTACACAACTTATCTTTGCCCGTTGAACCATTCGGAATTAAAAAGGATACTCGGATAGTCGAAAGACTCGTACAATGCCAACGTCCCAGATGTGGTCTTACATGTAATCACATATCGATGCCATTGTCCCAGACAGGGTCTTACACGAATCAAATACAATGCCAATGTCCCAAACATGGTCTTACACGTAAACACAAGTCGATGCCAACGTCCCAGACGTGGTTTTACACGATAACACATATCGAAAATCCTATGTCATGACATATGTATCCTATCTATTCCTAAGGTTCGTACGGGCTTTCGGACAACGTATCTCGATCGAATCAAACACGAAATAAAACTTCATGGCTTATCACACATTCGACCAATATACATATATATCCACAAAATTCAATTCAACAAATAACATTTATATATTTGCAAATTCAACAATATTTATATGCTAATAGACTTACCTCGGATGTCGTCGACTGTTAAATCAGCTACTCGACCACTTTTGTATTTCCCCGATCCAAATCCATTTTCTTTAATTCTTGATCTTAAATTAAGCTTCAAAATGGCCGAATGTTTCAAGCTTTCAAACCTTGTTTTTCTTTTCCACATTCGGTGAAGAAAGATGAACATAAAATGGTGGCTTTTAATGTTTTGTTTTATTATAACATATATTATTATATTATTATTTTAACTTTTATTTATACATATATATATAAATCACATATAATCATTATGCCATCCACTACCTATTATTATTGGCTAAATTACAACATAAGGCCTCAAAATTATAAAGACAACAACAATTAGGCACTTTCTTAATTAACCATCAAATTTTCATTTTACGCGATTAAGCCCCTTGTTTTTTCAAATTTTAATTTTATATTTTTCAAACAATAAAATTAATTCACGAAACTTTCACATATGTAAATTCACACATAATTAACACAGAAAATAATATTAAAATATTTTTTAGACTCGAATTTGTGGTCCCAAAAACCACTGTTCCGATTAAGGTCAAAATCGGGCTGTTACATGTTTTCTTTGTGTAGGTTAAGGATTGACACGAGAAGACTACTATTAAGCTCTTCATCAGTTAAAGTCACATTCAAGCCGCGTATGTACTTATATTTTGATCTATTTTTCGCTTTGAACCCTTAATAACTAGTTAGTATGTACATAGGATATTTATATGTCCTTTTTTTAGTACTTGTATAAAGGTAATAAGTTGGTATGTATGTATGGTTAGCATGTGCTTAGAGAATTTAGTTATGCTTTAAGATGGAATGAAACATGTTCTAGCATGATATATGAGTAAATGGTTAAGATATGGCATTTGTAGCTTAAAGTGCATGTTTGGTTGATTGTTGTGTGAAGTGGTGGTTAAAGATATGGTATTCATTATGGCAATACATGTTATTTCATAACTTCAGAGTGTTTCGAAATGTTTAAGGTTGATTGGATAGTGTTTGGAATGCTTGAGAGGTGTTTTGGGGTTACCCTACAACTAGGTAACAATACCTATAATAAAGATATCAGTACCTGCAAAGCCAATATTTAAATGGACTCTAAAGAGGTAAGTTTGTAAGTTCTCAATATTTTCCACGGAATGATGCAAAGTGAAATTCGTAATATTTATAGATTTACATTCAAGATTATAAGTGAATCATGAGATTTTGAATTGATGATTGCCTATTAATGTAAATAAATTAAGCTTTGAGACAAAAATGGGAAGCATAGTAATTTTGCTATAATAGCATTTTAGTCATTTCTTGAGAATTAAATATTGGAAATATTATTTTAATGAGATATTTGATATTTGGAGTTGATTTAGACCATTTGAATCATGTGTAGGAAGAGTGGGCCACAATTTGTTAAACCATGGATTTAAAATTGGTTGGCTAGGGTTTTTTAGCCCAATTTTTAAGAGAGCTCTTTTCCCTTTTCATTTCTTCTTTCATTTTCCTCCAAAAAAATTAAAAAATCTCACCCCCTTTTTTTGAGATTTTACTAAAAACTCTTAGAAAACTACTTCCTACTTTTATTTCCATCATTAGCCCTCCAAATTTCAACCTTCATTTTTCACGAGTTTTAGTGTGAGAAATTGAGGCTAATAGAGAAAAGTTCAACAAGGTAAGAATGATATTTTTCTAACCTTCCTAACACAATATTTGAACTTGATTATTATGAGAAAGCTTAGAAAGTTTTGATATTAATTTTGAGTATATTTTCATGTGTATGGAAAATGAGGAAATGTGGAAATTGGGATTTCTAAGCTTAGTTGATGATGGAATCAAGTTTTTGGAGGCTTGAATATGTGTGTAGTAGCATACGAAGGTAAGTACCATTGGAAACTCCTACTTTTCTTGTACCAAAATGTTTAGGAAAATGATAAAAAAATATTATATGGTAATTATGAAATTTATTATGAGATAAGTACATATAAATTTCATGACTTAATTATGTGAGGATAAGTAATTGGTATGTTGTGGTAAAAATACATAATTATGAGGTGCCAAGTTTATTAATGTTGTATTATGACAACTTTGGATGGCCATGAAAAGATTAGTAAATAAATTTGGATATTTAAGAAAATTATGAATATGACATTAATGTGAAAAGGGTGTAAATATACTATGATATGGTATAGTGATTAAATAACGAATATGAATCTGAACGAAAACTAAATTATGAAGTCAGTCGATAAAGTGATCAATATAGTGACTTGGTCACCTAAAAAGTATTTGATTATGTGGATGAGAAAATGTGCAATTTTGGCGGCTAAATGCTTAATGGCTAATTAGGTATCCTTGGCACAAAAAAAAAATTGTATATGTGTTAAGCATTCGAGGTGCTTATATGTGTACTAAACATTGAGTTGCTTAGCAAATTTCTAAATATGTCTTTGTTTATTTAATGAATGTGTTATTGTTCCCGATTTTAAAATATGCTATTGTGACTTTAAGTGCCCTATTAAACTTGGAGAAATAGTTAGGATACAATTGGTGTAACAACCCGTTTTTCAGTGGTGCCAAAAACAACGATTTTGGAACCCCATTTCTAATATTCAAGTCCGTAAATATTATTATTTAATATTCACGAGCCAAATTTAGTAATATATTGAATTATTGTTTAGTAATTTTATTGAATTGATAGTTAATTAAAGTATAATGACTAAATTGTAAAAGTTGTAAAAGTACATCACTATAAATTTCTAATTACTAAAAGACTAAAATAGTAAGTAAACCAAGGTTTGAAATGAAAATTATACCATTAGAGAACTTAGTGGACGGTTAGGTGGCTTTTGTTTGTGTAAAAATTACTAAATTATAATATAATTATAACTAAATGAAATAAAACATATATTATATCATAAAATTAAAAGAAAAGAAAGTCATTTCTTCTCCCACTCATCTTTATTTTGGCCGAAACTTAAGATACGGAGGAGAGCTTGGAGTTCAATCTTTATATCCCTGCATGGTAAGCTTAATTTAGTCCGTTTTTCGTAAACTTTATATTTTTGTGATCGTGAAAGCTCATCTTAGTTAACCCGTGTGTTATTTTTCAAAATTGTTAAAGTTTTCAAAAGTTTCCATTGTTTAATACTTGATGAATTGGAGTTAAATTTTTAAGATTTTAAGCTTAAAAGTAAAAAAGGGCTAGTTTGTAAAGTTTAATTACTAGTTTTTGAACACAATGACTAAAGTGCATAAATTTCGAAATTGATGTTGAATTTCTATAATTATGGATAATAGAAGGCTGTAGAAGGGTGATATTGAGATCGGTTTCGAAATCGAGGCTCAAATTTGAAAGTTATGGTAATTTCAATTTTAGGGACTAAATTGAATTAAATACAAAACTTTAGGAAGCATTCAAAAAATGAAATTTAAGTGACTTATTTTTAAAATAGGTTGTTATAAGATGTTTAGAATTAATAAATCAAACTGAATTATTGTATAGATCGAGTTTTGAACGAAATTGAAGATAATTGAGGAAAAAGTAAAATTGCTTATTAGCCCTTATAGACTTGTTCGGTTGTTGTTTTTCTAGGCAAGTTCATATAAAGTTTACAATTTTAGTTAATTGATATATTGAATTGTGTTTATTTTGTTTGTGAATAAATTGCTATGTATTGGATAAATTTGGCATCAAATGGACTGAATTGTCAATCATGGATATTGTAATTATTATTGATTGTTTCAAAGTATTGAGATGAATATCGAAATGTACATGGAATATATAAATATGTATATGGATACAAGGTGTAAAATGATACTAATTTGGTCCCAAAAAGGAAAATGGGTGTTTGGTCAAGAATTAATATGACGGCTTGAGATCCAACATATGTTATAGATTCTCTGAAGCTCGTGTGAGCAGCATCGAACTAATCTCGCGTGAGCAGCCCTGGTCTGAAGCTTGTGTGAGCAGCCCAAAAATGTCAACTTGTATGAGCAACTCAATTATCTCAGGTCTTGTGAGCACACAAGTCCAGTATCCGAGTTCAATTTACTTTAGTTCTCTAGGCAAAAATAGAAACGAAAATGGTAATTAAACAGTAATGAAATGGTTTAGATGATTGAACATGAATTGGATTATTATGTTTGCAAATCGAGTATAGTTTCAATAGTATATGAATTAAGTTTGAATGATTATAAATGTATATGTTTGGAGCATTATGATCTTGTTATGCTTATGAACTAATTTATAGGTTGTTTTGTTGAATTGTATATGGAAGTATAAGGATACCAAATGAATATAATGATTCTGCCAATGTGTTTCAATTACTTAAAATCAAGGTAAGTTAAGTAAAAGTCATTTAAACATACTAAGCATTTGTTTCTTTTCCTTGTAGTTGTCAACTTACAGAACGTGTCAATCGGATCACCTTGAAGCTTACACTATCCTATCATCAACTCGATAGAATTTTGCTTTTTTAATCTTGATTATGTGTAGGTATTAATATTTGTGTTTACTTTGAATGATAGTTGGTTTGGACTTGATCAATGGTTGATTTAGGAAATGTTGTGGTTCATATGTGTATATGTGTATGTTTGGTTATATGGTAAACTATGAATGTGGTATATGAGAAGCAAACTTGAAAGTGGAATGGTATTTGGTGAAATTGAATGGATGAGCATTAATATGGCATGACTAAATGTTGGATTGAATGGTTTAAAGGCATGTGAAGTAGGTTGAATTGGAATAGCTTGTTTTTGTTTGACTTGGGGCCAAATTGTGACATATTGGATTGGTTGATTTTAGAAATGATAGAATGGATGTTTTGGTATGTGTTTTGGCTAGTTTTGTGCAAGTTTGAATGTGCATTTATGCACCATTTGATTAAAGAGTTAGTTTGGCATGAAAAAGGTACCAAAATGCAAGTTTTTTTTATACTTTTGGCACAGAAGTATCGATACATTGACAACGGTAACGGTACATAAATGATTTTTCTTTAATTTTCAAATATCAAACCTAAAAATTATATCGATACGGAGATAAGGTATAGATACGGAGATAAGGGTATTAGTAATTTATTCCTGGTATCGATACCTTTGTTTTTAATCCAATTTTTCTAAAACATCGAAGCTTAAATGGTATCGGTACCTATATGGGGTATCGATACCTATTATGGAAACTTTGAAAACATTGCAATTTGGTCATATTTCATGCTTGGGTAAACAAAAGAGTTTTCGTAAGCTTGATTAAGGCTTAGTTTTAATTTTATATCACAATGTGAATGTGCTAATGCATGTTGGTATGTTTTGAATGATTTATTTATGACATACTTAATCTAAAATTTTATAAATGTTGCAAAAAGGTCCCTGTTCGGTCTTGAGCTGACTTTAAAGCATTTGTATGCTCATATAAGACTCAAGAAAGAATGTTCATGGTATTCAATGTAGTATTGCTATTGATTGCATGAATGATGATGCGAAATGATGACTTTAATGTGAATTTGACGATGGTTACTCCGGTAACTTGTGTACCATCTCGTAACTCAAATCCGGCAATCGGGTCAAGCGAGGGGTGTTACAATTGGCATCCCAATAGAGATAGATGTGTACCTAGAGTTCTATACTTAGAGTTTTATATATGGTGTAATAGCCTAAATTCAAGGTTATCGGAACAGTGGTTTCGGGACCACAAATTCGATGAGAAAAAAATTATTTTTCTTATATTTTTATGGTCTACGATTTCACAAAATGATTTCGTGAAAATTTCGTTCGAAAATTTCGACGTTTGGGCACTCAATTTAGTCAAAAGGACTAAATTGTAAAAAGTGCAAAAGTTGAGTTCTACATGTTAGAGGTGTCCAATTGTTATGAAACTTTAAATTGGAGGTTCTTAAATGGTAATTAGATCATTGGTTAAGTTGGTAGACAAAAATGGACATGAGATAAGTGAAATAGGAAATTTTTAAGTTAGGAGCAATTTGGTAATCTAGTAATAAAAAGAATTAAAAAGGGAAGAAGATGGCCAAAAATATCATCTTCTTCATAGTGAGCGAAATCAGCAAGAGGGAAGCCATATTTAGGGTTTTTCAAGGTTCCAATCTTCATAGTAGGTGATTCTAAGCCTCATTTTTAATGTTCTTTACGTTTTTGAGATCCCGGTAGCTTAATTTAGCTTATTCTAGCAATAATTTAACCTAGGGTTTATATTTGGAAAAATACCCATAGGTTAAAAGTGTTTTTTTATGTTTTATGATAGAATATGAAGCTAGAAATTATGTTAAACAACTTTTGCTAGTCGATTTTAAGCGAAAACGAGTAAAACCCCATAATTGGTAAAATACCTAATGTTCATAAATACATGTTAGAGTGGGAATTTGATGTTGTAATAGAAGAGAAAAATGTTCAGCATGTTATAAAACATAAGAATAAGAGATGAAGTTTAATTTCCGAGCCTTGGGGCAAAAATGTAAATATGTAAAAGTTTAGGTGAAAAATTGTAATTTTGACAAAGTTAGAGTCGATGGCTGTTTTGATGAATGTGAGTATTAAATAAGTTAAATTTTCTATTTTAGATCAAGAAGAACGAAACTCGAGGTTAGACAAAGGGAAGAATAAAGTTGAAGACTAAGTTGGTGAATTGGGCTATATTTTGTACCGAGGTAAGTTTACGGTAAATAAATGCAATATTTCAATAATTATTACTAATGCTGCTATTTTCCAGCAACTATGAATTTATTCCATGAATTTATTTGATGTTGATTCAAGTATAAAATGATAAAGAATTTACTATTAAAAAGTCTCGTTGATACATAAGGAAAATACTGGATACGAATGTCATGACATTTGGGTAAAGAGATCCCATGTAAGACCATGTCTGGGAAATGGCATTGGCATCCTTGAGATCATGAGAGGTCTCATGTAAGACCATGTCTGGGACATGGCGTTGGCACCGAGATGAGAGGTCCCATGTAAGACCATGTCTAGGACATGGCGTTGGCACCGAGATGAGAGGTCCCCCGTAAGACCATGTCTGGGACATGGCACGGGCACCGATATAAGAACATCTCATGTAAGACCATGTCTGGGACATGGCTTCGGCATGTTATGATCAAAGAGACCCAAGTATCCTTATTATTCCAATGTGTCTCAACAGGCTAGTAAACGAATCATATACATGAAAGTTCAGTTAAAAGCAAAAATGGCAAACTTAGGTGAGTTATAAGAGTTAAGAATTTATTAAGTTAACAATTGATATTCAACGATGCAGCAAGAGAAGAGTAAGTTATGCACACAAGTATACTAAGTAAACAAGCAAGAGAACTAGAATGAGATTAACTAAAGAGTAAACTAGAGATATAGACACTTGAGTTTAATTATTTGTGTTTAATGTTGTTATTTATTTGCTAGTAAACTTACTAAGCTTTATGCTTACTTATTTTATTTCTCTTTCTCTTATAGTATTGCAAAGCTACTTCAAGGATCCTAAAGAAGTCGGAGATCGTCCACACTATCAACCACAACTGCTCGGTATTTTATGATGAAACACGTTTGAGTTATGGCATGTATAGGGATTTAGTTATTTTGCATGTTTGTAATTATGATTTTGCTAAAGAATGGTGTGTAAGTATTTGATGATGAATGATTATTAAAATGGTTAAGTATGAAGGTGTTTGTTGTTATAAGAGTCTAGGTGATAAATTATGCATGGAAATCATGAAAGGGGTAAAATTTTGCAAAGAAACAGAATTCAGGCAGCACAGTAACGTGACTTTGAAAAATCACCTAGGATAGTATATAATGATTTAGAAGGTAAATGATATATATATTGAAAGCTTATTGAGTCTATTTTCATGGAAAATTAACGATTCAACAAAAGGAATTTTATATTTTGAGATATGTGAATTTTAGTGAGACAGGGTCAGATCTATTTTTGGAGTCCCCTGTTCTGAGTTTAGAAAATTATTAAAAATTGTAAAAAAATGGTTATGAGTTATAGTTTATATGTATAGATTCCTTATTGAGTCTATTTTCTGTAGAAACAAGTTAGAACTTCATATTAAAACCCTACAGTGAGAACACTTATTTTTAGTGGCAAGAGGTCAGGACAGTTAAGTGGTGAAACATGAGAGACTTTAACTAATAAACTGTACTAATTGGCTAAACCAAAAATTTTAAAAATTTTATGGTAGGAAGATATATGAATCTAGTTTCAGGGAAAATTTACGGAATTATATTTCGAGTCCCGTAGCTCGAGTTATAATCAATAATTTAGTAACTACTGCACGATTGGACAGATTTACCGTAAATAGTGAAATTAATTTTCAAAACAAGTTTTTATGCTCCGAATTAGTAAGATAAGCCAAGTAATGCCTCGTGGTCGACTCCGGAAATGGTCTCAGGTAAGGGGTGTTACATATGGAGTTCTGTCCCTTCGGGCGATGCACATATTACATGCACTTTTTGTTGACCTTTGGGCACTACATTCACGTGCAGATTTTGATGTCTTCGGCTTAGCATTTCGATGCTCTCTGGCTGTGTGGGATGGATGCACTTATATGCAATCTGGTATGTTTGGGAGGGATATGATTTGGTACATAGTGCTATGTGCTCTTTCGTGTTTTCTGGAGGGAATCTCGTATATTCGAGTCATTTCCTTAATGTTTACTATGGGTTAAATTAACAAAAATCTTGATAATAATATTCACTTATAGTTATAGCTTGAAAATTGTTTTCTAAAGGAAAATGTGTTAAAAGTTCAATAAAATTAAAAGGACAAGTGTTTAATAAGGAAAATGTTTAAGAGTAAAATGTTTAATAATAAAATTAAAAACTTGAATTTAAGAGTAAAATGTTTCGCTTGCATGTCATTAATAAGGAAATTAAATAAGGAGTAGTAGTTGCATAAGGACAAATAACCATAAGTGAATTCATATGTGAATAAGTTATAAGCCATGATAAAACAAGATAAGCCTTAGAGTGGAGGTTAATTAGTACTCACAATGGAATCTTAAACATGAATTCCTAAGGTGAAGATCTAATGAATCCTTAAGGGGTAAGTTAAGCCCTTACAATTTGGTAATTGAAAATGAATTTGTTTTTAATCCTTAAGTGTTCCATAAATAAATTTGTGATAAAAATGACTAAAAGGGCTCAACATTAATAATGGAATAGAATAAATTAGATTATCCTTGTGTACTTACTAAGCTTTTTGAACTTAACACATTAGTGGTTTTAAAATGTGTAAGTATAAGACTTGCCAAGGAGCTTGGTTTTCGACTTGGGAGCATCGCGTCACTAATTGAATATTTAAAGTTGGTAATTCAGTAATTGATTGGTTTTGGCATTAAGATTGTGGCATCTACACTAAGTCTTAATTTGGACTTGAAATTGTAAAACTTTGATATGGAATTCAAGTCATTTAAGCGTTTTTATTCAAGCTTTAGTTATGAATTACTTTGAATGTGTTATGGCTTGAATAATGAGTTTAAATGGGTTTTGAAATTTGATTTTTATGTTTTGGATGATGGGTTTTGGGCTGGTTTTAAACTTCAAGGCCCCAAGGTCTTATACCCTTGCCCTAAGTGTCAAACCAGAACAATTCAGTAGCTAAAATGCTACAATACATGGACTACATACCGATACCTAGCCCTTTTGACAAGGCCATTACACCGTTTTCATCATTTTGAGCCCTCCAAGGCTCGTACTTGATCCCGGACACTTCCAATCACCCAAAAATATTTCTAATTGGTTTAAAGTTAATTTTAAAGCCTTCGGAATATTTCTATATTACTTTTATGATTTTATTTGAATTGTTTAAAATTTTAAATTAAGATAAAAATCCCATTTTCTCAACCTAAGTGACATTGTTTTAAGTCGATCAACTCTGAACACTCGCTTTACGAATTGGTAATGTTCATATATGTATTCAATGACCCAAAATGGTAATTATATTTGATTCTTTCTTAATGTAGGGATTTGTTTTGAGAAATTTTATAAAGTTTTCAGATGGTGTTTTATTAAAAGAAAAGTGTTGATTTAAGTTCATAAGTGCTTTAGAAGCACTTCCCATTTGTATCGTATGTTGGGACGGGTAAGGAGTTTTATAGGTGCATCCATAGCTTTACGAGGAGCAACTTCGATCCCTTTATGGCTAAATTTCATGCTACTCGCGAGGCCTTTTCATGGATTAGATCTTAGCATGCAAATAGTATTATTTTGGAAACCGATAGTCAACACTTTTGGTATGCTCTCTCTTGTGGCAATTTGGATGTTTCGGACTCGGTTTTGTTGCTTCATGGTTGTTTTCACATTAGTTCTCCTTTTCAATATGTTTCCCTCATTAGACTCGTAGATACGCTAATAAAGCATCTCACTCTTTGGCGAGGGCAGTTTTATCTTATGCGAACTACTCTAAATCTCTACTTGCCCTTATTCTATTTTTGATATTTTAATCTCTGATTGCTCTTTGGTTTTTGGTGAGAATGGGGGGAGCTAGGCAAACTTATCAGTTGGGGTACTCTTCCCTTTTTCCCCTTGATCTTGATTTCTTTTTGGCTTAATGCGCAATTTGGTCACTGAATTATACTTATTTTCCCATTTTGGTACATAAACTTTTTTTTCATCTCAGTTTGATACTTAAACTATCTTCTATTACCCAATTGGCCCACAACGTTAAAAAAATCAAGACTATCACATGGTTCTATTAGGATACTCCACGTCAACCTTCTTTTTATTTTTTAATATTATATAAGGTTAAATATAAAATTGGTACCCGAACTTGTCCACTTCTCCCAAATTGGTGCTTAAGGTTTTTTTCCCAGATTAGTATCGGAACTTTCTTTTCGTCCATTAGTTTGGTACTTGAACCTAACGACGTTAAACTTTTGCTGACATGGCAACATTGACCACTTACGCGCTGCCATGTGTCACTCTATTTAGCCTGAAAAGCTGTCCCCCTTTAATTATTTTCCATTTCATTTTTATATTTTAAAAAACCCTTTCATTTATCTTTTCTTTATTTTGTTCCTTTGAAATTTCCTTTCCCCGTCGTCTTCTTCTACCTCTTTGGCTCCTACAAATTTTTTCGTTTCTTTTTTTCTCTTTGAAGATGTTAAATGTTTCAAGTAAGGAACTGGATTGTCTACGGTTATTGATCCATTTCCCATCTGATTTTAATTTCATTTTTGTTCCATTTTTCATGGATTTGAATACAAATTGAATTCCTAACTTAGAACACCGATTAGAAAAAAAATCCAGACTTAAAACATCCATCAATCCATTAAAAAAATTCAGAAAATTAACATCACAAACAAAATCAAACAAAAATGAAAATGATGAAGCAAATTAAAACCAATACTCATTTCGACTTCTTGGGTTCTTGAAATTAATAAGCAAAGGCAAAAACCTAACTTTGTAGTGCTGGAACTGACTGAACAAAGGGAGTTGCTCTATCACCAAACAAATGTAATTATTGGAGCAGCAGTGGCCGATGAAATCTAATAACCAAATAAAAGCACCCTTTAAACCAACCTAAAGAAGTTTCAAATTCGTAGATCCAATAAACAGAAGCAAAACCAGAGCGAGTCTCTTGTCTCTGCTATCGATTTGCGACACTGCCCAACAAAGGAGACTGTTGAGAACTAATGGGTATGTTGAAATTCTTGATGGGATTTTGGTTTTTAGGTTCTTTTGTTAAAATCCCAACATTGTTAATCAAAATCCCCACATCCAGTCCTTCAATAGTTTCTTTTATCTCCTCACGCCTTCATCAAGATCGCTAGTGAAGTCCACGACAACTGTCTTGATTTGAATTATAACAACTCGTTTTTCAATGGTATTGAAAATGGTG
Source organism: Gossypium raimondii (assembly GCF_025698545.1). Lineage (NCBI taxonomy): Eukaryota > Viridiplantae > Streptophyta > Magnoliopsida > Malvales > Malvaceae > Gossypium > Gossypium raimondii. The sequence goes on along the minus strand of NC_068577.1, from coordinate 50,101,750 downwards.
GTTTCGGGACCACAAATTCGACGAGTGAGTTCGTATAATTAGTATTTAAATTATACGAGTCAATAATAATTTTTGTATTAAATTTTGATTTGAGAAATTTTAACTAACTGAATTAAAAGTTAGTATAAGTGGTTCGATTCAAAAGTCAAGTGGTTATTGAAAACGAGGTATTAGGACCTCATTTCCATAATTTAAGGCCGTAAATATTTTAAATATTTACAGAGTCGTATTATATGTGAATTGAAGTTTGGTTTGATAATTTTGATGATTTATTGCTTAATTACGGTAAAAGATTAAATTGTAAAAGAGGTAAAAGTTAATTGATATAGATTTAAAATAGTAAAAGGACCAAAATGGTAATTAAACCATGGTCAAAAGTCCAATCAATGGTGGCTATGATTAATCCACTAAATTTTGGGTTATTTTTCATTTAGTCCTAATTAGTTTAGGATTAAATTGAAATAAAGTTTAATTAATTAATAATTAAAAATAATTGAAGGACCAATTGTGGAATTAAACCCTCATTAGATGGTTATTATACCATAATATCATTTGATGGACAAATATGGACATGATTTAATAATTTCATAAGTTATATTTAAGGGTTAATTTAGTAAATAGTTAAAAAGGTAAGTTAATTAAAGAAATTAAAAGTTAAAATTTAGCAATTTCCTTTCTTCTTCACGAGGAGGGAACCGAAACACCATAGCTAGGGCATGGAAGCTTCGGCCAAGCTTGAGTTCTTTGATTGGGTGATTAAACCTCGCTCGTTTTTAGTAATTTTTATGTTTTTAAGCTCATATTAACTCGATTTAGCTAACCCGAGGAATAATTTATAAAAATTTCAAATGTTTTGGATTATTCCATTGATGAGTTTAGTGTGTTCTTGAATTTTTATGAAAGATTATTAATTTTGGTTGTTAAATAAGACTATTTTGGAAAATAATATTTGGTAATTTTAATGTTTAAGGACTAAAATGTGAAAGTAGTAAAGATACAAGGATTTGTTGTGAAATAATAGCAAGTATAGGTTGTAATGAGGTCCTATATGATTCGGCTAGGCTAGATTTTAATTAATATTTGTTAAATTGCTTGTTTGGGGCCTAAAGACTAAATTGCATAAAAGTAAAAGATTGGGAAAATTTCGTAAAAATGTTTAAAAGGACTAAATTTTATAAAATGAGTTACTTTTGATGTGGAATTAGTGAATTAAATGAAATTATTATTTTATATCAAGAACGAATGGAAAATCGAGGAAGAGAAAATTGCTAAGTAGTCACTGTACTTCGATTGTTGCTGTCGAATTAGTTCGATAAGTTCGTTTGGTTTAATTTTAGTACATTTTTAAATGTAATATATGAACCTGATTGCATAAATTTAGATTATATTGATGTATGTAATTGAAAATGAAAATAATGAATTGATATTACGTAGATCACTGATTGAGATACTTTGAGCCATTACTGCAAATCAGTCTTGTAAGTTCATTTAATATGAACTCAATTATATTTATTTTTTATGAATGATAGAGCTTAAATGATATAAAATTATTAATATTAAATTGATTTATTAGTAAAACTGGAATTATAAAAAGTTACGAAAATGATAATTCATGATATCAATGAAGACAGGTTGTATTTGTACTTAAAACCATAACAAGGCTATAGCAACTATTTAGACGTAAGTCCATGGTTGGACCATGGCAGTGTATATATGTAATAGCATCTGGGCTATGAAATTATAAGACCATAGTTAGGCTATGGCATTCTGATGATAAGACCATAACCAGGTTATGGCATAATGGACATAAGACCATGGTTAGACCATGGCAGTGTATACATGTAAGACCATAACTAGGTTATGGCATAATGGACATAAGACCATGGTTAGACCATGGCAGTGTATACATGTAAGACCATAGCTAGGTTATGGCATTCTAATGATAAGACTATAATTGTGTTATGGCACTATGAACGTAAGACCATGGCAATGCACATGTAATACCATAGTTGGACTATGACACAATATGAAACGTGTACCGGGGTTTCAATCGTCTTTACAGTATTCATCAGATGGAAACAAATGAGGATCTAAATGTGATGTGTGAAACGATAAGCGGTTCGTAATAGTATTTATTTGTAAAAGTGGTAAATGATGTATTTTTATATGTTAAAGAGATTATGCATTGTGATAGTAAGAAATGTGAATGTTATTGAAACATGGAAAATTGATTTGAACTAATGTTTAAGTATTACTCACCTATTGGGAGCTGTGATTGACAGGAATTCTGATAATAACCTCGTTGACAGGATATTTGTTCATTAATCTTTTAGTTGAATTATTATTATGTTTGATTCGGTAAGTTTTACCGTTCAATCAACGAACTTACTAAGCTTTACGAAAGATTACTCGTGTTATTTGTTTTATTTCTTATAGATACGTTTTGCGGATCGGGAGATTGGATTAGCTTGAAGAATCACACTATCCAGGGATCATTTGGTAGCTTTTTAATACATCTTGGCTTATATGGCATGTAATAAGAGAATTTGATTATGTTTGTAAAGGTTTATAAGTACCTATTGGTGTTGTTGTTAATGTGCATATGATGATGTGGTATAAGTAGCTAAGTGAGATGTGCATACTTGATTTTATGGTATAACATTTTGAGATAGAAAATAAGTTAATTGAATGTGCTTGTAGCTTGTATACTTAGTTAAGGAAATGAATTGTGTAAGTACTTGAAATGTGGTGTCGTTGATGACACATTTGTTAGGCCTTAGGATGATTGTTTTGGCATGTTTTGGGTGTCATTGAAATGCATTTTGAAGTCTTATAATATTGTGTTGAGGATTGGTTTAGGTACCTAAGCATTTTGATGTGAATTAAGTATATTTTGAGTCATTTTTGGGAACACATGGCCTGGGACACGGGCTGTCAGACAATGGTGTGTCACTTACAGACAACCCACTCGGGCATGTACATACACATTAGGTGCAGTTTTCACATGGCCTGGCACATGGTCTGCTACACGATCGTGTGAACCAACATTGAATTGAACACTGTCTAGCACACGGCCTGCGACATAGCCGTGTGAAATTATTTCGAAGGGTACACGGCTTGGACATACAGCTATGTGACCCCTATTTTGAAAATTTTTAGTTTTTTCCTTAACATTCTGATTTACTATGAATAGGTCCCTGATTGTTCCTAAACTAATTTTAAGGCCTCGTAGGCTCGTTTTAAGGCCCATAAATGTATGTAATACTCCGATCTGAATTATTATGAAATTTTGTTAATTAAATTGGCAACTTGATGCTATCTATTATTGATTGTTCTGGATTGTACAGTAATACGCCATAACCCTAATTCGACGACGGGTACAGGTTATGGGTGTTACATGAATCTTAGCATACTAACATATTTTTTGAGATTTGTACCAAATCTAAGAAAATTGATCTAGATCCATCTTAGAAAAGCAAATAAAAAGGGGGATTTTGGTGGTGATTGGATAGTAAGAAAGTGAGGGAAATTTGGGGAGAGGGTTGAAAGAAAAAGAAAAAAGAAAAATTGAAACAGATAGAAGAGAAAAAAAATGAAGAGGTCAGTAAAGATGTTGAAAGAAAAAAATGAAAAGAAAAAGAAAGAAAAAAAGTTGCAGCAGGTAAAAGAAGACGATAGGAAAAGGAAATTTCAAAGGAAAAAAAAAGAAAAAAATAAATGAAAGAATTTTTAAAAATAGAAAATGAAATAGAAAATAATTAAAGGGGAACAAATTTTCATGTCAAAAATAGTGACATGTGGCAACGTGCGAATGGTCAGTGTTGCCACGTCAGCAAAAATTTAAAGCCGTTAGGCTCAGGTACCAAACTAGTGGACGGAAAAAAATTTAGGTACCAATCTGGGACAAAAAAAAATTATAAGTACCAATTTAGGAGAAGTGGACAAGTTTGGGTACCAATTTTATATTTAACCCTATTAAGATTATACTAATTAAAAAAACTAAAAATCATATATAATACAAAAAAGCTAAAAATAATTTCAATTTTTTATAAAATTCTAAAATTCTAAAATATAAATATAAAATTCAAAATTTTAAAAATATATTTAAATTTTAGAAAATTGCAAAAAAACTTAAATTTTCAAAAATATATATTCTTGAAATTTATTTATAAATTTTAATTTCAAAAATTTTATATTCTAAAAATACAAAACAGTATATCTAAATTTTAAAAATAGACAAAGTTGAACTAAAAAAAATAAAGTTTAGAAATTGTAAAATCGAAAAGTTTAGCATTAAAATTGAGAAATTGAAAACTAAAAATACCTAGATTTTTAAGAATTTTCAATAATTATTTTAAAAGAAAAAAGTATATATTTTAGAAATTTTATATTTATGAAAATATTTAAAATTCAAAGTCAATGTTTGTTCAACGGTCAGTCAATGTTGATCAATAGTGGTCAACATCTTATTAACGTAGGTAAATGGTGATCAATGTGAGATGCTGGATCAAAGTCAAAGATGTTTCTTAATAAAAATATTTAATTTTTTATTTTTAATTTAAATTTTATATTTTTATTTTAAATAAATCTAAATACCACATGACACATTATGATTGGTTGGATGTGTCACATGGCCCATTCTAATTTGTGCCACATGTTAATCAATTTTTTAACACAATTATAAAAAATAGACTGAACCAAAAAATGAAATGATTGATTAAGTACAAAACTGAAACAAACAAACAAAAAAAATTAAATATTAGATCGAAAGACAACTTGAGCATTAAGACATGCTTTTTTAATGAAATTTCCTTTTCAAAAAAATATATACACAAATTATCTCGAGATCAATTCTTAATCTATTATCTACCTATTACCATATTTAAATATTTTATTGGGTTGATGTGATCCTCAATCGAGTCACTAACTCAATAATGAATTTACAAAAAATTCTCATTTTAATAAGCAATAAATATTAATTTAAGGATAATTTTATCTTTTCAAATAAAATCTAGAAAACTACTAGTGCATAATGAGATTCAAACCAAAAAACATTACAATCTTTGATCTTTTTCAACTTTACCATATTTAAGCATTTATTATTATTATATATAACAATTTGTGTTGTTTATCATTTGCTTTTCGTACATTAGTAATTTTAATGTAATGTAAATTTATGTGTTGATGCATTCGTGTTATATTGATTGTTTTTCTTGTATTTTAATTATTTCTCTATATTGTATGTCCTAAATTGAAAATGCTTCTTTATTGTGTCGCGTGGAATTGTGTTAGTATAATTTTATATCTATTTTTAATGAAGTATTTACGGAGATGTCAACACCTTTGGCTATTCATGTTATTTCATGTTTTGTATTATTGATTGTTGACAATTACCACGTATTAAGGCTTATCCTCAAATTCCTTTAACACTAATAATCGACATAGAGGAAAGTCAAAAGAAACAAGGAAGGATTTTCCCTAACTTTGACGATTTGCATAAGATGAGGCCACCTAGTAAGTTTGTGAGTCTCCTTATTGGTAGCTTGTCGTGTCCAATAAAAAAACAAATGTTAAACAGATGATCTCAACACTAAACAAATTCTAAAAAGTCGACTCCAGAAGCAACGAGTGCATTAATAACCTTCTTAACTCCAAACTAAAATGATATTTTGTTTCGAATAATTGAAAAGAGAAAGGATCATAAGTTAATCTAGTAGCTTACATTTTTCTTTCTTTTTAAAATAAAAATCTCACATCCACGGTTGTTCTCACTAACACCATAAATGTTATCTTTCTCATATTTACAATTAAGAATAGAAGATATTTTGACTTGCAACGCGATTTAAATATATTAAATTGACCCATTTTTTACTATTTTTTTATAGATATCATAAATTCTTTTAGTCCAATCAATCTGTCGAAACCGCTTTTTGAAAAATAAAAATTTAGTTGTCGACTTTAAAAATAAAACTGGAGTCGCCACCGATCCTTTATTAAGGTGTGATCAGCTCACCTTAAAAATTATTTTGGTCTACGAGTTTTGAGAAAACGAATTCGGGAGTCAGTTACGTACGAGGAAGGGTTAGCACCCTCGTAACGCCCAAAATCGGCACCAAATTGACTATTTGATGTCTTAGTGTCGAAAGTTAAAAAAGATTTTAAAATAAGCTTGAATGATGAAATTTGCAAAAGGATAACCAATTGTTCAAGTCATGTAAAGAAATCGAGTCCCAATACGTTAGGGTACAATTCCTCATAATCCCCGAACTTTGATTATCACTTTTATTTTATGCGAAAATCTTCATTTCGAGAAAGTAACAGGCCACACTCAATACGTTAGGGCACGACAAGTTAAGTTCCCAAAAATGATTTTAGACCCGAGCCGATTGGGCCTGTAAAAACTTGGACTGCCTTTTATTTTGTTTGGACCCGAGCCGATTGGGCCTTATTACACAATCCATTGATTTTAGAAATTAATAAACATGATAAATAATTCAATATTCTAGCATATGAAATAAAACCAAAACCCTATATTAATCAATGAAATGATAAACATTCAAAGGCATCATTGAAGTTACATACTTGTATTATTTGGAGCATATGTTAATTGAGCCTAATTAAGAAGATCAAAGTAAGCCTATTTGAAAATCGGTCTTGAAAAACTAACCTTACACAACCAAAGTTCTCCATTTAAACAAATCAAGTACCTTAGAAAGTCAAAACCAATTTTATATTCTTTCAAATATATATATACATTATTTTTTTAGGGGCTGAAATGAAATTTTTATTTTTATTTTTTAATAGTTTATATTTTATAATTTTTAAAAGATTAAATTAAATTTTCATAATTTTAGGGGGGTCAAAGTGTAATTTTACCTTTACTAATTTAAAATTTTAAAATTTTCTAAAAAGCCAAAACAACAATTTTGAATTTTAGGGGGTCGAGCCCTGTCAACCCTTGGATTCGCCTCTATATATATATATAACCTTGATATGTTACATATGATTATTTTTTATAATATTTAATCTAACTTTAGTAATTTTAATATAATTTCAAAAAATACATAATATAATTTTCGATCATTTATCATATAATTTTTATAGCCTCGAAAATAATTTTACTAATCTTTTAAATCATTTTAATAGCTTTTAATATATTTTTATTTACCATTTCATATAAGTTTGGTAATCTTCGATATACCTTTTAGTAAATTTTCAAATAATTTTGATGACCTTTGCTTTGTTTTTGGTAGCTTGATAATATTTTATATAAAGGGTAAAATATAAGAATAGTAACTCAACTCTTTAGTTTATTCTGTTTTAGTCATCCAATTATTAATTTATTCGATTTAATCATTTAATAATTTGAAATTAAATATTTTAGTCACTCTTGGAGTTAACTTAGTAACGGAAGTCTAATATGAACTTCTTTTATTGGCCTAATAAGAAAATTAGCCCTCTAATATGCATGCTATTAATTTGATCCTAAATCTAAAAAATTAATAAATTTAACCTTAATGTTTTCAAAATTTATCATTTTAGTTCTAATGCTGAAAATTATAAAAATATATTTTAAATGTTAATATTTTATATTACTTTTAAAATTTTTAAAATTTATATTTACTCTTCTATAATTTATATTTACTTTTTCTAATCAACCAAACAGGTAAAAACTAAAAATTAAAGTTATTTTTGATTCAATCTTTTTTATTATTAAATCCTTTTCTCTTCAGTACATTGTTGATCTTAAATACCTAATTAAAATTAGAAAGAAACTCAAAATTAATAAATTTATAAACCAAAAATGGCTGGATTAACGACACCAACTCACTTTACACTTTGCTAAGGATGATTCCTGAGTTTATTTCTTGTTGTATATTTCCCTTATTTCAATAAAGCTAGTTAATTATTAAGAAAATTAAGGAAATAATTTATAGGTAATCTAAGAAATTAATAACCTTTTAATCACTATCTATGACTGCTAATACACACGTACGGATGGTAATATTAACAAATTTCACCAAATTTAATTTCTAAAATGAAAAGGCATTATCCATTAATTATTTTATTTAATTAGGAAAAGGAAAATTACAATAAGCTAGTGCTTGGGAAAGCAAACCCACGTATCTATGCTTACATAAAGCAAGAGGTTTGCATTTTTTTTTCTTTCTAATTTGCTTAAGACAAAGAAAAGCTAAAGAAGAAACATCATAGGTAAATATCTTGATTCCAGACTGATAATGATTGATGAGAATATACATCAGTTGTCGTCCTCGTCATCATTGTCGTCGTCGTCCGCGTGTAAGCCGAGCGCACTCATAAGAAAGGTGAGCATATCACATCTTGTGAGCTAATTGAAGTTACACCATCGATACGACAATTCACCCCCATACCTCTCAACTGCTTGGTTGCCTGTAAACATACACGTGTAATATATAATAGGCTTAAATGCTCATTTAACTATTGAATTGGACATATTCTTTCTATCGAAACTTTTTTTTTTTAACGGGATCGATTTTGATTTTGAAAATAGAAATGAATATGGGAGTTACCATTAATCTTTTTTTTAATGAGGTGTGATTAGATCACCTCGAAAAGTAATTATTTATTAAAACAATAAATTTGATCTAAAAGATTCAGAAAAATAGGTTCGGGAGTCGGTTACATACGAGGAAGGATTAGCACCCTCGAAACGCCCAAAATTGGTACCTAGTTGATTAATTAGTGTCTTAGTGTCGAGAATTGAAAACTTTGAAGAGATTTAAAATACGATCATTGTATTAAAAAAATTATCCTTTCTATGCTCTACAATTAGATTGGTTGGATCATAATTTGAATTTTAAAAAAAAAATACATGTCATTTCAATAGTTGGTTTAAAAACCCATTTTATTATTTAAAATAATATTTTGTTTTTAAAAAAAATTAATATTTTATATATTTTATTATTAAATAAGAGTTGAAATCAAGTCACTCAAATTAAAAAAAGATTTATCCAAAATCATACATACACGAGACACTTAACACTTGAACGGACAAGTAGTCTAGAAAATACTAACTACAATCAGTGTATAACATATAAATTGATTTTTGAATATATATATATATATATGTATACCTCTAAACCATCCATAACAGGCATATCTTGGTCCTTTATATTGGGATTGAAAGAAGTTCCAGAACGGAAAAGATCTACTGCTTGTTTCCCATTTTCAACAGCTTGAACCTTTACTCCAAACTTCTTGATATGCATTTCATAGAATCTTCGTGTCAGCCGACAATCATCAACAATCGACACACTTAAGTTTTTGTTACGAAACATGTATCTACCTACTTTCATGCTCACTGATGCTTCGATGCACCATTTCCCAACCCCATGTTCAAGTTCTTCTATCACCTTTCTTTGGAAACACATTCAAAATATTAGCTATAACAACTAAAACATACATGCAATAAACAACCAATGTTATATTGTGTATGTGAGAGCCCAATTTTGCCCGGACCCAATAATAAAACAAAACCAAATAATAAAGTCCAATTACAAATAACCTGAGCTAAAAAAATTTAATGGTTCAGTGGCCCACAACCTAAACTAAGTTTCAGGAAAAAAAAAGACAACAAAAAACCCTAGTCGCTGCACCTTAGCCTCGCCACCGCTCCTAGCGCCTGCCACCAACTGCTTCGTCAACCACCCCTGCAAAAATCAACAACACACGCAATAAACAGTGGTAAGAACAGTGAAAAATATATAAAAATTGTATGAAATGGCTATAAAAGCCATTTGGAAAAATTTGTAAGAGTTTTTTTTTTTTGAAAAAAGAAGTTGAATACAGAAAAAATATTAAAAAAAAACCATCAAAAGACAGAGATCAAATCCTAACTTTAATCAAGAAGGTGATTTTATTTCTTTTTTGTTTATTTTTTTTCCGAAAGCAAAAATAATAATAAACATATATATAAAAAGCGAACAAAAAAGAAAAAGATCGAAGTTTTTTTTGTTATTATTTTTGTTTACCTCTTAAAGCTTTTAGCCTTTAGATCTGGACTTTGGGAGCCAAATGATCAAAAAAAGGGAATTTTTATTTTCCCAACAACCATAGACGGCAGAGTCGTCGTCGGTGACCGACAGCCGTCAAGGCGGGGCATGGCTGCTCCCTTGACCGGACTTAGGGACACTTCAGAGAGAAAAAGAAGGGGCTAGGAGTGCTTTTTTTTCTTTGAAATGGATAAAATGAATTTTTTTCTAAACTTTTTGACTTATATAACCCTTTAAAACGACGTTGTTTTGAGCTTAAGTCACAGACGCCAAATCGGCGTCGTTTTGAAGACCGACCCGACCCGACCCGCCTCATGATCCGCATGTTTTTTTTTAAAGAGGGACTATTTGCGCCTTTAGTCCTTTTGGGTTTTAAGCATTTTCCAATATAGTCTTATTTCTGTATTTTTTTCTTTTTAAAATTTATCCCATTTAATTTTGATTTATTTATTTTGGTCCTTTTAAACCATGCGCATAAGGATGTTTGGGATATTTCCCGCTCGGTCCCTGTCCCTATTAGCGTGTTATATTTTAGTTCTTATTAGTCTATTTATTTTTTTTAATTTATGCCCTTAATTTCATTTAAATTTTGATTTAGTCTTCTATTTTTAAATCTTTATTAAACAGTTTTATTTTATATTTATCTACTTATTTATTTATTTATTCTTTATTTATTATTTCTCATATATTTAAAAATTATTGTTTATATTCCTTTTATTTGTGTATATTTTCATCATTATTTTATTTTATTTTATTTCTCATATACTTAAATTTAATATTACTTATTTTATTTATTTATTCTTTTACTTTTTAAATACTTAAATTTAATATTATTTGTTTAGCCTATTTATTTATTATTATTATTTAAATTCGATATTACTTATACTTTTCTTTTCTTTCATTTTCTTTTTTATTTTTTATTTCAAAGTTACTTTATTTATTTTGTTATTAATGTCATGAATTAATATTCTTATTATTGCCATATTTACATTATTATTATTATTTTGAGTAAAAGACGACCACAAGGGTTAGAACATATTATTAGACAGCATTATGAATGTCTTTTGGATAATCCATATCAAAAAACTACTTCTTAGCTTCTCTACACATTTTAGTGCAAATTAAATCGGCCACCCTATTACAGGACCGATGAGACCAAACTAAGCTGGCGGAATTAAACAAATTAACAGCTTCTTTGCATTTTTTGATTCTACTACCTATAATGGTAATATCCCCATCATCCATATTCCATTTGTTTGCTAACTCAGCACTGTCAGTTTCGAATGTCACCTTTCCCGTCAAGTTCAGCTTGTTCGCAACCTCCACACTTCTCTCCAAGGCTATACACTCTGCCTCAAGAACCGAAAAACTACCCTCTTGGAAGCCACCACCACCCCCAGCACAAAACCATCATCATCTCTAATGATAACACCATAGCCCATCCTATTATTATTGACCGTAGCATCAAAATTAACCTTTATAGTGCCATTCGCCAGTCTCTTCCATTTCTTAATATTCTCAATCTGGGCTAATATGGGAGGATTCACCGGGTTGTAAATACGAAACTCACTGCTCAGATTGCTGGCCTTTTCCCAGATACTTTGAGTTTTGTCAATTTGGCCATTGAAGATAAACTTGTTTCTACTGTTCCAACAATTCCAGAGCGTCGTAATGAGGTCTGCCATCGCCTTTTTATCAAGGATTCTCATCATGTCCTCCATCCAGTCGATGCATCTATCATACTGCTTCTCATTACTTCTTAAGTCCCAACCCCCCATGGCTAGAACTTCCTTTGACGTTGTGCAGTCCCGAAGGGCATGAAGAAGAGTTTCAGAATTAGCACCACACCTGGGACAGCTTTCATTAAAACCATTTCTGATGGAAGCGATTTTAACATTTGTAGGAAGAATCTCATGACCAATTCGCCAAGCAAACACTCTAATTTTTGGAAGAGTGTCAAGTTTCCATATCATTCTCCAATAGATTCTATGTGGCCCATACCCCAACTCGTTTAACAGCAGCCATGAATACGCAGATTTCGATGTGAAAGAACCATGAGGATTATGAAACCACACCATCCTGTCTCTTTGGTTTTCATTCCCTATAGGAATTTTGCAAATTTTATCCCCCCAATCCTTACCATACAACGTATTCACCTTTTCGATATCTCAGCACCTGGCATGCTCCATCCAAAGATCTCTAACACAATCATCACTTGAGGAAAGCCTATTTGGGGTAAATGTACTGCCATTAAGCCCTTCCAAGCCCCAATTGTCAGTCCTTATATTAATGTTCTCACCATTTCCTATCTGCCAACCAAACCCATTATTCAGAAAGTCCACAGCAGCTGCAATACTCGACCAGGTAAAAGAAGCTTTATTCACCTTTTTCACATTTAAAATATTGCCATCAGGGAAATATTTTACCGACAGAACTTTAAAGCAAAGAGTCTCCTTATTGTTTATGAGTCTCCAAACTTGACGACCAAGGAGAGCAATGTTAAAGAGTTTCATATTGCGTAATCCTATCCCACCCATTCCCTTCGGTTGGCAAAGCGTTCTCCATGGAAGCATAGACCAAAATTTACCACTATCCTTTCCAGACCACCAAATTCTGCTGATCTTTGTTTGGATTTCCTTTAACACCCCTTTAGGGGCAAGAAAAATAGACATTGCATAGGTGGGGATTGACTGAAGCACCGCTTTGATCATGACCTCTTTCCCCCATAAGATAAGAGTCTTTTTGTCCAGCTGTTAATTCTGCAAGACAAATTTTTAATAATATCAGTGAAAGCTTCTCTTCTCCTTTTGCCAATAGGAAGGGGCAAACCCAAGTATTTGTCAAATTTATCAACCACATTCATGTTTAACAGATTATTACAGCAGCTTATTTGTTCACTAGGGGTGTTAGGGCTAAACATCACCATAGATTTTTCAAAATTTATTTCTTGCCCAGAATCACAAGTAAACTTTCTAAGGATATTCATAAAATAATCGATCTCTCTTTTATTGTTTCTTACGAATAAGAGAGCATCGTCGGCAAAGAATAAGTGATTTATTCTAGGCCCATGCAAACTAGCACGAATTCCTCTAAGCAAATCATTATTCTGAGCCTGGGTAAGCAATCTTGAGAAAGCTTCCATACAAAGTAAGAACAAGTACGGGGATAGAGGATCTCCTTGGCGTAAGCCTCTATCAGGATAGATTGTTTCAGATAACAGATTATTACACTTAATTAAGTACTTAACGGAACGTACACACCCCATGATTTTGTCGATCCATTGATTTGCAAACCCCATTCGTCGCATCACCTCTTCAATAAAATTCCACTCCACACGGTCATAAGCTTTACTCATGTCTAGCTTAATCACGCAGCCTTTATTGGAATTGTACCGAGTATTCATATGATAATGCATAATTTCATGTGCGATAAGAATATTATCATGAATCATCCTCCCCGGTACAAATGCACTTTGATTATAGCTAATACAATCAGGAAGTATAGCCTTCAACCTATTAGCTAACACCTTTGCAATGATTTTGTAGATATACCTGCATAAACTAATTGGCTGGAAGTTAGTAAAATCACAAGGGCCATTATTTTTAGGAATTAAAATAATAATCGTTTCATTAAGAGAGGAGATATTTCCCTGTCCATTGAGAAGGTCCAGACAAAACCTTTTAGTATCCTCCCCCACAATGTCCCAATGCTGCTTATAGAAATTACTAGATAAGCCGTCAATTCCAGGAGCTTTGCTCGGGTTCATCTGTTTGATAGCATTATTAATCTCAGCCTCATTATACTCTATTGTGAGCCAATCATTATTTTCACTTGTAATACACTCATTTATGTAGCTCAAATCCAGTTGAGTAATATCCCTACCATTCGAGCGAAACAAGTTCCAGAAATAATTTCTAGCCGCTTTACAGATTTCAATTTTATCCGTAATCCAATTTCCATTCTCGTCTTTAATTTTCTCAATACTGTTCTTTTTTAAACGACCAGTAGCTTTTGCGTGGAAGTACTTCGTATTTCTGTCTCCTCCCTTTAGCCACTGCACCCTCGATCTTTATGCCCAGTACCTTTCCTCTCTATCATACAGATGCTTCAGCCTATGACGGTATTCCCTCAGCAACTTTACACTATTACCTCTGCTAGTTGAATCGATAATTTTATTGATGTTATCTTCCAGCCTGCTAATCTCTCTTTTCATCCTCCAGTAATTGTGTTTTTGCCAATTGCCCAAAGAAACCCGAACATACTCCAGCTTGTTCTCATAGTTGCCCTCCCCTTGCTTCCATTCCTTGTCAATTATCCTCTTTATCTCCTTCTCTGAAGCCCGGCATTCTTCATAGCGAAAACGAATTCTATTATCACAAGGATAACCCATGGGTTTCCGCCCATACAAGTCAAAAAGAATAGTGTCATGATCAGACTGTGATTGCCGAATGACTTTTGACTCGATAAAAGGGAACTTCTCAACCATAGAGACGGAAGTAAGGAAACGGTCCAGCCTTTCCTTAATTAAACTATGCCCTTCTCTGTTATTAACCCACGTGAACCACCCTCTATCAGGCTTAATATCGACAAGGGCCAGATCGTCGATAATATCTCTAAAATCATTCATATAAGCACGAGCAATCTGCCAGCCCCCTTCCTTCTCCGCTTCATTCAGTATTGCATTAAAATCACCACCCACCACCCACTCCTCCTTAACAACATCCCCCACTCTTCGAAGCATGTTCCACGAGTTATTGCGCTCGCTAGGATTTGCATGACCATAATATCCCGTAACCCTAATAATATTTGTGCACCCTAAATTAACAATAGAATCAATATGTGATACGACCACGCCCCGGGCACATTTTTGGACCAGCTTCATAAGTATTGCTTGCACACCCATGCGAGCTAAATTAGCTCAATTGCATCTCACTGAACTTCGTTTAGCTCATTTCCAGCTCAATGGGATCATTTTTCTCAATTTGAGTTTATTTTAATTCTTATAATTTTATTTGCTGAAACAAATTGAATAAGTTAGTTTATTTATTTATTCCAGCTCAAATAAGTGTTAGTATTAAATTTATTAAAATTGGACATTTTAATTAGGTGTTTTAAATATGTTTTATTTTTATGTTTTGTTAATGTGTCCTATTTTCATACATAGCATAAATATGTCTAGGCTATTACATCTATTTAATATGTCGAATTTAATGCTGCCACTACATGTTATAAATGTGTCTGGACGAATTTAATGCTGCCACTACATGTTATAAATATGCCTGGACGAATTTAATGCTGCTACTACATGTTTGGCCGAATTTAATGTATGTTTTTAAGGTGTCCAGCTGAATTTAATTGTCATTACATCATTTAAGTTGTTTTGCTACAACCGAATTTAATGAGGTTTAATTTATGTCTTGATCGAATTTATTTTGTGTCTGCAGGTAATTAACTCAGCTGGAAACAACTACTTAATGGCAAAGGAGACATGCATTTAAGTTGCTGTTCTACATTCAAGGAACGGCATTAATTAGTTACTGGTGCTTTTTCATGTGGCCATTTAATGGACAGATTTAATGGGTGCATGCTTGCTGAATTTAATGTGCAAAGAAAGACAAGCATTCAATGAGATGTTGAAGAAAGCATGTTGGAATTCATTAAAGAAGCTACTGCCAATTTATGGGCCATATTGCATGTATTTATTTTGTCTTAAAACAAGAATTAAAGGTCGTTTTAATTTGGTGCGAAATTTGGGCATGGACGGCATTTAATTGTCTGATTGCTCTCCTCCATGCATTCCTTCATGAACAAGAAGGGCCTTTTGGGAGTTTCTTTTCACTTTCCAAGCAAATCAATTCACTCTTTAATTACCTTGGAGGACGCTTGGTGATAAATAAATTTTGCTATCTTTTGGCCATTTAGTTTCATGAGTTCACACACAAAAGGTCGTTCCTATTTGATGTTCACACCATGGGTGTTGGAGATCCCCAAACGTCATTAAAAATAGGCAAGTTGTTCAAATCACAAGGAGGCTTCATTAAGGTGCATTCAACTTCATTGGTCGAACCAAGACCTCTTATTCAAATTTCACCAATACTTCCATTAATGTCCAAATGAATGGACTCCATCTAGAAGTCGCCAATTGAATTCTTCATGCATGAAGCTTCCCAAAACGCCCTAGGAAGGTTGCTAGAAATTTCCACCTCTTTTGTTTTAATTTTGGTGACCATTCAAGATCTTATTAGTCCGTTCACTACCTTAGGAATTTATATTATAAATAGTTGTTTTGTAATCATTTTGGGGGTTAGACAATATACTTTTGAATTATATATGAATTCTGATTACTTTGTGAGTTTATTTTCAACTCTCATTGTTCTCCAAAGACTCGTCTGACTTATCAAGCAACCCTTGTAGCGTCAACCCGTCTTCTATTCCGAACTTATCACTTTGCACCCAAAGTGTGGCGTTCAAATCATACCGAGGTTCCTATCATCTTTGATAGCAGGTCGAAGGTTCTATTTTATTCATTTTCCATCCATACACCATTTAGCCTATCTAAGTATTCTTATAAGTGCCGGGTTAACACACTTATATTGTGTTGGTTCAACTTGAATACTTGGATTTCATTCACATATCAACCTCAATACATTCCATCACCCCTTTTTGAACCAATTTGAGCCTTTATCTCTTCTTTCTTAACCTATTTTCGACAAACCTTAATATTACTCCAATTCACGATCGGACACATCAACGACTCGGATTCATCAACGAGGCTGGGGTCGTATCAATATGATACCTCGAGTAGCTTTGAATAGTAACATCCAGCTCATCCTTTCACATCAACGCTAGACCACCGCTCCGGCCATCTGAATTCACAACAAGCCCATTTTGCATCCTGCATCTTGTTTGAACTTTTTGAAATTCAATAGCATTCATTTTACTTTCACACAGGAAGATAATATCGGGTCTATTGGCAACCAAAAGTTGCTTGAGTTCCCGAATTGTCGCAGGTGACCCCATCCCACGACAATTCCAACTAAGAAACTTCATTGTTCGTGGCGGGGCTGTTCACCAGCCACCACCTTTGAAGGTGTAGAACTATTCATTAACTTTCTACGAACTATTCTATTAGGGCTTTCTTCAGATAACTCCCCATTATGTCCTCTATTTCTTTTTCTTTTTGATTTTATTTTTCTTGTGCTATCACGTCCATATTTCAAAAATCTTTTTTCTTGTGGTGTACTCAGTTCTGACTCATCATCCGTATCTTTTACTTGTTCCGTTTCCTCATGATCATACTGTGTATTCGTCCCTATTACCTTCCATAGATTCCTATGTAGTTCACTATCATTCTCCTTATCCTTTTTAATCATTTCAATGCCATTTCTCAGAAGCCCATTATTTTGGTCTATAACTCTTATAGGAACTCTTAACCATTTACCGTATTGGAATATATTATCTTGGTTCTCATTACTGTTCTTCTGCGCCTTATATTTTTGTGTCGTATGACCGATCAACGTACAAATGTAACAGAATCTTGGTAGCTTCTCGTATCTAATTGAACATACAAACTCCTCCCCTCCGTGGTTAGTAAAATGAACGACCCTTCGCAGTGGTTTGTTTATATCAATATTAATTCTAATACAATCTCCATCTCTATCCCGCCAATCAATAGCTAAGACTTCTCCTATCGCAGAACCTACCTCCATCGCCATATCCCTATCCATGTATTCCATCGGTATGTTGGCAATTCTAACCCAAAACGGTGTATGATTAAAGTCATATTCCTCCATTATTTTGTCTTTACTATAAGGAACCATATTAAACAAGCATTGGTCGAACAGCCAAGGAGAGAGATTAAGAATTCTTTTCCTATCGTCTTCATTGCAAAATTTTACCAGTATACCACCATCTTTTAGGGCTACAAAATTCACCTCCTCCTTTGTATACCATAGAGATTTGAAAACTCTGTACATTGCCTCTTTGTTCACTTTCTCTTGTGTCATCAATTTACCTATAGCCCAATGTTCATATCCTTTAGAGTTATCCGTATTTGCTTTTTTACTGACCACCCTCTTTTTTTCTTCCTCTGAAAAACTTAGTTTCGCCAGCAAGATACTAATATCTTCTTCCATGATTAACACCAGTAAAGTCCTAAGATTCAAACAAAACCACTTTCTTCCAAACAAACCCCCAGACAACCTTCAGTCTCTATGGCCAGAACAAGAAACCGAAAGAAAAGAAAAACCGAGAGAAGCAAAACTCCCCAGGAAGAACCACAAAGATCGGGACCAAAACGGGCAGAACAACGAGGCAAACAGCAAAAACTTAAAGAGAAAACTAAAAACTAAACCAATAAGTAAAAACACCACCAGCAAAAAAACCACCACGAGAAAAGAACAAAGAAGGTTATTTAAAAAAGATAATCAAGATAGTCAAAAGAAAACTGAAAAAATCAAATCGTTCATCAATTCGGGCCTATGAACTGACGTGAGATCATGAAGCTTCAAGACTTCACCGCAACTCCCCCACCCCTACGTCTGAGGGGAAAACAAACAAAGAGACACTGCCTGACCATCCAATTATTCTATGAGTGAATAAAGATGGAAAAAATCGTACGTTGGCACCACACTTTCTTTTTTGTTGTTTGTTAATGTCCGAACTCTACAGAAGATGACGATCCCTAAGAAAATAAGTTTGCTCAACATTGACTTGTATTAAAACTTCCATATTTACATTATTATTACTATAGTATTTATCCATTTATTTGTCATTTATCATTCTAATATAAATATTCTACCCACATGGCCATATTATATTATTTCGCTATCACCATATCATACATTAAGTTTAGGCATTTATCCATGTGTATATTATGTCCGAATAAGTAAAATGCATGTCATTTTAAGTATTACGTTTATTTTTGCACGATGCATAGAAAAGGTAAATTTTTTTAATCGTGGCAATGTTCATTATTTTTGGAATTAGAAAAGTCGTGTTCCTAACTTACAGAGTATGGCTTCACCGAAATAGTCGAATATCAATTTCAACAATATAAAAACGAGATTTAAGTAACGATTTAAACGACGATTATTCTGATTTTCGAAAACTAAAAGTGTCATGTCCTAACTCACGGGGCAAGATCCTTCTTCTTGATTAATTCGGAATAAAAACTTTTCTATTAAAATATCTTAATACAAAGGGATCACATTTTAAATTCTCTCCAAAATTTCAATTTTCGACATTAAGACATCAAGTAATCAATTAGATACTAATTTTGGGCGTAACGAGGGTGTCAATCCTTCCTCGTGCGTAACCGACTCCCGAACCCATTTCCTGAATTTCATAGACCAAAATAATAATAATAATAATAATAATTATTATTATTATTATTTTAGTAAATAAAACATTTTATTAAAGCGATCAAATTACGAGGTG
The DNA here is from genome assembly GCF_025698545.1 of Gossypium raimondii. Classification (NCBI taxonomy): domain Eukaryota; kingdom Viridiplantae; phylum Streptophyta; class Magnoliopsida; order Malvales; family Malvaceae; genus Gossypium; species Gossypium raimondii. The sequence continues at coordinate 50,082,278 of NC_068577.1, read as the reverse complement.
ATCCGATCACACATCATAAAAAAGATTGGTGGTGACTCCCATTTTCGTCTTTTTTTCTTAAAATAAAAAGTCGATTTCGAAAAGGTTTCGACAGCTAGGCGACTCCACTGGGGACACCGTAAGAGAGTCAAGCCGCGAGTTGATTACATTTTGGTCTTTTTTCCAAAAATTAATAATTTTATTTAATTTCTCGATCCTTTTATTACATTTCATCTTTCATATTTTGATGTCTCTAGTTGTATAGCGATTTAATATATATTGATTCGAAAGTCTCTTTTAGTGTGTTTTTTTGCATATTGCTTTGCATAATTACTATATTTTTCCCTTCTTAAGTGGGAGTGAGAAACTATTTCTTCGTGAGGTCTTTACCTCCGTATAGGATAGTAGATCGCTTTTGGGATACATCCGTACCTATGTCTTTGTGGGATTTTCATCTCTGTATAGCCATAGGGAAATGTATTCCTTTGAACTGAACTCTGCCCGTATGAGTCTATAATGGGTGAGGATCAAGGAATCTACTGGTTCAGGTACTCTTACTTTAGAACCAAACCGCATATAACGAGCCCTAAGATCCTACCCTAGGTAGAACCATACCAAACCTCTAGTGGTCACCCGATTAGTGTTCTATTTATTCTTGCTTTGAATTCTATTTTTGTATGAAAGGTACTGACTTGTTTCATTTTGTTTTGGCTGTGATTGCATTGCATTTTCATCATAGAAAAGGGTGCTGATTCACGTCCAGTTGCTAAATAGAGAGCTTGTCATGAAAAAGGGATTTCTTGATAAAGTGGAAGACAATGTGACCGTCCGAATATGGTCTTAGAAGACACAACAAGAGAAAAAAGATAGCTTAACGGAGGGATACATGTCAGAATTGTGAGATTTCACCCGCATCGGTGTGACTCAGAATAATCTCCAAGAGTTGAAAGAAATATGGGACCAATGGGAGGACGAAACCAAGCAGCTATTTTACTGTAATTATGGTGATTTGCCTTATTTACTCGATGTTAAAGTAGATAATCACTTGTTTCGATCTCTAGCCCAATATTGGAATCCCGCATATAACTGCTTCACTTTTGGGAAGGTAGATTTGGTGTCCACCATAGAAGAGTACACAACTCTACTCTGTTGCCCGAGAATCCAAGCCGACAAAGCTTATTCTAGAGCCACCAACGTCTCAACTTTCTTAAAGAAGCTAATAAGTATTACGGGGATGAGTGAGCAATGGGTCGCGGCCCTAATTAAACAAAAGGGAGATAGTAAATACATCCCTTGGAAAAGTTTGCGGGATTTGATCTTAGCACATTTAAATACGAAGAAAAAGGTCGATGTCTTTGCCTTGAGTATTTACGGGTTGGTCATCTTCCCCAAAGCGCTGGGCACATAGATGATGCAGTTTTAGATCTATTCAAACGACTTGACAAAAGGGTCATGCCCGTCTCGGTGATTTTGGCCTAAACTTTCAGATCTTTGAGTGCATGTCGGAGAATTGGTGGAGGAAGATTTATCGGGTGTGCACAACTCTTGCTAGTCTGGTTTCACAGCCACTTTTAGAAGGTAGAAAAGGTCTCTTATCAAGTATTCTCTGATAACTACTCTCTGTTGAAAGAACTCGTAGCTACGCTAACGCGAGACGACATTTCAAAGGAAAAATTGGTGTCAATTCTCTAGAGTCTCCAAGACGAAGACATTGAATAGAGGGCTCATTGGATTATCCATGATGAGATTTTGTACCGATGTGGAGGCTTTGGCTGGGTCCTTCTACTCGGGATATAGAGAGCTACTGGATACGTCCCTTTACTTATATTGAGATAATATAGATCGAGACAATTCATATCGGCAATGCAAGGGTTGACTTAGTGTGAGTTTGTGTACAAAGGTGATAATTACAAGAAGAAGGTTCGTGAAATATCGAACGCTTGGAACCAAATCCACAAAATGAAAAAATTTGCCGCAAATCTCATGACGACCTCTAAGTATGATTGGTGGTGGGGTAAAAGAGTCAATGATAATGTCCCTATGTCAAGTCCAGAAAACACTCGGCCAATAGAAGAACACTTACAAGTAATCCCGTCTGAGTTGGAAAAAAAAGATAGAACAGTTGGAAGAAGAAAAGATGCAGCTAGGATTAGACGTCGACATCTAGAAGTTAGAAGCCGAGAAAATGAGAAAAGGAAATAACAAGGCTGTAGAAGACTTAGACAGTTTAAAAAAGATTATAAGAAGCTGCGCTTATCAATTATGATTGCCAGGTTGGGTAAAACATCGGAGCAATGGTGGCAAAAGATCAAAGAAGAAAAGATTATGGCTCATTAGTGGAAAAAGAAATTCCAAGATGCTTCAATTCGAGAAGATGCTTTAGAAATGGATTTGTTAGAATGCCGAAATGAAAAGGTTGGATTAAGAGTCCAAGTAGCAGAATTAGAAAAGTCACTACGTCAATATCGTAGTCGCAACTCCGTAATTGAGTTGAAAACAAGCTTAAATAAGATTGAAGAGTTGAAGAGAAAGATAGAAGAGCTCGATACCGTACTACAAAATTATGAACTTCGTTGAACTTCTAGAAACGAATAATGAACACTGGAAAGAGCACTTCCAACGCTCTCAAGGTCAGATTAGAGATAGAGATCACGTCATGGGCGAAGCTGTAACTCAAATACGGGAAGTAGCTGACCATTTGCAAACCCTAGCGGTCCAAACTAACATGCTGAGCTTAAAATACAAATCAGAATCAGATCGGAGCCGAGAATTAGCTTGACTTCTTAGTAAAGTCAAGGCTTTGAGTATTAGGGCAATGCCGTATATGTAAAATGCATCTGTTTTATGTAAGGAGATTCATTTTTTAGTAAAATTATTCTAATAAAAATGAATCAGAATCAACGACCCTTTTTGCATTCATTTTTCATTCATCAGTATTGCATTTCATCATATGCATTAAGTTTCACATAAAAGACCCTAATTAACCAAAATTATGACAGTTACCCTGGAAACCAATAAGAATTTTCCAATCAAATATCTTTACGGTACCCGCGATAAAAGCAGAGCCATGGATCAAAGGTTAGAGAGATTGGAACAAATTCAGAAAGACATACAAGATCAGTTGCAAGCCCAACTGCAGGAACAATTAGCTAAGGTACAGTAAGACATGAGGGATCAAATATAAGAGTCCCAGCAAAACATGATAAGCTAGTTGACCCAGTTGCTGGTCGGAGCGACTGAAAAGGGGAAAAGTACTATAAATAACTCTGGGGATGACAATGAAGACCCTATATACCCTCAGGTTTTACCCCAGTAAATGTCTAAGCCCAACTAGATACATATCCACGAAAGGTACCCATTACCATAAGACCTCAACAATATCAAGTCAACATTTCAGCATCGGTGAATTACCCAACAGGTTTAGGTTCTAACCCTGGGGATAATCCGACTAACCTAGTTGTTACCGATTTGGACGACATGTTTGAAATAGATAGAGGAAAGGTAGAATTTCCAAAACAACTGGAAGATTGGTGTAAGTGGTTAGAAGAGAAATTCAGAGCTATGGAGAATGTCGATTACCTTTGTGGGGTTGATGCTAAGGAGTTGAGCTTAGTCCCTGACCTAGTGCTCCTACCAAAATTCAAAACTCCAGAATTCGAAAAATATAATGGGACTAGTTGTCCTGAAGCCCATATCACAATATTCTGCCGAAGAATGACGGGACACGTCAATAAAAACTAATTTTTAATTCACTACTTTCAGGATAGCTTGACCGGGTCAGTCACCAAGTGGTACAACTAACTAAGCCGTGCTAAAATCAACTCGTGGAAAGACCTGACACAGGCTTTAAAGAAACAATACAGCCATGTGACCAATATGACACCTGATAGAATTACGTTGCAAAACATGGAAAAGAAGCCAAGTGAAAGCTTTAAGTAGTACGTTCAAAGATGGAGAGAGGTACAACTAACTAAGCCGTGCTAAAATCAACTCATGGAAAGACCTGGTACAGGCTTTAATGAAACAATACAGCCATGTGACCAACATGACACCTGATAGAATTACGTTGCAAAACATGGAAAAGAAGCCAAGTGAAAGCTTTAAGTAGTACGTTCAAAGATGGAGAGAGGTGGCAGCGAAAGTTCAACCATCTTTTCTAGAGAATAAGACAACAATACTTTTCATAAACATTCTAAAAGCCCTATTCATTAACCATATGTTGGGAAGCGCTATTAAAAGCTTCTCAGATATAGTAATGTCTAGAGAGATGATTGAAAATACAATAAGGAGTGGGAAAATAGACGCGGGAGAAAACACTAAAAGATCATCCTCGAAAAAGAAAGAAAATAAAGTAAATAACGCGAGTGTGTATAATAAAGGTTATTCAAAATCGGTCACTGTAGGCCAACTAAGGACCGTAACAACTAGTCATGAAGACCCCTCAAGGTAAGAATCTAACTCAAAACCAAACAGAAAAACTTTAGTTTACACCGATCCCGATGACATATAGGGAATTATATCAGAACCTGTTCGATGCGTGTTGACACCATGTTTTTGAAAAAACGGGGTCGACTTGGGTTTTGACGAAAACAAAAAAAAAGGAGTCGCCACCAATCCTTTTTAATGAGGTGTGATTGGATCACCTCGAAAACTGGTTGTTTTTAATAAACGATTTGATTTTATTAAAACAAGAAGTTAGGTCTATGAAATTCAGAAAAACGGGTTCGGGAGTCAGTTACGCACGAGGAAGGATTAGCACCCTCGATACGCCTAAAATTGGTACCTAGTTGATTTCTTAATGTCTTAGTGTCGAAAAACTGAAAACTTTAAAGAGATTTAAAATACGATCCTTAAAAAAAACTCGAATGGCATGGATTAAAATTCAAGAGGATATTTGGCCATTTGGTTAAACGAGAAATCGATACCCAGCACCTTAGGGCATGTTCCTCGAATTTCCAAACGCAAAACATTGCCTTATTTTGTAATTTTTTTGGAAAGGATATTAAGCCATTTGGTTGAACGAGAAAAATCGACACCCAGCACCTTAGGGCATGTTTTCTCGAATTTCCAAACGCAAAACATTGCCTTATTTTAAAATTTAAAAGGATATTAAGCCATTTGGTTAAACGAGAAAATCGACACCCAAAGACCTTAGGGCACGTTTTCTCGAATTTCCAAACGCAAAACATTGCCTCAATTAGAAACATTTTCCTTTTTGAAATATGGTATTTATATGCATAATGGAATAATGAATAAAATGATGTGACTAAAATAATATGAGCAAAAACAAATAATAAATAAATAAATAAACCTAATTCATCATGTATATACAATAACAAATAAATAAATAAATAAACTAAAACATAAAATGGGCATATAAATAAATAAATAAGTGAACAATAAATAAAACAAACAATAATAATAAAGTACATATATATATATATTAGTTATAAAAATATGTACACGTATCTCCATAGATATATATATATTATAAAAATGTATATAACGTATATATATAAATTATAAAGTACATAAAGTATAGAAGTATGCATGTATATAAATCAAAAATATGTATGTATATATATAATTAAATCTAAATTAAAAATGTATAAATGAGCAAATAATAAATACGTAAACAATAATAATACAATAATAATAGCAATATGAAAAATAATAATAATAGTGAAAGTAAAGGCAATATTATTAAAATTAATTAGTTTAATAGCAACAATAACAAAAAAGACTAATTTAAACTTAACACAGAAATCTGGTGGCAAATTCGCAAATAAATAAAAGAAAAGGACCCCATCGAGTACACGAATAACATGGAGGGACTAAACGAGGAAATATCCCCACCCTCTCCAAAACGCGCAGCTTCGTTAAGGACCAAATCGTAAGAAAGGTAAAATCTTGTGGCAAAAATAAAGAAGAAAGACCCGATTGCAAAAAGCCTCAAACGCGGAAGGACTGAAGGCGTAAATAGCCCATTTTATCCAATAACGCGTGGATCCTGGGCTTACAGGTCGGGTCGGACTCGGGTCATGCAGAACGGCGCCGTTTTGGCCTAAAAGGCTTGCCCCAAAACGACGCCGTTTTGAGGGCCTATAAAAGCCTAGTTTTCCAGAAAAAAAATCATTTGGCCCTCTTGTTTAAAAAAAAGGTTTGAGAATTCTCTTCCCCTCCCCTTTTTCAGCCCAGGCTCCGGCCTAATCATCCGGCCAATCGCCGCCGTGCCGGTCGCCGCTCACCGGCGCCGGTGCCGCCGTAGGCGGCTGTTAGTAAGGCGAAAAGTTGGGGTTTTTCTATCCCGTTTCAAAGGCCATTCGAAGATCGGGCTTTCACGGCCCTAAAGCTGAGAGAAGAAGCCCCAAACGTCACCTTCCTCGTCCATTTTCGATGACCCGAAGGACTCTGGTGACGTTACAAACACGGCGACTCCGGTATGTTTTCTCCTCTTTATCTTATTTATTTATGTAAAAAGTAAAAGAAAAGAAAATAAACAGAGAAGAAAAAGAAAATCCTCGAAATGCTAAAAGAATCACCTTTTAAACTATTTTTTTATTTCTTGAAACTGTTTTTTTGTGTTCTTTTCCAGTTAAAAACGTTACATTTTGCTTGGCTTTTATAGCCGAATGTATCACTATTCTCTCTCTGTTGTTGTTGTCCTTTTTTGATTGCTTGTAGGTGTTTGATGGCGGGCTACAAAGGCAGAGGCATGGGCGATGGGACGCGATTTAATGATGGAGGCGAAGGGTCTAGGATGTGGGGTACTGCCACGGTGATGAAGGCCGAGGGTCTAAAGACCATAGATGCGGCGCTTTGGGTTTCGATTTCTGAAACCCTAGGCTGCCTTTGGTTTCAGAATTGGGCCTCGTTTTGGGATTAGGCCTGTTGGGCCTCGTTTTGGGCTCCGGGCTTGGGTTTAATAGGGTTTTGGGTTAATTTTTAGTTTGGGTTTGGGTTGTAATTGGGCCTGGGTAAAGTTTTTAGTTTGGGTTTGGGTTGTAATTGGGCCTGGGCAAAATGGCCTACAACAGCTGCCCCTCTTTGCTCGTTGTCGTGTAACGAGGACAGAGCAAAGACCAAGAAAAGCCAATTTTGCCCAGTCTCGCCTGTTATGGACTTGTTCTAGTGCTTCTCTTCAAGTAGCTTTATTTCAGTCCACTGTGGTTTGTTGCTTCGCTCTACTCAACTGCACTTCGGAGAGCTCTGACTTGTATCTTCAATCTTCTTCGCAGCAACTTCAGGGGGCGAGATTTGTGGTTTTAGTCTGCTCCACTGCAATGTCAAGGAGATAAGATCGGATGTGATCCACTCCATCGTAACCTCGGGAGATAAGATCTCGGCTTCAATCGCTCCATCAGTAACCTCGTGGAGATAAGATCTGAAATTCTTCGGTCTACTCCACTGTAACCTCAGGGAGGTAAGACCTGATGCGATCTACTCTGCTGTAACTTCAGAGAGATAAGATCCCTCATTTTAATCCGCTCCACTGTAACTTCAGGGAGATAGGATAGTGTCTTCGATCTGCTCCGCTGTAACCTCAGGGAGATAAGATCTGCAATTCTTCACTGATCTGTTCTCTGGGGAACTGGACCTATATAGTGAACCTAATTATGCCTAATGATTAGGATGACATGAATCAAATGCTCCTAACTAGATATGTGTGAATGGTGTTTGCACGAATGTAAATTTTTTTTTTTTAAGAATGATCATGCCTAGGCTGTCATTACTCGAAGTTTATTAAGGTCTTGTTACTGACGTGTTACAACACCTTCTTACTTGACTAACTTTTCTGAAGAAACATTTAGCCCGGTTGCCCCCACTGTAGATTTCAAAGTTTTAATCCATCGGGGCGTAAAATTTGTACCATCATATGGCTTTTCCTCAATCCTTTCCTATCACAATTCAAGGATACAAGATCTAAATCCTTCCGGTCCCTTACACCATTCCCAAGGTGTCGTACCAAAACTTATGCAAAATGAAGGTCCACTTCTCGAGGTAATCTCTTCCTATTGCCCGATGATCATCACCGCCGTTTATTTAAGCATTATCGCCAACTGCATCTTGTCAATCAACGATTTGACAACAACAAAAAAATCCAAGGAGAAAGTCTAAATTTAGACTACTCCTTCCCAAATCTCCAACCTTTAAATTTTGTTGGTTCCATACAATAGTCCTGCTTCAGGCTCCTATATTATTTAGAAACTTTTCGAGTAATATGCAAAACTTCTTTCGTGAAAGTTTTATTAGCCCATTAATCATTATTTCAATGCAACATGTTTTGCAAAAGATCATAACAATGGATAATAATGAAGTGGTTCGATCATAACTCAAAAGAAATAAAACATCGCAGATAGCGAAAGAAAGATAACAAAGAAGTGGATTGAGAATGTATCTTCAAAAAAATGTATTTGCAAGAATACACATATAAATAGAATAATAACCGTACTCCAGCTTATCGCAGCTTGAATTTCTCTGACAAACTTTCGAATACCATTCGAGCTTGACATGTGTTTAGGAGATCTGCAATACTTTGTCAATGCTCCGGACGCCGCCTATCTTTTCTTGTTGGTTCGGTAAAGCAAAATCATCATAAGCCCCGATCAAAATTTGATCCGCTCAAATCACCTCATGCCCCAATCTGATCAATACTTGAGCCGCTTTTCCGTGTTTTCAACTCAAGCCCCTTTGGTCTCAAGGTGCCCTTTATGGTTTTCACCTCGCCTCTCCAAAGTTTATTTTATTTATTTTTATTTTTTATTTTTAGGAAGCAAAGTGCCATTTGCGTGTTTTCACTTTGGTTCCTTTTTCAAGTGAAGTATTTCTTGACTGAGTCTGCGTTTGCGTGGTTTGGCAAACTTTGCCATCCATCTCACATAGGATCAAAGCCCCACCTAAAAGGCCTTCTTTACAACATAAGGACCTTCCCAATTTGGCATCCACTTTCCTCTCGAATCTTTTTGCATGGGGAGAATCTTTTTTAGCACTAAGTCTCCTTCACGAAACTCTCTAGGGTGGACCTTTTTATTATAGGCTCGTATCATTCGTTTCTGGTACATTTGCCCATGGCGAATAGCTCTTAGCCTCTTTTCTTCTATTAAGTTCAACTGATCGTACCGAGATTGGACCCAATCGGCTTCGTCCAACTGCAGTTCAGATAGCACCCATAGAGAAGGGATTTCAACTTCAATGGGTAATACCGCCTCCATTCCATATACCAGAGAAAAGGGTGTTGCCCCGGTAGAAGTTCTAACAGATGTTCGATAGGCAAGGAGAGCAAATGATAATTTCTCATGCCAATCCTTGTAAGTTTCAGCCATTTTCCCCATAATCCTTTTTATATTCTTATTGGCCGCCTCCACTGCAACATTCATTTTTGGACGATACGGCGATGAGTTATGATGTTTGATCTTAAATTGGCTGCAAACCTTAGCTATTGTGCTATTATTCAAATTTAACGCATTGTCGGATATGATTTTCTCAGGCATTCCATATCAACAAATAATCTCCTTTTTCAAGAATTTGCTGACTACTGACTTCGTGACATTTGCGTATGAAGCAGCTTCCACCCACTTGGTAAAGTAATCAATGACCACGAAGATGAAGCGATGCCCATTAGAAGCCTTTGGTGATATAGGCCCAATAACATCCATACCCCACATGGAAAACGGCCAAGGAGAGGTCATGACGTGAAGAGGTGAAGGAGGCGCATGTATTTTGTCTCCGTAAATTTGGCATTTGTGGCACTTCTTGGCATAATCAATGCAATCTCCTTCCATGGTGGGCCAATAGTACCCAAATCTCATGATCTGTCTAGCCATCGTAAAACCATTGGCGTGCATCCCACAAATACCCTCATGTACTTCCTCCAAGATTTTCCTGGCTTCCACGGCATCCACACATCTTAACAGTACTTGATCCTTCCTTCTTTTGTATAACACTTCCCCATCTAGGACATATTCGATGGCTATTCTTCTCAGAGTTCTTTTGTCGTTTTCTGTCGCTTGATTAGGGTACTCCTGATTCTTCACATACTGTAGGATATTCTGATACCAAGGACAATCATCTTTTCCCTCCTCCTCAATATTGCAGCAATGAGCTGGAGTCTCATAGATACTCATTTGAATAGGCCTCATTGCCTCGAGTCTATTCACCTGAATCATCGAAGCTAGAGTAGCTAATGCGTCAGCCATCTGGTTTTCCTCTCGTGGGAGATGATAGAAGGTGATATTGTCAAACTCATCAGCCAATTCGAGGACCAGTTTTCTATAATCGATTAACTTAGGGTCCCTAGTCTCCCATTCCCCTTTAAGTTGGTATATCACCAATGCGGAATCCCCATATACCCTTAGCACTTTGATGTTTCGTTCAATGGTTGCACGAATGCCCATAATACATGCTTCATATTCTGCCATATTATTTGTACAATCGAAATCCAACTTGCTTGCAACAGGATAATGATCTCTATCTGGTGATACTAAGACTGCCCCAATTCCATTACCCGTAGCATTCGAAGCTCCATCGAAATTTAACCTCCATACGTTATCCTTTTTAGTATTCTCTTCGGTGCTCGCCACATACATCAGGTCCTCATTTGGAAAATCAAAGTCCAAAGACTCATAGTCTTCCAAAGCTCTACTAGCTAAGAAGTCAGCTATCGCACTTCCCTTTACGGCCTTCTGACTTACATAAACTATGTCAAACTCAGATAGCAGAATCTGCCATCTAGCCATTCTCCCGTTTAAAGCAGTTGATTCCATCATATACTTCAAAGGATCCAACTTTGAAATCAGCCAAGTCGTATGATACAACATATACTGCCTTAGTCTTCGGGTTGCCCAGATTAAAGCACAACACAACTTCTCAATCGATAAGTATCTCATTTCGCAATCAGTAAATTTCTTACTGAGATAGTATATTGCCCTTTCTTTCTTTCCTGTCTCATCATGTTGGCCCAACACGCATCCCATAGAATTCTCAAACACTGTTAGATACAGTATCAATGGCCTATCTGGACTTGGCGGCGATAGTACTGGTGTATTAGCCAAATATTGCTTTATCTTATCGAATGCCTTCTGACATTCTTCATCCCATTCACCCGGATTGTATTTCTTTAAGAGACGGAACACTGGATCACATTTCTCCGTCAGTTGTGAGATGAACCTAGCGATGTAATTCAACCTCCCTAGGAAACCTCGTACCTCCTTCTGAGTGCGCGGGGGAGGTAAATCTCGTATTGCTTTTACTTTGTCTAGGTCAACCTCGATCCCCTTTTTGCTAACTATGAAGCCTAATAACTTCCCTGATCTGGCTCCAAACGTGCATTTTGCCAGGTTAAGCTTGAGCTGAAATTTCCTTAATCTCAAAAATAACCTTTTCAAGACCTGAACATGCTCTTCTTCCGTTCTAGACTTCGCAATCATATCATCAACATAGACTTCGATCTCTTGGTGCATCATGTCGTGAAACAAAGTCACCATAGCTCTTTGATACGTTGCTTCCGCATTCTTCAATCCGAAGGGCATTACTTTGTAACAAAATGTTCCCCATAATGTAATGAATGTGGTTTTCCTCATGTCTCTAGGATGCATCTTTATTTGATTGTATCCCGAGAAACCATCCATGAAAGAAAACAATGAATAGCCCACCGTGTTATCTACCAAAGTATCAATGTGAGGTAGTGGAAAATTGTCCTTCGGACTAGCCTTGTTCAAATCCCTATAATCCACACACATTCGTACCTTTCCATCTTTTTTGGGAACAGGGACGATGTTGGCTACCCAATCCGAATACTTGACCTCTTGTAAGAATCCAGCGTCGAATTGTCTTTTGACTTCTTCTCTTATTTTTAACACAATATCAGGTCTCATTCTCCTGAGCTTCTGCTGAACGGGTTTACAATCCTCCTTTATGGGCAGACGATGCACCACAATGTTAGTACTTAGCCCAGGCATATCTTGGTACGACTACGCGAAAACATCTTTGAACTCTCGGAGTAAATTAATGAGGACTTGCCTTGTCTTTGCAGTGATTTCAGTTCCAATTTTCACCTCTTTTCCATCCTCTAGGCTCACTATTTCTAATGATTCCCTATGAGGTAGGATCTGCTTATCCTCTTGTTCCATCATTCTTAACAAGTCCGGGGACGCACCATAATCTTCGTCATTTTCAAAGTCGTGAGATCCCTCCAAACACATTTCTTGCTCAAAAATGGGCTCCGTGTTTGAAGCAGCGTCACTCATGTCATTGATATCTGGAGACCTATGAGGGCATATCAAAGAATATACCAAGAATATATAAATGTATAAATAAATATTTGTGCAAAAGAGTTACAAATGAAAGAATTATTTGTAAGACAATCAATCAAATGGAAAGAAAAAAATGACTGATCGAGATGAATGTAGACATGTATTTCATTAAAATAATGATATTTAGGCACAAGGCCTATTTCACAAAAGATTTCATATCGTTCCTAGGCCAAAAACAACAGGAATGTTTTGAGTATTACTCTGAATAAGCCCTAAAGACTACGGGAATTTCTTCAGCAGTCCAATTGTTTAGCTCACTCCCCGGCTCATAAGGGCAGATCTCAAACAAGGCCCTTTTTTCCACTGCTTCTATAGCGTTGATATAAACATTTTCCAACATTCCTTCAATACCTTTGCTACCGGACACTCCACACTCAGAATGAATAAATCCTCCCGACACAAAAGATGCAGATATGTGGGGAAAGGTTAAAGGCTCCCACTTAGCTTCATATCCGTTCAAACGTGCCCTTCTTTTTTCTTGTCTCTTCTCTACTTCTTTCTTCTTCTGCTTCATGTCTGGCTTGTAAGCCAAAACTATCGAACTTTTCCTTCCGCATTGGTGCTTTAATCCTCCCCTGAAGATGTTTTCCCAATCCTTTCCCTGGTGAGGCTCCTCTTCCTACCATCAATCGCAACCCCATTTTGGTGGTCCTGGATATTTTCGGTACTGGAATTCTGCTTCCTTTCGCAATAAACATCGCATTCACAAATTCTAACGACCGAAAAGAACATTCCAGTGCCTCATCATTGATGTCCACATAAGGTGCATCACTAGTCATCATTGCAATAATATCCTCCTCTGCATCAATTGTTACCAATCGGTCCTCCAATACCAACTTCACCTTCTGATGTAATGATGAAGGTACTGCCCCGGCTGAGTGTATCCACGGTCTTCCCAATAGACAGTTGTAGGAAGGCTTAATATCCATTACCAAGAAGTCCACCTCATAAGTGATTGGGCCAATCCTTAATGGTACCTCAATTCTCCCCATAACCTTCTTTTCTGTTCCATCAAATGCCCTTACTATGCTCTGGCATGCTTTCATGTGCGAACTGTCTATTGGTAATCGACTAAGAGTGGACAAAGGCAATACATTCAGTGCAGATCCATTATCAACCAAGGCCCCCGGGAGTGTGTACCCTTTGCATCGGACAGTAACATGCAGGGCTTTAGTCGAACCTCTTCCTCCGGATGGTATTTCATCATCATTGAAGAAGATAAAATTGTCAGCGCCAATATTGTTGATCAACCGATCCAACTTGTTTACCGAAATATCGTCAGCCACATATGTTTCGTTTAGCACATTCAAAAGTGCATTCCGGTGTACTTCTGAGCTTAGGAGCAAAGCTAATACAGAAATACGGGCTGGCTGTTTGTGCAGTTGCTCCACAACACTGTATTCACTATGTTTCAGAAACTTCAAAAACTCCTTTGCCTCCTCTTCTTTTATTGGTTCATTAACCAATAGCTCAACTTCTACTGCTTTCCCTTTCCTCTGTTCTTTCTTCCAATCCTCTTCCCTGGACGACTCTGCTGGAGCATCATATCTTTTTCCATTGCGCGTGTAAGAACCTATTTCCTGATTTCTCTCTGCCTCTCTTCCCAAAATGGTCACATTACACCCATAATTCCACGGCACCATTTTGTTATCCCTATAAGAGAAATTTGATGGTTTACGGATTACAATTTTCGGTGTTACCTGAGCCCTAGCCTCATTACCCTTAGGGCATGAGATAATGACCACAGGATGATTTATTTTTCCAGACCAATTTCAATGGAGTTTTTACTTCAGCAATGTCAATCTTGACTTCTTCTCCCATACCTTCGCTCACCATATTCACCCCCTCATCAGCGTGATTAGGTAACGGATTTTCTGTGTTAGGTGAGTCGTCGAGTTTGACAACACCTAATTTGATAAGTCCTTCTACTACCTTCTTGAAAGCAGTACAATTTTCTATTGAGTGCCCAGAAATTCCCGCATGATAATCACATTGCGCGTTCGTATCATACCATTTTGGATACGGGGGTTGTAGAGGGCTCAAGTAACGATGAGCAACAACATGTGCATTGAATAAAGTCTGATACAACTCCTTGTATGACATCGGGATTGGCGTGAATTGAGGCTTTTCAGTAGTTTGCCTAACTCCCGACTCTTGTCTTGATGATCTCTGTTGATTGGCAACCACTTTCTTTGGTTGATTCACGGTAATTGACCTACCATAGGCATTCACATTATTCACTTCATTTTCTCTTTTCCTCGGGGCTGCCCTTCTATTATTCTCTCATCCATCTATTTTTCCACTTTTAATGGCATGCTCAATCATTTCACCATTCATGATTATATCCGAGAAATCTTTTGAAGCGCTTCCCAATATGTGAGTGATGAACGGAGCTTTCAATGTATTAATAAAAAGCGTCGTCATCTCTTTTTCCAAAAGCGGTGGTTACACCTGAACCGCCACCTCTCGCCACCTCTGCGCATACTGTCTAAAGCTTTCGTTCGATTTCTTCTCTAAATTCTGCAGAGTTATCCTGTCAGGCATCATTTCTGAGACGTGATTGTATTGTCTCAGGAAAGCCTGTGCTAAATCCTTCCAAGCAGCAATTTTGTCTCGGCTCAGCTGATTGTACCACTTTGACGCCGCTCCCGTAAGACTTTCCTGAAAGCAATGTATTAATAATGGATCATTATTAATATACCCCATCATTCTTCTGCAAAACATAGTAATATGGGATCCTGGGCAACTGGTCCCGTTGTATTTCTCGAATTCCGGCATCTTAAATTTGTAAGGGAGTACCAAGTCCTAACCAAGCTCAGATCTTTGCATCTATTCCATGATAGCTTTCAATGCTTTCTATTGCCCTAAACTTCTCTTCTATCCATTTCCATTTCTCCTCAAATTATTTTGGAAATTCCTCCTTCGCCTTGTCCTTTTCAACCACCTCATCAAGATCTGGGACAGCAATATTATTCGGGCTATCATCGGATTAGAACCCGCTCCGGTTGAAAATTCATTGGGATTGAAGCATCGCTTGGAACTGCTGGGGCCTAACCGACATTGAAGGTTTCATGGATGCGGCTCGTGGTGAACTTAACGTAAGTGAGGCGTGAAACCTGGAGGATAAAGTGGTTCACCATTGTTTTCTTCTTCATTAATAATCACAGGCCCTTTCCCCTTATCTACTCCCTTCAATAATTGTGTCATTTTAATTATCAGATCATTTTGAGAGTCCTCCATCTTTTGCACCATGTCACGCTGAATCTTTTCTATTTGCTCTTTCATTTTCGCCTGCAACTGGTCTTGCACTTCCTTTTGAAGTCGCTCTAGCTTCTCCAACTTTTGATCCATAATTTTTGATTGAGCACGGCTACCGTAACAATGTTCGTTGGTAAGTTTTGTTGATTCGGGATAACCGCCATAATTTTAATTAATTAGGGCTCTTTTTTCGAAACTTTAATGCATATGATGAAATGTAATGAGGATGAATGGATGCAAAAAAAAAAGCATTGATTCTAATTCAATTTCATTAGATAAAATCCAAATAGGAAACAAATTTCTTTTACATGAAGTGGATTACATATACGGCTTTGCCTTTATGCCCAAAGCCTTAACTCCCCTAAGGAGCCAAGCTAACTCTCGACCCCGACTTGATTCAGATTCATATTTCAAACTCAATATATCAGCCTGAACTGCTAAGGATTGCAAATGATCAGCTACTTCCCGAATTTGAGTTATGGCTTCACTCATAATGTGATCCCTATCTCTGATCTGATTTTGAGAATGATGGATTTGCTCCTGGCATTGTTCGTTACGCCTCTCCAGAAGTTCCACTCGTAGTTCAGAGTTTTGCAGTGTGTCTTCAAGCTCTTCTATCCTTTCCTTCATCTCTTCAATCTTACTTAAACTTGCTTTTAGCTCAATCACCGAGTTGCGACTACGGCATAAGTGAAGCGACCTTTCTAACTCCGCTACCCGATCTTTCAATCTTGCTTCCTCGTTTTGGCATTCTGATAGACTTTGCTCCAAGACGCTCTCTCGAGCTTGAGCATCTTGAAATTTCTTTTCCCACTGTTCAACTTTGGTCTTTTCTTCCTTGATCTCCTGTCTCCATTGTTTCGATGTTTTCCCCAAACATGCGGTTCGCATTGACAAGCGCAACTTCTTATAATCCGTTTTTAAACTATCTAAATCCTTTTCCGCCTTATTCTTCCCTTTTCTTAACTTTTCTGCTTCCAACCTGTGGATATCAACGTCTAGTCCCAAACGCATCTTTTCCTCTTCTAGCTGTTCTATCCTCTTTCCAAACTCTAAACTTCTTTTTTCAAAGTCTTGTTTGATGATCTCTAATTCTGAAGGGACTAATCGTAAATGCTCTTCTATAGAATAACCACATTTTTCTCTGGGCCTTGGGATGTTATCATTGATCCTATTACTCCGCCACCCGTGATACTCAGGAGTTGTTGTTGCTCCTACGGTAATTCTTCTCATCCGGTGAATTTGTTTCCAAGCGTTCCACATTTCTCGAATTTTCCCCCTGTAGTTGTTACCTTTATAAGAAAACTCACACTCGGCTAGTCTTGACATATATTGTCTTAACACGAGCAGAGGGGCATATCCGACAGCTCCCCAAATTCCAAGCAGAGGGACCCAGTCAAAGTCCCCACATCGGTACAAAATCTCATCGGGCACCATCCAAGAAGCTCTCCATTCGACATCTTCATCTCGTAGATTTTACAGGATCGTCATCCACTTTTCCTCTGTGATGTCATCGCGTCTTGGTGTCGCTGCTAATTCCTTCAAAGGCGAATAATTTTCTGAGAAAATTTCATAAGAAAATTTATCCACCTTCCAGAAATGGCTATGAAACCAAACTAACAGGAGTTGTGCACAACCAATGAATCTTCCCTCCCCCGTTCTTCGACAGGCACTCAAAGATCTGAACGTTTGGCTAAAATTGCTGGAACGGGTGTGACCCTCCTATCAAGTTGATCAAACAAATCAGTAACGGCTTCATCTATATGCCCCAATGCTTTAGGAAAAATAACCAGCCCGTACATACTCAAAGCAAAAACATCGATCTCGCAAACTTCTCCAAGTGATACATCTGTTTTCCCCCTTTTGCTTGATTCGTGCGGTGACCCATTGCTCACTCATTCCGGTAATTCTTGTTAACTTCTTTGTAAAAGTCAAAACATTAGCAGCTCTACAGTAAATTTTATCCACTTGGACTCTTGGACAATGAAGCAAAGTTGTATACTCCTCCACAGTGGGCACCAAGTCCACCTCCCCAAATGTGAAGCAGCTATAAGCGGAATTCCAAAATTGGGCCAGAGCTCGAAATAGATGCTCATCTACACTGATATCAAGCAAGAAGGGTAAATCACCATAATTACAGTAAAACAATTGTTTGACTTCATCATCCCACTGAGCCCAAATTTCTCTCAACTCCTGAAGGTTGTTCTGAGTCACATTGATGCTAGTGTAATGAAATGCCATGTAGACAAAAATGCCATGCAGTCAAAACAAAATAATAAGTCAGCACCAAAATTAAAATCTGATACAAGCAAGGAATAATAGAGCATATATTTGGATATCTACCAGGGGTTTGACGTAGTTCTATCTAGAGTGGGTTCCTAGGGTTCACTACATATGGTTTGGTTCTAAAGTAAAGGTACCCGAACCAGCAGATTCCTCGATCTTCACCCATTATAGGCTTATATAGATCGAGTTCGGTTCAGGGGAATACATTTCTCTATGGCTGCACGGAGATGAAAATCTCACGAAGACATAGGTACGGATGTATTCCGAAAGCGATCCACTATCCTGCACGGAGGTGAAAACCTCACGAAGGAGTAGCTTCTCACTCCCACTTAAAAGGTGTGACCAACAGTCATGCAATGTAATGCAGAAAGATGTATAAAAATTTAAAATACAAAACATGATAAAAACTATAACTCAAAACAAATGAAATGCAATGAGAGGATCGTATATTTAAATCAAATTTTCAATTTTCGACAAAAAGACAAAAAGTAATCAACTCGTGGCTCGACTCACTTATTTTGGTATCCCCAGCGGAGTCGCCAAGCTGTTGACACCATGTTTTTGAAAAAACGGGGTCGACTTGGGTTTTGACGAAAACAAAAAAAAAGGAGTCGCCACCAATCCTTTTTAATGAGGTGTGATTGGATCACCTCGAAAACTGGTTGTTTTTAATAAACGATTTGATTTTATTAAAACAAGAAGTTAGGTCTACGAAATTCAGAAAAACGGGTTCGGGAGTCAGTTATGCACGAGGAAGGATTAGCACCCTCGATACGCCCAAAATTGGTACCTAGTTGATTTCTTAATGTCTTAGTGTCGAAAAACTAAAAACTTTAAAGAGATTTAAAATATGATCCTTAAAAAAAACTCGAATGGCATGGATTAAAATTCAAGAGGATATTTGGCCATTTGGTTAAACGAGAAATCGATACCCAGCACCTTAGGGCATGTTCCTCGAATTTCCAAACGCAAAACATTGCCTTATTTTGTAATTTTTTGGAAAGGATATTAAGCCATTTGGTTGAACGAGAAAATCGACACTCAAAGACCTTAGGGCATGTTTTCTCAATTTCCAAACGCAAAACATTGCCTTATTTTAAAAATTTAAAAGGATATTAAGGTATTTGGTTAAACGAGAAAAATCGACACCCAAAGACCTTAGGGCACGTTTTCTCAATTTCCAAACGCAAAACATTGCCTCAATTAGAAACATTTTCCTTTTGAAATATGGTATTTATATGCATAATGGAATAATGAATAAAATGATGTGACTAAAATAATATGAGCAAAAACAAATAATAAATAAATAAATAAACCTAATTCATCATGTATATACAATAACAAATAAATAAATAAATAAACTAAAACATAAAATGGGCATATAAATAAATAAATAAGTGAACAATAAATAAAACAAACAATAATAATAAAGTACATATATATATTAGTTATAAAAATATGTACACGTATCTCCATAGATATATATATTATAAAATGTATATAACGTATATATATAAATTATAAAGTACATAAAGTATAGAAGTATGCATGTATATAAATCAAAAATATGTATGTATATATATAATTAAATCTAAATTAAAATGTATAAATGAGCAAATAATAAATACGTAAACAATAATAATACAATAATAATAGCAATATGAAAAATAATAATAATAGTGAAAGTAAAGGCAATATTATTAAAATTAATTAGTTTAATAGCAACAATAACAAAAAAGACTAATTTAAACTTAACACAGAAATCTGGTGGCAAATTCGCAAATAAATAAAAGAAAAGGACCCCATCGAGTACACGAATAACATGGAGGGACTAAACGAGGAAATATCCCCACCCTCTCCAAAACGCGCAGCTTCATTAAGGACCAAATCGTAAGAAAGGTAAAATCTTGTGGCAAAAATAAAGAAGAAAGACCCGATTGCAAAAAGCCTCAAACGCGGAAGGACTGAAGGCGTAAATAGCCCATTTTATCCAAAAACGCGCGGATCCTGGGCTTACAGGTTGGGTCGGACTCGGGTCATGCAGAACGGCGCCGTTTTGGCCTGAAAGGCTTGCCCCAAAACGACGCCGTTTTGAGGGCCTATAAAAGCCTAGTTTTCCAGAAAAAAAATCATTTGGCCCTCTTGTTTAAAAAAAAGGTTTGAGAATTCTCTTCCTCCCTCTTTAGCCCAGCTCGGCTAATCATCCGCCAATCATCGCTGCGTTTGCCGCCGCCATCGGCGTACGGTGCCGTAGCCAGCGTGATCGGCCGATCAAAGGAAAAGTCAGGGTTTTTCTATCCCGTTTCAAAGGCCATTCGAAGATCGGGCTTTCACGGCCCTAAGGCTGAGAGAAGAAGCCCCAAACGTCACCTTCCTCGTCCATTTTCGATGACTCGAAGGACTCCGGCGACGTTACAAACACGGCGACTCCGGTATGTTTTCTCCTCTTTATCTTATTTATTTATGTAAAAAGTAAAAGAAAAGAAAAATAAACAGAGAAGAAAAGAAAATCCTCTAAATGCTAAAAGAATCACCTTTAAACTGTTTTTTATTTCTTGAAACTGTTTTTTGTGTTCTTTTCAGTAAAAAACGTTACATTTTGCTTCGCTTTTATAGCCGAATGTATCACTATTCTCTACTACTGTTGTTGTTGTCCTTTTTTGATTGCTTGTAGGTGTTTGATGGCGGCTACAAAGGCGAGAGGCATGGGCGGATGGGACGCGATTTAATGATGGAGGCGTAAGGGTCTAGGATGTGGGGTACACCGGTGATGAAGGCCGAGGTCTAAAGACCATAGATGCGCGCTTAGGGCTTGATTTGAAACCCTAGGTCGCTTTTGGTTTCAATTGGGCCTCGTTTTGGGATTAGGCCGGTTGGGCCTCATTTTGGGCTCCGGGCTTGGGTTTAATAGGGTTTTGGGCTAATTTTTAGTTTGGGTTTGGGTTGTAATTGGGCCTGGGCAAAGTTTTTAGTTTGGGTTTGGGTTGTAATTGGGCCTGGGCAAAATGGCCTACAACAATGCGCATATAGTATCCCCGTTTTACTTGAAACCCATGAAACCTTCGTTCCCAAAATGGTATGATGCGAATGCTCACTGCGAGTACCATGATAGAATAACGGGACACTCAATTAAGAACTGCACTGCATTTAAAAACTTGATTGAAAGGTTCATCAAGATGGGGATTGTAAGGTTCGATGATCCATTGAGACCTAATGTGGCAAGAAATTTGTTACTCAGTTATTCAGACCAAGGGGTAAACGCGATAATTGAGAGTGGGGAAAAGAAGATCAAAACTGATGTTGTGGTAGTAGATCCCCCTTAAAATGGGTCTAGCAAGAAATGATAAACATGTGATTAATCGTTCAAGATTCAGAGGAGATACCCAAAGGAGTGAAGAGTTATTGTGAGTTCCACGCTGAAGAGGGTCATGGGATCCAAGAGTGCATTGAATTCAGAACTTTGGTGCAAAGTCTGATAGATAACAAGAAGTTGCAATTCTTTGAAAATGTTAAAGGCTCAGAAGGAGAAGACATCTGTGCATTATAGGAGGTCCACACGGTCAACCACCTAGTGTTGATTATTTCATGGCTGAAAAATAATGAAGCAAGAACACAAGTTGTACTGAGAGTCATAATTCAGACACCTGTGACTTTTCCTTATAAGGATAGGAAAAAGGTTCTATGGAATTATGATTGCAACATGATGATCCAAGAAGAGGAAAACTCGGTTGACACTTAAAAAGAGGGCCAAGATATTGATTTTTACACGCGCAATGGGAGGCGCTATGACCCTGCAAGTGCAAAAATCGAGCCCGCTAAACGAAAACCCAGACAGTTGAGCAAAAGAAAGAAAAACTGTTCTACTTGCATCACATGTTAACAAGCTAGTAATTGAGAACGAGGCTAAATAATTCTTGAAATTCTTGAAGTATAGCGAGTATAATGTTATGGAACAGCTACGCAAACAACCAGCTCACATATCAGTACTAGCTTTGCTCTTGAGCTAAGAGACACATCGCAGCGCGTTGATGAAAGTCTTGAATGAAACTTAAGTCGCTAATGATATCTTTGTGAACAAGCTAGACCGCCTGGTTAACAATATAAGTACCGACAATTTCATCTTTTTCAATGATGATGAAATACCTCCAAGGGGCATGTGATCTACGAAAGCCCTACATATCACTACCCGTTGCAAAGGTTATACATTGCCAGGGGTGTTAATTGACAATTGATCTGCTCTGAATGTCTTGCCTCTATCCACACTAAACATATTACCAGTAGATAGCTCTCACATGAAGACGTGTCAAAATATAGTGAGAGCATTTGATGGTACAGAAATGAGAGTGATGGGAAGGATTGAAATACCTCTCCTAATTGGTTCGAACACATATGAGATAGAATTTTTTGTGATGGATTCCAAGCCCTCTTATAATTGCTTGTTGGGTAGACCTTAGATTCATTTGGCTGGGGCAGTGTCATCATCACTACACCAAAAATTTAAGTTGGTAACGGAGGGTCAACTTGTGACAATAAACGCTAAAGAGGATATCATCGTATCCGTAACTAGTAACGCACCATACATATGAACGGATGAAGAGGCAATAGAATTTTTCTTTCGATCTTTGGAATTTGTTAATGCAACTTTCATTGTCGAAGGAAACAAGAATCTAGTACCAAAAATATCCAAAACCACGAAGATGGGCCTATAGTTAACGGTTGGAAAATGAGCCTTACCTAGAAAATGACTGGAAAAATACCTACAAGGAAGCGTTAAGGCACCAATGCTGATAGACAAATGAGAATATTTTGACTTAGGATACAAGCCAGATGCAAGGCAAAAGAAAAAGGAGATGGAGAAAAAAAAAATAAGAGAGCGACTGAGTGGGGGAGAGGTCAAATGGGAACCGATGACCTTTCCACATATATCCAAAACATTTATGTCAAGAGAAATCATTTATCCTGAACAAAGAATGGAAAAAAAAAGAGAGCCCAGAAGGAATGTTGGGAAACATGAGCATCAATGTTATATCCGAAGAAGAAATTGGGGAAAACCTATCAGACATTTGTCCTTATATCCTCGGAAGTGTTCTGAACAATTAGACTTCAGAAGAGATCCTTGTCATTTTTAGAACTAATTCAGAGTAATGTTCAAAACACACTTATTGCTCTAAGCCTAGGAGCAATAAGAATCATTTTGTGAAAAAGGCATATATTCATGATCTTTATTTAAATGAAATGCAACTTTGTGTCTCATTTTGGCAAATACTCTTCTATTCTTTCATTTCATTCAAACTTATACCACACAGATAATTATTCTTAGATTCATTTATTCTTTGGGTCTTCATTCGTTCCTATAACAGGTCTCTAGATACCAATGATATGAGCGACGCTGCTACTAACTCAGAATCTCTTTTTGAGCAAGATATGTGTTTAGAGAAACCTCAGGACTTTGAAGATGACCGAGATTGTAATCTATCTCCTGATTTGTTAAGGATTGTAGAACAAGAGGAGAAACAGATTCTATCTCAAAAACAGTCAGTAGAAATTGTGAACTTAGGAGACGGACAAAAAAAGAAAGAGGTGAGGATCGGAGCTTGCATCATCGCAAAAATAAAACGAGACCTCATTGATTTACTATAAGAATTCAAAGATGCCTTCGAATGATCATTTCAATTCATGCCTGGTCTAAGTATTGATATCGTGGTACATCGGCTTCCCATAAAAGAAGAATGCAAGCCGGTTCAACAAAAACTTCGAAGGATGAAGCTCGACGTCCTGTTAAAAATAAAAGAAGAGGTCAAGAAACAATTTGACGCTGATTTCCTACAAGTGGTTAAATACTCGGAGTGGGTAGCCAATCTAGTCCCCGTCCCTAAAAAAGATGAGAAAGTACGAATGTGTGTAGACTACAGGGATTTAAACAAGGCTAGCCCGAAAGATAATTTCCCGCTGCCTCACATTAACACCTTAGTGGAAAACACGGCATGTTATTCACTGTTTTCCTTCATGGATGGCTTCTCCGGATACAACAAGATTCAGATGCATCCTGACGATATGGAAAAGACCATATTCATAACTATGTGGGGAACATTATGATATAAAGTAATGCCATTCGGATTGAAAAATGCGAAAGCGACGTATTAAAGAGCCATGGTAACTTTTTTTCATGATATGATGCACAAATAAATTGAGGTTTATGTCGACGATATGATTGCAAAATCCCGAACAGAAAAGGAGCACGTATAAGTCCTGGAAATTGTTCTTGAGGTTGAGAAAATTTCACCTAAAGCTCAATCCAGCAAAATGTACCTTCAGGGATAAGTCGGGAAAATTGCTAAGTTTTGTAGTTAGCAAAAAGGGGATCGAAATTGACCTAGACAAAGTCAAGGCTATATAGGAGTTGCCTCCGTTGCGCACTTAAAATGAGGTTTGGGGTTTCTTAGGGAGATTAAATTACATCGCCCAGTTCATTTCACAATTAATTGAGAAATGTGACCCCATATTCCGTCTCCTTAAGAAACATAATCCAAGTGTATGGGATGAGGAATGCCAAAAGACTTTCGACAATGTCAAACATTATTTGTCCAATGCCCCAGTACTGATACCACCTAGTCCAATTAAGCCACTGATATTGTATTTGACAATATTTGAGAATTCTATGGGATGTGTGCTTAGCCAACACGATGGGTCAAGAAGGAAAGAAAGAGCGATATACTACCTTAGTAATAAGTTCACTGAATGTGAGACAAGATACTCGCTAATTGAGAAGTTGTGTTGCGCCTTAATCTGGACAACCTGAAGACTGAGACAATACATGTTTTACCACACCACTTGGCTCATCTAAAAAATGGACCCCCTAAAGTATATGATGGAGTCGACTGCTTTAAATAGAAGAATGGTCCGATGGCATATTCTGCTTTCTAACTTTGATATAATTTACGTGAACCGGAAGACATTAAAAAGGGAGTGCAATAGCAGATTTTTTAGCCAGTAGAGCTCTAGAAGATTACGAGCCTCTAAAATTTGATTTCCCAAACGAAGATCTGATTTATGTTGCGACTACTGAAGAAAGTGCTCAAGGAGAAAATTCTTGAAAACTAAATTTTGATGGGGCTTTAAACACTGTAGGTAACAAATTTGAGGTAGTTCTGGTATCCCCGAATGGAGATTATTATCTATTTACTAGTAAATTGGATTTTGATTGCACGAACAATATGGTAGAATACGAAGCATGTATCATGGGCATTCGTGCAGCCATAGAACGCAAGATCAAAGTACTAGAGGTATATAGGGATTTTGCACTAGTAATCTATCAACTCAAAGGTGAATGGGAGACAAGAGATCCTAAGTTGATTAGAAGGTTGGTCCTAGAGTTAATTAAAGAGTTTGATGACATCACCTTCACTACTTTTCGCGAGATAAAAATCAGATGGCTGATGCCCTAACTACTTTAGCCACCATAGTCAAAATGAACAAACAATAGGAGGTAAAACCTATCCAGATGAGTATTTATAAGGCTCCAACTCATTGTTACAACATCGAGGAAGAAAAGGATGATCACCCTTGGTACCATGATATACTGCGATACGTAAAGAATCGTGAATACCTTGATCAGGTGACCAAGAATGATAAAAAGATGGTGAAGAGACTGACCAGTGACTACGTCTTAGATGGGGAGATCCTATACAACATAAGAAAAGATCAGGTGCTACTAAGATATGTGGACGCTGTTGAGGCTAAAAAAATCTTAGAAGAAGTCCATTAGGGTGTCTACGAAACACATGCTAATGGTTTTACAATGGCCAGACAAATCATGAGATTAGGGTATTATTAGTCCATCATGGAAGGAGATTGTATCAGTTATGCCAAGAGACGCCATAAGTGCAAAATTTATGGAGACAAAACTCATGTGCCTCATTCACCTCTTCATGTTATGGCTTCTCCATGACCTTTTTCTATGTGGGACATGATGTCATTGGGCTAATCCCGCCAAAAACTTCCAATAGGCATCGATTCATCTTTATGGTTATTGATTACTTTACCAAGTGGGTAGAGGTCACTTCTTACACCAATTTCACGAAGTCGGCAGTTAACAAATTCTTAAAGAAAGAGATCATATATCAGTATGGGATGCCAAAAAGGATTATATCTGACAATGCACTGAATCTAAATAATAGTATGATAGCGGAAGCCTGTAGTCAATTCAAGATCAAACATCACAACTCATCACCATATCGCCCAAGAATGAATGGTGCGGTGGAGGCAGTCAATAAGAACATTTAGAATATTGTAGGGAAAATGATTAAGACTTATAAGGATTGGCATAAGAAGTTACCATTTGCCCTCTATGATTATCAAACGTCTGTCAGAACCTCTACCGGGGCAACGACTTTCTCATTGGTTTATGGAATAGAGGTGGTTTTGCCCATTGAAATCTTGATTTCTTCTCTCCGAGTTTTGTTAGAGTTGAATTTAGATGAAGCAAAATGGATCCAATCCCAATATGATCAGCTAATTTAATTGAAGATAAGAGGTTGAAAGCTATCCGTCATGGTCAGATGTACCAAAAACGAATGATACGAGCTTATGACAAAAAGGGTTCGCCCTAGAGAATTCCATGAGGGGGACCTGGTATTGAAAAAGATCTTTTCCATACAAAAGGACTTTAGAGGAAAATGGATGCCAAACTGGGAATGACCTTATGTGGTAAAGAATATCTTTTCTAGAGGAGCGCTGATTTTGACCAAGATGCATAGCAAAAACCTGTCTAATCTTGTGAATTAATATTTAGTTAAGAAATACTTCCCCTAAAAAAAGAAGAAGAAGGAAGAGGCCAATGTGAGAACTTGCAAAGAGCGCTTTGAGACCAAAAGGGTTTTTGAGTTGAAAACCCAAGAAAAGGGCAACTCAAATTTAGATTGAACATGTGATGGTCGGGTCTTCTTAGAAGTTGCATCTTAGGGCATCAACAAAGTACTCTAGATCTCTTAAACACATATCAAGCTTGAAAAAAAAGGGTCTTCAAGAAGTTAGTACGAAAAAGTTCATGCTGCGATAAATTTCAACCTTATCCATTGTTACAATCTTTTTTAATCATTTTTCATTGAAATAACGATTAATGGACTAATAATATTCAAATAAAAGGATTTATGTATATTGCTCTGAAATATTTTCTAAATAGTAAAAGGACGTAAAATAGGACCAATAGTCAGAACTTACCAAATCTAAGAGTTGGAAATGTTTGGGAACAAATAGTTTGAATTGTGATTATTTCTGTGGATTTTTGTTAAAGATACCAAATCAGAACAAAAAGGTATGGTAATACATCAGTGATAGAATCTTAACGAACGACGAGTAATGTCAACCTAAGCATTAAAAGGGGATCATTCTCGAAAAAAATGACATTCTGCATCCATGCAAATATCATTCATACACATCTAGTTAGGATCATTTGATCATAACATCTTAATCACTTGGCATAAATATAGGCTCATGAATAGATTCTACATGTCATGCTCTACGGAGAACAGTGTAACAAGATCAGTGAAGCCACAAAATCCTATACCCCTGAAGTTGCAGTGGGATGGATTAAAGTCAGCATGGCGAATCTTATCTTTCTGAAGTTGCAGTAGAGCAAGTTTAAGCCACAAATCTTATCTCCCTGAAGTTGCATTGAAGTAGTTTGAAGATAGCAAATCTTATCTCCCTGAAGTTGCAGCGGAGCAGACTGAAGATAGTAAATCTTATCTCCCTGAAGTTGTAGTGGAGCAGATTGAAGATAGCAAATCTTATTTCCCTGAAGTGGCAGTGGAGCAGATTGAAGATAATAAATCTTATCTCCCTGAAGTTGTAGTGGAGTGAATTGAAGATAGCAAATCTTATCTCCCTGAAGTAGCAGTGGAGCAGATTAAAGCTACAAGTCTAATCTCCCTAAAGTTAGAGTGAAGTAGATTGAAGCAATAAATCCTATACCTCTGAAGTTGTAGTGGGTTAGTATAAAGCTACTTGAAAAAGATGAGCACTAAAGAGATCAAGATTCGGTGAGACCAGACGAAATTTGTCTTCCTTAAAAGTCTTTGCTCCATTCTCATTACACGACAACGAGTAAAGAGGGGCAGCTATGAGAGCCGAATTTTGCCCAGGCCTAATAATAAAACAAAAAAAATAAAGTTCAATTACAAATAGCCCAAAATAAAATAAAAAAACCAAATGGCCCAGTGGCCCACAACCTAAACTAAGTTTTCAGAAAAGAAAAAAGACAAAAAAAACCCTAGCCGTCGTCGCTCCTAGCGCCTGCCACCAACTGCTCTGTCAACCACACCTACAAAAATCAGCAACACACGCAATAAACAGTGGCAAGAACAGTGAAAAAAAAATATAAAAATTGTATGAAAAACTATAAAAGCCATTTGGACAAATTTCTAATGGGTTTTTTTTTTTGAAAAAAGAAATTGAATACAGAAAAAATGCAAAAAAAAACCCATTAAAAGACAGAGATCAAATCCTAACTTTAATCAAGAAGGTGATTTTATTTCTTTTCTGTTTATTTTTTCCGAAAGTAAAAAAATAATAAACATATATATAAAAAAAGCAAACAAAAAAGAAAAAAGATCGAAGTTGTTTTTTTTTGTTTTGTTTTTTTTTTACCTCTCAAGGCTTTTAGCCTTTAGATCCGGACTTTAGGAGCCAAATGATTAAAAAAAGGGGGTCTTTTTATTTTTTAGGAGGCTGTCTCGGTGGAGCACGGCGGCTCCCTTAGCCGGACTTAGGGACACTTCAGAGAGAAAAAGAAAGGGCTGGGAATGTTTTTTTTCTTTGAAATGGATAAAATGAAAAAAAAATTTCTAAACTTTTTAACTTATATAGCCCTTCAAAACGACGTCGTTTTGAGCTTAAGTCACAGACGCCAAAACGGCGTTGTTTTGAAGACTGACCCGATTACTGACCCGACCGCCTCAGGATCCGCGTGTTTTCTTAAAGGGGGATATTTGCGCCTTTGGTCTTTCCGCTTTTTAAGCATTTTTCAAAATAGTTCTATTTCTGTTTTTTCTTTTTAAAAATTATCCCATTTAATTTTGATTTTTTTATTTTGGTCCTTTTAAACGATGAGCACAGGATGTTTGGGATATTTTCTTGCTCGGTCCCTGTCCTTTTTAGCGTGTTGTATTTTAGTCCTTATTAGTCTATTTATTTTTTTAATTTATACCCTTCATTTCATTTAAATTTCAGTTTAGTCCTTTATTTTTAAATCTTTATTAAACATTTTTCTTTTATATTTATCTACTATTTATTTATTATTTCTTTATTCTTTCTCATATATTTAAAAAATTATTGTTTATATTCCTTTTATTTGTGTATATTGTCATCATTATTTTTATTTTTATATTTCTCATATACTTAAATTTAATATTACTTATTTTATTTATTTATTTATTCTTTTACTTTTTAAATACTTAAATTTAATATTATTTGTTTAGCCTATTTATTTTTTTATTTTATTTAAATTGATATTACTTATACTTCCCTTTCATTTTATTTTTTATTTTTATTTCAAAGTTACTTTATTTATTTTGTTATTAATGCCATGAATTAATATTCTTATTATTGCTATATTTATATTATTATTACTATAGTATTTATCCATTTATTTGTTATTTATCATTCTAATATAAATATTCTACCCACATGGCCATATTATATTATTTTGCTATCACCATATCATACATTAAGGGTCTGTTTGATTGCCGTAAAATATTTTCCGTAAAATGATTTCGGAAAATGTTTTACTTTTTGTAAAATGATTTATTGGAAAATATTTTCTTGTGTTTGATTGAATCATGTAAAATATTTTCTGCTTTGCAGATTTTTGAAAATATTTTTCGAAAATTTGTTTTTACATATATTAATATATATTAATAAATTTTATATTTTAAATTATTTTTACATATATTGCAATGATTTATTTATAATAATACTCAATTATTAAGCTACAATATTAATCATTATAAATTGAAAAAAACTAATATCAAATAAATTATTTGTAATTGTGTTAAAAAAACAAGTATTGAATAATTAAAAAAACAAGTTACTGGAAAATCGATAAACAAAAGCAGTTTTCTACCGAAAATGAAGGAAGGAATGAAGGAGGCGATAGAGAGGAGAGCACGGAAAATGTCTTACGGAAATTGAAAGGGTAAGACATTTCCCCTAAAATGTAACCCATTTTCCCTTGTTTTGGAGTTCATTTTCCAAATGGAAAATGTTTTCGCCAATCAAACGCTGGAAAAGTTGGAAATGATTTTCCGGAAAATCAATTCCGTTAATCAAAGAGACCCTAAGTTTAGGCATTTATCCATGTGTATATTATGTTCGAATAAGTAAAATGCATATCGTTTTAAGTATTATGTTTGTTTTTTCACGATGCATAAAAAAGGTAAATTTTTTTAATCGTGGCAATGTTCATTATTTTTGGAATTAGAAAAGTCGCGTCCCTAACTTACGGAGTATGGCTTCATTCTAAAACCAAAATAGTCGAATATCCATTTCAAAATTATAAAAATGAGATTTAAGTAATAATTTAAACGACGATTATTCTGATTTTCGAAAACTAAAGGTGTCATGTCCTAACTCACGGGGCAAGATCCTTCTTCTCGACTAATTCGGAATAAAGTCTTTTCTATTAAAATATCTTAATACAAAGGGATCACATTTTAAATTCTCTCCAAATTTTCAATTTTCCACATTAAGACATCAAGTAATCAATTAGGTACCAATTTCGGGCGTAACGAGGGTACTAATCCTTCCTCGTGCGTAACCGATTCACGAGCCCATTTCTTGAATTTCGTAGACCAATAATAATAATAATAATAATAATAAAATTATTATTTTAGTAAATCAAATATTTTATTAAAGTGATCAAATTACGAGGTGATCCGATCACCCCTCATAAAAAAAATTGGTGGCGACTTCCATCGTCTTTTTTTCTTAAAATAAAAAGTCGATTTCGAAAAGGTTTCGACAGTGTATTTATCTTGAATGGATTACCTCAATGCTATCTTGTTTGCTTGGATGCTTATGAATTCATCAATGCCGATGGTTGTCTCCCTGAACTAGGTAGGTTTATATAGGCAATGGAAAGTGGTACTTTTTCTTCTTGCATTTAAAGACCCCATTATCATGATGCCTTAAGCATGAATTAAAAGCATTCGTCTTTCCTGAGAACAGTAGTTTACTTCAAGTAATATTCTCAAAATTGATTGGTTGAAGTTTTTTAATGGTATTACTTTTTTAAAAGATAATAAAACATTAATTATTATCATATTTAATTATAAATATTTAAAATTTAAATTAAATTTTAATTTAATATTAACTTTCACGTGAAAATATTTATTGAAAATAATTAGTCTGGAGATACAAGAAAATAACTTTGCTAAGCGTTTGTTGTAACGGTAGTTAGAATGAAAATAAACGGCGGCAGAAAAAATAAGAATAGAAGAAAAGCAACACAATTAATTTTTGTTTACGTAGTTCAAACACAACGATCCTACGTTTGTGGAGCCTTGCTTACAATAAGTCTTTATTCAATCGCCAAATACTTCAAGAATATATTTCTTTTCCCTATCAGCTAAAGCTCACAACTCCTACTCAAGCAAGTATATGTAGCCCCAATAAAAGAACAAATGATCTCACACCACATGTTAATCAATGAAATGATTAAACATTCTAAGATGTCATTATTGGAATTTACATACAATTGTATTATTTGGAGACTATGGGTTGAGCCTAATTAGGAATACCAAGGTAAGCGGGTCTTGAAAAACTAAGCTTTACACTTACACTTTTTATATTCTTTCTTATATATATTAAGGTTAGGATTTGGAATACCAATAGTATATTTTTTATTCCATAAACAATCTTAAAAGTTTGTGATTTATTTTTTAATATTTTATTATACCTTTATAGAATATTTGTCAACTCTTAATCCTATTTGTAAAGTCTAAAAACTTAACTAGTAATATACCAAATATTTTCCTATTTTTATAACCTCTTATTAGATTTTGATAAGTTACATATGATACTTTATAATTATCATATTAGATATGATTTTGCTAATATATAATATAACATAGTAATTTTATTATTTTGCTGTAAGTCGAGCCATCAAGAATCTACTCCTACTTCCTTGGATGGCTAGGATTGAACATATCTTTAGAGAGAGTAATAAGGTTATTGATGGTTTGACTTCAATAACGTTCTCAAATCGTTGGGTAGATATATTTTCATGCAATCGCCGAATGAAATGTTCAAATTAATACATGATAATTATTCTGAAATGGCTTAACCCTCGCTTAATGTAGTTGTGATTTATTCCTTCTTCTAATAAAAAAATCATATTAATTAATGAAATGATTAAACATTTAAAGGTGTTATCGATGGAAGTTACATGTATTATTTGGAGAGTATATTAATTGAGCTTCATTTATCCGCTATAATTAAGAAGGCTAAGGTAAGCCTATTAAAGAATGGGTCTTGAAAATTATGCTCATCCTTTAAACATAGGTTTAATAATAAATTTGGCTACTAATGTTTGTATATTTTGTTAATTTGAGTTTTTTTTTGTTATAAACCTTTGTTCCTTTTTTCAATCTGCTTTTCTAATGATTTAAAGAAAGTATCGTTACAAAAGTTAGCGGATTGTGGAATTTCATATGTGAAATATTTTTAATGAGGTGTATAATTTATTATTTAGATAACCCAATAAAATAATTACATTTGGAAAATAATAAAATGAATAATACTAAATTAAAAAATAAATCTTAATTTAAAGAAAATAAACGTAATTATCTAAAAAAATTAACTCAAGAGAAAACTTCCTAGTAAACAAACATATGAAAGATTGAAACCTTTTGAAAGAAAATAAAATTTGAAACTTTGAATATATTCATTAAATCTATTAGAAAAAAGCACGTTGAAAAAAAGAACAAAGGTTGATGGCTAAAACCGTCTAAAAAATACAATTAAAGTCATTTTGACAAAACATGCAAACATTAGTGGCCAAATTTATTATTAAGCCTTTAAACAAACTGAATAACTTCACTTAGAGAAAACCAAAATTTTTATTCTTTTATATTTTTATAACCTTTTATTAGATTTTGATATGTTACATATATTTTTTATCATATTAAATATGGTTTGATTAATGTTTAATATAACTTTAGTAATTTCAATATAGTTTCAATAAATATATAATATAATATTTGAGAATTTCTCATATAGTTTTTAATAGCCTTTAATATATTTTTATTAAGCTTTTCTTATAAGTTTGGTAAATCTTTGATAGAGATGATAAAATCTGAAATTCTTCATACATTTCGATTTGATCCGCTTTGAATGAAATGAATTTTTTTTTTTGAAAAGTGAATGTAAGGCGGAGCACGATAGAATTTTTTTGGATAGTGGGTGTGGAACAATTATGGTAATTGATTGTCTTGCCCAGCTTCATTCTATGAAATTACCATTTTATATTTAAAATTATTAAAAAGGTAAAAATGTAATATTATGTTATAGAAATATTCATATGTTTTATATTTAAATATGTTAAATAATTTTGTTTAAATATTTATTTACCTTTAAAAAGATTGAAAATATTAAAAATAAGTGGGGAAAATTAAATTGAAGTAGAGTAGGGTGAGGCAAGGATGAATGCATCCAACATCTATAAAGGTAATAGTGATTTTCAAAATTATACATCCATAGTGGAGCAAGACTGGTAGTGAAGTAGAGCATGCCAACTATGAATCGGTGGTGGATTTAGCAATGTTTAGGAACGAAGCTAGAAATTTTTTTTAGGGGGGCGAAATTAAATTGTAATGTTTATGATAGTAAAAATGTAATTTTTTTTAAAAGAATAAATCAAAATTTTATCCTTTTTAGGGGACCAAAGTACAATTTTATCTTTATTAAATTAAAATTTTAAAAATTTTAAGAGCTTTGCCATCCCCTTAGATTCATTCCTGACAACGTTGGTTTCCGCTCTACTCCATTGCCATTTCTAACCTTTAGTATTCTTTTTATGAACCTTTGGAATAATTTTAATGACCTTCGCTATATTTTTGGTAGCCTTTTACATTATTTTGATAATATTTGATATTTTAGAAATTTCGAAAATCAACATGAATAAATTAACCCAACCACAACAACATGATAGATTAACAATCAAATGTATGACAATAACAACAAGAGCTTAGGTTGTCGTGGTACAAATGCAGCGAAACTAAGTCTTGGTTTTGGTGTCACAAATGCAGCTAAACTAAGTCTTGGTTTTGGTGTCTAAAGCCAAGAAGGCGTTGAGATTCATGGGATTCATGTAATTTGTTGAACCATTTAAGATCATGTCAACGATAATTCCATTTGCTCTTTCGGATGGGTGGAACGAATCCCAAAACACATACTCGTTTCGGTTTGAACACAAATTTGATAATTGATTGCATAATCCCAAACCATTATAAGGTCCTTGGCCGCAACAAGCTATCTTTGATGTAGTAAACCCTGAAAAAATACAACATTTAAACATTTAGACCTTACAAGCAAAATCAAGAAATAAAATCTGAAAAAGAAAATTTATAATAAAATTCAATTGCACGGAATTCAATTCAATTAATTTATACAAATATTCTTTAGAAGTGGTATCCGACAATTGAAATAAGGATTTACTTACCATAGGCTCCAGGATTACTGATGAAATCACTGGTTTGTTGCTGTGTGTTAGCAGCAATGAAAATATTTGCACCCAGTTGGCTATTCAGTCCATTGACCATTTCCACCAGTTGTGGGTTATATAATGCGGCCGCTTGTTGCAGCTCCGTTGCACATTGACCACTTGGGCTTCTCATTGCTAGTTCAGCCGGAACACACCCTAACGGTCCAGTCCCCGTCACAAGAACCTTTCGGGCTCCTAGATCATACAGTCTCTGCAACATAGTTTGTTTCATCAGGTTATGACAAACACGATGTGATCGAAATTTAAATAATTGAATGTGACAAATTTAAAACAAAGGGAATAAATGTTACCATTAGAAGTTTTCTGTACTCGGAGATGAGATATCTAACATAATCTGGAAGGTTGAATTGGCGAGATCTTGCTGAAAAAGGCACTAAGAAGTAGTTGTTGACGAAATCATTGCCGCCGACAGTGATGAGGACAAGTGCTTCGCTTACAATCCTTTGTGCTTCATCTTTTCCCACAAGGTCAGCCAACTTGTTTTGGTATTCTTCAAAGTATAGGAATTGTTTGAACATTCTTATAATGTTCATCTGCCATTGTTATCATTTATTTCAAGACAGAATTAGTCAAGGTGAATCTCTGTTGCTCAACTCTATTTATTTATTTTATAAATATATATACATACATGGATATGACACGGACATGTCGGATACATACCGACACTCAGAAAGTAGTATAGACATAAACTGTAAAAGGATTAGAGAATGAGAGGATTAAGGAGAAAGAAATTTGAGGACATACAAATTGGATTCCAGTGTCATCGAGGATTCCAATACCAGCAGAAGCAAAGTTGGCACCAACAAGTAGCTTATCTCCCTTGAGTTCTGGACTCAAATATGGTAATGTTGGCTCTGATCCAAGTGCATCACCTGATATACACACACACACATTAACTCATTTCACTTGACATGATACCACAATATGCTATCCAGATTCGGATAGGATATGAATGAATATAAATACTTTCAAGAAGAATGAAAAACCCAAGTAGCATAAAACTAGAACAAGGGAGTGCAGAAAAAGAAGAGAAGGGTTAAGTACTGATGAAATCAGGAATGTTTTTGCCATTGGAGAAACGGCCTGTGGGATGACGACTAGGAGTGTCAATGCCATAAGGAGGTGAGTCAGCTCGAGCAGTGGTGGCAAGGTAATTGTTATTGCCATTATCAACCAGTGAATCACCAAATACGAAAAAAGCCCTGGCGGCTGCTTCAACTTGAGTGCTTGAAATTGCCATCAAAACCCCTAAAACCAACCATGGAACAACAACTGAACTTTCCATTGAATTGGAAAACCAGAAGCAGAATAAAACTCACTAAGATAGTTGTTTATTGGAGACTTTGTCTTAGTATGTGAATTTCAAAGAATAGGCATTGCTTATTTATAGGTAGGTCTTAGCATGTACATTACAAGTTGTGTTTGCATTTCAAACACACCTTCCATTATTTTTATTTTTTAAAAATAAAATAAAATAAAATTTTTGGTTTTCATGTCGATTTGTATACAGCAATGGTTAAACTTTATAATTAAATCTTTTGAGTCTTACAAATGGTCTATGAATTAGGTTTATCACAATAACATTTTTGATTTTCATGCCGATTTGTATAGAATAACGGTTAAACTTTTATCGAACACTTGTTTAATACTGATATAATCCAGATTACCTTTATCTACTATTGGTACTTTAAACTTTTGCTTTTCCAAACATTGATTGGCCACTTTTTGAACTACTTTATATGTATAATCATATGGCATAATAAAATAGTTTTCAATGAGATATTCATTATTCAAGATATAAAAATTTGAAGCGGACCCAAGAAGGAAAATAGAAAACTTGGCATACGCATGTGATTTATATAAATTTAATACTATTAATTGAAATTCCAATCAATCCACTTCTTGGTGCTTATGGCAATTTTCTAGCCGCATATGAGACAATTGAGAAAGAGTTTCTAACCCATTCAACTAATTAATATTATTTCATACTTTCCTTTATTCATTTTAAGATAGTTTTTTGGATTAATCAAAATATTATTTATATAATCATAACAGTGTATTAAATATAAAATGTAAGTGAAAATGTGAACTCAGTGTATTATTTTGATGGTCAGATTGTTCATCGCTCCAGGTATAATTTGGGTCCAAGTCGTGTTGTTGTTAAGGTTTAGTCCTACTTTTGTAATTCACTAAAAGATATGTAAGTGAAAATGTGAACGTTAAGATATGCTTTTTAGTTGTAAAATGAGTCTTTTGTTTATTTTTAGTGTTTTTAAGTTATTTTTTTGTATTTTTATATGCTTTTTATTTAATAATTTTTCACAATGTATTATGTAGGTATTGGAGTGAATTCGAGTAAAACAAAACAGATACCAAAATAGTGGAGCAAGGGAAAAGCTGAAAAATAGAAGAGTGGAAATGCCCTCTCGAAGCGGCGGCGTGGGATATTGGCGCCGCAGCCTGGCCCCAAAATTCTGCTTTTATTTTATGTTTTGTTTTAAGGGGGTAGAGGGGTCTTTTCAGTTTGCTCGTGAAATTGCCTAAAAAGGCATTGTATAAAGCAATACTTTTGGAGAATTATTTAACTATCAATTTGCTTGTGGATTGGAGTAACTCATTGGGGATTTATTTAATATTTAATTTTCATATTTTTATGTTGCTGGCAAATCAAAATGAGTTAAATTATTTATGTGGTTGGAGATCTATAATCGAATTAGGATTAAAATATAATTTTTAAAAAGATGGCTACAATTTAATTCTTTTGATTGTGTGTGTTGTTAATTCTGGGTAATAGATAGGTTAGCGAAAATTCTATAGGAAAATGGGTTGAGAGTCAACCACCTGCGCTACACTAATGATTTAGTAGGAGGTTACGAAAGATTGGTTCAAGTAACAACCTCCAATTGACGACCATGATAGCCAATTGCGACCACTTGGAGGCTTCAGGGAAGGTGCAATAGTGACACTTGTGCTTTTCAAGCACTTTGCCTAAATTTGAAGGTACATATGTGTCATTGATTCTAAATTAGGATTAATTCGACATAAATTATTAATTGCCATTAGTCGAAGGTGATCCTTAAACACTATATCTGTGAATTGAGGTTGAATAAGTAAAATAACATTTTTTTTATTTCATTTACTGCCCTTACATTTATTGTACAGGCTCTTCGTATTTACTTGTTTTATTGTCTTTTAACTTATATTAGTAAAGTAGTTAATTAGTGAGTCGAGTCAATTATGTGAAGCCATTCACACACTTTATTTTTTTTGTGGATTTGTTCTTTGAAATACTTCCTAAAAATATATTTCATTGTAATTATTTTTTGACAACGATACTACATTTGTAGTTATCGGGCGTATAATAAGCACTACTTTGAGGCTTTAATTGAATTATTTTTAATTGAATTTTTATATTCTATTCATCACCAATCAATCAACAACGGGATCTTTATCAAATTCGTCTTGTGTCAATCGTAAATGTTGAGTTGTTGGTTCTATTGTTATTATTGAAATCTGGAAATATAAAGCAAAGAACATAACCAAGCGTTTATACGGTTCAAATCCAATCTTATGTCTGCAAGGCGTTAATAGAAAATTTCATTATAATCTCAACTGTACAAGAAATGATTTAAGCTTAACATATTTCTCACACTCATTGCAGCCTCACCCCATATAATTACAAAGATTCAACCTCCCTATTAAAATTTTTCCAGCTTAGCTGCAAATTGATAGAAAACAGTCTCATGAATGTTTCCAACAATGAACAGATTTGAGTTGTCTAATTCGAAAACAATTTTTTTATTATATAGGTTTTTGTGAACTTGTGAACCAGAGTTGTCCATTGAAATTTTGCTCGCAGTTGCACTCCGAGATCTTTTACCATTGAACTTTTTCAATCACATCTCTCTTTGAACAAAGCAAGTAAAGTTGTCATTGTTTGACAAAATATTTTCCTTAAAAAGCACAAAATAAGCATAATCATCGAATCAAAATAAGCCAACTGCACTGACTTAATTGCAAAGTTGTTGCAACTAGCAGCATTAACATAAACAAAAACTGACAATTTTATTTATCACTCTTGATGCATTAAACAAAAAAAGTAACTTAATATTAGTCCTTAATCTAAAGGATTTTTATCCAAAAACCCTTACAGACATAAGAGTAATTTTTTGGTGATATTTAGATCTCCGCTGATATTCATTTAATTTCTTAATTTTTATATCATGGTATCATATTGATACAACTTAATTATTTATATTTTATAAATTTTTAATATGTTGAATTCTTTTGATTCTCTTAGTAATTAAGGGTTGTTTACTCATACAACTCATTCGAGTTTGAATCTTCGGAGTGTAATGGTAGACTTTTATTTGGGTAACTCCCTTTAAATATAGTGTGTGGCGTGGACATATCCCTACTATGAGTGTGCAAATACATTACCAAATGAATAAATAAGATTTTAATATGTTTTAATTATTTTCTAACTAAGCCATTCAAATTATCAGGTTTATGTTTTATCGAGGGTTGAAAATGGTGACTTTCTTTCTTTTTTTTAATGACTTTCTTCTCCTTCTCCTCATTATTATTATAAAAAATTATTTCATACATCGAAACTTTTTCAATTTTACAAGTGGGCTGAGAGTTTGACAAGTGTGCTATAGGATGTAGTAAAAAATTTTAAAAAAAATTACATAAATAAATGTAACACTTGTCACACTCTCAACCCACTTATGTAGTCAAAAAAACTCCACGAACCATGTATCAAATAATTACCCTATTATTATATTATATATGTTATATTGTTGATGTAAAATTTATGTGTTTATAATGAACCATATAATAATACTAGGGTGATATTGGTTCGATTCGATCGATTTTTAGAATTTTTGAATGGTTCATAATAATTGATTTGGATCAAATTTTTTCTCAATTTTGAAGTTTAAAATTTATTTTGACAAAATAAACTTTATTTTATGGCTTTTGAATATTGTTGAACAAAATTTTAAAATATTTTCATAAATATTTTAAAAACAGTAATTTTGAAGAAATTTTATATTATTTTAAATTTTTAAATATAAAATATTTATTTTATATAATAATAAAAATAAATTATATATGAAGTAAAATAGAATTGTTTTGATTTCGGTAGCCACGATTTTAAAACTTGCATTCTATAAACCGTCAAAATATTTTAATTTGAGTCGATTCCGCCTTAAATAACTTCATTAATAAACCTTAAAAGATAAATATTTTAATCATACCTTTTATATGACACTTTCTATACATAAACATTGATGTGTTACTCTTTTTACTTAGTGGTCCAAAATCTTTATTAGAAGTAAATTTTTAATAGGATGCTCCATTTTGAGCATTGCACGTTATGTTAAGATGTTCTATTTATAATAGTGGACCTATCATTTCATACTCAATGAAAATATGCAAGCATTACTTAGCTGGAAATATAGATCAAACTAACCACTTCTACCAAAGTTTTC
The DNA here is from genome assembly GCF_025698545.1 of Gossypium raimondii. Taxonomy (NCBI): domain Eukaryota; kingdom Viridiplantae; phylum Streptophyta; class Magnoliopsida; order Malvales; family Malvaceae; genus Gossypium; species Gossypium raimondii. The sequence goes on along the minus strand of NC_068577.1, from coordinate 50,042,169 downwards.
ATCCTAATAATTTAAACTATTATTATTACTCCTCAAACCTGTCTTTTAGGCTCTTAAATTCCTGCAAATAAAAAATAAAACATGGGTATGTGGAAAATTTGTCCCCACTCTTCAATTCAACTATATTCACATCCCTACCAACGTAACTATTAAATTGTCTTGGTTTATATTACAACTTCCCACGTTAAAAATATATATAAGTACTTTTAAGTCACACCACATGTGTAGATAGAACACATTCTGTTTTAAGGTGAATAAAAGTCAATTCGATTCGATTCAAAAAATTCGATAAAAGATTCAAATTTTGAATTAAATAGTTCGAGTTATTCAGATCAACTTGAATAAAAAACCAAAATTGTCGGTTTAACTCGAACATGAATTACACAATTCAAGTTATCTGAAAATCTGAATAATAAAAGGTAAAATTATGTTGTTTTAATAAATGTTTACCAATTAAGTTAAAAGGCAAAATCATTATATTGTTTATGTAGTTAAATAATCTTGTACTTATGTAAATGTAATATTGAGTATAAATAATAAGATTTGTTAATTTGACTTGATTCGATTCGAAAAAAATTCAAATTGAGTTCAATTGTTAAAATAAGATTCGTCAACTCAATTAAGTTGAAATATTTTTACTCGATTCGACTCAACTTGATCAAATGCTCACCATTGTAGTTCTCAATAGGGATGCTCGAAGGGTGAATTCTATTCCGCTTAAAATTTAGATCTGTTTCGGTGGTTTCGAATAACGCATTTTCACTTGTTTCAACAAAATTGAAGGTGCAGACAATACCAAAACTTTAGAACTTTAGAAGAAACCCAGTTTGTAAGAGTGAAGACTGAAGAAACGTTTTTAAAAAAATATACAGTAGAAAGAGAGTCCATTTTAAAGTTAAGAAGTAGCGGTGAAAGAAAACTTAGAACAAAAAAAATATTGGTGTGTTTCTATTTTGGTCATCGAATTATAAAAATTTTCAATTTAATCGTGAACGTTATCATTTGTATTATTTTGGTCACTCCTCATTAAATTGTTTATAGAAGTGGTGACTTTTTTTTACTTGGTATAATAATATATTTAATCTTCAACACTTACATATTCTATTAAGTTAACCCTAATTTTAAATAATTCAACAAATTTAACTCTTTACATTTATAGATTCAATCAATTTAGTCCTCAAACACATTATTGCATGCATCTAACCCCCACTCCCATTTTGCATTCATTCTTCTTCTCTTTTCTCTAAATTGGGAAAAAAAAAACCTAAATGAATCTGCTTTTCTCAAAGTAGTTTTTAAAAACTCAAAGCATGTTCAGTTTCATCTTAAAAAAACATGGCTGTCACTTCTTCTTCCTCTATCTTCTTCAATTTATTGACTTCTTGGCTTTGCAACTCCAAGAAGAAGCCATGCTCTGATCGTTCTGCCAACACTCTCGAACTGGGCCATTTTGTACCTACCACCAACACTGTCGCTGCATCTTTGGGTTTTAATTTTGGTGCTACTATATGTTTTTTTTTTTTTTTTTTAATTTTGAGAATTTGGTTAGATTTGTTGAGAATTAAAATAACAATTTCTTTGGGGTGTAATTTATATGGAGGATGGTATGATTTTTACTTATAAATCTTAATGCACAGAGAAGCTTGTTAAGTTCTCTATAGTGGAATTGTGGGATTTGTTGCATTGGTCTTTAGCTTTAGAGGAATGGTAAAGAAAATGGTTTTAATAGTCACCAAGTAATCCAAAGTTGTCAAATTCATGCTAGAGCTAGGCTTATCCACGTATGAGAACTAAATTGAAAGAAATTGTAAATGTCAGTGATTAAATTTGTTAAATTATTTAAATTTAGAGTTGATTTAATAAAATATACAAGTGTTGATAACTAAATATCTTATCATATGAAGTAAACCATTTTCACTAACAATTGAACGGAATGACCAAAACAAAAATAAATAATAATATTAGTGATGAAATTGAATTTTTTATAGTTTAGTGACCAAAATAATAAAATAGGTGGGGCAACCATTTTACTCTTACAACTACAAGACTTTCAATGATTTGTCGGGTTTGAAAATTATAGGACCTAACGAACAACATTAACTTAATAAATTCTGCCTAAACCAAAAATAAATAAATTGATAATAAATCAAATATATTATAAAATTATTTATATAAAACATCAATTAGTTTTCTACTTTTAATATGATGCAATGACGTATCAAACCAATAATTCGTGATATTATATATGATTAACGAGTATTTCATATTAAATTTTGATTTAATATCTGTAAATATTTTTCTTATATTATATATTTTTAAACTATTGAAAAAATGAAAATGATACATCAAATTATAGCAATATCAATATACATCGATATCAATAGAAAAACAGTACATTCGCTGATATGGTATTAACTACCTTAATTAAAATGTGCTAAAATCTTGAAATAAATCTTGATATCAATATACCCACACCACACACGCACTCACTATATCCAATTGGAGCTTCCCAAATAAAGGCTTTATCATTTCTTCCCCGATGATTAGAAATCGGGTGAGTTTTATAATTAACAACCCTTAGTCACCAAGTCAATTAAGGGAATTCCTTATTTAGATTTTTTTTATTTATTTAAACAAAATAAAGTAAATTATATTCAATTCTCTTTGTAATGCCCAAATTTTACCCGGCCCGAGCCCAAAATTAAAACCCAAATATAAAAAATAATAATAAATAATAATAAAATGTCTAGTATTTTTCTTTACAACAAGCAAACCCAAAATACAATTCTAAACCCGTTTACAACCCAAACCCATTGACCCAAACCTAAATTGGACTAGGCCTAACAACTATACGGCCCAAATTCCAACCTAATGACAGAAACCCTAACAGCTAGGGTGAGCCTCCAGCGCCGCAGCAGAAGCCCGACCCCTCCTCCCAAGCGCACCTTCACACACCTCAGCCGCCGCTCCAGCAAGCCATCAAGCCGCAATCAACCTCTGGCCTCGCATGCGCGCCACTGTCACTCGCGCGAGCCTCCGTACGCACACGTTCACTGTTTCGTACGACACCTGCACACAACGAATGCAACAAAGCAGAAAAGGCAGAAACAATAGCAAACAACGAGGCGGCACCAAAAAGAAAACAAAAATAGCAGATGTAAAAGAATTTTGGGGGGTTTTGATTTTCTTTTTCATTTTTTTCTTTTCGGCTATATAAGCCATTAAACAAAATATGAAATAGGGGGAAGCATACTGTAACAAAAAAACGAAATCAATACGAAAGGTTTCTTTCCTCTTTCCCATTCTGTTTTTCGATTCCTTTTTTTTTATTTCTTTTTGTTTACCATTAAAATATATGAGCATACATAAAATAAAAGAAAAGAGGGGAGAGGGGGACTAACCTGGCATCCGCATCCTCGTTCTCTCCGTCTTCATCGGAGTTGAGAGGGGATCAGAGTTCAGGAAGCAGAGGCGTCGAGCGGCACAAGGTTTTAACTTAGGTTTTAGGTTAATGAAAATGATAGGTTTTTGGTTCATTTTAGTCTTAAGCAGAATCTAAAACGTCGCCGTTTGTTGCTAACACAATAGCTTCAAAACGGCGTAGTTTTGAAGCCCTCGACCCGCGCGGTGACCCGACTCGGAGAGGATCCGCGTTTTTACTCGATGGTCTACTTGCGCAATCGGTCCTCTTTAATTTCGCATGATTTTAATTAACTTTTCTGCCCTTTTCGATTTATACTATACAGTTTATTCTGGTTTCAATTTGGTGCATGGCCAAACGGTGCTGTTTGATAACCCTTGACCCGCGCGGTGACCCGACCCGAGGGAAGGATCCGCGCGCTCTGGGTCTGCTGGGCTAATTGCGCACTGAACCCCTCCGTATTTCGTTTTTGTTTCAATTTAGTTTTTCCTCAATTTTTTAATTGTTACCTTATATTTGATTCTGATTTCAATTTAAGCCCCCTGTTAAGCGACGTCGTTTCCATTGTTTGGATTTGAATGCCAGAACCTTGTGTTTAATTTCTGTTTTGGTCCCTCTGGTGTGCAATGGTTTTCAATTTGATTGTCCCCATGTTTATTTCAAAGTAGACCCTGATATTTTGTTTTATTTTTGAAATTGTCCTTGTTTTTTTTATTCTTATTTTTAATTATAATACTATTATTATTATTACTATTATTACTACTATTATTATAGATGTTATTATCGTATTAGTTTGTATATTTATTTACTTTTATTTTATTTTATCTTATTATGTATTTTATTCCTTTATCATGTATTATTATTTATTCAATTACATAATATATTATTTTAAATATTCTTTATGACTAATTTGTACACATTTTATAATTTTATTTTTACAATATATTCATAAATTCCATTTTATATATTTGTAATTTTATTTATACAATAACATTTTCATAATTCCATTTCATGCATATATACAATTTATATTTAATTATTTTTATTATACACATGTATATACATAATATGCTATTAATTTCATTTTTACCTATTTTATATATATTTCATTTCTTTAAAAGTCTCAATTTTATTTTATTCATTCCAACCTTTTACATACTATTATATATTATTATGAAGTTTTTCACTCCCTATGTATTACTTACTTTAAATTAATATATGTATATGATTTAATACATTTTGATTTATTTTTTTAGTGTTTATTTTGAATGTTGATGTTGAAATTGGCATAATTGAGACTATTGTTATTATGTTTGTTTGTATTTATCTATGGATTGGTTGTATTCATTGGGGTACATTTTAATTTACGAATTATCAATTCGCATTGTACATTATTATTCTATTGCATTTTATTCGCTTAAAAGGTTATGTTTCATATCATTTAAGTATCAAAACCAATTTATTCAAAAATCTTCAAAATACTTGGTGTTCATGATCCTCGAGAGAATTGTGCACTAACTTACTGGGCTTCAATTTCTCCGATGAATTTAGATAACCGAGCATCCTTTTTAATCAAATTTCAAATAAAAACCCATTCTCAGGAATTCGACACGTTGTGTCCTAACGCATTGGATATGACATGTTGTTTTCTCGAGACGAGGATTTTAAAAATAAAAGCAATGTTCGTTATTTAGGAATTTTGTGAAGTCGAACCCTAACTCACTGGGTTTTGATTTTCTCATTCACTACACCAAAACAGACTTTTAGCGGCATATTTTGTGGCGTTTGGACGGAAAATGCCGCTAAAAATCGAGCATTAGAGGCGCAAAAAATAAAATGCCACTAAATATCTGGAATTAGCGGCGCTTCAAGAAAAACGCCGTAAAAGAACATAAGTAGCGGCGTTTTTGGTTATGCGCCGCAAAATCTCAAGACCAAAACGCATCGTTTTTGTATTGATGTATACAATAATTAGTGGCGATTATGATAAAACGCCACTAAAGCAAGTAATAGCGGCGCATTGTGGGAAGCGCCGCAAAAATCTTAACGAAAACGCATCGTTTTGGTATCGATGTATATTAGAATTAGTGGCGCTTACAAAAAAAGGCCAGTAAAACAAGTATTAGCGGTGTTTACTAAAAGCGCCGCAAAATATGATAACCAAAACGCAGAGTTTTGATCTTGATGTATATTAGAATTAGTGGCGCTTAATAGAAGTGCCGCAAAAAATGTTAACCAAAGCGTAGCGGTTTGGTCTCGATGTATAATACAATTAGTGGCGTTAGTTAAAAACGCCGCTAAAGTATAAAATTAGCGGCGATTTTTTAGAATCGCCGCAAGATATGCACACCAAAACGCAGAGTTTGGTCTTAAGGTATATTAGGATTAGTGGCGCTTACGGAAAAACGCCACTAAAGAGTACTATTAGCGGCGCGTTTGGAGAAGTGCCGCTATATTTCTTAACCAAAACTCAACGTTTTGGTCTTCATGTATAATATAATTAGTGGCGCTTACAATAAAACGTCGCTAAATATCAGTATTAGCAGCGCTTTCAGTTAAGCGCCGCAAGATATGCACACCAAAACGTAGAGTTTGGTATTGAGGTATATTAGAATTAGTGGCGCTTATTGGAAAACGCCGCTAAAGTATACTATTAGCGGCGCTTTCTTAGAAGTGCCGCAAGATATATTAACCGAATCGTTGCGTTTAAATCTTGATGTATACTGGAATTAGTGGCGTTCACGAGAAATCGCTGCTAAATCATATTATTAGCAGCGCTTTTTTATAAGCGCCGCAAAAGATCTTTACCAAAACGCACAGTTTTGGTCTTAACCATGCATTAATATATTATGTAGGCTATTATATATTTAGTTTATCGTATTTGGGTTACGTTTAGGGTATTAGGGATCATTATACAATGTTTATTATTTTGGATTATAGTTTAGGGTTTACTATGTAGGTATATTGTTTTTTATTTAGGGTTTGAGAGTTTAGGGATTAATGTTCAGTGATTATTATAAGTTAAAAAGTTTATCGTATATAGTTTAGGGTTTTAGGGTTAATCATTACATAATGTTTAATATTTTGTGAATATTAGAGTATTGAGTTTAGGGTTTATGATGTGGGTTATGGTGTTTTGGGTTTAAGGTTTAGGAGTTTGGGGTTTAAGATTTGGGGTTTGGGGTTTAGACTGCTTTAGTTATGTTAAGAGGTTAATTACTGCTTTAGGGGTTTATGCTTGTGGTTAACGGTTTGCAGTTTATAATTTAACGTTTACAATGCATGGTTTTGGGGTTTGGGCGATTTAGGGTCTAATGACTTTTTTGGTACCAATTTGAAAAAAATGACAAATACGTATTGTTTTTTTAATTATTATTATGATACTATAGTTCTAAGTGACACAAATGACTAGTTTACTAATTAATGACGAATGACATATTTATATGTTATATATGATGAAACAAATTATTTTAATATTGTGTTATTTACATATATATATATATATATTAATCATTGATATATTCACTTAAAAATAGAGTATATATAATTTTAAAATTATAATACATTAATTGAATAATATAAATAATTTATAATTTATAATTTTAAATATTGATAATATTTAAATTATACAGATTTATTTTTAAAATTTATAAAATTTTAACAATTGAAATTAATAAATCTGTATAAAATTTTTAAATAATATTATTAATAATATTAATAATGTCATAATTTTAATGTATGAATTAAAAATAATGTCTACAACAATGTAAATAATATATAAAAAGCTAAATATTAGCGGCGTTTGTTAATAAAACGCCGTAAAAATATATAAAAAATGAAGTAGTACGACACCGTTTCGTTGACAAATTGCAGGTTAGTGGCGTTTTTTTGTGAAACGCCGCAAAAGTTGTGAAAGTAGTGGCGTTTATGCGTAAGCGCCACAAACATTATAATATAAAACGCTGTCGTTTTCATAGCAATGATCGATTAAGTTTTCGGAATGCGGCGCCGTTTCAGTGTTGGCAAAAATTTTATAGTGCCGTTTTTGAAGGGAAACGCCGCAATAGTTAATTAAATTTCCGAATTCGGCGCTGTTTCTGTTCTGGAAAATAATTTAATAGTGGCGTTTTGTTATAAAGCGTCGCAATTATATATAAAATTCGCCAATGCGGCGCCGTTTGTGAGCTTCATAAAATCCAATAGTGGCGTTTATTATAAAAACGCCGGAAAATGCAACGCAAAACGTTGTTGTTTCGCTTACTGAAAACAATTTTGGGGTTACCCCCGAAGCAATCTTCCCCCAGCCCCAAATTCGTCGCCCCCAAATCCCTAAATCGCCTTCTCTCTGTGAAATTCTTGCGTCCTTCTTGCCCAATTTCTTGAATTCCCAAATCTGTAAATCGCCTCCTTCTTGCCGAATTTCTTGAAATTTGAAATCCTTAAATCGCCTCATTCCTCCTTCCAGAGAAGACGAACGTTGCACAATAAGCCTTCAAAGGTTCGATTTTGTTCCGATTCTGCGTATGTAATCTTTGGGTTTTGACTTGTTTATTAAATTTATTTTGTTTTTTATTCGTCAAATTTATTTTGATGTTCCTTACTTTAAAAAATTTCTCTTCTCTGATCTGCATAGGGTTTTCGCGAGAGGTTGAGGAGAACGCAAAATTGTGGAATAGTTGTTAATTCTGCAATTACAAGTTATGCTAGTGCTAGGGACAATAATCCTGTCGAGGGAAATGTGGAATATTTCGGACATCTTACTGACATAATTGAGTTGGATTACTACTGCAAATGGAAAGTTGTCTTATTTCGAGGTGATTGGGCCGATGTTAATACAACTCGTGGAATCAAGCAAGATCAATTTGGTTTTACAATGGTGAACTTCGACTGATTGATTCACACAGGACAACAACTGATAGATGAGTCGTATGTATTCTCAAGTCAAGTCAAACAAGTTTTTTACTCAAAAGATCCAACTGATGAGGGTTGGTACGTTGTACTCCGTAACATCCCTAGAGACTTGTTTGACATAGGCAGTGGAAGTAGAGATAACATCGACGACAGATCAGAAACTTTGTCATTTCCAGAACAAAACTTAAACGATAATATCCCTAGTACTAGTGCATAATTTCAATGGGTTCGTCAGGATACGGATGAAGATATTTAGGAATAATGATGTAGTAAGATTTTACGATTGTTTAATTATATGTAATATAATAATTTAAATCTTGGTCTTATTATATATTTCAACTATTTTATATGTGTTGTTATTGTTGTAATTAGTTATTAAGTTTACTTACATTTTATGTGTATTGCAGATAAAATGCCTAGAAGAAAAATTGTAAGGGAAAGCATTGTTCAAAATGATCCAAACTCGACAGAAACAAATAGTACTGAACAACAGACGGCAATTGGATCTTTGAATGTTCCGATTACACCTGAGGATCCTACGGAAGTTTAAAGTAATTTTACATTTAATTTACATGCGTGTTGACTTATAATTGATTTATTTTTCAAATTCTTATATTATAATATACCATTTGTAGCTGAAAATGGTGGGACGCGCAAAGGTCGAGGACGTACGCTACTTAGAGAGTTATACGAGTTAGATCCAGTCGAGCGTGTCAAGGTATGCAGAAACAATTTTGGTCAGCCTGTTGGATCAGAAGCTCGACTTTTAGCAGGATACATTGGCATTTTAGCACAAAATGCGAATATGTTGCCTATCAACTACGAGTCATGGCGTCAAATGCCCGATAGCAACAAAAACCAAGCCCTCGATAATATTAAGGTAACAAAATGTTAATACCATCTGTAATGCTTACGAAATAGTTTCATTTATATTTACTTTATTAACTTGTGTTTTTTGTAGGCGAGGTTTGCTTTAGAGGTCTCGGATGCTTATGTAAAGAAGGCATTGGGAAAAAGATGGAGAGACAATAAAAGTACTTTGAAGAAAAATTATTATAAGACAAAAACAACCCTCGATGAGAAATTGCAAAATGTCCCGCCGAGTATGTTGAGGTACCAATGGGAAGATGCAGTTAGATTTTGGCATTCTCAGAAAGGCGAGGTACGACGTACTTCCAAACTATTGTAATTATTTTGGTTTATAGTATTTACTATTTACGTACTAAAATTTTATAACGTAGGATCGTGAACGAGTTGGAAAAAGTAGCCGGCAGCAACAAAAATTCACTCACACAGCCGGGTCGAGAAGTTTTGCATGTGTAGCTGAGGCGGAGGTATTTTTAATTTTTTAATATTCTCAAATATGTATAACTTTCTATTAAATAATAATTTTACTACTATATTGTAGGAACGGTCGTCCGGTCAAAAAGTTGGATGCCTTCAACTTTTTGAAATTACACATAAGAAGAAAGATGGATCTGCTATGACTCCTGAAGCTAGTGAAATTATGGTACGTTTACTTAATACGATTTGACTTATTTTAGTTATTTATAGTGTTTATTTTCTAATGTTTTAATTCATTGCTTGTAATGCGACTATTGTTATATTGCATTTGTTTTTTTAATATATATTATGCTCCTAACTATGTGATTTATTTATTAGGAAAACTAAAGGAAAAAAATTTGAGTCTGAAGCGATTGCTTCTAGTGATAGTTCTGTTCATCTTGAAGACATTGATAACCGGATTATTGCTGAAGTTTTGGGTCCTGAAAAGTATGGTCGGGTTCGATTTCAAGGATCTTTTATCAGCCCAACCCAATGTTTTGGATCCAGCTCGCACCAATACATGGCTTCGGGGAGTCAATCTCAAGCTGCAGTTCAGAGGTTAAAAGACCAGATGGCTCAGATGCAAGCGACCACATTTGAGGTTCAAAGGAAATATGAAGAACTTCAGCAACAACTTAAAGTAGAGGCGGCAGCGAGGGAAGCGATGCTACAATGAGAGAAGCGAGAGGCCACAATGAGAGAAGCGAGAGGTTCAAAAGAAATATGAAGAACTACATTACGACTTCAAAAGATGCGGCATCGAGAGAAGCGAGCAGAGCAAAAAGTACGACGAACTTCAACAATGACTTCGACTATGATGAAGATGTTTCAAATGATGCAACTTCATTTGTCATAGTGTATATTGCATAAATATTTTTATTATTTTAACTTTAAACGTTTTTGTAAAGAAAAGTATGAATTCACTTTTATTTATATCAATTAATATTATTTTAGTCATTATATTATATAAATTTATTGTTTTTAGTTAGTTTAGATCTGGTTGCTTTTGATTTGTTGTTGCAGGAGGGCTGAAAAAACAGAAAATTTTATTTTAAAAAAATCCTAAAATTAGTGGCGTTTTTTAAAAAAGCGCCGCTAAAAGTCATATCAAATAGTGGCGTTTGTGAAATAAGCGCCGCTAAATAACACTACTATTAGCGGCGTTTTTTTCTGCAAGCGCCGCAAAAGTTAGCGACGTTGTCGTTAGCGGCATTTTTTGTGGCGCTTCTTCAAGCGCCGCAAATTGCTTTAGTGGCGTTAAAAAGCGCCGCTAAAGGCCTAAAAAAACGCCGCTAAAAACCTGTTTTGGTGTAGTGATTTGACGCAAATACTCGGATATCCTTCTCAAAATGCATAGGTTTTAAAAGTCAAGAGATAAATTTAATTTTGAGGATTTAAAATGTTGCACTCTAACTTACTAAGTGTGACGATTTATTTCTTTGAAATAGGTGAATCTCATTGTCCAATTCATTTTACTCAATTTTTCTTTTCAAAGGATCATATTTTAAAATCTTTTCAAAGTTTCGACACTAACATATTAAACGATCGATTCGGTACCAATTTTGGGCGTTACGAGGGTGCTAACCCTTCCTCGTATGTAACCGACTCCCGGACCTATTTTCTCAAATCTCGCAGATCTAAAATTTATTTTTCAAGGTGATCTGATCACACCTCAATAAAAGATCGGTGGCGACTCTCCATTTCTATTTTCAAAATCGATCCGTTTTTTAAATTTAAAAAAATGGTTTCGACACTCTTTACTTTCTCTTGAGTTACTAATATTTTAATTACCCCAATTTGGGGGAAAAGCTAGGGAAAGGAAAGTGAACTGGAAAAAAAATATTATAAACAATCATTTTCTTAACTTTCCACTGTTTAACCAAACAAAGATAATGAAAAATCTTTCACTTTCATTTCTTTTATTAATTTTAACTATTCAAACAGAATGCCAACAACCTAATGGCAAGAGTATTATGCTGTAGGCATGAGACCTTAGATTAAATCTTAAACAATTCCATTCCCCATCCCCGATTATATATTTTAAAAAAACTATTCAAACAAAATAAACATATATCACTTCTTCTTTTTAACCTTCTCTTATTTTCCTTAACCATTATTTACCCAAAAACAGTCTAAATATATAAGCAGCTACTTATCAATTATCACTTAATATTAAAAAAAAAGTATTTATTTTTGTTCTTTTAGCATATCCTTTGAACACTTTAATTTTAAATTTTTAAAAATTATTATTTATCAAAAAATCTAATTATATTCTACACCAAACAAATTTTATAACTTAAATTCAGTACTTATTTTTTTTAATATTTAATTTATGGTATTCAATGAAACCAAGCCCTAATTAAAGTTGGGCTTTGCCAAATGGGCAAATACCCAAAATATGCAAAAGGTTCACATAACCCAATTTCCTAAGACACCGAATTAGACTGGGGCCAAAATGGGGCTCCATGCCAAGTCTTAAACAAAATAGAAGTGGAGAAAAGGAAATATATTCCTAGTTGTAAGAATAGCTGATGAACATCTCCAAGCTAGTATCATTCAAGAATAACTTATGATGTTAAACTAATTATAAGATTACCCTAAACCCTTGAATCTAGTCACATAATGGTGCTAAGGTTCATTTGATTGGTGTACTTGCTTGAACCAATCATCTTCTGTTGAACAAGCAGCCTATTAGGCCTCCCTTAACGTTTGGGTTTAGGGTACAGGTCCGATTCTATTGTGCAGAGCCCCATTCCTTTGTAAGCTGCCTGTCCACAGCAATCTAAATTCCATGTAACAAAATTTACCCCAGACATCATGTTCCTGTGACCTTTCGCTCCAAAAGGAAAGATTTTTATTTCAAATCTCATGAGCTAGTCAGGCATGTGATTTCCACCGTGGATAAACTACGGTTATTGTTATATCCCTCCTACATCTAGATATGCAAAAACTTCAATTTTAAAAATAGTTTTTTTTTTTTTTGCTATGGTAGAAAAATTAAAATTTTAAAATTGAGTCAGTTTGTGATTTTTATAGTAATAATTTTTTCTCGAAAATTACACATGCTTTGTGTGAGACAATTCCTTGATGTTTCCAACTTTCAACCGAACATCCTTCTTCATTATTCTCATACCACGAATCGTTTTGAATGTGAGCTTGAACAATCACAAATCAAACACAAAATTAAAAAAAAAATTATTACTTTCAGTAATAAAGTAAATCTCTCTTTCTCTCTATAAAAATCGATAGAATTGTTATTCCAAAAAAAATTATTTTTAGAAAATAAATTCTCACTCTTTTCGAGCAAAATAATAATATCTAAAAGTTGTATATAACTTGTGTGTGTTTTGTTTTTTAGCCCTACTAATGTAATTTATTTATAGGGAGAGACAGAAAAATGTTGGTTGAATAGTATAATACAAATAATACTTATATAATAGAAAAATTAGTATCATAGTTCAACTAGGAGAGGGGGCGATACACCCTAGCTAAATATACTAGGGTTGCCACGCCTCATATGTATTATGAGAGATTTTGGATCTCTCTTTATTGGGTCCAATTATATGTGATTCCTAAACTTTTAACCCAACATTTTATAAATTAATTCAACTCCATACATGTTTTTCTATTTCTCAAATAAATATTATTTATTAATTTAATTTAATTTAATTTAATTTAATTTAATTAATAATCCAATTAAATAATTTTCTCAACTCATTTCTAATTCTTTAAAATTATGATAACTTTACCGTAAAAAATTTATGAGAAAATATATTTAATTCTCATATTCAATGGATTCACAATGACCAATTAATTTAATTTTATTCTTGAAGTTCAATTATTTAATTAAATAATAATTCAAAAACTTAAATTAATTCTCAGGCTATGTAAGAAACCAAATGTAACTCATTTCTTCAATGTTATCATTTCTATCTAATTTTACACATTTAATTCTATATGCAATTTATTTTTATTTTAACAAATTAACGAAAAATCGTATAAATATAAATAATTAAAATTTAAATAATTTATAATTAAGTTCAACATATATAATGGGCTTTTGGTGTCTCGAGCTTTCTCAAATTGCTTTTAACATTAAAAGCCTAGCGAGCATCTAGTACGGAAAGATAATTACATACATTGTTTAAGTTAATGCACCAGCCAACCATCTCTCATTTTCAAGTTGCAATCACTTAGCAATCTACACTTGATTTATAAGCATATATAGATTAGGCTGGTTCTCCAATTATTCAAAGATATCATCTACCATAAGTTTTCAGCGGTGAAATTAGGGGTTACCAGAGGCTCAGCCCTAAAATGGAAAATTTTTAAAATTTTAAATTAGTAAAAGTAGAATTGTATTTTGGTCCCTCTAAAAATATAAAAATTTGATTTAATCATTTAAAACTTATAAAAGTATAGATTATTAAAATGATAAATTTACATTTTTACTATCATAAAAATTATATTTTAATTTTGTCCCCGATAAGCTTCTGAATACAATGGGTGGATTAAGAGTAGAGGCAACGGAGTCCACAACTATTGAGCTAATTTGGTTGTGTTCTCAGCCTATAACTCTATTTAGTACGCGTTTCATGTTCAAACAAAACATATCCAAATTGATTACCATTACCACCTAGAAAGGATTGTTAGTCACGCCTTACCATTATATTACTTATTTTTTTAATAATAAAACTTGTAAAACTTTCTATTTGGTACATAGTGTACATCGGTTATACTTATCCAGCTCTCTAGACGAAGAATTATTCATTGATTGTGTTAGTATCATGAGATAATCGGTATCAATTTGTCAAATAAATTATAAGAACATCTTTTCAGATTTAAATTATATTATATTATTTGAGGATACTTTAATCTTTTATTTTAACAAAAACTATAATAATATGCATATGATGAAATTTAAACACACGTCAATTGGATTGGTAAAACTTTAAATTTACCCACTCAACCAAAACTTCATTTTAATATATTTTATACGTTTTATTCTAATATTACCAATAGAGTTGGTGTCACAAGTTAACTCAATATGAACTCAAGATTGATAACAACGCTATTATAAATAATTGTACTTATTTAGTATTCATAATCGATACATTTATGTGTTTAAATTTTATTTTACTCATAATTTAATGTTTTTTCCTTTCTAATATCATACATATTTTATGTGTTATTATTAATTAGTTCCAAAATATCGTTTGATTATTTATTATATGTAATTTTCAAACACACTTATATGTTCTAAATATGTGGTTTCCACGCATATGCGTGTGATAAAATTTATAGTGTATATTGTGGTAGCTTCTAATAGTTACTTTCCCATATGATTTTTTAAATCGTACCGACCTTTTTCTACTTGAATTACTATTTAATTAGTACAAAATAGTCATAATGTCAAATTTAACATTCAATATTTACATTTTTTCAATTGGCTTTTATTCCTTTTTTTATAGCTAAATTGACCTCGACCTTTTAAAAAGAGTCAAATTTAACCATCAACCTTTAAAAGATTTGAAATTTTTAATAGAAATACTAACTAAAACATTAAATTTTTAACATGGTAGCTCACATGACAATTCTCATGGACTTCATGCTACTTTTGTGTATTTTTATGAACTTTTATAATTTTTGGATTTTGGATTTTTTATTTTATTGAATATATTTACAATTTTTAAATTATTTGTTAGCATTGCATGACAAATAGTGTCATATCAGCATGAAGTACACGTGGACTACCACGTTAGCATCGTTAAAAATTAATGTTTTAGTCAATATTTCCATTTAAAAAAATGATTTAACTCTTTTTGAAAAGTTAATGGTCAAATTTAACTAAAAACACAAAGGTTGAATTGACAAAATATGTAAACATTGAGAGTTAAATTTGACTGTGCCTAAAATATATAAGTACAAAATCATTTTCAAATGTGTTTTAATATATTTTAAAGGCTTAATATAACATTTGGTACCTAAATTTGAAAATTTTCTAATTTGGTGCATAAACTTTTATTTTGGTCTGATTTGGTACCTGAATTTGTCAAACGCTTTACAAATTACTCCAATATGCTAACAATGTTATTTTTGTATGGGGTAGCAAAAATAATTAATGTATGAACAACATGTGACAGATGACATGGAATTTCTTTTTTATATTTTAAATGTTCAATCACTTTTATTTTATTAATTTAAAATAATGAAGTTATTTTATTTTGGGATTTTAAAGCTCTTGTTTTCTTATTCAATATTAATTCATTACGTATAGCTCAATACAAAATAAATTTAATACAAATTTCCTCTAATACTGATGATATTTTGGAGGAATTGAGAGCTTTGTGAAGACCAAACTATGCTTTAAGCATGCGGTCTCTCTTGAATCATTCTTGCCATTAACGGACAAAAATAATTTCAGCCTCAATGAAAAGTAAATTTTGAGCATAATATTTATTGAAATAAAAAAAAATCTAAATAAATGTATTCATTCCTACCATTAAATTCCATGTCATCTGTCACATATAAGTCATATATTAGCTATTTTTGTTCCATAAACATAACAGTACCGTTAGTGTTTTGGGGTAATTTGTAAACATTTGACAAGTTTAGGTACCAAATTAAACCCAAAAAAGCTCAAGTACTAAATTAAGAAAAAAATGTCAAGTTTATTTATCAAATTGAGTCAAAAATTCAAGTATCAAATTAAAAAAAAGTTGTCAAATTCGAGTATCAAATAATATATTAATCCTATTACAGATTGAGCAAATCGGACCTAGGCAAGCAATTTCTTTCTATTTGAGCTTAGTTGGATCCAATTCAATTTTTTTGTTTTTGTACAATAAAATTTTAAACTCACACTTAAACACGACTTGCAAATACATCCTACGATTTTAGAATATAATTAACACTTTTGACTTCTAATAAAAAGCTTTATAAAATTTAAATCTCAATTTTACAACCTTTCACGCTAAACATAAACATCTAATAAAAATTATTATAAACTTTATAAAACATGAATCTCAATTTTACAACAATTCACGCTAAACATAACCATTTTGGTGAATTAAAACACGGTCCGATATGTTTAGTTTACTTTTTGTCTCACATTACAATATTTAATTTCACCATTATCTCTATTTTTATACTAACCGTAAGTAAACACACTGCCCGTCAAAATCTAAAATCTGAGTTTAAACCTTTGCCATCTATAAAATTTTTTATTATACATCTGAACTTTTTAATTATCTAATTTGATGTTCTAATTTTATATGCTATGATACGTGACTCTAGAATTGAAACCCTGAAGTTAAGATGAATTAGTACTTAATCTAAAATGATGACAGGATCAAAAATAAATAAATTATAAATAGGGGCATATAGGTTCTTTCATGAAAACATTATTTAATTTCCTTTTGCATTTGTAATTTATTTCAGTCAAAACCATAGTTCCAGGTTGGTAGAGCTAAGGAGGCTGACAAAAAACAAAATATATTTATTTAATTATTTTATGTAGTTTGAATGAAAAGTGAAGAATTCGAGGTTCCAGAATAGAAGCATTGCAATCTTCATTTAATTTCATCTCACCCCATATTAAATACCTACATTCATTTTCTTCAATTGCATTCAATATTCGTTAAAATTATTAAAATTATTCTTTTTTATTTTTCTAAATAAAATATATAGTCAAAAAAAGAAGATATGCAAACCATAATATTTTTTAATTATTTTAAACTCAAATAATTCATTTTTATCAATTTACTCCCTCACATTCATTTAATGTCTTTCTAGATGGCATCTCCACATAGAGATGAGTGTTTTGCAGCACATTTCAAGGGGTTGGATTGCTTCCATTTTACATTACCCAAAAAAAGAATAGTTTAATCTAAACTTATTATAAAAGGAAAAAAGAAAGAAAATTACAAGCGTAGAAGCCTCCCCAATATGTTGAAATTTCAACAAACAACACTCCTTTTTATTTTCCTTGCCTTTCATTAATCTCAAATCCCAAACACATGTTTGTTTTACAATTTCGTGGCTATCTTTTTTAATAATGTTGTCTTCAAGAGATGAACTTACATTCCCCCCTTAAAAGTGTAACATGGCTTACCATTGCGCATAATTACTTGTTAGTGTTTAATATACTACTTTATAACAATAATATTATTATATTAAATATGATAATTGTAATTTTTTTATTTATTATCAATATATTAATGAAAATCAAACATGTCATGACAATTAATAATTGAAATTAACCAAAACTATATGTTTATATTATATAGTGAAAATTGAGGTATGGGGATGAAGAATATGGTAAGGTTTCATATTCAAAGAAAATGGGAAAAAAAATAATTTTACCTAGAAATTAGGTGTGAGGAAATGTTGATGAGAAGGCATGGACATGTGGTGGCCTTAAAGGATGGATAAAAAAGATAATACCAATTGAGTGCTACTTGGAGTTCAATAAAAGGTAAAAACCAAAAGAAATGGAGAGACTGTGAAGTAAAGAAAAGCTAAAGGTAGAACAACCTGAAAAGTTGTGTATATATTTTTTAAAAATTTTAATATGATATTTATAAATAAGAAAAAAAAATCAATGCATGAATAAAAATAATTAAATAATGTTTAATGGGTGCCCATGAGTAGAAAAGTGGGGAGGGGAAAGCTAGGGTTTCATTCTCCAATTTTTTTAAAATTGAATTGATGGTTAAATTGATTAATTCGTAGTTTTTCAGTACAATTGGTTAATTAGATTTAATTGAATATTATTTTAAAATAGAAAAAAATTAATTCAATCACCTGATCAGTCAGTTAATATAAATTTATAAGTTGATCAATTCCAACAATCTTGCTTTTAAGCTTGGTGCCAATAAGGGCCAGCTAGGGCCCTTAAAACGGGAGTATAATACTTTTGCCCTTTAAATTCTATAAAATTATAAGTTAATAAATGGTTAAATTGTACTTTATTTCCAAAATGATAAATTTTTAGTTTCGTCCTTTAAAAATTATAAAGATATAAAATAATGCAATGAAATAAATTGCATTTTAGCTTTCATAAAAATACACATTTTAAGTTATGTAAGTCACAAGGCTCAATTTCAGATTCATGGATGTGATTGGCTTACAAAGTCCAATAATAAAGTTAAAAGTCAAGCAAATCAAACTAATATTCGATCAAAGACAATATGTGAGGATGAATCTTTTCGAGGAAACGAGGAAAGATACATGCACGGAATGAATGAAATTTATTAAAGTCGATTCAACCAAACTGTCAATTTTCAAACTGAAAAGATTAGTCAACTTGCGATAAATTTTTGGATGAAATCCAGACATTTATGGGCTTAGATGTCTACATAGCATTTGAAGATATATCTCTTATTTTTGAAACACACTTTGAATCATTCGATTTCGAGGCCAGAAACTCAAGTTATGACTATTTTAGTGAAGATTACTCGAACATAATTTCTGGAAGAGATTATTACAGAAATTACGAGTTTTGGGCTTTTAATTTGAGTTTAAATCATATTGGGTTCGGTTTTTAGACTAATTTTTATTATATATTAGCCCAATATTGTATTTTTTAGATTTTATTATTTTATTATTTCAAATTTTGAATATTATTTAAGTATTTTAGGTTGTTTAGTAATTTTGTTTCAATAAAATTTAGTTTAAAACTAATTCTTATTTAGATTAATTAGAGTTTCAGATACCTTCATGTTTTAGTTAGTCTATATAAAAGTTTGAGATTATTGTTCGGATTTAAATTTTGAATACTTTTTATATTAAAAATAATTATTTTATCCTTAAAATTAATAATTTAATATAGTTTAGCTTGATGTTTCTAATATAAAAACTCTTAGCTGTAAGAGATAGAGAGAGAAAAGAAATATTAATGGCAAAGTATAAGGTGGCAGATATACACATTGAAGGAGAACTGCAATTGAAATAAAAGGGGGACCTGTTTAGTTGGGTAGGTCAGGGATTTTATTTATTGCCTTCAACTCTCTTCTTTCTTCTTCCTTCCTCATTTCTTTGCTTTTGGTGCAAATTTAACAACGCAAACGAATATTAAAAAAAAAAAATGGGGTTTCGATAAAAATATGAATATATTTAGTTCATTATATGAAACCAATGCAATTGCAGGCAATCATGATTTTGATAGTGAAATAGAAAGCTAGCCTTTCCCTTTGCCATTGCGTTTGCCTCTCTTGTGTTCACTGTTTCAGGGATAATTAAACCCTTTCAACCACCTCTCTTGTCTCCGCCATTAAAGCTTCTGAAAGAAAAAAGAGAGTCAATTTTCATTCATTTAATTCCTTTGTTTCTCTGGTACAAAAGATCCAAGGGGAGATAAAGTGTTGTTTGTTTTTAGCTATTGTTTTATTTTTATAGTAATGCATTGCTAGCTTCTCCAATTTCATCACTTTCCTTTGGCACTGAATGAGATAATAATGGCTTCTAACGCTTACATTATTGCTAATAAGAGAGCCGTTTCGTCTCATCCTCATCGTCAACCCCATCTTCCTCTTCTTCTTCTTCTGTTCTCTCTCCTTTTCATCGGGAAATTCGATCTTGTTTCGGCTCTAAATTACACCAAGTATACTAGGAAAGTGAGTAACTTGAGGCTTCAAAGAATTCAAAAACACTTGGAAAAGATCAACAAACCTGCTGTCATCACCATTGAGGTATATATATATTGCACCCTAAACTATATACATAATTATCTTTCATCTTTCTCATGGTATTTTTTTTCTTGTTTTTCAGAGCCCAGATGGAGATATCATAGATTGTGTTCATAAAAGAAAACAGCCAGCTTTGGATCACCCTCTTCTGAAAAAACATAAGATTCAGGTAAATACCCAAAAAAGGGGGTTTGATCATTTTCAATCAAAGGGATATATTTACCACGAAATTTGAGCCTAGTCTTTGAATTTTGAAAGCTTTGAATGATGAAATATGTAACAGAGAGTCGCACCGGAGATGCCAAAAGTGAAAACGTTGAAAAGAGATGAAGGAAGTGGAGATTCAAAGAGGAAAGAAGGAGAAGATTTAATATGGCAAATGTGGCATAGGAATGGGACAAGATGCCCCAAAGGAACTGTTCCAATACGGCGGAGCACAACTCGTGATGTTTTGAGAGCCAAGTCGTTGTTTCACTTCGGCAAGAAACAATCTACCACCATCAACCCTACTCGCCGTGCCGACGCTCCCGACGTCGTTAGCAGTAACGGACATGAGGTACAACATCAATTTATTTTAATTTATTCAATCAATAAAATTATTAGTTATAATCAATGAAAATGAGGAACATTAAAATTTGATAAACAACATGTAGTACACAAAAAGGGCATTGACTTACTAGGGTTTCACGCTTTTGGGTTATTGAAAAGTGTAATGACACCAAAATTAGTGGCTGAAATTTTTAATTACAAGAAAAACTGGAAAACATGTGATTGAACATCTTCTCGAAAATGGGCTATTGACCTTTCCGAATTAAATTGGAATTTTTAACCTTCTTTCAATTAATCATATACTTTATTCCTTAATCAACTCTAAAAGCATCAAGAAACAACTGTAAAATCTTCTTCTATTCTAAAATTGCATGACTAAAAATATATTAATATGTTTTTAAAAAGGTCCCAAAATATTAATTCACTGTTCTCAACTCAATTTCTTGAATAAAGTCAAGAAGTAATAAGAATTGGATGGTGATGGATGCATGTGCACGTTTGCAGCATGCGATTGCATATACGGGAACATCCCAAGAGGTATATGGGGCAAAGGCTACGATAAACGTGTGGGACCCATCCATCCAAGAGGTCAACGAATTCAGCCTATCACAGATTTGGATTCTTTCGGGATCATTCGACGGCTCTGATCTCAACAGCATCGAAGCTGGATGGCAGGTACTCCTTCCATTTCCTGTCCTTACATGCACATTATCATTATTCTTCACTTCAAGATTCTTCTTTGATATTTTATTTAAATAAACAAGTTGAAAAATAAAAAAAAATATAAATAATGGAAAATTTAGGTGGTAGAGTCTTCTGAAGTTTTGATAATTCTACTAGTCAGGTCAGTCCGGAGCTTTATGGTGACAGCAGGCCAAGACTCTTCACATATTGGACGGTGAGCTCTCCATATTTCTTTTTTATTATTATAAAATTCCACTGATCATAATCAATTAATATGTTCAAAACACTCATTACCAAAATGCAAAAGACATTGTGTTCAATAATTAAATTAAACCAACCAACAAAGTCCCCATTATTGTTGCGGATTCTTTAAATTAACTTTTCTGGGTTTCTTCCGAACCATTTTTTTTTACTTTACTATATGAATTTTCAATAATGAATGCTTCTAGGATTTGTCTAAATATTATTGATATACTATCATTAGTGGATTGATGGAATTTGGCATTTGTTTCTCAAGGAGAATATATTTATTTTCATATAATGAAGTCAACATTTATATAATAATATGCTAGCTAGGAAGATGGGGATATTTATTATTAGTGAATCTCATGTAAGTTGTCACTTTCATAACTGAGGTGAAAATTAATTAGTTTTCTTTTTAATTATACTAATGGTAGGTGGATTTTATTTATTTTTATTTAATAATAATTCGGGTTTAGTTACATCTTTTAGATTGTAAAAATTTATTTCGAACCAACATAATGGTAGCCTAAAAGCCTTTACTCCTTAAAACTTAATTTCAAGATCTACCACGAATAGAAATAAGCTTACCTAGCTGTATACGTACTTAAGCATCTCTAGTTATATAATATATGGTAGAAAAAATATTACAATGAATACAGTTATTAATTAACAAGATCTTTTTTACAGTCTGATTCCTATCAAGCAACTGGATGCTACAACCTTCTATGTGCAGGCTTTGTGCAAACAAATAGTAGAATTGCCATTGGCGCTGCCATTTCTCCTGTCTCACAATATGATGCTAATCAATATGATATTACCATCCTCATTTGGAAGGTAAATCACTTACTTTCAAATAAAAAATTGTAAATATTTAACTTAATATATGGTCGGTGTTTCAGTCTAAGATTTTTTTTCTCAATTTTAGGATCCTAAGCTAGGAAATTGGTGGATGGGGTTTGGTGATAATAACCTGGTAGGTTATTGGCCAGCAGAGCTATTTACTCACCTAGCAGACCATGCCACCATGGTGGAATGGGGTGGTGAAGTAGTGAACTCAAGGGCCAACGGCAAGCACACGTCTACGGAAATGGGCTCCGGTCACTTTGCTGAAGATGGGTTTGGAAAATCGAGCTATTTCCGGAACTTGGAGCTTGTTGATGCCGATAATAGCTTGAGTTCGGTCCATGACATATCAACCCTAGCTGAGAATACAAATTGTTACAATATCAAGAATTCTTACAACAATGAATGGGGAACATATTTCTACTACGGAGGGCCTGGGAACAATCCACAGTGCCCTTGAGCATCACCGTCCGGTCGACTTTACGGCAAGATATGATTTTAAAGATAACGTAAAAAAAAAATTATTGTCAAAATATTCTTTATTTGTGTAAGTATGAATTATGCTATTCCCAGTCTTGGAATTTTGCTAATTTTGGTTAGCCTTGATTTGGTGAGGAAGGAAATGTGTATTATTAGTGAAAGTAAGACTAAAGGCAAATTGCATAAACAGGCATGGGAGTAGCAATATTTTGGGAATAGGGCATGGTTTAATGTGAAATTTTCCTCGATTGTAACATTTATAGTACAGTTTCAACCCAAATGTTTATTGCTAAGCTATAAAGTCTAAGCTTTTCGATTAGAAAAATAAAAATATATATTAATGATTAAATTTAATATCTATAACTCTTTATTGGTTAAAATCTATTTATACTAAAAAAAGGAGGTTGATTGAGTTTTAGTTCAATTGGTATGGGCATTGTTGCCAATGCAGGAGGACTTGAGTTTGAGTGCGCTGAAACGTATTATCTTCCTATTTATGAGTTCGAGAGGAGTTATGAATAATTTTAAACATTGTGTCAAAATAATAGATATGATCAAATCATATAATAAAATTATTCAAAAACAAATATTTATTTTATATAGATAAGCTCCAATATTTTTATCACACATATAAACTCTTAAATTTTAATTTGTACCCCAACCCAAAGTCCCTAAACACTTGAAATAAATCAATCTCTCTCTTTTAATATTAAAAAATAAATAAATCTTTCATTCTAAAAGGTTAGGGCATTTAAAAAAATGGGCAAAGTGCAAGAAGGAAGGAGCATGTTATTCCCAAGAAATATAAAAATGGTAGGGCAGCATATTGAGTGGAGTCAAATGGATTTGAGGAAATGAAGGCAGGCAGTTGTGTGAAGTAGCATCCTATTCAATGTCATTCAATGTTTGATGTTGGGAATTGAGCCTTGTTATTTAGTTTATAGTTTTAATCTTAAAAATGAATAAATATTGCTTTTTTTAAATAAAAGAATTTCCTGGTTCCAATGAAACCTGTTAGTAACAAGTATTAGCACAAGATTATCCATTTTGTGTTTGCAATCAAATATTTAGTTCTGTTAAACATTCAGAAAATATTGTTCAAATTTTGTTTAGAATTTACATAATTACATGAATGGACTTAGTGATTCATCACATTCATTAATGCTTTTTCATAATGTTGTTAATGTAATCATGCTTCATCCTCTTGATAGTCATGTATAGATATGTAAGCATATGGTGATAATATACTTATTATTAATTGGTTAATATATATAGTTATGTATGCATATGAACTGATTTTAAGTTTTAAAGATAATTAATAGACATGTTATAAAATTTTATTTTAATCAAGTTTTGTACACTATATACATATGTTTTGTGGTAAATATTTTGTCATTCTCAACCGAAGCTACTCCGAGCTACCCATTGAGTAATAAAAAATGTGTGGTTGTTTTACGATCATCAACCGTTCCTGCTTCTTTGCATGCTCTGCTGACTCTGTGGAATCTTGTTTCTGTCAGAGGAAGAAGGAAGGAACCGAATGAAGCCGCAAGGCATGTTTCTTTGTTTGTAGTGGTAGCATTAGAGGGTTTTTCTCGTAACTAGAATTTATCATGTTCGCCACTGATTTGAAGAACCACATGAAAAAGTTAGAGGATTTGAATAAAAATATATGTCTGAAAAATACGACCCGTTTTTAAATGAATCAGGTCTTGGGTAAGGTTTTTTAACCTTGGTTCAACCCGACTCAAATTTGCAATAAAAAGAAAATGTTGTTGTTTTCACTGTTTTGGTCATACTTTGCTGTCATTTCACTTTTACATTACTATTATTTTGTTGTTATTATTTGAATTTTGTATAACTCTTGTTTTATTGTTAATTTTGCCATTATTTTATAGACATTTGCTTGCTAATTTGAACCTGTCTTAATATTATTTAAGCATAAATATTAATTTTTTAATTTATTTTCAATTTATTGAGAAATATTTATTTTAATGTTTTTAGTGTATTTGATATATTATAATTTTTAAATTTCTTCTTATATAAAATAATAATATATAAAAATTAATACGGACAGTTCGAACCAAACTCAAATTTTAACATTTTTATCCAAGCCAGGATTGAATAAAATTATAAACCCATTTTTTAGACCGAGCTGAAACCGAACTTAAAAACGGACGTAAAATTATGTTAAAATCCGGCCCATAATTACCTCTACTCATAACAAGTTTTTAGCCTTTAATTGAACTGGGGCTCTAAATGCAGTAAGCCATTACAGGGCTTTTATAGATTTGAATTTGATCCAGGAAATTTTTAAATCTATCTTCTATACTATATTTAAGCAAGTTAGTATCATCCTTAATTGAATTTATAAAATATTTTTTAAAAATTATAATTAATATTATTATAATATTATTATTTACTTTTCACGGTTTTATATAATCTTTAAATGAAAAATTTTTTAAAAAAAATTTTAAAGTATAAACATATGTTTAATAACATTAAAATACAAATTTACCACTACCTTACCTATATTTATTATTGAATAAATTAAAAAAAACATTTTCTTTTATCCACGTTATAATTGTATCTAATTAACACGAATAACAGAGTACAAGTAGATATAATCCAACCTTATTCATGGGTTATAGTTCAGTTCTCTGGCCCCTCACTTTCCTCCTGCTTTCTCAAACAAAATGTGGTCACTTCATAAAATGCAAATTCAGGGTTAGTAGAAGACAATATGTATACATGCATATATATATATATTATGTAAAAGATGTTTGATCATGCTCAAAGTACGTAAGACTGCTAATGTATTTCATTTGTTTGTTTGTATTTTTGGCAGTAAAATTAGACTAGTTTCACTCATCTCTCTTTCCGCGCCTCTTCTTGAACCCAAAATTATTAGTGGAATTGAGGTTGATTGTACGGTAATGGACATGTCTATACCTAACCCAAAATACAAATGGAAAAGCTAGAAGCTGCCGCCCAAACATTTCCAATCTTCTTTATCCACACATGTTTTAGACTAATACGAAAACGTTGGAAATAGTAATATAATAATTAAAATTAAAATAAAACAAAGTGTAAAATGGGGGGCATTGATTCGTATGGTGATAAAAATTTGCAGTAAATAACAAGTTTTCTCATCAAGGAAAGATTCCTCCATGTCCTGGCAGGCAGCTAAGCCAACCTTATTATATATACAAATATATAAAGGCAAAGCCAACGAGCATATTCGTTAATCTTGTTGTCTACTTAGCCAACTCTTTTAGTTATTCTATTCTATTCAATTCAGTTCAGTTCCGAGCCCTGTTCTGTGTGCGATGGCAACAACATCTACGCCACAACCAGATTCATCTTCAAATTTGAGTATAACAGTGGAAAGCAATCCTTCCGATTCAAGACTATCTGAACTGGGGATTCAGTCATGGCCTAAGTAAGTGTGTTTTTCATTCCTATATATGTGTTTTGTAAGTAATTGATGATGATGGGTGTTTGTGGTTGTGGTAGATGGGGATGTCCACCAGGGAAATATATGCTGAAATTTGAGGCAGAAGAGACATGTTATTTGGTGAAAGGGAAAGTGAAGGTGTACCCAAAAGGGTCGTCTGAATATGTAGAGTTTGGAGCAGGCGATCTTGTCACCATCCCTCAGGGTCTTAGTTGTACTTGGGATGTCTCCGTCTCTATTGATAAACACTATAAATTTGCTTCTTCTTCTTCTTCATAAATTCTACCGTCTTCTGTACCATCTCCAATCTCTCCTTTTCTAACCTTATCTATACACGAAAGAGATTATGTACAATTAGATTCAACTGTTTCCTTCAAGTATTAGGTCATATGAATGATTTTTTTTCTTAAATGATTAATCTAATGGTTCAAAGTTCAATTGGGAGTTAAACTCTGACCTCCTTTGATGGGATTAAATAATTTGTGGAATTTTTAAAGGTTTTTAGTTTATGACATGTGATGGCCAGCAACACTCTCTAGAAGCTCACAAACACTATACCGCTAATTGAGAATAAAATCTCCAAATAATATATTTTTAAATTTATTTTAAAACATTTATCAGTATTCTAAACATCGATAATTATTTTGTTCATTATTAAAAAACTCCACAAATAAATTTTAAATAGAAAATATCTTTTTTTAATTATTTATTATACAAATAATATCATTTTAAATCTACTTCTGAAGAGAAAATTTTATGATACACTAGTCGTGACCAATGAAGCCATGCTCTTCAGCAAAAAATGAAGGTTTTGTCAGACAAATGACTTGCAAACATTGCACAAGGCACCCGTAATTAGCACAACCTTGATTTCGTTTCAGTTCTTCTACCTTTACTTCTAAGCATTTCAAAATTCTCGGCTTTTTTATCTGGGTTTTTCAGAAAATAAGATAAAATGTCTTTTATTTTATGGGTTTTTAGACTTATTCCACAATTGGGATATGGGTGCTGAGAAACTTGAAGCTTTTCTCTTACAGTTTATTACAATGGTTAATATTTGTTGGCCATAAATCTTCACTTGTGATGCTTCCATGGGGGAAGTAGCCGTAGAAACACTTCATTCAATCATATATAACTCCCAAGTGTTTGAATCTTTGTTGAAAACGCACACTAGAACTTAGTTCTAATCACAAGTTTTGCTTTTCTTCAAATCACTCCAATGGTTGCCTGAGATGAGCAATCTTGAACTCCAAGGCAAAGCAGCCCTTCATTTTACAAGAAGACGTTGAATAAATGTTAATTATCAAAATTATTCCACGTGTTAATTTTAGATTGGTGGTGCACAGAGAGGGACACAAACTAAGCCAAATGAAACGACAAAACCAATTGCTAAATGACATAATTCAAAGAAAATATTAATATTAAATTTTATATCACGAATCTAGTCTAGTGACTCAATTCATTAGTTTAACATTATTATTAATTTTAAAATGTATCTCACCTTTTTGCATAATAAATATTAATTTTGAATAAAATGTTTTATTATATATTAACAAATATTAATTAATTTGAATGCCCTCAAACATGCCTGCCCATTTGCTTTTCAGAATAGTTTATAATGTCATTATTTTAATCTAAATATCGGATAGGTGATTTTAAGAAAAAATCGATACCAACGTTTGCAATGTCAATTTTTTATTATATACTTAAATTTAACATAAAGATTTTAATAGCGACAACAACTAAATTTAAATTTTTAAATTTGAAATTAAAATCCTAAAATAAAAGTGAAATATAAAATTTTGAAATATATTTTAACCTTCAAATATTTATTTTAAAATTGGGCCCAAATACATTAGAAACCATTTTATTTAAAATTAATTTTGATGCCATAAAAATAAAAATGCTTTAAATAGAATAATATCGACATATTATCATTAAATTAAATAAAAAAATATAAACAACTTATAAATAAATACTAATAATTTTATATAAATATAATCAAACATTAGTTGTAAATATTATAAATAACTCTCAAATTTAAAATTTTAAGTTTAAAAGTTTAGAGTCATAGATATCGAGGGTTTTTTACCTAATTAGGATAGAAAAAAAAATTACTGAAATAGTATGTCAGAAAAAAAAATTACCAAAATGGGTTACTTTTTCATTGGAGCCTATTTGGTAGGCGCCAATGAATAAAATAATAATAATTTTTTTGATTAAAATATAATTTTATATTTTTTTAATATTTTTTTGAAAAAAATACAGGTCAAAAATACGGGTCGGGTCGGGTGGCGCCTCTCAAGTAGGCGCCAATGAAGGAGCCTGATGGAGAGGCGCCAATGGGTGTCAGCCCCCCCTGCATGCTGCTGCTGCTAGTGAATTGTCCCTTCATAAGCTTTTATTTTTGCTATAAGTAATAGCAAATGGTCCCAAAATCAGTCCACACGATAGAGAAAAAAAAAAGTGAGAAAGGAGAAGAAGAGAAGGAGAAGAAGAAGAAGAAAGAAAGAAAAAAGGTAATGTATTTTTTTAATAAATAAATTTGTTTATAATTTAAAAGGTTTATAGTTTGTGAAATTTTTAGGATATATTTTAGAAAATATTGTGAATTTTTTATTAATTATTAATTATAAATTATCTATATTTAGTGTTTATAGTTTAGATTAGAATTTTGTATGAATATTTTAAATTTTTGTATGAATATTATAATTTTTTATGAATATTGTAATGTTGTATGAATATTGTAATTATTTTATAATTAAATTTGTATTTATAGTTTTGGATTAGTAATTTTTGTATGAATATTGTAATTTTGTATGAATATATAAATTTTTGTATGAATATTGTAATATTATAGTTTTGTATGAATATTGCAATTTTTTGTATGAATATTGTAATTTTGTAATTTTGTATGAATATTATATTTTTTTGTATGAATATTGTAATATTATAATTTTGTATGAATATTGCAATTTTTTGTATGAATATTGTAATATTGTAATTTTGTATGAATATTATAATTTTTTATGAATATTGTAATGTTGTATGAATATTGTAATATTATAATTTTGTATGAATATTGCAATTTTTTGTATGAATATTGTAATATTATAATTTTGTATGAATATTGTAATGTGGGGATATATTGTAATATTGTAATTTTTGTATGAATATTGTAATTATTTTATAATTAATTTGTTAGTAATTTGGGAAAAATTCACAATATTTTGTGTTTGTAATTATTTAAAATTTAATTTATTAGTAATTTAGGATTAAGCTATAAGTTGTTGTGTTTAGTTTAGTATTTGGTGAGTTTAACATATAAAGTTTATAAAAAAATTAAAAATCATTTCATTAAAAGTTTAATTATAAAAAAAATTAAAAATCATTTTATTAAAAGTTTCGAAGAGGGTATTTACTCCGATTATGACCGGGTAATCTGCATACGCCACACAAATTGCCGTCAGATTTCTCCCTAATGTCCATTTCGTTATGGATTCTGGATGATTGCGGACGACCTTTCAGGTTTCTACGCAACCTTATGTCTGGGACTAGCTCGAAGGTCGCCGGAGGTACCTCCCAAGTAGATAGGTCAGGAAGCACGGGGAACTCGTTTTCCCATACACGCAACGTGCGTTCGATGGTGTACATTTCATCGATAAATTGTTCTACATTGAGCCCAACTTTAGCACAAACTGCCACAACGTGTGCACATGGAAAATGAAGTGTTTGAAACCTTCTGCAATCGCACCGTCTATTTCGGAGATCAACTCCGTAGGACCTAGGTGGTATACTGGGTCGACGACCGATGGTCTCTGTAACTCAAAACGTTTCATTATGTCGTGAATATACTTCTACTGTTATCGACCTCGCCATTTGACGGTTTACAACCATTGCATCCCTAATGCCTTCGACAAAGACATGGCCTGCCTCCATCTGGTTCACTTGTTGCTGACCCATTCTTGGCATCAATGTAGCCAACCTGAAGAACGTTGCCGAGAAGACAGATGAAATTGGAAGATGCCGTGTTTTTAATAACACAGAGTTGATCCCCTCAATTAAGTTTGTAGTCATTTGACCATAACGAAAGCCCTCGTCAAAACTTGGAGCCCATTTCCACGGCTCCATGGTACCCAGCCACTGCCGAAAAGATGTGTTGGTTTGACCCTCCATGTCACTCTCAAGCCGGGCCATTTTTTGGCGAAAAATGTGTGGCTCTAGCTCAATCAGTGCATATGTATTAAAAAAATTAAGTTCTGATGTGCTCTAAAACATTAAAACTTATATTTAAAAGATAAGATAATTCTTTACCCATTCTCACAACTTGTCTCTTCCAGTCTGCATTCTTATAATCTCGCTGGAAGTTAGCCGCGATGTGCCGGATGCAGTAAACAGATCGCCATGGTACACCAGAACGCCTAATGGCTGCAATTAATCATTTTCCTCTATCGGAAATGATGCAAATATTATCATTGCTAATCACATACCTCCGCAGGTTGGTAAGAAAGAACTCCACGATTCCATGTTCTCCTTATCGGCGATGGCAAATGCTATCGGAGTGCGTTCTATTGCCGTCTTGAGCAACCGCAAGAAGTAAGATCGTGTGTATTTTCCATATAGTCGGTTCCATCTACTTGCACAAATGGTTTGCAGGGGAAATGCGCACACATTGATCAAAAGTCCGAACATCCGATGGAAAATTCTTTTTCTCGATTGTAGTTGGTCATTTGGACCGTCATAAGATTGTGTCGCAACTCAATTCTGATCCACGCACGTGTTCCTCATGGCGGCTATCCATCCTCGTAATTCATTGTACGATGCATCGAAATCTCCGTACAATTGCTCCATTGCCATCTGTTTAGCTATCCATGCCTTCCGGTATGATACTCGATACTGGAATCGTGCTTGTATTTCAAAGAATCGATCAAACTTTAATGGTCGGCATGTCTTTCACCATTGGCATGATGCATGTACGATAGTTTTGGAGTCAAGTTTTCGATAATCTTCTGTCATACGTGTTGAAGTGCATGTGTGGGGCTCCACAAATTTTCGTATTTCCCACATCTGCGACTTCTGCATAAATGCAGCTCGTACCCGCCAATTGCGGCCTTCTGCCGACCTCCAACACTCTCCAATATATAATGTTGGTTTAGACTCGATGACTTTGTAATCTACTGATATATTCATGCTATACCGCTTAATTGCAAACATACATTCTTCCTTACTTTCAAATCTCTGGCCCACGCGTAACTCATCTGGATCAGAATATATGCCCATTCGGTAACCATGTGGTATTTCAGGGTACTCCGAAACTCAATTGCCGTGCTTGCAGACGGGTCTATCCGAGACATGTGTGCCCCAGTGATTATTGTGTATCTGTCGATGAATCTGGTTTCCGATGAAGACGCATTAACATTTCCATCCTCATTCACCCCTTCGTCGTCAATATCATCCGGGACCTCGTCTGCGTCGGGATCACTCTCACTATCCACTTCGTAATCAACAGGATCACTACTATAGTATACATCATCACCAACCACATCAGTCTCAGCTGCAGCATTAAGATCAATATTTATCCCATGTATAGGTGATTAACTATCAACATACGATCTGGAACCACCATACACGCGCTTCAACTCCATCTTCTTCACCTAATGTAGTGAGATCTTGATTGCCTCCACACCGCTAACTCGAAGAAATAATCGAATCGGTGCATTTTGTTACTCAAGTCCCACAATAAAGAGCGACCGTTGTTTCCACGTCTTCATCGTCTACAAGTTCCATTTCAGTAAATTTTATTGGATCTGTTGATATTGGAAACTTGTAGAAAACTTTTGATATCCTTCTCCCACAACGTCTATAAATTTTTTCACTAATTTTTTCCTTCATATCATCAAACAAGATATTTCTATCAAATCTCATTGCTACTTGTTTGCGACATTCAAATATACATCCCACAGTTGTTGTTAAAATTTCTCCATCGAAATAAACGGATACAAAAAACTGATTCTCTATTTTCAATACTAGATCTGTAAAAAAAGAATTTCAAATTTCTTAAAACAGTTTCAAAATGTAAACAAAATACATAAAAATTTTAATGCAAATTTTTCATTCGAAACTAACAAAATTAATAACATGGCAAAATAACTTTCGAATAATAAAATTACTAACAAAACTTTACATTCTATTTAAAAAAAAACCAAAATACCTAATTTTTTTCTTCTTTTCCTTCCTTCTTTTCTTCTGCTTCCTTCCTTCTTCTTTCTTCCGTTTTTGTAGTCAAATTTATGTCTGTGTTGGGGGTATTTATAGAGAAAAATCACAGCATTGGCGCCTTCTAATATGGCACCACCATTGGCGCCTCCTAGATAGGCACCACCATTGGCGCCTCCCAAATAGGCACCACCATTGGCGCCTTCTAGATAGGCGCCAATACTATGTATTATACGGGTTATATACTAACCCGGAAAAGTATAATTTATATTTTAATCAAAAAAAAATTTATTATTATTTTATTCATTGGCGCCTACCAAATAGGCTCCAATGAAAAAGTAACCCATTTTGGTAATTTTTTTTCTGACATACTATTTCAGTAATTTTTTTCTATCCTAATTAGGTAAAAAACCCTAGATATCGAACATAGGATTTAAAATATAATATTTTAATGTTTACTTATAATTAATTATTATTTATGAAATATTCCCCCTTTTATTTATCAACAAGACTATAGGTAAGCGAAAGGCAGCCTCCGACCAAGAAGGAAGCAGCAAGCAAGGGCAGAGTTTGGGCTCAATTCATTGCAGAAATAAAAAATAAAAAATGGAAGAAGCAGATGAGATGGTAACGCCAGGAGAGGTATTAGGAAGAGCCACTGATCTGAAAGCAGGGAAAGGAGCGTACGCCGCCTCTCACAACAACACCATCTACGCTTCCCTTACCGGCTTCCGCCGCATCCAGGCCCCTCCTCCCGCTTCCCATGACAAGGTTTTGGGTCTTTTTTAGTTTTCTTGTTATTTTTATGTTCACCCATTAATAAAAATTCTGGGTTTTACATTTATTAGAGGGTTTTAGCTTAAATAAATATGACCCATTATTGTTTTTCCTTGTCTGGTCATATGTTGTTTCTCAAAGTAATTTTTGGGGTTTTAGTTTAGGCTACTTTGAACAATTTTTGCCCACTCTTTATTACGATATTCTTACAAATAATGTCAAAGGTTTTAGCTTTATTATTTAGGTTAGATAAATTATTCTCTCTTGCCCCCGCCCCCAACCCCACATTGGGATGGAATATATTCTTGTAAGTTTAGGTAGGTATAATTCATACTTTTAGACTTTTAATTGAATCAGTGCTTTGAGAATCAAAATTAATGTTATAGAATGTGTTACTATTCTGGACATTTGTACTGATAATAATTTTATCGTACTCATTTGCAGAGACCAACTGTGGAGGTAACTGGTCACAAAGCCCATGGTCCTGTTCCAGAACCCGGTTCGGTTGTCATTGCCCGAGTAAGTTCTAGATTCATGTTATCAAAGAAACATTTTGACATAGAATCACACTTAAGTTTTTGGTTGGAATGTATGATGTTGATTGCTTGTGCTTCTTTATATGTTGCAAGCATTTATTTACTTTGTGATATCAAAATGTTATTTTTATTTGAATAATAGGTTACTAAGGTGATGGCTAGGACAGCATCAGCTGATATAATGTGTGTTGGTCCGAAATCTGTGAGAGAAAAATTCACTGGTATAATTAGGTACATGATCTTCTTTTCTCTTTTTTTAGGACTAAGCTCGGAGTTTTCTTCTTTGAAAATAATGTAATCGTTTAACATTCAGATATTGGTTTCAATCACAATTACTCAGGAACCGGTTTGCCGATAAACATTGTTAAATGTTAAATATATCCTTGTTGTATTTGTTACCTGGAAACTTTATATATACCTTCTCCCTTCTTGTTCTAACATGAAAGAACTGCTTTCTTTCCTTTAGAACCACATGGTTTACTTTGGTTCTATAATCCAAAGGCTGTATACCCATTTGTTCTCGGGAAATTCGTTTTTCCTTGTAGCCCATGATTCATTTAATAAAAATCATGTTAGGCAGCTAGCCGTT
The DNA here is from genome assembly GCF_025698545.1 of Gossypium raimondii. Lineage (NCBI taxonomy): Eukaryota > Viridiplantae > Streptophyta > Magnoliopsida > Malvales > Malvaceae > Gossypium > Gossypium raimondii. The sequence continues at coordinate 50,007,449 of NC_068577.1, read as the reverse complement.
CCATGCAACCAAGTATTCAAACCTTAAATTGGTTGATGAAATTCTCCTTGTTTAGCATATCCTCTCCCCATCTGTCTTTTTCTCGATATGGATATATCGGCCCATTGATAGTGTGTACTGTCTATTATAACTTTAAAAGATGCCATTTTCCCATCACCTTCGAGTTGTATAGAGTCCATGAGATTTTCTAATGTTTGATAAATTTATATACTTCTGGCTAGATGTTGCAAAAGGGTATGTATTCATTGAAAGGCTGTTTATTTTAACAGGCAACAGGATGTTAGAGCTACTGAAATTGACAAAGTGGATATGCATTTGTCATTTCGTCCTGGCGATATTGTCAGAGCAGTAGTGGTATCCTTCATGTTGTAGAATGTCTTATTCATAAATCGTAACATTTCATCCAGTCAGTTGTCATTTTAGCGAAATGTGTCGCCATGAATTTCGTTTTGTTTATGCAAATGGTTTTCCTTAACATTGTTCCTTTATTAAGCTGTCTCTTGGAGATGCACGGGCTTATTACCTATCCACGGCTAAGAACGAATTAGGCATCGTGTCTGCTGAAAGCTCAGCTGGTAAGATTGCTCTTCCTTTTCTTTTCTTTTTAACTTTGGCCTGAACCATAGATGTTTCTTATTAGTCCTATTGGCTTCCTACTGTATGCATCCAGTATTGTGTTCAACGACTACTCAACTTCTGTTTCCATTGTATACTATAGGTGCAACAATGGTTCCGATAAGTTGGACTGAGATGCAGTGCCCATTGACTGGCCAAATCGAGCTAAGGAAGGTGGCGAAGGTCGTTAACTAACCCAACTGATACCAAGCTAAGCTAGTAACAGCCTCAAATGTACTCAATTTCAAGTTTTGGCTATTTGAGAAACATGGTTTTAGGCAATTTTGTATCACAAAGCCCTTCCCTCCCTTATATGTACCCATATTTTCAGGTTTTAACTTTCTTGTTCCATTTTGTAAAACTATATATTGGTGGAGAATTTGAAACATGTTTTCTTTGTGTTTGACTTATTGAATGATACTCCTTTTATTTTTCGAAAAGGAAAATTCCTTTGGTTTTTACTTGTACTATGGTATCCAGGATATCTTCAATTTATATTTATATGTGGAAGATTATATTTATATGTGTAGGATATAAGTATTATAAGCATGGAATTTTGACAAATGAAAAGTTTGATATTTATAGACTACATAAATTTCATGTTGAACCAAAAGGAAAATTTTCATGGTGTGCATAAAGTTAGTATCCGGAAATGGATTGTAAAACGGAAATGAAATGGTACTAAAGGAGATAAAATAGATTTTAAGTATAAAAAAAGATTTATTTCATATAGAAATGAGTTAAAGATTATCCAAGATGAAAAAAATCAGATGTGGGTCTGCAATCCTAATAAAACCCCAACCCATTTCCACAAGAAAACTAATTTATTTTAAAAAGAAAGGTATAAAAATTAAGTGGAAGAAGCTAACTTCCAAAACGATCGAAAAATCCCAACAGTTTCTGGCTTTGAACAACTCAGAAACTTTGAAACATGTCTTCTTGTTCATCATCTTCTTTTTCTCTGCTTAAACCTCTAACCTTTCCTTCAACTCCATGCCCCTCTCCTGCCCTTCTATTTCACAATAATCCCAATAACATCCCCTTCAAAACCACTTCCAATCACTCCAAAACTCTCCACCTCTCAAAGCGTCTAACCATTCCATTTGCTCTTACTGAATCCGACTCTCCCAAGTCCCTTCAACCCGACCTTCAAACCCTTCTCCTGCAACTTGCTGTATGTGCTAAATTCATTGCCTTTTTTATCGAATTTTGTTCTTTGTATTTGTTTTCGTAATGCCATTTTGGATGGTTGCAGGATAGCTTTGATCTTCCAACGGATTACTTTTCCCAGTTACCGAACGATCTTCGTTTAGACGTAAGATGAATTTTGATGACCCTTTGGGATATAATTAACAATGTTTTTTTTGGTGGGGGGGTTATGGGTTTTTTAAAGCAGGTAAAAAATTTGATGATGTTTATGGGTATTGTAAATGTGTGTTTTAGTTGAATGATGCTGCTTTCGATCTTTCAAATGGACCTGTGATCGATGAGGTTAGTTATCTTTACTCTTTGTTTTGGTTGCTTAATTTCTTCAATTAAAGTTTCAGTCTTCAAAATTCTTTTGAGATTATTTGAAAAGGATGAATTGCAAGATTATATAGAAAGATTAAACCATATATGTTTTGCTGAAAAGGATTCTGGAATATGGTCTTGAGAAATGGGTGATGCTTTGTTTCCATATTGAGAGTCTCATTGTTAATGACTCCAATTGTGTAGCATATACATAGGATGCAAACAATGGCTTCTTATCTAGTTATCTTCTTGTTAATGGTGTTGTCCCACATCGATTAATTCTTAGATTTCTCAAGGTCTTGTATTCGAGTTCATGTGTGTTATGTTCTTCCTGTCTGAATTCATGTGCGGTTGTTCGTGTATAGGCCATCATCGCCCTTGTTAATTTACAAGAGAGAAATGTTATATCACATTATGTCCTAGGTTGCCTGTGATCTTGTATTCAGACTGTGCCTATCTACCTTTCTTGCCAATTGGTTTTAAATTGTAGACTAAAACACGGTTTTAGGTTGAATGCTTAACACTGACGTGTCGTTTCTAGTTCATGACAGCCCTCATTTGCAGATATCCACCATTACTAAGTCTAAGTTCGCATAATTTGATGCCTGAACCAATTTGGGGAACAATTCTCATTCTCTATCATGCTTTCAGGAATTTTACAAACTGTTCAATCAACGATAGGCATTTTGTTAGCAGCTTGTACAAGTTTCGATATCAACTATACAGTGTTGTTGATAACCTTTTTGGTACGAACCAGAATAAAACCGGTCATAAGGAACTTATCTCTTTGAATGATTTTTTCAGTGTGGTATGGAGTTGGGAGAAACATTATTAAATCTCTCAAGAGCTTGGGAGTCAGCTGATACATCAACTTCGTATGCATTAGCAAGCAAGCTCCCGTTGCTTGCCAACTCTTTGACTGACAGCGCAAAATTAGGCAAGAAAAAAGCATCTGCAAATGACATCTAAATATCAATCTTAGAGAAATTTATTTCTAAAATCTTGTTAGTTTCCAACTATTTGCTGCTTTTAGCATTTGGAAGGCGCTTGGTAGCTGCTGGAAGAAGGTTCCAGGCTATGGGACAGTATGGTCAAGGCGAACTTCAAAAGGTATTTCAAGTAACCCGGAAATAGATGCTTTTTCTTGTATCGTTGTCGATTTTATGAGCCCATATTACTCCAATTCTTCATTTTCCTTGAAACCTCCATTTCCAACGCATGTAGATTTGGAGGTATGGTCCTCTAAATGTAAGGAAAGCTTCGAAAAATTCAATATTACCCGTATCCAGTACCCTGAGTCTATGTAACATAGTCATGAACATTCTAACTTATTTTCATACTGATTGAAGAGATACTGAACTATGTATTGTAGCTTATGATCAAGAAACAAGGAAATTGCACAGAGGACCTCAACCTCAACTCAGATCACTAGTCCCATGTCCAAGTTTTCTTGATATTTTTAACCCCAACCCTAGAAAACTCTTATATTGTCTTAAAATTTGAAAAAGATTCACATTGAACCATTGTAGATAGCAAAAGCAGTGAATGCAGCTGGAAAACTTCTGTCTGCAAGTTCAATATCTGCAACAACTGAAGAACAACCAAAAACGGAAACTAGAATGTTTAAGGTAGATGGAATTTCTCCACCTGTTCTAGAACGTATATTCAATTGAATGCACCTAAAGTAATTATTGAGTAGAAGTTTTTTTCCACTTGCAGTTTGGAGAACTTCAGGTTGAGGTAACATCGGAGAAAGCTAACATTGGAGCTGCAATAGGTTTCGTTTTCGGGTAAACATCTCATTTATGCTGTAATTTCTGTTAAACATATCCTAAAACAATGTTAAATAACAGCTCTTACTAATTGAAAATTCCAGGATTCTTTCATGGCAAATAGCTCAGGGCATCCAAAGCATTCCGGAGAGTTCATTGGAATATGCAAATGACAATGCTCTGCTTCTAGCTAAGGTGCCTGAAAATTCTCTCATAACAGTTAAACTGTTGCTATTGATACTAAAACTTGAAACTCTATGATGCAGTCATTAAGAGGAGCACTACTTGCAGTTTTCTATTCATCCACAATCTTGTCCGTTTTCACCACCATTGGACTTCTCTTACTTGGAAGACAACTAAAGTCTGAGGGAAAGTAACCTTCTTCGAGCTTTCTTGCCCCGATTTTGCTTGTGAGTTGGCTAGACTTGACAATGAGCTTCCACCAGGAATAATGGCATCAAGGACCCGGAAGGCTGCTATTCGGCCTGTCCTTCAAAATTACCAGATTCCAACTTGTTGCTGATTTCTGGTTAGTTATCTGGGTTATACATTTCCACGTCAACAAAAGAGATTTTGGTATATAAGCTGCCAATGTTTCTCAAAGTTCGATTTTAAATTGTAGAATAACTCTATTAGCCTACTTCATTTGGATATTATTTGTAAGGGGCTTTGGTTTAATCTTGGGACTTGAGTGCAGATATTAACAAGCAGATAATGAATTGAGATATTCGATAAATTGAGTTCAAAAATTAGGATCTTTCAAACATTACTAATATCAACCCGACTATCATCCCCAAGAAAAGAGATTATAATAAGAGCAAGATGGCAATTAATACATCTAAGGTAAACAAACAATTTAAATTCACCTTAGGCCTATCTATCTAAATCATTGTACAATGATCTTCCCACTTCACTGGTGCTAAAACTATCAATGCATCCACCCTTTGTCTAGAAATCTTTACAAGTTATGTGGGCCACAAGGGGTGCTAAACAATCCTATCTAGTGACAAAATTTAAAGTTACAACAGTGCCATTCACCACCGGCTGTGATATCGATGGCTACTATACCGAGATGAATAATCCAAGTAGCTGTTGTCCCATCTTTCATCGGTCTCATATTCAAATCCATGAGCTCTTGGAGAATATCTTGAACCATAGGAGCCATGACTACCAAAATCTTCATATACCAAGGGGCTCCTTCTACCCCTCTCATAATACGACCTTCCTGAGGTGGGGCTTCGTGGCCTTGGAATAGGATGTCTTGGACTGTTAAAACCGTATGGTGAATCATAATTACCATACCTTGGGGGATGGGATGAGCTAACTCTGGAGTCAACTCCGGGAGGGCCTTCATCCTCATAATCACTAAAATACCTTCGTTCCAGCCCTCTGCTGCCAGATTCAGAAGAATGGTTTACTCTATGGTGCGATTGTGACCTACTCTTGAATGATTCAGAACTTGGACTAGGAGCCCAAAGTTTTTCATCTGCCTCAACAGGGATCGGTGCATTTATTCCTGGAAATTCAACTGTCATTTTCATCTGTGGTTCAGGCTGCTGCACCATCTCAGCAATTTCTCCATCTTCCTGTCCTTCATCTGTTTCCACATCAGCATATATTGTAATTCCAGATGGCTCATCCTCGTCAGGGGCTGAAAATTTTAGAGATGGTCAATTTAAAGTAGCATGAGAAAATAACAAGTCAATGTTAAAGCTGCTAACGCATAATTTAAATTGGCATACAATGGTACAATCTAGACACGGTGGTTAGAGATCAGAAGATGCGAATTTAAGAGCAAGCTATAAGGGGAAGCCATTTTTATTTGTGGCCCGGAATTCAATAAAATTTGTAGACTTCGCGTCTTTTCCTCTACCAAACACTTTGCATACTTATTTTACTTTCTTGATGCTTAAGATGTGGGGCCCTTAGGACATTGTCCCAATTATTTGCAGGTCAACCCCTCATCTTTATCTGTAAACCATGACACATTATGTATCTCATAACTATTTATCACACAAGACAACTGAAACAGTTGGGGCAAATGGCATGGCCCTTAAGAGAAAGCAGACTGCAATTTCTTCCAATCATGATTATTTATCAATAACGTTTCAAGGCAACAGCTTCAAATAAGGTTGAAAGTCTATAGATCAGATGTGTTAAGTTACCTAGATATCCCGGTGGGTACCCAATTTCTCGCATTCTATTAAGCCACGGTGGAGGGTCGAACTCCTGTGGAAGCAAATGAATAAGGAATTTTAATTCTCAAGGGAAAAAGGCAGTCCCAATTCCATCATTATCTATGGATGAATATATTAACAAAAATGAGAAACAACTTAAACTGTTATTACTATCGAATTAAACATAAAGGCATAACTAGAGATATGGCAATATTTCATGTTTAGCCAGAGTGACTGCTTTCCATCAAAGGAGAGAATGTTTTCTGTTAGCTATGTAGAAATAAGCCAATAGTCCATGCCCATTATGCACAACAAGAGAGAATGTGTTTGTTAGTGATGTAGAATAAGTCAATGGTCCACGGCCATTAAGAACAAAAGGAAAAGGCAGAATATGTTCGTTAGCTAATACTTGGCACAGGTTAATGGAGTGAACATGCTTGGTATTAATGCTAATCATGCAATGAGAAAATAAAACGAAAGCAAGAGAAAACTTTTGGAACTTCAGCACTGGACACAAAATCAAGTTGATTTCCAATATATTTGGGTCTATCATTAGGTACCACAAAAAGGGGGCAGTGGGAGTTATGGAATGGAAGGAGAGTATTACCCCAAGGCCTAATAGTTGTCGCGTTTCAGCACCAAGAACACCAGGCTTTAGATCATCATACTTTCCACCTTGAGAGTTCTGATAATAGCGAGTTGCATTGCGAGAAGCAGCACTCTGATTACGTTTGGACTTTTGGTGTTGCTTTCGAGCATTGTTGACAGCAACATTGTCGCGAGGCTTTGGGCATTGCTTTAGGGAATGACTATAAGAACCACAGTTGAAACAACGGGAAGCCTCATCTTGTATCTCCAGGCCTCTACAAGTTGCAACATTAATAGGTAAGAGAACATTGAACATTTAAGGTGGAAGGGAAAACATAGAAGTAGGAGAGCCACTCAGGCCACAAGCTGCACCATGCTTATAGTAACATCAACCAAACAGACAACTTTTTTTGGAAAATTTAATATAATTTATTGGCAAGAAAAGGTTTCCTTGCTATGATTTCTATTTTGTATTTAATAATTACAACTGGTGATCAGTATATTAACTGATTAAACTGTCAACATACCACTTCTATATTTATTTGTGCAATGAGGATTGCTGCATTTAGATTGCAATAACTGAACAAAACAAAATTTACTAACAAAAACAAGAGGAACTTGCTAAAGCAGTTAAAGTTGACTCTGATTTCCAAAACCCACATCCAATGTATCAATCTGACCAACCAACCAATCACATATTTTGGGATAAAAGATACAGCTGCTAAATGAGTCGGCATTGCACATGCAATAAAGCAACAATAAGAATGAGCAAGAGCATAGACAAGTCGAAACAATTGTTTTGGGGAGTATGTATGCATGCATCTATTCTAAGCACACAATTGTTTTGGATGCTATTAAGAACTATAAAAGAGCAGTCATGAAAGTGCAAGCGCATAAAATAGGCCCTTAAATCTTATAACAAACTAGCATGTCATTATCCATTTACATGGCGAACAATATTACAAAAAACACAAATGATACCTACCCTTCCAAATTACTTGAAGCATCTGCTGAAGTCAAACCCATTGCAAACCCACGATCATAAAGTGGCACAATATTACCATCCAGTGGGATGAACTCCATATCATGCAGATTCCTTCTTTGATCGTCAATCCAGAATGACTACAAATCCAATAAAAAACAAAACTAATATATTGAGAGAATACAATAAACTCTAGCGCAAGAATCAGACCTTTTAAAACAGAAATTTCAGATCTCGAGATGTGCATAACATTGATAATTAGTAGGGGAGGAATGGTAAGGATTGAAATGTCAGATCCCTTTTTCAAGAGAAAGGAATTTGCTCATGATTTAGAATTCAGATAATGAAGAATTAATTACACGATAACAGATTGCCAATGATATTAAAGAAAGAGAAGGCCAACAGGTACAAAACTGTACCTCTAATAACAACCATTCCAACAACAAAAATCTAAATACATACATCAGGCACAGAACATGGAAGTCTAGGGGATTAAAGACAAGCTTACCACGGCGGAGGGCTTATCTGCACCAACACGTAGAGCAGGAAAGTAGGTCTTTTCTCCTGATTCTGTAAGTTCATTTTCCTGACCAGATTGAATTACATTCAGTTTCATTTAATGTGAAGGATAAAAACACTGCACTGTGTAACAATATAAGGCGCAGATGCATACACATGCTTATGCACCCACATGCTCAGAAATTAATCCATCTGCATATGCATATTCACTTAAATGCATACCTATTGACACGCCATCCTTCCATCAGAACAGACACAATCAGACAAATATAAATGCACCCATCCATCTATCAACACAGACTTCAGTAGGAGACACCGGTTGAGATATAATATCTCTTTGAAAGTTACAGTTAATGATTAAATTCAAAATTCAAACAAATGAACGCACTTAGAAGTACTAGATGGTCCAAACGAACACCACAAGTTCATAAAATACCTAATTCAATCTAAAATGCAGGTACTGTAAAACAGTAATTGCCATTATATTCTCAAAAAAGGAAGAATATGATACCCTCAAGGAAAAAAACTAAAATATACAATCTGGAGATAGGGAACTATGAATGATAAATCCAAGCAATACCCTCAGTTCTAAATTAGAAAAAGGATTCAAATATGATGAATGGAGATAGAAAATTGAAAACCAAGAATTTAACCAGACATACTTGCAATGAAGAACCCTGTTCAGCTTGCCACTCTGACCACTTCTGCAAAAGCTCCTCAAGCTTCTGTTTACTAGCTCTGGAAAAAAGTAAGAGGGAGATAAGAATAAGGAATATAACCTAAAAGAATGTAAAATATAACCCAAACACACTCTATCTCAATTAATCATATTTCTGTCTATTAAACAGAACTTCAAGAAAAGGAATAAAAACATGAAACTTTTCATTCTTTGATTTTCAGAATTAATCTCCGGCCCTAACCTTGTTAAGAAATTATACACAATACGAATAGAAGGTTGCCGGTCATCAAATGTCATCCGAGGTCTCTTAACAACAGCTGACACAATGAATTATGGAAAACAAAAATCATCATGCCATAGGCTCTACGGAAATATTTACTAATGTAATATGCAATTGAGCTTATGAAACATACAAATACAGAAGCAAAGCTCTTATATGAGAGTCAGCGAATACACAAGAAAGAAAGCAACAATAACAACTGAGAAGCAGGATACAAATACCATCCATTGTGTGGTTCTGGATGGGACTTCCATTTTCAAGATCAAGACACCGCTTTTTGGTAGACATTGAAGAGCCATCCAATTTCTCTTCAACCTTAAATGATTCAGAATGAGCTCCAGAGCTAACCTCATCCAGTTTCTTTTCAACTCTAAGAGCTTCAGTTATTTCATCACTTATTTCCATGTCAGATGAATCGCCAGCAAGAGTGCTGTCTACCTTTGCTTCCACAATTAAATTGTTCTGAGGATTTCTAATATCTCCTTCATTCAGCTGCAGGATCTCAGCTTTCACTTCACCATCTTTAGCCTCAGCATTATTACGTTGAGAATCTACTTGATGAAGTCCATCATCCACATCCCGAAGTTCACCACTCTCACTTCCAGACATAGAATTACTAGACGCAGGAAGGGTGATGAAATCCTGACCTCCCACACTTGTATTACTGCATAACATGATCCCTTATTAGCAAATTACAATGTAATCGACACATAACCAGCTACTATCATGAATCAATAGACGAATTATTTTCAGTGCTTTGGACCCATATATGTATTTAGAGTTTTGTATTTGGAATAGTTTTTAGTAAGGAAGAGTTCAGGTCTTCTATTATTTTCTTCTTAAAATTCATAAGCAATCTGTTATCATGAAACATTGTTTTGTCATCAGTAAATTCAAAATCACGAGTGCAATTCTTTTTCTCTTCAAAAAAGCGGTTGTTCAATTATTTACTCCCTTAAATAAAACAACAAATAATGCAATAAAATTGGATATAAATGAAAAAGAAAACCTATAAAGGTTAAATAAAATGAAGGAATCTAGTTTTTGCACTACTAACCTTTCATTCATGATCTACTAATTTGGACTTGTAGAGGACTGAAGGATGCAAGTCACACTGCAAAAACAGATATCAAAACACCCATAAGAACTAAAATCCCATTCCAATCCCCTGAAATATAAAACAAGTCATATCCAAGTTTGATATCATAAACAAGGCATAGTGCAGCAGAAGAAGCAGAAGAAAAAATAAATAGGTAACTCAATCAAGCACTGACAGAGAAAATAAGTCACCTAGTGAGTCCATAAAACCAAGATAATATAACCCAATTTTCCCAAACATTGAGAAGCAGATCTCCACAAATGAAAGTAATAAAGGTAACCAACCGTAACGAATATCAAATAATAAAGAGACAACAAGAAGATCAATTTAATACCAAATAAAGCTGAAATCAAATTGTTTAAGTTCCCAGATCACTTCTCATCCTCGCAAAATATCTCTTTCTTTAATGCACTTCTGAATTTAACTAAACTAAAAAAAGTTAAAAACAAAAAGAAACTTCTTTCATTATTTCCTTTACATGCAAACTATAAACCATGTTTTGCTTTTCTTTTCAGATCTCAATGGCTCATTTATGAGAGAGAGAAAAAAAGGAAAAGGAAAAGAGAAACAAACCAGCAGTTTTAGGAATGAGCAACTAAAATTTTATGGGTCAACCGAAAGTTTTCAAGAAAATAAAATTGAGAAAGGAGGAAGTTGAAGAGAAAATTTTTAAAACCCTAGAAATTTCATAATTATCGAAAGAAATTACCAAAGTTGGGTGATGGAGTTATAGTGACGAGGCTGTGATTCGGGAGAAGATGACAAAGAAAAGGAAGTGCCGGCGGGGTAAGTAGGGAAATCCGGCGCGGCTGGTTGAGGTTGTGCAGAAGAAAAGATGTGAAGCAAATTGAGGTTTTTATAAATGCAAAGGCAAAAGAGAAGGAAGAAGAGGAAGGGATTGGAGGCTAAAGGGCCAAGCTCAAAAATTAGGTAAAATTACAAAAATAGTCACATATATGTTTTGAAATTTTATAAATATCCTTCACGAAAAGACATTTAAGTCCAACATGACACGAAAGGAATAAAAAACAGATTATATTTGTTTATATAATTTAAATGATTTTGTGAATGATAAGGAGGAGTATAGTGAGATAATAATATGTGGAGACATTCGTACTAGGGATATGTTTTTTTATATATAATTAATCATTCCAAATTTTTCAAACTTGACTGAGGAGGTGTCATAGATTTCAAACTTTTGAGCTGTATTTAATGGTTTCTGTTTTGTAAGGATGAGTAGTGAGGGGTTTTCCCTTCTCCAACAGAAAGATTGCGACTTTATCTCAACAAAAGTCCCTCCTTTAGTTTGGTCCAATCTACACAACACAATAAATTGAGACTCTTTTAAAAAAATTATAAACTATAATATAATGAAATAAAAAGATATACTAGTAATTTCATTAAAATAATGCGTTTTATTACTTTAAGTGAATAAGATATTTTCTAACAAAATTAAAAAAAAAAACATTTTTCATTCAATCACATAAAGTCATAAATATAAGGTTGACTTAAATGACTTTATTAGTTAAAACTCAAAGATGTCGTCAAATTAAGAATAAAAATATTACAAGAAAGAAGAGGAAGGAGGTAGAATTATACCTACAACAATAGTAGATTCAGCAGACCACAAATGGGAGTCGCCATGGGCAGCAAGCAGGTGCAGCGGCCAATTGAATACCTACAGCCCGCACAGCCAAGCAGGATGACAGGAGAGAGAAGGATTATCGCGCCAAAGCCGACGATGACCGTTCGAAAAATTATTTTAGAATCTCAATCTCTCAAATATAAAGTAAAAATTAATAACTTCAATTGATTGATGTTGATGGATGATGTATTACTCAAATGAAATTTGACTCTATTTAACTTGTAGAAAATTTCTTCTATTGCCATGGTTATAGGAAAATAGAGAAGGTTGAATGCTAGTAACAGTTGATTTTTTTGGGAAAAATTGAAATTCTTCATTAGCTTTAATGTTAGGAGTTGGAATTTGGAAACTAGAGGAGGTTTAGAGAAGCCAAGGAGTTGGAGATGAAGCGTTTATGGCGAAGAATTTAAGGCCCCTTTTATTTTATTTTATTTTATTTTCTTGTCTTCAATGAGGCGTCGATCAAAAGACTTAAAAGACTAAAGATTTTTTTCCCAACATTAAAAGCTGAAGAAAAAATGCACTCCCAAACTACCCCCAGGGCCGGACCTGTATATCTAATAATAATCAAAAGCATAGTTCGGACTATGCTTAACCTTTTACAATAGCTAGTGAGGAAACCAGGGGCAAGTAAGAGTCTTCACCCTGACTTCTAACTTCGTCCCTAATGATGGCATTAAGGGTCAAGTCAGATTTAGTAAGGAAGGAAGGTCATTTGTTTCTAAACGAGCAGAAGTGAATAATCTATGATACTGTGGTTAGAATTTTGTTTGTCATATTTTGAAGTTACAAGACTATTACAACATGCTTTCTGTAACATCTTCAAAATCCCCCTGGTCGTAAATAATATGAGATAAAATCTTACCGAAATAAGGTATAAGATCAAAGAAAACAAAAGTTGAAATATATCAAAAGAGAGTAAAATCAAGAAGTGTGACATGATGTATTAAGGAAGGGACTAAATCGTAAATATGTGAAAATTTTTTGGCTCAAGTGTAAATATTCAAAATTTAGGGGATCAAAGTGTAAAAATAAGAAATTTGAAGGACCAAAAGTGAAAATAATCCAATTTACTAAGATATGGAATTGGCATGTAGGGACCAAATTGAATAGGTGAAGAATTATGAGGGACTAAATCACAATTTTACCAAATTAAATGATGATTCAAGGATGAAACTTTAAAAGATCATGAAGGGTAAAATGGTCAATTAGCAAGAGGGAGAATTCTAGAATGTAATGATGATGTTGATGATATTTTGGTAATTTTTTTAATTAGTTAAATATTATTTTATTAATATTTTACTTAGATATTTATTATTATTTTATTTAAAAAGCGGTAGTATAAAAAGTAAGGAAGGATGATAATGAAGGAAATTTATCATCCTTCCAACGTGAGTGAAAGGGTGAGAAAGGAAGTTTTCTTTTCTTTACAATTTAGTCCTTTGTCATGAAAACCTATATTTTTACCCAAAATTTTTAAAATTTCCTTGGATATTAAAGAGAGAAGATGAAGTAGAGATTTTAGAGAATATGTTCATCAATTTAGAAGTAAGAAAATAGTAGATGAAAGGTGGAGAAAATGAGAAAAAAAGGAAGGAAAGTGGTGAATATGAGAAATGCATGGAAATGAAGAAGAAATGAAGAAATTATTGACAAAGGAGGTAAGTTCTTGTATTTCAATAGATTGAGTTAAAGATGTTTTGAGTGAGATGTATGAAACATGTATTTAATATAAATACTAGAAATAGAAAGTATTTGATGAAGAATAGAGACTTAAAACACTAAATTGGTAAGAGAGAATGTGATTTATATGGTGAAAAGTACTAAGATTAAGAAATGAATATGTAATCTACACATAAACATAAGTGTCTAAATTGTATAGTAATCAAAAGTATGGCAATTATGTGTGAATGAATGAAAGATAGTGCAAAGAACCATGGAAAAGAAAATAATTTTTTCATTAAAACAATTTGGATAGTAGCAATGACTTAACTTTGAAAATTCACCTAAAATTATAGAAATTTATTTAGAGATTGAATTAAATATGTAATTAAATTTTATTGAGTCTAGTTTCATATGGAAGAAACGGTGAAAGAAACGAAATTTTATAGTTTGAGAGATATTAATTTTTGTGAAACAAGGTCGGAGTGAATTCGGGTTCCCCTGTTCTGACTTTGGAAAATCATAAAAAAATTATTAGGGTTTTAAATTTATATGTTTAAATTCTTAATGAACGTATTTTCAAGAGAAACAAACGGAAACATCATCCAAACCCCGTAATAAGAGATAATTAATTTTAATAAAGAAAGGTCGAAGCTGTCAAACAGCAGAACAGGGACAAATTTAAAGAAATTATTGTACTTATTGGATAAGTCATAAATTCCTAAATTTTTATGGTAAAAATATATTTGAGTCTAATTTCAAAAACATCAAGCGGATCTTAATTTCGAATTCTGTAACTCAAGATATAAATAATTTAGTGACTATGACTCAAGTGGACAGCTTTGATATGAACACATAAGTAAATAGTGAAATTATAGATAATGTTACATATAAACATGTTATATACTAAAAGTTAAAGATTCTAACAAATATATATAAAAATGATGTGGAATGGAGAGGAGGAGGAGGAAAAAATATGACTATATATATAGTAGATGAATTTGAAATGTTTGAAATGGTTGTAAGTGATGGAATGATTAATACATACGAGTATGTTTAAACGAATTGATAAAATAATAAGTGAATAATTGTTAATTGATGTGATATTGAATTCTTTGTTAAAATTTTATGAAGAATTAAATTGATTGGCACAATTTAGAAATAAATATGAAATATACATAAAGTGGGTAAACTACTTTTGAAAGTGCAAGTCCTCCAATGGTCTTATTTGTAAAACTTTAATATTTGTGTTAATTTTATATATTTTGTTATCTTTGATTGAATATCATGTTTTTATGAGGACTTGATATTAGAAATAGATGTAAGTGGATGATATGTAAAATGAAGTGGCGGTTATGACATCTAAATATATATCCAAGTAATGATAAAAAAATAAAAATAAAAATAAAGCTTGGAACTTGTAGGAAAATGGAGACGACGTTATGATGACAAGTTCGCCATGTCACAACGTGGAAACCCCAATGTCGCAACGACAGTTCAAAATTTTTTATGAACTATACAATTTGGCCTTTGATCAATTGTGAATGTTTTAATGAGCTCCTTTAACTCATAATTAGTTCTATCGTAAATTCAATTATTACTAAAATTTTAATTATCTATTGTGAATGTTTTAATAACCTATATTAATTAAATAATATGATACATTGATCTGAAATTTTCAGTAGTTGCTTCGGCAATGAATGTGACATCCTGATGCCTTAACTCGATGACCGGGTCAAGTATGGGGGTGTTACACTTTCTGTTTACTTTTTACGCTTAAATAGTTTTTATATTATGTGTTGATTATTTTTAACTTGTAAGAAGATGTTTATTAAGTGATATTTATCACGATTTTATGCAAAATAATAGAAGTTTTTGTAAGAGAAAACTAGATTAATTATGGGATATGGGAGTCCTTAAGATATTTTATCTCTCTTCTTTTATGATCATTCTTTGACTTTAATGAAGAGATATTTTGAGTTTATTTAGAAAGAAATTATGGAGGATTATTCTGAAAATTTACTAAAATATTATCAATTCTCTACAATCATGCTACACACCTATAAAAGAATAGTTTTCCATATACTTGAAATAGAATTAGTATTTTGTGAGCACTAATATATTTACTTTGAGAGACTTTTTTTTGTCTTTTGTGAAAATTTATTGTACATATCTTTGAGTGTGCTTACTAGCTTTCGCTAAGAAAGTTTGGGTTGAGTGCGAGTGCATACAAACTGTATAATCTTTGTGGTTGCAACAATTATCCTTGATGAGCTTGGGTAGATTGAGTTGGTTAACAAAACTTGTATTGTTTAAGTATATATAGTGGATTCATGCTTTAGATAAGGCCTTGTTGATCCGAATTAAATATTTCAAAGAATCAATAATGATAATTTTTTAAAACTTTAACAGATTTATAAATTGGTACATAAGCTAGCTAAATCAAAGTTCTCATGACCTCAAATTTATAAAAATTACAAATAAAAGGACTTAAACTCACTTACTAATTAATGATCAAATGCTTAGGAGAATTTTTGAAGGTTTTCCAAGCTCTCAATTATGATGGACGGTGGAAAGAAAGAAAAAGACGAAATCCCATTTTTTTTTGAATTCACTTACTAATTAATAAAAGGACTTGAATTCACTTACTAATTAATGATCAAATGCTTAGGACCCTCTTCATCACACAGTGCAAATGATGATGCAAAGGAATTAGTCTTCATCATGTCTTCCATTTACTTGTTATCTATTGAATTCTTTAATCACATCTATTGATAGATAGGTTTCCCTTTTTCTTTCTGTCCGATCATATAGTGTGCTAGGTTATGAAATTTTTGGTCCTTGTGAAACTTGATATGTATTAGTCTACTTCTATGCTTAGCCCACTGCTGTTCCTCTGATTGTCTTATGCTATTTTGCTGATTCAATTGCCATTTCATAAGAGGTATCGACTGGAACAGCCCCAAAATCCAATCTGAACCAACCGGAATGTTCGGATGTCGTCCAAGGAGTTCATCAATACACAGAAGAGTACGAAACAATATGCAGAGAAAGCACTAGAAGTAGAAAAACTCTGTTTTTGAGAAAAGGGCAAATAAGAAAGAGGGTGATCCTACAAGGATCGACTATTATCACCTGCAATAAGGATATTTTTATAAACATGTTCAAAGATGGGTCGGACCTACTTTTAACAATGTATTTTTAAATTCAGGATAATCTTGATTATCAAAATTTAAGAAAAGTAAAAGTTAAATGCCCAATTTTTATTAGATATTATAATTATTTAAGTTTATTTTTACTTAATTAATATTTAGAAACTACTTTGTATTAGTTTACTAAATTAAACCAAAAAGTTACCAAATTTATCATTAAAAATATATATTCTATAAAAGAAGTCAAATTTAAAAAATCTTTGAAAAACTTTAGAGGCCAAACACAAATTTTTCCTTTTTCTAGACACTAATTATAATATCAAAATAAAATATTTTAAAACTTAAAGGGGCTTAAAAGAAATTTTACAAAATTAGTGGGGCGAGGCCCTGCCACCCCCTCAATTCGTCTTTACATGCGTGGGTCTCTAGTTCCACCACACTCAGTTGGCATATGTGGGTTCACGAGTGATGCTAGGAAATTTTTGTGGGGGCCAGAATTAAATTGTATCTTTTAATAAGAGCTAAAAATATAATTTTATCATTTTAATAGCTTATGTTTTTTTTAATTTTTTCAAAGATTAAATCAATATTTTATCATTTTGGAGGTCAAAGTGAAATTTTACCTTGTACTAACTTAAAATTTCATAAATTTTAAAAGGTTAAAAATGAGATTTCACATTTTAGGGGGTCAAAGCCCCTGCCAACCTCTTGATGCTACCCTTGTGTGGGTTTTGTTTGATTATATTTCACTTGCTCGATCATTTGTACTTTATATTAATTTGATCATTTATACTCGTATATATATATATATTGTATTTGTGATTATTTTATATTTGTCTTTGTAAACTTTGAAGAAAAAAAATCTAGTTTTGGGGCACTTATGAGTCTAAACCCTAAGGCAAAACCCATGTCGTTTTTCCTTACTAGGAGATTTCTCTTCAGTTACATATTCCCTCTAGCAGTTGTAGGCGCATCTCATTTATCCCCTAAACGCTAACACAAATGGAAACTCCATCACCTAAATGAAGTTAATTTTCAAGATTCATTTATCTTGATCAACACTGGGAAAGTACAATCTCCTACCTAACCTCAAGTGTTCAATGATATCTTACAAGACAGATACAATGTGTGTTAATACAGGTGATCAGGTAGGCCATTTGTTTTGTTTGCTAAACAAGAGCAGATATAGCTATTGTGATTACATTTAGTTTTAGCCTAAGGAGAGTGGGTTTCTCATATCTTATCTCACGAGGGCCTTCTCATATCTTATCTCACGAAAGCCTAATTTAGGAATATTTTTCAAAAGTGCTTTTCACTTATGGGGAGAAACTAAAATTATTATCTTTTGAAAAAAAGTGTTTTTGGGCCAAATTTTGAATTGAGAGAAGCACTTTTTCTCTCAAAAAGCAGCTTATTTAAAAATATTTTTGTCACAAAAGTGTTTCTTAGAAGTGATACGAGCCAAGGAGGTGACACTCAAGGGGTTGTTTTTCCTAGTGGTCCAATCACTCGAAGCAAGGCACGACAATTAAAATCAAAGATGAATGCTTTTGTCCAATACTTTGTTGCTACAAATTTAAGTCATCATGTTCGTGACGTTGACAAATACGAGAATGCAATTCACTGGACCAATCTTGGAATAGTGAAAGCCCATAAATTGGTGGATTAATCTTTTATGTATCTTGTTATTACTATTATTTACTTAATTCTCATTGGTTGGGACACATCACTTATGAGTTAAGTAATTTTATTGGTTAAGTTATTATTTATTTATTTTCTTAGATAATTTTAAAGAGTTTTTATTAGGATTCAATTACTCTTGAAAGAGTTTTATTAGGATTCAATTACTCTTTTAATTTGCCTATAAATAGGCTTGCTTTCTACACATTGGTGGGGGAATAAAAAGAGAGTATTTGTTTTCTTCCAAATTTGCGTGAGGCAAATTTTTGAGAGTAGAGTGATTCTTCTCTTCCTATTTAGTTTGGAGTTTGTTACTTTTGAGGGTATTTCGGAGTTACAAATATTCAAATTTCTTTCTCGTTCATCGGTGTTTCTAGAGGTTCTTCTTCTAGGGGTTTCGTAGGGAGCCGCTTAATCATTGGCGTTTTTTGTTACAAGTTAACCAAGGGTTCCATAGGGCAAATCTATCCTTTTATTATTATTATTTAACTAATTTTATTTATTCTCGTTTTATTTCTAATTTGTGTTTCTCTTGTGTCTAGATCCGGGATTTCCGCATCAGTTGGTATCAGTTTCAGGCCATTCGGTATTATTTTTGAAGCTAAAATCATATCCGAAACGAGTCAAAATACCAAAAACACTTCTCATCGGTTTCGTCGATTTTTTCTCTCCTCTTATTCTTTAAAAGAAACAAAAAGCGAAAAAAAACCGCAAAAAAAAGAAGAAAAAACAAAAAGCGCAAAAAAAAGTTGCCTACCTTTCATACGTAGGTTTCTTCTTTTCCTATTATTGTTATTATTTTTATTTTATTTTCCCAAAATTGAATTTCTTTTCCTTCTTCTTTTCTTGACTCAAGTATAATTAAAGGTTCAATTTTTGAAAATCTTAAGACACCAAATGTTTCCGATTTTTTTTTTTAAATTGGGTAGAGTTTTCTTAAGTGTTCTTCTTATTAAAGCTTTTTTTTTACTCTAGAGTTAAGGATCGTTGCAGGTCTACGTTTTCTTTTTTGTTTCTCTTACGCTTTCTAACACTTTGTTTCTTCTTGTGTTAGCAGATATTAAAGGCACGCACAATTCCTTGATCTGTGTAGCCTCCATTACAAATTGCCTCATCAAGTTTATTGGCCTCTTAGAGCAAATAGGGTCTTCATTGTCTCTTTGAAGTTTGCACCTCCGTTATTTGATCTTGATTAGTAACCCTCTCCAAACATATTTACAAGTTTTGAATCATTCAGAGAGTTATTCTTTTGAGAGCTAACGAGTGAGGTTATTACTATTTTTTCTTTCTTGTTCCTGTTTGTTTGATCTTTTACAGATACCATGCCGCTCACTAGATCCCAAACTAGTAAAAATGAAAAGGATGACCAAAAAAGAGAGAACGATCCTTTGGTCGAGTTGTTACAAAAAGAGATGAAAAAGTTGCAAACTTAATTCGAACATCGCATGACCCAGATGTTACAAGAGCAAAGGGAGTATCTTGATACAAAACTTACAACTCAAGAGAGATACATTGCCGATAATTACAAAAAGTTGAACGAAGCCTTTATAAGCCGATCAAATTCGCGAGATCGAACTTTTAAACGAAGGGAGGACCATGTTTTTGATGATGACTTTGAGTCCGAGTATGTACCTAGAGAAAGGTTGGAACGAAACAATGACACCCCAAACCAAAATTTCCTTCTTTCTCGGGGAAGAATGATCCCGATGCTTACCTTGATTGGGAGGAAAAGATGGAAGCGTCTTTGCTTGTTACAATTACTCGATGAGAAAAAGGTAACATACTGTCATCGAGTTCATTAATTATGCACTAACATGGTGGAATCAATTATGTAAAAGCGAGGATTCTTTATAGAGAGCAACTGTTACTACTTGGGTTAAAATGAAGCGCATCTTGCGAAAACGGTTTGTTCCACCATACTATTATCGAGAACTCCATCAAAGACTCCAACATCTTGTTCAAGGAGATAGATCTGTGGATGACTACTACAAAGGGATGGAGACTATTCAGATTAGAGCCAATCTTTGTTGAAGAGGCTGAAGTGACTATGGCTAGATTCCTTGTCGGCCTAAAGCCTGAGATTGCAAATCGAGTTGAGTTACAACACTACATGGATGTTGAAGAGATGCTTCAAACTGCACTCACCATTGAAAAGTAATTACGAAAGAAAGGGACAACGAGGGGTGTTAGTTCAGTTTCTAATCCAGCTTGGAGAGGAAATTGGCAAAAACAAGATGATAGATTGTGGAATGGGAGAGATGCACAGTTCAAGCCAAATGAGCCTAGAACTTACTCCAAAGATAGAGGTATGCCTAATTCACTTAAAGGTTCTACTTCTACTAATCGAGCTTCATCTTCTTCTTCTACTTCTCCTAGTGTCATTAAGCAGCCAAAATATATTACTTGCTTCAAATGCCAAGGAAGGGGTCATTATGCTCGAGAATGCCCTAATAAAAAGTCATTGGTGATTCGAGAAGATGGCGAGGTTGATTTTGAGTCTGATAACGAAAATGAGATGCCTCCTTTGGAAGATGCTGATGATGTGCATACTCATGATGAGTATGAAGAATACTTGGAGTTTGGTGAGAAAGCACTTGTTGCTCGAAGGGCTTTAAATGTCCAATTTAAAGAGGAAGGGCGCGAACAAAGAGATAACATTTTCCACACGAGATGTTTGATTAGTGGACAACCTAGTTCATTGATCATCGATAGCGGAAGTTGCACCAATGTGGTAAGTTTTTCCCTTATTGAGAAACTTGGCCTACCTTGTGTGAAGCATCCAATGCCATACCGCTTGCAATGGCTGAATGATAGTGGTGAGGTAAAAGTATCTAAACAATGCTTAGTTTCATTTTCCATTGGTAGATACTCTGATAAAGTTTTGTGTGATGTTGTTCAAATGCAAGCTGGGCACATATTACTTGGGCGGCCATGCAGTTTGATCGACGAGTAAATCATGATGGTTTCCTTATGAGTTAAGTAATTTTATTGGTTAGGTTATTATTTATTTATTTTCTTAGATAATTTTAAAGAGTTTTTATTAGGATTCAATTACTCTTGAAAGAGTTTTATTAGGATTCAATTACTCTTGTAATTTGCCTATAAATAGGCTTGCTTTCTACACATTGGAAGGAGAAAAAAAAGAGAGTATTTGTTTTCTTCCAAATTTGTGTGAGGCAATTTTTTGAGAGTAGAGTGATTCTTCTCTTGCTATTTAGTTTGGAGTTTGTTACTTTCGAGGGTATTTCGGAGGTTCTTCTTCTAGGGGTTTCGTAGGGAGCCGCTCAATCATTAGCGTTTTTGGTTGCAAGTTAACCAAGGGTTCCAAAGGGCAAATCTATCCTTTTATTATTATTATTATTTAACTAATTTTATTTATTCTCGTTTTATTTCTAATTTGTGTTTCTCTTTTTCGAAATAATAGACTATGCTTACCAAAGTGTTCAATGCGAGAATTGTTGGTTCGAGAGGCTCATAGTGGTGGTCTTATGGGTCATTTTGGAGTCACTAAGACTTATGATGTTTTACATGAACAGTTTTATTGGCCTAACATACGAAAACTTATTGAGAAAATTTGCTCTACTTGCATTACTTGTAAACAAGCTAAATCCACTGTGATGCCTCATGGTCTATATACTCTTCTTCCTGTTCCTAGTTCACCTTGGACTGACATTTCAATGGATTTTGTAATGGGTTTACCAAGGACAAAGCGTGGACGAGATAGCATCTTTGTGGTTGTGGATCGATTTTCTAAAATGGCTCATTTCATTTCATGCCATAAGACTGATGATGCAACCCATGTTGCCGATCTATTTTTCCGTGAAGTTGTGAGATTACATGGAATCCCAAGGACTATCGTTTCCGATAGAGATGCAAAATTTCTTAGTCACTTTTGGAAGGTGTTATGGGGTAAGTTAGGTACTAAACTACTTTACTCTACTACATGCCACCCTCAAACTGATGGTCAAACCGAGGTGGTAAATCGAGTTTTGGGATCTTTGCTTAGAGCCATAATAGGTAAGAATGTTAAATCTTAGGAAGAATGGATACCCTATGTTGAGTTTGCTTATAATCGTTCTGTTCATTCTTCCACAGGTTTTACTCCTTTTGAGATTATATATGGCTTTAATCCACTTACTGTTTTAGATTTGCTTCATTTACCTTTGAATGAGATTGCTAATTTAGATGGTGAAAGGAAAGCTGATTTAGTGAAATAGATCCATGAGAAGGCTCGTAAAGCCATTGAGAAAAAGAATGAGTCCAATGCACATCGAGCTAATAAAGGGCGAAAGCAAGTCTTGTTTGAACCTGGAGATTGGGTATGGGTACATATGAGGAAGGAACGATTTCCTTTTAAGAGAAAGAATAAACTTGATGCACGAGAGGATGGACCATTCCAGGTACTCGAGGAAATAAATGGCAATGCTTATCGTATTGATCTTCTTGGTGAGTATAGTGTTAGTACTACTTTCAATGTTTCTGATCTTTCTCCTTTTGAATTTGATGTAGGTTCAGATTTGAGGACGAATCTTCTTGAAGAGGGGGAGAATGATACGAGCCAAGGAGGTGACACACAAGGGGTTATTTTTCCTAGTGGTCCAATCACTCGAAGCAAGGCACGACAATTAAAATCAAAGATGAATGCTTTTGTCCAATACTTTGTTGCTACAAATTTAAGTCATCATGTTCGTGACGTTGACAAATACGGGAATGCAATTCACTAGACCAATATTGGAATAGTGAAAGCCCATAAATTGGTGGATTAATCTTTTATGTATATTATTATTATTATATTTACTTAATTCTCATTGGTTGGGACACATCACTTATGAGTTAAGTAATTTTATTGGTTAGGTTATTATTTATTTATTTTCTTAGATAATTTTAAAGAGTTTTTATTAGGATTCAATTACTCTTGAAAGAGTTTTATTAGGATTCAATTACTCTTGTAATTTGCCTATAAATAGGCTTACTTTCTACACATTGGAGGGGGAATAAAAAGAGAGTATTTGTTTTCTTCCAAATTTGTGTGAGGCAAATTTTTGAGAGTAGAGTGATTCTTCTCTTGCTATTTAGTTTGGAGTTTGTTACTTTGAGGTATTTGAGTTACAAATATTCAAATTTCTTTCCGTTCATCGGTGTTTCTAGAGGTTCTTCTTCTAGGGGTTTTGTAGGGAGCTGCTCAATCATTGGCGTTTTTGGTTACAAGTTAACCAAGGGTTCCAAAGGGCAAATCTATCCTTTTATTATTATTATTATTATTATTATTATTATTATTATTATTATTATTATTATTATTTAACTAATTTTATTTATTCTCGTTTTATTTCTAATTTGTGTTTCTCTTGTGTCTAGATCCGGATTTCCGCATCAAGAAGCAATACTAAATAGACCAAAATCCATTCCATTTATGTTTGGGTAACATTTTTTGTTTTAATTATATTTATCATGTATTGTATTTGTATAACTTATCAGATATTTTGTATAGGAAAAAGAAAACTTTTCAACATTATTCTTTTTTCATGTTTATTTTCCAATAAGTTAGTGTATTTACGTTATATCATTTTGTGTCTAATCTATTATAATATTGCAGATGCCAATTGAGTCTTAACTCGATTGGTATGAGTATTGTTGTCAATACAGGAGGGCATAGGTTTGAGTGTACTAAAGCATATTATCCTCCTATTTATGGGTTCGGGAAGGACTATGGTAGTTCTAGACATTGTGTTAAAAAAAGCAGATATAATTCGAACCTATAATGAGTTTAATAAAATAAATGTAAATTTTGTTAAAAAGAAATAATGTATAAAAAAAACTTTTTAAGGGTTGGATAATGGTGAATGAAACTCCTTGAAAGAGGGCAATCAGGAATTCTTTATTACCTCTAGTTAGGATTACATTAATGCCTTCATTTTCTCTTATTTATTATATTTATTTCCATGATAGTTTATGATAAATGGAGTCATTTATAAAAGATATGATTTACATTGAGATCAATAGGAGTAGAAATTACTCTCTTTTTTTAAATAGATATGATATATAGTTTTTTTTTTTTTTGTAAAAAGGAAAGAGTTAAAAAAACTACCAAGAAATAATAGGGTTTGAACACCCAGATATGCTATCCACCCTGACAAGATGACTGACTAAAGAGGGGCACTATGAAATATTGAGTACCAATCGACGCTTCCTTCATCATACTAGCCAACGAATGTGTGACGAAGTTTACCTCTCGTGGGATCTGCTTAAAGACAACATTCCAATCACGACTTATTAGCTCCCGAATTCTAATGACCAAATCTCTTTGAACCCCCCATCACGTCGTCAGTGATATCTTTAAAAGCAAAAGCACAATCTGTTTCCACAAAGATATCTCGCCATTGAGCATCCCATGCTATAATAAGTCCGTCATAGATCGCCCAGAGTTCCACTTGCTCCACACCACTTCTACCAATATTTTTAACTATCCCACAAACCCGATTACCAAAATCATCTCTCGCCACCGCTGTCGAAGCTGCCAAACCTAATACTGGATCATGAGCCCCGTCAGTATTTATTTTAATGATGCCCGTAGAAAGTGGGAGCCAACGGCTACACCTAGCTGGTCTTCTATTGCAGACAGCCAGTCTTCTAGTTGTGCATTTAAGAGCTCCAACCAAGTTCCATGAAGAGTTAAGGATAGACTCCTTACTGAATGGAACATGTTGGAACACATACCAACATCTCTGTTTCCAAATCCTCCAACAGAGTATACCAATCAGAGACCTCCAATCAATTTCATGATAAGTTAAGCCCAATATTATGCCATAAATTCATGTATTTTTTTAAGAATTTAGTCTTTTTACTTTTCATATTTCAAAATTCAAGTATAACGGTCTTTATTAGTTTTTTTAATCCCTAAATAACCTTACTTCTTTCTCCATTTTTACATTTTGTAAAAGAAAATTTTAAAAAGCTAAACACAAGAAAAACATGTTTACCATGGCTATCTTTGGTTTCAATAAGACATTAGTATTTTTTCCTTTTTTTTTTAAATATCATTTTATTTATAATAACCCCTTTGTGTTTGTGGTTTTGTAAAAGTGCGAGAAAGTAAAATAAATAAATAAATAAATTAATGTAAAAGTTAGGTGTGAATAAAAATCTTATTTGGTGGATATCATGATCTTGTAGGGACCAATGTCTACTTGTATGAAAATCCTGATTTTCTCTTAAAATTAAACTTTAATTCAATATTTAATTGAGTAGGATTAACACTAGCTTTTGAATTTTAGGGTGATTATTAGTGCATTAAAGATTATTATTGTAATGGATTTTGGTATAGTTAATAAACTTAACATATAATAATTCTTTCCTAATCTATAAATAAAAGGATAGTGCACTTCAAAGCACTCGAATCTACGTCCTCCTCTATTGACAATAATACCTATACCAATTAAGTTAAGACTCAATTAACTAATTTATAAGTTTTTTAATACATATATAAAATAATGATCTTCATGTGAAAATAAAAAACTATTATTTCTTTGAAGGAATTATCTAACAAACCCAAATAAAAGGGTTTTCTAAGTTGAAAAAGTTTGGTTTATCTGATATTTTAGGTTGTTAGATTTCATTCTGTTGAATTTTCTTTATGGTCAAATGTATGTGACCCACCATTTTTCTTTTCTTTTCTTAGCTATTTAAAAAATATATATAACATGCATTTAGAAGAAAATACATCCTATTAATAATAAAACGCTTTATCATACCGAAATAAATAAATTTATAAACAAAATCCTAACAATTATAATATTTTTCTGTTATTTTTAATATAATGTCTAAAATTATTTATAGCTCCCTCCGAACCCATAAATAGTAAGATAATGCGTTCTAATGCACTCGAATCTACATCCTCCTGCATTAACAACAATACTCATATCAATCGAGTTAATACTCATTCGAAAATAATATTAATAGTTTCTCTCAAAGGAAAGTTTCTAGATTTTCCTTCTTTTCTCTGTTTAGAATTCCCGTAACACCTTTCCATTGCAATTTGTCTGGTAAAAAATCTTCCTCTTCTCTTGCTTCTTGCCTTACTCTATGCTGGGTTTCCATTTTAACATCGTTTAGTCCCTCTACTACATTTTACTAATGTTTCTTTCTCAGTTTTACGCTCATCGTTATCTAATTACTGGTTTAACTTGTTGCCATTCTAGATTTCATTGGTGGTGGGGAAGGGGGAGAGGGACGGAGTGGAGAGGATTTTTTTATTTAATATTAATATTAATATTAATATGAATTTAAATTTATTATTATATTTTTTAAAAATATTTATGTATTTTATATATTTCTTTGAATTTTTTGAAAATTCAAGTTAAATTGAAAATATTTGTAAATTCTAAGAGTTAATATTTGAAACTTATAACTAAATCAATATAATATATAAAAATTAAGGGTTAAATTTATTATAATACTGATTTTTTAACTGCCATTATTTGTTTGTGATTTTAATAGTAGTGATAATGACCAAATTATGTAATGTGAGTGTTTAAATTGTAAACTTTTTATCATGGGTGCTTAAAATGAAAATTTTTATAGTTGGATGACTATGTAAGTAAATTGCCTTATTTTTACCCTTAAAAATTTTTTATATCAAACAAATAATTAAATATTTTAACGTACATAAATTAAATGAATAAAATATAAAAATATGTAAATTTGCATATAAAGTTAAAAAAGTATGCAACACTAATTGAATTTTACTTTAGTAGAAGTGGATCCCCCATATTTTTTATGACAAATATGCGTATATTTATAGACACACATGAATCATCCTTCATTCTTGAATATTCTCACCTTCTCCTCTAATTAGCTTCTGATATCTTCTTCTCAAACTCTTTTCTTGGGGGGTGGGTTTAATTATTCACTCAAAGGAGAAGGAGAGATGATGAGAATGGAATCACTTGGAAAATCATTTGAAGGCCAAGTTTTGAAGAAAGATTTTAAATTTACATTCGAGTCATGGCCTATATAAAAAATTTGCAGCAAATGTGATGATGCTGATGACGACTTCGAGGAATTATTAACCTCCTAGGCAAGTCTAATGCTTGGCTTTTTATCCTCCTTTTTTTTTATTTTCTTTTTCTTTTTTGGGGTTTTTATCATGTTTGGTTGCTGAGAAAATGGAGGATAGATACTATATGAATAAGATTTGAAGGCTATGTATGTCTTTCAGTAACCAAACAGCTCTTCTTCTTTTTCTTGATTTGGAGTTCTTGGATGCTCCGACACTGTAAGAGAAAGCTTTGTGAATTGTGAAGACATTAAATTGCTTTTAATTCATTGTTCTTCCTTGTTTACATTATATAAATCATCTTTCATTAACATTATAAAAGTCTAAGGATGTTTGAATTAGTTGGTGAGTGAATATTCCAGCTCCATTGTTTCTCGGGAAAATTAAAGTTCTCTATTCTGAGAAAATTCAAGTGTTGACAGATAACATTCCTCAAATTACTCAATTTAATTTTTACAGAATTAATTACATGAATCATCTCTGGAAATGCTGATTAAATTAATCTAATGATTCGGATTCCATCCATGTGTTCAGTTAGTTAATCTGTACATCAGGTTTAAATTATTATAATTAATACAAATATATTCAATTTTTTATACAGAATACCGACTTAAACGTGTTGAGATGTGTTTATCTTTGTATTTAAATGTCGAGTAAAATTATATTTTATACACGTAATTTAGGTCAGGGAAGTATAGTACTTGAGGATAAGTATGATGAAACTCCACTTAATTTCATAATTAAAGTTTAGCTGACACGTGTCTTAATTAATTGGAAGTGACACATAATTGCAAAGGAAAACAAGGAATCATCCATTAATTAACAATTTTCTAATCGTTAATGACTCACAGCCAAAAGTTAATACAATCATATTTCCTTTTAATTATAACAATTAATGGTGGATTAGCTCAACTACAGTCCATTACAATTCTAGAATATTAGGACCCCATAACATTTTTATTAAATTTGGTTATTTTAAATTAAATTATATAATGTAAAATATAAAAATAATTAAATAAACACAGAAAAATTCATGTACCAAATTGATATAAATTATTTAATCGGTATCACATCAATATTGACTGTATCGATTGGTATGCATACCATTTCGGTCTTCAATCGATAAAAAAAATAAACTAATATATACTTAATTATTTATGTTAAAAATAAAATAAAAGTAGAAATGATCAGATTTACATTTTATTACCTTTTTTTAAGCTTAGTTCCCACTTCATACTTTTGAAGTGGATAGTGGGAAAAATGAATGATATATGATGAATTGCCTTTCAATTGGGTGGATTGCCTTGTTGTCATGTTTTTTTCTGTTACTTTTAAAAAATAATATATGAAAATTAAACAGTTTTGCAGCCTTAAATTATAATTTTTTGGTCTTACTTTTATTATAAAATTTACTTTTCTGAAAAGTGCTTTTTATATTGGTGGATGACAAAATGCGGAGATGAGATTCTATTTAGCAACTTTCTTATTTTTAAAAATATATTTTAATTTTACCTAAATTATTAAATAAATTTATTATTTTTAATTTAAGTATTTAAATTTTGATTTCACTACTAAAGTTGGTATTTATTGTTAGTATGGTTAAAAAAACATCTCAACTAATTAAATTTTACCACATCATCGTTTCATTAAAATATAATTAAATACGATTTATTTTAATATTTATATTAATATTAAATAAAAATAAATATATAAATATTCGATAAAATAAAATAAAATTTATCTTCATGGACGATGAGTACGGTTTGGGGTTGATCGGAATATCGAGTGGAAAGGAGCGATGAAGTGAGATCATGTTCAGCCATTTCTGATTGAATCAAAAAAGAAGAAATTTAGTGTAAAAAAAATGGG
Source organism: Gossypium raimondii (assembly GCF_025698545.1). NCBI lineage: Eukaryota > Viridiplantae > Streptophyta > Magnoliopsida > Malvales > Malvaceae > Gossypium > Gossypium raimondii. The sequence continues at coordinate 49,978,166 of NC_068577.1, read as the reverse complement.
TTTTTCTTTTTCTGAGATTTAAAATGTGAGATTTGAAAGAAAAGAATTGAATGAATGTTAAAATAAAATATTAATAAGACAATGACGTGATAAAATATTTCTCGTTTTCAAAATTGACAAAAATAAAATTATTTCGATTATTTTGGAGGAATTAATTTAAAAGGAAAATTTCATTCCCTCTGAAATAGGGATCAGAAATATGTGAATTATGGTGGTATTATATGGGAAACTGAGTATTTTTCACAACAAAGTCGCAAAAAGACGCCTAATGGAAAAAAAAAATTACATTTCTAATTAGCCAAAATTGACTGCAATATTTTACAGATCAACTGTTGTGATTAAATGTTAAATAGAACACAAATTTGAAGGAAAAATGCAGTGCTGGTAAGTGTCACGATCATTTTGGAAGTTTTCTTTCAACATAAGAAACATGCACTCCTCGACCGAGTGGTGTTCCGGTCTTCAAGACCTTTCAAGAATGACCTAATCGCTAGATGTTCCGAAGCATATGTCATGAATGCCGCTAATATAAGCCCTCCAACGACCATCAGACCCAACCTGGTGCGTAAAATTCACGGACCATGAAAATTAGTACAACTATGAACAAGGACTTTCAAACATCTAACTGGATTTCAAAAAAATACGGGAGAAAACAAGATCATCTCAGTAGAAATTACCTCATGAACAGAGCGGTGATCCCAAAAATACATGGTAAGGATGGGGCTGCGATAGCCAAAAAAGCCATCCCCAACCCATAATACCAAGTAACAATATCGCAAGAGGATGCCTGTCGATAACCTGTAAAGATCATAAGAAAATCGTCAACCAATGCTAAATTTATACAAAAAGGGAACGGACGTCATATTTTATCATGACCATGCATGATTTATGCATTTACTCCAAGTAAACAAACCTTTTCTAGAATCCGAATCAATAGGATCCATACGAGAGGAAACTGGCCCTGGTTCTCTTTTTCCCCACAGATAAATCAAATGAAGAAATGCTCCGAATGAAAGAAAGAAGATTGAAAACGTCCACTCATACATCAAGAGCAAACCAGTCCATGGCATCAATTGTCGAGGCACAATTGAAATAGAAATTCCAAGGGACACCACAGCAGCCATAAAGCATACGAAAACTGAAATTGCACCCAAGTATGCAGGCACCTTGTTCTGTGCACTGTTAGGAAACTGGATAGAATCACACCAACTAATAGAAGTGAGAAATTAACTAGTTTACAACAATTTCATTAGACAAACCAGAAAGAGATCAGTGTAAATGATGAATAGAGGAAACGAACCTGACTGTTTGCGTTAATGGTAGAAGATGAAGAAACACTAGTGTAAGCAACTGTCCCACTCGACCTAATTATGTGGTAGAAGTGTCTGACCTGATTGCATAATGAAGTTCTGCAAACTGAACCCCCTGTCTGCACCAAAAAGTAATATGGTTTCAGTACCGGAAAACAATCATCTAGGCACTAATTTCAGGAAAGCATAATGATCGATAGCTACTAACCTGAATGAAAGAACGATAGAAACAAAAAAGTAAAGCACAGAAAGGTAAGAGGAAAAGGAATTTGACTAGAAGCTCATCATTTGGATTTTTGCCTCCCCCAGTTCCAGGAAGGGACTCTTTAAGCTGTTCCCTAACATTCTGCAGCAACAGCAAACAGATTATATTGACATTCGTCCTATCTACAGAAGATTTTGGAAATATATCATAGATTTCATATAAATTTTTGCAAAGAGTTCAGTAATACCTGCCAGACATCGACCGGTTTCAAGAGCCAAGATGTCCACCAATCCCAAGGTTTAAGGGGGCCAAGTGTATAGTGAATTACACGAAGTTCACTCTCATCTACCATCCACTGCAAAGAAATAATGCAAAAAAATTAAGGATACTTAACCAGGAAATAAGAATATAATATGCAAAACCAGAAATTTGTCTCTTATTTTGGCTTTAGCATAAGTTTCATCATGGTATAGGAGAAAAAGGAATTCCTGGTAAACAAAGAAAAGAATTGAAACAAACCCTCATGATCTAAAAACAAGAGAAAGCATACAAAAGTCTGTTAACAGCATGCATAAAATGAGGATTCAAAAGAATGAAAAGCAATTTCCAAAACCAATTTTACTAATGAAACTATACTTTATTCTTGCTATGTTAAGAATACAACAATATAGCATGTGAAACAAGACTGACAATGGTACAACAGCATGAGATAAAGTTTAAAACAATATGTTAATGTTAATGTCAATGTATGTAGTAATACCTTGTTGGCAAGCATGTAAAGACCAACATCTGCATTGTATAGAGTAGAGAGTCGTTCCATCTCAGGAGCAGGACGGGATTTCAGCACCTCCTCGGGTATATTAGGGTCAAAAACATGTGCATTTGGGAAATCAGAGTAGTAAGAATTCAGAAAACCCTGATCTCCTCCAGTATAAGAAGGCAAAGTATTGACTTTGCTCATCATGTCATTGAAAACAGCTTCAGATGGTTCCACTACCATGACTCCTGAATTCAACCTCTCAGAATGCTTCAAATTTGCACAAAATTTCTGACATTTAAAGAGATCTTCAATGCTCTTGACTACTATAGTATCCGCATCAAGATACACAACTACAAAAGCAAATTCCAAGTGTGAAACAATGCAATCCACCAGAAGAAACATTGAGATAGAAAGAACAACGGATTGGCAAACTCCAAGCTGTAACCTAATTACAAGCAAACTTTTAAACAGGCGTAAAAACTTAACCATACTTAGTTTCATAAACTTCATAATTTTAAATATTTTCATTATGATATGGTCATTGATAGTGTATAAGTTTTGCACTGAGGGTACATCAAATTGAAGCTAAACCAACTACATCCATCCTTAAGCTAAACCATGCATTTTCTATATCCAACAAAGATGAACCATAAACAAACAGAAAAGGGTTTACCTTTCTTGTAGTTAGTCATATTAAAAATTTTCAATTTGGTGTAAACACCCCAAAATCTCTTCGGCCGAACTTGATTCGGATTTGCCAATAAGCTTATCATCTCCACCATCCATCCATCAGCCTGCCCAATTATCCACCAAATCAGAAAAATGGAAACAGAATTAAAAGCTATGTCAAATCTTACGACTTCTCACTGACAAACTTGCCTAATCTTCCTCAGTAAACTAATAGATCATTAATTGTAAAGCTTATAACTTACCATAGATAGGATTAGGAAACCAAAGTAACTAACTTTGAGGCTAGTAATTTGGGAAACAAACAGAAAAGTAAAAGGATTGCCTAATTTTACCTTTAGAAGCTTTTTAGCATAATCAGAGACGCCATCAGAGACCAAAACGACCATGTCTCTAGTTGATCCAGTGTCCCTTATCGATTTCCCTAAAACCCTAACCCCTAAGAGGAACTCATCTCCGTACAGCAGCGTCACATAAGCTTCTTTCGATGAAGATTGAGCTTTAACCCCCAACGCCGCCTTTGTTTGTATAATAATCAAAAGGAGCAGAAACAGGATCGAGAGTTTTGGTAGTTTCATAGTATTCGATTTTCTCGAGAAAATGATACGGATTTCCTCGAGGATAAAATTACTTTGTTTATTTGAATTTTTTTTTCCCTTCAGGATTGAATTAAAGGTTGATAAACACGAGGAGCTTTGAAGAAGAAGAAGAAGAAGATTCTTCGTTTTATTCAATTTGCGATGTCGTTTTTGACCATAGACTTTTTTTTTTATCGTTTTAGTTGCCAACTCTTTTTGAATTTTACAAAAAAGAAAATGGAGGAATATTCAACCTAAAGAAAAAATTAATTACTTTTATTTTGTTCGAAATTTAATTTAATTTCCTCTATTTCTTAATTTAATTACTTCTGTAATTTTCTAATTATTAAAATTTTTGAAATTAATATACAATAGAGTTATATAAAAAAGTTATTTTAAGGTTATGGAAAAAAGAAATTAATTAAATTGTCACTAAAAATATTCTTAGCATGGGTTATTTATAAATATATGATAATTTTCTTTCAAAGTATTAAATTATTATAATCAGGCTATCCAGTAATTATTAAGTAAAATCAAATCATTATAATACAAATAACTGATTACTAATATAATTCAGATTAAACCCAATAAATTAAACTAAAATTTGTAAACATAATGAGAGTCGGACCTATACATATAATTACATAAACCCGATTTATGATGCTAAAGAATTTAATATAAGAATCCGAAAAAACAAATCAGATGATACGAATCGAAGGTCCTTTCACTATCTAGTGCAATCCTATGAATAAACCATTTGAAGGTATTAATTTGATTAAGGCTTTAGCATTCATGGCCAGTAATGAGTATATACAGCAAAGTCATCTAAACCATTCATTATATTGATGAATACGACATGAACTGATCAAACACACCAGATTTTACAGACAATTTGAGAGCTTTCAACTCTTTTTCTTTTCCAAATTTTGCAAGGTTTCATGGCAAATCCGCAAGTCCCTTAACAAGCACAAGCACTACAACAGGAGCTATATATGCACAACCAGGATGCATGGGGAACTGCAGAGTTTTTATACTACTTCAGACTTCTTTATCTATGTGCTGAATGAGATCGAGCGCTCTGGGCGCATCGGAAACTACTTTCAACATGCATAGATACTCTGCAACATGAATGTGTCTGTTGCTGTTCCGAAACCAAATTACATACTGCCTCTTGGAGGTCCTCCAATATACCAAAACCGTGCTTTAGTATGACTATACAAGCGTACAAGCGTGCAAATGTATATATGTTGAAACTAACATCTTTCATCCCCTTCCCAATTATCCTTTTCTTTCGGCCCGGTTGGTCCTTCCTCGCCATAAAGTTCCGTAGGAAACAGGTCAAAGATGTTCTCCACTGAAAATCGAACAAAAAAGGGGAGCATATTAATTATCCTATCCAGTTCAGATCGTGAATCGTATACTATGGTTGGACCCCATTCTCTCATGTAATTCAACCAACATGGTTCTGTAACGACTCCATCTCCAAGATACTCTGCTGCAATAATCTTGTACCTCGTGCTTGAGTCGACAAAATACTTGCTTCGTGCAGCATCGTTCCTAATCCCTATCCCGAGTTTCACTGACCCTTGAAGGTAAGTCCCGGGATGCGGAAAACTAGCATGTCCATGTCTGGATGAGTAAACAATTGGCTTATTACCTTCAATATATTCCAGGTCGAAAGCATCAACCCACTCACCACCGCTATGCTGTGAGAAGTAAACTTGCCACAGTTCCCCTGTGAAGTTGCTTATCCGGAGAGTGAAGTGTTCCCAGTCACTTACATGTTGCCCAAGTTTGTTCATCTGTATGTTCATTAACCCGATCTTGAGATTGGCCGGTCCATTGAAGGGACAAAATACCCACATCACAATATCCGTAAATGTTCCACCCACTGCTGGTTTGACATGAACATATAGCTCTGCACTCTCCAAGTTTCCTTTCTTAACATTATCTCTTCCATTATTATCTCCTGGCAAATCTATCCAAAATGCACCATCATTTGTCCCTCCGCTGGGCAGGTTCGAGCCCCGATAATCAATAGATTTGCCTTTAAGCTCACCATCTTCATATAGAAGTGCACCGTTTTTGAAAAACCATTGCACCGACGAGGGCAGACAGTCTTCATCAGGATGAAAGAAAACCGTTGCACCATAGTGGTTGATGAGAGCATGAATCTGGTTTAAATCCGGCATTGCATGTAGCGTGGGATCCAGGTTCTTCAAGCACGCAATCTCCAATTCCTCATTTTCCAAAACAAAGTAGGTACTGCAAAAGAATGTCCCAACCGAAACACCTTTGCAACACATTCCCCTTTTGCATGGTCTTGTGTTCCAAACCTGAAATGGATGGGCACCGGCAACATGTATGGTATCCTTAATTTCACAAGTCTCTGTAAGATCTTCTCGAACACATCTTACTTCATCGTCATCAGGCTCCTCGGGCGTGTCGGTAACCAAAATTCCCATTGCTTTGTAACCCATTGGCGCGTTCGGGAGCCAGAAGAAACCACAACCATTGCGATCTAGATCTGAACTCCAAATCAATGAGTAATTAACAGGTTTCTTTAATGCTGGAAAGTCTGAATCCGAGTCATAGTCACGATAAACTTCTGGAGTCGAACCTTCCCTTTCACGAGCCACAAGAACATAGCCTCGAAGGGGCTGGTCATTTGGTTGACAGTAATAACCGAGACAGAAAAATCCATCCGGAATGCCAACAGGTTTGTAAAATGTGGGACCTTCAGCTTTACCGTGCAACGAATCGCAGCTCCAAACACTCTCAAACTTGGTGATTTTAACCACTTCTAGTTCTCCTAGGTTAATTTTTCCAGTGGCAAATCCTTGACCTGAGAAAACGGTAGTTCATTACAGAAATCGAGTCAACAAATCTATGTCATGTGGCTTGTAAGGACACTATCATCCATGCTACTCGGATTCGGGTCTGAATGTCTTTTACAGCATTCTTAAAGTTACTATATATAATAGTAATATCTTTATCCATTAGAAATTATTCTTTTTTTTCCATTTTGGATAACCTAAAATTCTTTTTTCTTTCTCCCTAAAGGGTGTATTATCCAAATAATCTAGCTAAAAAATCATCATGAATCATAATCGTCATACTCCATAGTTAAATAAATAGTTAAAAGAAAGACAATTTCCAAAAATAGAAAAGAAAAAAAATATCTCAGGTAAATCATAATAATGTTTTGAAAGGAAAACAGAAAACAGAAATTCATTTTAATTCCTCTATAAATCAACCAAAAAGGAAAATTTTGACTTGTGTAGAAAAATCAAAGGATAAATTACCTGGAGGCCAATCTGGGATTGGAGAAGGCAAAGAAAAAGGCTGAGGTTGAGGCAAAGGGGTGAACTCATCATAATCACTGTGTTTATCATGCCAACAAAAACATTCACACCCCAACATATCTTCAAAAACCCACCAAAACCCAGAATTTATCTTCAACAAACTTTCTCTTTCCCAACCCCTTTTTTAAACTTTCTTTTTACAGGAAAAATAATAAAAACAAACCCTCGAAGAGAAAGAGAAGAAGGAGGCAATTAAAAGAAAGAAAGTTTAAAACAATCCCCTCTCTCTTCCTCTTTCTCAAAGGATCAAATGAAGGAGGCAATTAATGAGAGAAGTTTCAACTTGTGTTGTTTTTGTTGGAAAAGTAAGAAGACGATGATGTTGATATTTATGTAATTTATATATAGATTTTCTTTGTTCTTTCTGTTTGGGGGAATGGGTCAGTTTGCCGTCGCTTTAGACTATCCCCAACCTTTATTTTTGAGATGAAAAATATTCCTACTTTCAGTTAAGTGAGTGTATTTCACACTCTGTTTCCCTCTCTGTTTTAATAATTTTGATTTGTCTTTCTATATACAACCACCTTTCTCTTTGTTCACTTGTTGTTGAAGTCTTTGTGTGATCATTTATTCCCCCTCTTTGAAGCTTTGATAATTGTTCTCTTTTTGTGGAAAAGCCATGCTTCAATGATAGGGCTATAAAAAGTAATTAGTAGTTTTTGATATAATCTAATACTTAGATTTAGTCGTATTGAGTGTTCATTTAAAAATTAATTTTACGGGTTTAAATCATAAAAGTAATTCACTTTATGGATTTGAATCATAAAAATAATGTTATTTGTGATGTGTGAATCGTCAATAATTTACTCTTTCTAAGAGTGTGTTAAGTTAATTTTAAATGTACCAAAAAAAAAAAGACAATTATGATATAGGTATGAAAAAATAATTTAATATTATTATAACACTAAGTCATACAAGATATTGAATAATATAATAGGGAAATTCACATTGTAAGAAATGTAGAAAACCGCTAGAAATAGTAGTTTGAGAGTGTTGAAGCTATACTTGGGTAGAGCTTATGTAATATGTCTTCTCTTATTCGTTTTTAGAATAGGAGATATTTTATAGATAAAGTAAAACATAGGTCCTAATTAGGATATGTGCCAAATGTGATTACTCGAGGAGTTTCTGAACTTCAAAAGTTAAAAACAATAACTAGAATTGGATCTGATATGATGTGTTATTAGTAGCATTATAATAATAATCTTTCACCTTTAATAAGAACAAATCATTGTCAATTCACACAAACGAAATTCTAAATGATTAGAATCATGGTGGGAGACGTAAGAGGACTATTAAGATTAGCTTTAGCTTTTGTGTTGTTATAGGGCTTTTAGCATTTTTTTTCCCACTTAAGAAAAGATTAAAGACTATAAAGTAATTTACCGAAAAAGACATTAAAATGTAAAATTCACGCTCCTAAAATCGCGTAAAGGCTCTGCTTAATATTTTCTTCGAAGTGTTTTTTTTTTTTTGGCCAAAGCTGTCTTCAGGAAAATATTATTAGCTACGCTCCTCCATTTAAAGGCGCGCCTCATCAACATTATTTCACGAGAGACCTTTTCCCCCCAAAGTGGATCATCAAATTATACTAAATTGTAATTTTTGGATAATAAAAGGATAGAACTGCAATTATATTAACGTGGCTGAACAGGATGTTGATGCTGATAATTATGTGGGAAAAATGCCACATTTCATCCTTTTATAAGTTAGGTAGAGGGACCACATTACTAGAAAAAATAACTTTAAATATTAAAATTAATATTTTTAAAATATAAATACCATATTAAAATTTTTACTAAAATTCAAATTATTTATGCTATATTAAAATATAACTTCATTATTTCAGAATTTTTAAAATCATGTGGCAATCAAAATATAATTTTATTATTATATTAATTTATAATTTCATATTAAAAACATGATTTATACAAGCTTGCTTTTCTAATAAAACTCCTCTCTCAATTATTAGGCCCCAAGAAATATTAATATCTTCTTTCTCAATTATGAAGACGTGGATTCGACATGACACAGCTATCTATTACAATATTTGTGATGCTGCCCTACATCACGTGTGCTTAACTTTCAAAGCTGCATTTCCGATCAATAAAAATTTCTTCATAAAAAAAAAACAAATTTAAATAAATTTGATTGTTAAATTAATAAAATTTAATAAAATAAATTTTTTTTATCTATTTTAAAAAATTTTAATAAAATAAAATTTTTTTAAAGTGTAATGACCGACAGAGGATGGTCCAATCATTGCTTCTTGCCTATTAAAACAACCATTTTGAAAACATTGCCGATATGTTTTGCTTTTAGGTTCGTTCTACGAAAAGCCACTCTTTTTTTTTTTTTTTTTTTACAATTTGGACCTTCTTTGGATTTTCGTTTTGGGATCCATGATTTTAAAAAAAAAACATTTTTAAATTATTAAAAAACACCGAATATGGATTGACGTTGAAATTATTATGTATTAGTAAAAGGGCCTAGGAAAAACGTGATAGAAAGGGATTTATTTAATAAAATAAAAAGGTCCAATTGGGGTTCAATCATACTATTGAACACTGCTCCATTTCTTGTCCTAATCCAAGCATTTCACACACACCTCCAAATTATGATATGTCGTGGGGTTGGTTGAAAAGGTCGATAGCCGCCCAATTGGAATTCAATATTCAATATCTTCATGTTACAAGTTGAACCCAAAAAAAAAATGAACATAGAAGCCGCCTCAAATTGGAGAATATTAATAATCATATTATTAGTATTCCTCTCTATGTGGTCTGTCGAATGTTTTGTGGACTATCATGCCCAAGCATGGGCTTTTCTTATAAGGGGCTTCTTTTGTCAAGTCTTTTTGCTCTTTCCTAAAATGGGCCTTCATTCAACAGATTCATATTTATAGCTTAATAAATTATTTACATACGAGTGTTTGTGTGTAATACACTATACCACAGTTGACACATGTATGTGATTAGGTGTAATGGTAATACACATTGTACTTTTAAAGGAAGAATTTAGGTTTGAATTTTGAAAAAATTTTTATTGGGAGGGACAGCTACGAATCCTAAACATAGATCATAAAACAGACATAAAAAAATACCAAGCTAATAAGTTTGGATTTATAAAAGAAAAACCTAATTAAATTTGGATTTATAAGCTACCAAGTTTTTGGCTTAATAATAAGTACGAGGTTTTAGGATCTGAAATTTTTAGATAAAAAATTATTAAAGCTTAATTATAACTCTTATTTTAAATTGGTCCTTAAACTTTAATACATTATAATTACATTCTCAAACTATTAATATTATATTAATAAGGTCCCCTTTCATTACTAAAACCATTAATTTAATTATTCATGTAAGGCACATTGCACTCTCAAAAAGAGAACGTAGGTTCAAATCTTAAAGATAATTGTTATAAGGGGCAATCACAGACTTCAAACATGAATCATAAAACGAACATAAATGATAAAAAAAAATTTATTAAACATGGATAGATCATCAAATATAAACCTATTAAATTTTATAGCTATGATGAGAGTCTTTCATCAATAAGTGTTGGGTGCAGTAGTAAGGCATATTGCACTCCTGAGAATAATATAAGGCCAAACCTTAGAGACGACATGACTAGGAGAGATAACCACAGATCCTGAACATGTGCTGTAAAACAGACATGAAAAATAAAAATTAATGAGTCTTTTCTTTCGATTTCTCTATTTTAAATATTTAATATAATCAAAAATGCTAAAAAACCATGTAAATAAATTATATAAAATAATAAAATAAATGAGTCAAAAAGCATTTGATGTGCTCATGTTTTAGCTTATTGCAAATTAAGGCAAAAATGTCAAAAATAAAAACAAATTCCGGGTTTTAGGTGGAGTATTTTATTAATTAGGTAAATAGGTCATTCTTGGTCAAGGTGGGTGGTACGTGGCAAAAGCGCGTGGAAGCGCTTTTAGCCGATGTGGCATCTTATAGGTCAAAAGCGTGACCTGTAGGATGTGCTTTCATTGAAAACATGTCCTACAGGGCACGCTTTTGCCCTGTAGGACACCATGTCAACGGCCCAGCAAATCTTTTAAAATTCAGCCGTTAGATGAAAAAAAAAAAAGAAAATACAGTCATTGGATCAAAATATGAAAAAAAAAGATAAATATGATGTTTTTTATCTTGAGAATTTCAAGATAACTTTTCAGTAAAACGCTTGTTGTTAGAAGTTTTTTTTTTTAAATTCAAGTAGACTTTTCCATATCAGAAATCGAATAGCAAAGCTTTCTTATAAAATGGATGTCGAGAATTTCAGACATAATTTTTCAAAAGAAGCGCTTCTAATAAGAAGTGTTTTCTAACTTGTGTAGTCATGTTCAATTTTTTAAAACATTTAGAAATATGTTTCATATTTAATGATAAAGTCTTCCTATAAAATGGAGAGGCTTTTCAAAGTTAAGATAGATTTTGAGGAGAAAATATACATGCTAAGGGGAAAGAGCGTTGATGTTTAAAATTTGAAGTTGTTTTATTCATTTGCTTGAACAAAGTTCGTAGTTGCTGCAACATAATTTGGAAACTTGCCCTAGTAGACTATTTTAGTTCAAGTAATTGAATAATTATATGTCATTGTCACTTTGTTTATAAAATTTGGTTCAAAAATTTGATATCACATGTTTATGTGTTAGTAATTTATGTTGTAACAAAATATCAGAATAATAATAAATATTTATTTTTGTATAATATTATCATATCTATTTTTTATATTATATGTTAAATAGGTTTCGTTTCCAAATATGAGTAAAATAATTAGAGCAATTATTTATTACCAAGGTAAAATTCATGACACTGAACTCAGGATCATTTTTTTATCCATCCAACTTCTGTTAAAAATTCAATAGAAAAGTCCCAAGTTCAAGCCAGAGGAGAATTAATAAACCTTGTAAGATATGATACATTTGAGCTACATGGCGACACTGATGTCGAGTTAACGATTGGTGCTCATTGCTTAATTGGGAATGTTGTAGTAGAGTTAAATGCCCAGTTTGACGATGTAGAGGAAGGTGGACTGAGTTCATTAGCATTTCTTGTTACTTTGGTTCCCAATTTTGGTAAGGAATAGGAAGTAGAAGGTCCAACAACGCGGTTTTGTGATGGTTTCATGATGTTCTTACAAAGCTCGTATCAAGGAAATGTCAGAATTGAACTATATGATAGTATAGTTAAACTCACGTACAAATACAATATATTGGGTTATGGAAATCTATTAAATGGATGAGGGTATTATCGGGGAACCGTATTGTGTCAACTTGCAAGAAAGAACCTGCGAATGTGATAGATTTCAGACACTTCATTATATATACTCACATGTAATTGCGACATGTGTTTTTGGTCATCTGGATTCATGAAGTATGATGATGAAGTGTACAAACTAAAACAAATATTTAAAGTATGAAAGACTAAATTCCCACTGAACCCAAATAAAGGTAGATGGTCGCCTGTTTGAGCACTTCATTTGAATTGCTATCAAAATTTGAGTTGTATTGCATGCTAAAAGGTCGGCCAAAGTTTAGTCGAATACACAACGACATGGATACTTGAAAGAAGATGGACCAACCTAAGCAATATGGTTTTTGTAAGAACCTAGAACATAGCAAGAAAAAATGTCCACATTTGGCAGAAATGTTGAGATGAGCGTCATAGAGATGTTAATAACTTGTTAATTGTTAAAAAAGGCCAATATTGAAGGAATGTGAGTGACATCAATATTTGGATAACAAATTTAGCACTAATATAATTAAGTACATTCAATATATATTAAAAATAAAAAATTTAATAAACTAATAGGTGATTTACTTAAAACAAAATTCACAAAGTAAAATCATCTCTATTTTCGGGTTGAATGCATGCCGTAACTCGGGGGGCATCAAGTGCGAGGAGGATTTCGTTGTGGTAGAGGTTCTGGCTCATTATCATCATTGTCACCTTCATTGGCTCCATCTCTGTCATTATCGTCATTATCATCATTGCCTTCATCTTCATCACTGTCATCATCATCCGCCTCATTTTATCGGGCATCACCATACTAATATTTGAAAAAGCTCATGTTTAATGGCAACACGAGCAAGTTCCTCAATACTAATATCTGTAGCTCGAACGCTACTGACCAAGATAATCTCACCCGTTATATTCAATTGGGATTCTATCGAGACCTTCAAACATCTTCCTAACCCAGAGAATCATATATAATACAACTCGTTGGTTGCATAACCAATTTGAATCCATTATCGCCGTACCACAACTAATAGAAAGACCTACATAACCAATTTGAACCCGTTTGTAACACCCTAAACCCAGTATAGACGTCCAGACCAAGTTTGGAGAGGCACGTCATCCGTACTAAAATTCATACTATCATAACACAGTCGAATTGAACAATTCATTACGTAAATTCATCACGACAATAATTTAACACATATAACCTTCATAAATTCCATAACATCATAGAACATAAGTCCCTAATAGTAATGCTTAAAAGAAAAGATAATAGTTTGACCGAGCTTCCGCGACACTGACTCGATCAAGATTGGGAACCACCTGAAATCCAATCAATAAAAGGGTGAGTTGTGAACTCAATGCATAAAAGAAATGTAATTAAACAATGATTGGTTATAAAGAAATTCCAGTTCAGAGATTTGATTTGACATAGAAGTATGTTCATTCCAGATTTAGAGCAAAGATTCAGTTCAAATATGGTTCAGATCTGATTCAGATGCAATATTCTTATTTCCGTCTGCTACACACCATCTTCGACCATCCTAACACACCACTATGGACAATTAATGCCCATCCATCCCTGCACACCTTTAGAGTGTTCAATGATACTTTCATAAAAATGTTGCTTAGCTGCTAGATTAATATGCGACAAGCGCCAAAATCAGAGTAATACTCATTGTAGCATAGCCACACTTTCAATACAGACTCCTTCATTCTTCATAACCTCTCAACACATGCCAATGCAGAACACAAATACCCGTAACATATGATCAGTCATTCTAACTCATTATACAGTTAACTAAGATAGTTCCAAAATAGAGTAGATATCACAGTGCACATATAATATTGTTACTCACGGATCAGTCCAAGTGTATCAGACAGTTCTCACATAATCAAATTCAATTATTCGTACGTTGAAGAAACTAATATCAAGGTTAAGTAACATTTCCGGCCTCAAAAGACAGTTTTCAGGCCCGATAACTTGCCACACGGCCTAGTCACACGCCTATATGCCTTGGTTGTGTGGTTTTTAAGCATAAACAGTGAGTTACACGGCCTAGACACATGCTCGTATCCTTATCCGTGTGACACACACGGCCTGAGTACACGCCCGTTCCCCTGCCCGTGTGGCTTTTGTGTCACAAACAGTGAGTTACATGGCCCAGACACACGTTCGTGTTCGTTGCCTGTGTGAACCCTGCACTACCATGGCCACACACGGCCTAGACACACGCCCGTGTGGTTGCCTGTATGGCTCCAATTCATTAAACAGTGAGTTACACGGTCGTTCACACAGCATGTCACACACTCGTATGACCCACACAGCCTAGTCACACGCCTGTGTGCCTGGCCGTGTGGCGTCGATAGCCACCATTTCCAGCGATTCGAAACTTGTAAAATTAAAGGTTTCGATACACACCTGATTTTATTTTGACAAGAAAACAACACAGAGACTACCCGAAACCTAATTAATCATTCAACAACCAATCACACCATCAATTTCAATATTTAGTAAAATCAACCCACCGCTAAGATTATGTCGAAAGATTCGACGTAATTCCAACTCAATTCGTACACTCACCTCAAAAGAAACAGGAGAAATTAGACCAACACGATGGATTAACATCTCTTGCTATATTTTTGCCTAAACAAAGTAACGAATCGGGTGTTTAACAGAACGTCAAGTAAACGAGCAAAATCCCGTTTAGACAAAAAAGTGCTAACACAACGAAAATCACAAACGAAAGAAAATCACAACGGAACTTACACAATATTGACCTTACAGGTAACAAGTCTTCCCAATTCCATAAAATCAATTGTAAAAAATAAGAAAATAAAAAGAAGAACAACAAAAATAAATAACTTAAAAGTTTTTAGAAAAGAAAAGAACAATAACATTTCCTTTGAAGGTTTTAAATTAACCACCACCCATTCCGGCATTTGCAAAAAAATATATTTCCTAACGTATACGATGGGATTCGAACTCAGAACTAGATAGAATATAGACAGATGCTTAACGTATATAACCGGAATAGATTCAACTAGAAGCACAATTATAATAATGAATTCTTAAATCTCAAGCTCCCAACAGAATCAGAGAATATCCAGTATAAATTTAACGTATCAATTATATGGCAGAACAATTTTAACTCAGAGATAGAACGGACCAGAAACAGATGTAATCATTCCTACCCCCATTACACACCATCTCTGACCATCCCAACACACCATTAAGGGAATTTAATACCCATCCATCGCTACACATCATATAATGTCAGTCCGACACGTTCAATGAGATGTAGACTAGTTGCCAGATCAAATTGTGATAAAACGCCAGATTCACATATAAGTCGTGACTTAGCTATTGAATCAGAATAGATTACTTCCTTCTTTACATAATTCCTGCCCCATGCAAATGTAGATTTCAGATGTCAAAAATGTACACACAATTATTTAGATTTAGTTCATAGTTAGGTAGTATAGATCAACATCATCGACAGTCATCACAATCAGTATACACTTGTACATTCAATATCTCAGTCTCATATTATCAGATAGCACTCAAACGGTCTAATTCAGATCATAAGTACACCACGGGTGGACTTCGTTCGCGTTAAACAACGCTTACGCCCTTAGAGATGAATTCCAAATCTGACCCATACGCCCATGTGGCTCAACATGACTTAGCGCATGCCTATGTGCCCAACTGTGTGTCTCACACGGCTTGACACACGCCCGTGTTGTTTGCCAGTGTGGTTCTAAATCACAAACAGTGAGTCACACGACCTGGACACATGCACGTATTTTTGGCCCGTGTGGTTCCTAATAGCAACAATGGGTCACATGACCTAGACACACGCCCGTGTGAACCCTGCACTAACATGCCCATACATGGCCTGGACGTACGCCCATGTCCCTTATCCGTGTGGCTCGTATTTGGTAAATTGTGTGGTACATAGCCTGTCACACAGCCGTGTGGCGTCGACAATCATGTTTTTCAGCGTCTAAAATTCACACAAACTCGGGTTTTCGGTATGCACCTGAAGTAATTTCGAAAGTCAGAGCAATGTAGAAGACTTCCGAAGCCTAAAACTATCACCCAATAACTCAATCAACAAATTATATCGACAACATGAAACCTTCAACAAAACCAACACTTACATAAAAATTAACAACGATTACTTTAATTGACGTTTTGAGGTTCACTACTCTTGATATCTGCACCTAATAGGGAAACCAAACGACTAATTATCAGAAAATTACACAATAGAGGAAAAATAGAAGAGATGACTACCGTTAAATCCTAATTTACCAATCAGATTCCTATCGCATACTCCGGGACTCAAACACAGGACCAAACAAAATACAAGAACTTAACCAATGAACTAATAAGCTTATTCTTATCATAGATTTACACAAAATTAGATTTAAGTCAACGATTCAAGAGCAGAGATTAGTTAAAAATTGAATTAACAAAACTTCTAAAGATGCAACTCGAACTCCCGACCTCAAAAACATAACCAGGGCATAAAACCATAGATACAGAGATTTAATTACACTAAAACCCAACACTTAAATACTCAAATTTTTGGGGCATTACAGGCGAAGCCAGAAAATTTTATTAGGGGGCCGAAATTAAATTGTAATTTTTACTATAGTAAAAATACAATTTTTAAAGGATTAAATCAAAATTTTATCATTTTTAGGGGGAGTCAAAGTGCAATTTTACCTTTACTAATTTAAAATTTTAAAAAATTCAAAGGGACAAAATGGGAAATTTTCCATGGGGGGCTACGGCCCCTGCCAGCCCCCTAGATTCACCCCTAAACCTAATCAACATGCCAAATTGATAAATTTTGGAAGATGATTCAGGACAAAATTACTGTTACATTTGTGAAGAAGAAAGAGATTCAGAAGATCATATCTATTATTGCATAGAAGGTATAAATGCGTTTTAACGCATCCGAACTCACGTCCTCTTGAACCGAGAACAATGCCACTACCAAATTGTTATTATTTCTTAAATAAACATGTAAATATACACAAAATTTCACACAATCATAATTTCAAATTTTATTGAAAAAAATAGTATTCTACCCACTTAGAATTATTTTAATTTAGTAGCATTCTCTTTTTCTTTTTCTTTTTGTTACTTTTGACATACAAAATCCTAGTAATCACTATGATGGATCACAGATAGTTAAATACTTTATTAAAAAAATTTATTAAATTATTTTATTTAAAACATTTTACTCCATTAAGTTGATTTGTTTTAATTCTTTAACTATACTCTAATTAATGAAAAAATAAAAATCGTCACTAGAAAAGGATAATAATAGTAGTTTTTACTATAGTAAAAATACAATTTTTAAAGGATTAAATCAAAATTTTATTATTTTTAGGGAGAGCCAAAGTGCACTTTTACCTTTACTAATTTAAAATTTTAAAAAATTCAAAGGGACAAAATGAAAAATTTTCCATATGGGCTAGGGCCCCTGCCAGCCCCCTAGATTCACCCCTAAACCTAATCAACATGCCAAATTGACAAATTTTGATAATAAAAAAATGCTTACCATTTTAATGATTGAACTGAGATTTTTAAATCAAGACTAAATATGAAATTTTGTCAAGTTACAAAGGGTGATACTGTATATTTACCTATTTAAAATAATTCAAAATATCTGAAAGCAATAAAATTAGGAAAATGATCCACTTACATATGTGTAAAATTAAAGTGGTTTTATATAATTTTGTAATATTTTATACAATTAATATTTTAACAATTCAATTGTTATATTTCATGTTCCATTCAGATAGATCATATATGCCAAGTTTGTTTGTAAATTAAAAATTTTAACAATTTTTTAGGTAAAAAACTTTCAACCGTTTGACAAGTATTAATATATACACTTTTTAATATTGATATGATAGAAATATCGATCGGTTCAAAAATTTTATACATGACAAGTATAATTATAACAATAAATTCAACAGTTAGATTATTACAATATTAATAGTATAAAAGTTTCAAAATATGTAAAACCATTCTAATTTTATACTTGTGTATGTGGATCCCGCCTATAAAATTATATGTTTACCTCTTAAGCACCGATTTTAATTAAGTATTGCATCAATTTTTGTTTTAGGCTAAAATATGCTCTAAATTCTTATCATTTTATAAAATTTAGAAATTAGTCCTATTTTATTTCTAAAAATTTAGTACGTTTATTTTTCAAATACAAAAGTACAAGTTTAATTGCTAACACCATTAGAAATCTTCATTAAATTTAAGTACAATATAATGTCATTATTTTTATTACATGCCTAATAATTAATTTTTATTTCAAAATGTCAAGCCAATAATTTAATAAAAGAATTTTAATGATGTTAATTATTAGATCTGAATTATTAAATCTGAAAATTAGGAGACCAAAATCCTTAAAAAGTAATGGAATAAATTCCAAATATAGTAAAAGTACACACTTCAAGCATATTTTAAAGTTGTTTTTATTGTTAAATTTATGTTCAACATTAAAGGATTTATTTTGTTCAATATAGACAAATATTAAATATGGTAGTTGGTAGTTGAGTCTTAGTTCGATTTGCATGAGTATTGTTGTTAATATGGTAGGATGCGGATTCAAGTGCGATGAAACAAATTATCCTCCCATTTATGGGTTGAGGAGAGACTATAAAAAATTCTAGGCATTATATCAATAATAATTTGATTTCGCTATTTACTTTTGATAAAATGTTTTTCTTCAAAACTAATTACAAAATATTTGCAATGTGATTAGGTTACTTAAACGTATTCATAATAATAGATGCATATATTCTTTTCCTCATTTATGTGTTGTATATATATTCGGACCTCCTCATTTTATCTCTATTTCTCAAATCTGTATTTGTCCATCTTTCCTTTTGTATCTGATAGTATGAACCTTGCACCTTCCCTCCATGTTAAACCATAAATAAGTGGCTAAATTTGTAATTTACCCTGTTTTCTAAACTGGAAACACATAATTTTGTTTATTGTTTAATTCAAACAGAACAATAACTCACGTGCTTTGGGTGTAGGGACTACGGGAACAAATGAGAAAAAGTCAACCTACCAGCTTTACCAAACTTTATTGGGCGTTGCATTAGTGATTTGTGACATCTACAAAAAAATTTGTAATTAATGACGTTCACAGAATGTCACAAAATATTGAAGTGATATTTACTGACCAATCGCAACCCTTGTGAAAGATATCTCAATAATAGCAAAGTGCACTAAGATCTACAATGCCGTTCAATTGGTCATAGTTGATGATTATTATTCTATGTATTTATGCATGTTTCGCTTTGGACTTTTATTATCTCTTATTCGTACAGAATTCATAAATTCCAACTGTAACAACCTGCATTATTGTTGGAACTAAAAAAGGATACATAAATTTAAGAAAGAAAAAATGATTATCGACAAATGGCACTACCTCTTACCAAAGAGGTTTCAATAATAGCGTAATGCCCAACTAGAATCATGTAAGCTTTTTTTTTCCAGCGTAAGAATATCTCACATGTTTTGTGTGCAGAGATTATGAGAACAAATAAAGGACATCTTACTAGATTCGCCAAATTCCATTGGGTGTTGCATCAGTGGCTGATCACACCTACAAAAAGTTCGTAATTAATGAAACCAGCAAAAGTTTGTATTTATGCATGTTTTGCTTTGGACTTTTATTATCTCTTGTTCGTATAGAATACACAAATTCCAACAGTAACAACCTGCATTATTGTTAGAGCTAAAAAAAGATATATAAATTTAAGGAAGAAAAAATGATTATCGACAAATGGCACCACCTATTACCAAAGAGGTTTCAATAATAGTGTAATGCCCAACTAGAATCAAGTAAGCTTTTTTTTTTTTCCAACATAAGATTATCTGAGAGTAAGAACAAGAGGCACTTTGTGATAAATGCAATAAGCACATGTATGATCGGGCCTTTACTTGTGAAATCTGCAAGTTTTGGCTACATCGTGAGTGTGCTCTGATTTCACATCCTTCTCATTCTCAACACCCTCTTCAACTGATCTACGAAGATAAGCATTGCTGTTGTAATGGATGTTCTGGCCTTAGTCGAAACTGGTTATATCGGTGTCAACGTTGTGATTTCAACCTTGATCTCAGTTGTGCTTCTTCAACTACTATTCCAACTCCGATAGATAAAGAGATTAACCATTTCTGCCATCATCATACATTGACCCAATTCAACTATCGTAAAGTGAGCAAATATCACCCTATTTGTTTTTGGTGTGTGAAGCTTTTGTCAGGAATCTGCTATGTTTGTTTACAATGTGACTCATTAAGGCTCTGCATTCATGAAAGCTGTTTGATTAATATGCCCACCGTGATCACAGAACATCCTTTCCATCCATCCCACCTGCTGTACATAATCGCTTCTTCTGAATCTGTTAGATGCTTTGCTTGTACTTCTTATCACACGATGATATATTCTTGTAAAAAGTGCAGATTCCACTTTTGTGTTCATTGTACTAATCTCAAACCTAGTCTAAAACATGAGTTGCATCAGCATCATCTTACTCTTTTTCCAATAATAAAATCTCACCGCATCAACGAACCATGTAAGAAGGGCGACATCTCGATTTATCTTAACCCACTTGATGAAATTAAGCTTTTCTATCGATGTTTAGAATGTGATTCCAGTTTTCATTTTCGTTGTTTAATACATGAGTCTAGTGCTAAACACGAATATCATCGATATGAACTTATTCTTACTGATTTCTTTGTCGAAGACTTTTCTGACCAATATTATTGTGATATTTGTGAACAAGAAAGAGTACCACAACATCCTGTTTATTGTTGTAAAAAATGTAGACTTGTTGCTCATATTGGATGCGCACTCACCGAGGTAAGTAGTAGATAAAACCTTAACTCTTTTTAATTTGTGTGAATAAATTTTGATGTAATATTTCCCATATCCCAGAGTAAAGATTATCACGGTTCAGCTTCTAGCTTGGTGGGTGGCAAAGGTACTTCAATAGGGAAACTAATGGAGCAAGATGAGAGAAATGCAGAATCCAAGGTTGGTTTCAATCTATTAATTCATTAATAGAGGTAAAATAAGTGAAATTTATTAATAGAGGCTGCTATCAAGCTTCAATTGTTTCCCAGTTCTTAGGGTTTTGGATTACAATAAATGATTAGATTGACTATGATTTATGTTATGCCACTTGGTGGTAAAATTTGTTAATAACTTGTTTTTACTCTTTCAATGCAGATTGAATATTTTGATCATGAACATCCCCTATGCTTTAAGAAGGTTGCTGAACAAAATGGAAGTGCTATTTGCAAAGCTTGTTTTCTGGAAATCTCAGATGAAGCCTATGCTTGTAAAAGTTGTAAATACTACATACACAAAGCATGCACCAATTTGCCCTGGGAGGTGCTACATCCTCTTCACCCCCACCATTCTCTCAAGCTCTTGTCTGAAGTTAGAGGAAAGGTTTTCTCATGCGATGGATGTAGAGACGTTACTGCAGGGTTTGCTTACGCATGCTCTATGTGCGGTTTCATGCTTGATGTGAAATGTGCTCTTTTACGGGTGCCTAAAATTGAGACTCAAAGGCTAAAGGAGACGGAGGAGAGACGACCCAAGTCATGCCTTCTTAACAAAGCTTATCAATTATCCTTCTTCAATATCAAAGCAATCTTCGACGAATGTTGCAGTTTTTGCCAAAGATATGTGAAGGGTCCGGCCTATAGTTGCAGCGATTGTGATGTTTTTCTTCATGAAAGTTGTCTTGGGTTTCCATGAGAGATGAAACTCCAGTTTCATCCACTACACCCATTTCACTCGCTTCTCGACAACAGTAGCAAAATTTGTCATGTCTGCAAAAGAGAGATCTGGTATGATATCTGCTATAGTTGTGTGCAATGTGATCTCCACCTTCATGCTTCTTGTGCTAAATCCTTGAAGCGGGTTCTGAAATCCACGTCTCACATTCATAATTTTATTATTTTGGACCAAATATTGAGGCCGAGGGCTTTAAATACGAGATGCAAAAATGTGGAAAATGCAGAAAAATGTTACGTTCCAATCCTCTCTGTTCCTGTATGGAATGTGATACCAAGTTGCATGTTGAATGTGCTTTGCCACCTTCACTCAAATCCAACCTCCATCCTTGCACTCTTAAGCCTGGTTTTAGATTCAGGACAAAATTACTGTAACATTTGTGAAGAAGAAAGAGATCCAGAAGATTATGTCTATTATTGCACAGAATGTATAAATGTGTTTTAACACGCTCGAACTCCCGTTCTCTTGAACCGAGAACAATGCCACTACCAAATTGTTATTATTTCTTAAATAAACATGTAAATATATACAAAATTTCACACAATCATAATTTCAAATTTTATTGAAAAAAATAGTATTCTACCCACTTATTATTTTAATTCAGTAGCATTCTCTTTTCTTTTCTTTTTCTTTTGTTACTTTTGACATACAAAATCCTAGTAATCACTATGATGGATCACAGATAGTTAAATACTTTATTAAAAAATTTATTAAATTATTTTATTTAAAACATTTTACTCCATTAAGCTGATTTGTTTTAATTCTTTAACTACACTCTAATTAATGAAAAAAATAAAAAACCGTCACTAGAAAAGGATAATAATAGAAATCTGGGAATGAGTGAATATATTGAAGACCATTACTTTAAAATTTGCAATTTATTTTCTGTGAAAGTAATAAGTTTAATGAAATCTAACACCAAATGCTTTACCAGGAAGAAGAAATTACAGCAGAAGGATCCTCAAATATGGCATTGGACTTTCCAAGCACCTCTGGCTGGGCTGAGAGAGAGTGTGTGTCCATTGATGAATCGGAGGAAGATGATCAAATTAGCATTGATGAATATTCAGAGTAGAATAATTTCATCGAGGAAGCTGTTATCACTTGAATGAAATTGCATACTTTATATACGTGCATATTACATTTAGTGCAAGCTTGAATAGCTATTGCAAATTGGCCATCAACTCATTTTACCCTTGATGCAGTTATTTGATGAAATTGAGTCAGTGCAGTAAAAGCAGAGAATTTAGTTTCCAGGATGGGAATCCAACCATTGTTGAAACATTAATTAATCTTGGTTTACTTCAACTTTTTGGGTAGAATGCAGAGATTCAAGCACTAATGTGGGGAAACCATTTCAATCTGACCTATCTATAATAGATCATCTTTTTGGTTATTCATCATATTAAAATTAAATAAATTATGCAAATAAAATTTCCTCACCTCTACTCTAATCTCGTTACATTGGCCATTGCCTACACCACAAATCTGGGGGGAAACGAAGCAAAGGAAAACTTGAATTGTGAAGAACTAACAATGACATGAAAAATAATAAAAATCACATAACAAAAGGAAAAGTAAATGAAAACTTGATGATCAATGACTTAGATACAAAGATTTTTTATGTCCAAGAAAATTTAGAATTTGGAACAAGCTATTTAAAGAAATCAAATGGGCAGATCATGCCCCTCTCCAATTCCACATCACATAACAATACAACAACACAAGAAGACAAGGCTCTTCATAATCATTCTGCACATCAAATTCCCAAAATGCAATTCAGGAATGGGTACAGGGAGGTGCCTTACCTTTTTCTCCATCAGATGCCATTGAAGGGGTGAAATAAAATGGACCGTGTAAAATTACTCTTCCACCTCTTCATTCACCTGCTGGCCTCCGTCCCCACCTTTGGCCGCTGTTGTCTGCCTTTTGTGCTTCTTGCTTTTTGCTTTTTTGGCTTTTATACGACGTTTTTTCTCATTGGCATCGACCCAAGTATAGTGGGAGGGTATGTGGAAAGGATCAACCTCATCCTTATACCGATGACTCTCGCCATCACTTGGCTGGCCTCCACGTGTCCCTCTCATCCATGAAATCCATGATGTTGATCCCTCTGGCTCTTTTGACTTGGAATCCTGGAAATGGGCTGGGCTGGAAAGAGGTGTTGAGAATTCCTCCACAGGTTGAAGCTCCTCAAATTTCGTGAAAGTGACAAGGACCCGAATAGTTGGGACAATCGGGATGGCAACCTGAAACAGGAAAAATGAGATCAATGTTGATAAAGATATTTTGCAGCAAATTGGCTGATAAAAAAAATGTTCAGAAAGCATGAATCAGAGGTGGAGGAATGTTTTATGGTATTAATATTATCGCTCATAAAATCACTAATTTCTGTAGTACTTGAACATTCAAATGAAGATCTTATGCCAGTGCTGAAAGTGAGACAAACAGAAACTGACAAGAAGAAAATGAGAAGTATTTTTGCTGCCTTACCATCCAACACGGTGGCCTCCTAAACTAGAAATACAAAAAAAGACATGCAAATAGTACCCAAAACCCCATGCTTTGTCACGTCCACATCATATATATGTAATTTACCATAAATTTTCAAGGCAGATTCTAGCAACACGGCAAACCTAAGTATAGATTTAAAAAGCGGGTTACCCTTCAGATAGTCATATGTCCAACATAACTTAAACTTCCAAAGCTTAAACATTATTCACCTTCACATTCAAGGTTAGTTTATAGTTCCAACTTCCAAGCATCCAGTCATCCTCAAATATAAAACACAAAGAGACTCTCTTAATACCCTATTTTAAACCCAAAGCTTCACCTAGTAACTTGTGCTAGGGTCTGCAAACATCAGCACTAATGCATTTCGATGGTGGCAGGAATGTTGTAAATCCAACAGAAATAAAGAGGATCATAGTGCATGTTCCCCTCACAAGTAAACATTAATTTCTTCACCACCCAAGCAAAAAAACCATCTCAGCTTCTATCATCATGAAAAAAGGAATAAAGTCACTAACAACACAGATTCAGGTGGGCAACAGCCACACTACTCCTAAGATTTCCAACCAGATAGACATATCAAACCATTATTATTCCTTTTCCATTTTAAGACATGACTAGGACTCTTAGTCAACTATGAAA
Organism: Gossypium raimondii; assembly: GCF_025698545.1. Lineage (NCBI taxonomy): Eukaryota > Viridiplantae > Streptophyta > Magnoliopsida > Malvales > Malvaceae > Gossypium > Gossypium raimondii. Next base: position 49,952,981 of record NC_068577.1, on the reverse strand, counting down.
CCTCAATTCAACTTTAGTATTCTTTATTATCACTTTCTGTTCCAACCATGAAAAGCACAAATAATTTCTTTTAAGAAGCAAAATATTGTTTTGACATAATAATAATAATAATAGAATGCTTTATGCATACAATTAAAAACTAAACTGGATTTTTAATTACTTAAAGTATATATCGTAAATTACCTTGACTGGAAATGTACCCAATGGCAGTTTAGTTGTCAAAAGCTCTCTTAGTCTTCTTATAGCCTTGACCTTGTTGGCTAATATGTCAAGTAAAGGCAAGAGTTCCTCTGTCTTTAAAGGGAAATCAGGTGTTAACCACAAAACAGGTCTTAAGCCCTTTTTGTACTCACTCTCATGTTTAGCATCACTAGGGGCCCCCTTCTTCTTCTTCTTTTTGCTGCCTTTATCTTTACTCTTCTTGCCATCCACAGCATCTTCCTTTGAAATTTCTGAAGATGATTTGTGGCTATCAGCATGTCTCTGATTGCTACCTTCAGGGGCCAATTTTGAGAACTTCTTCAAAATCTTTGAATCCTCAGGATCATCACTATTCTTTGAACCTTTCTTATTCCAGCCAAACCAACCCTTCTTATCCTTAGCAACACCATTTGATTCACAATCTTCATAGGAAGCTCCCGAACCATTTTCTTTGCACTCAATGACACCATGCTCATCATCATCACAAAGACCATCTGAATTTCCCAAACAAAGTGCCGAATCCAGCTGCATCCGTTCCTCAGCTGTTAATACATCATCATACTCATCATTATCACCACCTTTTGCCATCCTTTCTTCATCATCCACAGAAAAAAGCTCTTCATCAGTCATTGCACCAGGAACACTTCTTGACTTCACACTCACTGTCACATGAAGCATATCATAAACTTTAGCCTTCCAGTTCCCAACCATCTCACTTCTCTCTTGTCGCCTCCAGTTCAAATGAGGAACAAGCTCAGCCTGAGTAACATCGATACCAGGCCTATACATGTTAGTTTGAGACATCAATGCTACTTCATGAGCAACTTCTGATTCTGTTGGTTGTTGACCAGCCCCCTCCAGAGCATTTGTAACTTCTTTTTCCTTGTGAGATAGAACAACCAAAGACCCTGGAGGAAGAGAAAGATTCTCATCCTCAGAAGTGTAGCCTTCCCCTAGAAACAGAAATGTCTGGTCTGACCTTTGAATACGGAACCCATCAAATCCAGCAAGTGTCATATCAGCACGGAGATTTGAACCTCGCTTCCAAATGCGGTAAGTGTCTGATGGCGCAATGCGACCAATAAATGGAATGACAGAACTTTCAAAATGAAAAGTAATCTCCATGTAGAAGTCACGGATACGAGATGCTGAGGCAACAATCCTGGGAAGCCTACGACACCATTTTGCCCAGGCAAGTGGCTGGTAATGTCGTGCAATGATCATAGCAATTGCTTCTTCCCTTGTGCATACCGCTTCTTGCAAAGCACTCCATCCATGCTCATTCTGAAGACTCCAGTCAGCTCCAGCTGCCATCAAAATCTCTGCCAAGATCGGATCTCGAAACCGCACTGCTAAATGCAGCGGAGTTTCCCTACCTGGGACATCACGACGGTCTATGACAGCTGAGACAGCATCAGCCTGGAGCTCAGCCTCAAGAGATTCAGCTTCAGTATTAACCTCGCCAGCCTTGGCAAGCCGAGGGAGAGTCGAGATAATGCGCCTAAGCCCAGCATGGTCTCGTCGGGCAACAGCTAAATGGGCAGGACTATGGGCATACTTGGAAAAATCCTCCATTGTACTATACTCTTTCAGTTTCTATCCCTAAGCTATGATTACCTCCATCTTTAATAACCCTAATACTAAAAACATAAAAACTAACAAAACACCTCCATCTCAAATTTCCCAAAATAATATCTTTTAAGAGATTCCTTTTTCTCCCCCAAGGTTTCAAAAACTGCCAAGTTTAGGGCTTTTAAGCTTCACTATCCAACTTCAAAACTAACTACTGCGAAATCAAATCGAAGCTACTGACAACATCGGCAATCTTTAACGTCTTAGCCATTGCCCAAAATCCTTCCATTTTGCTATCCTTATTTCCATTTGGACGAGTTAAAGCTTCCACAGAGATGAAATCTGTAAATGTAATCCCCAAAATAATGATCTCCGATAAGTAAAATTTTACATCAAACAATGAAAAGTTTGCGCTTTCCTTCCAACAATAAACAATTATTAAATTAAAAAAAATGAAATCAACGTTTTCACTATTTAAAATTTTTTTTTTCAATTTTTTTCCAAAACAATACGACAATATTCATTCGTTTTTCCTTTCTTCTCCAATTATTTTCGTTCATTCTCTAAGCAGACAAACCACAAAATAAACACAATTAAAAAAAACAAAAAGAAACACAAAAACCAACCTGAGGAAGCAGAAGCAGCATCCAAACAAATATAAGCAAGCCGACCCGATCGATTAGGTCTTTCTTTCTCTTTCAATTTCACTTAAAAAGACAGTTAAAAGTTGGAACTTTAAAGAGCGAGAGGGGGGGGGGTTAAATCGAACGGTTAACGTCAATTTCAAGATACCCGATCCGACGGGTCACGATCTTAATCTTTGAAACAGTGAATCGCATCCACACCATGAGTCGACTCAACCTTCCTCCCAACTCGTTACTTGACTCGGATCTCTCCTCTCTCTCTTTGAATGAAGTATCTTCTCTCTCTAGAAATGTAATCAGTTTGGTTTTCTATCTATCCATCTCTTTCATTCATCTCTGCAAATTTTCAGGTCGACTGACTTTAACTATTTTCTCCTCTCATTTTTTCCTTTTTTTTCCACTTGCTGTTTTGAAACGTTAAATGCCCCTCATTTTGGTGCGGAATTACCAGCTCTACCATCGACAGCAGTAATTCTATTAAAAGAAACTTGTCATTTTGGGTAAAATTATCGTAGCAGTCCTTGTACTATATTTCAGATTGCATTTTAATTTATCTATTGAAAAATAATAAATTAATTCTTATACTTAGATAAATGAGCAAAATAGACTTTTGGTATTTATTTTGACCATATGGATATAAGACATAATAATAAACTTAGCTCTTAATCTTTACATTTTATTCAAATTGACCCTAATTTTCTTATTTGAAGTAATTTGACCCTAATTTTTTATTCTTGGCACTATTTTATGTTATATGTCATATTAATAAATAATTTAAATTTTATAAAAACTAAAAAATTAAAAATTTAGAAAATTATAATTCCAAAAACAATGGAAAATGCACATCAAAATTTTTAAAAATAAACATAAAAGTTTTCTAAAATTCAAAAAGAATTATAAGAAAATTCCAAATTTGAAATAAAATGTTTTAAGAATTTTTTTATTTTTTAGGAATGCAAAAGAATTTTAAAATTTTAAAAAAATTATAAAAAATATTAAGATTAAAATTAATTACACATCGTGGATTATCCACATGACTTCGTTGTTGGTTGCCTGCATGACCTCATAATTGGTAAGATTTGGACAGTTACGTGAGTTGATCGATGATGATGTTGATGATATACTCGTGAGTGTTGCAATGTCTTTGGACATCAAATATTGCTTTGAAAGTAAATCTCAAGCAATCTACCAATATTAACCAAACTTGAAAGCACAAAAAAAAAATAATATACAAAATTAATTAAAGCCTCAAAAAGGCTGTGCAAGCGATGAAGCTATGGTGGCAACTGCAGCGGCAACACTTAAAACCACCGGCACTTTCTAATGACAATTGTGTAACCACCCCCTTAATCTTCCTTCACAATGATAGTCGCCACTATACCTGCTCATGGGTCGAATTATCTGTCTAAACTCGAAAATCTATCTAAAAATAGGAGGATTTAGACAAAATAAACCAATTATTAAAACCATTATTCAAAACTCTTTAATCTTTCAAGTTAGTTAGCCATATTAACTAGTTCAGTTAATAAGAGATGAATTTTAGTTTCTATTGGTTAAATTTTTATCATTATGAGATATATCAATGTTAAATAAATTTTAAGTATTTAAATGTATAATGGAGCAAGTTTTAATTGTACAAAATCATAGCGTAAAGGGCTTAACACCATAAGAATCTTAAGTGAAAGGGAATTTTTAAGTATTTAAATGATTTAAATGAATAATGGCCATTTATGTTTGAAAATGTCAATTTATGTTCCAATTGAGTCTTAACTCGACTGGCATAGGCATTGTTGCCAATGTAGGAGGACATAGATTTGAGTGCGCTGAAGCGCATTATCCTTCTATTTATGGGTTGAGAAGGGGCTATAGGTAATTCTAGATATTATGTCAAAATAGTAGATATGTTAAAAACTATAATAAGATTGTTCGAAAAAGTTAACTTATATAGCTGGAAATACTTTCATGTCAATAATGAAAAATTGAGAGCCAATTTGGTTTACATATAAGAATAAGGGTCAAATTGAATAAATGTACAAAGGTCAAGGCTCATTTTTTTTATTGTGCCTTATATATAAAAGGCCAAAAATAAACATTTGAAGGAGACTATTTTACTCTTTCGTCTAACGTATAAAGATAAATTTGTTCATTCTTTTTATTCATTTAGCTACAAAATTATACAACTTCTTTTTGTACTTCAATTTTTTATTTTCACTTTAGTAGCTGAAATTACACCCAATGATACAATTCAATCCAAAGTAGTTAATAAAAGGCTTTATATGATACAATTCAACCCAAAGTTGTTAAAATGTTGAGTGGAAAGTGAATTTTGAAGGAGATAATATCCTTCGTTTTAAAAGGCAATGAAGTGAAAATCTTGTTGGAGGGTAGGATGGTAAGTTACTTCCATATTAGAGGTGCACATGGGTCGGGTTGGATCAGATCTGGGTCGAGTTTAAGCATTATATTAATATATTTTATGTTTGTCGAAGCCTAACCCGACTCGACTCGAAATTTAGACTTAAGATTTTGTCCAAACTCGCCCATCTTTGTAAAAAACTAACCCAAACCTATCTTAGCCATGCCAATATTAGTTTTTAATTTAAAATATATATATATTTATTTTATTTTAATATTTAATAATTGTATACATTTTTTATTTATTGAAATTTTTTATATATTCATTTTAACATTATTTTAATGTTTACGTTAGAGTAATATTATATATTTAGTATAAGTTTATTTTTTTAATGTGTTCTAAATTACATAATATATAAAATAACATAATATAAAGTATTATAAACTTAAAACGGGTTGGGCCGGGTCAAGGTGGGCCTTGAATGTTGAGCCCTACCCATATTTTAAATGGGCATAAGTTTTTTTTTCAAACCCATTTTCCGGGTCTAATATTTTTATCCAAACCCTCTCAAATTTTGGGCGGGCCTCGGACCTGGGCTGATGTTTAGCCCATGAACAAATCTAATTTTTACAGATTAGTTTTTAGATAAAATTTAAAAAAAATTAGAGTAAATTACGTATATGATCACTCGACAATTAGTAAGTTTCTTGTTAAATCATCTAAATATTAATAAATTTCTTATTAGGTCACCCAATTTTAAAATATTACAAAATGAATACTCAAGTTATCATTTTTATTTTTTTTAGTTCAAAACCATTAAAACAGTAATAGTTTGCTGACATGCTGTTAAGTTGATGACTAGTAATTCTTACTATTTTTAACATAATTTTACAAAACTGCACCGTTTACGAGCAGGGTAAATAAGAGAGATTTGATTAGGTTTAAAATTTTAGAGTTTTCATAATTAAATTTGGTTAAGGTTAAAATTATTCTCCATCATCTTTTGGGATTTCTTTGTTGCTGCCGCCGCCATTGCCGGCCATCACCTAAGCTTCCTCCAGCAAATCCTCCAATAACCCATCGTCGTTGATTTGGTTCAAATGGAAATTCGTATTCAACAGGTTAAAATAACCCAAAGTCCAGATGTGGATGATGATGAAGAAATGACGTCCTCAATGACGAAGCAAGATCAAGTGTGACTCGATTTGAATAGTGCTGCATTGGCGAAAACGGTAACGTAAAGCTCAAGCCGGTAGCATCAAGATGATTGTTATTGTAATTGTTGCTTTGAGTTCCATCATGCTTGAATCGCTTGTTGCTATGGAAGAAATCGTTGTCGGTGGCGGTGTTAATGATTGTGGTGATGTCGAGGTTGAATTCCAGCTTAGGAGAGGCGACGGCAGCGTTGTTACGGCCACTAATTTAAATAATGTATTTTTTAAATTCGAGATAAATTAAAATCATACGAGTAGACCTTACATTAAATATAATCTTGATCATTAAAATTAATATAAAAAATCAAATAAGTTAAATGTTAAATTTATATTAAATATTGTAATTATTTAAGTATTAATTATTTTATTACTTATCAAATTAAATTAAAAATATAATAAATTTTATAAAAAAAATTAAATTAAAAGAAACTTTGAAAAACTTTGAAGGGCCAAACACAAGTTTATTTTATTTTTTAGCATTAATTAAAAGATCAAAATAAAAACTTTTACAACTTAAAAAGGGGGCTGAAATGAAATTTTATAAAATTTAAGGGGGCCAGGCCCTGCCATCCCCCTTAAATTCTCAGTTTCGTGGTGGTGGCCTATGAGAGATGTGAAAAAAAAGATTATTTAAACCTTCATTGTCCGTCCACTGTTTTTGCTTGCCTTCTTTTCTTCAACTTTTCCCCTTTCTCTACAATGGAAGAATAATGAAAGAAGATCAAGTTGAAGCTTCAACCTTTTAGGGTTTTAAAGCACCCAAAGCAGTAAGTTTTGGGTTTGAATTTTTTTTTATAATTTATGTACTCTAAAATGACATGGATATCATATGTAAAAAATTTAATAATAAAATTACGTGAATAAATCGTTAGTGTTTTAATAATTTTAAATTAAAAAATAAAAATGATAACTTAAATGATTAATTTATAACTTTTTACAGTCGAGTGACTATTTATGTAATTTACCCAAAATTTTTAAATTAAATTTGAGCACATTATAAACAAATCAATATGTAATAGTATTTTAATGTAAAACATTTCCAAAATTAAAATTGTATGTGATTGTATTGCAATTGCATCACAAGAAATATGCTTGGATTCTACTTTTACTTTTGAAATTTTCATTTTAAAAATTTTAATACTACAAAACATTTTTAAAATAAACTAAAATCTTAACTAAATTGGCCACAACTATCGTTATTTTTCTTTTACCTAAAAGGTTATGGTCAAATTTATCTTTAATCCTTTTACTTTTTGAGATATATAAGAATAGTTAAACTTTAATTTTAATCTCTATATTTCATTCAAATTTAAAATGAAAATCTATACTTTAATTTTGACATAATTTGGGACTTCAATTCTTATAATGTCATTAGTTAGTCTAAATACTTTATTTTGATTAAAATACTAATGTGAATTTTTAGGGATTGTTAACACCGTTAAAATTCTCCATTAAATTCAAGTCTATTGCAGTGTCTTTTTATTATTATTATATGGATAACAAGTGAGTATCTTTTAATTTCAAAATGTCATGTTAGTCAATTTAACAAAAGAATTATAATAATGTTAACAAATGACCTAAATTTATAAATTTAAAAAGTAAAGAGACTAAATTCTGAAAATAAAAATATGGATATTAAATTCAAATATCTGAAAACTACAAGAAATTTGAGGATATTATAACCTTTAAATTTTTACTCTATTTGCTAAACATAAACAAACGTAAGTTAAAAATTAAATAATTAACCCAACGCGAAACATATGCAAACTGAAACCTTACTAATTTATTTGAAAGGAAGTGATAAACACCTTCCACTTTAGTTCTTATATTGAAAAAAGGAAAAGAAATTCCCATGTTAAAAAGGTATTATTTCTCCCATAATCAATGCCTTAATTTGAGTGGTGATGAGTTCATTCACCAAAAGATTTGGGTTAAATTATGCTACCAGTTCATGTAATTTGTGAAAGTTGTGGATTTAAACTCTATACATTAATTTGATTATTTTTAGTTTTCATACTTTCTTAAATTTTAAAATTTCAGCTATTACCAAACGATAACATTAAATTTATTAAGTTATGTTATTTCCAAAATTTAAGGTGTCAAACATATTATCATTTGTGTAATGCCATATAAGCTTGTTATTTCAACGTATTACTCACTAAAAATCCAGTTAGTGGATTAATGAATGTCATTTGCATCACCGTTGGAATTTCAAAATTTGAAAAATATAGAGACTTAGAATGATCCAATTAGATAATATGGACCAAAACTACAATTGCATTTGTAGTACAAGACTAGTAATTAAATTTAACCAAATGGATTTAACTGCTACTGTTTGGGTCAAGACTAAAATTTCAAAATTCGAAAAGTATAGGGACTAAAATTGACCAATTTGAAAAGCACAATAATTGAAATTGATCAAAATAAAGTATAGAGACTAAATAGTCCACCACTTTTACAAAGTACAAGGACTAATAGCATAATTTAACCAAAGGTTTGGAAAGACTTTGTTCTACCTAACTTTTTATTATTGGATAATATATTTGATATGTCTTTGAATCTTTTCTCAAATAATGCTTTTAAACTTTATGTCATACTCAAATAGAACTCTCAATATAAATCAACATTTCATTTGAAGTAAGGACCAATTTAAATACAAATACAATTTATTTGAGTAACTATAAAAGCATAAGGGCTCGATTTAGTCGGATAAAATTCAACTCAATTCAAAATATATGAATAAATTTTTTTATCCAAATTCAATGTTTTTCTGTTTGTTCATGTAAATTTTTTTTTTTTTGTGAATTACAAAAACAAGGTAAAGCTTAAAACAGTAAACATGACTAGCGCGACTTAAACTCAGATCACACCTGAGACGGTGAATATCCTAATCATCAAGCCACCACGTCCTCATGTAAATTTTATCTCCAAAATGATTGGTTTTGATCCTTACTCAAATATTTGATTTACCGTTTTATAATGCCTTTATTAAAAGCATGTAATTTTCATGTACATTTATGCTTTCTTAACTTATATCTATACTATTCTAATATGCTTAATTAAGTTGGTGTTATGGTAGCATTAATTAACTTTATTTCAATTATTAAAAAGTTGTTTCTTTTACATAATAGCAAATTTTATTTTGAGGGTATTTTTGTTCTTTTATATTTTCGTAAATTTTAAAAAATACACCTATTATAAGAACAATGAAATTTAAACTCAAAACATCATAATATTTTTTGTTTCAATTTTACCATTTCAATCAAAATTACATTTAATTTTATATCAATCGTTATAATTTTATTATATTATTTCTACGCACATAATACATGAGTGTGTCATCTCCAGATATGACCTAAGTTCGAGTCATATTAGTTGCGTTGTTGTTAGGGCTTTACCCTCCTATTGTAATTATAAAAAATTGGGAAGTTTTTTTATGAAAAAGTTTTGGTGTTTAGTAATCATTAACTAAGTAAATGATTAAAAGAGTATAGAATTACCCATAAAAAAATCAATGATATTTTGTTTTTAATTAAAATGTTATGTTATAATATTTATAAGAAGGTTTATTTTGTATTTTATTTTACGCGGATTTATTATTATATTTCAAGTAAAGTGTGTAACGAATTTTTCAATATTTTAATTAACATTTTAGAATGTATATCAAACATTGTAATCATACATTCGCAGTAATCACATTAATTACTAAACACCTTTATTGAGCACTTTTATATATTTAGAAAATAATTAAAAATAGTGGGAGTTATTAGATAGGAAATAGATTTGGTTTTGTTTGTTATTGAAAATAACTTTATAAATTCTAAACGCAAGGCAAAATTTTTAATTTTGACTTTTCAAGGAAATTATATTTTATTTCTCATTAATTTTTATTTTTAATATTATGTCCACAATGGATATTTTATATTTTCAAAAAGCACATTTTGGCAGTAATGGTAAATATTATCAAAATTTTCAAAACTGAACAATTTCATTATAGATTTTGATTATATTTGCTCTTTTTGAGACAATACTTAGAACTACCCATGGTTCCTCTTCAACCCATAAATAGGAAGACAAACCCACATCCTTTTGCATTGACAACAATTCTCATACCAATCGAGTTAAAACTCAATCGACTAAACACAAGTTTCAACCTCATTAGTAAACTTACCGCATAAAATTTTATTTTTATTATTTTAAACTAATCTAGCTCACCAATAATCCTATCCAATGGTTAGCTAATGGCATGTCCCGTCGAGCTTTGGACAGGAAACTTTGTAATTTAGGTGGTAAGTTGACTTGATTTTTATTTATTAATTAAAACTATTTTAATTTATATTTTTCTAAAAACATTCATTTTAAAATAAATAAATAAATTAGTAATTTTTCAAAAGTCGAACCGAAGGAATTAGCCTTAAATTGCTCACCTAATGACCCAAATTTGGATGGATTTACATGAGTGGAAATTCATGTAATGAAATAAGTTTTAGGAAACAAAGAACACAATCATTATTGTAAGTTTGTTGTGTGTTTTCTTTAGGAAAAAACCTAAGCAAAACATGATTATCCATATCATAAATGCAATAGTAAATTATAAGTACTCCATCTAACTTTGACTTATTGCAAAAGTTCAAATAAATTATTTGGAATCATCAATCATCAAATCACACAATGCTTCAAGCTTCATCCAACATTATCATCATGTTTCTTTGATCTTCAAACTTTATTTGTATTTTGTTTCACATTAACATCATTAATTTGTATTGTAGTGATATTTCTAGTTAATCTGGTAGTGTTACGTGACAACCACTTGGTGTGTCACGTGGCGAACGTAAATAAAAATACAAAAATATAAATTATGTTTACCACATGACACATTAAAGTCAAACTTAGGAAGTTGTATGGGACAAAGAAAAACTCTAGTATCAGCTTGAAATGAAATAAGGTTCCAACTTAGACCTTAAGACTAAACTGAAGTACCAAATTGAGACAAAAAAAACTCAGATATCAAATAAAATATTAAAGTAAAATATATGTATATTAGCACTTTTGAATTCAAAATCACCCAATAAGAAGGGTGTTTCCTCTCTCAAAGTTGCAATAATATTTGATTTACCATTAAAATAGCATTTATTCTACTATAATAAGCGGAGTGTGATTTTCGATTAAAACCGAAAAAATTGATTAAAAAGATGTAATCGGTTTAGTCGATTTCGGATTAGGAGATCTGAGTAGTGTTTTAGTTATGGGTTTGATTTTCTTGATTATTTTAGTTAGTTATTAATTTTTGAATTTTTAAATTGATTTGATCGAAAAATCGATTTAATTTAACATATATTTCAATTATTTTAAATATATTTTTAATTTATAATATATATTAGGCTTAAGGGTGTAAAAAGCCCTCAAACTTAAAAAAGAAGAAGAAGCAATTAAGTCTTTTTTTTGTGTGCTCAATCGAGCACTTAAACTTTTAAAATACATAAAAAAGGCTTTCAAACTTTTTCAAAAAAATCAATTAAGCCCTTATTTTTTTGTTGCACTCAATTGGGTACTTGAACTTTCAAAATGCATCAAAAAGACTCTCAAAATTCTTCAAAAAAGCAATTAAGCCCCTGCTCTTATTAAAAATTAGAAAAAAATAATTATAAAAAATAAATTTTAGATAAATTATTAAATTTTAATAAAATATAAAAATTTAAAATTTATTAAAATTATAAAAAATAAAAATTATAAAATGCATCAAAAGTCCTTTAACAATTAACTTTAACTATTGACCATTAAAGTTAATGAGCCTTTTTCAATTAAAGTCATCATGTGTCACAACATAATGTGACATGTGGCGAAAAATGATAAAAAAATAAAAATTAATAAAATTATAGAAAAATTATAAAATGATTCTTTTGGTACGATCATTTTATAATTTTTTCTGAAATTATATTTCTTTACATTTTGTATAATTTTCTTACAACTTTATAAAATTTTATAATTTTTTTCATATTTCTATACATTTTAAAATTTTTTATAATTTTTATAAAATTTTATAATTTTTACTATTTTTCCTAATTTTAATATTTTAATTTTCTTATTAAAATTTAATAATAATTGTAACTTTTATTGATTTTAATATTTTATAAAAAATTCTAATTTTTAATAAAAACAATGACTTAATTGATTTTTTTAAAAGTTTGAGGATGTTTTTGATGCATTTTGAAAGTTCAAGTACCTAAATGAATGAAAAAAAGCAGGGGCCTAATTGTTTTTTTTCCTTCTAAATTTTGAGGGCTATTTGCACCATGAAGCCAATATATTATTCAATCCAATAACTAAAGTCGGTTAAGTTGGTTAACCGATCGACCTACAATCGATTCGATTATGACAATTTTTTAATTCTAATTCGGTTAGATCGATTTTTATAAATTATAATTAGTTAAGTTGATTTAATAAAAAAACTGATTGAAGCGATGGAAATAATGAAATGTAGTCCCCTATCCATAGTAATTAAACCTTAACAAATATGGTAAGAAGATAGTGGATGATAAAACCAATCTAGTTATCAGTTTAATAATCATAAAAGTTAGATACTTAGAAAATCCACTATGTCTGTAAAGTCCCAATTCACCCAAATTAGATCAAACAGATGCATCCACGCACGTTCTATTTTGTAAACTTTTAGGGTTTCTTTCTTCTTTTTTATTATTTGGACCATAGAAATGAAGATCCATATACTAGCTAGCAAGAGTTCTGAGCTCAAAATGTTTGGGTATATATAAAATATTCTGATTTGGGGGTGCTTTCTTTTTTGCTTAACAAACACATGCTTTTGCCCTTAAAATCTGTATTTGGTCCCCCCCCCCCCCCTGCGAGCTCTGGTTTCTCACCAAATCCTCTGTAATTTTGACACCATTAGTTTTAGCCTTCGCCCAAGAACTAGACAGTTCTCATTGCCTGGCTAGCAAGTTTGGGGTGTTACTCAAAACTCACACCAAATTCATATTCCACACATTTATGAGATATAACAGTTTACATATATACACAATTTAAAAGAAATTGAATACTATGTATAAGATATGCATAAATCCAAATCGAAAAACCTATAACAATGTTCCAGTCCAAGGTCAGTTTCACAATTGTATGGTGAGGTCTGTTAGGGTACACTACACTGGCAACTGTCACCATTGATAATTATGAGTAAGTTACAAGGGGCTGATATGATGGCAACTCAGCTTCTACTTCTACTTTATATGATGCAAATCCAGGAATTTAATCTATATATTTTTATTGATTAATAAATTTGTTTCACAATTTATGAAAACGAATCATTTTATGATCTATGATTACCTCTTTCAACAATATCATTTATAGGATTCGAACTTAAACTCTCTACCTAAAAAATACAATAATACATCTAGCCATAGTTAGTACTCCTAAATCTAATATGGATAAAAAAAATTTATTTGATCAGTAAATACATAAAAATGTATTCGACTAGACAATGTCACTTGGTTTGGCTTAGAGTTACAAAATTTTCAAAAATGAACACATTAGACTTTTGGTCAAGGCTGATGATCTGATTTGATGTTTTTTGTAATCAAATTTGTGGGATTTTATTGTTGGAGGGGTTTTTGACAAAACCTAACCCATACCATTTCAATCATTTTTTTTAATCATTCGACAAATGAAGACATCTCACATGCAAATTGTTTGACCTAATTTGAATATTCTTATTAGTCATTTTCGTTCATATATTTCTTTTTCTTGTAGTTTAGGTGGACAATTTATGCCCACATGTAGATTTATGTTGTCAAAATAGATTTTATAGAAATACTTTTTATGCTTTATTAATTAGAAAATAATATAGGCATGATATATTAAAATCTTTTATAAAATAAATTATTAACATATAATTATTAACACGTTAATGATATAACACAAATACATTACAAATACACATCTTCAAATCTAACCTTCACATAATACCAAAAATAAAAATAACCTCCCAAGTTCTTATAGCAAATCAATTATCACAATGTTGAGACCAATACTACTTTGTTAAACCACATTAAATCGTACCGCTAAGTTGAAATCTAGTTTATAGATGAATACGAATTAATCAACCCTTCAAATAATCGTAAAGATTTTAAAAATCAAAATTTTTAGAATCAAACTAGTGATTGAACTGACCAAATTACCAATTCGTCGACCAGACTGATTCATCCGGTTCAATTAAGTAAATCATTAAAAAATTCATAAAAGACAAAAGGAAAATGTTGACAAAAAAAAAATTTCGATTCAACTAGCCCATACCAGTTCTCGAATCAACCAATCTGATGCCTCTTCGAATCGATGCCCCAACCAGTTCCCAATCCAATTGGTCCGGTTCAAAAACCATGCTAAAAATGTGTTAGCTTATTAATTTTATTGTTATTGCCTTTTTTAATTAAAAAAATGGATTTATTCTAAAAGAGAGTTACAAGTTCAATAACTTGTGATAGCACTTCAATACTAATTCTCCCGTACGAAAAAGCTTCAATACTACTTCCTATCTTTTTATATCATAACAAGCACGGAATTTTCGAATTCACAGATAAATAAGTCAATTACTTAACCTATGTTCACAATAGCACAGTCGAGCTAACTGATAGAGTCCTAAATTAAAATGAAAAGGGTAAAACAACTAAAATTGAATTGCTAGACGACCTTTATCCAAACCAAAATTGCTACGCTCAATTATAACATTCCAAGTATGAAACAAAGCAACCGGGACTTAACAGAGGACTAGACGGACTTAGATTGTATCTTAGAATTTGAGAATGGAAAGGGTAATTAATAATGTTCTGAGCTTCTTTAAATCTGGATTTTAATCAATTACCTCCCTGCATAAACTCTTTGATGGTGGGAGTTCTTTAGATAAAGTCAGCCTCCAATTGCTTGATTCATCCTGTTAGCTGAACCTGAAAATCCGTCAATGGTGCTTCAAGGGTACATCTTACGTTCCTCCAATGAGACTAGATGTAGCTTCCTCGTCGATTCAAGGCGACATTTGTCTTTCTGGTGCCCAGCATAGAAGAAGTGTGTTGAGCTCTTCTCTGAGCACCTGTACAGAAAATTAAATCACAACAAAAATAAGTATTGATATCAGAAATTAATAGACATTTATTCTCGAGTTTGCATGAAATTTCGGGTTGCTTGATTATAAATGGTTTCCTTTACTTTTAGCTTTATTCTTTGATCTCATGCATCTATAAATGCCTAGCATGCAATCCATTACTAGAACCGGAAAACAATCAGCGTATATTCTTTTACACACACAACATAGAGCCAGATCAATAAATATTATAACAGCAGGGGAAGAACTGACCAAGCTTACCCTATTCAACTTAGAAGGGAGCCTCAAGTGATTCATCCCAAACTTCAGCACTTCCATTGGAGGCATCTTCAACATCATCTTCCATTGAAAGCCTAATATATTCTCGATGTGCAAAACGGTCCCATTCTGTCAATGTAGGATTCTCACGCTCCTGTTTTATTCCAACATAAACGAGGCTGTCATCCAAAACTTGCATACAAGTGAGATGATATACAGTTCATCTTTTTGGGTAATGAATATACAGTTCATTTTCAAAGTAAATAAATGATGGAAGTGTCTGACACAGTTACCTGACGAATGAGGAATGGATCGCGAGTTTCAAAAGCCATGAATTTGTTAAGATTGAAAAGGATATTGAAAACACTTCCAGATAGTTTAGAACCTTTCAGGTCACGCAACATGATATAACTCTCATCCTGCAAACAAGAAATTTCAATTGTCAAACATGTAAAATAGTCAGTCTTCACTAGCAGTGTATATGAAACAAGCACTCAATGGAAACTCAGCTCCTAAACCAGCATATGGTAAAAAGGCAGTTCTAGGTGTAATTCACTCAGCCTTAAATAGCACAAAATGATCTAATTCTAAAGCAGCAATGCCATGAATAACATGCTTCAAGAGGAAAATGCAAACAGACAAACAGACCTCTGGACAATTGTACGCAACAGTTTACCATTGAAGGTGAAAAGTACTTTTGAAAAATGCCGTGAAAAAGTACTTTTGAAAAATTCGGTGGTGTTTACCTTTGCAGTCTATAAGTGCTTTTGGGAAGATAAAAAGTCTATTTTGGACATGATGTTGTAAAGTGGAAGATTTAATGAGGGGATAAAAAACTAATTTTATTGAAAAGCACTTTTCTAAAAGCTAAAAGTTTTGGCTTTTTGACTTAGCTTAAAATCCCAGTTTAAAATCAAGGTTTGGTTTGAAAAGCTGCTTGTTTTCCAAATTTTTCAGTTTGAGATCATGGCACTTTTCAACCTCAATGGTAAACACACCCTAAGTTGGAAATTACAAGTGGAACTTAGCAAATACAAGTACTATGATTCATTCCCAGGAACACACTGCCATATGTGCCATATTATTATTAAGCAGTCAAGGAGATGAAAAGGGAGTAATGATAAAAAGGCAAACCTGCGGTTTAATCATGTCAATCATCTGACACAAGATGTCCTCAAAGAGCACAGGCTCCTGTGCCATGCATTCCATTCGGTGCAACTGCTCCTCATAAAAGAATTGCATTTCATTACGAGTTAGAACTCCATTGCCATCCAAATCTATGCACTTGAACCTATAAAAGTAAGAAAATGTGCTAATTACTGACTATTAATAGCATAGTTCCCATCCTGCCAAACTATGTTTGATTATTCCGCAACAGAGAACAAAGGCACAAAAATGAGATTTAAAATATGATAAGATTGGGAAAACTAGCCAAGAAAAGAAGCTACTCAGAAATCAAATCTTAATGTGATTATTCATAACCTCCACCACCTCAAAACACAATGCTATTTCTCAACCTCTGATACCCGGGGCAGAAAATATTAAGGCAAATATTTCTAGAGCTACTAATGAATCATTTACAAATATTTCTAAAGCTGCTAACAAAACATTTACAAAATTTGTTCTTTTGACAGATCTTTCTGAATTTTTAGGTGAGAAGTGCAGAAAAGCTATTTCAAATTTTTTGGGTGACTTTTTCAAACAAGTGAGCTACTATGAAGTAGAGGCATAATAAATTCAAGACTATGATATTCTTATGTCTACAAAGAAAGAGCACAAGATACCAATACTCAAGACTAGGCTCAGATGACTTGTCCTCCTCTGCAAGGATGAAGTAAACAAAATCTTCATAACCCATCTTTCCTTCAACCTTACTGGTAAACTTTCTTGGGACCTAAGATGATATGGAAGTTCAATATTTGTAAATAAATAAACAAATCAATGAAACAGAAAAAAAAAATAGAAGAGGATGGTCGAACAGACAAAGTTAAATTAATAAAGAACTTCTTTGTGCGGGTAGAATGTGGTTTGGACCAAGGAACAAAAATATCATCAGACTCACAAACCTGAGAAAATATTCTATCGACAATTCTGTAGGTAAGCGCATGGTTACCATATCTGATAAGGTTCTCCTTGTCAATCAAGAAATCATGATCTGTATCCAGCTCCCAAAACTTGCAGTATATTACATAAAAATGTTCATATGAAAAGTACCTGCACATATGATGATAATTGTTTTGAAAGAGGAGGAAAGGATTATTTGGTATCAGACAGGATGTATTAAGCATGCATCAAAATGTAGAAGAGATGCATGTATCAAAATGCAATTATATAAACTTACTCATGAGCTTGTGGAATTTGAAAGAAAAATGAAAGCCAGTTTATACTCGATGCATTGAAGGAGATTCAGTCAAATCCCTACCTCAAAACTTTATTAATGTCCTCTTCCTCATCACAATGTAGCATGGCATCAATCAAGTTCCCACGTTTCAATTCTCTAAGAGTGAGGTGACCAGTCCCAGATCTATTTATGTAGTAATATATTCTGTATATAACAGTTTCAGCTGGCAATGTGAAACAAAAGTTGTATTAATATTTGGAAGCACTAGAGACAAGCTAGACTATCAAATAATTGAAAAACACAGGTAGAAGTTTATACTGATGTTTAAGCAGTAATAAACACCATATAGAATGGGACCCTAACATGTTAAGACAGATTATCAATAAGCTGTAATGCATAAATTGGTGTAAGATATTCTATTTTCCTTCAGTAGCAAATGTATACACAAATATTCCCATTTCATCCTCTCTCATACTTCATCAATTTGTCAACAATCAGTCTTCTAATATGTTCAGATGGACATAAGATTACTGCACAATTCATATTAAACTAAAAGGTTATGTCTGCTTATAAGAATTTCTTGTGTGAATTCATCATCCTAAAAATAGGAATTTTAGAAAATGGAAGCTAAGCCATTGAAACCAGCTACTAAAATGAGAGCTACATCACAATCATTCTTACTAAAGACAACCAACAAACAAAACAAGAATGTCAATCCTGTTTTCTATGCGCCTATTCTTTCTGTTTGAGATATGTCCAAATTCCAGCACTTGCTGTTAATCAAAGGATAATTTTGCAGTCTTGCTTTATTAATATGCGATCATCATTTCATTCATAATTTTTAACATAGCATTATACGTTATCAAACATATCATAGACAGAGCTACTTCATCAAAGAAACAGGTCAAACGGCGTTCATAGAAATTCACATGAAAATAGATGCATTTACAGGATTCACAAGTTCAAATCTTAGTGGTTGCAGCACCTAATGAAGGAATCAGTCCGGAAACAACTCAATATCTGTGTAAAATGCCTTTGATATTGTAAAAGGAGGGGGTATAAAAGTGAAAAAGCCTAGCATCTAAAATATCCAATTGCAGTGAGAGAACAGTAAAAAGGAATCAAACAGATGAAAAACAAACCATATCTTTCCTGAAACTCAGGTGTACTCTGTAAGAACTCCAACCCAGGATGAGTTGCCAATAGTTCTTGGAGTAAAGGTTTGAAGTCATCCTGACAAATTGAGAAGTATAGAAGTTAAGTTTGAACAAGGACTGTTAGATATTGACAAATATTGCAGTTGATTTAAGACCTGAACAAGGTACTTGAGATATGGTTGTTTTAGTACTGTATAAATTTGAGTTGCTACATCCTTCGTCAACAAGTTTCCATTGACCCAATAATCAACAAATGCATCTCTGCAAGCAGATTAGAGTAAAACTCAGAAAAAGCTACCATTTAAAATGAACTAAATCACATCATAGCTGAAAAGCAACTACAAGGAGAAACAGTAACAGGTTAGGAGTCGGAGCCGGAGTCGGATCCTAAACTAGAAAGTTAAATTTATAACACATAGTTCTCCAACAAAGGTGAGCATAGTTGAGCACCTAACCACGGAAAAGGAACCCAAACATAAAAATTTCATAATTTTCTAAGAAACATCCTAGTCTCAAAAAATATTATGGATCTAAGATACAAATATAAAAGTTCACTTCCATGAACAAGAAGCATACCTTGTGACCAAACCAGTGCTATTAACATCAATTTTTTTGAAAAGTGATGGGGAGAAAAATGAAGGCAGTTTGCATACTTCCTTGGTCACTAGTTTGAATTCTGAAAATTATAGAAAGTAAAACACAACTATCAAATGAGTTCTAGAAATATCTGTCGAAGCAAAGCACGCATGTTTCTTACCTTGCAGTTGTAGTCCCTCCGGGTGGCCAGCAAAGAACTGACTGATCCGAGACATATATTGTTCTTTTAGATCATTTGGAGGTGGATGGCCATTTTTGAAGTAAAACTGGAGGCAATTTCAAGTCATCGCAACTTCATGATAGAAAGGTAAAGATAGCACATAAAACACAACTAAGGACAGCAATAGAGAAAGAAAATATCATATCAATTAAAAAAGATCCAAACCTGAGGTATAAACTCTTTCACAGGCTCGCTAACTACTTTCAGGGGAGAACCCAAGTTTGAAAGACCAGCCCTTTGTTTTGTTATACGAGGCGAACCAGATGTACTTCTTGGTGAAAGGGGAGGAGCACTGCCAGCAGGAAACATGGAAGGTAACGAATTGCTTGAGGGAGAGCCTCCACCGGAAGTGTTTGCAGGAACATTCAAGGGATTACCCGCCTTTGCATCATTAACCAATGATGTTACCTAACAAAATAACAAGAATTAAACGCCGGAGCACTCATTTGCTAAGAGGAAATCGCACTATTTCCATATTAATAAGTTGCACTATTTCCATATTTAAGAACAAAACAACATCATTTAATCAATCAAGATCATACAACACCTATTATGGGATATTGTTATAATCATTAAGCCACCAAGTTAAATCTATTTGGACAGAAAACTAAGCAGTTAATGTAAGGATAACACTACTTAACAATAGGATGTCACAATATCCTTTTCGCATTGATTTTATCCATTAAAATATCTTAATAATGCGGAATTCAGGTACATATACACATAATGAACAAACTGAAACATGTAATAAGCTCAAAATAATGTTTCATGAAATATAATTTAATTATAATAAAAAAATAATTTTTTACATAAAAATTTTAAAATTTACCATCAAATAACCAAGCCATTTTGACTAGAACAATGTTGGGGCAACAACAATCAATCATTTTCAATTAAAGTGTCAAAACGGAAAGAATTCAAATCAAACACAATGAAGATTCGAAATTAGAAAAACGAAAAGTATACCAGCTTGTTAGCTTCAGGAAGCGAAAGCCACTGTTCGAAAAGCTTTTGAGTGAATTCAGGATAGGATTTGAGAGCTAAAGGAGACATCTCCTGGAGATGCAATAGCTCCGCATCCAAAGACGCTATATCTCCAACAACAACTGCCTCCATTTCCTTTTCTTTGCATAACCAAAACGCAGCTCAAACAAAGTTCTTCCGCACAGATCAAATGAAAAATCAGCTAAAAAGTAAATTAATCTTCTTTTAAAAAAACACACCAGATTTAAGGTAAGGAATTTAATTTTAGTAATTAATTAAAAAAATATGAAAAGAGAAACTTCGATTGGGAACTGAGAAAGCGTTGGACACCCTAGATCTTCATGAAATCAAGAATCGGACCTACATAAGATTTCTTCGTTATCGCTTTTTTTTCCTTGGATGTTAGCAAGAGAGTGTTTGGGAGGAGAGAAAACGATAGAAAGTGAGATTACAAACTTTTTCTATTTTTTATTTTGAGAGAAAGAGACAAAAAATCGATGCGAGTCAAGTGGGAGATTAGCTAAGAAATTGCAGAGAGTTGAGTAACATTTAGAAAAAAATAATAATAATAATAATAATAAATGAAAGAAAATAATATTTTCCTCGACAAATTAAGAATTGTAAATTCTTTTCTACGTCACGTGTCAAGATTATGCTTCCCATATTTTATTTATAACATTATTATATTTTATGGATCTAAATATATTTAGACAGGTAAATAAAGTCAAAATGTCGAACTATTTCTCCAACCAAAAAAGTCAAAAGGCTTTTTTTAAGTCGAAAGTATCCCGGAATAAATTGCATTTCAGTTACTCTACTGAAAAAATTGGTGAAATTAGTCCCTCTGTTAAATTTTCTGTTAAATGATACTGTGGAATATTAATTTAAATAGTTAATTATTAATTTAGTCCCTAAACTATAGCTAAAATATCATTTTGATTTTTCAAAAAAAATTAACAGTAATTCTAAAAAAATCTTTAAAATAAATATAAATTATTAAAAATAATGTGGTGGCTAATTATATAAAGTCAGAAGCCTCTTTGTGATTAGATGAATTAATTATTAGCTTCCTTAGTTGTTCTTGATTCCGAGAAGCTTCATGGCTACCTCCCAGGTGAGTTTGCGGCTGCATTAGCAAGAAAAGCTCTCAGTATAGTAGGACTCAGGCCTGTGTAGTATCCTCTAAGTCCAGACGTTTGGTAGTTATAACGTGGTTTGGTATTAATCATATGGTCTAAAACTAGGTTGTATATTAAATACGGTAAAAATGCTTTATTTATGATTTAAAATTTTATTATAATATTTGAGCGGTTAAATAAGTTAATATTTAATTATTTTTAATAATTTGAATAATAAATATCACTTTATATTAATTACAATAATTAAAAACATATTATTTAAAAATAATTAAAAAAGTACATACAAAGCATATGACATTAGAAACTAATAACAATGCAAGTAGTATTTGATACGGATAGATTCATAAATTCATGTCTATGTATAACGGGTCCCCAAACTCCAAATATATGAAATACGTTTAGGCTCCGTTTAGGAACATGAATTTGAAAAATAAGAATGAAGAGATTCAATATAATATATAAGGTTAATATTTAATACATTGATTGTGTACATTCTTAATTCCGCAAGTATTCTATCCAATTTCTTTTATATATTTATTTTTCAATAGTTTATTTTTCCTATTGAATACCAACCTTGTTTGTGAAATTACCAAAATTTTTAGTAATATATATAGGAAAATATTTGGTACATGGCTAATGGAGTTTTAGACCCCACAAGTAAAATTAAAAGTTGACAAATATCCTAAGCGTATAGTAAAAAAAGGTGACACGTAGTTAATTTTAAAGCTGCTTCTGAAATAAATAAATAAATAAACACTACCAATGTATTAAATAGTAATTGTATGTTAAAAAAATATAAAAGACACATTTATCAAATCCAAAAATGCTTGAAAATTTTTGAAATTATTACGAAATAGGCATCAAACAATTTAAAAAATTATCACGAATTTACTAAATTTTTTACATTATTTTTCCTAATTTTGAAAGGCTATTGTTGGACACATATCTAACACTCATTCCGATTCTGGGATTTAAACTAAAAGCAGTCCACTAAAACAACAATACAAGCTAATAGGAGCTGATGTAAGCGAGCAACTTAAACAAAAGGGCATTGGAAAAAACTCTTAAGCCAATAGTTCTGGCTATCAAAATCCATAGAATCTAGCTCTTTTTAACTCAATTGTTTCCCTTCTCCGGAAACATTCCATTCCCTCAACTTTTGATGCAGCTTGTTAGCTTCTTCTTTCATTCCAGCATCCGCTATACCTTTGATTACAGTCGAATAAATCGTATCGTCGGGTTTACTCCGACTCGAGACCATCATTTCCAGCACTTGTATCGCCAAATCTACCTTACCGTCTTTACACAACCCATGTATCACCACGTTATAACCACTAGTTCCGACCCTGTGTTTCTGCTCCACCATCACCTTCAGTATCCCTACAGCTCTCTCTACTTGATTTGACCTGCAAAATCCCCAAACTAAGCAACGATGAGTTATGTCGTCGGGACTGATCCCTTCCTCTGACATCCGATTATATAATTCCATTGCTTTCTTCATATCACCAGTTCTAGTAAATCCGTCGATCACAGTGTTATAAGTTATCAAACCTGGGGAACAGCTGCTCCCACTTAAAAATTGAAGTAATTGAAGAGCCTCTTCCGCCATTCCTTCTTTAGAAAGAGCGCCAAGCAGCGTATTGTAAGTAACAATGTCCGGGGAACAGTTTTGAGAAACCATTTGATCGAAGAATTTGATGGCACGGTCCAAAAGTCCATATTTACACAAACCATTGATCAATATATTGTAAGTAACCACGGTTGGAGGATGCAAAGTTTCCTTCATGATTGCAAGTATCTCATCGACTTCATTCCAATAACCGTGATTACAGAGAGAATGGATAAGGGTATTGTATGTTACGGCATTCGGCTCCATGCCATGAGATATAATACTGTAAACGACTAAAGCAGCATCCTCGTGTTTTCCCTGTTTACAAGTTAAATTAACCAGTGAATTGTAGGTAACGATGTCGGGATAGCAACCTTCTATCGCCATATCGTGCAATACTTCCATTGCCCGAGCAATTCCACAATGCCTGCAGACTAGCTCAATGAGAATGGTATAGGTGATTAGATATGGGGGACATCCCTTCCTCAATTGATCCTTCCAGAACCCAACGGCCTGATCAAAAATACCATGATCAAACATGCTGCGTATTATTGTATTGTACGTAATCACATCCGGTGGGCAACCACTCAAGCTCATGTCTTCCAAAAGGTCAATAGCAGATCGCATCCGTCCTCTCTTACAAAGACTGCGAACCATCATATTATACGTAATATTATCAGGGATCCCACCGGACATTATCATAATCTGAAGAACTCTGCCGGCTTTATCGAGTTCACCTACTTTTACAAAGCCCCTTATTAAGTTTATGCAAGAAGGGAAATGGGGAATTTGATTCTGACGTGCCATAATTTCTATCAACCGTGATGCATCATTTAGTTTTCCATTGCTACAGAACTGTTGAAGAATATCATTGTTTGTTTCCTCGTCATTTCTAACAAAACGTCCATCTAAAGCAGCCATCAAAGAATTCGGAACCTTTTTCAAATTTATTTGCTCTTTGAATTTTCCCTTAACACTCACATTCTGATCTTTTGAACCCCAGCATTCATCCTGATCAAATTCATCTGTGTCAATACAAACACTTCTCTGCAGTCCTTGGCACACTAAAGATACCACCTCTCTTTCTGAACCATTATTGACCTTCCATGGCAAGCAAGAGTGAATTGTACGACTAAAATTGACCGAACATGTTAAATTAGAAGTAGGTATGTTTACAATCGAGCACTTCAGAGAGCTACAACCTGTTCCAGGTTGTTTCAAACCCCGCTGCAAACAATGAGAACGGCAAATCTCAACCGAATGGTTGTGAAGAGTAACTGTGTATCCCATCTTCCTCTATCCAATCAATCAAACTCAACTCAGATCAATTCCAGGCAGAAACAAACAAATCCTTCAGTCCTTATTTCATGGTTTCTGGCTAAAATTCAAATTCCAGGCAAGTAATGCTCCTACTTTCTGCACTCGTCAAATGGAGAACAAGCATCAAACCTGTAAAACAAGAAACGGGAAACATTAAAACCATGAACCCTAATACCAAAAATAGAACCCCGTAAATTGTATAAATACATACATGAACAATAAGAATCAGCAAAATATGATTAGATAATGCAAAACCCTAAACCCTAAATCCTAAATCCTAAGCTGCCATGCCCTAAAGCTAAACCAGTTTCAATCTGCAGCAAAAGAAAAAAAAAAGTATTGAAATGACATGGAGAGGTAGATAGTGTCAACATTGCAGATAACATGAAACAATATGAACATCCAATCAAGAAAACTCAAACATGGTATGGAATATGAACCTCCAAGCACCCTCATGAAGAACTTTTAAAAAATTGAACATACCCATTTCGGAGGCATACTTTCATCTCTACTCACATCCGAATTCTTATAATATTGATGCTTCGTTTGGTTATTAGTGTAATAACAAAAGGAAAAAGCTTATTCATTACACATGTATTATAATAGTTAGACATAAAATAAACAATAGTTAGAATAAATTTAATCGATAAGTAAAAACACTCAAACAAAATAAGACCCTTCAAAATAAGGAAAAATTCTCCTTTTGCTAAAAATAAGTCATGAGAATGATTAAATATTACCAATTAAATTATAGTTTATTGCTAACCCATATACTAAAATATACCAAACATAGCATGAATGTACCAATATCAAATACAAATTCCAAAAAGATTTTCAATGAAAAAAACTCCAAGGTTCCAAGTTATGGAATCATCCAAAATCGCCATATTTACTCATTTTTAAGGCATATATAATAAGGAACAGAAAAAAAAATCAAAAAAACAACTGAAGTAGTGCACTGTTAAAGTACAGAATACACAGAAGCAAAGAAGATGTCTCTTTAAAATACTAAATCAAGAACCTAATTCAAATAATTTAAAAACCATAAACAATTTACATTAGATAGATTCACATAAGAAAAACAAATCCAAAAGCTTCAAATTTCAACAACCCATTTCCTTTCATTCAATAAATTGACCGTTTCACCTTCACAGCACTGAAAACAAAGGAATAAAAGTATATATACTTCCATGAACCAACCAGAAAAAAAAAAAGGTTTAAAGAAATCCTTACCTGGATACAAATTCAAAACCTAAACTTTAAGAAGGAATTGACGAAGAAAAACTCTAGCAACGTTGTTTGTTTATAGACATGGAAAAGGCAGCGGGTTCATTTGGTTTAGTCCTGTTGATGAGGTTGGAGGAGTCACGTCAATTAACTAGGGTTCAGTTAGTGATGAAATTACGTTTAAGTACTTCGCCAATTTACATTTTAACTAACCCATCAAATAATTTATTTATTTTTGCATATTGGGTTGGGTCGGAATTTAATTTTGTATTCGTTTAGCTTAGGGGTGTGTAAAATTTATTTCGATTTAAAAAATTCGATAAAAATTTTAAATTTTGAATTAAATAGTTTGAGCTAATCGAGTTATTCAGATAAACTCGAATAAAAATTTAAAAATTTTAATTTAACTCGAATATGAATTACAAAATTCAAGTTATTCAAAAGCCCGAATAAGAAAAAGCAATATTACGTTGTTTTGATAAATGTTTACCTAAGTTAAAAGTCAAAACTATTAAGTTAAAAGGTAAACCCATTATATTGTTTATGTAGTTAAATAATATTATACTTCGCCTTCTAGTTAAATAATTAGTCCATGTAAACGCAACAATAATAGGATTCGTTAACTCGACTTGACTCGGAATTTTTTGACTCGATTCCATTTGATTTGAAAATTTTTCAAATTGAGTTCAGTTGCTAAAATAGGATTTGTCAACTCAACTAGCTCGAATTTTCTTGACTAGATTTGACTCGATCGAATGCTTACCCCTAGTGTAGCTAATGTTTGGGATTCATTGGAATTAAGTTCGTGTTTGGTTTTGTAGTAAGATTACAATATTACGAGAATGTAAGATTATGAGTGGAATGTGAAATTACTTTGTTTGGTTCATAATGTAAAACTAAAGAGTTTGATTGATGGAATTTAAGATTACTTAAGAGCACATTTTACTCAATTGTCTTTATTATAAATTTTTTGACCAATTTAGTTCTTTTAATAGTTTTAGTCAATTTTCATAAAATTATGATAAATTATTACAATTCTTACTTTTTATTACAATTTATATACTAATAAGTAAATATACGATGTTAAAATAAACCAAAATTATAATAATTAAAAAAGTGATTGTAACACTAATCATAATTATAATTAATACATTAATAAATAAATAATCAAATAAAATAAAATATTATAGCATATGACATCTAACAGTTGATTATTAAGAAAAAATATTTTCATTTTAATTAGTCTTAAGTTTTATTTAAGAAAAATTTAAATTGATTAAAATAAGAAAATAAAGGATAAATTAGTCTAAAATTTAAAATTACACCCATAATTTAAGATTACACTTTATATTACAGCATCTTTAATACTATTTTTAATATGAAAGTATGAGATTTAACAATCTCACTCCAATGTTATAATTGACTCCCAAATAATTTAGTTTTCACTAAGCCATACATGTTTATTGGCATTTGGTCTATTGCTTAATAAAGGAAAGATGAAATTATTTTGTACAAATTTATCCTTTTACAAAACATTTTTAATAAAAACAATAAATTTTTTAATTTTCCACATTTTTCATTTTCATTTTCTCAACCAAAATGTTTTTCATTTTCTAAATGACAAAACAAAATGACTTGATACCAAATGAAACCTAAGTTTTTGAAAAGTCTAATTTAAATTTTTAAAAGAAATTTCTTAAATATTTGATTAAAATTTTCAAAACTTGTAAATGAGATGAAAATTTATTACCAAAATAAAATAAAACATTGAGATCCAAGCTCCTCAAAAATTCCATTATGTTTTTCGTTTAAAGTTGAGTCTTGTTCAGATGTGATGTAGATTTTGTATTTGTTTGTACATGTTTGGATGTAATTTCAGTTCAGATCCATCATGTAAACTCCACAAGTCGGTCCAAATTCACAATACATAAAAGGGTTGATGGTATTCTTTTTTTATTAAAAACATCATTGAATCCTACTTGAATAATGATCGCTCCTTCCCAGAAAGCTTTACAGGTGATCCTCTGCTTGGGCGAAAATACCATTTCCCCACACTCTATTCTTTTCTGAACCAAATTTTCTTTTCAGACGAACACTCGAACATAATCGTAGACTTCAACCTGTTTTTATGCCAAGGAAGTTTCAGCCTGAAAACCTATACAGGGTCCCAAGTATTGGAATTTGATCACAAACATGCTGGATACACCCGATACTAGA
Source organism: Gossypium raimondii (assembly GCF_025698545.1). Classification (NCBI taxonomy): domain Eukaryota; kingdom Viridiplantae; phylum Streptophyta; class Magnoliopsida; order Malvales; family Malvaceae; genus Gossypium; species Gossypium raimondii. The sequence continues at coordinate 49,924,819 of NC_068577.1, read as the reverse complement.
TAAAATGTGCCATTTCCATTTCACAATGATGAATGATGAAGTCAAATAAATACAGTTTTTCAGACTAGGAAAGAGTATACCAACATTATGCTCTTATTTCTCTGGAAATTTCTTGCCCCAAACATGATATCGGAAGAAAAAGGGTAAAACTTGATGCTTGTATGCTCGATTCTCACTCGGTCCAAGAAATAGAAGGAAAAAAAAACTCAGTCGGCTACTCACTTGTGTAATATCCCTTTCTTTTGTAGTTTAGGCTTTTTGTGGTTTTGGTTCTGCCATGGAATTTAACACTCAGTTATCAAAAATTAGAAATGACACGAAATGATAGAAAAAAGAAACAATTTACCAAAAAAAAGTATATACCTTTTGTCTCTGGAGAGCATCATAATCTATCCTCTCCTTCCAGTTACTCTTACGAAGTTTGATTGGTCTGTTTCCAACATATTTACCTGCACCACATCATCCACAAAAAGAATGCTCATAGAATACAAACATATTAAAGCCATAAGATGTACAAGTTTGGCCGAGGATTATAGAAGTACTCACCATTCATCTCCTTAAGTGCAGCTGCGAGGTCAGAAGGGTTAGCAAAGCTAACAAACCCATAGCCCTTTGTTTTGCCTGTTCGTTTGTCTCTAACAACCTGGTAAGTAAATAATATAAGCATACAAATATTCTTAGTTATCCAATCATCTCGTAGGAATTCATTAGCACCTCACCACAAGCCATGCAAACAGGCATGCAATTCCCTTTCTCTCTCAAAAAAAAAAAAAGAAAAGGAAAAAAAACCCGAACAAACAAAATATAATGCCAATGTAATGGCTCACAGACAGGGTATTAAACAAATAAACCCAAAATATACTTAAAACATTACCATAATCATGTGTCAAGCCTCATATCATACTACCGACAGAAAATGAGCATAATCAACAAATCTGACTCCAACCAGTCATCATTTTAACAGCCAAAACCCCATAATGCATAAGTGATGCTGATTTGCCACAAACTCCCAACCCAGTGCACACATAGTTGATGTTGTTTAGACTTGAGGGGTGAATTGTCGGATACAAGTATATATATGATTCAAACATGCTCAATTTTTTCTAAGATTTTCCATATATTTGGAGGATCACCCATACCCACATCTGAATATATGTTTGACACCAGTGCCAACCACAGAAGTCGATTCAGAACCAGTAAAAGGACAGGTGGTTAAGCATCATTGGAAAGTTGAAATTTCAGTTCTTCTCACATTTCAACACTATACGATATCAAAGCAAAGGATAATGTGGACTTCCAGTTTTCTCTCTTTAAAGTTAGAAAAGATGAGGCAATCCCCTATTAAATAGATTAACAGGTTGGCTCACCTTGCACATGCTTGAAATGAGTTGAGATTGCTATAACTCAAGCTACTCTACAAGTTAAGTTAAACATACCATATTCAATAGATTAGTTCCAGCAACCAACATCCAATATTGGTCTCTACAATTTGGACAGGATTGACGAATGCAAAGGATTATCCATTAAATTGCAGAATTCCAATTTTAAAGCAAAACCTACCTTAAACACAGACATACAACAGCCCTGTGCGCTTCATACAAAAATCTGAACAGGAAATGGAAAGAGTTGATACACCCATGGGAAAAAGGTATACAAAAGGAAAACATACAAAATCATGTAATTTTGGAAACTTACTCTGGCCATGTTAAAGAAGGAAATCGAGCAAAAGCTTTTGAAAGCACATCGTCATTCACCTCATTGCCCAGATCACCACAAAATAGGCGAAAGTCATCTGCGGAGTACCAACAAAAATAAAAACATCAGAACTAAAAGAAAACGGGAAACACACATAGAAATAAAAAGAAAAAGAAAAGAAAAGAAAAAAGAAACAAGTATGATAATTAGATAGTTCATACTTTCGGGCCATTCGGCAAGGGTTGGATCCTCCCATGACTGACCAGCAGCTTTACGTGGGATTGCTTTCTTTTTGGTTTCGGCTTTGTGCTCGGTCTCACAGCTTGCAAGGGCGGCCTTTACGCTCTCTAGTGCTTCAGGGGTAACTATCTGAGCATCCCTTTGAAATAACTGTTGGGCCTGTTCAAATATACTGCAACAAGTTACACAAATGAAGTGTGTATTTGAACTCACAGCTCTATAATATATTAACACTAATCAGAGGTAATGACTGCAAATTAGAACTAAAAGTTAATTCTTCTGTTAAATTTTCGATTTTCAATTCCTGCAACACAAATTTATTTTCGAGTTTTTAATTCTCATTCTCACTTTAAACAAAAAATATAAAAAATATATATATCACATCCCTCTAGAATTAGGAGGGAAAAAAAAACAAATTAAACTGACATAATTCCTAAACTTCACGAATCCATAATTTGCTTTTAAAAATAAAAAGTTGATATCTATAATTTGTTGATAGTCTGACCTGATGGTATTGAGGGAGAGAATAGACACCGGTGACGGTGGCGACAGGGGCGGGGTAGACAGGGGCTGGGGCGACCGGAACAGGCTGGGGAGACGGGGCATAAGGTTGGGCCTGTTGCTGGAGATGAAACGGCAAAGGGAAATAGGACGAGTTTGCCGACGTTTGGTAGGTGAATTGAGAAGAGGATGAAGGAATTATGGCTGAAGAGGGTAGAATCGACATTGTTGATAATGAGGGATTTAGGGTTCGGGGAGAAGCAAAGTTGGGTGAGAAAGAGGAGAAAATTTTCCCTTTTTTCTTCAATGGAGGAAGTTTCTGGATTTTGCGGGGAGTAACCAACAAAGATTTTAAGAATGTTCTAAAAGAGTCCTTAAATTCGAAAACGGCGCCGTTTAAGTGAATGAAAAAAGGACAGGAAGCTTTTGTTAGATTTTGGAAGATGGACTAGTTTCGGGTCCAAATGAACTCATTAACCCGCCCATTAAACTACCTAGATTTTTATTACAACTAGACTCATCATCTGCGTAAAAGTAATTTTTAGCTTAAATATGTCAAAGGTCCCTGCACTCTTTTGAAATTCAAAATTTAGTCTTTATACTTTAATTTTGAGACATTAAGTATTTTTTTATTTGAAAATTTTGATCCCTCCGTCTATTTTTATCAATAGTGGCTGTTATAAAAAGGGTAAAATATATTTTAACCCTCAATAGTTACATTTTTGTCAATTTAGTCTTTATCCTTTAAAAGTAAATAAAAAATTTAACCATATTTTAAATAAAGACATAAAGTTTAAATAATCTAAAATAATGAAATAAATAAAATTATATAAAATTCAAATAAAAATAAAAATCATTTTAAATATATAAATTTGAATCGGTTGGGATATTGGTCTAATAAAAGTAAAAATCGGTTGACCTACAAATCAATACAAATTGTTTGAATCAATCTAAAAAACTACTTGAAACGATAGTTATAATGATATTTTATAATTTTATTTTTAAAATTATTTGCATTGAACCAATCGATGTTCGAATTGGAAATTAATGTCTAACCAATAGTTCAACCACAGTCTAGTTCCAAAAATATTGACAAAATTTACAATAATAAAACAATTATTTACTTAGGCTGGTTAGGTTACACAGTTGATAAACATCTCATACTATCATTCAATGAATAAATAAATTTTTTTGAAATTTTGGCAATATTTTTAGAACCAGATTAATAGTTGAATTGGTCAGATTAATAAATTTTTAGTTCGAATGGTTTGACCGGTCAAAAGCTAATAAATTATTAAAAAATAAATATATTTAAAAATTTTATAAAAATCTTCTCAATCAATTTTTTAGTTCGATTCAACCAGTCTGTGTTAATTTGTAGGTCATCTAATTTTTACCTCTCATCGAGCTGATACCCCAACCTATTCCCAGTCCAACTGGTCTAACTGGTTGGTGAAATCTGGTTTAGAAAAATTAAATTTTGAAAATGTTTATATATTTAAAAGAGTAAACTACACCTAGAGTCATTTTTGTTTACCTCAGATTACATTTGAGTCAATTATGTTTGAAATGTTACGTTTTAGTCACTTACGTTATTGTGTTGTAACATTTTAGTCAATGAGCCATTAATTGTTGTTAACGGTAAGCTAACGTGGCACGTTAAATCTTCATTTCAAACAAAAAATTAGGTTAAATTATACAATTGGTCTCCATATTTTTTCGTTTTGAGCAATTTAAAATTTTCTTTTATGTTCTTTTAAAAATTTTTCATTATGTTCCATTCTCTTATGCTTCTCCCTCTATTTTCCTACCTTCTCCATTAATTTTAACATATCAAGAAGTCGAAATGGTGGTGAAGAAAAAAACATGGTATGGGTTTTTGGGTTTTGGTTATAGGCAATTATGACTTTCGACTTCCTACTTCTTTCTTCACTGCCAATTTGACTTCTTGATATGTTAAAAGAAATGAAGAAGGTAAGAAAATAGAGGAAGAAATAGAAGAGAATGAAAAAAAAGAAAAAAAAAGTTTAAAGAATATAAAAAAAATTAAATTGCTCAAAATAAAAAAATATGGGGATAGATTGTATAATTTACCCTAAAATTTTTGTTTGAAATGATGATTTAACGTGTCACATCATCTCGCCGTTACACCATTAACGACAATTAACGACTCAGTGAATAAAATGTTACAATACGATAACATAAGTGACTAATTGCCCTATTTAAAATGATTTTTATTTTGAATTTTAAATAGTTTTTTCATAATTTTAGATTTAAAAAAATATTTTTAATTTTTATGTTTTCATTTAAAGTATGGGAAAATTATTTTGTAAAAAATTATTTACATTTAAAGAGAAAGGATTAAATTGTCAAAAATGTAAATATTGAGAACTAAAAAGTTATTTTACCTTTTTACAATTGCCATTTGCAACAAAATTAAATAGAGGCACCAAGATTTTCAAATAAAAGAGTAGAACAATTCAATTTTGATGTATCAAAATTAAAGTATAGAAAATTTCAAAAGTGATATTTTAATTTTTTTCATAAAGTAAATATAAAGTTTTATGTAAAAATATTTATAAAAGATATGCTTATTGAATCCAAAATTTTCAATGTTGTAATTCATGACATATTGAAAATTAAAGGACTTAAATTTTAAATATAAGCATTGTATAAATCATCCTTTGTTTATTTATAAATGTGAGACCGAGAAATTATGGAAATAAAGTTTTTAATCTAATAAAAAGAATAATGAAGAGAATAGCAAATGCATGCATGTTGTCAATGTAGGGATAAGCAAAATGTATTACATGATTTTAAAAGGGGCTTGATGAACATTTAACCTTCGTCCTAAAGGGTAATTAGATCGAGACTCTAATGGCCTTAGTGGATGGCCATGACAATGGCCTTTGATTCCCACTAATCAACCAACGAGCAGAACATTTACAGTGTTGGTGGTAAGAATCTGCACTGTTTTAAGAATGGTCCAAGCCCCATGAGCAATACTTGAAGTCTTGTGGATTTACACTATTGAAGCTAACATCTTGGAATTAAAACTGGACGCTTTATCTTGATTTACGATATAAGTGGTTTGATGATCCCAACTCCGTTTATTTCTTCCTAATTTGATATCAATTGAAAGTTTTGAAACAATAATTGTCAATTGCTTCAGGCACCGGTGAAGATAAGAAAAACAATGTACACTCGGTATGTTTGCGTAATTCAGTTTCCATACGTCTGTGGGGCTTTGCCCAAAGAGATAATCTATTATCTTAATATCTCGTACAACAAGTGATTACAAGTGCTAACACTCACTGGATTAACATTCTCACTTTTTCACCTAAAATCTAGATCACTTTCCTTTAACATTTCCCCTTGAAAACTTAGGATAAATACTAAGTGACACACTTGATTACTTACAAAATACACTTTGAAAATGAAGTTCTAAATAACAGAATAAGTGCCATGTTACCTACACAAGCATTTCAATGTATAAGAGTTTAAAGCTTGTTAAGGTAAAGACTAATTACAGCCAATCTTCCTATCAAAACAAGAAGATAACCAAGTAATATCTTCAATATGACAAGGATAAGTCTTCAAATCTTCAAAATATATTACCAAGTTACATGATCCAATCCAATCTCCTCAAAATAGAGAAGTAGATTTGCTTAATCCAATCAAAACCAGTCTTCAAGATATTCTTATAACAGGTTTGGATCTCATAAATAGACTTACACACGTCCAGATAATCAGTAAAGATCACAACCTAAAGATTTGTAAACAAAAATGGCCAACTTCATATAAGGCAAGTTATGAGGTTGAGAAGTGCTAGACAACAATGGACTCTAGTCGTGGCACTACTTTAGGCACTTCTCTCATACTTGTCTCAACAACAAAACCTCTATTAAGGTCAAATAAGTTTTTCATATTTAGAGCATGAATCTAACTTCACTAAGCAAACTTCAATCCATCACAATCAGCCCAAATCTCATCAAAACAATTACTTTTTATATAGGAATACAAAGGATCATAAAATCAACCCTTATATATTATATATAAGGTAAGTAAGTAGATCACATAAGAATCCTTAAAAAATAACCTTACTTGCTTTAATCTCTTCTTCAATAATAAACACGGGATTTTTTGCACAAAATTCTCAAAAAGATTCAAGCATACAACCAAAATATTTTGATCAAACATGCTAACAAATAAGATAAATTATGAGTTTGAGCAGTACCAAACACCAATGGGCATTGCTCCTTGGCACTCCTCATTAATTGTCTCAACAATATCCATAGGTGTCAAGTCTACAGATTAAAAGATTCACATATCAATAAAGAATTATTAGTGTTATGATAAAAAAGAAGACAAAAATAATATTTTTATATAATAGCTCTAAAGTTATATGTGTTTTAAGGCCCTGAGACTTTGAATGTCTAAGTTCAAGTTTCACCATGCGCAATTATGATGCGTGGTTTCTCTTTCAATTTTATTTTGAGCTTGAATCTCATTATATGTGGATTATGTTTGAATTTATTCCCGTGTTTAATCCAATAATACTTTGAGTTAACTTAATTCTACTTATAATTACTCAAATATATATTCATCGACTATACTATATACAAATATGATAAATAATTGAATTTATATGATTTAATTTATGATTAATAATAAAATGATATATTTATAACATAAACTATATGCTTTCAGTTGCTCTAAGAAAAATTCTAAATTTTATATTATTTTTGTAAATTAAATTTGAAATCGAGTCGGTTTAAAGGGAGGTGTTTTTCATCAATTAAAAATTTGTTTTCACTTTTTCAATTTTAATGATTTTCTTTATTTTCAGAATTGATGAATTAGTTTCTTTTATTTTTCTTTTTCAAAGGTATTAATAGGATTTTCAGGGTAAATTTGAAGAACACCAAAATTTAGAAAAATGTTGTTATTTTTATAATCATAAAAATAGCAATAAATTTCCATATTGCATTTGGGGTTTTAGGGTTACGGTTAGGTTAAGATATGCTTGAAATCAGATTCAACATTTAATTTTTTCCACTTTAGAATTGTTATTTTAAATTTTAGCGGTTTCAAACTTGGGAATATATTTATTCTTTTAATTTTTGAAGATGGAAATATATTTATTTATTAAATTCAGCTTATAAATCTGGTGTAGTCAGAAGGAATTTTCAGAGCAGCTTTAGGTGAAGTCAAATTACAGAAATACTTTTGATGAACAAGTAAACTCAATTTTTTTCTCCCTTTTAATTTTATGTTTTTTCTTTCCTGATGATTGATTTTGTTCTGAAAATTTTATTGATCAATTTTTTGATAGTGATATTTTAGGGTATAGGTTTATTTAATCTGACTTATTTATGGTGAAAATAATACATGAATTTTTATTTAGGTCTCAAATTAATAAAAAAATCTAAGAAATGTGTTGATGAATTTGATGTTCAATGCTGCATTTAACTTTGTAAATGTTAAAATCAATTGTTCTTGTGGATGAATTTATCTGATCCTAGAAATAATAGAGCTGGATTATTAATATAAGGGATCATGATTTTTAAGGTTATGAAATCACCTGCATTATTCAACCAATAAAAGAAAAACACCATCATAACTCTAGGGTTTTTTTTCGATGTTTAAAATTATCTATAATTTCTTCCCAATTTTTAATTAGGAGGATAAACGTGCTTGAGCATGCTCGAACTCACCTCTTCCTGTACTGGTAATAATGTCGATACCAATCAAATTGAGACTCAATCGGTAAGTTTAGAGTTTTGAATTAACTCAATCGAGAATGTGAGAACATTATGTTTTGAACTATCACCTCTTCTTGCACCGACAATAATGTCGATATTAATCGAATTGAGACTCGGTCGGTAAATTTCAATCTGAAAATATGAGAACATTAGTTTTATTGATTCAACTAATTAGGCTATATTAGTAATTTGGGCAAGAGTTTTATTAAATTACATGGCGAATCACATTTTTAGCTGAATGGTAAATTTGTGTGGGGTTCAAGTTGATTGGCATTCGACTATGTGTTTGTAAACTTTTTCCCCCCTCCCCGTTATAATGTACTAATGATTAGAAATGGTTGGAAGTTTTAGGATCTCCAAAATGCTTTAGAATTGATCCTCCTCAATGCTAAAAACATGAATCTGTAACATTATTACAGTTTTGACATTTATGCTAATCTTATAAGGATTTAATGCTTTATTTTGAATGGAAATGAAGTTTTTTATTTATTTTTTAATTGCTTGCCTGTTTCTGTGTGGGTAAAATATTATATTTACATTGGGTTGTTTAGCTTTTAAGGTGGGTCTTTTTGTATTAATTTGTTATCTATTCCTCGTACAAAATGTAGTTTTTTGAATTGTCATCCATTGTCTTGTGTAGTAATACGGATAGGGATGGAACTTGTGAGAGTTTGTCTTGAAGAAAAGAATGATGATATTTCATCAGTTCCACCAGGTTTCGAGCCTCGTGCATCGTTTACCTTAAAGACTGAGGCACAGGATACTAAAAGACATGAGCGTGATAATTTGATCTGTTGTTCAGCCTCTACTAGAGCCATTCTAGTTGAAAAGGGAACTGGGTTGGCCAATGATGAAAGTTCAAAGATTACAAGGTCAATGTCTATGAGGCGTCGACCTTGGATAAACTATGGTCAATATGATAACAGTTCAGAAGATGAACCCGATCATGGAAAGCTCAATCAAGTTAGTTTCTTCTTTCCTTGTTAAGTTGTTTGTTTATCATTGTATAGCTGCAACATCTTATATGCATGAAATGACTTAGAAGTCCCTTATAGTTAAGGTTTTTTTGGTAGGATGACTTCATGTTTATTTTGTATTGTAGAGTTGCGTAATTCAGTGACTATAAAGCAGATGGACTATGCATTCTAGAATGTATAATTGATATGATGTGTTACTTTATTAACCATTTTCTTCAAATGTTACTTCTGAAAAATTTACATGAAGTGGAACAAGAGAATAGGACAAGCAAGCAAAGTTTCCGATCATGAAGTGGAACAAGTGTTGAAACAGGTAACTGCAAGATGGCGTCCAGAAGAGGCATGTCGGCCAGATATTGAGGATGTACCTGTGTTCTACCCAACAGACGAGGTACTTAATGTTGCTTACAATATTTTGAGTTGTTTAATTTTCTTAATTTTTCGTGCCATGCTTGTTACTTTTGCTTGTAAAATCTAGAGTTCTACTTTATAGAGTTGAAGTATCTTAACTGGTTTCATTTTGTTTCTCCAGGAGTTTGAAGATACTTTGAAGTATATAGCCAGCATACGACCAAGAGCAGAACAATATGGAATCTGTCGCATTGTTCCTCCATCTTCTTGGAAGCCTCCTTGTCCTCTTAAAGAAAAGAATATGTGGGAAAATTCTAGATTTGCTACTCGTGTGCAGAGGGTTGATAAGCTTCAGAATCGTGATCCGATGAGAAAAATGTCAGAAGCCAATAACAATATCAGGAGGAAAAGGAGAAGATGCATGAGAATGGCTATAGACTGTGGGCCTGATAGTGGAAGCATCTCAGAGTCTGATGCTGGACTTTCTGAACTGGAGGGGTTTGGTTTTGAAGTTGGCCCTGAGTTTACTCTGGATAGATTTCAGAAATATGCAGATAATTTCAAGACCCAATACTTTAGGTTGAAGGAAAATGATGTAAATATGGAAGGTAAAATGACCATTCTTCAAGATCACCATGAGCCTTCAATTCAGAATATTGAAGGTGAATACTGGAGGATAGTGGAGAAAGCGACCGAGGAAATAGAGGTACAACTTGCAAGTTTAGGAAAAATAAATTGACCACTCCTCTCTTTGATTGATTTACTTCTGCATGGTTAACATAGCTGTTGGAGCTTCGTTTTTCATCTGCCCTATTCTTTCTTTCCTTTTTAAAAGTTCACAGCTGCAAATATGTGTACCTAATTCTTATGCTCTATTTCTTTTTAAGGTCTTATATGGGGCTGATCTGGAAACTGGAGTTTTTGGTAGTGGATTCCATAAGAAGCTAAATCAAGTTGGACTTGCTTCTGATGAAAAATACATAAAATCAGGCTGGAACTTAAACAATTTTCCCAGGCTTTCTGGATCTGTCCTCTCGTATGAAAGCAGTGACATTTCTGGGGTTTTGGTTCCTTGGTTGTATGTAGGAATGTGCTTTTCCTCCTTTTGTTGGGTAAGACATCTAGGTCTACGAACCTCCCAATATGTTTTGAATATATATATATCATGTGCATGTAATATGGCATCATAAGAACAGTTAAGAAGTTGGTATGTCTTAAAGTGAACAGATCCAGGCTGAAATATAGTGCTGATGTGAAAATGTGCATGCATTTGTTGGCCTATCAATGGTTCTTTTGAACTTGCAAGTTTGATGTCTCATTTAAGGCCATTACTTATACATGCAACACTTCTGTTTTAGGCAGTTGTTTACAATCAAAGGATGACTAAGGATGCTAATAATTGCTAATTCTTTTTGCTTTCTTTTGTTTTATATGGATGCGACCAGCATGTTGAAGATCACCACCTATACTCGTTGAATTACATGCATTTGGGTGCTCCAAAAATTTGGTATGGTGTCCCAGGAAAGGATGCTTCTAAATTGGAGAAGGCTATGAGAAAGCATTTGCCTGACCTTTTCGATGAACAACCTGACCTGCTTCACAAACTGGTGAGCTAAAAGTTCTATAACATGGTTCAGAAAATCTTTGTCCCAGGTCTGTTAAATTACTGTAATATTACTGCATGATACTAATTATGCTTTGAATGTCATTCTTTCATACAGGTCACTCAGTTGTCCCCTTCCATACTAAAATCTGAAGGGGTACCTGTCCATCGATGTGTTCAGAATGCGGGAGAGTTTGTTCTGACTTTCCCTAGAGCATATCATGCAGGGTTCAACTCAGGTTTCAATTGTGCAGAGGCAGTAAATGTAGGTCCTGTTGATTGGTTGCCCCATGGACAGATTGCTATCGAGCTATACCGTGAACAAGGAAGAAAAACTTCCATCTCGCATGACAAACTATTGCTTGGAGCAGCAAGGGAAGCAGTCAAAGCTCACTGGGAGCTCAATTTCGTGAAAAACTATACTTCTGATAACATGAGATGGAAAGATGTGTGCGGAAAGAATGGAGTCTTATCTAAAACTCTCAAGGTAAACATTATGCCCGCGATTTATCTAAAAGTATACGCATACTTAGCTCAAAGTCTTTAGGATAATATTTGACTTGTCTTGTTCACAGGCACGTGTTGAGATGGAGCGTTTAGCAAGGGAATTTCTTTGCAGTTCCTCTCAGGCTGTGAAAATGGACAGAAACTTTGATGCTACTAGCGAAAGAGAGTGTTGTATATGTTTTTTTGATTTGCACCTCTCTGCAGCGGGTTGTCGCTGTTCCCCTGATAGATATGCATGCCTCAATCATGCAAAGCACCTCTGCTCATGTGCTAGGGATGCCAAATTTTTCCTCTTTCGTTACGATATAAATGAATTAAATATCCTTGTTGAGGCCTTAGAAGGAAAACTAAGTGCAATCTATAGGTGGGCAAGACTAGACCTTGGAATGGCTCTGAGTTCATACGCCTCCAAAGACAATATAATGGAAGGAATACCTAAAGAGGTGCAGTCAAAACCATCGGTCGATTCCTTCAAAGATTTGCAAGGAGAAGAGATGTTGAAAGAGAAGCCTTTGATTTTAACTCTGATATCTAATCCGATGTTATCACACCAAAGAGATGAAGTATCAGAGGCTGCGTTACCATCAAATGATCCGAACTCTAAGTTGAAGAAAGAGGATGTGATTCTTTTTGGTTCAGACTTAAGCATGCATGGAGGCCAAACTGCCATGGAAAGTAAAGTGAAAAAGCCTGTAGCTCCAGTGGGTGATAATATTAATCTTCTTAGCTATGATGAACCAAAGAAACCAGTTTTAGAAAGACCAACAGAACATTTTGTTGCTAAGCAGTCAGAAGCCTCAACAAGATGTACTGAAAACTTGAGTCCATATACTTGCAACAATGAGCCTATAACTGATGCCAGTTCACCTGATTTACAAAGGAATGGTTGTTCATTTCAATATTTACAAGGGAAAGAGGAGCATACTGGAAATGGCATCACATTGCTAGGATCTAATGACCTGGAAAGCAACCATCAGGAACTGCTACTGTTGGGCAGTGAAAAAGCTAACAAGGAGAAACATGAGAATGTAGGAGCTATTGCCTCTTTAAGTTCAGTTGATAATGCAAGAAGTAATGTAGGAGCTCCAACTTGCTCACAAAATAATCTAGACAGAAATTTCCGGCAGAAAGGTCCTCGAATTGCCAAGGTAGTGCGTAGAATCAACTGTAATGTTGAGCCTCTGAAGTTCGGAGTTGCGCTCTCTGGGAAGTTATGGTGTAACAGCCAGGCCATTTTCCCTAAAGGTAAGTTGTATTCTGAGTCTACTAAGGCTGATGCATGTCAGTATATATGAACTCCTTTATTCTAATTAATGCAGGATTTAAGAGCCGCGTTAGGTATATAAGTGTTTTAGATCCAACAAATATGGCATACTATGTCTCAGAAATTCTGGATGCTGGGAGGGATGGACCTTTGTTCATGGTAACTTATATTGTTTGTCTTTGATGTTCTTCATGTTTATGCTCGTATATCAACTATTTTTTTAATTGAATTTCAGGTGTCTGTGGAGCATTGTCCCAATGAAGTATTCATTCATGTTTCAGCTACCAGATGCTGGGAGATGGTGAGGGAGCAAGTGAATCAAGAGATCACAAAGCAGCACAGACTAGGAAGAACCAACCTCCCACCATTGCAACCTCCCGGAAGCCTTGATGGCTTTGAAATGTTTGGTTTTTCATCACCAGAAATTGTGCAGGTAAATCAGTTAGTATAATATGTTAAAAGTGATTCTTTCTGATGAAGTAAACTCATATTTCATATGGTTTAATCTAGGCTATTGAGGCAATGGATCTAAATCGAGTTTGTATGGAGTATTGGGACTGTCGGCCATACTCACGGCCTCAAGTGCAGATTCCACAACATTTTCAGCCTCCTGGTAATGGTGGGAACTTAGAAACAACATCTGGGGAACAAAATGCAGGGGCTTATCAGAATAACTGCTTGCCTGATGGAGTTGACGCACTACTCGGAAGACTATTCAAGAAAGCCAACTCAGCAGAACTACATTCACTTTATAGTATTTTAAGTGATAAAAGACCACCCATGGGTATAGACCTCGTAGCTCGACTCCTTAACGAAGAGATTCACAGTCGTGGATGATTGAAATTCTTTGGTCATGCAGATTCTTAAATACCAACATCCTGTTTTCATGCAACTTGCCCGCAATTATTCAATCCGTCATTTTTTGTTTTGAATTGGAGAAGATTGAAGACAGTAGGTTAGTTATTTTACTGTCGGATTTTTTGCATGCGGATCGATGCTCCGATTGGCTTCCGGCCCTGAGTTGGGCGGGACATTGGTAGTTTGGTTTCATACCATTCTCATTAAAAAACAGAGCTAATTGTAACTGAATTTTATCTATTATATTTGAACAATTTGATAAATTTTTTTTTCACAATGCCAAGAACTAAATATAGTTCTTCTCGACCCAATAAAAGGATAATACCTTACAATAAAATTATCCCAAACGTCAGTGGGAAGATTATAGGAGAAATTAAATGGTGGGGGGATTCCTGCAAACAATCCAGGAAAAGAAAAGAAAATTGGGAAGACTGGAAAAGATGGGGTCAAAGATTTGTACTATGACAACTAAGTAGCTATGTTGTTTTAGAGCCCAGACCGCAACCAACCAGTTTTGTCGATCGTGGATGGGCCATGGTGGGTGATAAAAGCTGTCTTTTCTGCCATCTTGCCTCTCTCATTTTCGTTGCCCACATTGTTTGAGATTGTGAGGTAAATTGAATCCATAATTTTTTTAAAAAGAGACTAAAAAATTTCTACAATATTGACGCTAAACCTTCAGTATTTTCAATTGCATTCCCATACTTTAGTAGCAATTATTCTTTTTATTTTCAATATTTCTTGATTAATCTTAAAAAAAAATAGATTGCACCTTTCCTTGTGATAGTTTAATTTTATGCCAGATGAATTAATTAATTTTAGATATTAATTTTGTATAAAATCACTAATATCTTGATTGGATAATTATATTTAGTAATTAATTAATATAAATTATTGATTAAATTAGGACTGATTGTCTTTATAATCTCAATTTCTTAAATGTTGATTAGAAATTATATTAGTGTGAATCTTATACTTGTGTTCATTTTGTGTTTGACCTATTTACATTCTTAAGACACCAAAAACACTTCAAATGATTTTTATTTTGTAAAGAAATTCTATTTTATCCCTTAAACATCGATAGCGAATTGTGAATTTTTTAAAACAATAAAATGGTATGGATAAATACCAAAATTTTAAATTAATATAAAATTTGTTGTTAAAATTGACTAAAAACAAAATCTTGATAGTGAAAAACCTAATTGAAGCCCAAATTATGGATTAAAATATTAAACTTAGGTGAATTATTATTGGTTTAATACTAATACTAATACTTGTGTGACTATTTAACTTCAACAATTTGAAGCGAATTCACTGTCTCAAATAGCACAATTTGTTGGGTTAAAGTCCACGGCTATGACATATGCCTCCAGCTAGAAAAAGTACTTAGGCACACTACAACAATGTCCCAAAAGCAAGCACCAACAACCACTATAGACATCGAATGGAAGACGGAAGGCAGTACCTGTTGAATGGCCGTGAGGAAAGGCCTGTGTTTTGGCATAGCATACCTGCTGTTATGATCCTTTAACCTGCGATATCCCGTCTTCATACTCATCAGCCCCCTATTGGTATCAGAGCCTGGTTAGACTTTCTTTCATTAGAAAACCCAGATTCAGAAGGAAAGAGATATTTTAAATCATGAGTTCAAATTCCAGACTATCTACTTCTAAAGCACCAGTTTCCTTACCTAGTTTTCCTTTACGGTCCCACTCTGCAAAAAAGATTTCATCCTTATATGAAATAGAATATTTCACTGAAGAAGAAAAGGTCCAAGCTACGGATCTGCCCCTTGTAAATCCTTATTCTACTTATCAAAGACCCTCTTTTTCTCCTCTTAGAAGTATCAAAGCTCTTATTACTACTAGTAAGAAAAATGTTAAAGAATATGTACAGTCGTCTAAATTCGATAAACATCTCATCTATGGCGCCCAAGAAGAGCAATTTGTAACTCTGGAAATCCCCTCCAACTTTCCACAGGACTGGATCCAACATGGATATTCACATATCCACTTTGGAGCAGTCAGACTTGCGTTAAACTATCATGGAACTTCAGGGAAACCTGTAGTTTCCAGGATTGCTTTGCTAGATTCCAGATATAAGAGATACCAAGATGCTTGTATTGGAACTGTTGAAGCCACATTAAGTTCAGGAATGGCTATGGTAACCTTGTTTCCAAATTTTACGATGTCTCTCCAAGATCCCAATCTTCTGGATACCCTTAAAGTTCAGATCCAGATAATTGGCGCGGAAATGGTCGAATCTGCTGTCACAGCCACTCTACACTACCAGATAGTGTATAGAGTTCAGGACCATGCTTTCAAGTTGACGAACCAAGGATCAGAAGATTCCCTCCTTATTTCAGTCAATACAAGGGATGAACCCCACTGTGTACATGTCCCAAAGCAAATCCCTAAACAGGAGCTTTTGAAGCTTCTACCGGAAAAGTGGGTGACAAATTATGAACAGATCCATCAACATGATCAGCCAATCAGATCCACTAAAAGCCAGATAATTACCAAGGCAGATGGCACTAGTGAGATCAGGTTTGATCATAGTCATCTAAAGCAGTTACCAACTCCTCCGATTTTCTCCACACAAATGATGCTACAACCGATACCTTTTGAAGCACCAGATCCAGGTCCAGAAACACCACTTATACAAAGCTTCCAGCCCAACGGAAAGCCTTTGTATCTTTTTAAAGATCCCACAGGACATTGTCCCTGGGATATTAATTGTTCCTGTCAAGGATGTCAAAATGATGCCTTTGAAGATCTTGATGAAGAAATCAGACGATCCCGCAGGAAGAAAAACAAGAAAAAAATTAACTCAGTCAGAGTTTTACGAGAGATGGATAAATGGAGATCCGGATATTGGCCCTTTAGGGGAGGATAACGGAAAATTTGTCTATCTTGTGGACTATTCAGCCAAAAGTCCGCAACCTCCTAAAGTTCAGGATCAACCTCCATCACCATCACCGTCTCCACCAAGAAAAGACCCAGATCAATGGCTAGCCAAGCCCTTACGGCAGCCGTGCTACAAAAAGATTAACAAATAGGTTAAAAAACACAATCAGTTCCAGACATGTGCTCAAGAAGAACAAAAACCAGTTGTCCCTGCTCAGAGAATTTCTAAAATACAGATGTATGAGACAACCAGTTCTTCTTATAATCAAGAATTTCCACATCTTGAAGAATTTTCAAGAAAGGAGTATCTTCATGCTCCAAAAATCCCGTCAAAGTTACAAGCAGATGCAGATGGCCGACAAGTCAAAATAGCAGCAGCTGAGGCTACTCTCAATTGGCAAACAGAGAATGCTCTGGCCCAAAATTCTGCAATAAAAAAGATTGATCACAAAGTTGATCAAATTGACACTAAGGTGTCAAAAATTGAGAAGTCAACTGATGAAAATTCAGAAATGATCAAGAATTTGATCAAGCTGTTCCAGAAAAGATTGAAAGAAGTTGCCCATGAACCAGCTACACCAGGACAAGATTTCTTCTCTCATATTGTACAAAGAGAGAAAGAAATACAAAATTTGAAAGATCAAATCAAATTCCTGAAAGAAAATGGTAAAATACCACCACCACAACCGGCAGCAAAAAATGGAATTGAGCTATTTCCATCAATCAGGCAACTCGATAAGCCGACGTCCTTTGGAACAACTCGATTAAACATTCCTCCACCAGAACCCAACAAGAAACCTACTATTCATGATTTGTATGCACAAATCAAAGCTCAAAAGGAGGAAGAGAAGTGAAAAGCAACAGAAGAAAAGAAAAAGAAGGAAAAGGCTCTGGGAAAAGGACCAGTGGAAAAACAAGAAGATGAACATGAAAGCCCATACTCCTCACCATCTTCATCTCCACCCAGGCAGATATCAAAATCTTTGATGATGCAAAAAGAAGAACAATCTCAACCCTCTAATCCTTTAACAATGTTCTTAAGGGATTATAGTAGAGAAGTTCTTCCCAAAATATCAGTCCTTCATGAGCACAAATACCTTGAGACACCCAAAGAAATTCATCCAAAGCAGTCATCTCGGAAGATTCAGAGACATCAGAAAATCATAATTTTTCTGAAGAAGTCTCAGATTCTCCTCCAGAAATTATGGCCACATCCTCTGGTATAAAAGTAGAAGAAGTATCAGAAGAAGAAATGACAGAGGCAGGAGAACCATCAAATGCAAAGGCAAGAACAACACCTCATGTTTCTACGGGGAAAATGGTTTTCACTCTTGATGATATTCCTATAACCAGATGGCCAGAAAGATTACAAGAATTCCACTCATGGCTTGATACCAGAAAATTGACAGAAGAAAGCCATTATAACATCCTAGTAGAATTTGTTTCAAGATTCACAGGAATGTTAAAAGACTGGTGGAATTCCGTTCCTCAAGGTGATCAGTTACAGTTTCTTATTTTAACAGACTTTTCTCAGGCAATCAGAATTATCCACAGTTTCTTCATTGGAGATCCTGATGATCAGTTAACTTTAAAAAGAAGAGAGTTTTTTAAGCGCAAATGCTGTTCTTATCAGAAGAAGGATCTATCTAAGCATTTATATGCTATGATGAAGCTGTTCTATGCTCTTGGTGCTGTTCCAAGCTTAAAACAAGCTGTTATTGCATCTATTCCAGATCCTCTTCAGGTGGCAATCAACCAGAATTTACACAGGCAGAATAAAAATGTTCTCAATCTAACTATGGTACAAATAAAACAATAAGTTTTTATAGCCCTAGAAGACTTATGCAACAGGAAAAAAGTTTTCAAGGATTATCTTCATGGTGATCGAAGGTTAGACAAAGCCTGTGATGATTCCCATTTAAAGATTAAATGTGGAAAAAATAAGTCATGCTATTGTCCCACAAGAAAGAAGAAACACTTCCGAAAGCTGAAGCAATTTGTTCCAAAAACTTCTAAAAAGAAGTACAAATGGAGATATCTTAGAAAAAAGAAGAAATTCTCCAAAGGAACAAAATCCACTCGATGTTACATCTGCAACAAAAAAGGTCATTATGCAAAATCATGTCCAAACAACAAGAAGAATGCGAAGATGATCCAGCAGATCCAGCAAAAAGCAGGAATCAAAATTGCAGAAGATGATGACATTGAGTCTCTATTCTCCATTGATGATAAGCCAAATGAACGATCGATTTGTGCAATTCAGGCAATTGAATCTAGTGATTTAGAATCTTCATCCAGTGAAATCTTTATGGCTCAACCACAGATGAATTTCAAACCTCTACCATCAATACCCTCAGATCACAATCATTTTCCATTAAATCCAGAAATTCTTTCAACCACTGAAACCACAGCCCCACACATTCCAATCTCCATTTACTTGAGCAGATACAGTAAGCCCATTACAGTAATTGCTTTTATTGATACTGGAGCTGCTGAGTCGATCATGAATCCAGACGTTTTGCCAGCAGAATGGTGGGTACCACACAAGAGACATTTTAGCTCTGCATCAGGAAAATTTTTTTCCACAGAGTTAAAAAGCAAACCTATTAAAATCCGGTTTTTCCCAACTTGTTCAATCACAACAACAGTTCTTGGGTCCAAGCTCCCAGGAAAAAATCTGATTGTTGGTTTTGATCTTTATACCAAAGCCAGACAATTAAGAATTTTACCTGATGGAATAAGGTACAAACAGATGTTCAAGCCATATATACCTATTCCTCGGTTATTTTTGATTTGTGCTGAAAAAATCCAAGAGATTGTTGAAAAATTAAAACAAAAGACATGTGCAGAGTCTCATTCAGAGTTTCTTCAGAAATGCAATCATCCTTTATGGCAAAACTCTGAGTTTTTTATCAAATTGCCTTTCAAGAAGAATGAAGATATCAATCCTACAAAAGCCAGTCATGTAGGAATGAATCCAGAACATCAAAAACTTGCTGAACAAGAATGTCAACAGTTGCAGCAAGAAGGCTTGATTGAAGCATCAGATTCTCAATGGGCATGTGAAGCATTTTATGTTAATAAGAGATCTGAGCAAACACGAGGGAAATTAAGATTGGTAATAAACTACCAACCTCTTAATGATTTCCTTCAGGATGACAAGTTTCCTCTACCGAATAAAAACTATCTGTTTTCAAGCCTAGCGAAAGCCTAAATCTTCTCCAAGTTTGATCTAAAAGCAGGTTTTTGGCAACTTGGAATAAGCCCAGAAGATAGGCCCAAAATAGGGTTCTGTATTCCAAATAAGCATTTTCAATGGAAAGTCATGCCGTTTGGTCTGAAAACTGCCCCATCACTATTCCAAAAGGCGATGATAAAGATTTTCCAGCCCATCATGGACCAGGCCCTGATTTATATCGATGATATTCTGCTTTACAGTCCAGATGAAGAAAGCCATGTAATGCTTCTTGAAAAGTTCATAAGAATCATTGAAGAAAAGGGAATTATGCTCTCTACAAGGAAGATGCAGACAAATAAGAAAGACATTGAGTTTCTTGGTATGACTATCAAGGATGGAAAATATCAACCGTTTCCACACATTGCAGAAGAATTGAAGAGATTCCCAGACAGTAACTTCTCTCAGAAACAAGTCCAGCAATTCTTAGAGATTGTTAATTATCTCAGAGACTTTGTCTCCAAGATTGCAAAATTGATAAATCCTTTAAGAAAAATGCTGAAAAAAGATCCACCATCATGGGGTCCAAAACAAACCAAAGCAGTCCAGCAACTAAAAGAGAAAACCACCAATTTACCACCCTTGCAGATTCCTTCTGAAGGAAGAAGAATTTTACAGACAGATGCAAGTGACAAATATTGGGGTGCAATACTGTTTGAAGAAGAGGATGGCAAAAGACGTCTTTGTGGATACAAAAGTGGAAGATTTACTGATGCTGAAATCCATTATCACTCCACCTTCAAGGAAATTTTAGCAGTCAAGTATGGAATTTCTAAATTCCAATTTCATCTAACAGGCTATCATTTTCTTGTAGAAATGGATATGTCCTCATTCCCAAAGATGCTGAAATTCAAACAAAAAGAAGTTCCTCATCCTCAACTTCTCCGGTGGGCAGAATGGTTTTCAAGATTTCTCTTTGATGTGATTCACATAAAAGGGAAAAATAATGTCCTTGCTGATATGCTTACAAGACCTCCTGAAAAACCTGAAACCTCCATAATCAAACCCATTGAAGTGTTCATGTTTCAACCTTCTTCCTCAAAAGGAAAAGGAAAGAAAAAAGACACCCGACAACCACCTTCACCTTTCTCAATCCCTTGTCAACCTAATCCTCTTGAACATCCTCCGGAAGTATTAAGTCTAATCCTTGAAAAAAAAATTCCATAGAGAAGCTATGAACATGATGCTTTCTTATCAGTTAGATATCTTTAGGAATTTTGGAGGATTATTTTTAAGACCTCTAGGACTTCATCCAAAATACCCGTTCATAAACCCAATCAGGTTCCAATTTGGTGAATTCCCAGAAGAATTAAAATGGATGCTCTGGTATTTAACTCATCTCTTTCATATAGGAATTGAGTTTTTTATTCCAAATCTCCAGCATTTCCTGACAAATGCCATCAACAATGAAGAAGCCCCGGAAATGGCAAACCTAGCCAAGTTCTTAAAATGGTTTTATCCTTTAGAACATTGGGCTAACATGATCATGTTTGAATCCTTCAAAAATACTCGAGTCCAATATGTTGTGATTATTTTCTATAAGCCTCAATACTTCATGCAAAATGGACCAACTACTCAATTAGCCTCTCTCCCCAGTGCATGGATTCACAGGACATACTTTGATGAGGTTTATGAAAATCCATTTGATGTCAAGGACTTACAGAAATATTTATGCCAACTCAACAGATTCATACCTTCAGAAATATGGCCCTCAGGAAATTCACAAGCACCATGGGACGTCCAGAAAGATCCACCGACACCTTATCAACAATAGTTGAAAGATGCTTTAATGGAATACCAGTCCAATATACCTAATCCAAAGGAATGGTCACAAGAGTATCCGATGTTTTGCAGCCAGGCAGTACAAGACACACCAGTATAGAAGGATGTGCAAGAAGATAACTCAAGATGGAAAGATATCCAAGAATCATCCCAGATAGATCCACCTCAACAAACAGACACAAGTGATGTGATACCACCTGACGACCTTGAAAGACGCGTTGAACAGATGTATCTCAAATGCTACAGAGCACGTGAAAAGAAAAGGATAAAGATTGAAGAATTGAATATCACGTCCGACATAGATACTGATTATGATGATGAGTCATTAGAATAAAGCAGATTCCCTCTTATCTATTTTGTCCTTATGTAAATTATTGTTGTCCTCTTACTTTTAAGAGACTGCTGAGTCACTACCTTTTAGTCATGTCTAATAATGAGTCTATGTAAAAACAGATGTAAGAGCAGATTCCTTCTTATCTGCTTAAGGACGATCTCTCTCTATATAAGGAGGAGAGTCTCTCAGTTGTAAGGTAGAAGGAGTTAGAAAATAAAATACGAGTGTGTTCATAAACTATGTCTCTCTAAATCTCTCATCTTCTCTTCCTGACTGAAAATGGTCTATCTATGTAAGAAAGTCTCTCATGAGTTTAAAAGTATGCTCTGTGCTTGCCATTATTGTATGGATCCTGCACATCAGAAATTAAACAAGATACTATTAGAATCTGGTGAGATTGAAGAAGTAGTCCAGTTTAAAGGTATTAACAGCTAAAAGGCAGTGCCTGTTGAATGGCCGTGAGGAAAGGCCTGTGTTTTAGCATAGCATACCTGGTGTTATGATCCTTTAACCTGCGATATCCCGTCTTCATACTCATCAGCCCCCTATTTCATCCTTATATGAAATAGAATATTTCACTGAAGAAGAAAAGGTCCAAGCTACGGATCTGCCCCTTGTAAATCCTTATTCTACTTATCAAAGACCCTCTTTTTCTCCTCTTAGATGTATCAAAGCTCTTATTACTACTAGTAGGAAAAATGTTAAAGAATATGTACAGTCGCCTAAATTCGATAAACATCTCATCTATGGCGGCCAAGAAGAGCAATTTGTAACTCTGGAAATCCCCTCCAACTTTCCACAGGACTGGATCCAACATGGATATTCATATATCCACTTTGGAGCAGTCAGACTTGCGTTAAACTATCATGGAACTTCAGGGAAACCTGTAGTTTCCAGGATTGCTTTGCTAGATTCCAGATATAAGAGATACCAGGATGCTTGTATTGGAACTGTTGAAGCCACATTAAGTTCAGGAATGGCTATGGTAACCTTGTTTCCAAAATCTACGATATCTCTCCAAGATCCCAATCTTCTGGATACCCTTAAAGTTCAGATCCAGATAATTGGCGCGGAAATGGTCGAATCTGCTGTCACAGCCACTCTACACTACCAGATAGTGTATAGAGTTCAGGACCATGCTTTCAAGTTGACGAACCAAGGATCAGAAGATTCCCTCCTTATTTCAGTCAATACAAGGGATGAACCCCACTGTGTACATGTCCCAAAGTAAATCCCTAAACAGGAGCTTTTGAAGCTTCTACCGGAAAAGTGGGTGACAAATTATGAACAGATCCATCAACATGATCAGCCAATCAGATTCACTAAAAGCCAGATAATTACCAAGGCAGATGGCACTAGTGAGATCAGGTTTGATCATAGTCATCTAAAGCAGTTACCAACTCCTCCGATTTTCTCCACACAAATGATGCTACAACCGATACCTTTTGAAGCACCAGATCCAGGTCCAGAAACACCACTTATACAAAGCTTCCAGCCCAACGGAAAGCCTTTGTATCTTTTTAAAGATCCCACAGGACATTGTCCCTGGGATATTAATTGTTCCTGTCAAGGATGTCAAAATGATGCCTTTGAAGATCTTGATGAAGAAATCAGACGATCCCGCAGGAAGAAAAACAAGAAAAAATCAACTCAGTCAGAGTTTTACGATAGATGGATAAATGGAGATCCGGATATTGGCCCTTTAGGGGAGGATAACGGAAAATTTGTCTATCTTGTGGACTATTCAGCCAAAAGTCCGCAACCTCCTAAAGTTCAGGATCAACCTCCATCACCATCACCGTCTCCACCAAGAAAAGACCCAGATCAATGGCTAGCCAAGCCCTTACGGCAGCCGTGCTACAAAAAGATTAACAAATGGGTTAAAAAGCACAATCAGTTCCAGACATGTGCTCAAGAAGAACAAAAACCAGTTGTCCCTGCTCAGAGAATTTCTGAAATACAGATGTATGAGACAACCAATTCTTCTTATAATTAAGAATTTCCACCTCTTGAATAATTTTCAAGAAAGGAGTATCTTCATGCTCCAAAAATCCCGTCAAAGTTACAAGCAAATGCAGAAGGCTGACAAGTCAAAATTGCAGCAGCTGAGGCTACTCTCAATTGGTAAACAGAGAATGCTCTGGCCCAAAATTCTGCATTAAAAAAGATTGATCACAAAGTTGATCAAATTGACACCAAGGTGTCAAAAATTGAGAAGTCAATTGATGAAAATTCAGAAATGATCAAGAATTTGATCAAGCTGTTCCAGAAAAGACTGAAAGAAGTTACCCATGAACCAGCTGCACCAGGACAAGATTTCTTCTCTCATATTGTACAAAGAGAGAAAGAAATACAAAATTTGAAAGATCAAATCAAATTCCTGAAAGAAAATGGTAAAATACCACCACCACAACCGGCAGCAAATAAAAGTATGCTCTGTGCTTGCCATTATTATATGGATCCTGCACATCAGAAATTAAACAAGATACTATTAGAATCTGGTGAGATTGAAGAAGTAGTCCAGTTTAAAGGTATTAACAGCTAAAAGGCAGTGCCTGTTGAATGGCCGTGAGGAAAGGCCTGTGTTTTGGCATAGCATACCTGCTGTTATGATCCTTTAACCTGCGATATCCCGTTTTCATACTCATCAGTCCCCTATTGGTATCAGAGCCTGGTTAGACTTTCTTTCATTAGAAAACCCAGATTCAGAAGGGAAGAGATATTTTAAATCATGAGTTCAAATTCCAGACTATCTACTTCTAAAGCACCAGTTTCCTTACCTAGTTTTCCTTTACGGTCCCACTCTGCAAAAAAGATTTCATCATTATATGAAATAGAATATTTCACTGAAGAAGAAAAGGTCCAAGCTACGGATCTACCCCTTGTAAATCCTTATTCTACTTATCAAAGACCCTCTTTTTCTCCTCTTAGAAGTATCAAAGCTCTTATTACTACTAGTAGGAAAAATGTTAAAGAATATGTACAGTCGTCTAAATTCGATAAACATATCATCTATGGCGGCCAAGAAGAGCAATTTGTAACTCTGGAAATCCCCTCCAACTTTCCACAGGACTGGATCCAACATGGATATTCACATATCCACTTTGGAGCAGTCAGACTTGCGTTAAACTATCATGGAACTTCAGGGAAACCTGTAGTTTCCAGGATTGCTTTGCTAGATTCCAGATATAAGAGATACCAGGATGCTTGTATTGGAACTGTTGAAGCCACATTAAGTTCAGGAATGGCTATGGTAACCTTGTTTCCAAATTTTATGATGTCTCTCCAAGATCCCAATCTTCTGGATACCCTTAAAGTTCAGATCCAAATAATTGGCGCGGAAATGGTCGAATCTGCTGTCACAGCCACTCTACACTACCAGATAGTGTATAGAACTCAGATTTGACTCCAAAATTCCATCGTGGTGGCAGACGTCACCTAACAAACACATAAAACTAGACGCTTGGTAAAAAAAAAAGTCTCGCAACGAACCTAAGGAAAAGGAGAAAGAATTCCATCAAAAGCGTGGGAAGGCCCCCCTTATGCAGAAAGGGGATCCAAACCACTCTAATCCGGTGATAGGAGGTTGAAGAAACTGATGATGGTGGTTGGACCTCTATTTGGGTTGTTATACTTAAGTAGTTGAATATTTTCTAAATTAAGTTTGTATAAGATTTTATAATTAAAACTAAAAATTATCTGGACCGTGAATCCAAATATTATAATATCAATGTTAATTATGCAAATAGAAAAGGTTTTCTTGCACCATATTATAGGGTATGATATCATCTGAGAGAATGGTGTCAGACACAAGTATTGTAGACAACTTGTGATGTTTTTAATTTGAGACATTGAAGGTTTCGAAATGTGGGTAAGAAAATATTTGGAAAAAATATTTTCCATATTAACAACATCACCTTAGTATAGCATAAAAAATAAAGTTGGATCGTATTAGCATGTTGTATATTTCATAATTTCAACGATAGGTAGAATTAAGATGATATATACTTCGAAGAATATATGAAAAAAATGAGATCTTGATGATCTTAATTATACAAATTCAAATTTAGATGATGATAAACCTGATCAAAGACCGACAAATAATGATAATGGGCATATACTAAACATTAAAGAGAGAAAAACTCAACAAATATAAACTAGAACAATTAAGATGAACCCCACCATGTTTAAAATTTGACGTCACTTCACACCATTAACAGAGCGGCTATGCTAATTTAAATGCTAAAAGATGCTTCAATTTTGGATTTTCCATGAATAGTGCCATTATTTTCTACTTAAAATTCAATTTATTTATTTATTTTTCAGTCGAATCAATCTGAAAGCTTAGTTTATTATTTAAAAATAGTATTCATATAATTTATAATTAAATTTAAATAAAAATCATGTTTCTTTTATGCTTTTTGAGAGTGATTTATTTTGATATTTTGGATTTTGGTTCTTTTAATTGTTTCTGTAGAGTTATATTCGATATCGAGCTTAAATGATTAGTTGTACGAATTAAATTATTGAGTGAATTCATTCATTAAACTAAATTCCATAAAGATGAGATTGTTAGACTCAAATTGGGTTAACGAATTTAGTGTCTTGATCTTCTTTCTCTCCTTGCTTATCTAGTATTATTGTATTGTTTTATTCCTTGTTATAACAACAAACACAATATCGATATTGTAACAAAGGCAAATCAAATTTTTCTCACAAAATTTTTAATTTTATTTGGACTCACCTAACACAAAATTCTTGGCTTCATCCTTAAAATCGAGAAAAATGTTGAATTGTTGGTTGAGTTGTAACTTCAATTGCAACTAAAGAACACAAATGGAGTTGAGATCCAATCCTAAATCTGCAGACTACTATAATTTCAATAGCAGAATAGGTAATTTAAGACCAAGTCCGACCTCATTCACGCTCATTGCAACTATAGTAAAAGAACTCTTTCACTAAAATCTACGCGGATAAAAGCTTAATCTAAACTACTAATACATTATTACAATCTAAACCGCGCTAAAACAATTTATTTACAAAGTAATTTTTTTCACAATTATTTTAGTAATAAAAAATCGAATTCTCTAAATTCCACTTTAAATCATAAAACAAACTCCCTAACATTTGTAGATTTGATAAATAAAATAAGTAGGATTAGAATTAACCATTGTAATTTTACCTAAATTAAACTTCTTATTATGGATAATGCAAATATTTTACTAAAACCACTCAATTCAGCATCAACAGTAAATATTTTAGATTTGTATACAATTTTACTTTGAGGATAATAATGTATGACTTAATATATCAATTATTGGAATAAAATCTCGTTTTGTCAAAGTTGGTATGGGTTATGCACAGGTTTTAATCAACACCAATAATGCACCTCCGTTGTTTAATTTGGACAATTAAATGTTAATTTCAACTTTCAACTATCAACGGTGACCACTAAAATAATTGGGTTCTATTCACAATCGTCTTAAAAGAGTATTTAATTTTAAAAAAACTATATAATTAACATATTAATTATAAATTATCTTATTTAATGAAAATATTATTATACCAATTTAAAATCTAAAATAATAATACAAAAAAAACTACTCAATTTTAACTAAGGATCTTTCAAGTTTAAGTTTTATCATGCACATTTATTACGTGTGATTTTTAGTCTAAATTTTATTCAATTTTAAGTTCCATCAAGGGCGGAGCCTGTCCAAATTTATTTTAATTTAGGCCAGATATATTTCGATTATCATTAATCCATTTGTTTGTGCATTTAATGGTTTAATTCTTACTTTCAGATATATTAAAATAATTTAATTTTAGTCATAATTATACAAATATATTAATTAAAATTATAATTTTATTTGTACATTAAATTAATTAACCCTATATATTACTTATAACTGTGTGCCTATTATTTTGTCTAGAAAACTTTTATTCCATGTGATGACATTTACAATGTCCAAAAATAGCTTCTATTTTTAATCAATTTCTTTTATCATTATTTTTTTAAAAAGCGATAATTAATAAATTGTTAAATAGTGATATTAATTTTTTATTTAATAAAAAACTTTTAACAAGAATTGTTAAATAAGATAAATAAATAGATAAACAATATTAAATTGTTTTCATTGTTTAAAAATTATACTTGAAATAAATTGTTTTTTTAAATGAAACACTCAAATTATTATACTTAACTAATTATCCAAAATAATATAAAATATTATATTTTATAAGATTAAAATTAAAAAATTTAAGAATCAAGTTTTACATTTATCAATCAACATAGTTATATTATGTACATAGTTTTTACAAAAATAAATTCATAAAATAAATTAATTACTTATAATATTTAATTTTTCATCACTTAAAACGTTTTACCTTATCATACGATAGTGTTTTTAGGGTAAAGTGCATTTTATCTTAATGGATCACATAGCGTTTTACTAGACATGTAACATTACTCTATTTAGTTCATTTGGTTGGAATATAAGATTATGTTGTTTTGTTGACGGAATGTAAGATTACTTAAAAATATATTTGCATCTTTTATTGTTTACTACAAAAGGTTGAAGTCTATATTATATATCTTATTTTAATGTTTATTTTAATTAAATAAATAAATCGGATTTGAGGAGGAGCAATAAGTAAATAGGGCTTCTCTTTTAATCAAAGTGAAAAAGAAAAATTGAAGAAAAATACATTTTAATTATTGAAACATGTTATTTGTTACGGTTTAAGGACTAGTTTAACCAAAATAATAATAAAAAGAATGGTAAATTGTTATAAAAATAATATTATCGGAAAAATATAATAGATAAAATGTAACAAAATAGACTAAATATTAATTTTAAATGTAGTTGAAATGTTACTTGAAGAATATATCAAATAATTGGAGAATTTGACTCATCAGTTGTTATTATTATTATTATTTGGTTTTGATTTAAGTAAAATAAATTAAAGACATGGAAAATTAGAGTAAAATTGACAAAAACATCACCCTTCCAAGGGAATGTAAAATTACCTAAAGAATAGTTAGTATTGAGATTACCCCAGATATTTTGGAATTTTGATACTATTAAGAAGCGTTTGATTAATAGTTATAGGATTACCATAATATAAGAGTACTTAGCGCATTATCGACTATGCTAGATTAGCTTATTTGATTCATTTGACTAAAATGTAAGTTTTGATGTTCAGTTGATTGAATATAAGATTATTTTAAAATATATTTTATTAAATTGTCCTTAATTACAAATAAGGATGGAAAATGTTATTAAACTATATTGAGAAGGAAAGGTAACTATGAAAATATAGAAAAAAAAACCAAGGTAATAATATACAAAATGTTAATTTTCTCAACCAATAAATCATTATAATTAATAATGAAAACACTCACTTAAAATAGTAATTAATTAAAAATTAAGGCAATACAATCGACCATACGTAATACAATAGACAAATATTAAAAATTCTCAATTAATAATTAAATTTATCGTTATCATATGAGATTTGATTGTAAAGAAAATGAGTTTATATCTTAAATACAAATAAATTCTATCCTCACCCAGAGGTGAATCTAGAGGGGCTGGCAGTAGAGGTGCTCATGGGCCGGGCCGGGCCCAGAAAAAATTCGTCTTGGGTCCTAGGCCCGGGCCCAGCCCGGCCCGAAATATGGGCCTAGAATTTTGCCCAACCCGGCCCAGGAAAAAATTCATAAGCCCGGCCCGGCCCGACCCGGCCCGTTTTTTAAATAAATACCAAAAATTTATTTTAAAAATTAAAATAAAAATTAAAAAAAGTATTTTAAAAATATTTTAAAATTAAAAAAATTAAAAAAGTATTTTAAAAAAATTTTAAAATTTAAAAAATTTAATAAAAGTATTTTAAAAGTATTTTAAAATTAAAAAAATAAAAAATAATAAAAATATTTATTATATTCGGGCCGGGCCGGGCCAGGCCCGGGCCAAAAAAGTTGTGCCCGAGGCTCGGCCCGTTTTTTAATCGGGCCTCGTTTTTTTGCCCAAGCCCATATTTCTACCCAAACCCTCCCATATTTCGGGCGGGCCGTCGGGCCGGGCCGGGCGGCCCGGCCCATGAGCACCTCTAGCTGGCAGGGTCTTGGCCCCCCCTAAAATGAAAAATTGTTATTTAGGCATTTAAAATTTTAAATAAGTAAAGTTAAAATTATACTTTGCCCCCCTAAAATTATAAAAATTTGATTTAATCATTTAAAAATTATAAAAATATAGACTATTAAAAATTAATATTTCATTTCGGCCCCTAAAAAATTTTTTTGGCTTCGCCCTGTCCTCATCTATTCAAAATTGTATTTTATGATTAAAAGCAAAATATTCTAAGAAATTGCATCAATTACAAAATTCAAAATGAATTAGTTATTAAATTTTAATTTGGTGATGTTTAAAAAAAGGAAAATATTAAAAATAAGTAAATCAGCATTTGACATATAAAGAAATGAGTTGCCAAAACTTGAATCCAAATTTAAATTTTAACTTAAAAATAATTAATGAGATAAACCTTAAAAATAATTACTTTGTTTATATGAATTGAGGAGATAAATATACAATTAAGGGTAAAACGATAAAAGCTGAAAGGATAATTACCTCGAGAAATTTGACATTCTTTGAACCAAATGCTTATGAACCCTATGTTAGAATCTCATATTACTCTCGATAATGTTATATCCTTAATTAAATTTGTGTTGGAAATGATTTGAAAATTAAAAAATATCATTTATCTAGAATCAATTTGCAAGTTGTGCTTGAGTGGTAACGGATGTGTGTGAGGTTGAGATTTTATTGTTAATTTTAAAGGCTTGTTTAGGATGCATTTAAGGATATGAGGTTCTAACATAGGGTTCATAAATATTGTAATATGATATTTTATTTTTATATATTATGTAATTTATATCATACAATAATATATAATATTATAATGTAAACAATAAAAATACGTTATCTATGTTTAAAATTTTTATTATAAATTTATCAAATATTAAATTAAAAGTAACATTTAAAAATAATATATGTAGACCTAAAACAAATTTGTATTATTTATTCACAAATATGGACGAATTTAATTTGAGAGATGTATTTCAATCTGACCAAGTTTTTTTTTTTTTTTAGTGAAGAAAATAACAAGCTAATGAATTACAAAATAAACTTAAGCATAAAAACTGCCTGTATACCTATCCCTATCGATAAAGGAACTAGTAACTTCGGGTGGAACATCGAACACCTGCAGGTTATATTTTTCCATCAAAGCTTGCTTAGCTAAACATCCGCAACCTGCTTATACTCCCTCGAAATATATCTCAGAATCCAATGATTTTCTTAAGACAAAATATTACAGATTCGCCTAATCAAAGCTGCAGTCTGACCAAGTTTAAGCAAACATGAATTGCAATAATACTATATATAAATCCAACTCAAATTCAATTTGACTTTATTTGTAATCATTATTACTCAGTAATAAGTTAAAATATTTACATGATCTATATAAGAACTGTATCAAATTAATTGATTTATTATTAAAAGAATTAATTTCATCCTTATATTATTAAAAAATTAAATAAATTCAAATGATAACAAAATTAATATTTATGGTATAAAAAATATTTTAAAAATTACTTTTAAGTAACGAATAATAATAACAAATTAAATCATTCATAGAACTATAAAAGGTTTCACTCCCTAAATGGCAAAAGTAGGCGACAGCCTGAGAAGGGAAGAAAAGAAACCGAAAGAACAAAATTTTAGAAAAAAGCTCTCATGTCGTACGGACACAGAGGCCGTATATCGAACGGATTATGCAAAACCACGTGGCAAAAATCGGACAGCGGAAACCGTGAACACGGCAGACGAGGCAAAATTTACTGTCCTGTGTTCCCGACAAGCTGTACAATTGTCCACGTGGGAGCACGCGGCTTGGTAGGGACCACACGGTAGGCGCACGTGTCAAGTTCCACACTATTGACCGTAGATTGCGGGATTTTTTGTACGGACACTCATTTTCTTTTGTTTATAGGGGATCGTGCCTTGTGCGTCCAAGGTAGCCTTTGCAAATGTTGTCTTCCTTTTCAAAATAAAATAATAATTTTTGGTATTCCTTTTATTATATTGATATATTAACAATAGTGTTTTTATTATTGTTTAATACATGAATTATTACACTTTGGTTGGTTTTTCTCCACAAAAAATAGGATTTTGCTAAGCTTTCAATCGTCAACATTATCCATAGAGGAGAGGCTATCAAAAATTAAACTTTAATATATATTTTATGTACCACCTTTTGTTAAAAATCTCCATAATATACTTTTTTATATTATTTCTCAAATTTAATATTTATCGCGATTGAATTTTAGATATTCTATATTAAGAAAAGGAAAGATGATGGAATTGAATTCAATTCAATTGAATTGTATTATCTAAAATAAAATTTTTAATCTTTGCTCCAATCATATATAGGGAACTTAAAATGAATATGATAATTTGGTAATGTTTGATGCAATTAACTTTTAAAACATGATAGTATATACAAACACATAATAAGAATTAGGGTGAGAAAATCTAATTTGATTCAAAAACTCGATAAAAATTTAAATTTTGAATTAAATAGTTCGAGTTATTCGGATCAACTCGAATAAAAATTAAAATTTTCGGTTTAACTCGAATAAAAATCTGAATAAAAAAGGCAAAACTACGTCGTTTAGATAAATATTTACATTTTCTAAAGTTAAAAGTCAAAACTAGGTTGTTTTGATAAATGTTTACATATTAAATTAAAAGACAAAATCATTATATTGTTTATGTAGTTAAATAATATTGTACTTTGTCTACTAGTTAAATAATCTGTCTATGTAAATGCAACGTTGAGTATAAATAATATGATTCGTTAACTCGTCTCGATTTGACTCGATTCGAAAAAATTTCAAATTGAGTTCGGTTGCTAAAATGGGATTCGCCAACTCGATTCGACTCGACGCGATTGAATCTTCACCGTTGATAAGAATATATTAATATTTAAAATTGTACATATAATACGAATTATTAACGCATTGAAATTTATATAAATATAAATACGAAATACCTTAAACACAGAATCCAAAAGTATTTATATATTATACATAGCAACTTATAATTTGGCAGGATGCTTCTATCGTAAGATCTAACCATTGCTGCAATATTCAAGGCTGAGTCAAAATACCCAACACACACACACACACTTCCATTGATATTCTTAAATGTGTAATTCAATGCAAACGCGACTTGAATCATGCATTTTTGCTTTGCTAATATTCTTATAACTCTTTCTTGTATATAATTTAAACTTTGGGTTATTGTATATAAGATCTGCAAAAACAGTCAAATGTAAAGGTAGCTTCATAAAACAAGTATCCAAAGGAAATTCTTGTATGACCCCGACACAGTTTCTGTAAAGGCACTGTCGAGTTCTGTGCTGCAATGTATATGACTACTCATGTTGGGACATCCACGTATGTATGCCTATATGAAGCAGTTATATATATATATATATATATATATATATATATATATATAGGTTGAAAGCTAAGAAATTAGCCAGTTTTCTTGGACGGTGCAGTGCAGTAAGGATTCTATATGTTCATTTCGAGGACTATTTTCTTCAAAAAAAAAAAAAAACCCATGAAAACGGTTTGTTGGAACTCATTACTCAAATACATACAAATATGGCTTCTTTATAGTTACAGTTCCAATGCTCAATATATATCCAAAATAAATATATGGAAACTACATTCTTTATAGTTATAGTCCATTAGATTTTGTGCTTCCAACTTTGTGACTAACATAAAAATATAGAAAATGAACAAATTCAAATGCATGCACCAATACTTGTTAATAATAATAATAATAATATTTATAGCATGTTTGGGTGTATTTTCAGATGTCGTCATTCACTAATATTAGAAAAGATGAATCTAGGTTTTGTCCTTTTGCGATAAAATATGTGTTTTTTACTATAATATACCTTAACAAACCGACCTTGCTTGACTTCCAGTGCCTTGTCTTTCGATATAAACACCTTTTTTTTCTTTCTTAATTTGGGTAAATTCTATAGATATTGTTTAATTAAGCAAAAATGGTTGGTTGATGACAGAAAGAGAGGATATAAATAGCTTTCACGTTTATATATTAAAGCAACATAGATATCATTACATTAATATATATAATATTGTGTATAACATTATCAAATAAGCCATTGAAATATAAAAAGTAGAAAAAAATACCTTAATACAATCAAAACCCATAAAAACCATATCATCCAGACTATATGTTGATTGCAAATTGACCCTATGCTTCTTCCAATTATATAGTACTCCCTGTAAAAAGGGAAAAAGAAATGTATCCATTAGCATCAACCCAAAAGAGCACATTTGTGATTAAAAAATTCCCAAGAAAAACCAAGCATACCAAAACTAGAAAGCCTATATATGTACACAATAATCTGAAATATGAATTGACCAGAAATATAGACCATCATTTTCTTTTTGGTACTACTCATTCCCAATTACCTCTGCTTCCTAGTAACTGATCATCCCTGTCACTACCATTCAAAACTGTCCCCTAAAAGAGCAATTTGAAGGGTACCCACTTAACATGGCAGTGTCCCAAACAAGGAAAAAGTAAACAACATAAAATTTTATTGAGTTCTAATAAAGATTCCTATACAAAGAAATGGGGAAAAAATTAGCAGTAATATATAATCAAAGAGAGCTTGAGTTTCAGGTGTTTAGTTACTTACTTGCAGCAGTGGCATCGGCAAGTATTGGTGGTGCTGGTGGTGGAGGTGGTTGTTGTGGTGCTGGTGGTGGTGCCATCTTTTGCTTAGGCCTCTTTCTTTTCTTCTCATAGCTGACACCTCTAGCTTTGGCCTGGAAATCCCTGACTTCCCTTAAGAAAATCCTTATAGCTCGAGCTCCAAAAGGGTTCCCTTCTGGTCTACCCCCATGTTCTTCATAAGCGGCTCGGAGTCGACCAATGAGTGCATCGAGGCTACCCCAGGCTTGTCTTAGAGGGCATGGGCATGGAGCCGGCGGGTTTGGGAGGCCAAAGAAAGGACATGTCTGGTTATGAACCTTGGTCTTCCCAAATTGATCTAGGTACCTAAGAAACTCCAGAACATGAGCGCCACTGCACATTGAAAGCGACAATGGAGGCCTGTGGTTTCTCAGGTACTGACAGAAAGTGTTCCAATCCCTGCGCTTCTGGTTCTCATACCGACTCGGAGTGGGTGGAGTTGCAGTGCTAGAAGCAGGCGTTGCAGTGATGTTTGCTATGGGGTTTGAGCCTACAATCGGACTCGGAAAGTTATTTGGATTGCTTTGTGGGGAAACCAAGTCCATTATTTTGCTGATGATGTCCTCAATCTTTTAGGGTTTCACTTGTTTCTTCTATATAACCCGATCAGGATTACCTCACAGAACCTAGATAGATAATTAAGGAGGGAGAACAGTTTCAAAGCCTTCTTTTTAAACTTCAGGTATATGGGTGACGATGATAGCTCAAGAAATGATGAAATGCAAGATTCTGCATGGCTTCCATAACAGTTAACTGATTAAAATAACAAAGAGATTGAAAGAAAGAAACAATCAAACTAGAGAGACACCGAAAAAGGGTTGTAATTGTTTCTCCATTTAGAGAAGGAACACATTGTTAATAAAATTTAGCAAATTGTTTCAGTTGGACGAGACTGCAACAATTTGAGGGTAGGAAAATAGGGCTAAAAGAGCAAAGAAAAAGATGAGATCAGAGATGAAATTATGAGCGAAAAGGAGAAGCAAACTGGAGTTTAAAACACTATTGATAAAGTAAGAGAGAGATGAAGTGAAACAAAAAACAAAGGAAAGAGAGAATATAATGCTATAGACCAATGGGTCAAGAGAAATGGAGAAGGGTTCAGTAAGTGAAACACCAGTGGTTGATAAGTAGTTGTATTAAATAATTAAAAGGAAACTGTTTTGCCAAAAATAGGACAAGTTGGCAGTGAAGGCAGAGTTGATAGTGACATTGGGCTGTACCCCAATATTTCCGCTTTTATTTCTTCTCTTCGAAACTCTCTCTCCTTCGTTGAGCTGCCGTAAAATACTAAAACAATGTCGTTTAAAAAAAAAAAAAACTATCGAATTAAGCTATTTTTTTAAAAATTACCCAATATTGTTTTTTCTATTTTTACAAAAAAAATGCTATTTTAATTTATATTTAATAATGCAACCTTTTTATTATTTTTTACCAAATTTTAACATTTTTTGTAATTTTTATATTATAGCGTGTTTGATGGTGTCATCTATCAATATTTTTATTTCTATTTCTATTTTTACAAAAAATGCTATTTTTATATTTTGATAAATCTAAAATATATATATTATGAGAATATTGAGATTTGAACCTAAAATATCACACTTTACAGTTTCAACCAAAACTGTATTTGGTTTAATATAATTTCTTTATAAAATTGTATAGTTTAGTGTCCTGTAATTTAGTATTATATATTATTATAGATTTAAAATTTATGTAATATAAAACCTAATATATCAAAATAATTAGAAAATGAATAAAATCGAACTGAGTTGGATTCGAGTCTTGAACGTTAAAAGTCTAACTTTGATCCATATTTTAAACAATCTTTTTTTTTTGTGTAAATTTATTTTTCAAACTTAAGGCTTTTATCTAAACTCTTCCAAATTTTGGACAAGATTTCATGCTTTTATCCAAACGGAAGGGTTTAATCTACACATATAAAGATTTTTTGTTTCTAACTTTTTGATGTATTGCCTAGAATTACCATAACTCCTACCTAACCCTTACATAGGAGGATAAACGTATTTCAACGTGCTCAAATCCATGTCCTCTTATATTGACAATAATGTTGATGTCCGCCGAGCTAAAACTCAATCAACTTTTCCATCTCTAACTTGACTTTGATGATCCATGTGTAAGCATTATATTTTAGTATTTTAACATACTATATACCTAAATTATTATAAAGTTCTTAATTAAGGTGCTATTTGATAAACTGAAAATTAAGTGCGGAAAAATTAAGTACTGAAAATTTAAGTGGTGAATTTAAGTTATATTTTAATATATATTAAAATTAATTATGAAATATGATTAGATTGATTGATAAATATAGATTTTAAATTATAAAAAATTATATTCTACATTTTATCTTTAATTTTAAACGTTTCACCTTATTCTAAACAAAAATCAAAAATTAAAAGTAAAGTTTTTATAAAATAGTATAATATTAAAATAAATAAAATAAATTTGATTTAATTAAAATATTCTCCATTAAGTGATAGGTGGCTTTGTTCTATTTATTATTTTTCACATGTCTTTGTAGAAAAAAATTCTATCTGGTTGTTTTAATTTTATATTATCAAGCATGTGTAAAAGAAATAAAATATTAAATATTTTGAATAGATTAAAAATTTTGAATGATTTACCAAACACTAAAAATCCATAAAATTACAATAGAATTCCAAAAACCAAAGAAGAAATGATGGGTAAGTTGAGAATGTTGTATGGTATAGGAAGCTTCACAGCAATTGCCCAAATCCCTCTCAATTTGTTTACCCTTTATTACACATGATTTCCCCCTTGAAGGCTTGTAGGATACAATGATATCTCATGTTGTCCTCCAAAGGAAATTTAATCTTTAGATTAATACTGTATCTTTTGTTTGGAGAATTGGCATCCATCTTTCAAGCTAAGCTTAAAACTATTTGTCCATTTCACTTCTAGGTAAAATTGATGAAGTAAATTTATGGGGAACGCGGGGATTGCCCATTTCACTAAAATTAAACAAAACAGATTCAAAGCATTTCACTAACTTTGCAACACATTTGGATAACCAAATTGGAATTTACACAATTTTACTAATCCACCAAAACATGAAAATGACGGATTATCTTACAACTGCTTGGGCTGTTTCTTTTGTCTTTCTTTTAATGTAATTTTATTGCCTCCCTTAAATGAAAAAGACAATAAATGCACCATCATAGTAAATATTTATATTTGAATAATAATGTTTTTTTTTTGTCTTTTCCCCGTTATTCATTTTCCTTTTAGTAATTTTTACTCCTTATATTTATTATATTTTTCACTTTTTATCAAAAATATAACTTAGATTAGTATATAAGTTATTTTTGTATTTATATATATAAATGATATTTTAAAGAATTAATAAAATAAATAATTTCTAATTAATTATACTCAAAAATACTTTAAGATATAAATAACACTAACATATCTGTCACTATCAGTTGGTATCATGTATTGGCGACTTTTAAAGGAGAAGTGAATGTTACGGACCAAACTAAAATTTGACTTATAGTTTAGGGACATATGGTGAATTAACCTTTCAATTTCTTCTTTTACACAGTATTTAAGGGTATAGTTATCCAATTATCAAAAGTTTTTATTTTAGGCACTGAAATAAAAAAAATTGTAATTTAAATATTCATATTATATAATTTCATTATTTTGATTATTCCCATTAAAAATTAAAGATTTTTTGTTTAATAATAATATTATTTTAAAAATTACACGTTTGGTGTCTTTGTTTCATCATGTTCATCGTCAACATCCTTTATTACCAAATCATTAAAATCCTAGAAAAATTCACTAAATTTAGTGAATTTTTCTAGGATTTTACTGTTTTGGTAATGGTGGATGGTGATGATGAACATGATGATAATGAAACAAACAATCTAAAGGTGTAATTTTAAAATAATAATATTATTTAACAGATTTTTTTGAATTTTAATGGAAGTAATTAAAATGATCAAACTGTGACGTGGATGCTTAAATTGTAAATTTTTTATTTCGTGTTTAAAATGAAAAAATTATAATCAAGTGACTATCTATGTAGTTTACCCTTATGTTAATTACTTTCTTTAAAATTCACAAATCTAAAATATGGGATAAATTACATTTTAGATCACTTAATTAGCATTATCACAGATAAAAATCAGTTCCTTTTAAGAAAATATCAAAAGTAATAATTTATTGTGTAAACTGCAAGCTTAGTCATTTACATATGGTATTAATTATTTTAGTCACTGAACTTTTAAAAAATATATTATATGGTCTCTAACGTTAACAATTCATTATGTTATGATCATTGAATTATTAACTAGCGTTAACGGTGTAACAATAAAATAATGTTATTTTTAGATATTACAATACACTAATAAATATAATATAAAAATTACGATATAATTATATTTTCGTATTTAAAATTTAAAATTTTATATATTATAATAATTACAGTATTATTGAATTATTGGAAGAAGTAGAAACAGTGCCCAAATGTTATTTGCCCTACCTTAAAAAACAGTAGCCATGATGGTAATAAGTACTTAGAGAAAGAGGGGTTGTTAAAAATAGAAAACAAATTGTTCCCACTAAGAGTAAGAAACCCACACATTTGGAATCTCAATAACAATCCAACACACACTCTCAACGCCCAGTTCCATAGTTGTTGGAACTTGGAACCAAGGAGCTAGTTATAGGCAGGCACTAGGCAGGTATATATATATATATATAATTCAATGTTGTGAAGGAAAGGAATCTAACTCCACTCTTCCCTCAGCTCTGTTTGTTCCTTTCTTAGGGTTTTTAAGGGTAATTGATGAGCAGGTATATATATATATATAATTCAATGTTGTGAAGAAAATTACTTTAAGTGCAAAAATGAATTATAAATTTTAAGGGTTAAAGTGTAATTTTATTACATGTCTTTAAGTTTTATTTAAAAATTAAAAAAATAATTAAGACATGCAACAAAATCTCAACCCTACTTATGGAGTTAAATTTTTTACTATTTGTATAAAAATCATTTGATCTCTACAAAAGTTACATTAAGATTCAAAGGATCGAGCATTTAGGTTCAAATCCCATCGTATATAATTGTAATGTATAAGTTTTTAATTTCAAGATGCATCTTTGTCCTAGACGAGTTTTAGTAATTATTTACAGTTATTTATTTATCGTATTTGTATTGATTTGGTTCTACTTTATATTTATTTAATAATAAATCTTTCAAAATTTTATATAAAAATATTAGTATATATTTTTAAAATTAAAATTTCTTATTAGGGAAATAAAAAATATTTACTCTGTTGATTAAAATTTATAATTATTTTTATAAGTTAATAATTAGATTGAAATGAGTTTATACTTGCTCAATTCTAATATATTTTTATGTGAAATTATTGATAATAACAAAAAAAAGTCCATCAAATGGTTTGATTTATGTGAAAGTAGATGGCATCTTACCATTGGATTTTATACTTTTTCCTTTTCTGTTTGATTTTCACTTAAAACTGACATGACCCTTAAAAAAATATGTATTCCATTTAATTTTATTGTATAAACTAATATATTAATTCACCATTATTAAAAGAAAAGTTTTCTATGTATAAAATAATAGTTTACGATGCAATAAATTATAAACTTATTACATTAATTTTTTTACTAGTTAAACAACATACAATCATGTTAAGTTATGTCGAAAGTTTTGTTTTCTACTTTAAAACTCAAAATATCATTAATCAGGCAATATTTCAAGCAAAATCACATAATTAAAAAAATCAAGAGGGGCCAAATACTATATTCGATTTATCCCATACACTTGTTCCTATACACTTCATTCAGCTCATTCGAGTGATCAAATAAATCTGCGTGAATAATTGGAGACGAAACTTCTAACAATTCCTCAAACTAATAATAGGGTGCTTGTAACAAAGCTACCTTCGCTAAGTGGTAAACTACTTTATTAGCCTTCTCTTTAATCCAATTAAACGACAAGTTGGTGAAACTTGATTGCAAAAACATACAATCTTGGACCAATAATCCGAAATCTGACACGTCATTACGATTTTCTTTGAGCGCATTAATCATAATCCGGCAGTCCGACTCATTAATTAGATCATCCATATTATGCCTACGAAGCCATTTCAATGCCTCACGGATAGCACTTATCTCAGCTATATGAGGATTCATTGTCATATCAAAGTGATCGATAACCCTCTCACCAACTGGCCATCATGGTCTCGAACTACCGCAACAAAACTCGACCATCAGTTCTCTTAAAAAACAGCAGCATCTACATTACATTTTAGTTCTCCAGCTACCGGGCAACTCCAACCGACTGCCACTATGTCAGTCGACGTTGTGGTTACATGACCACTGTTATAAACATTTTGCGCAGCTTCCCATTGTAGTAAAAACTTATCCGCCACTTTATTGACATCATCAACCAACGAACACACCTATCATTCACAATACAGTTCTTATTAATAAGTCGCATCTCGGTTGGGACATAATTCTTCATACATCGCCATATAAAATCTTTGACTTTTGATGGGAGCTTATTGTTCCATAACCTCAACCAATGGCCATTTTCCCTCACAAAATACAAATCAGAAAACATATCAAGAGCTAATTGATGCCTCGAGTTAATCGAATAACACGCATCATTAGTCC
Source organism: Gossypium raimondii (assembly GCF_025698545.1). Classification (NCBI taxonomy): domain Eukaryota; kingdom Viridiplantae; phylum Streptophyta; class Magnoliopsida; order Malvales; family Malvaceae; genus Gossypium; species Gossypium raimondii. The sequence continues at coordinate 49,883,248 of NC_068577.1, read as the reverse complement.
AGTGCCAAATTAATCGGTTCGGTCTATGAAAAATACCTATCAGAACCTGATACATTATCTTTACATCATAAGGGGGAAATTTCCCTTAACAAGCATCGACTCTCAATCGGTAGCATCATTATTCAACAGATCTCTTATTGTCGATTCCTCCATGCTAGACAATATAATCAAATCAATATAAAAATTATTATCATCTACCAAACACGGATCATGGAACACTCTTATTAACTCACCATCTCTTAATCTTTATCTAAACCTTTTCAAAACAAGGTGCTTAGTAGCAAAAATACTCATCCATACAAAAGAAGGATTATTACCAATGTCCCTGTCTAAAAACTCACCTCGTGGAAAATATCCAGCTTTCAAAACCCGACTTGGAAGAGACTCTGGCTGCAAAACAAACCTTGCAGCTTGCTTACCAAGCATCACCAAATTGAAGTAGTGAAGATTGTGAAATGCCAAACCCTCAAACTTTTTTAGTACATAGAGTTTATCCCATGAGAATTAATGAATTTTTCTACTTGCATTCCCACTTGAACCTCACTAAAAGGAATTTATCATTCTCTGTAATGTAACACAAGTGCTAACCGGAAGCAAGAAAACACTTATGTAGAAAGTTGGTAGAGCTTATATTGGATCTGGTGCCTTTAGTGTAGTATATTCGTTTGTAAACTTGTAACTTTTTATCGTACTGATTGGTTAATAAAACAAATTTATCTATTACATTAATATACTTTATATAACTGTCATCATATGGTTTTTTCACGCAAAGCAAAATAGAAGCAAATGTTGCTAACTGGTTGTCTAATGTGTAAACTAATACTAAGCGGTATTACGTGGTCGGATCGTAATACGAAAAGACTACTTGTATTAGTAGACGAACCTAAACATGTTCTTAGTCTAATCAGAAATGAGCAAACTGATTAAAAGACTAATATGTCGTCTACCAAGTTCAATTGGGGAGATGTTTTGTCTTAAGCATCAGAGCGGATGACTCCTAGAAGATAAAGACATATGTGTGACTGACTAGACTGACATTACATCGGACTAGACCTAAGAAGAATAGATCCTAAATCCATTTATGGATTTATTCACTTGTGACATTCATAGTGTGGCCTACCTAAATCTAGAGTGGATGATGAATTATGTATGCGTGACTCGTATACTTTGATGTAAGTAAAAGTCTGAGTTCAAATAAATAAGGAATTGAAAGCTGGTGCATTTGGTATATGACTTTTATGGTATGTAACATCATTCACAATAGTGAAATTCATAGACTGAGACATGGGTAAATGATATCCTCTCATTGGCAAAACATGGTTGATGAAAAGTAAACGTGACCACGGGTCGTTTGTCTTTGTGATGAATGACTTGATTTCTATTTGATAGCGATTTTTCATGAATGAAGATGTAGTGGTTACCATGAGATAAAATAGGATCATATTAGAAGAATGGATATTATCCCAAAAAGATTTTAGATATCCTATGAGGGTAACACATTTATGACAAGGTCAATGGACGAGCATTGATCGAGTTGCTTTCATAATGATATGTCGTTAGAAAGAGGTCAGTTACGATACTATAGTGGAATGACTTAGTGACTAAATGAGTATATAATTAATAGGTGAAAATGTTAAACTTAATTATAAATCATTTGAGCCATAATTGCATATGTCCAATTAGTTATCTGCTAGCTCCTTGAAACTAGAAATGAATTACATGTTGAATCAAATGAACAAAAAATGAATGGAAATGGAGAAATGGGAAACCTTTGAAATGATTATGGTTTTCTCCAAAATGAAAATGAAAATGGAGAAATAGAACTATTTGGAAATGAATGTGGTTTTCTCCAAAATGAAAATGAGTATGAAAAATGAAAATGACCTAGAAATGAATTTATGTTTTTCGAATTAAATGAAGTTCGAAAATGAAGATAAATCATTTGGTCATAGTGAACCGTTGAATTAGAGGTGCTCATGGGCCAGACTGGGCTCAACTAAAAATTTAAGCCCATTTCTAGGCTCGGGCACGACCCACCCGTATTAATTTTTATATAATTTTTAAATTTATATAATACATCAAAAATACTAAAAACATCAAAATAAACATTTCCCAACAAATTGAAAATAAATTTTAAAAAATATGTAGACTTAAATAACACTAAGATAAATGCAATTTAACAAGCAAATGCCTTTAAAATAATAACAAAATTAACAATAAAATAGTAGCAACATAATAGTAAAATGGTAACAAAATAGGGAGAAAACAACAAGAAAATAACATTTAAAAAAAGAGCAGATTTTTTTTGTCATTTAGTGAATTCGGGCCGGGTCGGGCCCGAGCCAAAAATGTCTTACCCGAGGCTCGGCCCATTTTTTAAACGAGTCTTATTTTTTTGTCTAAGTTCATTTTTTGGGCCTATATTTTTTCCCAAACCCTCCCACATTTCGGGCGGATCTTCGGGCCGGGCTGGGTGGCTCGACCCATAATCTGGTCTATGTTGAATATAAAAATATTAAATATATTTTCTCATAGATTTTTTTTGCGGTGAAGTCATCATGATTTTAATGAAATTAGAAGGTTGAGAAGATTATTTAATTAGAAATATATTAAGATGTTTCTTTTAGGATATAAAAAACAAATATCAGGTTGGATTGAATTGAAAAAGACCAAGAAGTACTTATAATTGAACTCGATATGGGAAAGACCCAAAAGCCACTCATGTTAAAGGGATGGACGACAAACCCTAGTACTATTACCTAGGGTTGTCGTCCATTATACTCCTAGTTAGATTAGGAGTTCATTTTTCTAGTTGAAATAAACCTCTACAATTCAACAAGGGTCCTACCTCCTTTTTTCTATTAAATAGATGACACCGGTAGGGCTATTTACAGAACTTCAAGATCTTATTATTTTGTCCGACAATAGAGAGAATTTATTCTCAACTATTAAATCTATTTTCCGGAATAACAAATTTTGTTAGTTTCTATTTGGGAATAGATTTTCATTTTCACACTAAAGAAAAGAAAACAATTTCTAGTTTTGTGTTTTGATTTGAATCATTCGAGCTCAAACTCGAAGCAGTTTGTGGTATGGGAATAGCGGAGAAAGCCATTTGGTTGAAAGCTGGAAACAACAAGGATTCATCTAGTCGAAAACATATATGTGAATTCGGTAATTGGTTTATTGCTATAAATATCACAAACTAGCTTGGTTTTCAAAATTTTTATTTCCCGCTTTGCAAGAAAACCTTTTTCAAACTGGATTTTCTCCAACAACTTGAGCTACTGTCTTAACAACCATGTATTTACTCAGTTTAGATAAAAGACGATTTACCCAACCATGAATAAGCTAACTAAGTCAATTCCAAAGAAAAGAGAAAGCATGTTTCTTATATCTCCTAATGAAAGATGGCAATCCCAAATAAAAAAACATGATTTAGTGGTGTTACGACACCTAGTAATGATTGCACCGCTACTCTATCCTAAAGCTACTTATTAACACTGAACATAATTCCTGACTTCTAAAAATTAATGGCCTGACTCAAAGTCTGTCTATACATCTCAAGAATATTCATGACTGTCAAACATTCAAACAGCGAAACCCGAAAAAGAAATTAGAAACTGTTGTCAACAAAAAAGAGATGCGAGATCATAGGGCTCTCTCAACAAACTGAAATACCATAAACATCGCCGCACTCTTCAACCAATCAAATAAAAAAATCCAACCCTTCAGTACATATAAAAAGATAGGGAAAAATCATATCACCGTAACGTTGTAGCATCCTCAAAGTATAGAAGGTGCGGTTCAGTGGCGTGTTGAGTTAGGAAAATTACAGAATTTTAGGAAATAGATTAAATAGGAATTTTAGAGTAAACGTATAGAAAGTAACTAGAGTTGATAAAAATTAGAAATAATTTCGGGATAGGAAAATTTGATTTGAGTTAATGACTAAATTGTAGGAAAATGAAAAGTAGTCAGGCAAAAGAATAAAAATTAAAAAATTAAGTTAGTAACATAAGAATAGATGGAAAACAAGGAAGGATTAAGAAGAAATTTTACCAAATAAAATGTGATTCATAAATGAGAATTGTAAAGATGATAAAGGTCAAAATGGTAACTAGTAAAACAAGATATTTATAGATAATGATTGGGCCAAAGTGCAAGGATGAGAGGATGAGGGACTACGTAGCAAATTAACCATTTTGAAGTTAAAAATCATGAGATATTTTTAATGAAGTGTGTAGAAATTGGAAGAAAATATGAAAGCTATCTTCCTTCTCAAACAAGCCAACATCTCCTACCTACTCTCTCCATCTCCATCTTTTGTTCTTATTCCATCTAAGTCATTTTCACCATTTTTGAGTCCTTAAAGCTTGTTTCTTCTTTTTGTTTCTTGATTTCTAAATCAAATCAAGAGTAAAGCAAGGTAGTTGCTTTAGCTTCATGAAAAAAGAATTGATAATTACTTGAAAGGAGAGAGAAAGTTAGGGGTTAGTTTGTATTAATAAGGACGTAAGGTAAAAGATAAAAAGTTTTCATGATGTTCATGTAATTTTTTATTATTTGAGCATAAATATGTTATATGTAACACCTCTAACCCGTATCCGTCGCCGGAACAAGGTTATAGAGCATTACCGGTATTTACGGGTCAAACAGATAGAAATTTCAAACGTTTCATTACATATCAATATTCATAATAAAACCAATCAAAATCATATATATTGTCTCTTATACGAGCCCTGAAAACCTGAAATATGTATTAGAAACAAGTAGGGACTAATTCAGAAACTCAGAGAATTTTTCTGAAAAAGTAGAAAAGTTTCAAAGCTGCAGGGGGTCACACGGCTGTGTAACTCACACGGTCAAGAGACATGCTCGTGTCTTAGGCCGTGTGAGCATTCGAAATCGGGACACATGGCTGTGCCTTAGCCCGTGTCCGTGCCCGTGTAACTCTCTGACTTGGGTCACACGGCCAAGTCACACGTCCGTGTGCTAGGCCGTAAGAGCATATTGACTTGCATTCTTAAGAAGATACAGGGGACGCACGGCAATGTCACTTGGCCGTGTGTCACACACGGTTGAGACACACATCCGTTTCTCTGCCCGTGTGGACGAAAATAGGCCATTTTTCAAGCCATATTTCTCACCCAATTTGACACCAACCTAGACTCAACATATTGCACATCAACAAGCCATAACAAGGCATTCAAAACAAGTTAAAATAAAGTCTTAAACATGTATTATTACTACATACAACCAATATGCCCTTAGGCACTTCAAATGACAACTTAAAAACATGTCAACCAAGTATACCAATATGTAAGTTCGTTATATAAAAAAATATTATTCATAATATTTTCATAAGCCAAACTTTCACCAAGTCCGCACAAAAGCCTATACATGTCATATAAACCGTATTGAACTTTTCAAAAACTACCGAGATAAGCTGGATAGTGTGACTTGAGTGCTGATCCGATCGTCCAACCTTCCGAAAATCTACAATGACATTAAAAAATACAAATAAGCTTAATAAAGCTTAGTAAGTTCGACGAGTTAAAGAAAAATCTTACCGAATTAACAATAATAAATTAAGTAAAAAAAATCATCCATGACAACTCCCTGTCATTTACAACTTCAATCGATAAATATATCTGTATTCAAATCAATACAAAAATAAATAACATGTATTCCAAATTCATTAAATAAATCACCTTACTGAGATTTTTCCATTCAAAAGAACGACTTACGGATAAGAGTACATCGTCAACAGAAGCTCGAAAGTTGAACAAAAGCTCGTAAGAGCTGAATGGAAGGTCGTAAGAACTAATTCACCCAGTTACGCCAAACAGAAAGTAAAACACGAGAGTTCGCAAGAAATGCTGAACTCCGGTTTACTTGGGAATAACACTGATATCTCCCTCCAGTACTATCTCCACCCCAAACCCCTATCATACACCAAATCACGATTGTATTGAAATCTCGTATTCAATCCAAACTGAGTATTAAATTTGATAATATATTTCCAACAATAATTCGATTCCAACAATAGAACATATATATAACACCAATCATCAATTTATACAAATGTTAAATTTTAACCGTACGAACTTACCTGGACTGAATTGTAGTAATTGCAGAAGTTTAGGGACTATTTTCACTATTTTTCCTTTTTCACGAGTATCTACGAGATTTTGATCTAGAATATAAAATTACTCATTCATTAGCATATATTTCATTTCCAATTCATTTCACAATTAATACCCTTTTATTTTTCAAATTTACACAATTACCCTAAACTTTTACAATTTTTCCAATTTAATCCCTTAATTAGTTAATCTATCAAATTAACTAATTTTCTCAGTCAATAATCTATCAAAATATTCTAGGCCCTCATATAGCCCCTAATAAACCTAAAATTCACTATCAAACCTTAATATTTTGACATTTTACAATTTAATCCGAAAATCAATATATAAGAAAATCACTTTACAAAATCATCACACAACAAAATCAAAGCTCCAAAACCATGTTATTCGTCAAAAACATCTAATATTTATCAATGGAAAATTCCAAAATTTTTAATAAAATAAAAAACGAAGGTATGATTTAGTTGGACCTAATTGCAACGATCTCAAAAACATAAAAATTACAAGAAACAATTAGGAATTGAAATCACATGAAAAAAAAATGAATAAACCGACTTAGAGCTCCTCCTATGGTGGTTTTGGCCGAAAATTGAAGAAGAAATGCATAGGAAGCTTTTAAAATTTCAATTTGTTTATTTTAATTTTATCAAAATTGCAATTTTGCCATTCAATTGTTTTATTTTATTATTTTAGGTATATTTATTACTTAAGTCCTTCCTTATTTATTAATCAAGTCATTTAATCACTTAATTATTATAATTAGCAAGTTTTAAGCTTTTTTCAATTTAGTCTTTTTTAATTAATTATCGAAACGTTAAAAATTTTCAACGAAACTTTAATACCACCTTAATGACACTTCGTAAATATTTATAAAAATATTTACGGCTCGATTTATAAAAATGAGGTCCCGATACCTCACTTTCTAAAACCACTTGACCTTAGGGTCTTACCACTCGAACCTAATAAATCATTGTAAAAGATAAATTACCAATTTAAGAACCATATTTGACTCGTAAATATTATTAATATTTACGAGCTTACTCGTCAGATTGGGTGGCCTCAAACCACTGTTTCCAACACCACTAAAAAATCGGGCTCTTACATTATATGTTTATGGCATTAACAAGTAAATATTATATGTTTATCATGGAAATCAAGAAAAAGAGAAGAAAGAAGAGGACTAATTGCAGACAAAGGAAAAGGTATGGCCAATGAGTGAAGAAAGAAGGAAACTCTACAATCAAGCCTTGTTTGTAAGTACTACAAGGATTTAATCCTATTTCTTTAGATATCTATAGTAAGAATTATAAATTAAGTGTTTAATTTTAGATTTATGTATAGTAGTAATTTAAAGGACTAAATTATAAAGATAGTAAACTTGATACAATAATGTGAATGAGAATTAAAGTGGTAAAGTAAGTTATGTGTATTAAGAATATTGTATGTGTGTGAAAAATATATGGAACTAAATGGAAATTATATGTGAAATTATAAGATTAAGGGCTAAATTAAAAGAAATTGAAAGCTGGTATAATTGATACTAAGCCCAAGTAGATAGATATGAATTGTTAGGATATAAATGCCATGCTATTAAGGAATATATTGTGCACTTATTGTTTATTCGCGTCGACGGTGTTCAGTTATTTGCTATGACAATTTTCAGTTCTTTTCCATATGTCCTAATTATTCTAATATGAATTGGTAAGTGTAATTTTAATAAATGTGGTTGTTACTATGAATAATTACATATGTGTATTTACAATATAAAACGTAGTTTACGATTAAGTTCTTGCAGTACTTACTTAAGCTATTTTAGCTTAACGAGTAGGTTAAGATCAAAGGGAAGCTAGAAGTGGTACAAGACCTACTCTTCCCATCACATCCCGAGGCCAAAAGAGTATGACTTCTAAATTTTGGGTTAGAATGACATGTACATAGGTATTTAGTGTGTGTTTTCATTAGGAATAACTAAAAAGCAAACTTTTTAAACATTATAAATTATAAGAACTTAATCTAAATGTTTGAATAGTATGATGGTAAAATGGTGTTGTGGTGGTTTTAAATGTTTAAATTATCAATTGGTTGGTTTGCTATTGAAATTTGATATGCAGGGACTAAGGTATAAAAGTTAAAAAATTGCAAAATTTCTTTCAATTTTGGCCAACACGAGGTCAAAGAGTAACACAGGCTAGCCATACGGTCGTGTGAGTGCTGGAATTGGTCAAGCCTCAAAGACTTACACGACCATGTGGTAGACACGATTTGGCCACACGGCCATGTGCCCTGTTTTTCACAAAAATTCATATTTCACTTTAAAACATTGTTTTAAATACTAGAATGTTTTAAGAAACTTATCGGGCTCCCCCTATCATTGATATTGTTTAATTAATGACTCAATAAGTTACAAATAAGTTCCAAATGAAACTTTTCTTGTTAAATTTTGATTGGTTAATACTCTAATATTTAATGTAGCATTCCTATATTTGATCCAATAGTCGAGTTAGGTATAAGGGTGTTATAGACGTGATCCCCTACTAGGCATAATCGACCCTACCTTCATTCCATTAAAAAAAATAGAATAGTAAACTGTCGTAATGCACAATATCATCTAGTCAATCCATTGGTTAGTAAAACCCATCTTCATCATGATAAAACGAAGGAAATTTTGATCCATCCTATCATACATATGATAAATGATTTCAATCTATCAGTAAAACTTTGCCTACCTTTCTCCGGCCCTTACTCTTCATATGATGGATGATTTCAAATGCAACAAGAATATTATTTGTGATTAATCTACCAGGAACAAAAACATATTGCATGGGAGAAATCATACTAGGGAAAAAAATTCTTTAATGGGTTAGCAAGGACCTTGGCAACAATCTTGTATATCACATTACATAAAACAATAGGTCTCAAATTTTGCATGTTGCCAGGACGATCCTTCCTAAGAATCAAGGCAATATTGGTATTATTAAGAGTCTCAAGAAAAGCACAAGTTACCCACTAATAATGCTCAAATACATCATGACCTACAATCAACAAACATATATGAAAAAAAGGAGGATTCATATTGTCCGGTCTTGGAGATTTGATAGGATCCATGATCATAACGATGTCTTTGAACTCCTCCATAAAAGGAGCAACCAGAGCTATATTCTAAGTATCCATTACACAAACAAGAAAATTCGAGAAAGCATTGAAATCAATGTGGGAAGAACTCGAGAATAGGTCTTAAAATTACAACAGATGATATCAAAACACAATTGGTTGTTCACGTCTCGAAGCATATGGACTCGATTTACCCTCCTCCTTTTAGAAGCATGAGCATGAAAATAAAGAGAATTTGCCTTACCATATTTTAATCAAAAAGTTTTTGATCTATGTCACCAGCACACAACCCCCTGCGCAAATAAAGAACCTGAATCTAAATGCCATTGAGCAATCTCGGGTGCAGTGGGATATAGTCGACACTTATGGTCAATTTTCACTTTTAACTCCTCAATATGCTCCTAATAATTACTCTCTAATCGCTTCCACCTCCAATCTAACAATCTCCTGCCACAATTCTTCAATTTCGACACAACACCCATACCCAAATCATCATTCCAACTAGACAGCACCACCTCGTTAAAATCACTTTCTAATAGCCAAGCATTCTCAAAGCGAAACTTACGAGCACCGCAGGTAAGCATTGAAGATTTTGGTCAGAAGTAGCGTTGACCAAATTATAGAGAAAAAGACTAATCCATTTAGCGTTCGCAAGAGCTCGGTCAAGGCACTCCATAATCAAGTCATTCGTACCTCACCCTCTTTCCCAGGTGAACCCAAAAACTAAAAATAGAATTTCAGTCAAGTGATAGTAAAAAAGACAACCCCAAAAACCACACAAATGAGTCGGGTAATTGGCACTAAAGGTGCTCATGGGTCAAATCTGGTCGGGCATTAACATACTTTATGCTTACCCAAGCCCGACCCGACCCTAAATATGAGTCTAAAATTTTGCCCAAACCCACCCATATTTGCAAAAGACTAACCCAAGCCCATTTTAGGCCTTCCCATATTATATTTTTATATATATTAAAAATATTTATATTATATTATTTTAATATTAATAATTTTATTTTTTATTTGTTGCAATTTTTTATGTAGTCATCTTAACATTATTTTAATGTTTACATTAAAGTAGTATTATATATTCAGCATAGGTTTATTTTTTTAATGTGTTATAAATTACATAATATGTAAAAATAACATAATATAAAGTATTATAAACTTAAAAATGGGTCGGGTTGGGCTAAAATCGGGCCTTGAATATTTAAGTCTGAGCCCAACCCATATTTTAAACGAACTTAATATTTTTGTCCAAATCTATTTAAATTTTAAGTGGGCGACGGATAACCAGAAACACGGGACTAATTGACATACCAAATTTATCAACAAATTATTAAAACCCTCCGAGCATACCCAAGGGAGATTATGAGGAGAAGAAAAATTCCACTGCAAGGACAACTATCTTTGTTTCTACTGAACTCGGAAAACCATAAAAACTTGTAAGGCGCCAACAAATATTTGTAGAATCTTCAATAATAAGTCGTAGGTTTAGAATTAGTGTTTTTATTTTTATTTTTTATTTGAAGGATTTTGATCTTCTATTTTTTAATTTTAAAATATAATTTAATTATTAATATTAATAAAATATTTTTATTAAATTTAAATTTATCACAATGCTTTTTTTTATATGGATAGCAAAGAAGTTTTTTCTATTTAGTGTTTAACTTGTGCTTTAGAGTTGATTTATCCAAAACTCTTAATTAGATAATAATATTAGTAATTAAATTTTATCAAATCAACCTTAAAACCCGAATTAAATCACATCTATCGGATTGTATTTGATAAATTAAATGTAAAATTAAACAAATTCACAATCAAGACTAAATTTATTCTATTAACAAAATCATGAAAAATTCAATAATATTATTAACAATTAACTTTCAACAAATCCACACTAAAACCCAAATTAAACCCTAAACAATTAACACTGTTAACTTTGGATACTAAAATATATAATTTTTGTCATATACATGTAACAGATACACAAGTAAGACACCAGAAAAACCGTGTCAAACTCGGGTATCAAATCCCATATTAAACCATATAAAAATGATAAAATATAATGAATTAAGGTAAAATTGAATCAAAATCACATCGGACAAATATTGGACTTGAAACTCAAGTTTTCCAAACCAAAAGAAGAGAATGAAGAAAGTAGCAATTTTGGCATGGAGTTGGAAGCAAATAACAAGTAAGCTTTAATCACTAAACAATGAATATCACCAAAATTTAGGAATCTTCCTACCAATCCGTAACCTTTTTTTTTTATATATAAGCTTCAAAGTCTTGTTTTGTTTAAGAAATTATGAGAAGTGATTCCGAGTTAATTAAAATTATTAACTATTTATTAGAAAATAATATTTCCAAATTGATATAATAATATATAATATGAGATTAATTTAAAGTTTTATTTTTATGCATCATAAATGTAACTATAATGTTAAATTCAAAAGATTGTAGAACTCATTATATTTGTACTCGATGGTCGAAATCTTGAAGTTTAAGTTTGTCGTGTTAGGAAACTACATAAAATAAACATGAAAAATGTTTTGTTTTCCCTTTGATATGGTGAAAATTTTTGAAACTTCAAAGTAAGGTTGTCCTGTTTCTTAATTGTCCTAAAACAACATTCTTTGTCATTGTCACCAAAGTAGATTTCATACTTTTCAACATCACGAATATCTGAATTACTCAATTTAAAGAATTTTGCGACAAATTATTTGATGAGTACATGAATTGTACTTTTTTTTTATTTGGGAGTATTGAATACGTTTATAATTCTGAGTTTTATAGTACTTTTTCTAGGAGACATGTCAAATTCAAATGACAATTTTTTATTCCTAAACTATAAAATAATAATTTCAATCAAACCACGCATCGCAGAATATTAAACCCTTTAATTATTTAAGAGGTTTCTCTAAAAGATTAGCGATATAATTAGGAAGACGTTTCAAATACCATACATGAATTACTGGACATGCCAGCCTTATGTATCCCATTTGATATCTTCGTATCCGAGAATCAACAAATTCAACTCCGCATTGTTCACAAAATTTAAGGCCCTCCTTTTGATTTCCAATTACTCGATAATTTCCACAAGGATTGGACCATGCAATTTGTAATTTACACATACTCAAATTACTATTTAATAGTAAAAAAAATATTTTTTTATTTATATTTATCATTATAAAAAATTACATTTAATATTTTTATTTTAATAAATAGTAATTCAGGCTTTTTAAATCAATTTGGACAAAATTTATATAAGGTTGGGATTGCATTTCAACCCGGCCCAATTCATGGACAAGTATACTCTTCGAACCCGCAAATCCTTAATTTGTTGCCAATTCTAAATTCTTTGTACGCTTATTTCTCTCAATAATCTCGAAAAAAAATATTCTTTGATGAAATATAAAGAAAACTAAACTTTAATCGCCAATGAATAACAAAAGTTACATGCTACTAAGCGAGGATGATGGAATCTCCAAAGGCTTAATACGAATGGATTTTACATATATATTTATGATCATGTTCCCCCACTGTAACATCTTGACATGATGTTTAGAGGTTTATTAGAGGAGTAGCAATGTCTGACTTAGTTCCCATTTTCTACTTGCACTCCAATTAAAGCTTGCTGCAAACATCCAAACAAACAAGAATATGTAAACATCACATGGATCAACAGGCAAGAAACAACATGGATGGTTTTCTTTTCTTTTTGGCAAAAGTAGAGGCCGAAGCCTCGGAATAAGAAGAGTGGTTGCAAATGCTTGGAATCTAATTAATCCGTATCTGCTGGGTTCGGAACAGGGACAAGGTTGATTACCTGAAAGCATGACAAAGTGTACAGCACATCGCTTGATGATATTTGGTGGTGGAGGACAATTCTCATCCTGAATCAACATTAAGACCCACGTCAGTTTCGCTTGTGTATCATTATTACTCGGACTCAAGTGTGTCTCACACGGGTATGTTTAGTTTTCTTAAACACGGATGTTAGACACAGATACAGACCTGAGTGGGCCTTCCAGCATCACAAGCACACCATGTTCCTCTAACTTCTTGTATAGCTTCTCTGCTGTGATTTTAGATCCCTCCACTATGTCAAAAAATATCTGGTGAAATACAGTAACATGAAGAATATAAGCATGGTAATCCAGTTGGTAAAAGTGATTCTCTGCAGTTTTCTGATCCAACTTTCATTTCAGGCATTTGTTTTTAATTTTTTACAGCCAGTTTTTCTTGGAGAACAAGGTAGCGACAAGTAAAAAAACAGGATTGTAACTTATTTTACTCTATACTCAGATAGATCGAATCGCAACTAGGGGTATATAATTGAGCGAAGCCAAGCTCAAACTTGCATTCTACTTGAAATTCGAGACTCGAAGCTCAACTTGCTTGATAGATCGAGCTTGAATCGACTACAACCAAACTGGACCTGAGTACTTTGCAAGTATAGGTGTCTAGTTTAATGCAAAGTGAAGGAAAAGATTGTGATTATTGCTAGTTAATAACGAGCGTACTCACGATATTTGTTTCCACTGCAGCAACATTGACTCTTAGACCTTTAATTTGATTTAGCCCCTCTGAAACAATACAAAACCAGCATAAAATCCAAGAATTTAATTTGATGCTCGACATAGGTGTTGGATACGAGTATTTCATGAAAAAATGAAGAGTCAAAGCAATGAAACCTCAAACCATAATTTACCTGCTAACACCTTAGCCTTCTTGTGATCACCCTCGAGCTTTGCAACATTTTCTTTTAAAGCAACAAAAGCAGCAGCACAAATGAAACCAAGCTGCCTCATCCCACCACCTAAAGTTTTCCTAAGTCTTCTAGCCTAAAAAAAACAAAGAAAACGAAGTTTGAAGATAAATTTCGGTATATGGCAGAGGTCTTTTAGCTGGAAAAACTTCAGATTTTACCTTGCTAATAAAGCTTTTGGATCCAACAATGACGGATCCAACTGGAGCACCTAAACCTTTTGATAAGCATACCTACAGCATTCAAAAGCAATGAAAAAAAAAATCTAAATCCATTGTTTATAAGATAAAGAAAATTTCAAGTCGAAGTTGTATTTCTGGCAAAAGACAGTTTAAATTAAGATGAAGTATACCGAGACCGAGTCTGCAGCTTGTACAAGCCTGTTAACAGGAACTCCAAGTGCCTGGCAGACCAATACTTTAGTTAGATACCGTGATAATTGACAGTTTTTGTGTATACATTTAAACACAGGCGTACAACACCGATAGAAGGCTAGTCGTGTTGCCCAGATTCTTCATTTACTTAAAGTACCCGCGTTTAATACTTATATCCTATATTGTTTGGACATTAGTATGGACGTACATGATCCTCCAAAAACATGAAATAACTAGAAAAACAAATTGAACATACTTGAACTAGACACATATTTACTACAGACACCGAGTGAAAATAGACTGAAAATATAAAAATGTGTTGCTCACCACAGATGCATTGAAAATGCGAGCCCCATCAATGTGAAGCTTTAAGCCATGCTTCTTAGCTAGCTCACCAACTTTGTCAGTGTATTCCGCAGACAAGCATCTACCCCCGGTGCTGCATGAATTGAGTAAACCATAACCAGAGGATTTCAATATGTATATAATCATATTGTCGGCATAAGCATAATTTAGAATTTATAGTGCATATATGATCCATTCTTGTAATGTAGTGCCAATGCAAAAGTAGTTGCTTCGAGTCTTTATTTTTCTTGAAGTATCCATTTCTGACGCATATCCAGATACACGCTCATTGTTCAAATTGATCATGTTTACAACATTTTCATAAACTAGAACAAAGCTCTTACTTTGCATGTGAATTCTCCAAGCAAATGAGCCTTGTAGTTGGGTAAACAATCTCTCCTCTTGGGTCCCTAATGGCGGCTTCAATCAAACCGATGTCCATAGTTCCATCATCATTGTTCTTCACCGGCCTTGGATGAACACCTCCAATGGTTGAAATCCCACCATTCTCATAAATATGGATATGACAATTGTCACCAAGAATGACTTCACTTCCCCTAATATCACAATGAACAAGAACACTAATGAGGTTACCCATGGTGCCTGATGCAACAAATAAACCGGCTTCCTTGCCCATGATCTTAGCGGCTTCAGATTCCAACCGGGCCGCGGTCGGATCAGCACCCAAGACATCATCATCAACTTCAGCAGTTGCCATTGCAGCCCTCATTGCCTCAGTTGGTTTCGTTACCGTATCCGATCGAAGATCTACACTTTTGGTCACCATTGTTTCTGAAATTTATCCCACAAAAAAGATCAATCAAAACAATCCAATGATTCCTTTCTCCAAATTAATTACACCAAGAAAATTGATCCTTACTACATTTCTTTTTCTGGTAAAAATTTTCCCTGCCTTTCCATTTAAGAGGGAATTTTATACCATGCCAAGAACATGTTGAACTAATCCCAAGAAAACTCAAGAAATCCATCCATTAAAAAAAAATCTACAAACCCGTTTAAAAAATGCATATTATATACATATATGCATGTGTGTGTATAGAGAGAGATGGCCATATTTTACCAGTTGAAGCTCTTCTTGTTCTTTGCCTTACAACCAGAACGAAAAAGTGGAAAATTTGCCTCTACGTTTCCCAGAAAACTGAAAATTGCAGCAAATTTCCTTGACAGAAACAGTTTAATTGTTTCTTATTTCTGCAAAAAGAGAATTGCAAAAATATTAGAACCCAAAAATTTCACGCTTTACAACAAATATACTTACTACGTGCAAAATATTAAACCCGAAAAAAACAGAACTTTACCTTTGAAAGGAATTTCAAGAAATTATGGGCTTATGACACCTTAGGCTTCAAACACACCACTTATTTTAGCTAAACTCGAACTAACTGTTCTGAAGAACACAATAATATTCAGTGAACCAACTTGACATGAAAAATTAAAAAAAAAAATCTTCTCAAAGTTAAAACATCATGTTTATACTTTTAAATCACCCATAAAATAGGCTGACTAATAAAGTACTGACCCCAAGGAATGAAACTAGACTTAATTAATAGCATTCAAATACCTTTTTTTTCTTTTGGCCTTTTGATCATTTCTTTGTTGGAAGAAAACAAAATAAGGGAATTATGATTTTTTGTTTGTTTCTTTGATATTTGGTTTCCATGAAGGAATCAAATAACATATATGAATTAGTGGGTCGATTTAGCTTTTGTCGCTTGTATATCATGTAATGTTGGAAGCTTGCGAGAAGAAAATTTCCTTTTGGCTTTCCTAGTAATAATTTGGAGTTTTACATCATGCATGTGATTTAAATGTGTTTCAACTTGATTTCTTCACCAAAAAGAAAATATTTTTCTACTAGGGGATCAATTCAAATTCTCTTACTTTGATGAATGAAAGTCAGCCAAGAAAATAGTGGATGACAGATTCATTGTAAGTAATAAAAAGTTAACATCAGATTGAAAAGCTAGCCAACAACCCCCCACAATACCTGGTTCAGTCAATTATGTACACGTATTACATCGTAGAATCTTCTTTCAAAATCAAAACTAATAGTGTTACAAACGAAAAAACAAAACATATATATCAAAGATTTAAACAATTTAAGAGGAAAAAAGAAACATAGATGACACTATCAAATTTATGCACAAAACAACTATGGATGCTTTCTGCGCCTTCGAATGCTAATGGTAAGAACATGCATGCATGCATGGTCGATCATTTCAATCATTTAAAATAACATCATAGAGAGAAGAATTTAGTTTCTTATGTAATAAATGATGTATGTATGTTTGTATATAAGCATACCTGCGTGAGGCTAAGAGGATTGAGAAATATTTTAAAGAAGATTTTTGTGAAGAGAGAATAGTAAGAACAGAAGAGAGAAGGCTTATTTATAATGGTGGCTCAAGCAGTCAAAGCTTATCCAGTGTACGTATTCTTGTATTCTTGTGTTTCTATTTTTTTTATTTGGTTTATTATATTTGTATAAAATTCAGTATGGTAAATAAAATTTATATATTCCTATATTTATATCAAATTTACATTATTTTATCGTGTCATATTATTTTTAAGTTCTGGGTTCTAAAATACAAGGTGTAGATAAGGCTGCTTGAAAATTGGGTAAGCAAATAGAATGGGAACAAAAATTTGGGATTAAAGAATAAAATAAATAAAACAAAACATACTTTTTGACTAAAGGATGAAATTCTGACTCTTCCCTTATGTGGCCATCACAGCACATTGGTGATGACTCAATTGGATAAATAATAATAATAATAATAGTAATAATCCCCCAGGAGCAGAGTGAGTTGCAGGAAGAGAAGGTTGGTTGCCGCCTGACTGAAGAGAAGAAAATTAGTGATGAAGATGCGATGGGTGTGAATTCACTTGATTTTCATTTACAGTCAAAATCATGGCACTTGGTGTTCTTTATTTTCAGATTGGGTGCTGTCTGTTTTAACCATACTGCTGCTTGTCTGCTTCTTTTCTGTGTTTAAGCTGTTTTATCTGCGCTACTTGGATCCTCTTTGAACATGCTGTTTTGGACTGTGTTTGCTTTCCCTTTGAAATAACACTTTACTTTTATACACTTGTAATAAAAAATAAATAATATTATACATGATCATAACACAAATGTAGTATCATAAGATCTAGCTACAATACTTTCAGATATGGGATGACCTTTTTATCAATCAAACGCAGCTGCATAAACCCTAATAAGAGGATAATTTAGGTGCAATGCAAAATAATTTTCTCAATCCCATATTAAGTACATTGGCAAGCATGAGTAGGAAAATATGCGACAGAATTCTTTTACCCCTTTTTGTGTCCCTTCATGTGCCCTCAATCATTAACACATGTTTTTCAGCCCCGGACTTCCAATGAATAAAAAGAGATAATTGAAGGTAACTCGATGAGAACCAGGATTCCCCAAAAAAACTACAACAGTTATTCAAATCTTATAATGATCACATGTTTCATATTACCGGTATTTCTTTTCCAGGTTTCTTCTAAGAGACAAAAAACTCTGGCACTGGAAAATACAGTGATGCAAAGAAATACAACATAAAAAGCTCTGAACATAGCTGGAATCCATGTAACACTTTCATGATTTATAAAAATAGAGAAGCAGATATGGTTCCATCAAATGCCCCAATACTACTCATTGTATAAGGCTTTAATCTCTTGCTGTCTGATGAAACTCAATACTTGTTCAGAGCTCAAAAAGCTATTCCTCCATTCCAGTTTGATTTTCAGCAGTGTCTCCACCCAAGACACAAGAATTGTCAACCTCGGTAGCTTCAACCGTTTCTTGGATGCTTTCCTGTTTGGTAGAGACTGAATCCGGATTTATAGATTCTGTAGCAACCTCAGAACTTGTAGCAGCATCCCCACTCATCTTATTAATTGTCTGTGTGATATCATCTCCTTTGTCTTCCACAACCAATGCCTCATTTATGTGCATGTTTCCATCTGTTCCAATATCCATAGTAGCATGTTCTTTTCCTGAATCAGCATTCACATCAACTTCTGCACTTGGTAGGCCATCAAGAGAAGAGTCAAGATGCTCCAAGGAAGGTGCAGGCTCTGAATGTCCTGCGCTAGGTACAGCAACTTGGCTTGCTGCAGCCTCAGACAACTCAAGAGCATGATTCTTTTCACCTGCCTCTTCTTGCTTTTCTGCTTGTGCTCTATATACATTCATAAGTCTTTGCATCCTTTCCAACTCAGACATGAGATTCCCGTAGCGTCTTTGTAAGGTTTGTTCAAGCTCCTTCTGTTTCTGGACTTCCTCCCAGAGACCATTTATTCTGTGTGATGCCGCTAAATGTTCCTGCTTTTGTAATGCTTGAAAACATTCTAGCTCTGTTCCTGCAGTATCTATCTGCTTAACAGTAGACTCAATATGACGCCAAAGAGTTGCAGCCCGTCTCTGATCATAAAAAAATGTTGGTTGTTTAGCACGTCAGGAATTGAAATTTCAAACAAGTTCCAAGTTCCATTACTAAAAGTATGATATTGTGCTTTCGAATTTAGAGTGTCACACTTTAATCAATCACTTGTAAGCTACGTGTAAAGTGAGTAAATTACTAGTACTCCAACCCATTACCCAAAATGGATTTCACCAGGTTGTAGAAATTATTGGAAGAAAAATATGACAAAAACTTGAACAAAGATACAGACTCCCAAACCCAGATCTCAAGGCATCAAGGTTTTCAGATTCTGATATGTATGAAGAAAACATACCGAATAAAGCTTTCATTTAAGTGCTATGAAATTTCCAAATGAAATCGAATAACAGAAAATGCATGATAGAAGTTAAAACTCAAATGCTACAGTTGCAATAAAAAATAAGATGCTGTTAGTAGAAGAAAATTATTAAATGAAAATTATCGGCATATATCTAATGACATACCTCATAACCCTGTGTGAGAACATTGTACTTCTTCTCCATGCTTTCTGCCTTCGACTTATCATTATCCATCTTCTTTTTCACATTTTCAAATTCAGTTTGCAAGGCTGCAAGTTTCTCCATATTTCCAGCAACACTTGATAGACCATAAGCATTACGAGTAGGGAAGTACATGAGATCATTTAGGCAAGTATTATGTGCTTCCACAAAATCATCAAGAGATTCATTTTCATGCCCCATTGCCACACGAAGAAATTCAGCCTCCTCCTTAATCAAAGAATCAGCCTGCCAAAAAAATAAGGTTTTTTATCAGTTCACAGAAGGCGCATCACTATCAGTTATGCTTACATATCATCTCTGATATTACAAAAGTTGAGGATAATGACCAAAAAAAATGATCAGACTGACAGGGACCTGAATCTGGAAACTGTAAGTAGTTGATTTTCTTTTGGTTTTCAACAAAAATTACATGCACCAAAATATTTATATGGTGCAACTAAATGAAAATCAAGTCTCAACTACTTGTAAGAGGTTTTAGGTTGTTTGCATGACTCGATTCTTTAATAGGCAATTTATATCACAAAACAGAACCCAATTCTATAGCAGGCACCAAAACAAAATTTTCTTACATTAATAAGAAACCATTAATATGATGATAAAAACCTTCACTAAGGTATGAAAACATAAATACACATGAAATAATGAAATGAAGCCAACATAATTAATCAAGAAAAGCATGACAAACCTCTTTCATTTCCTCTTCTTCGAAATCTTCAATACTGGGAATGGATCCATTTGCAGGACGCTTGGCACCTTTTTTCTTCGCCTTATTTGCCTTTTCATCAAGTGGATACTTAGCATTATCATGTTCCAGCAAGGACAAAAGCTCTTTTCTTATCATTTCATCAGCCTGCTCAATTGAAGTAGGGGGAACAAAAGAACTTTTGTCACCATCGGTCCTCATCAAAGAATCTCTAATTAATTCCAGAGAGGCACTAGGAGGTCTCGGAAGCTCCCTCTGCAACACTTTTGATCTCTTCTTAAGTAATGCCTGCTGTCGTGCTTCTTCCTCGGCCCTTTCTCTAGCAATCCGATCAGACATGTCTTCTTCAATCTTCTCCTCTGGTTCTTCATTATCTTCTGGGGGTGGCTGAATGACTATTTGGTACTCATTCTTTGGCTGCGGAAGAGTACCAAGTCCAGATCGCAAATTCCTTCTTAGATCAGCTTGTCTCCGCTGCTCAAGTTTGGCACTGTCATGAAGGTCCATCTCTTCGTTTATGTGGAGCCCATCCCTGATAGGAGTTCCTTTAGGGGTCAAAGCAAAAGAATAGCCATCCCTTGATGGTGTCATTCCAGTTCTAGGCGTAAGACCTGCAGTTCCAGGAGTTGCAGCAGGAGTCAACATTGGATTTGGTGTTTGGATCTGTGTTTTAGGTGTGACCCCTGAGAAATCTGAAGGGTGCAACTCTGGATTTTCTCCACCAAGTAATGGTGTTTGGGACTCTCTCAGCCTAGCCAAATTTTCAGCTTCCATCATAATAGCATCACCTTTTCCAGCTGGTGTTCTTTGTGGGGTTCGTAAAGGTGTCATTCCTGGACGTGGTGTCTGAGAATAATTTGCGAGAAGAGCACGAGTTGCACCACTCCCTCCAGCCAGTTCCTCATTCTCTGCAAGAAGATCACTGGCATATCCCATCTTTGCAATCTCCTCCAATTCATGATCAGAAATCTGGGGTGATGGCAGCATAAGTTTTGATCTCTTTCTTACCGTTTCTGGATCATTCAACTTGTTTGCCTGCAATATTGCTGATGGAGTATCCTGCCTCTGTGAAATTTTATTCTTCGCAACATCCTGCTTTCTTAACTGTGCTTCTATATCAACTCTTCTTTTTCCCTCAAGTTCCTCAATAGTAGTTGGGAACTTAGGCTGCTCTACAGGTCTATCTTCATCAGCAACATCATAAAAGCCTGGAGGAGGCCTCTTCTCAAAAGGAATTTCAGCATTATAGTCAATTCCCTTCCTCTTCCTCTTCCGTTGCCTTGTATCAATTCCAGCAGCCTTAAGCTCCCTCCTTTTTTGCAAAGAAGCAAGTCTCCTGGCCTCTTCAAGCTGTTTCTCCCTAGCTTTCCTCTTCGCTTTCTTGCCTCTAGTATTAGCAAGCCGAGCACGAGCTTCAGAAAGCATTTCCTTCTCATCCTCATCCATATCAACAGGATCTGGACGAGCAGGCTTTGATTCGGGATTTGGGTCAATCTCTCCAGGGCGCAATTTCCGGGGATCATCACCTGGCTCATAGTTTTCATCTCTAGCACAGGCTGCATCAAGGAGCTTCTCATACCGTTCAAGACATTGCGATGGAGTCCGACCAACAATTGGAGCAATCGTTCTCCATTGTGTTGGCATGAGCTTAGCAAGATGAAGCAGTTTCTCGTCCTCTTCTCTAGTCCACTCAGTCTGCATACATCAACAAAACACAAATTCATCACTTGAAAGTTCTTACTTCTATCAAAATAACTATAAAAATTACTGCTAGTTTTCTTCATCAAAAGTAATAAAGTAAAAACACTTCAATTAACCTTAAGGGTTCACAAAGAAATACAATAACACCTACTCAGCAAGAAAGCTACCTGCAGTTTGATTCACAGAAGAGTGCAATTCCTAATAATTAGACCACCCTTAATTCTTTTGCCAATCCATATGAAACAATTGTATCTGAAAGCCTGACGCTCCATATTTTAACTATTTGGTATTTATAATCATATATTATTTAGTTTATTTACCATTAAACTTTGTTTCCTAACCAAACATTCAAGCAAGCAAAAAGCATGTACCATGCAGCAACAAGAACGTTTCTTTTAATTAAGCTCAGCAACTCTAACCAAAGGTTTCAAATAAAAAACAATTAAAATGAAACATAACTTCTCCAACTCAAGAAAATTCTAACAATAATGATGTCCACGGAAAATTCCAACTCACAAATCGTAACACTGAAAAGCCTAAATACCCAAAATTGATTTCATCTTTTAAGAAGAAACCAAACTAAGCTAACCAATATTAAAGCAATACAAAGCTCCAATGAAAATGCTCAAACTCGAAAACGTTAAAACTTTATTTTAAAACGGAGAGAAAAGAAGAGGAAAATTTACCTTTTTGATGGAAGGATCCAGCCACTCATACCAACGAGCTTTACATTGCTTAGCAGATTTACGAACAAGCAAAGAAGAAATCCGAGCCCATTGATTCTTCCCATATTTCATAACCGCCGCTTTTAAGATCTCATCCTCCGTGTTCTTCCATACTCCTCCTTTTATCATAATCCTCATCTTCGCTCACGTTTCTTTGTTTCCCTTGAAAGATTTGATTGAAATGGAAGCTTCAAAAATTATAAACCCTAGATTTTCAATTGAAAAAGCTCTGAATTTTAAGCTCTTTAAACCCTAGATTTTCTGTTTAAAGAGTAACTGCGGAGCCAGAACAAGGGATCCTAATCTTATAATTTTTTTATTTTGACCCCTTAGAATTTGTATAATTAAAGTAAGATCCTCAGCCCGCTAATTGAAAACTAAAATAAGAAGAAAAATATGCATTACTTGTTCATCAATAATTCTTACCACATTCACATTATTGTCGGTATAAAATATTTATAATTAGATTTTTATTTGATTGTTTTAATTATTTAAATTTTTAAAAATAATTTAATCTCAATGTTTTTACAATTAAAATCAATAAATTTATCTATACCCAGAATAATCTTTCATGGATTATAGTTAGAAATTGTTATAGTTTTTGTGTTACATCTCCAATCTATGGTAAGTTTTAAAGTTTTAATGGTGTATCAATCAAGTTGTTTTGTCAATTTGGTGTTAACTTGAATGTTAAATCCCTTCCATTTACCATTTGTGATTTCAACATTAAATGCACATAAACCAATACAAGACTAGCTTATACCTATTCCATAAACAACTTATTCCATATATTTAAGAGGGTTGTTTTTATTTTTAATAAATTAAATTCAAGTTATCCATGAAATAAGTAAATATATGTTGTAATCATTGTTTTTTAAATATGTTCCACGTCAAATTTAACTAACATGTGTAGATGAAAATATATAGAAAAGCTAAGTCCAAGAAGAAGGCATTTGGTTTAATTAAAAGTTATCATTTTTTCAATTGTTTAATTGGTTGAATGTAATTCCAAATTTTTAAAATTTATTTTTAAAAATTTAATCATATTTTAATATATTTATTATTAAAATATGAATTAATAATATATAATATTAGAAAAATAATATATAGCCTACTTTATTATTTTTAAACGCAATGCATATTTAATGTGCTAGAATATCATTAGCTAAACAAATAATTTAATTATCCTCTAAACTAAAAAGCAAAAGATTAGAAGTAATAAATAGCTTGAGAATTATATTTTATATCCAAACATAATGTTTATACATTAACAAAAAGTTACACGAAGTCATTAGTTTATATGCCATAATCTATATGTTAAATTTTACAGCATCAACAAGTTATAACAGTCTGTGGCATTCTATCATGTCATTATACCATCCAAACATCACCAACATAACCATAATTTTTAATGGCTCGATATTTTGCGTATATGAAAGTAAGTTGGTCATAGTAAGGGAAAGTACATTGTATGAATTGACCAGTTTCTTTATGACTCTATAAAAGAGGAATCCACATTAGATATAAGATTGGTCAAAACAATATAATAAAAACAGGAAATAATTCTTACACTTATATATGAGTTCCACACGGCATTGACTTATATATATATATAGGCAAAAGATTACCAACTCTGAAATAGTTATATCTCATAAATGCTCCTTTGAGCCCAAAGTAAACATAGAGGAACATGGAGGATAAGTTGATGTTATGGTGAAAACGACTTCAAATGCATTCAATCCGCTAATAACCAAGTCCTCAATTTCAACAATGACAACTAGTTTTAGTTATACAAATAACTATTAATTTAATGGAAAACATTAACCCCAGCCTACTTAATGACATTGATCATGTTAAGATGACAGTTAAAGAGAAAGAGTGTTTTTAATGCAATTTTTTTTCTAGAGTTTGATAAAAATTTGTATAAAATGTAAAAGAAATTCCTATAATAATTAACCTATTCTTATAACTGGACCCTTAATTTATGGACTACATCATCTCCACTCTCTTTTCTCTACCAGATTGGTATATCAATCGCATTGTTCTTACAATTTCATTGCAATCAATAAGTAACAAGATTTATATACTAAAGGAAAAAAAATGCAGTAAACAAAGAAAGACAACTGATTTACTAGTAATTAGAGGTGCTCATGGCCGGGTGGCCCGGCCCGGCCCGAAATATGGGAGGGTTTGGGTAAAAATATAGGTCCGAAATATGGGCTCTAAACGGGCCGGGTCTCAGACACCGCTTTTATGTTCCGAGCCCGGCCCGGCCCGAATGTACTAAATATATATTTTTATTTTTTTAATTTTAAAATATTTATTTTTAAAATAAATTTTTAGTTTTTTATTAAAAAATTGGCTGGGCCAGGCTCTAGCTTAGGATTTTTTCCCAGGCCGGGCCTGGACAAAATCTCAGGCCCATATTTCAGGTCGGGCCCGGGCCCGGGCCTAGGATGTGAGATGAATTTTTTTGGGCCCGAGCTCGGCCCATGAACACCTCTACTAATAATATGATTTGATAATTAAGCACTTGCAATGACCCCAAGCTAAAAAGCCAAATATTTGTGTTAATAATTTATGATAAATTATAGTCTCTGCCTCTAATCGTTCAATGATGGACAAAACTTATGGTTGACATGCATGTGGAACAATGAAGAGAAAATGTTGGACATTTATATAATAATTATATTTTCAAAGGGAAGAAGGGGTGATTAAGGGAAGAAGGGGTGATTAGAGTCAAACTGTATTCATAGTGTCTGCAAGGGAACGAAGTATGCATCCAAAATCGGCTTCTCTGTCAGCTTTTCATGGATCTTAAGGCATTGATCACATGTGGTGCGATCTCCCATTGAAGAAGATGGACATTTATTTTCATCTTATTTTGTCTTTTATTTAATTTTGACAAAAATACCCTTGACTTATTTACTTAGATATTTTTCTAGAATTACCATTATGTGTCCATAAACTAATTTATGGTCTATTTGCCACATAAACACTTCAAATTTCATGCAATAATTCAATTAAGTCATTTAATCACTAATTAGACACACTTTACATTTTTTTCTCAATTTAGTCCTAAAAATTCAATTAGGCACTAAATCATTAAAATTTCCTATCTATATTTTCACACAATATTTCAATCAATCGGTAATTAATAAAAATTTATAAAATTAAACTATTTCACTTCGGATTTGTGGTTACGAAACCACTGTTCCGATTAAACCCTATTTCGGGCTATCACAAATAATGTAACATTCAGTGCAACAATAGTTGTGCACTAATGACTACTAAAAGAGGAAAAGCATAAAGAAGAAAAAACTTTGAAAGAGACCCTATCATTGAGTGAAATATACAAGTGAAATGCCAAAAGAAGAAAAAAGACTCACTTCATAAGAATATCATAGTACTGGGGATCTAAAGAACGGAGTATTCCTTCAACATCTTTTATAGCTATTAATGCTTTACGCACACCTATCCAATTAGCATACTGCAAATGCCAATATCCAAATTAAAATGAAAAAAATGGACAAATTTTTTTTTTCATTTTAGGGTACGAAACCTTGCATCGTTCGTCTTGAGGAGGATAAGTCTCGAGTGCAATTTTAATAGCTTCAATGGGTTTATACCTGAGATAGAAACAAACCAATCTTACAAAATTAGGGTTTTTTTTCCTTTCAAAACTTTTAAATGAGAAACTTGAATTAATATTAGAAATTTCAACTGTTTAATTAAGCTCTCGATCTTCAGAGATATTTGTTTTCTATTTTTGCTAGTATATCCTCGGTGTTATCAGATCCCGCAGATTTCTCCGTTTCTGCCATTATCACTAATTCACTCGTTCTCTCTAATCAATCACTTGCCAAACAAAAAATATTTTCAAATGTATTCGTGCAATGAATTCAATCAAAATGTGTGAAAATCATACCTTATGAATTAATTAAAATATTTGTTAATAAAATGATTATTGAAAAATATGATTATTAAATCTTTTATTCAAATATTTGTTAATAATGATTATTGAAAATATAAAAATACATAAATATTATCTTTTATTCCAAAGGGTAATTTTTAAAGTAACATTACATTCAAGAAATATATTGAATGCATCAAACGTGTTAATGTAAAATTTTGAAATTTTAGTCAATACTTTTTAATACATACAAAATATTGTAAAGTAACTATTGGAAATCATCCATATTTATGGAAAGTCAAAGATATGGGTATCAAATAAAGTCAAAGATATGGGTATCAAATATTGGAAAGTCAAAGATATGGGTATCGAGATATTGGCATAAGAAATCTGAGTATTTGCAATATTTGGTCCCTAATCGTAAAGTGACTTTGCAAGTTGATCCCTGAACCTCAACTATAAATAGGCATAACCATCTCTCATTCTGTATCTCATATTTGCCATTCTCTACTTAAGGCATTATTCTCTCTCTCTTTGTAAATTCTCACTTGTATTTTGGAGTGAAATATATTTGGTAGCGCCCGAGGACGTAGGCAAAATTTGCTGAACCTCGTTAAATTCTTGTGTTCTTTATTGTATTATTCTGCATGAACTGTGAGTGTGATTATAGTGATTTATTGTGCTATTAAATTACGATTGAGAAATATTCTGGCTAGGAAAGACTTGGTACTTAAGCGATCCTTGTGATCCACCTCTCTTTTCTGGGAATTGAACTTAGTGTGATTTTTTAGTATAATAATTTTACTCTTTTACACGCTTCCACACAACAGTAACTTTTCCAGTAATATCATTTCTATCATTGGAATTATAATATTAGAAAACATCAAACACCTTCCAAGAAAAAAAGATTGGTTAATAAATTTTTATTAAGAGAGTCGAAATAGAATTTAGACTCATATTTTCTTTTCTTTTATTCCTTTTAATATCCAAATAGAACGTATAAAAGAATAATATAATATTTAAAACTGTCTTTTAAATAGTTTAATATTAACTTTTTTAATTTAATTTTTTTAAAAATTATTAACGGTTATACTTTCTATTATTCTCTCTCCATTTTTAAAAATTTTAACAACCTTACCTTATTATTATTTTTTAGATTATTAAGAGTGTTTACTTTTAAAATTTGTTTGATATATTCTTTTGAATCATTTGATTTTTATTTTTATTTTAAATTTGGTTCACATTTTAATTAGGATTCTATGAAGAATATTGGTGTGTTTTTTTAAAATGAATTTAATTTTATTAGGAGATATCTATTTATATTGGTGTAAAATTAATATGGTTTTAACACCTTTTATAATTTTTTACAATTAATATTTTAATAATTTAATAGTCGTATTTTGTTTTCCATTCATATAGAAAATGCTTGTCAAGTTTGGAGTAAAGAAAAAATAATTATTTATTTGTGTTAAAAAATTCAACCGTTAAATATATATGAATTAGTATTGACAATATTTTAGATCAATATGATAAAGATATTAGATCGTTTTGAAATTTGACATGCACAATTACATTGATAAATCCAAAAATTCAATAATAAATTATTATTTCTGAATCAAGAATCTTAATTAATAAAAAAATTATTCATTTTAATGAAAAGTAAGAGAGAAACACTTGAATGTAATCATTGAAACACTAAGTTAAGGAATACAACGCCAATCATATCTACTAATAATTATAAGAAGTTGACAACACCCATGAGAAACTCATTGTAAATAATCAAATCCCTAACGATCAATTATCTCCCCTTGGCTAGCCAAACCGCAATAAAATTCTCTTCCCTTGGGACATACTTGCTAATCTCCTCTCAGCACATTCCTTCTACTTTCAACCATGCAAAACAATGGATGAAATATATTGCATAAATGGAACCAACTTTAACCTAATAGTTTTGGAGCTTAAATATTAGCTTGTACCCTACACTTTAATTTACTCGGCATAGGTTATACAAAATAAAGATAAATATTATTTGTGAGCAACTGCAAACAACCAGTTCGCGTGGCCTAATGGATAAGGCGCTCGCCTCCGGAGCGGGAGATTGTGGGTTCGAGTCCCACCGTGAACGACTTTTTTAAATCTTTCCATTTTTTGTCTCCTTTTTCGCTTGTTTTTTTTTCTCTATTTTAAGTGAACAAATAAGACAATTTTAGAAAATAGCCTTTTTAGTTTTTACGTGACATGATTTTTTTTATTATCAAAACTTATCTTAAATAAAATATTAGTATTAAATCGATAATAGATTTAAATTTTAAAATTTAGAAACATTAAAATGAATTTCATATGAAATATTACTCTTAACATTATGATTTTTAGATTTTAAAAAAGAAGTATTAGGATTTATAGTGTTATTAAACATAACTAATAAATTATTAATATAATTAAATAGTACTTATTAATTTAATAAAATATTATTTAATATTATACTATTAAAATGTTTATATTACTATTATAATAAGAAATATATCAATTATAGTGTATAAATATTTACTAATAAATGTTTTATAATATACTAATAGCATATATATTAGTACTAATATTATTTTAAATCATTATTACAATATTTTAATTATTTTAATAATTTTAAAACATTTACATGATTAATGCAATATTAATACTAACATTATACTTTAATAATATTGTATTGAATCACAAGAATTAGGTGAGATAGTAAGGGTTTCTCTTACCTTAACCAATGGTCAAGGGTTTGATTCTCATATTGGGTATGGAACAAGTTTAAAACTCGTGCAGAGCATCTACCCCTTAATGATTCTACAGAATGCGAAAAATTAATCAATAGGCTCGCTTCAGTGAAAAC
Source organism: Gossypium raimondii (assembly GCF_025698545.1). Taxonomy (NCBI): domain Eukaryota; kingdom Viridiplantae; phylum Streptophyta; class Magnoliopsida; order Malvales; family Malvaceae; genus Gossypium; species Gossypium raimondii. Next base: position 49,853,588 of record NC_068577.1, on the reverse strand, counting down.
TTGGGAAACCAGAAAAACATAGTATTGTTTTGGGTTTTTAATATTAATATAATAATTTAAATATTATTAATCTATTATTATTTCAAATATTAATATCTAATATTTATGTATATATTTCTATTTAAAAAATTCTAGAATTGATATATAAGATATGAATTATTAAAATATTTTAAATGAAAAAATTTAATAATAAATAATGTTTTATGTATTTAATATTAATTTTATTATTAAAATGCTATTATTTCAAATAATGCCATTAAATAATATTTTGTTAATAAATAAATTTGTACTTTTATCAACATTGCTATTTGAAAGAAAAAGAGAGTAGATTTTCCGAAAAGTATAATAGAAAATATTTGTCATTGAATCATCCAATTAATAATTTCTAAGTAATTTTATCCTAATTAAGTTTTTTTTTAAATCTTCTAACACAAAATCAAATAATAAAATCTATTTCAATTACGTCTGAAATTATTATTCCTTAGTTTCATATGCAATCAGGGACGTTGAATAGAAAGGGAAAAAAATGTGACATGTTTCCGCCATGAACAGTATTTATATATTTTTATCATAATTGCATTTAATTAAAATAAATAAAATTTACTATTTTAATCAAGTTCACTAATTATACAAGAATCTCATAATTTAATTTACAAAAACTAGTGGCAGTGATCATGGCACGTAGAAATTGATAGGAAAAAGGTGGGCATGGTTGCTGAATCTGCTATTTGATTCTACGTACCAACATTGGTTTCATGTGACACTAGGCAACTTGATACCTTAATTAATTTCAGTTGTCACTATTGGAGATTATGAATTTAAACAAATAATAATAATATAAAGTTATTTATGTATATTATCGCATTGTCACGAAATAGTAAATTTATTACCAATACATTAGATTAATTGAAAATTTTAAATTGAATAAAGGAAATAATCAAAACCACTGGCATTGAAACTGAAGCGTGCGTTGCTCATAAAGAAATTATAAATTACAAGCAAGAAAAGAGATGTTACATCCGATGGAACCCATCAAATTCAAGGAAGAAAATCATTATTCCTAATTAACAAACATAAACAAATGGACTTTAAAATCAACACCAAAGAAGCCTAAACCAAACACCAATCATTGAGTTCAAATCGATTTCATTTTTTTATTTACTTTTTAAAATCAACATCTAATTAAATCTAAAGAAGCCTAAACAGAAGAGCAATTATTGAGTTGGTTAAAGGTCGATTAAGATATTTACTTCAATTGATTTTTTTAAATAATTTTTAAAATTTTAAACTATTTTTTTTGAATTTTTTAATTTTAAAAAATTAGTTAATTGCTGACATAGCACCAACACGGTAATCTACGCGTGTGCCACATTAACAAACATTATGTTTCTCAAGTGATCTAAGGATTAAAAAGGTGAAAGTTAAATGAAGGGCTAAAATCACATTCTTTTTAAAATTAGAGAATTAAATTTTTAAATACTAATTCAATTTATTCAAACCATAAAATAATAGAAAGAAATTAGCAACTTGAATTACAAGCAGCATGTTTCAAATAAGATTATGTAAATTTATTTTAAGAAATTAGTCCTCTATTTTTCTAAAATTTTCAATCAAATATGGTTTTTAATGCATTTTATTTCCACCATATTTTTATTTTCAAAAATAGATTAAAATATAAAATAGTCACTTTTGTTTGTCTCAAATTACATTTTAGTCTTTTATGTTTGAAATGTTATATTTTAGTCATTTATGTCATCGTTTTGTTACAAAGTGGTCACTATACCGTTAAACTCCGTTACCTCCCTAACATCAGCCCAAATAAGTTTTAAATGCCAACTTGAATGCCCAGTTATTGAGATGAAAATAGATTTTTAAATAAATAAATTTAATTTGGACTGTCACATGAGACATTCAAGTTGACATTTAAAACTCTTTTGGACTGCCATGTAGGATTACCGTTAGAAAAATAATAGAGTGATCACTTCGTAACAAAACGATAATATAAGTAACTAAAATGTAACATTTTAAACATAAATGACTAAAATGTAATTTGAAATAAATAAAAGTGACTATCTTTATAGTTTATCCAAATAGATTATAGTTTTCATTTAACGTGTTTTTAATTTTATCTTTTTAAAAAGGAAATAGGTTAGAACTAGACACGATAACTTGTTTCTCAAGTAAACATAAACATAATACAAATTATTATAATTATTAGATATGAATTTACCATAAAAAACTTTTTCATATAATACCTAACAATCTTTTCCTCCAAAGTCTTTCACATTTCTTCAACAAAATAGCTAGTGTTTCCAATCTTACATATAAGCCCTTTCACCATGTCTATGATAAATGGAATGGGTAAACTAAAGACCTCAATTCACCATACACATATGTAAACCCATGTATACCAACAATCCAAAGAAATGTTTATCTTTGGTAACTCAGATATGCAGCTCCTTTTATCATCAAAACATCTTAAATTACGATATTGCATGAAATTGGGGAAAAAAAATCAGAGATACGAAGCACAAAATTTGTACCGAATTCAATTTGATGTCCCTGAATCACCAAAAGAACAAGACCAGTTACAGTCCTGGCACACTGAACGAGCAAGACCTTAGTATATTCATGGCAGCAAGGGTAGCAGATAGTGTACAAGCGGGGAGAGAAGGAAAATTATGGCCTTCTATCTTCAAACCCAAATTTATATAATAAGAGAACAGATCATTTGAATTAGTTCTAATGATTGTTTCTCTTCCAATCTTTTTTACAAATTTGAGCATAATATATGGAAATCAAAAGGACCTCAAAGTTGTCTTTACTGCAATTGTGGTTTGTTCATGACATAACCTGGCTCTGCCTTCCACAATGCATATGGGGCTCTCAAATCCTTGTGCCAAGGAACGACTGAAATGACATAGAAAACATATAGGGTAGTTAGTGACAAATGGAAGCTACAATGTGAGAACCATGGGAGATGCCAAAAACAGTGGCATATGAACATAGTTGACTTACTCATAGCCACGAGTGCCTATACTCCTTTAGTTTAACTTAAATGGTTGAGGATTTACTCAGAGCATTTACCTTGACTCCTGCTGGAGTATTTCCGGGCTTTGCTGTTGTCGTGCTGCCAAAGACACTGGCAGAAGCGCTACCAGGCCTGGCTGTGGCCGTGCCCCCAAAGTTAAATCGGGGTTTTTTATCAGCAGGCTTCAATATTTGAAAGGAGCACATTAAAGTCTCATCCACACTCATCATGGCTCCTGCATTATCGAATTCCCCGCAATAATTGGGCGCTGAAAATATAGTTACAAGTTGTCGGTCGGCGAAAAACTCATATCCATCTTCCACAACCTGCAAATAATATATTAAAATATCCTAGTTAAACATAAAATAGGTTAACAAATGAGATGTGCATTTGCTCCTGCTGCTACATTCTTCTAGAACTTGATTAACAACATAGAATATTAACTCCTAACACATGTTAAGCATAAAGTAAGCTGCTAAAGCAAGTAAAACCTGGTGGGCACGGCAAATGAGATCTAGGTCATGTTTCTGTAAAAACTCTGACACTTTGTCAGGACCAAAAGTAAATGAAACACCTCTGTCGTTCATTCCCCAACCTTGAACATCTTTACTGGGATCTGACCAAAGAAGATCACAGAGCAAACCTGTGTCTGGTACATCAGTCGGGCGTTGTAAACTTCGAATATGATCCAAATTATTCAGATCGGGAGAAAGGCCTCCATGCATGCACAGAATCTTCTCATCGATTAATGCTGCCACTGGAAGGCAGTTAAAACATTCCGTGAATGTCCTCCATAGCCTAACATTAAATCTTCTCTTACACTCATCATAGAACCCATATATGCGGTTTATAGAAGCACATTCATGGTTACCCCTCAAGAGGAAAAAGTTTTCAGGGTGTTTTATCTTGTAAGCAAGAAGAAGACATATGGTCTCCAGACTTTGCTTGCCTCGATCAACATAGTCCCCCAAAAATAAGTAGTTGGCATCTGGTGGCAATCCACCGTACTCAAAAAGCCTTAAAAGATCAGAATATTGACCATGAATATCACCTGAATGTCATAAACAGATTTCAGACAGGAAAGGAATTCAAAAGCATTCTATATAACCGTTTGGAAAATAGAAGTAAAAATTAGGACCAATATGATGAAAACAATTTCCCCCAAATGCTACCTCATACGATAAATAATAAAGCTAGTAGCACGACTGCAACACAATAGTCAATTTGAAGTACTTTTGTTAAAAGAATTTATTGTTTCATGAATATTCAGCCCTACTCTGGATAATGCAGAGATTTTGTCTTGGTTTAAAATTTTAAGACATGCACTTATTGAAGCACTCCATACTTTAGAAATATCAACATGTAGCAAAAAGTTTCACTTATAATGTGGCAGAGAAAGAGATAGAGAGAGAGAGACAAAGACAAGGAATATAAGTAATGTGGATATTCAACATTGTATCATCTCCATTGAGTAGTCCTACCAAACATTCATGCTACACCAAGGAAAATTATCACATACCAAGAACCAAATCAGTGGTACTTTTAGAGCAGAAGATCCAGAATTCAAATAAATATGATTGGCTATCTATGCATCAAATTCATAAAGCAAACATGCAGCAAAACATTCTAAACTTCTAGTTTGAGCTCTTAAGACAAAAGACATTACAAACTGGAGTCCTTGCAGGTTGTTGCAGGTTGTTCAGCTAAATCACATCAGAAATTTCTAGTAAACAACATACGTGAGACAAAATTAGATAATGAAGAAAACACTCACGTGAATTCTCCAAAAGATCTAGTATAGGACAAAACAGTTTAGAATTTCCAAAAATTAAACACTCAGGACACAAACAGAAGGAAAAATGGGCACAAACAGATAGATAATCGAAGAGATAGGAATAACTAGCATACCGCAGGTGCAATGCCACAAGTAATTAAAGAAAAAAGACAAATATTAGGCTGCAATGATAATATAGCACAAATGGAAACCCCAACTAGATGAACACCCAATTCACAAAAAGAAAAAGCCAAAGCAATTTAAGTCATAGGATTAACAAAGAAAGTTGGTCTTCAAAAAAACAATGATGCATGTCTAGGTGCAAAATAAAATATGGTGAGCCATCTTGACCACTTTGAAAACAACTGTAAAATCCAAAGCATAAGAAAGCCTTATTTTGAGTTGGCCATTTTGACCTACGCTCGTATGTGAATTCATCCAATACGAGAAGAACATGCGAGATAGACAATCATCATAACATTCCCACTAACTTGAAAACTTAAAAGATGAACAGAACCATCTCCGAAGTCCAACCTTAAGCAACCAAAAACACAGAAAACCAGGTCATTCCTCGGTATAAAACTGCAATTTAATGAAACGAACACAGCGAACTAAAACATCACTCAATGAATTTTACCTAATAAGCGAAAACCATCCCAATGTAATATGAGAGGTTGCAAGCTAATTCATGCTTTATAACTCAGCAAGATTAGCTTAACTTACTAATTCCAAGTTAAGAGTAAATAAAACCCAAGGTAATAAACAAAAAATGAGAAAATAAAGGGCAAATCCAGGATGCAGTTCCCAAAAGATAGACCTTAAAGTCACAAAATTGAACTTCAACTCATCAAAGTCAGTCAAAGCAAACATATGGATCATAAATACCATACAAAATAAGCATTGGGTATTCAAAAAATAAGTGAAAAAATACCACAAATCTTGATGGGGGCTTCAAGTTCCAACAAATTAGGTTGTTGTAAGAAAATCTCTTTAGAAACCAAACAAAGCTGCCGGATCTCTGATTCAGATAACTGAACTTGTTTCCCTGGTCGACCCCTAACTTCCAAAAGCCGGTTTATAATATCATCCAGTAACCCTTGATCCATTTTTCAACCCTCTCTCTTTTTGAACAAATTGGGGTCTTCGAGTTTGCCCCCCCCCCCCCCAAACGAAAAGTCAACGGTTTTTTTTCTTCTTTTCTGAGGGATGCAAAAGGGTAAAGAGAGCGAAGAACAGCAGGCCGTCCAGCGAAGAAAGAGCGAATTGGCGAGGTCGTTCTAGAGAAATTGAGCTTTTTGTATGTGTGTATAGGGTTTTGGTTGAAGCGTTAAAGGGGAAAAAAAAGGGTATGTAGAAAACAAAGATGGAAATTTTATTTATGAATTTTTAGTTTATGTTTGTGAATTATTATTATTACTATTATGAGTAAAATTACATTAAAGGAATTAACTTTAACCTAATAAATAAAAGCATTATGTCAAATTCAATTTTAAAATATAAAAAAATCAGAACCGCTTAGATTAATCAAAATATGAATAAAAAGGAAATGAAAATAATTAATTTATTGGATAAAATATTTTAATTTTCAATACCATGGAATGACTTGAGTAAGTTAGGTAATATCTATCTATACCTACTTTTATTAACTTCACCACTTGATTTATTAATATCAAGTAAGCTGATGAAAATAAGAATAAAATTATTATTTTTAAATAAATAGAAATATTTCTTAAAAAGAAATAATTATACCATTCAATTATTTTTATAAAAAATATTTTTAACAGGCTCATTTTTATCTGGGTGCAATTATTAGTGAGATAATATAATATGTTGTCCCAACTAAATTCACTTTAATATTTGTATTGTTTTTATCAAAAAATATTTGTATATTTTTAGTTTACTTTGACATCTAAACTTAATAATTAGATTCATTTTGATTTTAAATTAGGATTACATTAAGACTGAATGATGTGATTAGTGTTCTTGGAACATACCTGAAATGGTAATCGAATTGACTAATATACTAGTCCAAAGTTCAAACAAAAGGGTTGACTTTGAACTAGAAATGACTCAAAATTGATAAAAAGAAAATTAAAAATTGGGGCAAAAACCAGTAGTTGAATATGTTTAATAAATTTTTTTATTTTATAAAATTGTAATTCTTTATTTTAATTGTTGTTGGTATAGCAATTGAACTGATCAAATCGATTGAACCAAGAATCAATTGTCTGATTGATTCTAATGCTAATTCAGTTATTAAAATATTACATGTAACACTTTAAAAATTTTCAGGTGATGACATGTCACAATCTTAAAATGCCACAACACAAACTTTTATATTTTTTTAAGTTCTTGGACCAAAATGAACCTAATTGTTAAGTTCAAGAGTCAAAAAATATATTATTCTATTCTTGATAAACTATCCATTATTTGCATTTTTAAAAATAGATTATTTCTCTTTAATTCAAACTAATCGATTGACTCTTAACTTAATTGACATAAACATTGTTGCATTTGTAGAAGGGCGTGGATTATAGTGCGTTGACACGCATTATTCTCTTATTTATGAGTTAGGAATGAATTGTGGGTAATTCTAAATATTGTATCAAAAAAGAGCAGATATAATCCGAATCTATAATGAAAATTATATAAAAATGGATTATTATATTTTTGAAAGGATTATTTTTATAATATAAAATTTATAAAAGGAATATATTTATTTCACCCCCAAGGGGGACTTGTATTGAACTTAGGCTTCAGAATCGGATTTAATATAAATAAAAACGACTTTGGTGTTTTTCACTTTTTCTTAATAGCACGTGCAATCCTTAATGTCACGTGACATCTATAAGATACAACCCCCAATTTTCTTCCGTCTTCAACCTATTGCGAAAACCCAGATTTTGTCAGCGTTTCTCACCAACCAAACGCTGTTAAGGAAAAAAACAATGAGAAAAGCAGGGCCAAGAAAGGAAGGGAACTACACGAATCCATGTTTAACGATGCATCAGCCATGGGCTTCATTGTTAGTTTATGGGATCAAACGTATAGAAGGCAGGTCTTGGCCTGCTCCAATCAGAGGTATCCGCTCTTTTTTCTTTAAATAAAGCTTTCAAATTTATGCATAAATCCTAATACCCTATTTTTTGGGGGGTTATATTTCACGGGGTTATTTTTTTTTTTGATAAAAACTCTACAATATGTAGGAGATTTTTTGGAAAAAGTACCAACTTTTATGCTTTTCATGTTTATATTTTTCTCCATAGTATAGGATTTTAAGTTATGGGGTTGATTGATCCTTAGTAAGGTTAGGAGCTTTGGTGCTTCCATTATTTTCCTTCCCAACAGTATAAGATATCTAGTTTCTTTACTCAATAGTGAAGAAAAGGTTCAGGTTTTTAGCTGCTTTGTATCGGAACTTAATTTGGAGTTTTTTTTATTTTTGTTTTCTTTACTTCTTATAGAAACAATGCTTGTTGTTAGGAGTAAAAGAAGTTCCAAAATTTTTTTGATTGTTTTTCAATCTTACAATTACTGATTTTCAATTTGTTTTGATTATTTTGACCTAATTAGCTGATTAATGGTTGGGACACCTATAATTGAAGTTGATAAAGTGACTCCATCATAAGAAAATTAGGGTGAGGTAGTCTGAATTAAGAGGGATATATAAATTTTGATGGTAATAGAAGCATAAATATGCTGCCAATTTTGATGGTACTTTAGTTTACTACAATAAGTAGACATTCAAGCTCTGGTAAGCAATAAGTTTTTCATGTCCAGTTGAAACGGACTGTTCCCGAATGGGAAAGTGTTTCTAGAAGACCCCAGCAAGATATTCTGTTTCAATTCTTTGCATTAGCCCTGAAGTGGGAATGTCTATATCGATTTAGAGAAATGAAAATTTCTTTTCCATACTTCGAAATCAACCTGCCTCTAAGTGATATTGTATTTTTGTTCCAGGCCGCCTTTGGATACATGCTGCCAGTAAAGTCCCGGATGAATCTACGATCAAAGCAATGGAGGATTTCTATAGGGAAATTTACGCATTGAATGGAATTACCGATATTAAATTTCCAGAACATTACCCTATCTCAAGACTGCTAGGTTAGTCCTTTCTATACTAATCTGATCTCTTTTGGTATTCCTGGTGCTTTATTGCTTGTTTTCGGTTTTTGCATTATTTACTGAAATCGGTACATTGCAAATTGATAAAATAATTTTTTTGAAAGCAGAAAGATTTCATCTGAATTTTGAATGATCTCCTTTTCTTATTTCTTTCTAATCTAGATTAATTATTCCGTGGCATAGGGTGTGTCGAAGTGGCTGGCTGTTTGACATGTGAAGAATTGGTTCAATGGGAGGCACTACCTGAAGGGGTGAGCAACTTAGCTTTTCTTCCCTTATGTTATTCAGTGCTCAACATGATATGCAACAATTTCGATCCACTCATTTTTCTTTCTTGTTTTTCTTTGTGTACCCAGGTTAGGCTAGAAGGACAAACTGATTTTTGCTGGCTTTGTGAACAACCAAAGGTTTTACTTTCACGTTGGATAGTTCCTATTCTATTTATTCTCTTGTTCTGTTTCTTTCCAATTAGATATTATATTGTGATTGGTTTTTCTTTTTGGGTTCGTTGTAGAAATTGTTAGTTCCATTTGAGATGCGAGGATACCAGCGTATTTATAATTTGGAAAAGAAGGTAAACTGTGTGCAAGAAGTCATGCTTATGCCACTCTCTCAATTTGCTCTGAATTGTTATTGATGGAAATATTTCTAACAGATATATGAGGCTGCTGTTAGAGGCCTTGTCCCAGTTGACGGTCCGGCACCTGTAAAATTTCCATTACCAAACCCGAGGGATCCTTTCTCCTTGAAGCCGGGATCGATTGCGGCTTCCTTTCCGAATTCAAAAGCATCTGCCATTGAGAAATCATCTAGTCTCAGTGCAGCAATAGCTGGTGCACGAGGAGCTGCTACACAGTTTTCAAAGGACCAAAATATTCGTACAAATGCCATCCTGAACAGTGCACCTGATTCAGTATCGACTGAAACGCGGACGATATTTATAGATGATAGAATACCTGATGGTAACTTAAAGGAAGGATCCATGGAGGCAAATTCAGCCTCAAAGCAAAGTGACTATGTCGAGGAAGAGGGAAGCAGTAGTCGCAATCAACCTCCTACACGTCCAAAACAGGATTCAGGTGCCCCATCTAAGGTAAGCACTCATTTACTTCAATATGATTTCTGGTGTTTAACTCTATGCTATTGTAACTCTTCATTTTTCTTAAAGTATCCGTGTTTGACGTACATTCGTATACGAGGACGGAGATATATAATCTTTCAAATACCTTGGCAAAAAACTTGGAAAAATTGAAGATATGTATATCTGATTGCTCCATGTTTATGTTTTTAGATTTTTGCTGCGGCATTAAGGGGGCTGAAGCCATCATGAATCTCAAAGTTGTCAACTAATTCTTAGGGCAAGGAGCTTGTATAATTCATTTTCTTCATTAATCTTTTTCCATTTTAATGTATGATTCAATTATCCTTGTATGTTTCTGGTTCTTAGGGCTTGATTTATTTGTTGAATTTTCATGGATTATTCTAATTTATAAACTCTGACATTGTGTAGAAACGATGACTATTTCATGCAAGAGTGGATTCTCCAACACTATTTTTCAGTTTACAACTTTTTTAATATGTAGTTAACGAGTAATAACATTCACCATTAACAAATAGTTTCTATACATGTGTGCTTTTATATGTATATTTTGGAAGTGAAAGACAATGCATTTTCTGTAAAAAAAGAACAAATATCTATATTTACATAAAATATTAACCATAATTTGATGGTCAGAGAAAAGACCGGATCAAAGTCAGCCCAAACTTCTGTCATTTCCCTAGAGATGAAATCATCGTGTGATATCTTATATACGAGATTTTACATTAATGTAAGTGGATATGTTTTTTTATTTATATTAGTTGAAAAATGAATATATAATTAAATCGACGTGAATTTAGAGGTTGGTGGGGACCTCTTAAATTTTTAAATTGATTTAGTTATATTTATTAAATTATATTATTATTTTAATTTTGATAAAATATATATTGATCTAAAATTTTAATTGTTTTTAGTCATGGCTATAATATATATTTTATGTTATTACTTAAATATTGGTAAAAAATTGCTTTCCCTTAAAATTTTATATTTATTTTTTTATGGATTTTGATAAACTTAGTAATACTTTTAATTTAAACCTGATTCGTTTTATTAACTTATTACCTTTACACAAATAAAATCAAATGTAAATCATTACAACATCTAATACAAACTTTATATTTTACTTTGGTTAATTAATGTAATTTTATATTTTTCTTGCTATATTAATAATGATATATATCAACCTGAAAACCTCTAATAATGCATGAAGAAATTAATTAAGATATCCAAGTTTTTGGTGGTAAAAAAAAAAATGTCAAAGTCTTTGAATAGCCTTTTTCCATGAATAATGTGAACTGCAAAACTATAATCACAAGTTGTTAATTGAAATCTTTGGATGGAAAACCTCGTAAAGCATATAACGGGCATTTATTTGCAGTCTGATGCTACAATAAGCAGTAACCATCCATGGCTACCATTTCAAGCTTCCTCGCAGTCTTTGTAATATTGGGGCTGTTAACATCCGATGCTGGTGTCGTGGTGGAAGCCACTGAAGATTTTCCTGGATCCTTCAAGTACGGAATGCTTGCAAAACGAGGCAAAACGCCTCCCTCACCACCTTCCCCTACTATCAATCCCGTCGTTCATCAACTCCCAGAGCCACCGCCAGCAGCGCCACCATCGACATGATCAAAGAATACAGTCCTCATCCCGTCTACTTTTTTCATGTGTGTAATAAATAATTATGGTTTGGTTTTCTGCGATCATAGAAACAAATGAAGTTGAAAGAAAATAATAATAATAATCTTACAGTTGGTTGATAAAATGTTGTATTTTATTTTTATATAAACTTCCTCAAGGCTCAAGCTTTTATATCAGAAGAAAATACGTGTTTAAAGGTGTCATTGTTTGTTATACTTTAGGCAGCGAATTTTGTGGACTTTATAGCATACTTCGCCAACGTCATAACATATTTGTTCAACGAAACCAACAGTACTATGGATCTGAAATTAGCTCGCAAGCTCCAAGGCTAGTTTGCGAATCTTCACTTGCCGAATTTCGGAACAAGACATCTTCACCGTGAAAAATCACCTAAGACGTCTTATCTTAAGATGTAACATCACCATCATTGTTAAAATTATCAAATCAAACTTCCACGAAAACGGCTTTAAAATATATACTACACTTCTTTCCTACTATAAAAGAGACGTAAACAACTCACAAACCCAAGTAGACATTCCTTTCCAAAACCTCCCATAGTCTCTTCCTGGAATGAGGAATTCTTCAAACCTTCTTTCCATTCTCCTCTACCCAATGACCATTAACTAAAGAAAGCTAAAGCTAATAATCTTTGAATCTATCATTCTTTATTTCTAATAACATGTCATTGTTATTCTATTTTTCATATCTAGAAGTTTTTTTAGAGAGTTGAAAACTGAATTATAAATTTTTTAAAAGTTAAATTTAAATTTTATTAGGTATTAATTTATGATTTTATTTTATATTTTAAAAAGAATTAAAAAGAAATTTTCTTTTTTTAATTTTTAAAGGTACCAAATGTAATTCCCTTTCTTATCTGCCCCAGGTTCATCTTGCCATTTGTTGGTTACATTTGAACAGTCCATCATGTTTAAATCAACGATTTTCTTCAGTATGTCGATCTCATCCTATAGTTGCTTCATAATTGCAGACTTTTCAGAACATAAATTTTTGTAGTGTTCAACTTCTTCTCGTAGAGATTGAATTATTTCTTGCCCTATGTTAGACTTAGTGTTTTAAAGACACTAATATTTGATCAGCTTTAGGACTATAAAACAGATTATAAGCTAATGTAAGTAGAAATTAAATCATATATATATATATATATATATATATATATATATATAAACAAACTTATGTAAGTGTAAGAATAAAAGATAGGAGTGATTGAGTCTTGACTTAATTAATATTAAGAGAACGTGAGGTCAAATGAGTTAAAGCGCATTCAATATATTTAATAACATTATTTCTTTCTTTAATAAATTTTATTTTAAAAAATTAGGGTTTTATATAAAATATATCAAAATCTTATCTTTCCATAATACAACTTTTATTTAAAATTGGCTTTAGGAATTTTGCTTAAAATCTATTTTGATGAATTGTTGCAAATTTAAAATTTTTAAAACAAAATGCTTTGAATGGTAAAAATGTAAAAGAAATTCTCCTCTCAAAAAATACATCAAAATCAATTTCATCATTCATCTAAATTGCCTTCCAATGTGTGGTTGACTCAATCCTAACCTAATATAAGTCCCATCATTGTGTGATCAGACTTATTAAATAAGTGTTTTCTTATATGAACAATATGTTTACTCTGAAAAATAAGTTATTTATAATTTAAAAACATTAGAGATGTATGTGGTATATTAATTAAAAATTAGTTAAAAGCAAGGAAATATATTTTCATTAGTTCCAAGACTTGTTCATCTCTGCTTAGGCAAAAACACAGGTTGACAAGTTCTACTTCAATTGATGAATCATAAAGAAACTTCCTCCCAATTATATATATAAAAGACCATAAACTTGCAAAAGGCTTTGCTTAAAAACAAATGCTTCCAACAGTATGAAGAATCAGAAAATTGTTTGTAACATTCAACGCTTGATTGCTTTGTTTTTGATCCATGGATTGCTTCTTTCACAGTTTGGTTTCAGCGGCAAGGCTGTTGCACGGAGGGTTACTTCTGCTTCATCTTCTTTGAACATAGGGATCTATAGGGTCGTAGAATTATCGCCACCACCTCCGCCTAAATCTGGTCAGACTATAACCATGGTTGCACCGGCTCCATCACCATCAACCATGCTTGTAATGGTTCCATCATCGTCATGGAGGGAGCCAGGACCATATCCATAGCATGTCTTTTAATCATAGGATGTATGTAATATGTTGATCATATTTCATATTGTTAGGATATTATTACAAGATATTATATTATTATGGGATATTATCTTTTAAGAATATATTATATATGTTTCTATATATTTAGGAATATATTATATATCTTTCCTACTCATACGTGATTACTGCTGTATAAATATTATGTATACTCTTAATATCTATTAATAAGATTGAAAGGGATTACCCTAGTATCAAGAGCTTAGGTTCCACTTTTTTTTTTTCTTCTCCAAACTGTTTATCTTTTGTTTTGCCCAATGGTGCGGCGGTGTCAGCCTTCGGGTTGGTTATCACTTGCCTTTTAACACAAAATTTTTTATCGTTCTCAATGGTTGGCAGCGATTCTATTTCATCATCATCACCTAAAATTGAACCTAACACTCCATTTTTCTTGGCTCCTCAAGAATAACTCGGTGATTTTATTACTCCTATTCAATTAAAGCTCGACAGTTTCGATGATTGAGCTTATGCTATTCGCGTCGCATTATCTTTGCGGATTTGAATGCATTTGATGATGAATTGATTAGTATGGATTATCCACGGACTGCTAAAGAAGTGGTAGTTGCAAGAAGGGTAAAGGTTGCAATGAGGAACCAACATGTGTCTCAAATTACCTTTTGATGTTTTCATCTGTTTTTGTTGTTTTCTTGCCCCATTTGAGTAAGGGGTTGTGGTGATAGATATGTTTTCTCAGTCTTCTGCTAAGGTTGAGTATAAATATACGGCTTCCATCACTTGTGAGATCAAGTGATTGAAAGCCTTGTTATTGAGCTTATGTGTTCATCATCCTAAAGCTATTTCTTTATTTGTGATGGTCATTCTGCATTGCATATTGCACAGAATTCTGTTTTTCACGAGTGTACTAAACATATTGAAGTGGATAGCCACTTTATTAAGGATGCAATCCATGATGGGTTAATCACACATTCTTATATCTTGACCTCGTTTAGTTGGTTGATATTTTTACAAAGGCGCTTGGTAAACTACCATTTGAATACCTTCTCAACAAATTGGACATTTATAATTTGCATGCTCCAACTTGAGAGGGGGTGTTAGGATATTATATTATTATGAGATATTATCTTTTAGGAATATAATATGTATCTTTTCATGTATTTAAAAATATATTATATACTTTTCTTATTCTTACATGACTATTGCTATATAAATATTATGTATACACTTGAAGTTTATCAATAAGATTAAAAAAGATATTCTTGTCATATATTCTGTTCCCTTAAAATGTTTGAACTTTTATGCACCAAAAAAAAATATTTCAACCATGTTAAGAATCAAACTATAGATGCCAATAGCTATGTTTGAATTTCAACCATTTCCAAATGATATGTGACATTAGTGTGAGAAAGTCGTTTTACATTGCTACTGTTAACAGCTAGGATAGCTATCGCAAAGGAGAGACTTTTGTAAAATAGGTTCAGATCATGAAATTAGCACCTTGGAATCTGTTTCCACACGAACCAGCAAATGCTCCCAAACAGCAAGTTCCAATTGATCAGGTTCTTCACTTAAAGGTTCCTTTGGATTCCACCGAACCCACGTTTCTATTTTTGTGCAGTCGCAGCAGGTAAATCTATTTGGATAGCAATATTACGGTGCGGTGGAAAGACTCTCATCACGCCCGTTAAAAGTTAAAGCTGCGTTTGCACCTTTAATTTCTTTTTTTATTTTATTTTATCCTTTTCTATATTCATCATTTAGTTGAATAAAACAATAATATATACTTATATAATTAATTATAAAGAGATAAATATAAAAATAAGATAAAATATATTATTATTTAAATAAAGTATTAATTAAATAAATAATTATAACTAATTATATTGTTATTTTAAAATAAAATATATAAAATATGTTAAGTGACTAATTTTTAATTTTGAAATATTAAATAAAATAAATATTATAAAACACATACAGTTATAAGTATTTGAATATTCTGAAATTTTAATTATTTATTAATAAAATTATTATTTGACATAATATCAAACAAAATAATTTGTAATTATTCATTAATTTACAAATGTTAAATAATCCATTTTTTATTATTATATAACATTTATCAATGTCTTTAATGATCTTTTATCTTTTTATTATAATTTATACTGTCACTGCGATTAACACCCAACACGTCTTACCGTCGCATTTTCAAATCTCATCAACATCAATTTCATCCCCCATACAAACTAAGGCTCAGCGAATACTCTTTTAAGCGGTAAAGAAATGAATCTTTGTTTCTTCGGCTTAGGAACCACCATGCTCCACACTTTCCTTGCATCTGGAAAATCTCAAGGGAATGAATACTCATTTCATGGCTACATCCGCAAACCCTACGGTTTCAAAATTATTGAAACCGAGTTTAAAAAGAAAAGAAAAGAAAAGAGAGAAGTTTTGGTGTCTCAGACCCAAATCACCACTCGCCGAAGGCATGCAACATTTTTCCCACGTAATTAAGGCTGGTTTCCGTCCTTTACCGTGGCACGCACCCACCCTAGATGAAACCATTATGTATTTTTTCAATCCCCAAGCATATACCCATCAGGAAAGGAGAAGATCGCATATATCCATCCATTAAATGTGAATTGAAAATTTTCAATGATGAACCTATATGTCTCTTTTTGGAACCCCAGTTGAGCACTCATGGACTGTCCTACGCCATCCTCAGTATTTTTTGAGAAATAAATTTGTGTATACCTTTTGTTGATCTTGTTTCATGAGTAGCAGCTTAAAGTAGATAAAATTTTGTTGATAACCTCAGCATGCTCAAGATCAACTCCACAGAAAAGCACGAAATCATAATTAAGCGAAGAAAAGGTGAGAAATGCCTGGTCCTTTCCTAGAAAGTTTGATCGGGAACCATCTCTTGTTCTCAATTGCTTAGATTTATAGCATGCACATTCCCAGAACAAACAAGTATGAATGAAGCGGGTCTACTTAATTAATTTTATATTAGTATAAGTTTAACTCTCCTCCAACTTAAGTAATGGTTAAAATGGGTTCATCCCCGTCTAAGATCAAAGTACATTAAAAAAAATAACTAAAATGGGAGAACTGTGTATCTTTTATTGTTCTTTATAAAATCATTTCTAAAATGGTAAAATCTTTGAAATTTTCGAAGGAAACATTGTATTTATGTATATATAAGTCAAACAATATCCGTACAACTTATACCCTAAGCTTCTTGTCAAACTATTTTAAGAATGCAATCTGTTATATACATAAAGTTTTTTTCTTTTACTAAAAATGAAAAAAAAAAAGAGTTGCAAAGTTTGACATTTTAAATCTCATTTTCTGTAGTACTTTAGTATGAACGGTTAGCAGTCCTTACTGAATTATATTTTGAATCAAAATATCTTTTATTTTCCGTTGACTTTAATATTCCGAAATTTCCATGTATTGAATCTTAGAGAAGTAAAAAATATTTATTTAAATGGTATTATCATAAAATAATTATAATAAAATTTCATTACAATTTATTATTAATATTTTGATATATAAAATGTTTTTTTGGTAAAATTTTATATATTAAAATAATAAATAAATATAATCAAATATATGATATACGATTTAAAACTAAAGTAATCCCCGTAGTTTTTGGTCCATTGACTTTGAGGACACCAAACATCTCACAAGTTACTGTATAAATTTGCCCTATTTTTTTTTTAGAGTCTCATTGGATCCTTAAGTTCACTTCAAAGAGCACAAAAGGAAAAAATTCCTTTTAGTTAATTGCCCTTTATAGGCAGCATGAATGCAATGTCATGGTGGATCGTTTTCTTCTTCATTTTAGGATTATTAGTTTCGAATTCAAACGCCATACACAAGGAGACCACAGCTGTTGACAGCTCCGACATCTCTTCCCGTTATTTTACTTACAAGTTTCACGCGGTGTCTGCTAGGGTAGTCCATCCACGACGTCCGCGTCCAAGTCCACCACCACCACCTAGTGGCAATGTTATTGTTCATCAAGGCGCTCCTCCACCGAGCAAGTCTCCGTCTCCACCACCGCCATGAACATAATCTAGATTACCCACCGTCAACATCAACATCATCGTATTTTTCGTTTGACATCTCTTGTACTCATATGCCAGAAATTAAAGTTAAAGCTTGATCTAATCACAGTTTCTATCTTCTCTTATGCTCTGTATAAGACTGCTGAAGTTATTGTTATCTTTTTTCACTTTATATTCAAAAACATTATTGGTATCATTATTCATCAATTGCCGTGAGTGATCTAGTTCTTCTAGTAACATTACTCAGGATTCGGCTTGACCAAGCAAACACAGTGAACAGTATGTATCTTGGGCTGACAGGGAATTTTCCAAATACCAACAGCTATTGGATTGCACACGTTGTCCCAAAATCATAAGCTGATTTTATTCTCATCTGTTATCTCCGGAGCATCATTAGCAGCCTGTGAAATCCAATTGGCACAGCCTTAATCTGATTAACCACCTCCTCGGGTATTAGAGAACAAAGCTGTTGTAAGTTTTCACTCTCATTTCTAAACAACTTATTCACAAAGATATGAAGTTGATCATGCTGAATGACCCGAGTGCACTCAAAACCATCTATCAAGCCAGAACTGAATATTTTGACCATCCCCTACTCTCCATTCAGTCTCTTGCGGAGAGTTTCTCGTCTAACCAAAATACTCTTCCAAATATAAGAACAATTTATCTTATCATATGCGTTTTCAAGGTTCATTTTCCGGGCCACTTATTTTCTTACTCATAGAATGGAACATTTCCTGACCCACTACTATGTTATCAACAAGCGGACGCCCTAGGGCGAAGCTGCGTCAGTTGTTTATTAAGGAATCCGAATCCCACCGATTTGCCTACAACTTTAACAATCAATGTCTTCTTCCCTGATGTTGCTCTGATGAAGCTGGAAGTTTCGGCCATGAGTTAGAGCCCCCAGTCGAATTTTCCCACTGCTCATCCCTGAATCATTCATAACCACTTCCTCCCAACAAAGCTTAGGCTCATATATTATGACATAATTTAAAGCTGAAACTGGCACTAAATCTCCCAAAATCCTTGTTGGAAGAACGACCTTGAGCGCGCCATGCTCCATTAAACTTGTATAATATTTGAACCTCAAAGTAATTTGACTTTTTGTATATGAAAATATCACAGAAAGTTATTTCATATAGTATTTTCTTTTTAGAAGTTTGAAATCCATGGGATCAAGTTTAGTATAAGGTTCTAACAACCGAGCCTTCTTGAAATTAGTAGATATGATTTTGAAATTTAAGTACATTAAAAATATGTAAATATTTTATGGATGTAGAGAACTTTTTATAGTCAAATTAATATATTAAAAATAATACTTAGAATCGATATAATATGAATACTCTAAAATTCTATCTTTTTGACTTCAAAGAAAACAATACTTGGGGAACTAAAAAAACAAAGTATAAAACAAATTATGGGTTTTCATATGCGTTTTTCATTGAAGTTTCCATGGCCATTGACTTTGAGCACACCTAGAACCAGCTGGCCGTTTACAAGTTACTTGTATAAATTACTCCTCAAACTTTCAGTCTCAATAGTCTGATCTCAACTTTCTAAAGGGTTATGGTTTTAGCCCTTTAGGCTCTGCCACAATGAATGCCACGTTTTGTTGGCTCCTTTTGATCTTCACTCTTGGACTAATTATTTCACATTCTGCCGCCATTGACGACGAGTCTCAAGCTGTTCGAAGCTCCTCTTTCGATACTGTTTCTTCCAATTTTTTCTCTCATAACTTTCATGTGGTTTCGGCCAGGGTGCTTCGCCCTCGAAGAAGGGCACCTCCACCACCTATGTTTAATTATCGCGTGTATCAAAGCCCTGCCCCTCCTATGAGGTCACCCCCACCTCCACCTCCACCTCCTCCTCCTCCACCACCACCACCACCCCCACCTCCTCCTCCTCCTCCTCCTCTTCGCCACCGTTATGTGCCAAATCCAAGAAGGCCACGGCCACCACCATGATCGTGGTGTGTTTTTTATTGATGACTTCCCTTTTAATCTTGGAACAGCCCAATAAAGTTGTTGAATCCAAGACATAGTCTTTCTATGAATAAGACATAGTTTTAGTACATGTAGCCAAATCTGTCTAGAGAACTCGCATTCAATAAGATTTCAACTTCTTTCTTTCTTATGCGCTTTTAGATTGTAGATGGTTGAACAACTGTGACCGATCTTGATGTACTTTTATTACTTTCAATAAAAGATCTCGTTTGATCGACTATTGCCAGGAATCATCTGGCGACCAACTTCATTGCATGTTTTATGGAAGGATTAATGTATACATTTAGTATCTTAACATTTTGTTTAAAGTTTGTGTTAGATGTTAAACCGACTTAAATTGGCAAAGCAAAGAGAGGTGGTAAAAAATTTATTCTACAATACTTAAGAATAAATATAAATGGATAAGTAAAGTAACTTGGGGAAGTTTTAAGGTAGTATTTGGAATTGTTTGTGATTATACAAGTGTGATCTATTTGGGTAGCTATTGCAATTGGTGGATTCTACTGAATTGGATGTAACTGAATCATCCCAATTGCATTTTTCAATTCCTAGAGGGCGAGAATGATAATTGTAATAATTACACGAGTAATTATACCCAAATATAATTTTAAAATGTTATTTTTATACAAGTTATAAAAATTATATTAAAAGCAAGAACATGTATGAGTGTTTGAGATGGTTATGACAAAAGATTCTTATATTATAAATCCTAAAAATTATATTATAAAAATAACATCCTAAAAAATGTTGGATTATACTAGCATGTCGCATATTTCATAACTTCAACCATAGGTGGAATTGAGATGATCTATACTTTGAAGAGTAGATGGAAGAAGGAGATCTTGATAATCTCAATTATATAGATTCAAATTTAGATGATGATGAACACAATCAAAGATCAATAGATGATGATAAGAAGCATATGTTAAATATTAAAGAGGAATGACCCAATAAATATACACTTGAACAACTGGATAAAATTGCATATGATGTATATTTTATTACTGTTTTTATTAGTAATTAATCGTATTATCAATTACATTTTTGTACTAATGTAATACAAATGATGATTTGATTTTAATTTTGTTACTTGTTTAGAAATTATTTTCATCATACTAATATTTTTAAAATATAAATTATGTAATTATGTAGTTACAATTTGTACTACCAAACATAACATAAGGAATTACAATGTAATTGCATTCATGTCCACAATTACATTTTTTTTTTGTAATTACTCTCTATTGTCGAAACAAATCCTAAATGATAAGTAATGATTAAGGGTGGAAAATGTGCTAGAGGTTTCTTAGGCATTTAACTAAGCTTATATATGTGTGTGTGTGTGTGTGTGTTTCATATATTAGAGAAAGCAATGTAATGTAATATGACTATTGTGAAACTTAAGAAACAAGAGTGTAAGTAGAAACTAGTAGTAGCTAGTGTATTGTGTTATAAATCGAAGGTTTAGAAAATTAGAATTGTTGCATGAGGTGTGAATATCACTGTCTTTAAGGATATTTTACGAATTCGCATATCTCCCAAGATTCAATGAGCACTTGAAAATAGGAAACAACGAAAAAAACCAATTAAATACTTGGCTAAAATTGTAGAAGAAAGCTTTCGAGAAAATAAATAGTGTTTTGAAAGAGAGCATAAAGAATAAACTGGTTGAATGATTTTGAAGGTTGTCATGCATCGTATTTATAGGAGATTTACTAGTTAAATATAGCAAAAGTAAGTTTATTGAATTAGCTAAAAATAATTTGAAAATGGTTTAATGAATTGAACTTAACTATTTAGCTTGGCTAAATATAGGTGTTACAATTTAAGAAGTTCACCTTTTTTGAACTCCAGAAATTCAATAAAAAATAATTCCACAAACAAAAGGACTTAGATATACATCCCACTAGCCTTTTGAGCCCAATGCATGAGTCCACCCTCTCAATTTAGTTCTTGCTAGCACAATTTAGTTCTTTGGGTGCTTATTTTACTAGTATTTGATCAAATTTCTCATACTACTATTTGGGTGCTTATCTTAAGCCAATAAAGATTTGAGAAGTTTACACACTTTAGATTCTTGACTTGAAACGACACAACCTTTAGGTTGCTATATATAAATTTCTTCTTCTAAATCTCTAGAAAATAATTATTTTAACATCCATTTGATATATAAAATGTTTATGTAAAACCTTGTGCAACCAGTACTAAAACACCCAAACCTGGCCTAGACGTTATGGTCGAATCAAGGAGTATTACAAAGAAGAGGTTTTGAAATCAATCTTGTTATGTCAAATTTCTCGCATTTAATTGATGCTAAGAAGAATCCACATTTATCAAACATATTATTATTCTCGTTATGAAAACGTCGTTAATTTGCTCTTTTAGAAAACTTATTTTGGGACGAAAGTTTGATATTGTTAGAGTTGAAAATCAAGTTTGTGTTTTTAGAAAATCATTTGTTTGCGTAAAACTATGATGTTGTCAAACGTTGCAGTATAAAAGTCCAAACACAATCAAAACCAAACTTAAAACAAAACAGTCCAGAGAGTCCCAAAAATTACAAATTCTCAAAATAATCCAGAATTAAAATAAAACTTTTAATTAAACCAGTTCGTGAACTAGTGGTTACCTCTGAGACTTTGTAGCACTAATCCACCTGTGCTTGAGGATTACCTGAACAAAGTAGACAACAGATGTGAGTTTTCATAAACTCAGTGTGTAACTTAACAGAGACAAACATGCATAAAATTTAGATTTCCAATTTTTCAAAATAGAAACGACATAAGTCCTTAACAGAGTCAGATCGTATCAGAATCAGATTTTTAGAACATACTGATATATAGATATACAGAGTCCTACCCCCATCTTCTACACACCATCTCCGTCCATCCCAACACACCATGTGGGGTATAAAACACCCACCCATCCCTACACACCACATAGTGTCTAAATGACACTTATCAGAACAGTATGCAGACAAGCTGCCAGTAAATTAGCGATATGTCGCCTCACAGAACACTTCCTCCACATAAACCAAACCCGCCCCATATATAGATAAAAATAATAGATATGGATAACAAATACAGATAACAAATACTGATTTACAGAATCAACGTGTCTCGCATGCTCACATACATATATCATACATGCTTTTACAAAATAGACAAATCATGTATATCAATTTCTTAAACTCAAATCAGTCTATCAGATTAGAAAGTATCACGCATTAGGGTTGTTTGCCTTTACCGACCCTACGGAAAGCCCACAGTCAATCAAAATGACTTATGCGACCCTAGGGATAGTTTTAGACTTTTGGGCCCACACGCCCAAATAGGCCTTGCTTGTGTGGTTGACATGGCTTGGCCCATAGCCCACACACCCGTGTGGCCCACACACCTGAATCGGCCTAGCCCGTGTGGCCTACATGGCCACACACTTACTTGTCACACGGTCGTGTGTCACACACGGTCAGCCACACGGCTGGGCACACGCCTGTGTGGCATCGACAGGCCACTTTTCGGCTTCCACTAAATCTCGATTTCTCATTTTTTAGTTACATTTTTGGTTCGAAATTGAAGCGAACGCTTCCATGAGATAACTGGAACCTAAAATTGATCATTAAATCACGAACTAGTCACTCAAATCGTTACCATCACCAAAATCAAATTGATCCAAACAATCTAATTTTTCAACCAAACCCTTACCTTTAGTCGAGAACAGCAGTTCCACGCAACTAAGTCATCGACAGACAATCCCAAGCCCCTTGATCTTCCCCTAAACGACATTAAGAAAAGTACTCAATAAAGAGTCACCAACCAAGAACAATAAACTACACCTACCCAACTTACTGAATCGAATTACAATCGAAATTTGAGATAAAAAAGAGACGAACGAACCACAATGCCGTCAAACTACAATGACACACGATTTTAGTTGGAATGAAATATTGTAGAGTGGAAAGAGAGGAATGTCTTTCAGAAAAAGAGAAAAGAATAGAGAGAAAAAGAAGAAAAAAATGTCAGAGAAGGGGGAGGAGTTTTGGGAAAAATCAAAAATAAAATTTAAAATAAAATTAAATAAAAGATAATCCTAACTACCACTAACTAATCGACCTACAAAGTCACAACTACTTCAAAATTTCACTATGATCGAACCTCTATCACACAACCGAATAAAAAATTATCATTCATGTTCACACGAGGATTTGAACACAAAACCTCAAAACTAGCTAACACTTTACCACTTGAACCAACAAACTTATTCTAATATAAGTTTACCAAAAATATAGTATAAGCCTACCCACAGAGATCAGGCTAAGATAAAAATAACAGAATTCTCCATAAATGAGACTTGAACCCAAGACCTTAAACACACAATCAAATCACTT
The DNA here is from genome assembly GCF_025698545.1 of Gossypium raimondii. Classification (NCBI taxonomy): domain Eukaryota; kingdom Viridiplantae; phylum Streptophyta; class Magnoliopsida; order Malvales; family Malvaceae; genus Gossypium; species Gossypium raimondii. Next base: position 49,829,267 of record NC_068577.1, on the reverse strand, counting down.
AGCCATTGAAGCAAATACATATTTGTATCAAAATTCACAAAAACCAAGTTAAGAAATTTAGGGCGTTACAAGTACAACTTCGTGATAAAACCACCATGTTTAAGTTTCTTTTAAAAAACCATTTGCAACCAATGAGTTTTGCTTCAGAAGGTAAATTAACTAATTTCCAAGTTCGTTTTCTAAATTGGAATTAAGTTTTACTTTAACCTTTTTTTCAAAAAAGAGCATCATAAGAAGAAATTACTTTAGAATAATTTAATGAACCATTTTGCACAAAATAAAAGTGAAAAATTATTTCTATTAGACTTTTCGGTTCAAGTCTTTTAAGCCTTCTCAAATCCTCATATTTGTAGTTTTTTGTATAACATGTGCATAAGAAGTATCATCAACTTTTAAAGGAATATATACTAAAAAATCAATATTTTTTTATCTCAAGTATAATATTATGATCAAACACATCACTATTTATAATAAGAAATATATATGCAACACTAATTTCAATATAGTCAATGAACATGCAATTAGAATTCATATTCCTTAAGATCAAAAGAGAATCTTTAGACATCCCCACATTTTCATACATTTTAAGTTAGAAAAAAAATCTTCAAAACATAATATATCTTATCATTATCATATAAGAAATCTAACAACACAAATAATATGCAAATAATTTCAAGTACATTTGAATTAACAATCGCACATTTTAGTGAGTATTTTAATGGCCTAGTTTTGTTTGAGTTACACTACAACATATATTCACAAATTTCATTATTAATGTGCCACATAGATCATAATATTGCAATCGGTAAGAAGATAGACTAGCATATTCATTAATTTCTAAAATAAAAAAACAAATAATATAAGTTTACAATCGTAATATTGCAATCGGTAAGAAGATAGACTAGCATATTCATTAATTTCTAAAATAAAAAAAACAAATAATATAAGTTTACAAAACCTTTTCTCACAAAAATATATTTTTAGTCATTATAACCTTGTCACGATTGAAGGAAACTCACTTCAACTTTTCCTAATAATCTAACGAAAACCAATTTGGTTTCAACATTAGAAATATAAAGCACCTCACTTAGGCTAAGGTCTTTCTAGACATAGGTTTAAACAAAACCTTGCCTTTTCCAAACACATGTGCAATTTCAAGAGTTTTTAAGATATACAACTTCTATTTTTTCCACTTGAGAGAAAGGCACAAAGGTATTTTAACTACCACTAATATTTCCATTAGAAATATTAAGAATTTTATTAAACTTCAATTTAAGGCCACTCATTTTTTTCATATAATGAACAAATTCATGCAACAAGAAATCATAGATCCATGCTTCATTCAAACAATCAATCTTAAAAATAACACACTTTCTATGCGGTTAATATTTTATTTTTCCAAAATTAAACCAATTCTAGTCTTTCAAAAATATTTAAAACTTACCCCTTTTAATACATGCTATTGATGTGTGGGAATCTCAAACAATAGAAATATCGAAATCATTGAGATATGTGTAGCAAGAGAACAATAAAAGAAAAAACATGGTACATTCATGGAAACATGACACAAGTAGCATCATGACAATAACGACAACAACGAACATAGTATCAATAATGCAAACAACATCCAAATATCCTTAAGATTGATAAAAATCGAAGGTTTAGAGAATTAGAATTGTTGCTTGAGGCGTAAATATCACCGTCCTTAAGGATATTTTGTGGGTTCGCGTTTCCCTCGAGATTCAACAAGTACTTCTGTTAACTAGAAGGAAAACATGAAATTAGGAAAAACAACCAATTAAATACTCAACTAAAATTGTATTCATAAGTGTACACTACGCTTCCAACAACTGGTATTCGAGTTTGGTTCCTGTTGATGTCATGATGGTGAACATGATTCTACTGCAAATCTCAAAATTAATAAAGCCAAATTATAGTAATTGAAGCATCCAAATGAAGGTTTTGTTCGACTCTCAAGATTATTAAAGGACTAAAATGATGGAAAAAGACTTTTGTTAAAGGATGAAATCAACAATGATGAAAACCTATGTGATTGAAAATCCCATGAATTACGTTCATATGGGTAATAACGAAGTCATTAGTCGATTTATAAAGTGCTATAAGATTATGTCCCTCCTATGGTATATATGGTGCTAAAACTGCATGGATGATAAGGATGAGTAAAATATCTTTATCAAATCAATCTTCTTTATAAGTGGTGTATTATATGTAGAATACACTTGATGGATTGACCTATATGAGTGTGAAGTGGGGTCTCTTTTATGAGATTTATGGTAGAGTCTCTATAGCACTCATGAAAACTAGGCACACACATGGCCTATTGTTGGGGATAAACTCGGTTAAGCAACGAACAAGTAAAATAACGAAGAAATTGAAAAGATCGAACACAAATATTTTACGTGAAAAAACCCCTCCAAAGAGGATAAAAACCACGGGTAAAGATAATTTCACTATAAGGGCAAAACGAAGAGTACAAAAGATGGAGATAAAACTAAACCTCGAAACCTGAAATAAAAACTCTCAAAATGTAAACACAAAATCCTTCGAAAGCTTGTAAAAGCTAATACCTAAATTTGTAACGGGTTATTTTTCTAAGGTGGAAATGGGTTTATTTATATGCTAAATAGGTCAAATAATATTAAAATAACCTACATTAATCAGAGTTTAAGTGAGAAACTGAAAACAAAGTTTAACAAGGGGAAGAAAAGCCAAAAAATACGATGCATTACTCCACACCTATTAGCACACAACCGCATTGAACAATAATAGTATAGGTATAATGTGATTTAGGGGTGAGCAAAACTCGATTCGACTCGAAAAAATCGAAAAAAAATTTCGAATTTCGAGTTAAACGAATCGAGTTATTCGAATCAACTCGAATTTTTTTTCGAATTTCGAGTTCGAATCTAGTTGAGTTTTCGAATTCGAATAACTCGAATAATTTGAATAATTCGAATATCAAACTATAATATTTTACATTTTTACCCTAAACTCCCAAACTTTTTTATTTTTCCCTCAAAACTTTTACTCCTTCCCACTTTTCCCCCAAAACTTTTACTCCTCTCCCCTCCCAACCCCCCAATCTACCCAAAATCTATTTCCCACCAAAATTTTACTCTTCCATTTACTTTTTCTCAAAATTTTACTCTCAAAAACCCTCAAAACCTTTTATTTTCCCCAAAATTTTACTCCTCCCACTTTTCCCCTAAAACTTTTATTCTCTTCCCATCCCACCTCCCATCTACCCCAAACCCTCCCCCTCCAATTTTTTTAATATTTTCCTCCAAAATTTTACTCCCCCTATTTACTTTCCCTCAAACTTTTATTCCCAAAACTTTTTATTTTCCCCCTAAACTTTTACTTCTCACCCTTTACTCTCAAATAAAAAATCAAAATTATCCAAAAAAAATCACTAAACATAAATAGTAATAATTTTATTTATATATACTATTTATATTATTAAATTAAATTTCACATTTTATATTATTTATATTATTGAATTGTTTACTCATATTGAATATTTAAATTAAAATTGAATTCTTAATTATGCCATAAAACATTCGTGTTAAAATTTTATATTGGTATCAATTTCACATTTTATTTTTAAAATAACTTTTATTAAAAAATCATATTTTTATATTTAGTATATTTTTAATTCCAAAATACATAGTGACAAGAATCTGAAGATAATTGAAACAACTAAGCAAACAAATAAGCTAACTAGTATATAAAAAATTAATAAATAAATTATGAGGTGATGAAAGTTAATAAAAAATTTGATTAAGGTGGACAAATTTTATTATGATGGGTGACAATGGTTACAAGGACCCAAAATTATTTTTTAAAATTTAACTTGAACAAGTATATTCGATTCGGTTCGATTCGAATTCCATCTCACTCGACTCGATTCGAGAAAACTTCAAATAAAGTTAGGATGATAAAATAAGATTCGAAAACTCGATTAACTCAAAAATTTTTGATTCGATTCGATTCGATTCGATCGAATGCTCACCCCTAATGTGATTTATGAGAATTTTTATTTATGCGAAGAATTCTTAATTCATAGAAACTTGTATCGCCAATTATTCTTTAAATTATGTTTCATTCTTTCTAGCTCTGGTTCATAGTTTAAAGGGCACCATAGTTGTTACACTATATCTAGATAAAAAATACTTAAAAAAAATTTATCCTTGATTTTTTTAAATTATGTCGAGGATTGTAGGGAAATTTAAGAAATTGATTTCATAAGAACCAAATCTCACATTTCTAAAGAAAGGCCCTGAGACCCTTGTTTATAAGCCATTATACTTCATTAGTTTAGTAAAAATCAAGTTGAAAGGGTGGACTTGTGCGTTAAGCCTAAAAGGTTAGTGTAATGTAAATCTAAGCTCTTTTGTTTTTGAAACTATTTTTTTTACTAAATTTTTGAAATATTCGTGTTAAAATTTTATGTTGGTATCAATTTCACATTTGATCTTTAAAATAAATTCTATTAAAAAGATCACATTTTTTACATTTAATATATTTTTAATTTCAAAATACATAGTGACAAGAATCAGAAGATAATTGAAGCAACTAAGCAAAACAAAGAAGCTAACATGTACATAAAAAATTAATAAATATATTATGAGGGATGAAAGTTAATAACAAATTTGATATAGTGGACAAATTTGATTACGGTGGGTGACAGTGGTTACAAGAATCCATAGTCATTTTTTTAAATTTAACTCAAACAAATATATTCAATTCGATTTGATTCGAATTCCATCTTACTCGACTTGATTTGAGAAAATTTTAAATCAAGTTAGGATGATAAAATATGATTCGTCAACTTGATTAACTCGAAATATTTTCATTCGATTCGATTCGATCGAACGCTCACCCCTATTAATCAAGTCTAGAGTAAATTCACATTATTATTTTATTAAGAATTTTATTAAACTTCAATTTAAGGCTATTACAATTTTTCATAATAATAAAAAAAATCATGCAACAAGAAATCACAAATCCATGCTTCATTCAAACAATCAATCATAAAAATATCACACTTTCTATGCGGTTAATATTTTATTTTTCCAAAATTAAACCAATTCTAGTCTTTCAGAAATAGTTAGAACTTACCCCTTTTAATACATGTCATTGATGTGTGGGGACCTCGAACAATAGAAATATCGAAATCATTGGGATATGTGTAGCAAGAGAACAATAAAAGAAAAAACATGGTGCCTTCATGGAAACATGACACAAGTAGCATTATGATAATAACAACAACAACAAACATAGAATCGACAATACGAACAACATCCAAATATCCTCAAGATTGATAGAAATCGAAGGTTTAGAAAATTAGAATTGTTGCTTCAGGCGTACATATTACCGTCCTTAATGATATTTTGTGGATTCGTGTATCCCTCGGGATTCAACTAGTACTTTTGTTAACTAGTAGGAAAACATGAAATTAGGAAAAACAAACCAATTGAATACTCAACTAAAATTGTATAAGGAAACTTTTGAGAAAACATAGAGTATTTGGAAGAGAAATATAGCAAAGGTAAATTTACCGAATTAACTAAAAATAGTTTGAAAATGGTTCAACGATATGGGCTTAACTAAAATAGCTTCACCTGGTTAAGCTATTTTTTTCTTTGCTAAATATAGGTGTTACAAGTTAAGATGTTCACTTTTCTTGGACCTTCAAAAAGCTTAGTAAAAATAATTTCAAAAACAAAAGGGATCGGATGTACATTACACTAGCCTTGCCTTTTGGGCCCAATGCATGAGTCCACCCTCTCAACTTAGTTCTTACTAGTCCAGTGAAGCATATTGACTTATAAACAAGGGTTTCAAGGTCTTTTTCTAGTAATGTGAGATTTGCGTAATCCTTTGAAATGCATAAAACTTCCAACATAATGAGAAAGGAAAAATTATATTTGTAATTTTCTCTTATTTTGTGCATGTTGTGTAAGTAATAAAATTAGTTTAGTTTCACAAGTGTCCACTACGCTTTCAACAAGTGGTATTCAAGCTTGGTTTGTGTTGATATAATGATGGTGAACATGATTCTACTGCAAATCCCAAAATTAATAAAGCCAAATTATGGTAATTGAAGCATCCATATGAAGGTTTTGCCCAAATCTCAAGATTGTTAAAGGATAATAATGATGGAATAGGACTTATGTTAAAGGATGAAATCAGCAATGATGAAAATCCCATGAATTAGGTTCATATGGGTAATAACTAAGTTATTAGTTGATTTATAAAGCGTTATAAGATTATGTCCCTCCTATGGCGTAGGTAGTGGTAAAACTGCATGGATGATAAGGATGAGTAAAATATCTTAATCAAATAAATATTCTTTATAGGTGGTGTATTGATCTGCAGAATACACTTGATGGATTGACCTATATGAATGTGAAGTGAGGTCGGTTTTGTGAGATTTATGGCAGAGTCTCTAGAGCACTCATGAAAACCAGTCACACACATGGCCTATTGTTGGGATAAACCCGGTTAAGCAACGAACAAGTTAAATAATGAAGAAATTGAAAAGATTGAACACAAATATTTTATGTGAAAAAACTCCTCTGAAGAGGATAAAAAACCACAGGCAAAGATAATTTCACTAAAATGGCAAAACAAAGAGTACAAAAGATGGAGATAAAACTAAACCCCGAAACCCAAAGCAAAAACCCTCAAAACTTAAACACAAAATTATCTGAAAGCTTATAAAAGTTAATACCTAAATGTGTAATGAGTTATTTTTCTAAGGTGGAAAATGGCATATTTATAGGCTAAATAGGTCAAATAATATTAAAATAACCTACACTAATCAGAGTTTAAGTGAGAAATTGAAAATATAATTTAACGGAGAGAAGAAAAGCTGAAAAATACGAGGCATAACTTCACACCTATGAGCGCACAATCACGTTGAACAACAATAGTATATGTATAATGTGATTGATGGGAATCTTAATTTATGCAAAGAATTCTTAGTTCATAGAAACTTGTATCACCAATTATTCTGTAAATTATGTTTCGTTCTTTCTAGTTCTGGTTCATAGTTTAAAGGACACCATAGTTGTTGCACTATATCTAGATAAAAGATACTTGGCAAAATTTTATCCTTGTTTTTTTTTTTTTTTGAATTATGTGGAGGATTGTTGGTAAAATTGAGAAATTTCATAAGAACCAAATCCCACATTTCTAAAGAAAGACCCTGAGACCATTGTTTATAAGTCATTATACTTCATTTGTCTAATAAAAATCAAGTAGAAAAGGTGGACTTGTGCATTAAGCTTAAAAGGTTATTGCAATGTAAATCTAAGCTATTTTGTTTTTAGAATTAATTTTACTGAATTTTTGTTTTTGAGAGTCTAAGAAAAATAAACTTATAACTAGTAACACCTATATGATAAAATATTCTTAAAGACGGTGTTTAACAACTTGTATCCTTAGTTCCTTAAATTGATGAATATTTTTTGACAGTTGTTTGATTATTTTCTTATTGTTTGATCCCCACTTTTCCATTCAAGTTGTTTTTGTCTCTTTTTTTCAATTACTTCGCATAAAATTTTTCATAAAAATATATTTATCTAATTAATTAACTTCTTCAATTTGCAATTTAATAATTTAAAACCAAAGTTAGAATCCAACTAATCAAGGGTTGGCAATTTGACTAAAGGGTTTTCGGAAGATCAATCGGATAACTTAGAAAAAGAAAAATAAGCATTAATTAAAGTAATATTGCCATATTGATAAAAATTATAATTAATGCATTATTTTTTAATCCAATTAAATCAATATTAAATGCATATTTTCTAAAATGATAATAAAATAGTGTATAACTAATGGCTATAAATGCCCTTATGAACACAAAGAACAAATACTAAAATTCCTTATAAAATGTGATGGGGTATAGCCTTAAAAGGAGGAACTCTATCCCCCTTGCACCTATCATTTTGCTCAAATTTTATACCAAATTGTTTAGCAGCATAATGCCATTGACTTTACGAATTAAACACCAATTTGATGTCTTAAAAAAAATGCATGAGTGCATGTTACTTAAAAATAGTTATCCCTTGTTTCAAGAGTAGACTTTGCATGCCATTGCTATGCTTTTTCTACCTTCTATGATAAAAAAAAATTAAAAAAAATTTTAAAAAAAACTAAGAAATAAAATATGAAAAACTATTCGAGGAGATATAAATAGGTAAGATTACTAATGAAGGTGTTGGTTGAGTCTTAGCTCGATTGGCATGGACATTGTTGTCAACGTAGAAGGACGTAAGTTCAAGTGCGCTGAAGCATATTATCCTCTTATTTAAGGGTTGGGGAGGAGTTATGGATAGTTATAAACAATGTTTATAGAATTTAAAAGGTTAGTATCATTAAAATTTAGTCCATCAAAGTTTACTAAGATAAAAGGATAATTATAAAATAATGATGATTAGATTTAAAAAGATAAAAATGAAAATTGAATAAAGTGATATTTGAGCAAATTCTATATCGGAATTCTTTCTAAATTCTGTTTTACTTTTACAAGTAATTTCTTTGAACCGCGTAATTGAACACACACTCGAAGGTCATAAAATAATTAGGTTTCATTCTTCAATAAATTATTAATTAAAACATTTCTAGTAAAGTTATAAGTTTATTGACTTGTGATTCAATTAATAAAGCCCGTCTATATATATGCGTGTGTATAGGAGCCGCTTCCCTTATCTAATCATAACCAAATCTAGAATGAAAGCATCACTATTTGTAATTTTAGCACTGTTGGCCTTTGGAATAATTGATGAAAACGTTGGTCGGACCTGCAATGGCAGGGAAATTCCGCTGCATTTTTATCAAATCCGCCGTGAAACTATGGCCTTGCAACCCGCCCGGAGGTTAAGGTCCAACACCCTTCCAAGGAATCTATATCCGGCACCAAAAGCTCAAGCTACACGAAGCTTCAAGCCAGAACCCCGGTCGCCAATGTTGCCACCATCACCAGCAACAGCACCACCATTACTACCACCGCCACCGCCACCGCCACCACCTTTCTTTACGAGCAGCTCAGGTGAAGAAAGACGTCCGAGGAGGGGAGGATATCCCAAAATGGAACCATAACATGTTTACTATTATTGTTTGTTTCGGAATCTTCCTTTTCAGATAAAAATTGCTAGGTTGTTTGATTCATCTAACATGGCAATTTGGTTAATTAATATGGTGTCCATCTACTTTATCATATGGTAATTATGAATAAGATAAATGCAGTGACAACTTTACAATTGATTAAAATTGAGTGAAGATTCTCATTTATCAATTTTATTTTTTTCTTTTTCTTTAAATTTATGATAAGAACCAAATTTATTTAAGATCATGAATCAAGTTATAAATTAAAGACTCGTACATATTACGTAAAAAAATTCGAGAAAAGAATACAAGTTCCTATAAAGCATATAAATTTAAATACATAAATAAGGAATGTGGGATATGGCTTTCGGTGCAATAGTTTGGTAAATTTGGCTTTGCAGGATTAAGTGTTATTTGAAAGGATCTATTGTTGATGATATTCAGCTTTTTAATTTGGTAAAGATGAGACTTGCTTGGTGGGTTTTTGCTAAGTGACCGCGGGGGAACTTGAGTGTCATGATGCTCTAAATTATTTTCTTATTATTGGCAATCACATGTACCAAAAACTAACGTTTGTTGGAATACCTCACCCCACTGGAGGATTAATATTTAATGTTGACGGTTCAACATTCGCTAACCCATGATTTGTAAGGATTGTGTAATCCTCAAAATGCCTCAGGCAAGATTTACTTGGCTGATGTGATTTTAGTATAGTTGATTGTGATTAACGAGGTTGTGGTATTATATGCTAACCCACAAAAGCTTGACATATCCCGAGTCTTTGTCTGTGTCGTACCGTTTCAACACAAGTTTAGTTGCCATTTTACTAACTCCGAGCAATAGAGCAAAAGACATAAAAATAGACATTCCAAAAAATGCTAAAATCGCAAATGTGATTAAACTAAAAGGATAGCCAGTGGCAAATCCAGGGGCTGGCAAGGCCCGGCCCCCCCTAAAATAATTTTTTTTTCTTTAAGGCCCTTAAAAATTTAAATTTGTAATGGTAAAATTACACTTGAATACTCAAAAATAATAAAAATATGATTTAATCATTTAAAAAATATAAATATACAGGCTATTAAAATGTAAAATTGTATTTTTACTATCGTAAAAAAATATAATTTAATTCCAACCCCTAAAAAAAAATTGGCTTCACCCTTGAGGATAGCTCTTATAGGCAAAACAAAATTTTCACCCCAAAAAATACAAAATTAGCAAAAAGAACCCTGGATCATCCCACCAAAGCAATAGCATCAATGACATCCAAACCATCCATCATTCTTTAATTACTTCCCCAATACTCGAATATCTAACAAGGAATCACGTTTCTCCACTCTTCATACTAAATCATTCACACCCATCTCTCAATTCTAATAATCATAAAACCTAAACTTCATAGTCCTTTTACTAAATTCCATCTCTGCTAGTTTAGCAACCTCTTCAACTACACCTCTTGCACTTTGTTGATGAGCGTATCAACAAGGGAAGAGACAAAGAAGAGGATGTGATGGTGCTGAGGAAGGCTGATGGTTGTCGATGCCACCAAATATAGATTTCTTACACTTTAACTAAACTAAACAGTAGTATGGAGAAGCAGGATCGATCCCACAAGGACTGAGATTTCTAATATTGTTTTTTGCCTGACCAGACTCTAAAGTCGTAGTAGCTATCGTGCCCACGACATCTAACATGTTGTGCTGAAAATAAAACGAATGGGGGTTTTAGTTGAATAAGGTTAAAAATATAAAAATAAAAAGAAAACAATAGTTGAATTAGAAATGCAAAATAAAACTAAATAACCAAAACTAAATTAGATAATCAAATATGCGAATTTTTTTAGACTTAGACTCGGTATGTTTCAAACTCGAATCAATCCTTGAAAGTACTTTTTTTTCTTCTAAACGATAAGCTAGTTATAGCGATCAAGGACGCTTTAGCTACCAACTTTTCCTTGTGTAGTTGATTCCTGAATGCCCTGCAAACCAACCCTTATCGACTATCTAACCGCATAAAACGCATCCGCAATTTAAGATCTCGACGACCTTGCGACCTAGAAGAGCCTAACTCGAATTAACGACCTCAATCGCGTGGGTCGTTTAAATCTGATCAGTATCTCCCTTGACGAAATCCAACTGGTCTTTTCCCATCTGAACATGCATATTTTTTCGCAGGAACCCAAATGCTACAAACGATTGACTCGTTTTCCTAATTGTATGCCAAACTACTTGATAAATGCTAAAAGTAACATATTTTAGCCTCATTATTATTGCATTTTTGGATGATTATTCGATTTGAAATGATGAATTTTATGCTACTAATCCTTTAAATTCATGTTTCTATAATCAGGAGAGCATTTGGGAGAGAAAAGAGCAGAAAACGAGCGAAAATTGGAAAATCGGAGCAAGTTTCAGGAGCCACACGGGTTGGACACACGACCATGTGTTAGACCATGTGGATTTCGCTAATCGCATTTCGGACACGCGGAAAAATACAATTTTTAGGTTTTTCAGGAATTCTAAAACCTATATATACCAAATATAAGAAGAGGGGAGGAAGCCGTTAGAGAATATTGAAGAAAACAACTCAGAAAACATCATTGAAGTGGCCTTTGAAGCATATTTCCATCAAGATTGAAGATCTCTTTTTGATTTCTTTAAAGTTTATTATGAGTTTCTTTATTTCTTGTTGTTATATTGTCTTTAAGATGTTTTTATTTGTGATTATGAACTAATTTTCTAAATACCTAGGGAGATGAACCCTAAGATGGATTTTGTCTTTTGATTTATGTTTTACGTAATAAATACTTGGATATTATTCTCAATTATGTGTGCTTAATTCTTGGTTTAATATTTCTAGATTATTAATCCATGTTTGTTGTGCTTAATTCAGAGGAGGAATAGACCTTGTTTAAGAGTAGATTTAACATAATTGAGTGGAGTTGCATGGAATCCTAGAAATAGGACGACATAAATATACCATATTAGAGGCAAATCTAATAGGGGATCCATAGATCGAGTTAATGCGATAATAGTAGTTTTAATTAGAAAGAAATTTCAATTAATCAACCTAGAGTCAGTCGCTCTTAGCCTTCAAAGAGATATTAACATAATTTAGGGATTTCTACGGATCAAGATACTAAGTGAAGAATTGTTTAATTCAGATTGATAATGACAGATGAAATCTAGGTGAATTATTTCCTGAGTATTGTTTCGCTTCTTGGTTGTTAATAGTTTGTTTTCCTGATTTGTTCTTTATCGTGTTCTTTAGTTAATTTTAGTTTTAATTAGTTACTCCAGTTTGTCAGTTAAATAATAGAAAGACAATAATTACTAGTACTTTTAGTCTTCGTGGGAACAATATATATGCTCACCATAGCTATACTATTAATTGATAGGTGTACTTGCCTTTGTCAAATTTTTAGTTGGTTTCGTGGACATCACTACTCCAACCCAATGTGAGCTTTTTGAGTTGAAATTGAATTAACTTTAAAGGACAATCGTAACTATCCCATATTTCGGAGAGATAATGAATATTGCGTTGTAAGGTTTTAGCGCGGATTCATTTCTCACGATTTTCGATCGGAGGGATAACTGGCCTAAATGAATATTAGTTGAGCATGAAATTAATCATACTTGATTGGATTATAAGAGTAGATTTTAATGAAAGATAATAGGTGAAGAAGGAAGGGGACGAAAAGGAAAATTGTACCAAAATATAAAAAAAGAAACAAAATGCTCAAATGTTATTGAAGCACGAATGTGCTAATTGCCTTTTTAAATTCAAAATGTGTTCTAATGCCACAATTACAAGTCTTTATATATCTCTCAAAGAACCAATTTCACATGATTTACACTTAGAATCATGCTTAACAACCAACCACTAAATTAGATTTTTTTAAGTCCGATATTTTTATTAGCCCAAAAATAATTCTATAATTTTCAATTCATCCCCCAACTTGTTTTCTGTTCCAATTTAGCTCGATTTTTTCTTCTTTTTTTTTTAACTTCGACACTCCATTTGCGTCCCTAATAAAATTTAAGCAAGAAATCAAAAGTTTAGTAGCATTCTATTAAAAAATTGACCAAAATTAGGTACATTAAACATATAAAATTAACTTGCTATCAAATTCCCCCTACTTAGCCGATGTTTATCCTCAAGCATACTGTTCATTCCCATACTAGAAACCATTCAATATTTTGTTCCCCAAAATCAAGTCTCACTTAACAACCATGCACAATACAAACAGTTTAGGTGTAGCATGAATAAGAATTTACTCAGTTCGACCAACAAGTGTTTATAAAATTCTAACAATATGAAAAATCAGTCATTTCACTAAATTGAAGCTCAATCAAACTTGCAAGGCAATTGTTCTTGATCAAATTATTCAACAAGTTTGGGACATAGTCAAATCTTTTTACGCAATATGAGATGGAAACTCTAGCACCTCACCTCGATTTCTCAATTTGATGTCTCCAAACTAATTATTTTTCCATACTCATGGCAGCTCGATTAATGAGTGTTTGCAAGTTTCAGTTCGTCACTCGGATCTTTTGATGTAAGGTGAGATAACAATCCCAGCACCACACCCCGATTACTCAATTTGGTCATATTTTTGAAATCTTCACTCATAACTGATCCATTAGCAGAGTAGTATATATATACATATTTTTTATTAACATAAAGTAAAATGACTAAAACGAGATACAAGTACCTTTATTAAGCAAGTTCAAAAAACTAATAATTTTCATGGGATGTTAATTTATTCATGAGATTTTCAATTCTATAAAACACTTGTCAATTAAACTAAGTAATGAGCAATTATTCATGAATCACCTAACCATTTGAATTAACTAAGTATAGGAATTAAAGCAATTTCAAACAAATTAAGGAATGATCACAATATAAGAAGTAACACATGCAATGAAGAACAAATAATAACATGACATGTCCTACAAATCCCCTTACTTATCCCACATTGCCATCAATGTGCAAAAAGAATAAGAAAGAGAAGGGTCAAGTGTACTATTTGTGTATGTTTAATTTGGCAAAAGGTGGTGGAAGTAACCTCTTTGCAATATAGTGAGGATCTTTGAGATTTGAGCCTCCATTATGTGAAGGCAAGTCTCGATGGGGTTTAGTTGTTCCTCTAGAGCAGAAAGGGGTTGCTCCTCTTGCTCCCTAGGAACTAGATTGTGCTGTTAACGAAAAACTCTATCGCTATGAGTAGTTCGTGTACCTGGGGGAACAAAATAATACGCAGTAAGGGTACATACAAAAAAACTCATATAATCTATACAATATTCATCTAAATGATCCATAGTATATGCACATGTAAGAGATGAGAAATCAATTCCGGATGGAAAATTTTGTGTGGCTAAATGTATGATATATGGGTCGAGTATGAGTGGACGGTGAGCACGTAAAACGACGTGGAAACCTTGTGCAAACCAATATCCTAAATTGACCCTATAATTGGAGTGCATACACCATAAGAAAAATAATTCCGTCTTTGTTAGGGTAGACAAAGGCTCATTACGACCCGAAAAATTAAAAGCAAGAAATCTATGAATGTATCTTAGGGTCGGTTCATGCACTAGTAAGGTTTTATAGGTCTTAGAGTTGTAAGAGCAATGTATAGAGTGAGTTAGAATCAAGTAAGCGGCATCGACATCAAAATCGCTAGGTATATCAAGTAAAGTTGTATGGTATGGGTGGTTTGGACATTGTCAGGGTCAGCGAAACCTATGGCTTCGTTAAAATCCGAAACTAATATTCTAAAAGTATTACCTAGCAATCGGAAACAGATGATGTCCTGAGTTTCAACAGTACTAATAACATTTATATCGAAGCTAAATGTTGTATAAAATTCAGATACGAGTTTGAAGAATGCATCCTGTAGAAGCCCAAATTTGCTGGGCCCATTGTCCAAATAAAATAAAATACAACAAACCCAAAATTCAATCCCAACTACCCAAACCTTAAGCCCAAAGTAATCAGCCCACAAACTTAAAATTTCAACAGCAAACCCTAGCTAGCCGCCGCATGCCTTACGTGGCCTCCTCGTCTGTCACGCCTCCAGCCCACGCCTCCACTCGCACGCCTCTGCCACCACTATCGGCCACGGGCACCTGCAAAGCCAACAAGTAGATGCAACAACAAAGAAAAAATAATGTAAAAAAAACAAAATAGATATAAAAGCATTGGTAATCGGGTTATAAAAACCCCAAGCACTGCCCTTGTAATCTTCTTCTTCGTTTTTTACGAACGCACATAAGTAAAATAAAAAACAGAATACAAACTGAAAAAAGGTTGAAAAATCCGATCGTTTTTCCTCTTTTCGTTTCTTTATTTTCTGTTCTTTTCATTTATTTTTTTTGAATCATTTGTTCATTTCTTTTACAAAAACCCGTTTTTACAAATAATATAGAATAAAGAGAGAAGCAAAAAGAAATACCTGGAACGCCCGTCGGTCATGTCGTCGGAGGCCTCTCCGTCGCTGAAATCGACTCATAAGGGCGGGATGGAAGTTTCTTTTTTTTTCTTTTCTTCACAGCCATCGAACCAAAAAAACGTGGCCTTCGAACAAGATCTGAAGTGGGGCTTAAAGTAGCCCCTACGCGCAGCGACGGCCACCGTCTAAGGTGGTCACGGCGGTGCTTAGCAATGGCCTTGTTGGCCGGATTTGGCAAGGCTGAGAGGGAGAGACCTTTGGCTGTCTCTGTTTTTCTTTCTAAAAATGAAGGAAGGGATTTCTTTTGTTTTTTTTTGTTATTTATGTAAGCTAATGCGGCGCCGTTTGAAGGAGAGTGACCTGCACCTCTTTGCCCTAATGGGTAATTTGCGTATTCGACCCCTCCATTTCGCGCTGAAGCACAATCTGACCCTTTTATTTTTTATTATTTGGGCCAAAAATTCTGTGTCGAATTCAATCGGGTCCTTTGACCATGTACAGTCCTTTGCGCTGAAACGTTGCACTCTAAGACTGGGGTATATTGCCCGATTAGTCCTCCATTCTTCGCACGCGCGCCTTTCTAATCCCTTGTGACCCGTTTATGGTTTTTGCAATTAAAACCCCAAATTCTTGTTAGCTTTCAATATCATCCCTAGTCCATTTCATTTATTTATTGTTATATTAAATTTTTTTTATCCTCATTAATTTTAAGTTTTATGTATATTATTTACTTTAAACAGTTACATATAACTTATTTTAAAGTTTTCTTTTATATATATTCATTGTAAATTACTATATATATATATATGCATATCGTTCAAATTTTTCTTTCTTTTTAAATATATATATATATATATATATATATATATATATATATGTACATACCTTTCAAAACTGTTTGCATTTATTATCATTATTTTTATGTATAATGTTATTTATTTCGAACTGTTTTATTAATTATTTACTTTAAGTTTTCTTATATATTTTTTGTTTAAAACTTTTATTACTTATTGTACTTAAAGCATCTATTTTAAATTATTTTTACTTTAGATTGCCTTATATTTTTATTTTCCTTGGATTATTAATGTTGATATTAAGATTATCTCGTCATGTGTTTATTGACATTGTATATACTATGATTTGCTTATTTGTATTCTTGTATTTGGCATGCATTTATGTATTATCTATTTCGTAATTCATTATACTATGTTCCTTTATCATTCCATTTCATTTCACCACATTAAAATTGCGCTTGATTTGTATTTATTTACAATAAATCTTTCTATTTCATCACAAATGGAACAAATGTACGCTATTCAAGTGTGGTACTCGCTATTATTATTAAAAAGATTTTTTAGAAAAATAAAGCAATATTTTGCATTTTGGAAATTTGAGAAATTGTACCCTAACTTACTGGGTCTCGATTTTCTTATTAAGCCCAAATAGCAAAATGTCCTTTTAAATTTTAAACACATAAAATTTCAAAAATAAAGGCAATATTCTATATTTAGAAAATTCGAGAAATCGTGCCCTAACTTACTGGGCTCCGATTTTTCTCGTTGATTCTAAGTAACTGAATATCCTTTTAAAATTAAAATAAATGAGGTTTAAATAAAAAATAAAAGGTAAGCTTACTCTCAAAAATACGAGGTGTTGTGTCCTAACTTACTGGATGTGACATCTTGTTACTTCGAGATAAAGAGGCATTTTCCATTTTGATTTATTCGAGTATTTTTAAAATAACACAATATAAAGAGGGATCATATTTTTAAATTCTTTTCGAGTTTTAATTTTCGACACCAAGACATTAAGTAATCAACTAGGTACCAATTTTGGGCGTATCGAGGGTGCTAATCCTTCCTCGTGCGTAATCGACTCCCGAACCCATTTTTCTGAATTTCGTAGACCAAAATCGTTGTTTTAATAAAAATTAAATCGTTTGTTAAAAACAACCACTTTTCGGTGACCCGATCACACCTCATCAAAAAAGATTGGTGGCGACTCCCATATTTGATTTCATTTTTCAAAACCCAAGTTGACCCCGTTTTCCATCAAAAAATGGTGTCAACAGCTTGGCGACTCCGCTGGGGACATTTAAAAAGAGAGTCAAGCCATGTGTTGATTATTTTTGTCTTCTTGTCGAAAATTGAGAATTTAATTTAAATATACGATCCTTTTGTTGCATTTCATTCATCTTTATTTCGGTTTTTATCATTGTGATTTGATTGCTGTGGTAGTTTAAGCTTGGTATACTGCTGCATTGCATTGCATGACCGTGGGTCATACCTTTTAAGTGGGAGTGAGAAACTACGCCTTCGTGAGGTTTTCACCTCCGCATGGGATAGTGAATCGCTTCTGGGATACATCCGTACCTATGTCTTCGTGAGATTTTCATCTCCGTGCGGCCATAGGGAAATGTATTCCCCTGAACCGAACTCGGTCCGTATGAGCCTATAATGGGTGAGGATCGAGGAATCTGCTGGTTCGGGTACCCTCGCTTTTGAACCAAATAACATATAGTGAGCCCTAAGAGCCTACCCTAGGTAGAACCACTTCAAACCCCTAGTGGTCACCCGAATAGGTGTTCTATTTATTCTTGCTTACTTTTGCTCCGTACTAACCTGTTTTCTTTTGTTTTGGTTATGATTGCATTACATGTTCATCATAAAAAAGAGGTGTTAATTCATGTTCAGTTGCTAAATAGAGAACTTATCATAAGAAAATGAGTTTCTTGATAAAGTGGATAACAATACGGTTGTCCGAATATGGTCTAAGAAAATGTGATAAGACAGTGGTGATAGTTTAATGGAGGACTACACGACTTTGCTTTATTGCCCGAGGATTCAAGATGACAAAGATTATTCGAGAGCCACTAAACTTTCTTAAAGAAAAGCCAACGAGCATTATGAGGATGAGTGAGCAACGAGTCGCGGCCCAGAGGAAATAGAAGAGACATCCCTTTTGGAGAGCTCGTGAAATTTATCTTAACGCTCGAATGAAGAAGAGGATCGAATGTCTCCGCATATGAGGGCAAAACTGTATATATATCCACTTTATGTAAAGAGATTTGTTTTCTAGTAAAGTTGTTCTAATAGAATTGAACCAAGAATCAACGTATCTTTTTTTTGCATTCATGCATCAACATTACATTTCATTGCATACAATAAATTTCCTAAAATCCAAAAGTACGTCGAGTTTAGAACTCTAGTACAAATCCAGATGGATTGGAATTCTTTGAATATATCGATGGTTCGAAAGGTGAAGATGTGTGTGTGCCTTTGAAGAAGAACTAAAAAAAATGAAAAAACCTATCATGAATTTGTTTCTACATCCCTAGAGGCGTTCTAAACAACTGGACTGTGGAGGAGATTCTTGTAATTTTTAGGACCATTTCAGAGTAATATTTGGAACACTCTTATTGTTCTAAGCCTGGGAGCAATAGAAAATCCTTTTATGAAAAGGCACATGTCCACTATTCTTTATTTCAACGAAATGCATCTTTGTGTCTTGTTTTGGCAAATATTCTTTTGTTCCTTCCAGTTCATTCATACTCATACCACACAGGTAATTACCCTTTGATTCGTTAGCTCTTTGAGACTTCCTTCGTCCCTAGAATAGGTCTCCAGATATCAATGATATGAGCGACACTGCTATTGACTCAGAACTTTCTTTTGAGCAAGATATGTGTTTAGAGGAACCTCGAAACTTCGAAGATGATCGAGACTGTAGCTTATCTCTTGATTTGTTAAGGATGGTAGAGCAAGTCGAAAAATAGATCCTACCTTACAAAAAAAACAGTTGGAAATTGTGAGCTTAGGAGAAGAGAAAAAACTGAAGATCAGAGCCTGTATCACCGCAGAGACGAAGCGAGATGTCATTGAGTTACTCCAAGAATTCAAAGATGTTTTCACATGATCAAGATATGCTTGAGCTACAAAGACGTGTGGACGCCCTTAAGGAAATGAAGATCTTGGAAGAGGTCTATACGGGTGTCTGAGGAACACATGCATTGATTTTGCAATGGCCAAGTGAATCATGAGATATGGGTACTGCTGGTCCACTATGGAAGGGGATTGCATCAGTTATACCAAGAAACGCCACAAGGGCCAAATTTACGGGGACAAAATTCAGGTACCTCCATCTATTCATGTTATGACTTTTCCATGACCTTTCTCTATGTGGGGGCATGGAGGTCATTGGGCTAATCTCGCCAAAAGCTTCTAGCGGTCATCGAGTCATCTTTGTAGTCATCGATTACTTCATTAGGTGGGTGGAAGCTGCTTCATATGCCAATATCACAAAGCTGACAATCAACAAATTTCTTGAAGAATCATATGTCAATATGGAATGCCAAAAAGGATCATATTAGACAATACATTGAATTTGAACAACCGCACGACATCAGAAGTTTACAGTCTGTTCAATATTAACATCATGTCGCCTCAAAATGAACAGTTCAGTAGAGGCAAAAACAAAAAAAAAACAAAAAAAAGAGCAAAAAAGCAAAAAAAGTAAAAAAAAGGAAGCAAAAAAAACGAGAAAACAAAAGCAAAAAAATAAAAAAATAAAAAAATAAAAGAATAAAAAATAAGAGAAAAAAAACCTCTACCGGGGCAACTCATTTCTCAATGGCATTTGGAATAGGGACAGTTTTACCCATCGAAGTTGATATTTCTTCCCTTCGAGCCTTGTCAAAGTTGAAGTTGGATGAAGTAGAATGGATCCAGGTCCGATATAATTGAAGAGAAAAGGTTAAAAGCTATCCGTCATGGTCAAATGTACCAAAAGCAAATGATGCGAGCTCACCAAAAAAGGTTCACCCTAGAGAATTCCATGAGGGGACCTAATATCGAGGAAGATCCTTCCCATGCAAAAGGACTTCATAGGAAAGTGTATGTCAAACTGGAAAGGACCTTATGTGGAAGGCCTTATCTGAAAAAGCGTCGATATTGACCAAGATGGATGGCAAAAATCTGCCTAATCTTGAGAATTCTGATTCAAGCAATAAATACTTCACTCGAAAAAAGAAACAAAAAAAAGAAAAAAAAAGAACAAAAAGAAAAAGGAGAGGCCAAGGTGAAAACCCGCAAAGGGCGCCCTGAGACCAAAGGGGTTTTGAATTGAAAACCCAGGAATGGGCAGTTCAAATTTTGATCGAAGGTGGGGCATGCAGTAGTCTTGCCCTCTCTGAGTTAATAAGAAGGAGAGATGTTACATCTTGGGGCATCAACAAAGTCTTCTAGGACCTCTAGACACATATCAAGTTCAAAAGGGTCCTCAAGAAGTTTGGGGCAGAGAAGCTCATGCTATGATATCTGGGGCACCTATTTCCATTTTATTCATTTTTGTATTTTTGACGAAATACGCCATCTTGATTAATTTATTCTCATTTTGTATTCTAGCAAAATTTGCTATCTTGATTAATTTGTTCATTAGAGCTTTGCTCTCAACAAATTTCCATTTTATCCATTGTGATAATCTTTTTCATCTTATACATCTCGCATCTCAGCAAAATTTGTTGTCTTGATTGATTTGTTTGTTTAGAGCTTTGCTCTCAACAAAATTTCATTTTCTCCATTTTGATAATCTTTTTCAAGCATTTTTCATTGAAATAACGATTACTGGACTGACAGTATTCAAGCAGAAGGAGTTCTGCATATTACTCTGAAAGTTTCTAAATAATACAAGGACCTGAAACAGGACTATTGTTTAGAACTGACCAAACCTGAGGGTTGGAAATATTAGAGAAAGAATAGTCTAAATTGCGACTATTTCTATCAAAGATACTTGTTGAACGAGAAAACATCAGTGATAGAACCTTGATGAACAACGAGGAACGACAACCCAAACATTAAAAGGGATCATTCTCATAACATTCGACATTCATTCAAATGTCATTCATACACATCTAATTAGGAGCATTTGATTCATTCTGATCATGCCATCCTAATCACTAGGCATAAATAGTTTTATAAAATAGATTATACAGGTCATGTTCTTCAGGGAACAGAGCAATGAAGTTACCAGATCTTGCCTTTCTGCATTGACAGTGAAGCAGATCGAAGACAAACCTTGCCTCTCTCGTTTGTAGCAGAGCTGGTTGAAGATAGCAGATCTTGCCTTCCTGCATTGATGGCGAAGCATATCGAAGACACAAACCTTACC
This sequence comes from Gossypium raimondii, assembly GCF_025698545.1. Lineage (NCBI taxonomy): Eukaryota > Viridiplantae > Streptophyta > Magnoliopsida > Malvales > Malvaceae > Gossypium > Gossypium raimondii. The sequence goes on along the minus strand of NC_068577.1, from coordinate 49,807,516 downwards.
TCTCTCGGTTGTAGCAGAGCTGGTTGAAGACAACAGATCTTGCCTTCCTGCATTGACAGCGAAGCAGATCGAAGACACAAACCTTGCCTCTCTCGGTCGTAGCAGAGCTGGTTGAAGATAGCAGATCTTACCTTCCTGCATTGACAGTGAAGCAGATCGAAGACAAACATTGCCTCTCTCGTTTGTAGCAGAGCTGGTTGAAGATAGCAGATCTTGCCTTCCTGCATTGACAGCGAAGCAGATCGAAGACAAACCTTGCCTCTCTCGTTTGTAGCAGAGCTGGTTGAAGATAGCAGATCTTGCCTTCCTGCATTGACAGCGAAGCAGATCAAAGACAAACCTTACCTCTCTCGTTTGTAGCAGAGCTGGTTGAAGATAGCAGATCTTGCCTTCCTGCATTGACAGCGAAGCAGATCGAAGACAAACCTTGCCTCTCTCGTTTGTAGCAGAGCTGGTTGAAGATAACAGATCTTGCCTTCCTGCACTGACTGCGAAGCAGATCGAAGAAACTAGTCTTGCCTTCCTGTACTGACAGTGGAGCAGACTAAAGATAATAGATCTTGCCTTCCTGTACTGATGACTAAGCAGGTCGAAGATGGCAGATTTTACCTCCCTGACTACAGTAGAGTACATTGAAGTCGATAACTCTATCTCCCTGTATTTGGCAGTGGAATAGATTGAAGATTGCAGATCTTGCCTTCCTGTATTTGGCAGCGAAACAGATCGAAGATGGCAGATTTTACCTCATTGATTACAGTGGAATACATTGAAGCCGATAATTCTATCTCCCTGTATTTGGCAGTGGAATAGATTGAAGATTGCGATCTTGCCTTCTGTATTTGGCGTGAAGCGAGATCAAAGATGGCGATTTTACCTCCCTGACTACAGTGGAGTACATTGAAGCCGATAACTCTATCTCCCTGTATTTGGCAGTAGAATAGAGTGAAGAACCACAGATCTTATCTCCCTAAGCAATAGTGGAGCAGATCGCATCAAGTCTTATCCTCCTAAGCAGTAGCGGAACGGACAAAACCACAGATCTTATCTCCTTAAGCAATAGTGGAGCGGATCGCATCAAGTCTTATCTCCCTAAGCAGTAGCGGAGCGGACAAAACCACGATCTTATCTCCTAAGCAATAGTGGAGCGGATCGCATCAAGTCTTATCTCCTAAGCGATGGCGGGCGGACAAAACCACGATCTTATCTCCTAAGCAATAGTGGAGCAGATCGCATCAAGTCTTATCTCCTAAGCAATGGCGGGCGGACAAAACCACGATCTTATCTCCTAAGCAATAGTGGGCGGATCGCATCAAGTCTTATCTCCTAAGCAGTAGTGGAGCAGATGAACCACGATCTTATCTCCTAAGCAATAGTGGAGCGGATCGCATCAAGTCTTATCTCCTAGCAATAGTGGGCAGACAGAACCACGATCTTATCTCCTAAGCAAGAGTGGGCAGATCGCATCAAGTCTTATCTCCTAAGCAATAGTGGGCGGACAAAACCACGATATTATCTCCCTAAGCAATAGTGGAGCGGATCGCATCAAGTCTTATCTCCCTAAACAAGATGGCGGGCAGACAAAACCACAGATCTTATCTCCCTAAGCAATAGTGGAGCAGATCGCATCAAGTCTTATCTCCTAAGCAAGAGCAGAGCGGACAAAACCACGATCTTATCTCCTAAGCAATAGTGGAGTGGATCGCATCAAGTCTTATCTCCTAGCAGTAGTGGGCAGCATGTAACCATAGATCTTATCTCCTAAGCAGTAGTGGAGCAGATCGCATCAAGTCTTATCTCCCTAAGCAATAGTGGGCAGAGCAGAACCACGATCTTATCTCCCTAAGCAATAGTGGAGCAGATCGCATCAAGTCTTATCTCCTAAGCGAGAGCGGAGCGGACAAAACCAGATCTTATCTCCCTAAGCAATAGTGGAGCGGATCGCATCAAGTCTTATCTCCTAAGCAGTAGTGGGCGCGCAGCAGAACCACGATCTTATCACCCTAGCGGTAGTGGAGCAGATCGCATCAAGTCTTATCTCCCTAAGCAATAGTGGAGCGCAGGTAAACCACAGATCTTATCTCCTAGCGGTAGTGGAGTGGATCGCATCAAGTCTTATCTCCTAAGCAGAGTGGGCGAGCAGAACCACGATCTTATCTCCCTAGCAGTAGTGGAGCAGATCGCATCAAGTCTTATCTCCCTAAGCAATAGTGGAGCAGATAGAACCATAGATCTTATCTCCCTAAGCAATAGTGGAGCAGATCGCATCAAGTCTTTTCTCTCTAAGCAATAGTGGAGCAGACAGAACCACAGATCTTATCTCCCTAAGCAGTAGCGGAGCGGACAAAACCACAGATCTTATCTCCCTAAGCAATAGTGGAGCAGATCGCATCAAGTCTTATCTCCCTAAGTAATAGTGGAGCAGACAGAACCACAGATCTTATTCCCCTAAGCAGTAGTGGAGTAGATCACATCCAGTCTTATCTCCCTAAGCAGTAGTGGAGCAGACTAAAAACGCAAATCTCATCCCCATGGAGTCGTAGCAGAGTAGATTGAAGCTACAAGGCGTATCTGAAGTTGCAGTAGAGTGGATCGAAGCAACAAGACGTAGCAGGTTGGAATAAGGCTACTTGAAGAAGAGAAGCACCCAAAGAAGTCAAGCCTCGGCGAGACCAGGAAAATTTGGTCTTTCTTAGTCTTTGCTTTGTTCTCGTTACACGAAAATGAGCAAAGAGGGGCAGCTGTAGAAGCCCAAATTTGCTGGGCCCATTGTCCAAATAAAATAAAATACAACAAACCCAAAATTCAATCCCAACTACCCAAACCTTAAGCCCAAAGTAATCAGCCCACAAACTTAAAATTTCAAGAAGAAACCCTAGCTAGCAGCAGATGCCTTACGTGGCCTCCTCGTCATCACGCCTCATTACCCACGCCCACTCACGCGCTCTGCCACCACTTTGCCGACCACGGCACTGCAAAGCCAACAAGTAGACGCAACAACAAAGAAAAATAATGTAAAAAAAATAAAATAGATATAAAAGCATTGGTAATCGGGTTATAAAAACCCCAAGCACTGCCCTTGTAATCTTCTTCTTCGTTTTTTACGAACGCACATAAGTAAAATCAAAAACAGAATACAAACTGAAAAAAGGTTGAAAAATCCGATCGTTTTTCCTCTTTTCGTTTCTTTATTTTCTGTTCTTTTCATTTATTTATTTTTTGAATCATGTGTTCATTTCTTTTACAAAAACCCGTTTTTACAAATAATATAGAATAAAGAGAGAAGCAAAAAGAAATACCTGGAACGCCCGTCGGTCATGTCGTCGGAGGCCTCTCCGTCATTGAAATCGACTCATAAGGGGGATGGAAGTTTTTTTTTTTCTTTCTTCGCAGACCATCGAACCAAAAAACGTGGCCTTGAACAAGATCTCGGTGGGGCTTAAAGTAGCCCCTACGCTAGCAATGACGCCACCGTCCAAGGTGGTCACATGGTGCTTAGCAATGGCCTTGTTGGCGGATTTGGAAAGGTGAGAGGAGAGACCTTTGGCTCTCTCTTTTTCTTTCTAAAAATGAAGGAAGGATTTCTTTTGTTTTTTTTTGTTATTTATGTAAGCTAATGCGGCGCCGTTTGAAGGAGAGTAACCTGCACCTCTTTGCCCTAATGGGTAATTTGCGTATTCGACCCCTCCATTTCGCGCTGAAGCACAATCTGACCCTTTTATTTTTTATTATTTGGGCCAAAAATTCTGTGTCGAATTCAATCGGGTCCTTTGACCATGTACAGTCCCTTGCGCTAAAACGTTGCACTCTAAGACTGGGGTATATTGCCCGATTAGTCCTCCATTCTTCGCACGCGCACCTTTCTAATCCCTTGTGACCTGTTTATTGTTTTTGCAATTAAAACCCCAAATTCTTGTTAGCTTTCAATATCATCCCTAGTCCATTTCATTTATTTATTGTTATATTAAATTTTTTTTATCCTCATTAATTTTAAGTTTTATGTATATTATTTACTTTAAACAATTACATATAACTTATTTTAAAGTTTTCTTTTATATATATTCATTGTAAATTACTATATATATATATGCATATCGTTCAAATTTTTCTTTCTTTTTAAATATATATATATATATATATATATATATATATATATATATGTACATACCTTTCAAAACTGTTTGCATTTATTATCATTATTTTTATGTATAATGTTATTTATTTCGAACTGTTTTATTAATTATTTACTTTAAGTTTTCTTATATATTTTTTGTTTAAAACTTTTATTACTTATTGTACTTAAAGCATCTATTTTAAATTATTTTTACTTTAGATTGCCTTATATTTTTTATTTTCCTTGGATTTTTAATGTTGATATTAAGATTATCTACGTCATGTGTTTATTGACATTGTATATACTATGATTTGCTTATTTGTATTCTTGTATTTGGCATGCATTTATGTATTATCTATTTCGTAATTCATTATACTATGTTCCTTTATCGCTCCATTTCATTTCATCACATTAAAAATTGCGCTTGATTTGTATTTATTTACAATAAATCTTTCTATTTCATCACAAATGGAACAAATGTACGCTATTCAAGTGTGGTACTCGCTATTATTATTAAAAGATTTTTAGAAAAATAAAGCAATATTTTGCATTTTGGAAATTTGAGAAATTGTACCCTAACTTACTGGGTCTCGATTTTCTTGTTAAACCCAAATAGCAAAATGTCCTTTTAAATTTTAAACACATAAAATTTCAAAAATAAAGGCAATATTCTATATTTAGAAAATTCGAGAAATCGTGCCCTAACTTACTGGGCTCCGATTTTTCTCGTTGATTCTAAGTAACTGAATATCCTTTTAAAATTAAAATAAATGAGGTTTAAAAAAAAAAAAAAAGGTAAGCTTACTCTCAAAAATACGAGGTGTCGTGTCCTAACTTACTGGATGTGACATCTTGTTACTTCGAGATAAAGAGGCATTTTTCATTTTGATTTATTCGAGTATTTTTAAAATAACACAATATAAAGAGGGATCGTATTTTTAAATTCTTTTCGAGTTTTAATTTTCGACACCAAGACACTAAGTAATCAACTAGGTACCAATTTTGGGCGTATCGAGGGTGCTAATCCTTCCTCGTGCGTAACCGACTCCCGAACCCATTTTTCTGAATTTCGTAGACCAAAATCGTTGTTTTAATAAAAATTAAATCGTTTGTTAAAAACAACCACTTTTCGGTGACCCAATCACACCTCATCAAAAAAGATTGGTGGCGACTCCCACATTTGATTTCAGTTTTCAAAACCCAAGTTGACCCCGTTTTCCATCAAAAAAATGGTGTCAACACATCCCATTTAATATTCGCATACGGTTTCCAACCAATAGCATCAAAATAATTTAATACAGTATCACGTAAATTAAATGTATCGAGGGTAAAAAGAGAGATGCTCTTACAGACCAGGATTGGGCTATGTTGAATTTCATGGTATCTTGTATGGTACTCTGGGGTAGTAAAATTTAAAAATCCTCGAAGTCTTACCTTCGACGGTATTGTATAAGTACATCCTCGTTTGTCAGGCTTATTATCCATAGTCTCCTTAATCGGGGAAGTATTCCTAATTACATTAGTAACACTTCATCTAGTAATATGCTTCTCGGTAACCAGCTTCCCAGTTAATATCCATTGATTGGAAATCCGTCCTCCTTGATCCTCAATTTCAAGCTCACTTTCAATTTCTAACTCCCCCATCCAAACCAGATCACACAACTCCGGAGAGATTTGAGTTTTAAATTGAAAATAGCAAAAACAGAGTACTTACCTTCTATCTCCCTGTCAACGTAAAAATTTAACCCACAAACTCCTTTCACAAACAAAAGCTAACTCCAAAACCTAAAAACAAAATGAAAGAAACAGGCTCACTTAAACAAGATCAAGTAAAAAATTCAGGTAAAAACAAGGAAAAAGCAACAGAATCCTAGGTGTAAAGATTTACCCCAGGAAAGAAAGATGCGAATTAATCAAGAAAAGAATTCTAACACTTAGATCTCCCTATTTGCGAGAGGACGAATAATTCTCATAGGAAAGAAAAAAAAAATCCCATAACGAGAGGAATTTTAACATTTATTAAGTTTGATATTAAAATTTTAATAAACTTGCTAATTGGACAACTCGGGTTAAGTTTTTGTCAGATAATTTTGAGTTATAAAATGTTTAGATAAAATTTGAATATTACATGAATTTTCAATCAAATTATTTGGGGTTGTAGTAATTTGATGTTGAGACTATTTTAGTTGAAATCATTGTTGTGTTCATAGTTGACAATGGCAGGTCTAAATCCTAATATTTATACCATTATTATTTTTAGGCTTTTGCGCTTTGTTTGTACATTATATTTATATATATTTGAAGGTTGAAGTTTCTAAGGTGGGTGAATTTTATAATAAAATTTTAAAAGACTCTATAATATTAGTTCTTTTATGATGCTAAACATAATGTTAGAGTGAGTAGTGTATATTTTATGAAAAATTGATGATGACTTTACTTATATACAGTATAATCCTCATAAACATATTTTAATTTTAGCGTAGAATAAGGAATTATAGTATTTTCCAACTTGCAAGCTCAATATAGAATTTTCCATTCATTGAGTACTCAACCACTTCACAAATATTATTGAAGTTTTGAGACATAAAATCAATATTATTTAATTAGTAAGTAGTTGGAAGAAATAAGAATGAATTCCTTTTTAAGCATTTGAATTAAATTTGAATTTTAGAATTATTATTATTAAAAAAGTTTTACTTAAATAGATCAAATAAGATTAACCTCGAATCATAATAAAACGGACGAAGTAGGGATTATAAAAAAAATAAATTATTTAACTATATATACTTACATTTTTAACAAAGTTAGCTAGCTTCCACTACTTCAAGTAAAACAAAAGTCGACAAGTTGGAAATTTCTTGCTCTACTCTAGGGTGCTTGCCTTTGGATCCACTACACGAGGTTGACTAATTTATTGGCTAACCAAGACAATTTTATTATATATATATATGTACACACACATAGAATATGTAGGTAAGAATTCGGCAGTCATGGATGCCAAGTCTTGGCTTCTAATGATCGTGTTGATCAATGGCCTCTTGCTTTGGTCAAATGAAGCTGTTTCTGCATCTCATCCCAAAACAATCCCTTCGGGCCGTGACTTTCCATACAAGTTAAAATCAGTGTCAAAGCGAGTGACCACATTATCACCACCGCCATCACCTAAGCTGAGCACTCCTTCTTATCAAAATTCGCCGCCGCCACCCATTTACATCTGAACATAATGACCCCAACATTCAGCTCAAACCAAAGCGCCACTGGTTCGTATGCTCCCTTTGAAGTTTGCAACTTCAGTTTGATGTACCGTAGGCGCAGCCCACAAAAAAAGAAAAAAGAAAAAAAGATAAATAAAACTCAACTTTGTTATTAGTTTACCAGCATGTGCTCCAATAAACTATAAGATTTGCGATACTATATATTTCAATTCTGATATTTCTTTTTCTCTATTTTCTTTTAATCCTTTCTGCTTTCATCTTTGTGTAAAGTTTTGTGTTATTCGATGTCCTTGTGTTAAAAACGACTAACAATGACATTTAAATATTGCTGAGAACTGTGTTCTCTAGCCCTATCCTCAAAAGCAGACAAAGATTCAATTTCAGACGCAAAAACCAGAAAAGAAAGTCTATTAGTGAATTGGAAGAAGAAGAACAAGAAAAAAGAATGAGTAACCAAAATGAGATACAAACCAAAAGCATCAAATTGAGTTCAACCTTGAAAACGTAATAATGGCGTATTTTCAAAAATGATATTAACAACCTCACAATTACAACTTTATAAGAGACTTTAATATTTTTGTAATAGTCTTATATATTGATTTATCAAAAATTAATATTATGCATTATCATTTTTTATAAACGTTATGTTAGTATGAAGTTGTCACTAAGTTACGCATTGAAAATTGACCTTGCAAAGTATTTTGATATTCTCTAAATTGAGAAATTATTTTTTCAAGTTCTAGAAGCTCTTGAAATTCCAAATATGTTTGTAAAGTGGGTAAAACCTTGCATAACACACTCAAAGTTTTCTATAGCTTTGAATGGTGGACTTGGTTTTTCTCAGGTGAGAAAATGGTTACGCAAGGTGACCCTTTGTCCCCATATCTGTTCGTCATCTATATGAATGTTTTGTCTTGTCTTTTGAACATCGTAGGTAGATATAAAGTGTTTGGCTATCATCTTAGCTGTAAAAAATTACAACCCATACGTTTGTGCTTTGCAGACGATCTAATGGTATTCATTAAAGGCTTTGTTGACTCTATTTTTGTTATTGGTAATATTTTGGAGTGTTTTTACATGTCTAGCTTGCAAATGAATAGCTTTAAAAGTGAGCTTTTTAGTTGTATGGAGTCCCTCAATCTAAACTTGATTGTAGTTGAGAAGATTGGATTTAAATTTTGGAGGCTGCGTACCAGGTATTTGGGAGTCCCGTTGGTGACAAAGAACTTGAGATTGAGTGATATGTTTTAGTTGAGAAAATCACTAAAAGGATAAGGAGTTGGGAATCTAAGTGTCTTTCATTTGTGAGTAGACTTCAGCTCTTGCGGTCATTTTTAGTATGCAAAACTTTTGGTGTTCCAAAATCATAGAGGAAATAACAAAGTTGTGTAATGCTTTTTTATGGAAAGGGAGTGATGGTTCAACAAAGGGTGCAAGATTAAATTGGTTTGGTGTTTGTCATCCTAAAGCTGAAGGTGGTTTGGGGCTTAGGGATTTGCTTGCTTGGAACAAAGCTTGTATAATGAAAAATCTAGCTTGTATTAACAAGGGTAGGTTCATTGTGGGTTGCCTGGGTGGAGCTATATATATGTTTTTAAGGGTGCAAATGTATGGAAGATTTAATCAACTCAAAGCCACAGTTGGGCTTGGAGGAAGCTTCTTGAGTTAAGAGAGTTGATATTGCAAGTAGGTATTCCTCACGTTGGAGGAAGCTTCCAATTTTACATTTCCTTTTTCAGAAATGTAAATTCAAATGAAAGTCGACAAATTGGAAATTTCTTGCTCTACTCTTAAGTTGCTTGCCTTAGGATCCGGTGGACAAGGTTGACTTTGTTGGCTAACCAAGACAATATTATATGATTTATAGAGACACACACACATACAATTAGTAGGTAAGAATTGAGCTGCTATGGATGCTAAGTCTTGGCTTCTAATGATCATGTTGATCAATGGCCTCTTACTTTGGCCAAATGAAGCTGTTTCTGCATCTCACCGGAAAACAATCCCTTCGGGCCGTGACTTTCCATACAAGTTTAAATCAGTGTCGAAGCGAGTGGCCACATTATCACCACCACCATCACCTAAGCTGCGCCCTCATCCTTCGTTTCAAGTTACGCCGCCGCCACCCATTTCCTTCTGAACATTCAGCTCAAACCAAAGCACCACTTGTTCGTATGCTCCCTTTCAAGTCTGCAACTTCAGTTTGATGTGCCGTACGTAGCCCACAAAAGAAGATATATAAAACTCAACTTTGTTACTAGTTACCGGCATGTGCTCCAATAAAACTTGAGATTTGTGGTACTTTATATTTCAATTCTGGTATTGCTTTTTTTTTTTTTGCTCCTCTGCTTTCATCTTTTCTGTTGTGTTTTCTGTTATTCAATTTCCTTTAGTTAAATACAACTTCTTTTTACGAACCAGACAATTAAATTTAAATGTTGATGAGAACTGTATTGTCTAGCCCTATCCTCAAAACCAGACAAAGATTCAATTTCAGACACAAAAACCAGATAAATTGAACGGCAAATCTTGTTGTCTGATAATTTTCTTGTTATTTAATGTACTGTCTTCCATTTAAGTTGGTTTTGGTTCATGAGTTGTTCAATTTCATCCTAGGAACTAGGAACATGGAAATTGACATACATGTGATGCAGATATGACACTTACCAACATAGTATAAGAATCTTCAAAATGTTAACACATGGGTATGTCACGAAGTAAAAATTATACTATCAAAATGTAAGTTTAATACTTTAATGAAGTATATATTTTGAGTTTTCATTAGGTATCAGCAATAGTTAAATTTTTTTGTCATGAGTGTTCTTCAAGAAATAAATAATTGGTCATGAAATGTACTCAATTCCCTTGAATGGAATTAAATCCTTGAGTACATGATTAAAAGATGAGGTGAGTGATTACTACACCTCATGATTATCATACTTAATATTTGATTGAGTGAAAATGTGAAAAGTTGAAAAAGAAAAGTCAAAAAAAAATACAAAACATAAATTTTGAATATACTTGTTAGAACAATAAAGGCAAAGGAAAATTATAAAAATAAATCATTTCAAATTAAAATTATAAGAGAAAAGAACATCAAAAGATTTAAATGGGTATATTTACAAAATTATACAAATTTGAAAAATTTCTCCCCAATTTCTAAACTACAAAATATAATAAGAAAAAGTTAAATCGTTTCTAAAATATTCTTTTAATAACCATTTTCCGAGAAACAAAATAGAAGTTTTACATTTATATGAATATAAAGTAAGGTAAAATATTTAATATTTACAAATTATTAAAAAATAATTTTACGTGAACCTGAACCAGAATTGATTTATTAATTAAATTTAAAGATAAAACTTTGGTTTTAATATGTTTAGTTTTACAAAACATTTGTCTTGGAAATAATAAAACAACTTTTCACATATTTTCTTTCTCCATTTAAGATTTTTATGAATTTTATTTTCTAAAGCTAAATGAAAGCTTGTATTTTCATTTTTCTTATCTAACACATTAATAAAAAATATATATTTTACATTTTTCTAAAGCCTTAAAGCTTGAAACTTTATACGCGTGGGAATGCCTAACCATGGAAAAAACCTTTTTGCTTTTCATAGTTGAATTAAGTGGCAAAAAGAGAAAAGTGGAGATTTCTGAAACATTATTTTGGTAGTGGTTCTAAATCATAAAATATGTAGTAATTTTGACTTATTTTTTCTTCAGTTTTACATAGTTTTTCTTTTGACTTATATGTAGTATGAAAGTAAAATCGGAGCTTAATCTATTACATTCATCTAATCACTTTTATCATAAAAAAATGACATTGAAGCTTTAAGATAGAGAAGTAGATAATAAAAATTTGTATTATAATAGCTATTTATTTTTCTTTAATGATAGCTAAACATTATCTTATTTAAGGCAATGACAAGTTGATGATGACTTAGCTCTGCTTAATTATAGCATAATCCAATTTGCATGTGACAGCTAAAAGAGATTAATCTATTTAATGTTGACATTTCGAAAATGCCATTGTTTTGCTTTGTCATCACCTTCTAAGTACTCTTTCCTATAATTAATACACCGACATCTCATAATTTGATTTAGGTTAAAGTTTCGTATTTTTTTATTTATTACAAAAATATATGTTAAAATGTTAAGAATCCAACCTAAATTATTGTTGGGGGGATATTTTTCACAAGGGCACCTCCCAACTTATCAATGGTCGACAAGTTGGAAATTTCTTGCTTTCAACAAAATAATATATATATGAAATTTTTAGTTGAGCATTGCTAAGATAACAGTAAAGATGGAGAAAAAGAATTATTCCATTCATGTCTCTTCTCATACAAAATGTATGTATTTAAAGTAAACCTAACAACTGCTACGTAACTGCTTTACAACTAACCTCAACTGTCAACTAACAACTTCTTTATTAACTCAATTATTTTCCCTAATATTCCCCATACTATTTTCCTTTCTTTCCTGGTAAACAAGTCACCCACTACGTTACATGAACTACTCTCAGATGATCACGAAACCTATTAAACACTGCAACTGATAGGGGCTTAGTCAGGATGTCAGCAAGCTGATGAGAACTTGGAACATGACCAACTTGGAGAACACCAGCAACCACCTTTTCTCGAACAAAGAAGACATCCAACTCCACATGCTTGAACTTGGAGTGCATAACAGGATTTCCAGCCACTGCAACTGCAGCTGAACTATCACACCAGACCAAGGCTTTGGACAACCCAGGAACACACAACTCAGTCAAAAGCGATTGTATCCAAACCATTTCTGCAGCTATGTGGGCAACACTCCTGTACTTCGCTTCTGCTGTCGAACGGGACACAACTTGCTACTTTTTGGAGCTCCAGGAGACAGGATTGCCACCTAAAAAGACACAATATCCCGACGTAGACCTACGATCATCAACATCGGATCCCCAACTAGCGTCTGAGTAGCCTTCAAGAAATAATTTTGAATTACGAGTAAATTGCAACCCATAGTTCAACGTTCCTTGAAGATATCGCAAAATTCGTTTAACAGCTTTGAAATGAACATCCAATGGCTTGTGCATGTATTGACAGACTTTGTTGACCGAATAGACGATGTCTGGCCTGGTGATGACTATGTATTGCAGGGCCCCGACTATGCTCCTGTAGTGATGCTCGTCCTCAAGTGGATTGCCACCAGCAGCTGATAAATGATTACTTAAGACCATCGGAGTTGGAAGAGCTGTTGACCTGTCCATGGATACTCTGAGGAGCAGATCTCGAATGTATTTCGCCTGGGACAAAACCATCCCTCCTGATGTGTATTTGACTTCAATTCCAAGAAAGTATCCCAACTGACCAAGGTCTTTCAATGCAAATTGACCATGAAGTTGATTAACAAACTGATCAATGGCAAGAGAATCACTGCCCGTTATTATAATGTCGTCAATATACACTAACACGTATAGTTGCTGGGCATCTTTTTGAAATATAAAAAGGGAGTTATCAGCTTTGGAGGCTGTAAACCCCAGAGTAAACAGGAAGTCCCTAAGCTTTTGAAACCAAGCTCGAGGAGCTTACTTAAGATCGTAGAGAGCTTTTTTTAACTTACAAACAAGAGGTTCTCCATGTGGACCATATTGTTCAAATCCCGGTGGCTGTGTCATGTAGATGTCCTCACTCAACTCCCCGTTTAAGAACGCATTGTTTATGTCGACTTGTCGAATGGTCCAGTCGAAGTGCACTGCAAGAGCAAGCACCACTCTGATTGTGGTGGGTTTGACTACGGGGCTGAAGGTCTCCTGAAAGTCAATTCCTGCTTTTTGTAAATACCCTTTGACTACCAGTCTCCCTTTGTATCTAGCAATCGACCCATCGGCATGTCTCTTGATACGAAACAGCCACTTGCAACCAACAGCGCGACGACCTTTTGGTAAGGAGACAAGGTCTTATGTGTTGTTGGCAATCAAGGCTCGATATTCTTCGTTGGCTGCAGTTGTCCATACAGAACTCTGAAATGCCTCAGTGATAGTCGTAGGTTTAGTGTCTTCTAGGACTGAAGCAAAAACCTTTGGTCTGAAAACTCCACTCTTGGAACGGGTCTGCATGGGATGGAAATTTCCTTGAACAGTAATTGACTGAGCCATGTCAGTAGCATCAGGTGGAGCTATGTCAGGACTGGCAGGTGGAGAATTAGTAGGACCAGTAGGTATAGCTGGGTTCATAATATCAGCAGTTGCTGTTGACACCCTAGGTGAGACTCTAGAGGAGGTCTGATCACCAGAGTGGCTCGAAGATGTTCTTTCTGTAAGTGGTTGACACTCACGATTGGCCACAACCAGAGGGAGAACCGATCTATGAGGGACATTTGTCTCAATCCGTGAGGATGACTCTTTGTGAAATCCATTTTTAAATGGCAGTGTTGTCTCATCAAACGTAACATGCCGAGACACATAGACACGACCATCTGCTGCAAGGCACCTATAACCTTTGGTGTTGGGAGCATTTCCAAGAAACACACATTGCTGAGAGCAAAAATTCAACTTGTTCTTGTGAAATGGCCTGAGGTTTGGGTAGCAAGCACACCCAAAAAGACGTAGTGAAGTGTAATCTGGCTTGACCTTATAGAGAACTTCATATGGACTGACTTGACTTAAAACAGGAGTAGGTAGTCTGTTAGTCAAGTGAACAGCTTGCACAAAGGCGTAAAACCAATATTCTAAAGGCATATGAGATTGAGCTAAGAGTGTCAAGCCCATATCCACGGTCTGCCTATGTTTCCTTTCAGCAACCCCGTTTTGCTCCGAGGTATAGGGACACGAGACCTTGTGTTGAACACCAAGTTGAGACAAGTCTTTTGCCAAGGCACGATATTTACCCCCTCCATCTGTTTGGAGCATTTTAATAACACATCCAAATTAAACTTTGACCATCTGATGAAAGTGCAGAAAGCATTGAGTCACTTCAGACTTGGTTTTGAGGAAATAAATCCATGTATACCGACTATGCATGTCAACAAATGAGAGATAGTAATGAAACCCATTCGAAGATACATGAGCAGGATCCCATACATCTGAAACCACCAGTTCAAAGGGTAAAGAATACAATGTTTTTGAAGCAGTAAAGGGGAGTTTATGAACTTTGCCAAGCTGACAAGCTTTACATACTGCCGGTATACTATTCTTGTTGAATGAAATATCACAAGAGTGCAATGTACGATGCAGAACTTTATTGCATGGATGGCCAAGTCGGTTGTGCCATAAAGAGGTGGATAAGAGTTGAGTGTTGTTCAATGAACTGTAGCGAGGCTTGGAAGAGACCCCAGTAGCAGTTGGAGCAGACTTGGTGAACTGAAACTTATACAACCCATCATGCATGCTGGCCCTCGAGCAGCGTCGTCCCTGTCTGTAAGTCCTTCACAAAACACAAGACCGGGTGAAATTCAAAATAAACATTATTGTCTTTAGTAAATTGACCCACTGACATTAAGTTTTTGCATATGGCAGGTACATGCAACACATTCTGAAGTCGTAGCAGCCTAGCCCCAACGGATAAAGTAGACGTTCCTACATGTGCAATAGATACTGAATCACCATTACCCATGAGGACACGATCTTTACCTATATATGAAACAACATTCGTTAGATTGGAGACCTCAGATGGTATGTGATTCGTCGCTCCAGAATCGGGGTACCAAGTAGAATCAGTTGGTGAGGAGGAAGAACCATGATGAGTCGAATGACTGGAAAGCGGTACTGACCCACAGCAATGAGTCAGAGCATGACAAGTAGGAGCAGATGACACACAATTGGAAACTGAAGACCCACAACCAGAATTAAGTTGATGACAATTTACTTGCATATCACCAGAAAAATTCTCATCAAATCTATGATAACAGGTCTGAATAAGATGACCGATCTTGCCACACAATTGACACTGTGTACGAGCACCAGACCAGCCTCTTCCATTTCCACGAGACCTGCCACGATACCTCCCTCGACCCTGGTCTCTATATCCTTGCTTGGAGTCCTGAGAATATCGAGACGACTCAGTAGGCTGTTTTAAATTAGCATCATTATTTTGTTGTCGAGCTGCTAAGTTCGCTTGACAAGGAGGGTCGGTTAAGGACTCAAGCTGACGAGACTCACAATCAAGAAGCAGTTCCATCAAAAGATCAAGGGATAAAGCTGTTGTAGAGGCAAACACCCGAATCGACTCAAACTCAACCGAGAGTCCAGCGAGAATAACACTCACTTGTTCCTGTTCAGAGATAACACTACCAGCAGTGGTTAGATCATCACTAAGTTGTTTTACCTTAGCCACATAATCTTTCACAGACAGACTGTCTTTCTTGATGGAGTATAAGGCATGCCTCATACTGGACACTTTTAGAGAAGATTTCGCACTAAACCTCTTTTCAATCGCAGTCCACAAAGCAAAACTTGTTTTAGCAGTCGTAAGATGTGCCATAATATCATCTGTGACTGTTGATACCAGCCAAGAAGCAAGAAATTTGTCTTGCTTCCGATGAACAATAAACTCTGGATTTTCCACCTGTTGTCCATCAGAACTAACCACAAATTGAGGAGGAGAAGGAATAGTACCTAAAACAAATCCTTCAAGTCCATAGCCTTCAAGAATCAACAGAAGTTGATGCTTCCAGAGAAGATAGTTGTGCAAGGAAAGTTTGATGGTGTCGTGCTTAGAAAAATAGTGAACTGTTGACGTGGCCAGAACACCACTGCCTGGCGAATGTCCAGCTTCTCCGGTGTTAGTGAATTATGCGGAGAACCACCTGCCACATCAGATGCCATGATAAAAGAAAAGAAAAAAAATTACACTAGAAACACCAAGAAAACCTTGGCTCTTGATACCATGCTAAGATAACAGTAAAGATGGAGAAAAAGAATTATTCTATTCATGTCTCTTCTCATACAAAATGCATGTATTTAAAGTAAACCTAACAACTGCTACGTAACTGCTTTACAACTAACCTCAACTGCCAACTAACAACTTCTTTATTAACTGATTTATTTTCCCTAATAAGCATTGAGCTATCATTGGATGTCAAGTCTTGGCTGCTAATATATATAGAATGTAGTAGAGATTCGGCATTATGTATCAGTGTAACAAGCATAGCCATGGATGGCAAGTCTTGGCTTCTAATGATGATGTTGATGACTGGCCTCCTACTTTGGCAAAATGAAGCTGTTTCTCCAACTTATTGGAAAGCAATCCCTACCGGCCGCCACTTTCCATACAAGTTAAAGTCAGTGTCGAAGCGGGTGATTAACTTATTACCACCGCCACCACCGACTGGCATCTGAGCTCAAAGCCAAGCAGCTGGTACCAACTGGCATCTTTGATTGCAGGTTAGAGTCTCCCACCCAGGGAAGTTTAACAAACTTGAGTTTGATTGTGCCATAGCCCACAAAAGAAGATTTATTAACACTTTTGAACTTTGTTATTAGCTGACCAGCAAATATGTGCTCCAATAAACTTCAAGATTCAACTCTGATATTGTTTTTCTCATCTATTTCCTTTTGCACATTTGGTTTTATCTTTGTATAGAGTTTTATATTATTCCACCCTTTTGCGTATGCATGTATAGCCCAAGTTTTTTACTGTGAAATCACTAGTAGTTTGTAGGTCGTCAATAAGCATATACGTATAGTTTTGAAGCAAAGTGCCCAAAAATTTTCCCATCACCGATGAACTTGGTGAGTTCTTCAACAGACTGGAAAAGCTTGATGAGTTCTTTGAGCTTAGGAGGGGATTCTTCCATAAGATGAATATGTTTTTTTTTTAAGAAAAAAGAACTCTTAGATTTTTTTTCTTTAAAGAGTATTGTTTTTTATTTTACTTTTTTTCTATTTCTTTAATTAAAAGCAAATTAAATTGTTTTTAACTAAAAATCAAATAAAGAATAAAACAAAAAGGTATAATTGCTGAGAAGGGCTTGACTTAGCTAGTCAAAAGTCAACAAATGGACATGTGGCGCTCTCTAATTGCGTGGTGCGGCATGTCATTAGAAAACCTGACGAAAAAAAAATATAGATAACATATTGATGATTTTGTTAAAGTAGAAGGGTAAATCTTGCGATTATTGCTTTTCCTTTACAATATTGTGGAAGTGAAGAAGGACAATAAGATTCCAACTTTTCTGTCTCTCCCTCGCATCAAATCTCTCCTTTTTTCTTTCTTATTCACTCGATGTATTTTTTTTTTACAATTTGTAGATATGTTTATAAGTTGTGATGGTGTTTATCATTGCTAAAATTTCACTTCTCACTAACAGTTTCTTTTGAAAAATGAATAATTCTTTGTAAGTTTTTTAATTTGTTTTTGTTTAAGAGTATTTTAAAATAATAAACGATTTCACAAGTCGGTTTGAACTTGTGTTGTCTTAAGTTTTATATTTTTTTTAGTAGTTTCGTAAGTTTTCACTTTTAGAAATTTTTGTTTGCTCTTATAGTACGTTTTTTAGTCTTACTTATGCATGTAGTATTGCTTTTGCTAAGGATGGTTTTGTCTCTGTCCTCTTCAATTTAGTGGATGCTCGATTATTTTGTCAATTTTTGTTCGCCACTTTAGACCATCCGAGGTTTATTTTCTTATCGTATTAAGTGCTTACAATCACTTAAGATATGTTGTGCTTGAGTTATAACAGAGTTAATTGTCAACGTACCATAATATGTTGCGTTGCCAGAGCTTATCATTCACTATCTACAATGGATGTTTATTATTATTTTTCCCTAAATTGTATGGTCCCATAAAAAAATGATTAATTTTCTCTTTTAATTAGAGAAGTTCATAGGTTGGGTTAGGCCGAGTTGAGGTTAAGTTTGAGCATGCTATTAATATTCTTTATATATGTTTGACCCAGCTAAAATATGTTCTTAAAATTTCCAATCATGTTTGTACATAACTAACCCAAGCTCATTTTAAATATGTCCATATTTTTAAATTTTTTAAAATACTTATATTTTTTAAGTTTAATATTTAATGATTTTATATAATTCTCATTTATTAAAATTTTAAGAATAGTTAAAATATATTGATTTTTTTAAATGTAACTTCTTTTAAAAGTACTTTCCTTAATAACTAGAGTGGTTCTTTTTATAATGGTGAAAACACTGGAAAGTAAAAGTTACCTTTGAAGCCAAATAATTATTTTTTTCTTTTTTATTCTTTTAACGGTAGATGATTAGTAGACCTGTCCATGGGCTGGGCCGGGCCCGGAAAAAATTTTCGGCCCGCCTCCTAGGCCCGGGCCCGGGCCCGACCCGAAATATAAGCCTGAAATTTTTGTCCATGCCCGACCCGAGAAAAATATCATAAGCCCGAGCCCAGCCCGGCCCGGCCCATTTTTTAATAAACATTAAAAAATTATTTTAAAAATAAAAAAATAAAACAAATTTAAAATATAATAAAACGGGCCTCGTTTTTTTGCCCAAGCCCATATTTCGGGCCTATATTTTTACCCGAACCCTCCCATATTTCAGGCAGGCCGTCGGGCCGGGCCGGGCCGTCCGGCCCATGGACTGGTCTAATGATTAGTCACTAAATTCGTTTTAATGGATTTTTAAATTTATTTTAAATACTATTAAATTAAATTTTGATTTATATTCTAATTTAAAAACATGTTGAATATTTAAAATTATTTTAAACTTAATAATATATTAATGTTGAGATAAATATTTTATTTATTTTTATTTTAAAATAGATAAATATTATTTAAAATAAATAGGTTAAATTACATGTTTTTTTAATTCTTTTGTTAATAATAAATATAGCTAAAAATTGTTAAAATTTTATTGAATTTTATTTGATGGGGTAATTTCAAAATTTACATTCACATCCCAAGTAAAGTGCTTTTGATTCTCACTTTCATATGTATAGTGAATATAGTGATTGTAACACCCCGGATTTTGGGGTTAGAAGTTCTGAGATTTGTAAGTAGGGTCAGTGGCTAGATCGGGCATTTGAGTTTGTTCGCATTCTAATGTTAGAATGGGTTTGCTGATCTGGTGGTTGGTTGTGTATTAATTTTCCTTAGGGTTTTAAGTTCGAGTCCTTCTGTATGCTTTGAGGAATTATTTTTTACACCTAATTGTTTTGAGTTAGAAATATTTATTAGCTTTTAACTTTTTTTTGCTATTTTTTTATTTTTTTGGAAAAATTGGCTCGTTTTCTTCCTCTTTTACTCTAGACGTCCTCTCTCCCTCCCTTGGGTGTTTTTTTTCAATAGAGAGATTTTTCTTCTTTTCTTTTCCTCTACTGATTCTCAAATTAATTTTGGGTTTATCGTTGTTGACTGGTGGGTCTCTGAATTGGCTTAGGGAGCGAATTGAACGATTCAGGTACCTATTTCGCAAATTAGGTGTAGGCTTCAAATCTCTTTTCTTCTATTTTTGATTTGTTAACTCAATTCTATAGTATTCGATAATTTCGAGTGCATACTGAACTGTGTAATTGGTATCGAAATTGCTGTGAATTTTGCCAATTTGTGTGTGTGTTCTTAGCTACTTATATTTGACATGAAATTGTTGTTGAATCTGGAGGATTTTTGTAAGATTCTGTTGTTTAAGGAATGGTTAATGACTGGGTTCGTTCTGATGTCACAAAATCGAGATTTTGGCCAGTTTTAGTCTGGTTCCGTGACCACACGGGCGGTTCACACGGTCATGTACATTTGGGATTTATGGTTTCCGGGCAAATTTTGGTGCCACACGACCGTGTGGCCAATTTAGGGATTTCAGTCGACTTCCGCATGGTCGTGTCCCTTCCTCACACGGGCGTGTGTATTTGGAAATTAGGGTTATGTGATTTGATGTCACACGACTGCGTGGCCAATTTAGGGATTTAGGGATCCTACACGGGCGTGTGTTTTGGACACACGGTCGTGTTTGATGGGCACACGGGCGTGTGAGACCCTCACACGGTTGTGTCTGTCCTATACCCTATTTTAGCATAAACGGATAGAGAGTTACATGGCCGGATCACACAGCCATGTCCCTAGGTCACACGGACGTGTGCCTTCTTTCATACGGGCATGTGCCTCTCCGTATGGGTGGGCTGACCCCCACACGACCTAGGCACTTCCACATGGCCGTGTCGCTTTGTTTCGTAAATTTTTGTGTTGTAGTATCACTTATCTATTCTGTTTCTTGTGTCGTTCAACAGTTGTTGAAGCTTCTGTATAAGTATTAAGGACTCTGATACGACTTAAGGTCGTGTGATTAACTGCAAGCATGGTGCTAAACTTTCGATTTGATTGTTCGTGTTTGTAATGTGCTCTGCGAAATGAAACCGTGTCTGATATGTAATGGCCCAAATTTGCCCGGCCCGATACAGATATTAAAACCAAAATAATATTTATAATTAAAGTCTAAATGTCCAGTTATACAAACCCAATTACAATGGCCCAAATACCTCGGCCCAATTACATTGAAGCCCAAAACAAAATGAATCACAAACAGAAACCCTAGGTTTCTAAGATCTTCAGCCGCCGCCTTCCCTCGCACATACGCCTCCTTCTCCCCACGCCTCCACGTGCTGCGCCGTGCCACGTCATCGTACGGCCATTCCTGCAACAAACGAAGGACGACTAACGTAGCAGAGTCAGATCCCCACTCGTGCTGCGCATCCGCGCCAGGTCCACGTGCGCCTTCTCTAGGCTAGCCACGTCCCTCTTCCGTACGACGGTTTCACCTGCAAAAACACGCAGCAAGAAAAGCAGAAAGGGAACAACAACAAAGAAAATAGGCAATAGGAGAAAAAATAATAGCAAAAATAAATTAGAATTTTTATTATGATTGTATTTTTATTTTATTTTATTTTATCTCCGGCTATAAAAAGGGAGAAAAACAATGTAAAAAAATGCCTTTTTTTTCCTTTTTTACACACAGAATATCAATACAAACGAAAGAAGTGAAAAAATATTGAAAAGAAAAAAGGTGATTTGTTCTCTAATTTTTGTTTGTTTTATTTTTTGCCTCTGTTCTTATTTCGTTTCAGTGAAAAAGAGTGTAAATAAAAGAGAAAGGGAGTTGGAATTCGCACCTGGTTAAGTCCGCCGTCTAATCCGTTGTTGGTTCCGATCGGAACCAGACAGTTGGGGGCTCCGATGTTGAAGCGGCGGCGTTCAGGGGGTTAAGGTTGAAACCCTAGCAGAGTTTCTCCCCTTTCTTTCTGTTTTTTTAAGAAATGAAGCAGAAATGTTTTTAAGAAAAATTTGTTTTAAGTAATAAAAGGGAAACGGCGCCGTTTGAGGTAAGGCCTTCAGGTGTCAAAACGGCACCATTTAATGGCCTATACCCGCGCGGTGACCCGACCTGAGGGAAGGATCCGCACGTTTTTGGCTCAATGGTATATTTACGCTATAAGTCCCTTTGTATTTGAGTGTTGTTGCGATTCAGTTCTCTTTCTTTTTTAATTTGTACTGTGTATTTAACTTCGGTTTCATTTAAGTCCTCAGCTAAACGATGTCGTTTTCATTGTTTGGTTTTGAATGCCTAATCTGTGTGTTTATTTGCTGTTTCAGTCCCTCATTTTTTTTATCGAATAAAAATTAATCCTTTTATTTTTTTATTTATTTATGTTTGCAGCCTATTTAATTCTATTTTGTTTCAATTAAATTTTTGTTCCATTATTTCATTGTACTTTGCTTTATTTTTTCTTTAAATCTTGTTTCAATTTTGATTAAACTTTTATTAGCTTAATTTTAAGTTAAATTAGTTCTTATTTTGATAAATTTATTTTGTATTTCTAATAATATTACTATTATTAAATTCATATTATTAAATTTAACTTGACATATTATTATTAAATTCATCATTTATTAATATATATATTTTCATAAGAATTTGATATAATTCGTACATATCTTAATGTTCTATTTTATGTTATATCTTAAAATTCATTGTTTTATATACCTATATGTTAAATGTTTACATAATAATTTTTTAAATACTATTACTCTTATATAACTTATTAATTTTTTTGTATATATTAATGTTTTGATTTTGCTATGATTATTACTTTTAAGTGTCTTAATATATTTATATAGATATTTTAAACCGATTTTATTTGTGTGAAATCAACTTCTTTCCAAATTTACTAATGCACCAAACCTTCTCCATTTTTTTTATCTATACTAGTATATATGTATCATTACTACTCCATCATGCTACATTTGTTTCAAAAATTATGATTCATTAAAGCATTAAAATCATTTTATTTCGAAGTTTTTCAAAATACTTGGTGTTCATGATTCTCGAGAGGATTGTGCCCTAACTTATTGGGCCTCGATTCTTTTCGTTGAATTTAGATAGCCAAGTATTTCTTTTGCAATAAAACCGTACAAATTCTAAATAAAAGTTTTTAAAGATTTCAAAATATTAGATCCTAACTCACTGGATATGACATTTTGCTACCTCGAATTAAGGATTTTTAAAAATAAAGGCGATATTCAGTATTTAGGAATTTTGGGAAATTGAACCCTAACTTACTGGGTTTTGATTTAACCCTAACTTACTGGGTTTTGATTTTTCATTTGACCCAAATAACCAAGTATCCTTCTCAAAATGCATAGGTTTAAAAGTCAAAAGATAAACTTAATTTGGAATATCAAAATGTTGCGCCCTAACTCACTGGGTGTGACATTTTATTTCTTTGAAGTAAGAGTGTTTTATTTTTCAATTTATTCAAGTTAAAAGGATCGTATTTTAAAATCTTTTCAAAATTTTGACACTAAGACATTAAATAATCAATTCGGTACCAATTTTGGGTGTTATGAGGGTGCTAACCCTTCCTCGTGCGTAACCGACTCCCGAATCTATTTTCTCAAATTTCGTAGACCAAAATCGTTTTTAAGGTGAGCCGATCACACCCCAATAAAGGATCGGTGGTGACTCCCAATTTTCATTTTTAAGTCGAAAATTAATTTTTTTGTTTTCAAAAAATGGTTTTGACATGATAATTGTGAAGAAATTTGACATTGAGTTTGTGTGTGTAAGAGCATTCTGATTCTGTACTCTGATTCGATGTGTTTGATTCCAAAGAGTGTGTATTTTTGTGTAACCGCAGAGAATTCTGTATTTGACTAACTGTTTACGACCTTCTATATCTATGTGACTGTTCGTGTTTGGTGTGCATTGTTGCATTTGCATCATGATTTAGGGTTTGGTTGTGAAGAGAAGAAAGACTGATTCTGATATGATTTGGCAGTTTAACTGCAACATATCTGTACAGTAGTTTACCGCAATACACTGTACTGAATATACGTCAGCTTTGTTGCGTACCATTATCTGAGTGGCTTAGTCCACATATATGGTGTGTAGGGTTGGATGGGCCTTTTGAGGTCCTATGTGGTGTGTTTGGTTGGATGAGCTTAAACAGCTCTATTGGGGTGTGATCGAGGGAAGGAGAGGTATTTTGACTGGATGGCTAGGTTTTCACTACTTGACTGCATTCGTAAGCATCTGATTAAGTGATTTGGTGTAAATTTATTTGTTTGCATTATGTCTGTTTGACTTATCATTTGTGATTGTTTTTGCGTGTAATGACGTTTTGTAACACTGTGTGTGATGATAAGTGCTTTGCTTGAGTACGTTCATTTGGGACGTTGGCTTCGTGTACACCTTCTGGTTCTGTATATCTCTGTAAGTACGTTTCACTGTTGTACTGCTATCTGGAATTCTGATCTGTAATTTTATTGTTAGTCATGTCTCAAACTCACACTGAGCTCGTGTAGCTCACCCCTTAGTATTTCCCCTTTCAGGTACATTTCCGAATTTTGATATTGGACTTGGCACGCCGAAGGTCTCGGAATTACGCATTTTAAATAATTAGATAAATTACTATTTTGAAAATTGTGGTATGAACTTTTGTATTAAATGCATGTAAGCGTTATTTGGACTGAGGTTTTTGTAGCACCGAGATTTTATATCTAAGAGTTTTTACGAAACTTAAATACTGTTGTAAGAGACCAATTTCATCCGGCCCAACAAAAACCAAAACAAATAAATAAAAACAATAAAAAAGTCCATTATTAAAATCCATTTACAAAAAATAATGGCCCAAATACAAAAAAACCCTAAGGCCCACTATCTTAAAAAAATTCAGAAACCCTAGTTCTCTATGGTTATCCACGATGCAGCCTCTGCCTCGTCAGCAAGTTCGCCGCGTAAGGTCTGACGCGTCATCTACCTCTTTCACCATAATGGCAAGCCGTGGCTCTCCAACGCTGTTAACCTTGCCATGGACGCCTGCAAAAAGAAAAACAAAATGACAGAAATGCAGCACACAAAGAATAGTAGAAAAGAAAATAAAAATAATAGTCTAATGTAACACATTCGGCTATAAAAGCCATAACAACCATGTAATTTTTTTTGGAGATACAGAGAATAAAAAAATAGAATAAAAGAAAGCAAAAAAACTACAAATGTTTAAAATAGAAGGTATTTTCATTTTTTTTATTTCGAAGCATATATATAAAAATACAAAAGTATTAAACTTTCACATGCGCCGCTATTGTCAGTGGTTCTTTTGGCCACGAAGGCTGCCGAATCCCTCGGGGTTCGCCTACGGCCGCGTCGAAGAAGGATAGAAGCCGAAAAGTATCCATTTTTTTGTTGTTAAACATTGACCAAATTTTAAGAATTTCTGCCCTAGATTTGAGTTCCCCATGAAACGGAGATAAAAAAGGCCATTTTTTAGAACTCCAGCCACCGGAGGCGACGGTCGCAGTCGCCGATGACCGGTGGCCATGGTGAAGCACCGACGGCCCTTGGCCGAACAAGGGAGCGAGTTGAGAGAAAAAAAAGAAAGAAATAAATAAAACTGGTTGAAATGGTTTTTTTTTTAAATATTTTTAACTTATATAGACTTGGAAAAACGACGCCATTTCAAAGTGGTTCCAAATGCCCCAAAATGACGCCGTTTTGGGACCGACCTGATGACCCAATCCGGATTCCCTTAAGATCCGCGCGTTTTTAAATGGGAGGGTCTAATTGTTGCTTTGTCCATTTCATTTTTTTGCTAATTTTTAATTTTGTCCTACTGCTTATTATTTTTGCTTTTATTTTCTCCCTTTTTATTTTACTCCTTTTCAATTTGGTCCCTCTAACCCATTGATGATCCCTCTGGGAATGACACGTGCAAATAGAGTTTGAATAATTTCCCTCTGAGTCCTTATATTTTCTATTTTCTTTTAATTTAGTCATTTATGTTCTGTTTTCTTGTAATTAAGACTTTAAATTTTGTTATGTTGTCAATTTAATCATTTGTTTCCTTTTTTTGTTTGCTTCACAATTCATGCTTCAAGTTTTGTTTAAACTTCAATTTAATCCCTCATTTATTTAATTTTGCCTTTTTATTTATTATATCATTTATTTAAACATTTAAAATTTATGTTATTTATATTCCCTTTTATGTATTTTTATTTTATCATTATTATTATTATTCATATTAATATTATGATAGTAATTATAACATGATTATCGCTATTATTACTATAAATTGACATTTTTATTATCATTATAGTTGCATTATTATTGCTCACTAGCATAGCATCTTTATTTTATCTTTTATTTTGTTTATTTATTTATTTGCCTATCATTTTAATATCATCATCTCATTTTTTACCCGCTACTATGTTACTTTATTTTGCTAATATCCATGTTGTGTATCGTGTTAAAACATATTCATCCATTTTATTATTAGGCCTAGACAAATTAAAAAGCATATCATTTTAAAAGGTTGTATTCATTTTACCTAATGAATAGGAAATATTTGAAAACCAAGCCAATGCTCATTATTTTTTTGGAATTAGAGGAGTCATGCTCCTAACTTACGGAGTATGACCTCTTTCTAAAACCAAAGTAATTGAATATCCATTTTAAAAATAAAAAAAAATGAGATTTAAGTAATGATCAAATGGTGATTATTCTTGTTTTCGAGGATTTAGAACATCGTGTCCTAACTTACGTGACATGATCTTTTCTTCTCAATTAACTAGAAATAAGGCATTTTCGTGAAAATTAATTTAGTTAAGCGATATTTTAATAAAAAGCATCATGCAAAGAGGGATTGTATTTTAAATTTTCTTTGAATTTTTAATTTCGACATCAAAACATCAAGTAACCAACGAGGTACCAATTTTGGGGGTTATGAGGGTGCTAATCCTTCCTCATACATAACCGACTCTCGAACCTATATTCTTAGATTTCATAGGCTAAAAATTATCGTTTTAGTAAAATCTAATCTTTTATCAAGATGATTAAATTTTGAGGTTACCAGATTACACCTAATGAAAAGGATCAGTGGCGACTTTATTTTCGTTTTTTAAAATAAAAGTCGATTTCAAAAAAAAGGTTTCGACAACTTGGCGACTCTACTGGGAACAATAAGAGAGTCAATCCGCAAGTTGATTACTTTTGGTCTTTTTATCGAAAATTGAAAATTCGGTTTAATTTTTTTCATTAAGGGTTTTACTTCCAGTAAATTTCAGTCTTATCTTTTTTACGACATCGTTCAAGCATTTTTTGCATTGAAATAACAATTAATGGACTAACAATATTCATGTAAAAGGATTTTTGCATATTGCTCTGAAAGGTTTCTAATAGTACAAGGACCTGAAACATGACCACTAGTTAGAACTAACCAAATCTAAGGGTTGGAAATATCAAGGAACGAATATTCTAAATTGTGATTACTTGTTTGGGTTTTCTGTCAAAGATACTAGATCTGAACAAGAAGGCATGATAACACATAAGTGATGGAACCTTGACGAACAACGAGCAATGTCAACCTAAGCACTAAAAAGGGGATCATTCTCGAAAAATGACATTCTGCATTCATGCAAATATCATTCATATACATCTAGATAGGAGCATTTGATTCATTCTAATCATAACATCCTAATCGCTTGGTATAAATATAGGCCTATGAAATGGATTCTACAGGTCATGTTTCCTAGATAATGGTGTAATAGATTAGTAAAACCACAAATCCTATACCCCTGAAGTTGCAGTGGGTCGAATTGAAGTCACCATAGTGAATCTTATCTCTCTGAAGTTGCAGTGGAATAGATTAAAGCTACGAATATCATCTCCCTAAAGTTGCAGTGGAGTAGATTGAAGCTATAAATCCTATACCCTTGAAGTTACAGTGGGTCGGATTAAATATACCATAGTTAACCTTATCTCCCTGAAGTTGCAGTGGAGCAAATTGACGCTACAAATCCTATACCCTTGAAGTTGTGGTGGGTCGGATTAAATCTACCATAGCAAACCTTATCTCCCTGAAGTTGCAGTGGAGCAGATTGAAGCTACGAATGTTATCTCCCTGAAGTTGTAGTGGAGTAAATTGAAGCTACAATTCGCATACCCCTGAAGTTGCAGTGGATTAGAATGAAGCTACAACAACGAATCTTATCTCCTTGAAGTTGCAATAGAGCAAGATGAAGCCGTGATACCAAATCTTGCCTTCCTAAAGTTATAATGAAGCAGATGCGGTAAAGTAGAGTAACTAGTGGATGGAAAGGATAAGCTATTTCAAAAAGAGGAACACCAAAGAAGCCGAGATTCGTTAGGACCAGAAAAAATTGGTCATTCTTAAAGTCTTTGCTTCATTCCTGTTACACGACAACGAGCAAAGAAGGGTAGCTGTAAAGGCCCAATTTCGTCCGACCCAACAAAAACCAAAACGAATAAATAAAAACAATAAAAAAAGTTCATTATTAAAGTTCATTTACAAAAAAAAATGGCCCAAATACAAAAAACCCTAAGGCCCACTATCTTAAAAATTTTCAAAAACCCTAGTTCCCTAAGGTTATCCATGCCACAACCTCCGCCTCGTCAGCAAGTTCATCTCCCAAGGTCTGACTCCTCGTCTACCTCTTTCACCAAAATGGCAAGGCACGGCTCCCCAATTTCGTTAACCTTGCCATGAATGCTTGCAAAAAAAAAATAAAAGGACAGAAATGCAACATGCAAAGAACATCAAAATAAAAAATGAAAAATAATTGTCTAATGTAACACATTCGACTATAAAAGCCATAACAACCATGTATTTTTTTTTGGAGATACAGAGAATAAAAAAAATAGAATAGAATAAAGCAAAAAAACTACAAGTGTTTAAAATAGAAGGTATTTTCATTATTTTTATTTCAAAGCATATATATAAATACAAAAGCTTTAAATTTTCACCTGCGCCGTCGTTGTCGGTGGTTCTTCTGGCCACAAAGGCTTCCGAACCCTCGAGATTCACCTACGGCCGCTCTGAAGAGGGATAAAAGCCGAAAAGTCTCTTTTTTTGTTGTTGAGCGTTGACCGAATTTTAGGGATTTCGGCCCTAGATCCAGATTCTCTGTGAAACGGAGATAAAAAAAGGCCCTTTTTACAACTTCGACCACTGGAGGCAATGGTTGCCGTCGCCGAGGACCGGTGGCCATGGCGAAGCACTGACGACCCTTGGCTGGACGAGGGAGCGACTTGAGAGAAAAAAAGAAAGAAAGAAAATAAAAAAAACAGGTTGAAAAGGTTTTTTTTAATATTTTTAATTTATATAGACTTGGTAAAATAATGCCATTTCAAAGTGATTCCAAATACCCCAAAATGACACCGTTTTAGGGCCGACCCGATAACCCGACCTGGATTTCGTTAGGATCCGCCGTTTTTAAGGGGAAGGGTCTAATTGCTACTTTGACCCTTTTGTTTTTTTGCTATTTTTCAATTTCATCCTACTGCTTGTTATTTTTGCTTTTATTTTCGCCCTTTTTTTATTTTACTCTTATGCAATTTGATCCCCCTAACCCATTGATGATCCCTCTGGGAATGACACGTGTAAATAGGGTTCAGATAATTTCCCTCCGAGTCCTTATATTTTCCATTTTCTTTTAATTTAGTCCTTTCTGTTATGTTATCTTGTAATTAAGACTTTAAATTTTGTTATGTTGTCAATTTAATCCTTTGTTTCTTTTTTTTTTTCTGTTTGCTTTCTTCTTCTTTTTTCTGTTTGCTTCATAATTCATGCTTCAAGTTTCGTTTAAACTTCAATTTAATCCCTCATTTATTTAATTTTGTCTCTTTATTTATTATATCATTTATTTAAACATTTAAAATTTATGTTATTTATATTCCCTTTTATGTATTTTTATTTTATCATCATTATTATTATTCATATTAATATTATGATAGTAATTATAACATTATTATCGCTATTATTACTATAAATTGACATTTTACTATCATTATAGTTGCATTATTATTACTCACTAGCATAACATCTTTATTTTATCTTTTATTTTATTTATTTGTTTGTTCATTTATTTATTTGCCTATCATTTTAATATCATTGTTGAAACCGTTTTTTGAAAACAAAAATTTTAGTTGTCGACTTTAAAAAACAAAACTAGAGTCGCCACCGATCCTTTATTAAGGTGTGATCGGGTCACCTTAAAAATTATTTTGGTCTACTTAATTTTGAGAAAACAAGTTCGAGTCGGTTACATGACGAGGAAGGGTTAGCACCCTCGTGACGCCCAAAATCGGTACCAAATTGATCATTTAATGTCTTAGTGTCGAAAGTTAAAAAGATTTTAAAATAAGCTTGAATGATGAAATTTGCAAAAGGATAACAAATTGTTCAAGTCATGTAAAGAAATCGAGTCCCAATACGTTAGGGTACAATTCCTCATAATTCCCGAACTTTGAATATCACTTTTATTTTATGCGAAAATATTCATTTCGAGAAAGTAACATGCCACACCCAATACGTTAGGGCACGACAAGTTAAGTTCCCAAAAATGATTTTTATGCTCGTGCATTTTGAATAAAGAATATCCTCGGTTATTTAAGATTAACAAAGAAAATCCGAACCCAATACGTTAGGGCTCAATTTCCCTCGAAAATCTCAAGCTTTGAATATTGCTTTTATTCAAAAAAAAACCTTTGGAGCGAGAAAATAACTTTGATGTATGGTTAAAACCAAAACATATTTTCAAAAAGGGTACGTTAAAAAGGTAATATACAATATGATACAGATATTTTAATTTACAACATATACGAATAAATATTTACAAATACATATATACAAATACAATATAACAAGAAAGTCGCAAACATATGTACACATATATCTAAAACACATATACAAGTATACATGCAAATAGAAGGAATGAAATTATCCAATAAAGCAAACAAAACATGTATTAAAAATAAAATAAAAGTATAAAAAAACGATATGCATATATTTACGAAAAGAAAAAAAAGTATACGATATGTATATATTTAAATATTTATATATGTACAATATGTATCCAAGTAATGGAATATATATAGAATAATGAAAATGTTTTAAAAAATGTAAATATATATGCTGTAAAATAAATGTATATTTTAAATTATAATATATAGGAAATATATGTATATTAAAAATGTACATGTATATTTATATATATATTTGTAAAAAAGTCAAGAATAATATATGAAAATAAAATGTATGGTAATATACATAAATACTATATGCAAAAGTGAAAAAAATATAAGAGTATACGTATGTCAAAATTTGCTTGTATGCATAAAAAAATTTTAAAATATTCATATACTATAAAACATATATATATATATATATATATATATATATATATATAAAGAAGCATGCATGTGTATACTATAAGAATACGTGTATAAATAATGATAATAATAACAATTTAAAAAAACAAATTGAAAAGAAAAAAGAAAAAAAATGTAATTAAAATAAAATGAAGGACTAAATGGCGATGCGCGCATTCCCTGAGGGGGCTAAAATGAAAATAACCCGTCTCCCTGAAACGGTGCGCAACAATGGGCCAAATTGAAACAAAAAATAAAACACAGAGTTAAAATTATAAATATGAAAAGGACTACATTAAAAACGACTAGAGAGCAGAGGGACCAAGGAGATAAATATCCCCCCTAGTGAAAACACGAGGGTTACCAAGCGGGTCGGGTCACACATGCGGGTTTTGGCCCTATTCGATGTCGTTTTGAGGCCATTGAAGCAGGCCCTAAACGACGCCATTTCATAACCCTTATAAATGCCAAATTTTCCTTAAAAAATTTCATTTTCCTCATTGATTCAGAAAAAAATAACAGAGAAGCTCTGCTAGGGTTCCTCCTTTATGCCGCCGCCGCTGCCAATCGAGGCATGCCCCTGCCGCCCCGGTCTCCGATCGCGACGGAAAGGGGCGCCAACTCAGCGATTCCGACGAAAATAGGTATGTTCGTCCCTTTTCTTTGTCTTTCAAAAAGAAAAATCTATTTGCCTTTCCATTTCTTTCGGTATTTTCCCCCCCATTTACAGATTAAAATCGGGCTTTTATAGCCGAAAATAGAAAAGAAGAAAATCTAAAAATCAAATATCAATCTATTCTGTTGTTTGCCCGATTTTTGCGCTCTGTTTTGTGTTTGTTGCTGTAGGTACGGCCAGTCAACGTGGAGGCGAACATGCGCGACGTGCGCGGAGGGACGGGCGCGATATACGGGGGTGGTTGCTGCTTGCGACGGCTGGAGAGGGGAGACTGCTTAGGGTTTCTGAAATTTTTTAGTTTTGGGCTGATTTGTTTATTGGGCTAGGGTTAATTTTTATTGGGCCATACGGGTTGTATATTTATTTGGGCCCGGGCATATTTGGGCTTGTACAATCATCATTTCATTTTTTTTACCCGCTACCATGTTACTTTATTTTGCTCATATCCATGTTGTGTACGTGTTAAAACATATTCATCCATTTTATTATTAGGCCTAGACAAATTAAAAAGCAGATCACTTTAAAAGGTTGCATTCGTTTTACCTAATGAATAGGAAATATTTGAAAACCAAAGCAATACATATTATTTTTTTGGAATTAGAGGAGTCGTGCTCCTAACTTACAGAGTATGATCTCTTTCTAAAACCGAAGTAATTGAATATCCATTTTAAAAATAAAAAACGAGATTTAAGTAATGATCAAATGGTGATTGTAATAGCCCAATTTACCTGGGCCCGTATAAATAACACAAAAAAACAAAAATAATAATAATTAATACAGTCCAAAATCAACCCAATACAGTGGCCCAAATGCTTAAATGCTAACCCACTAGGCCCAATACAAACAGCCCATTAATTTGCCCCAAACCATTAACCCAAACTCAAAAACCCAATACCAAAAATAACAGGAAACCCTAGCCTTCCTCAGCAGCTTTCTATTTCAGCCGCCATAGCAGTAGCCCAGGCGCGCCTCTTCCCCGCGCGTGCGCCTCCACGCCACGCACCTCTGTACACCGTACCTGCCAACAAAAACAAACAAGCGCAACAGACCATTGTAAGTTTTTTACGAAAAGAAATACAGAGAAACAAATGTAAAAACACTGAAGCAGAATCAATAGAAAGAAATTAAAAAAATTTCTGAAATAAGGTGTTCTTTTTTAATTCTTTCTCTGTTTTCGTTTCTTTTTTTTTCCTTTCTGTTTTTTTATTAATCGGGCATAAAAAAAGGGAAACAGTTAAAGGACGAACCTGGTGGTCGAACCTCAGTTCCCTCCGTCGCAATCGGAGGCACGAAAAGGCGAAGGGGGCTTTCGAACGGCCTGTTAGTTGAGCGGCGCGCAGAGGGAGTCTTTAGTTTTTTGTAGGGTTTGTTTCTTTTTAAATTAAAATTGCTGCTGATTTAGGGTTTAGTTAGTTTTTACATAACAAAAAAAACGGCGCCGTTTTGGGCCTGCTTAAGTGGCCTTAAAACGACGCTGTTTAGAGGCTTGCGACCCGCGCGTCGACCCGACCCAGGGGGAGGATCCGCGTGTTTTGATTCGACGGGCTATCTACGCGCGCGGTCCCTCCGCGTTTGCGATGGTTTCCAATTTGGTCCTTTTTTCTTTCTTTTCTTTTTCTTTTAAATTAGCCGCGTAATTTTATTTTCGTTTCATTTTGGTCCCGTGTTAAACGCAACGTTTCGGAAGCCTGGATTAATTTCTTTATTGGTCCCTCAACATTTTTTGCGCATCTGTTTTAGTCATTTTATTTGAATTTTATTAATCTTTCATTTTTAATTTATGCTTAAAATTTTACATTACCTTGCAAATTAATATTTTTTTAACTTCATTTATTTATATTATCACTTCCGAAATTATCATATATACTTTTATTTATTTATTTTCAGTTTTTAAAACAAATCAATCGTGTATATTTATTGCAAATTGATCTATTCATTCAATATATATATATATATATATATATATATATATATATATCATTTGTATATACCATTTATTTGATTTTCATTTTATACCACACGCACTTTAAGATTCATTTACATATTACTTACTTTTATTGATATTTTTACATTTCAAACCTTTGTGTATTTTATCTAAATTCTTTTATTCATACAATTTTCAATTCCTTTCTCTGTTATGTTTTTGTATTAGTTTACGTGATGTTTCATTCGAGATTAATTTTCAATTCATTTAGCTTTTAATTGTTAATATTGGTATAGATATATTATATGGGACTATTGCTTGTGTATGTATGTATTGTGTTGCTCATTTATATTTAAGGGTTATTTGTGTTTATTAGTGTACACTTTGGCTTATGAATTATCACTTCGCATTGTACATTATTATTTCATCGCGCTTTATTCACTTAAAAAGTTACGTTTAATATCATTCAAGTATCAAGAGCATTTTTATTCAAAAAGTTTTCAAAAATAACGCTACTCGGCATTTGGGATCTTGGAAAAGATTGAGCGCTAACGTATTGGGTTACAATTTTTCTCGTTGAATCTAAATAATCGAGGATATGCTTTAATAAAACATAAATAAAAAGCTCATTCTCGAGAATTCGATACGTTGTGTCCTAATGCATTGGATATGACATGTTGTTTTCTCGAGATGAGGATTTTTTTCTAAAAAATAATAATAATAAATAATAAAGGCAATATTCGGTATTTAGGAATTTTGGGAAATTGAACCCTAACTTACTGGGTTTGATTTTTCATTTGACCCAAATAACTCAATACCCTTTTCAAACTTAAATGCATGAGTTTTAAAAATCAAAAGACAAACTTAATTTTGAAGATTAAAAATGTTGCGCCCTAACTCACTGGGTATGACATTTTATTTCTTTGAAATAAGAGTGTCCTATTATTCAATTCAATTTATTCAAGTTAAAAGGATCGTATTTTAACATCTTTTCAAATTTTCGACACTAAGACATTAAACAATCGATTTGGTACCAATTTTGGGCGTTACGAGGGTGCTAACCCTTCGTCGTGCTAACCGACTCTCGAACCTATTTTCTCAAAATTCGTAGACCTAAAATCGCTTTCAAGGTGATCCGATCACACCTCAATAACAAAGGGATCGGTGACGACTCCAATTTTTATTTTTAATAAGTTGACACTATTTTTGTTTTCAAAATGTGGTTTCGACAATGATTATTCTTATTTTCGAGGATTTAAAACATCGTGTCCTAACTTACGGGATAGGATCTTTTCTTCTCGATTAGCTTGAAATAAGACATTTTCGTGAAAATTAATTTAGTTAAGCGATATTTTAATAAAAAGCATCATGCAAAGAGGGATCGTATTTTAAATTTTCTTCAAATTTTCAATTTTTGACATCAAAACATCAAGTAACCAACGAGGTACCAATTTTAGGGGTTATGAGGGTGCTAATCCTTCCTCATATGTAACCGACTCCCGAACCCATATTCTTGGATTTCGTAGGCTAAAAATTATCGTTTTAGTAGAATCTAATATTTATTAAGATGATTAAATTTTGAGGTGACCTGATTACGCTTAATGAAAAGGATTGGTGGCGACTCCATTTTTGTTTTGTTAAAATAAAAGTCGATTTCAAAAAAAAGTTTCGACAACTGTAATGTTTTTCGGTTTGTTAAACTAAAATTTTGCACGATCACTTCGGTGATCAATGTGACCTCCGAAATTCGGTCTAAACTCCTAGGCCAGGTATTGGGGTGTTACAATGATTCTTAATAATTACATTCTCAATAATCATATTTAAATCTTGACATAAAAAAATTACCAAACGTGACCTAATGTTCAATAAATTTAATTTTTAAATCATAATATTCGGGAATAAATCTCAAAATTATACATGAACTTTAATTTAATGTGCAATTGTATATATAAACTTTAATTTGGTGCAATTATACACGTGAAACTCTAATGTGGTTCAAATATATACTTGAAACTTTAATTTTGATTTAATCATGCATATTTAAAGAAATAAATACATCGCTTTATTTTTATATTGAATAAATATAATTATTTATTCTAGCAATATATAAACATAAAATGATGTTATATCAATAATTGTGTTAATAATTTACAAGAATTGGATTAAACCAAAATTTCATGTATAAAATTATAAAAATCAAAGTTCATGTATACTTAAATAACACATAAAATGTATATAATACATAAAAACATTAAAATAAATGTTTCTCAAAAATTTAAAATAAATTAAAAAATGTACTTAAATAACATTAAGATAGGTGCAATTTAACCATAAAACAAGAGTTATACAATATCAACAAAATAGTAGCAACATAATAGTGAAATTGTAGCAAAATAGTAAGAAAACAACAAGAAAATAATAGGAAAATAGGAAAAATAGAATGCAAGAAAACAACAAAAAAAATAGCATTTTTTTTTGCAAATTCGGGTTGGACTAGGCCAAAAAAATTCATCCAAGGCCCGGCACATTTTTTAAATGGGCAATATTTTTTTTTCCTTAAGTCCATTTATTGAACTTATAATTTTTACCCAAATCCTTCTATTTTTTTAACGAGTCACTTCACCCGCCTCAAGGTATGATAATATTATTATTAAGTGTGATGTGAGATTTATCTTGATTAGACCATACTCTTGGTGAGACCTATAGTTTGCTTTCGCATTTTCACATTGTCTTAGTAGTGACATTATATTAATAAGATGTAGGTTTAGGTTAAAAAGAAATTCATTATTCACAACATTATATGAGGGCATGTTGGTTTTGTTGCAATAGAGAACATAAAATGTTTTGTTTCAATAATTAAATGAGTTGCAATGTGGTCCCAATTTATTATAATAATATTGAACGATAACTGACACAACATATATTGTCAATATCAAGCTCCATCTTAATGGACCAAAAAGGAAAAACCAATCAAATGAAAATAGTACCGTCAACTTGGCCAAGTTGACATCTAAAATTCTTTGTCCCTTCATCCATCATAACATTTAAAAAGGACAATTATCCAACACCAAAATAATATTCCTCAATATCTAAACACAAGGGAAAAGAAGATATTAAGTGGGTATCTCTTCAAACCTGATCATTAAAAAATGGAATTGTATATTTTAACCTTTTGTACAGACCTTCTAATACAATACCATTTATCTAAAAAAGTAGCCAGGAGACGAAATGACATGACTAATCAGTGGAAGTAATATATAAGGGTGTTTTACTAAAATATTACAAAAAAATAAAAAAATACTAAAATAATATTAACTTTTTTTATTTACTAAAATAATACAAAAAAAATAAAACAGTGGAAAATGGGATGCCACAAGCGACACCACTTGTATTATATACCCAGCATCCGTCCAGCTGAAGGAGAAGAAGAAGGAGGAGGAGGAGGTGCTGCCGGAAAAAGAGAGAAAGAGAAGAGAAAAAATAAGGTATTTTTAAAAAAATAATGGATTACCTTGTTATTATGTTTTTGTATAATTTTTTATTTTTTTTTTGTTAGTTTTGTTATTATTGTTAGTTATTAAGATTAATAAAACTCAAATTGATGGTTTTAGTTAGTATTATTATTGTTAGTTTTAGGGTTTAGTTATTAATAATTATTGTTACTTAGTATTATTGTTAGTAAAAACAAATATTATTATTATGGTTAGTTATTAGGATTAGTAAAACCCTAATTATTATTTTAGTTAGTATGATTGCTAGTTTTTACACTATATTATTGTTAGTTATTATTTTTAGTAAAACCCTAATTATTATTGTTAGTTAGTATTATTTTGAGTATAAAACTATTATTATTGTTATTGTGTTAGTTATTAGGATTAGTGATTAAACGTTGTTCATGTACAAAATGATAACCTAAAAGTATGAGCTTAAGGATGAAAAAATTGCATATTGAAACATTAATTTTTTTTATTTAAGTAATTTATTTACCGTTCGAGATTGTTTTTTGAGATTTTGTTTATTTATTGACAGATTAAATATTGAAGATGGATGATAAGTTTTTTGTATGCGTTTATTTCGATGGAGTCATCTTGACAACAAGTGTTGGATGTATATTTGAATGTCGGCAACAAATAGCAATGAGATTTAATAGAAATGTCTCGTTGGATGATATGAAGGGAATGATTAATGCAAAAATTCTTAGACGTTGTGGGAGAAAGATATCAAAAATTTTCTACAAGTTTCCAGTTTCGACAAATCCGACCAAATTCACCGAAATGGAACTTGCAGACGACGAAGACGTGGAGACAATGGTCGCTCTTTACTGTGGGAATGGGAGTGACAAGAATGCACCGATTCACTTATTTGCTGAGTTAACCGGTATGGAGGAAAATGAAGATGTCAATGCATATGGTGAAGAACACGGAGCTCAAGAACCGTGGATGGTGGCTCCAATATCGTACGTTGATAGTGAATCGACTATAGGTGGGATCGGTATCGATCTGAATATTACACCCGATATTGATGTGGTTGGTGGTGAAGAAGAAGGTGGTAGCGATTATTGTGATGAAGAGGTCGATAGTGATAGTGATCCCGATGTGGACGATGTACCTAATGATATTGACAATAAAGATGTGACTAACGATGGAAACATTAACGCTTTTTCAGTCGGGAATCAGATGCGACGTATTTTTTTACACAATAATCCTGGGCCACACATGTCGCTCATAGACCCAAATGCAACAGATGTAATGAGTTCCTGAGTACCACGAAATAGTTTATCCTCACCTACCGGTAGAATTCGATCATGAGGAGTTATTCATAGGCCAGAGATTGGAAAATAAAGATGAGTGCGTACTAGCTATAAAACGGTATAGCATGAACATATCAGTGGATTATAAAGTCACAGTGTCTACTCCGAAAATATATATTAGGGAGTTTTGGAAGGCAGCAAAAGGCTACAATTGGTGGGTACGAGCTGCATTCATTAAAAGTTCGCAGATGTGGGAGATACGAAAATTTGTTGGTCCTCATACATACACATCAACACGTATGACAGAAGATCATGGAAAACTTGATTCGAAAACTATCTGTACGTGTATCATGCCGATGGTGAAGGACATGCCGACCATTAAAGTTTCGGTACTGATTGCCGAAATGCAAGCACGATTCCAGTATCGAGTATCATATCGAAATGTGTGGATAGCTAAACAGATGGCATTGGAGCAATTGTATGGGGATTATGATTCATTGTATAACGAGCTACAAGGATGGATAGCTGCTATGCGGGAGTACGTACCGGGGACTGTGATTGAGTTACAGACAAAGCCTTATTACGGCCCGAATGACCAGTTACAGCCGGGGAAAAAGAATTTTCCATCTGATGTTCTGGACATTTGATCCATGTGTGCGGGCATTTCCCTATTGCAAGCCATTTGTGCAGGTAGATGAGACCTAGCTATATGGAAAATATAGACAGATCCTAATTCTTACGGTTGCTCAAAACGGCAATAGAAACGTGCTCCCGATAGCATTTGTCATCGTAGATAAGGAGAACTTGAAATCTTGGGAATTCTTCCTCACTAACCTGCGGAGGTATGTTATTAGCAATGATAACATTTGCATCATCTCCGATAGAGCAAAACGTTTAATTGTAGCAATTAGGCATTCCGGTGTGCCATGGAGATCCGTTTATTGCATCCGTCACATTGCGTCTAACTTCCATAAAGATTATAAGAATACAGACTGGAAGAGACAAGTCGTGGCAATGGGTAAATGATAATCTTATCTTTTCAATATAAGTTGTAATGTTTTATGTTATCGAGTTACTGGAACTTATTTTTTCTTAATACGTATACAGAGTACGAGTTAGAGCCACATATTTTCCTCCAAAGAATGATTCGACTTGAGAGTGACATGGAGGGGCAAACAAACATATCTTTTCGACAATGGTTGGGTACAATGGAGCCGTGGCAATGGGCTCAGGGTTTTGACGAGGGTTTTCGTTATGGACAAATGACCACAAACTTAGTAGAGGGGGTTAAGGCTGTATTGTTGAAAACACGTCATCTTCCGATTGCATTTGTCTTCTCTGCTACATTCTACAGGTTGGCTACCTTTATGCTAAGAATGGGTCAGCAACAAGTCGACCAGATGGAGGCGGGACACGTGTTTGTTGAAGATGTCAGGGATGCAATGGTTACAAACTGTCGGATGGCGAGGTCCATGAATGTAGAAATATATTCACGACGTCTGGAAATGCTTCGAGTTACTAAGACCATCAATCGTCGACTTGGTATACCACCTAGGTCTTATGGAGTTGATATCCGAAACAGACGGTGCGAGTGCAAGAGGTTCGAAAAACTTCATTATCCATGTGTGCATGTTGTGGCAGCGTGTGCTAAAGTGAACCTTAAGGTTGAACAATATGTAGATGATGTGTACATGCTCGAGCACACATTGCGTGTCTGGGAAAATGAGTTCCCCGTCCTGCCTGACCTGTCTACGTGGGAGGTGGCTCCGAAGACTTTCAAGCTTCTCCTAGACAGAGGGCTACGTAGGAATCCAAGAGGTCGTCCGCAATCAACTAGAATCCGTAATGAAATGGACATTAGGGAGAAATCTGATAGTAAGCGTTGTGGATTATGCAAGTTAAGTGGTTATAGTCGGAATAAATGCCCTCAGCGAAACTATCATGTCGGACAGTCGTCAGGATTGGTCGGAATTGACCTAATGCTGTCAAATTGTTATGTGTAATGTTGTAAAAAGTATAATTCATTTGGAATAATTAAAATTATTCA
Source organism: Gossypium raimondii (assembly GCF_025698545.1). Classification (NCBI taxonomy): domain Eukaryota; kingdom Viridiplantae; phylum Streptophyta; class Magnoliopsida; order Malvales; family Malvaceae; genus Gossypium; species Gossypium raimondii. The sequence goes on along the minus strand of NC_068577.1, from coordinate 49,767,176 downwards.
GCTTATGCTTATGCTTATGCTTAAATTGTATCCAAATTAAGTTATAAAAAATATAATTCATTTGGAATAATTAAAATTATTCAGCTTATGCTTATGCTTAAATTGTATCCAAATCAAGGTATTAAAAGTGCAATAAATTAAGTAATTAAATTTATACAATAAGTACAAACTTTGTAATGTACAAAAAAGTGCAATAAACCCTTAAAACTGATGGTTCGATGGTGTGGTCCTAGGGAGTATACCTATGCGGAGGTCGACAGTCATGTTCTGGGTGTTGGCAACGACCAACGTCCTTATTTGGCCCAGGTGGGGTGTGGTAAACATAGAGGAAAAATCATGTGGCTCAATCGGCATCAACGAACTTAAACTGGAAGGAGTCCCATGATGCGGCGGGTAGGATCCAAAGAGATCAAACTCGTATGCATATTCGCCCTCTGAGAAGCTCGGAATATTGTCATCGCCCGCCAAATCCGAATGATAGGATTGTGAATCCCCATGTGAATGTGACTGCTCAGAATCTGGCTCGGGCTCTAGCTCGGGTTCCGACTCGGGCTCTGGTTCGGGATCATGATCTGCCGCAGGCTCTGCCTCTATCGGGGTTACTGGGTACGATCCCCCAGGTCACTATATGTGCAGAGGGACTACAGTCGACTAGCCTCCAAGTATATATGGCTTTCCGCAACAATAGTACTATTGTATGTACTCTAATGATTGTTGCAATGAATATGCCATAACCATCTGAGGTCTTCGACCCATCCGATCGTGCCACAGCGCAACAAATTTTGGTGCTTAACCTCCCAATCCAACTGCGATTTTCCTCTCTTATTGATGCTGTGAACCGCCCCCACCTCACATGACAGATCCGGGATATATTGGATGCAACCAAACTGTCGTAGCACCCGATCCCCGTGATACCACTCGACTATATTGAAATTTATAATTGGTGCATTAGTGCACCACATTTTAGAATGAACGTATGCAGACGAAGGTGTCACAGCTGTAATTTTCTGGCGACGATATGGCATCCATATAAACTGCATGATTAATAACATGGTTATAATTTAACACAGTGTGAGTAAGATATAGAAAGTAAATAAACTAATATTAGAATAGCTTACCCCTTCCCCGGCATGCTGTTTAATCATGAGTCGGTATATCGGGACAGTGTGCGACCTCCCGATACCCGGATAAATACTTTACCTACAAAAAGAAATATAGGGTTTAGGGTTGGTAATATCAGTCAATATACTATGACTACAAATAATGACAAGTTATATTTTATCACTTGTTCACTAGTGGATAAACATACGGTTGGTGAGTAACCGATGCCAAAAATGGCATCCGATAGAGCGCCCAAGACTACAGCAATGTAAGGCATCCTCCCATGTCTACAACAGAAGGGTTTGTCGTCCGACAAAGCTCCCGATATAACACTGCTAGAACGGCGGATCCCCAGCTATACGAGCGAACATTGGACAAATCAGCTAATAAGGGCAAGTACATCATATGCACATTATTGTTGTTTGCATCGGGCATCAGTACTCCCTCTAGGATATGCATGATATACGCTCGAGCAGCGCACATCAACTCATCTTCTGTGGCATTCGTTGATAACTGTCCAAATTTGGCTTTCAACCATGTAAATTTCAAGCTCGTAAAATTTTCCTCATCGTCGCGAGTCTCCTAGTAGCTAATTACATAATGCAGTCGGATCAGTAAATGAACTTACTCTTGTTACGGGACTCCCGTCGATTGTAAGCCCAAGCTGCAGCGCAACATCCTCTAAGGTCACCGTGCACTCCCCACACGGAAAATAAAAAGTGTGGGTCTTCGGGCGCCACCGCTCCACTAGCGCAGAAAATAAATCATATCGCAAGTTGAACGTCCGAATCAATGCTGCTGACCCAAATCCGGCTTGCTCCAAGTACGGCATTAATCGTGAATCCGAGGGATGCTTTACACCATTCACCCAGCCCCTTATTACTTGGTACCAGTCCTGATAGTGTTAAATTACAGAAAAAAAATTAGGATAACATGATTTATTTCTATATATTACGTATATCTTTTTTTAATAGAACCCGTGATTAACAAATAATAATATGTTACCATCTCATTAGCCGCATCAGATATGTGTGTATCCCTGCTAATCAATGAAGTCATTGCGATGCCTGCAACTTCAAAAAAAAATTAGTAAAAATCCTTTATTTCGGCCATTTGTTCGTATTTTTTTCCCGAATTTTATTACTTTAAAAAATATCATATTTTTTAATTTTATTATTTTACATTATTTTAGTACATTATGTTTGAAATTTAAATAAATTTAGTGTATTTTTAAATAAATTTATAAAAAAACCTTATTTGATCCTTTGCTCGTATTTTTTTCCGAATTTTATTAGTTTCAATAAAAATATATTATTTTTGTATTTTATTATTTTACTTTATCTTAGTACATTATGTTTAAAATGTTTTAATTAATTGTTTTTTTAATTTAGTAAAAACACTTATTTCGCCCTTTGTTCGTATTTTTTCCGAATTTTATTACTTTAAAAATATACTATTTTCTAATTTTATTATTTTACATTATTTTAGTACATTATGTTTGAAATTTAAATAAATTTAGTGTGTTTTTAAATAAATTTAAAAACCCTTATTTCGACCCTTTACTCGTATTTTTCCGATTTTATTACTTTCAATAAAAATATATTATTTTCATATTTTATAATTTTACTTTATCTTAGTACATTATATTTGAAATGTATTAATTATTTCTATTTTTTTTTAAATTTAGTAAAAACCCTTACTTGACCCTTTGTTCGTATTTTTTCTCCGCATTTTATTACTTTAAAAATATTAGATTTTCTAATTTTATTATTTTACATTATTTTAGTACATTATGTTTGAAATTTATTAATTTAGTGTGTTTTTAAATATACAATTTTTTGGATTTTATTACTTTGGTGAATATACAATTTCGTTTTTTCTTTTCGTATTTTATATTTTCTTAAACATATTTTTTTGATAATTTTATTTTTAATTTTATTTTCCTAAAAAACTAATTACAACATCCTAAATAAATTTCATAAAAAATTCTAATCAACATAGAATGTACGTAACATGGATTTTTTCATGCTAAATAAATTTCATAAAATATATATGCTAAATAAAATAATAAAACACATACAATGTACATAGCATAGATTTTTACACAAATATTACAAAAAATTAAATTAATACAAAAAAAATTACCTTTACTTCTTTTTTTCCTTTCTTTTTCCTTCCTTCCCTATTCTTCTTCTCTTTTTTTTTTCTTTCTTCTCCTTTCCCTCTCCTTTTCTTCTCCACCCACCAGCCAAATGGTCCCCCCATTATAAGGGGAGTGGTGCCGCCTGTGGCAGTGGCACCACTGGTGCCGCCTATGGCAGCCCCTCCACCAGGGTGCTGTCACATCCATGCAGCCTTTTTTTTGACTTTTTTATTTTTATTTTTGTATTATTTTGATAAATAAAAAATTAATATTATTTTGGTATTTTTTTTATTTTTTATTTTGTAATATTTTAGTAAAATACCTAATATATAAAAAGTTTAGGGCTTCTCGTATTTAATTTTTTTCTCACGTTATAATATTGTTATTCTCACGATTCTTTATTTTTATATTAATCACGATAAACACACTATCGATGGATTAATTAGTAGGTTGATGCAGTAAAGAAATGATAGTTAGTAGTTTACATCATCAATTCATAAAATATTAATCGATAAAATTGTACTTTATTTGTTTATACTGGTAATGATAATTCATTTCTTTTTTGATTTTGTAACGATAAATGAAAAATTCCAAAACACTAAACTTAATTACAGAAACCCAAAATTACCAAAGATCAGGAGTCTCAGACATGCTAAGAAGTTCTTCCAAGTAATTAGCTCCTAAATCCTCCAAAACCAACAAGTTTTCCATGCTTATAATTCCCTTTTCTTCCTTCACCTTCTTCACTATCCCTCTTTTGCTCTTCAAGGAATGCCTCTTCTTCATTGCTAAAACAGGTGAACACCCTTCTTCAAATCTATAGTTCATTTCTCGAAGTGACTGATAAACTTTCTCCATTGGAAAATTAAGTATAGCCATGGAACCTCGCATTGTCAATGCAGCTCGATCATATGCTAAAGCAGCAGCCTCAGCAGTATCAAAGGTTCCAAGCCAAACCCTCACACCCTTCCTTGTTGAATCCCTTATTTCAGCTGCAAATTTCCCCCATGGCCTCTTCCTAACCCCTCTGTATGAAACCTCCCCTTCATTATTAGCTTTTGAGCTCACTTCATCGTCTCTAGGGTTTGTTTCAAAGGAGTTTTCATGGGCTTGGTTTAGAACTCCTAGGAGAAGCATCTCTTGAGAGTCGTTTTCATTAAAAGGAAGGGCTTGATTGAGTGATTCAAGTGACAAGTTTTCTTGAGATACATGGGAAGAAGGTGATTCAGGAGAGAATTGAGAATATGGGTATTGGAAATATGAAGAATCCATGTATGAAAATTGAGTACAAGTCCAGGCTTTCAATTTGAATATGGTGTTTATGTGTAGAGTGATGAGTTAACAGGGGGAACATTTAAAAGCTTAGGGGGATGTGTCTATTTGTATAGGGAGGAAGGTCACAAGGGGATAGAAAAGTGGAAAAAATACATGACTGGGAGGGTTTTCAAACAACATTATTGGGTCATTAATTGGAGCAGATTGGCGATTGCCATGGCGGCCAGGTCAGAAGAAAGTTTTCAATATACATGGCGTCAGCTTGATGATTTCATCAATAGCTAAGGGCCCTTTACCCACTTGGCACTAGGAGCTACCAAACAATGGCTGATGCATATATGGCACCACATATCTAAATGCCCATGGAAGATACAGATTATGAATCTGAATAGTGTATAACATCTGAATAATGTCAAATCATGTTGAAAATGTGAGGATTTTAAGTTTGGTTTTCTTTCTTCTTTTCTTTTATTTAATTTGTTTGGGTGAATAAAATTTAATCATAAAAATAAGAAGGTGATAACAAAGGGAAAGAGACGTTGGTAGTAAAGACGATGGCTTCTACAAATCTACCTCCAACTGCGAATCAGTTCCATCATTTGCATTAGCTCCTTCACTTTATGATCCTTCCTAGTTCCTTCAGCTCTATAATCATGTGTTTGGTTGGTGAAAATTTTGATTCATAAAGATCTAATAATATCAACCCAATAAACTATAAACTTGTTATAACACAAAGGATTGCACAAAATCTTGAATAATACAACAAAAGCGATTCACACCACATGAGTGCGGAGAGTCACTAGAATAAAGACGGTGACTCACATCCGTTTGGTTTGGTGGTTAGAGAAAATTAAGAAAGCATAAACAAATTTTCATTATATATATATATTATATTTGAAAGAGCCGAATGTGACTTTCTTGTACATTGGTGAAAACCTTATGTTATAATAACCTTTTTGTAAAATTTAATTATGAGTACAATTTAGAGTGTGGACCGAATGAGATTGTCTTTTGGATTGGTGAGAGCCAATAAAATTGATATCTATAAATGAAATTAAAGAATATGATATTGCATCTGTAATTGTTTTCGGTGTTATAGAATTGGGTATCATTCCATCCAAAGAATTGTTGTGGCATTGGATACTTTTTATAGAAGGCTTTGAGGTGTTCTTGGAGTTTTATGTTGGGACCATTGTACATGATGATCACCAAAGTTACTTTCATATCAAACACATGAATTGATTAAAGCTTAAGGAATATAATATGGTTCTGTTTTGCTGTTAAGTCCAGTGTATTCAACCTGATGAAAGGTTGAAATTCTAGAAATGGCCACCATTTTCACATGCTTTAATAAAAATAAAAAGTTTACTTTGATTCATTAGAGAAGTTATTGAATTAACATATGTTATACACCATAACCCTAATTGGGGTGGAGAATACAACTATTTTGTGATCAAATCCAAATTCTCGTGCTTACAATATTTGTACCTCTAGCTATATTATGCTAAAACTTTTGTTATACACTCATAAATCATTATTAACTTTTATTGAATTTTATGCACATATAGAATCGCATCAAACTCGATTATATTCCATGAACTCATTTAATATAATAAATTATTACACCAAATAATCAGACCATTTTAATTGATAACAAATCTTTTCATATAAAATATTAGTTAAATTTTGTACTTGATTGAGTGAAAAGTGGAATGATATGAGAGAATGAAGATGATAAAATTAGAGAGATGTATGTTAGTTTAAATGTATGTATTTTTAAATATTTTCTTTTCTTTTCTTTCACATTTTAACTCTACCAAATAAAAAAAATTACTTTTTACACTTTTTTTTCATTTTTTTACTAAGCACGCTTATAATAAATATATATTTTTCATCTTTCTATTTTGTACTCATCTATTTTTATTTCCTTTGAAAGGGGTTGAATAAGTTAAAATTTTAAAAGTTGAATAAACCAAATTATTATGCAAAAGGTTGAAGAAAGAAAACAAAAGTTGTTTAAAAAAAAAGAAATTGGTATTATATAATATTGGAAATGGATAGAAGAATGACCCACCCTTCTTAAATGTATGTGCATGAACCTCCATATTTTGACATTGAAATTTGAGGGAGATTTTAATTAAGTCGACCCTACCTTAATTAGCTGAAATTGATTTTAAATACCAAAATTGACTGATGGTCGCTCCACGACATTGATACTAATCCCACTTGGAAGTTGGCTTTGCTAGGCCTCCTCCTCCATTTCTTTTTATTCCAATTATTTCATATAAATATTAGTAAATTAATATTATTAAATACGATTAATATGTAATTTGTTTTTTTGAATTTGTTTAAAATTATTTAATTGGTATTTTAATTTTTTTTACTTAATTGATATCTAAATTTGTATTTTATCACATACATTGTCTCAATTTGTTAGCAACGTTAATTCTTTAAGGGTTAACATGCAGTTTGCTCCTTCAGCTTATTCAAAAAATACCTAGTTGGTACTTGAACTTGTCCAATATTTTTTTAATTAATAAATATTTTTAATTTTAATTTATGTCCACCACATATCATATTAAGAGGCTGCCACGTGTCACTATAGGATTGACCTTCAGTGTCATACCTACACAAACTATTGATGTTAGTGCAGATGTACAAATTTAAGTGACAAAATACAAGTTCAAGTACGAACTAAGTAAAAAAAAATTCAAATACCAACTAGATATTTTTAAACAAATTCAGATAAAAAACTATATATTAATCCTACTAAATATTAAAATTAAAAAATGGTAATATTGAATTCTTCTTATAATTGTGGAATAAAATAATTTACTAACAATGCATTGAATCATCAAATATTAAATCTGATATTTCATATATATAAATTGTATTTCGAGTATTTGATAATTATATAGACATAAATACAATGAGTTATCGGATGCTAAAATCTTGAATAAGAGTGACGTTAGTGTTTGAATATTTTATTATTATGCTATTTTTGTTTTCATATTTATATCGCATAAAAAATTATCAAATTTAATAAAATAAATTGTTCCCATCACCTAACTACATTATTTTCCAGACTTCAAATTAAGTTATCTAACATTTATTTGAAGACATAGTTCTAAATTTTTAAATTTAAAGGAAATTTTCATACGGTAAGTACTAAATCTTTACTTGAATGGAGTGATAATTAAAGTTATTGTTAAATACTTTTTTCGTATGGGTTTGAATTATGTTATCTTTATCCCTATTTCTAATATTGTATCGAAAATTTTTTTGCCAAATATCAAGGTGGATGATGCTTAATATTGTCTAAGGTTAAAATATTCTTCAACATTTAAGGATAGATTGTTTTAATCTCGACTTAGCTTAGAAATCAGATCGATACTCAAATAATAAATATTCTATTTAAATTATCAAGGTACAGAAGAAGGAGGAGATAGAAGATGGTAATTTATACAATGGTGAGGTGTTGAAAGTTACATAAAAAGGGAGGGGGGGAATTAGTATAGAGCATAAAAATGCAAGGTTAGAGAATAAGAAAGCCCCTCCTAAGGCTAAGAATGGGTATTTATAGGTAAAGTTGATCATTCTTAAACCTTGACATGTGGTTTGGGCTTATTTTATCATGGTTGGCCACTTGAGAAATTTGATAACTTTCTAGATACGTAATAATATGAGTGACCTGAACTTGATAAAGTTTAACATATGATCTATGCAAAGAGTAATCCAACACTTGTCCCTGAGAAGGTGGCCATAATGGGAGCTCTACGTGCTGTGTATACACATGACAATGAGGTCCATAGTTGGAAAAGTGCTGCCTACTAGCAAAGTCATGGTCAATGAGATCATGATTGGGCAAAATGAGGGCGATGAAGCTTGTTTTGATAAGGTATTGATAACAATCCCCTCCCCCCAAAACTATCAAGGGGTAGGTTATATAAAATATGACCTGTCTTGAAATAATTCATCTTATTGTTCATAATGAAGAAGCACATGTGAGTGACACGTGCAAATTTTTAAAAACAATATAATTTAAATTTAAGATTTATGGTTAGAATTTAATATTAGTATTTAAACTAATAGCAATTACTTGGTATTTATTGTTTTATTTATAATTTATAAAATTAATTACTACTATAATTTTTCAAAATTAATTTATATATTTTATAAACAATAAACTTTAAACCTTAAATTTTAAATGTTAAACTTTAAATACTAAAATTTACATTTTAAATCCTAACTTTACATCTAAAAAATCTAATAGCTAAAATTTAAATATTAAATACTAAATTCTAAATTCTAAATTCTAAATCTTAAATATTAATTTAAATACTAAATAATAAACCATAAATAATAATTTAAAATACTAAACTCTAAATTATAAAGAAAGCTTTGGGTTTTATAGAGAAAAGCAATTTTATCTTTTAGTTTCCTATTTTATCTTTTAAATATTAAATTTAGTTTTTTTTCAAGAAAAAAAGGATAGTGTTACATTTGATACATGGATTTTCATAAAATGTTCAATATAGGTACTTGAACTATAAATATATGTTTTATTATGGTATCTGTGCTTATCTAAAATGCTCAATGTGGCATCTGTACTTTGAAAATATCTCATGTGGCATTAGAACTAACAATAAGTGTTTTATTATGGTACCTAATCTTGACATCGTTAGTGAATTACTAAACTAGCCAATAAAAATTTAACACATAATTCTTTTCCCAAATCATCAAGTCCATATGGATAATAAAATTTTCTGTAAAAAATAAATTAAATTAAAAATAAATAACTAAACATATGATTAATAAAAAAATAAGTAAATGCGAAATTTACATAAGCAAAAGCGTCATATTCTTCAATTAAATAAGTAATTATCTTCTTCAAAGAACTTTTCATTTGAAAATAATCTTTTTAATTGATATTTAAATAATTTTTGTATTCATGTATTTTCATGTAAGTTTAATATTTACTTCTTTTTTATTAGGCTTAATTCACAAATTGGCCTCTAAAATATACATTTTTTCACTTTGTTATAGAGGTGTGCATGAGCCGAGCCGGACCGAATTCAGGTCGGGCTCAACTAAAAATGAATGACTCGGCCCATGAATAGGTCACTTTGATTTTTTTTTTTGCCCCAATTAAGCCTTTATTACATTTTTAGTCAATTTTGTAATAGAGATTAGAAAAACTGTTTGACACCTCTGACCAATAAAAAAGTACCTTGGCATTTTAATAAAATATAAAAGATTCTTTTATAATAGGTTTAAACTTTAAAAACTTATAAAAGAGAATATAAAAGTCAGGAAAAATTATAAAATCTAAAATTATATAAGTTTTCTTTAATTAAATTTTCATTTAAATAAATTAAAATTAAATCACCTTCTCTTTTCAAACCAAACTCAATCTAAATTGAAGGGTTGGATAGGTAATACGTTTAAGTTAATATTAAAATAATTGTAATAGTGAGATTAAATACTTTAATACGGTAATACGGTAGCATGAGATAAAAAAATAAGTTAGTGCATCTAAACTTACTCTTAGAAAATTTCAGATTTCGGCAGCAGTGGCCGTTTGTGTTTAATTTTTACTATTCTCTTATTTTCGACTCTCTTTTTTCGTTTTTGACATTTTCTTTTCAAAAGAAGATACAAGCTAATCTCTTGGAAAGAGTAAGAGTGTTGAAGCTTGAAATTTGAGATGGGGTGGTGATGAAGGCCGTGGTGGATGATAGCTGCGTGGCTTTAGAGCAAGTGATGAATGGAGTTCGATTTATGTAAGGGAAGAGTTAGCTTGCCTGGTGATGGTGGGAAGTTGGTGACGGCAGTGGCTGTTTTTTTTTTTTTTTCCTTCTTAAAAACTAACATTCTATTAAGCAATCTGAGAACCAAGTATAAGTCAAATAAAGAAACATGCTCACACTCCAGGCCAAATACACAGGCACAAGAGCACAAAAGTATTACAAAACAGAGAGCAATATCCGACTTTGCCAAAGTATCTGCTGAAATTTTTATTTGTGCTTTTTGATGTCTTTACTTTTTTTTATTTTTTGGTGTATTGAATAGTAGTTGTGATATGGATATGATTATGTGGTAATAGAGAGATTTTAGCAATGGGTTTCCTTTTGTGTTGGGTAAAAAGTTGAAGAAGAAAGGCTAGGGAAGGTGATGCGAGTGGGGAAGAAGATGAAAAGGGAGGAGAGAGAAAGAGAGAACGTGGGAAAAGGATGGATTAAAAATATTTGTGAAATTAAAAAGCCACTACGTTCCAAACTTTAATTGGTTCAAATTTGATAAAATAATATGTATTTTTTACAAAAAGAATTCCACGTGGCGCTAGCTACTAACTTTTTTAACGTGTATTAAAAATTGGATTAAAAAGGGACATTTTCTAGACGAGTAGGGGTGGTCATGGGCCGGTTCGGGCGGGGCCCAAAAAAATTTTTGGCCCGGGCCAAAAAAGTGGTACCCGAGGCCCGGCCCGTTTTTTAATCGGGCCTCTTTTTTTGCCCAAGCCCATATTTTGGGCCTATATTTTTACCCAAACTCTCCCATATTTCGAGCGGGCCGTCGGGCCGGACCGGGCTGCCCAGCCCATGAACACCTCTATAGACGAGTATACTTCAGGTATTAAAAAAAAACATATTTTAGAGACTAGATCATATAAATTAAGTCTTTTTATTAACAATGTGTTTCATCATTTGGGTTTTTAATTTATTTTATTTTATTTAGATTTTCACATAATGTTCTATTGTCCACGGGGGATTGATGATTTGAAAAAAATTCACGTGTTGAATTCTCATTGATTGGTTTAGTAATTCATTAATGGTGTTAACACCATGTATTATAATAAAATACATATTGATAGTTTAGGTACCACATTGGATATTTTTCAAAATATAGATACTAGATTTAACATCTTATAAAAGTACAAGTACCAAATGTGACATTATCCTAAAAGAAATAACCTAGGTTTTACAAGGAAAAACTTGAATTTTACAGGGACTTAAGTTACAAGAAAAACTTAGGCTTCATTTTCGTACATTCATAGCTCAATTACATGTAAAATAAAATTTATTCTAAAAAAATGACCAAAATGAAATTTTATTAAAATTAAGTGACATGTAAAATAAGTGTAAAATAATATTGCTTAACCCCAAATTAAAGACAGGCGACTAAAATAAAAGTAGTTGTTAACCGCAATGCTCTTATTACAAATTATTTACTTTTTAGTGTCTAAATTAAAATTTGATAAAAATTGAGTCACCAACTATAAAATTTACCAAAAGGGGAAGAATGAGTAGTCTTTTCATCATCGAACTTAATCCAAGTGAGTGTGAATCTTAAAGTCAAGAAATAACTTCTATAATGTTGAACCGTTAAATTGGTTGAATAAATAAATTTTATAATGTCGAACCATTAAGCGAAATATAAAGATGTAATGATGGTGAATTAAACACTTTGGAGATTTCAACCAAACATCTCAATATTTTAGTAAGTGCACCACTAAAGTTAAAATATTCTAAAACGTCTTCTTCTTTTTATATATAACTTATTTATTTAATAAGAAGACATGTTTCTTCCCCATCTCTTTCATGTTCTTTTAGTTTTTATTTTTCAACATAATAAGAAAGGAAGATGAAGTTTTGTTTTAATGGCTACTTTCATAAGAACCAAATGAGATGAGTTCTTTTTTTCTTTATTCAGTTTCTGCTTAAAAAACATTTACATGAGTTGTACTTTTAAATCTAATCCTGGGATATCTAAATAATACGGGTTTAAATTTTATCATTTGAAAAGAAAAGTGGTGTGTAAAGCTCAATCCATAGAAAGAGAAGTGTCATGGACATCTCGTTCCTTAACCCAAAACAACACAAAATCTGTGCCATGAGTACTCATAATCATGATCACCCTTTCGCTTGTCCTTTTCTCTTACTCTATCTTTGGATTGCACTGAAGCAAGAGAAAAACAAAAAAAAGTAACACACTTTCCTTTCTTTAGATAACTTATTTTATTTAAAATAAGGGAAAGTAGAAGTTGCTGAATATTTCATGATTTCTCGTTCATGGGTCGGGTGGGTCCTAACAAGATTTTACGCTCGATTGATAGGTTTGGGCTCGGGCTAATCCAAAAAATGGATTTAAATTTTTGTTAAAGTCTAACTCGGATAAAAATGCTAAAGTCCGACCTACTCTTCTCTTTTTTAATTTTTAATTTTTTATATTAAAAAATTTTAAAAAATATAATACACCAAATATATTAAAAATATTAAAATAAGTTTTTCCAACAAATTGAAAATAAATTAAAAAATCTTTTATACTTAATTAACACTAAGATAAGTGCAACTTAACAAACAAATACCTCTAAAATAATAGCAAAATTAACAAAAAAAAAGTGTTATGCAATATTCAAATATTAACAACAAAGTAGTAGTAATATAATTGTTAAATAGTAGCAAAACAGTGACAAAAAGTGGGAGAACAACATCAAAATAACAGGGTTTTTTAAATTGCAAATTTGAGTTGGGCATGGAAAGAAAACCTTAACCGAGGCCCAATCCATTTTCTAAACGAGTATTATTTTTTTGTCCAAACCAATTTTTCGGACAGGCCTTCGAGCCAGGCCACAACTCTACCTTTGATTTACATAGTTTTTATTTGCTCCAATTTAGGAGAAAAATTAGGGAAAGAAAAGCGAGGTTTCTTTTAAGATATGAAATACCAATTTTATCTTATTAAATTTGTATATAAATTCTTTTATAAAAAAGGATATAATTGAAAAAAAAACATTATAATCAATCATTTCTTTTACTTTCAGTTATTTAACCGACCAAATGTTGTAAATATTTATTTACTTTACTTTATTTTACTAATTTTAACTATACAAACAAAATAAAAACTTATCAATTCCTTTCCTTAACCTTGCTTCCTTTCCCTTTATATTTATTTACCCAAACATAGGGTTAGCGCCTCATCTCAATGGCTTATTATTTAGATTGACCTCGATATATAATTCGCATCCCATCACATTGCTCAAGGGAGAACATCCACTCATGTCATGCTTTTGATATTCATACTTGCAAGAACTCTCAAGCATCCATCTATATCAATGATCTTGAGCATCAGTATCCTTTATGAAGACTTGGTGAAACCCAACACCAAGTCTATACACACTTTTCCTATATCATGTGTTGAAACCCAAGGCATTACTCATTACTTGGCATTATCAATAAGGGCCACTCTAGCCCAACGCATCCCTCAATAAGGCCACTCAAAGGCCATACACATTCTACCCACTCAAGGTTAGTCTAAGGTATGATAAACATTCAATATCATGTTCACATCTCAAAGCTCACGCTAAAGCACTATCCCAACTTTGACATACAAAGCCACTCAATATCTCTACATTCCCATAACATTAGTAGTTGATCCACCAACTAGTTGTCCACTCTAACAATAACATATTGACTCCTTTCCTCTGTTAACATTGTCTTATAGCCTTAAAAGTATCACTAAGGATTTTCATTGGAGGATCCTGTGAGGCCGAGAGAAATCTAGGGTTCAATCACACCTAGCTGCACAACGTACGATACGAGGCTTATTGGCCCTAAACTATCATTGGGTTTCCTTCCAAAGAGACAACATACCATCCACTTGGCCTGATGCCTACACACCAAGGCACCTCGCTTACTAAAGAGTAGCTCACTTACATTAAGGAAGTCCTACCAATTAGCGCTGATCCATATCACTATCAAATCTATATATGTAACATCCCAGTTTTGGGGTTAGAAGAATTAAGGTTTGCATGTTAGTCAGAGACTTCGGTTAGACATTTATGTCTTCTTATTGCGTTTGGGAGGACATTAGTGAGTCTAGTGGTTTAGTGGCTAAGTGTCGGTACTCTCTTAGTTCCTATGTTTGAATCCTTTAAGACGCTTAGTAGGAAATATTTTTGTTATAGTTTTAATTCTGAAAATTTTGGTAGATTAAAGTATTACTAAAATATTTTTAATTTCTATTTTAGTTGGTTAAGTTTTTAATTTATTTTATTTTTTAAAAAATAAAAAATAGGGAAGTCACAGAAAATTTTGGCTTACGTTCCTTTATTCTCTCCCTCTCTCTCACGTCAACTCCTTCTCCTTCTTCAAATATCAAGTTTTCTATTTTACTGACCATTATTTTATTGTTTTCTTTGCAAAATAAAATGATGAACTCAACAGAAAAATACAACACAATGCAAGCTGTATTTCTCATGGCTTTGAAAGCAAACAGCTGGGGCTTTAAATAGCCTTACAAAAACAGAAAAGCTAAAAAGAAGCTATCGTATCCCACTAACTCAGGAAACTAAAAAACTGAAACAAAGACTAATTCAAAAATAATAAAAAACTAAGATATGCTCTTAATAATTAGGAACTTATTCAACAAACATAAGATCTAACAAAATCCTCCCTTAAACTAAACATACCAACTGTATGTTAGTTTATATCACTACAACTTCGAACACCAAGTGCCTCTCTGAGTTTTTCGAATTGATCGAGCTTCAAGGGTTTGGTCATAATATCAGTTACTTGCTCACCAGTTCTGCAGTACTCCATGCTAATTGATCCATCAGATATGAGATTTCTTAGAAAGTGAAACCTTACATTAATGTGTTTACTTCTTCCATGAAAGACTGGATTTTTTGCAAGCTTAATGGTAGAGGAGTTTTCACAAAGAATTTTGACTGATTTGCTTTGGGTACCTTTAATTTGCTTCCAAATTCGCTGCATCCATACACTTCGACAAGCACATGAGGCAGCAGCTACATACTCTACTTCTGTAGTTGATAAAGTAACAACAGGTTGCTTTTTTTATGCCCAAGCTACTGATCCTCCACTTAGCATAAAGACATAGCCTGAAGTACTCTTTCGATCACTCAAATCTCCAGCATAATCATTGTCTGTGTACTCCATTAGTTCATGTGTGCAATTCCTCTTGTAAAGAATGCCAAAATTTGTGGTAGCTTAAACATATCTCAGAATTCATTTAGCTGCCAACATATGTGCTTCCATTAGATTTGGCATGAATCTACTGACCAGACATACACTGTACATCAAATCAGGTCTTGTGACTATCATGTATATCAAACTTCTCATGATTTGCTAGAATAAAATTTCATCAACTTGTGCTCTTTCTTCCTCCTTTGATAATTTGCTACCAGGAACTATTGGATTCCTGACTCCATTATGAGCCTCCATTCTGAATTTTTCAAGAACTTCATTGGCATATTTCTTTTGGTTGATGAAGATCCCATTAGTGTCTTGATATACTTCTATTCCCAGAAAGTACTTCATCTCACCCAAATTAGTCATTTCAAACCCATTTTTCATTGAGTTTTTGAAACCTTGCATCATTAACAAATCATTACTTATAAAAATGAAATCATCAACGCAGAGACTTACAATCAGAATCTTGTTATCCTCAAGCTTTTTGACAAATAAAATGTGATTACAGCAACTCTTTTCGAAACCTTCTTTGATAAAGTATCCTTCAATTCTGCTGAACCATGCTTTTAGAGCTTGTTTTAAGCTTTAGAGAGCCTTCTTCAATTTGTACATTTTTTCCTCTTCTCTCTTCATTTCATAACCTTATGGTTGAGCGACGTATACATCTTCATTGAGTTCACAATGTAGAAAGGCACTTTTGACGTCGAGCTGAAAGACTTTCCAGCCATTTCTTACTGCAAGAGCTAATACCATTCGAATAGTATCCCATCTTGCTACAGGGGCGAACACCTCATTATACTCTATCCCCTTCTCTTGAGCATATCCCTTGGCCACCAGTCTCGCCTTACACTTATCAATTTTTCCATTTTCGTTCAATTTGTCCTATAGACCCACTTGACTCCAATCACTTTCATACCGGAGGGAGCTTTTACCTACTTCCATGTATGATTCTTCTCTATTGCTTCAATTTCAAGATCCATCGCCTTCTTCTAACCTTTTAATTTTACTACTTGTTCATAGGATAAAAGATCATCAATAGATAAATATAACACAAAGTTTTGTACCTTGTCTTCTAAGAGACCTTCTCCACTCATGTAATCATCTAGATATGCTGGAGCCCTTCTTTCTCGAGTTTGAGGAGCTGTTGCTTCATCATTAGAAAGATTTGCTGCATCACTTGAGGTGGAGCTCTCATCAACTGAATCTTCATCGTTTAAATTTGATTCATCTTTATCATTTTGATTGTATGCTTATTCATAGGCTTCTCCTCAATCTAATACATCATTTATGGTTTCTTCTTTTGTACTGCTTCAATCTCAACCTTCATTTTATTCAAAAACCACGTCTCTGCCAATGATGATTTTCTTTGTCAGTGGATTAATCATTTTGTAACCTTTGGATTCTTCATTGTAACCGATCATAACTTGCTTTTGGCTTCTTGCATCTAGGTTTTGTCTTTTTGCCTCAGGTACATGAACATTTCCAACACATCCAAACACCCGAAAGTATTCAACATTGGGTTTGAGGTTACTCTAGTATTCTTTAGGGGTTTTATTCTTCAAGCAAGCAGTAGGACTTCTGTTTAACACGTGGCACATCCATTTTACAACATCTGACCAGAACATTTTGGGCATCTTTTTTTCTTCAAGTATGCATCTCACCATATTGAGAATGGTACGATTTTTACGCTCAGCAACTCTATTTTGCTGAGGCGTATAAGCTGTTGTAAGTTGCCTTTTGATACCTTGTACCTTGTAAATTTGAGAACTCTTCAGAGTTGAATTATCCTCATATATTTGTTTTTAAACTGCACAATGATAAACCAGACTCTTTCTCCACCATTATTTTGAAATTTTTGAAAGTTATAAATGCCTCAATATTCTCATTCAGAAAATAAACCCACAATTTTCGACTAAAATCATCTATGAAAGTTAACATGTACTTCTTTTTGCTATATGATGTAAGTGAAATGGGGCCACAAATATCAGTGTGGATGAGATGCAGTTGCTTTGCTGCTCTCCATTTACTCTTCTTTGGAATAGCTTTTCTATGTTGTTTCCCTGTCATGCAGCTAGTGCATCTATTTGTTGGTGTTCTAATTTTGGGAAGCCCTTGAACCATCTCCTTGTTATGCAATAATGCCAAATTTTTGTAACTCAAATGTTCATATCATTTGTGTCAAATATCGCTGGAATCCTCATTGTATGTGTTGAAGAATGAGGCTGATGTCATAAGAATATTTGTGGTGACTACAAACATTCTGTTGGCAGTCATTGTACTTTCCATTATAAGCCCACGAGTTGGATGGTATAGCTTGCAAGCTCCATGTTTGATCAGAATAGTGATGCCTCGATCTTGTAATTGACCTATACTGAGCAAATTACTGCATAAATCAGGTATAAAATACATATCCCTTACTGTTTGGACTTTTCCTCCAAATACCAGCTTAATGTCTCATTTCCCTTTCACCATCAGTTTAAAGCCGTTCCTAAGTTTTACCGAATGCTTGAATCATTTATCAAGTCTTGTGAACCATTCTTTGTTTTTAGACATGTGATTTGAATGCTCGGAATCGAGAAACCATATTCCTTCTCTTTTGTTTTACTTCGGATCTACTTGTGCCATCAATAACATCTATTTTTCATCATAAATTTCTACATAATGAGCTTTATTTTCCCAATTGGGACATTCATACTGATAATGCCCCAAATTGTGACACTTGTAGCATTCTATAGCTGCTTTATCTAAACTCTGCCTGCCACAGCATCTGCCTCTTCCTTTACCTCTAGTCTAGCCTCTGCCTCTTCCACCTCGATCTTCATTTGTGACCTTTAAGACATACTCTTCCTCAATTGGGCCTATCATTCTTTGTTCATAAATCAAACAGACTGCTCTAAAGTTCATCTACCGATAGGGTCTTCACATTGTTTGATTCCTCAATTGAGCATACAACATAATTAAATTTAGGAACTAATGATTGCAGAATCTTCAATGTAATATCAGCTTCTTTGATATTCTCTATGTATGTTTTCATCTTTTTGGCAATTGAGAGAGTTCTTCCGAAATAAGCATTGACAGTTTCTCCTTCCTTCATTCTTAATATTTTAAACTCAATTTTTAGAGCTTGAAGTTGTACTCTCTTGACCCTTGTTGATCCCTTGAATTTCTGATTCATTGAATCTCATATCTATTTGGATGTATCATCATTGAGAATGGTCTCCATGATTTCTCTACTTATTGCTTAGTAGAGATAACACTTCACTTTCTTGTCTTTCATTTGTTGTTCTTCAAACAGCTTTACCTCTTCTTCAGATGGTTCTATCCCTGCTCGAATTCCATCTATTCTATCTTTTACTAGGCTCCAAAATTCTTTTACTCGAAGGAAATTCTCCATCAACTTTGCCCAGTGTTCATAGTACCCATCAAACTTGGGAACAGCAGGTTGCACAAATGCACTATTGTTGGAACTGCTTTCAGCCACTCTTCACACTCTTCTCTCGTGTTCCTCTCAAAGGAAAACTCTATTATTTTCTTCAGTCAGGCCTCTTGGACCAAGCTCTTGATACCAAATGTAAAATAAAATGATGAACTCAACAGAGAAATGCAACACAATGCAATATGTATTTCTCATGACTTTGAAAACAAACAGTAGTGGCTTTAAATAGCATTACAAAAATAGAAAAGCTAAAAAGAAGCTATCGTATCCCAGTAACTCAAGAAACTAAAAAACTGAAACAAAGACTAATTCAAAAACAATAACAAACTAAGATATGCTCCTAATAATTAGGAAATTATTCAAACAACATAAGACCTAACATTCTTTTTTTTTCACTGCTAGAATATTAAATTTTTGGTAGTTTTGCACCAACTTTGTTTTGCATGAAAGCTTTAATTTCTGTCGCTTCATCAGAGGATCATCATTTGTATTCGTCAAATTTTTGTAGCGTGTAAGTGTTTCCTTTTGAGTTTTTAATTTGGTTTTCTTTGATTATTTAATACCGTTTGATCGAGGTTTTTAAAATAGTTTGTGGATAATCATAATTGAATTTTTAGATCGGTAGAATGGAGGAAAATCGGTCGATTTTGGTGCTTTGAATCGTGAAATTAGGTGTGCTTCTCAAACATTAGTAAGTAGGGATGAGTTTTGTTTCCTTGTTCACTTTTGTTTTGCAGTTTTCACTCTTTAGTCACAGATTGACTCATTTAGGTCCTTGTGAAATTCGTTGCTCATCTAAACTTCTGTAAGAGTGTGGGACTTCGTTAAGTTATATCGTATATGTGTGCGTGCTGCACTTAAGCCATATCTTGCTACCATTTTACGCTAATGTGGTTGTTGTTACCGTGTCGTGTTTGTATACTAATTTTACACTAAATATGTCGATGTTTGTCATTTTGTGTTAGAATGGGTTGTTGTTCGTATTTTGATTTTTTGTGAAAATACCCTATTGTTGTAATGAACATTTGCTGCTATTTTTGCTGAGTAAATGACGCATCTGTATGCACATTTTGTTGAGTAAATGTCTTATATGTCTGCACATTCTACTATTGCTTTTGGATGAGTTTATTGTTGCATATATGAGCCTAGTTGTTATTTTTTTAGTGCGTAAAATGCCACATATGCGGGTTGGTTTTTGTTGTTGTTTTGGTGCGCAAACATTGTGTATATATGTGAAGTGGGCTACTATTTTGTTATTTGGGAACATGTGTGATATTCGCTAAATTATAACCTGAGTAATGCTAGTATATGAGACGCGTAAAGGCTGCCTGCTTATGCTATTTATCCAATATTAATGTCACTGTTAAGCACAATACATGTATTTGTTTATTAAAAACATGACTGTATAGATATGTTACTATGTATGTATAACATTCCGCATCTGCATTTGGGTCTGGGATTTTGGTTGTGAAAAGAATGAAGTCTGTTTTGGCAGTCAAACTATAAATTAATTTCATAGTTGTACGTTAGCAATATATAGGTCAACTCAGCTGCATATTTCTATTTGAGTGGCTTAGATCCACTATCGTGGTATGTAGGGTGGATGGACCTACCATATCCCATTGTGGTGTGCAGGGTGGTCGGAGTGGTGTTTTGGTTGGGTGGGTGGGATTTTACTTATTTCATTTATTTCGCATCCGAGTATATATTTGTTTGTGTGAACGTTGGGATTTTTGTGAAATGGTTTGTATAATCTTATGTGATTAAGTAACATGTGTGGTTGGAATATTATATTCGTGTTTTATATGTTATGGAAATTCTTCGTATATCTGACTATAGGTTCAAGATTTTCATATGTTGTCAGTAAATAATTTTCTGTATATTTGATTAGTTCTTCATCATTTGCCATTTACTTTTGTTTTGCACTCATACTGAGCTTGTGTAGCTCACTCCCCTAGTTTTTCATTCTCAGGTAATTCACGTAGCTAGATCCTGGACTCATCAAATCAGAAGTCTCGAAGTTTTTCCATTTTTGGTTTGATCTTTAAGAACGTTAATTATGAATTCATAAATTAGGTCTTATTGATTTTGGAAATAAATGTTAAGTGAACTGTGGTATGATTTCTGGACTTGATTTAATTTAATGTTATCAAGCATGGCTTTTGTTAATCTAGACAACTGTGTCTATTCGGTAACTACTTAAGTCTTAAAGTTATGGTTTACTTCTGGATTTGATCTGACACTTTCATATATGGTGCATAAATTGATAAACTGATTTTAATTAAATTAAGTGACTTGAAAATTACGTTTGAAAAAAATCTAAAAGAGATTTTACCGATGTTTTTTTTTTTTTGTAAAACACATAATGATGGATTTTTAATGAGTTTTATGAAATCGTATGCCATTTATTTTGAAAGCCACTTCGAAGGTCAATGTGACCTCCGAGACCTGGTCAAAACTTTTAGGCCAGATTTCAGGGTGTTACATTTAGTGATATCAAAGTCAAGTTTACAAAAGCTCAGCCTGTGTTTTTACTTGTCTGCATGCGTGTAAGTTTAAAAAATTGACAAAATATACCACAGTGTTTGAAAGTGATTGATGAATAAAATGTTTGAGACTCCGACTCTGGTCCGTGTGAAACACCGAGATTGTAAGTTTAGAACTGTAAGATTAGATTGTATGGTTTTGATATTTACTTCTAGTATTTTGATTAGAATTGTAGATCTGTTAAGAATTTAGATACAAGAATTGTTATAGATTCTCGTGATAAGCAAGATAGCGAGGAGCAACCCTGCGAGATTTTGGATGAATCTTTGACTTTACCGGGGCGAGTGTCTGCTCATAAGTCAGAGGTTACTATGGAGAAGCCAATTATGGGTGGCAGTAATTCGGAGGTTAGTGTTGAGACACTTACCCAGTTGATAAGGGAAGTTTTGGAGACTGTTTTCGAGGCTAGGTTGGGAAAAATTAGGTGTGTGGAAGGTGGGAATAGGAGAGGTTGTAGTCCTTCAAGCTCAGTGTCACCAGTTGTAAAATGACTCAAATCTCAGCAAAAGTTTGAGGAAGGTAATGCAGAAGGTTCTGGTAGTGGCGCGGATATTGTGGTTTGTGGGTATTATAATAAACGACATTCGGGCGAATGTCGAAAAAAGTTGGGAGCATGTTTTAGATGTGTGTCAACGGAGCATCGGATTAAGGGGTGCCTTCGACGACATTGAGAAATGTATGGTTGTAGGTTATCTCAACTTTGTGTGTTGTTGTTTAAGAATGATTTGACTTTTTGATTGTTGGATAATGTATTGTGTGTGTGACAGTAAAGTAAAATTGATTTGGTTTAGGGGTTAAGTGTTTGAGTGGTGTGTGTGACATTTTAAGGTTAAGTTTGGTCCAGTAATGCGTTGGGATCAGAGTGCACAACGGAAGTGTGGTAGTGAGTTATGTTTAGACGAATGTTCTGTTAGTGGGAAATTTCAGGGACGAAATTTTTTTAAAGAGGGGTAAGTTGTAACATCCTGGTTTTGGGGGTTAGAAGAACTAAGGTTTGCATGTGAGTCAGACACTTCGGTTAGAAATTTACATTTTCTTATTGCATTTGGGGGACGTTAGTGAGTCTAGTAGTTCATCGGCTAAGTATTAGTACTCTCTTAGTTCATGTGTTCAAACCCTTTAAGACGTTTAGTAGGAAAAAATTGTGTTTTAGTTTTTGTAACACCCCAAACTCGGCCCAGACGTTATGGTTGGATCTAGCGATGTCACATGATAGGGTGTTTGAAAACCGTGTCATCGTGTTAAAACCGTCTCCATTGAATTCCTTATCTTAATATCTTATTAGTTCCAAAATTGTGTTACTCATTTAATCGATAGTTTCAAAACGTTATTCCTTTGCGGAAGCTTTTAAAATAGATTAAACAACCGTGCGTTTAGGAAAAAACATATGTTTCTTTTGAAAACCGAGGTTTCCTACTACTAGCAGTTGTAATCCATAAGGTAAAGATAATTAAAACTCAAAACCAAAGTCTGAAAGTTCAATTACAACCCAAAAACTTAGCCAGTAAAAATAAAATATAAATAAAACCAATTATCATAAATATGGGTTAAAAACCATGAAAGTCCAAAACCGTGGTCATCGGCGAGTCCTCCGCTGCACCGTTCCGTATAGATCTGGGGATTACCTGTGCACATTTAAACAAAAGGGGTGAGTTTACGAAAACTCAATGTGTAATCCCACAGAAAACAAACAATAACAAATCACAATGCACAGTTAAAGTAGCCCTGGGCCCACTCACACGCCCTGGGCCCACTCACACGCCCTGGGCCCACTCACACGCCCATGTGGTCTGCCCGTGTGGCCCGCTCAACCCAAATTGGCCTTGGCCGCGTGGTCCATTTTTAATGTAACCCGTGCTAGCTAAATATTCATATATGTTTTCACTATTTACTTATATGTTCCTTCAAAGTCGTCTACTTGGTCACTATTGTTAAATTATTTATATCTTGAGCTACAAATTTCTAAATTAAGCTCGGCTTGATGTCTTTGAAACTAGACTCAAATACCTTTCTACCATAAAATTTTCAGAATTTTTAGTTCAGCCAATAAGTACAGTAAAATCTTCAATCTTACCCCTATTCTGCTGTCTGACACCTTCAACCTTTCTTTTCTAAAAATTAATTATATCTTAGTACAAAATTTGGATGTTGTTACCATTTTTTCTATTGAAAATAGACTCATTAATAATTTAAACATGTAAATTTTAACTCCTAATTATTTTTCTCCAATTTTTGATGATTTTCCAAAGTCAGAATAGGGGAACTCGAATTCATTCTGACCTTGTCTCACAAAACTTATTATATCTCACGATTTACAACTCCATTGCTTACACTGTTTCTTCTATGAGAAACTAGACTCAATAAGCTTTAATTCCATTTTTTTTTCATCCTCTAATTAGATTTTCACAATTTATGGTGATTTTTCAAAGTTAGCCTACTACTGTTGTCCAAACAGCAAATAATTTTGACTTTACACTGAATCTCGTATTTTTCGTTTCGGGTACACACCTAGTTTTGTTTGATGCTAAAACAGTCTCCGAGCACTTCAAAGCCTATAATTGAACAAATAACACTAATTTAATCTCATATAACGTGATCCTAAATCGAACTCGTATCAGGATTTTAACCCATAAGCGACTAAACCTTACCTTCAACCGATGAACAGTAATTCCCACACAAACTAAGACTCTGATTGGTGATTACGAGCCCTTGAATCCTCCTCTAATTGGCATAAACAAAACACTTTGGAAGAAAGTTAACAAACGGAGACAAACCACTTATCTAAAACTTACCGAACGATCGCAGATAAACGCGGAGCGACACAAGGCAGAGTGGGAAAAGAAAAATAAGAAGATGAAAGGTGAAAGTGAGCAGAAATTCGGCAGCAATGAAGAGAAAAACGACAAGAAGGTGGAGGGATTTTGGGGAAAGTAAAAAAAAAAAGAAAAAAAAAGATGAACAGAATATTTGATAACGACCCCAATCCCTTATTTCTCTCCATCAAACTCCCTACTAAATCCACTACTCAGATTTTTAGTCCATTTCAAACTCTCCTGGACGCACGAGCAAAAATAATACCCAGGCCAAAATTCGAACACAGGACCTTCTTCATACCAACACTCCACTTATCCACCAAACCAACAGGCCCATTCAATTAATTATTTGCCAATTTTTACTTAAAAGTCTACTGACCAAAGATAAGGCTTATTCATAAAATACCAAAATTTTCCCAAATCCTAACTTAAACTTAGGACCTCCCAAATACACCCAAAACACATAACCACTAAAGCAAAGAGGTATTTTGTGTCACACATTCACAATACCCAAAATTAAAATTTTGGGCGTTACAGTTTTAATTATGAAAATTTTGGTAGGTCAAAGTATTGTTAAAATATTTTTAATTTTTATTTTAGTTGGTTAAGTTTTTAATTTATTTTTAATTAAGACGTCGATTTTTCTCGAAAGAAAATCATGACAAGTTCAAATGGTGTTTTTAAGTAAAATCCTAAAACATTATTATTTTTTTATAATTAGGGTTAAGGGTGGAGATGATTAAGGATTGAACTCAAGCTCTCATGCCACTAAAGCTAAGAGGTTATTTTCTATTTGAATATTACTTAACTACCAAGTGAATATATATTAATTTCAAAAGGTCACACAAGTGAATTTAATTGAAGAACTTTAACAACGATAATGACAAGACCTGATGTTTTAAATCCAAAGAGTAGAGGGACTAAATTCTTAAAACTAAAAGTAGGGATTAAATTTCAAATGTACGAGGTGTATATACTATAAAGACTTAAAACATATTTTAACATAAAAAATTTACTCTATAATTTAACACAAACAAATAATTTACATTTAATATTTAAATGAATGTGTTTGATAATCATTTTAATTTTTATTTAATATAAACTTTCCAATAAAAAATGTTAAATGTGGTAAGTAAGTATGTAGCTACTTATCACCCAATGTAGAAAATATTAAGTTGATTTTATTTTCTTAAAAATTGAAATAAATTATCCTTTTATAAAATTAAAATATTTATTTTTCATTCAAAACTATCCAAAACAATATATAATATATAATTATATTAATAAGATTAAAATTTAAAATTAATAATTATATTTATTAATTTACCAAATAATTTTCTACTAATTTTTAATACTTAAATTTTCAATTTATCCAACACCGTTAATAAATTCAATTCAATTGTAGAATTCTTATTCTCCAACACGTGGTTTCTTTTACACAAAAAGGAAGTGTAATTTTAGAGCTTAAATCTTAAATATGATGTAAGAAGTAAAATCCTAAATATCCCATATGATTTATATATGTATAAATCAATGGGAATTTGTCTTATGATTAGGCAGTCTTCCTTGACTAGATTTCCATCCATGTTTTACAATGTCAAGAACCAACTACATACATCGTATATATGCAGATATGTGTTAATGCATGCTTGATTTTTATCCAAGTTTCCGAGCCGACTGCCTGTCATGATTGTTTCAACATCTCCATTGTTCTGATTTTTTTATTTTTTAAAAACAAAATTTTCAATTAAAAGAATAAAAAAATTTCAAAGTACAAACTTAAAACCTTATTCACTTCTTCCCCCTTACTTAAATTTTTTTATTGATTTAAATATTGAATTACAAATCGAACAGCAAACGAAAATTCACAGACAACCTTATTATGTGATAGAAGATGAAGAAGAAGTCACCAAACCACACAAGCTTATGTCATTATCTAAATTAAAATTTGAAACAAAACAATGATTAAGATACATTGAGAGCATCCCACCGTCCTTTAAAATTAAACGTCAAGTAAGAAGAGTGAGAATATCACGCTGCCTTCTTCTTGTCCTTATTTGTTCAATTACACCACCTTCATTTTCAAATTAGTTGCCAACTGTGGCATTGAATTTAGTTTTGAATTCTTACTTACAATGTTAAATATATTTTCATATAGAAAAAAAAACGTAACTCATAATTCAACTCATCAACAGCTTAAAATGATGAATTTAGATATGTATATATATAAATAAATAAATACAAACTACAAACAATTTATATATATAGGAGATTATTTGGTATATATGATGAATATTTGTATTACTTTCATTTTTTTAATAATAATTTTTGGTGTAATGTTAAAGAACTTGTTTATTGATGTAATAATTATTGAAGTAAAGAAGTACTCGAGGAATTTTCAGGAAATACAAAAAACCCTAAAGCAATAGTTCCGAAATTAACTCCTACTATTAGACTTGCAAATAATCGACAACATAGGGAGCTTCGTCCTAGTGGGAGTGTCTCTAGTAAGCTTGAGTTCTTCCAGTCTATCAAAAGTGTTTTAAGCACAGAGTCTGTCAAATAAGAAGATGATGACTTATTCACATTTGATGAAGTAATGCAAAGTGTTCATTTCAACCTTTGGGAAATAGACATGAAAGCTGAGATGGATTCTATAAAATCCAACTCAGTGTGAGAACTTGTAAACTTACCGAAAGGGGTAAAACCTATAAGGTGTAAGTGGATCCACAAGAAAAAAAAGAAATGTGAATGAGAAAGTGGAAACTTATAAGGCCAGACTTGTGGCAAAATGATATACTCAAAAAGAACGTATTAATTATGAAGAAACATTTCATCATATTCTTATCCACTGCGGCGACTCTCGATTACGATCTGCAAATGGATGTCAAAACAATGTTCTTAAATGACTATCTTGAATAGAGCATCTACATGATGCAACTCGGCGAATAAATAGCTAAAATAAATTAGCATAAATTTTGCAAACTACTTGAATCCATATATGAACTTAAGTAAGCATCCCGCTCATGGAATCTAAGATTGATAAAGTGATTAAAACTTTTGGATTTGAGCAAAATATAGATGAACATTGTGTTTATAAACGTATTGGGGACGGAAAGGTGGTCCTTGTTCTATATTTCGATGACATTCTACTCATTGGAAATGATGTAGGGACATTGTCATTAGTTAAACTGTGTTAACTCAACAGTTTAGCATGAAGGACTCGGGAGAAGCTAACTTTATTCTAGGTATTTGAATCCTAATGAATCGGAAGAAAAAAGTGATAGCATTATCACAAGCTTCATACATAAACAAGATATTGAAACATGATGCAATGGTCGATTCAAAGAAGGGAACTTGACTTTTTGTATCGAGCTTTCATCTTTCTTTGGAGGACTGTCCTAAGACAGCGGAAGAAAAAGAATACATGAGAAAGGCTCCTTATGCTTTAGCAGTAGGAAGTCTCATGTATGGTATATTATGCACACATTCAGATATATGTTTCAGTAGGGTTGGTGAGTCTATATCAGGCGAATCACGGTCAAATTACACTAGGAAGCAGTTAAACATATACTCAAGTATTTATGGAGAACAATGGATTATATTGTGTATTTCGAAGGAGATCTTACTCTTATTGGCTATACCAATTCTAACTTCCAAACTTGTCAGGATTCGAGGAAATCGATATTGTGCTATGACTTTGTCCTATGCAGTAGATCCATAGTGTGAATAAGTGCCAAGGAGGGTTACACTGCTAAACATCACTATGAAAGCTAAATATAAGGTATGGAAAAAGCTATGACTCTGTAACAATGCGAAAAATAACTAAGCACAAAAGAAACCACATGATGACAAAACACATTGATAGAAAATATCATAAGGGAAACAATAGTGATTGATAGAATAATAGATGTAGTCAAATATCGCATCTAAGGACACACCCTACAAATTTGTTTACCAAGACTCTGTTAGTTAGGAGTTTTGAAAAACAAATAGAGGGCCTAGGTTGCAAAACACGACTCATCTACTTCACTAGGACAAGTGGGACACTGTTGGATCTGGTGCCCTAAGTGTAGTATTTTCGTTTATGTACACTTGTATTTTTCGAACAATTGGATTAAAAATAATATCCATTAATTACATTAATACCCTTTGCATATTATCTTTAATTTTTTTGTACGCAAAGCAAAATGGAAGCAAATATTGGTTTACTGGTCATCTAATGTTTAACTAATACTAAGCATTATTACATGGTCAGATCGTAATATGGAAAGACAACTTGTATTAGTTGATGAACCTAAACATGTCCTTAGTTTAATCAAAAATTACCAAATCAATCGAAAAACTAATATGTCATCTATCAAGTCCAATTGGGGAGATGTTTTATCTTGAGTATCGGAGTAGATGAATCCCAAAAGATAAAGACATAGATGTGACTGACGGACTGACAATACATCGGACAGGACCCAAGTAGAATAGATTTGTTTATGGATTTATTCACTTCTGACATTCATAGTGTGACATACTTTAATCTTGAGTGGATGATGGACTATGTATGCATGACTAGTATACTTTGATTTAAGTAAAAACCTGAGATAAAATAAGAAACTGAAAGTTGGTGCGTTAGGTATACGACTTTTGTAGTATTTAGCATTATTCAAAATAGTGGAATTCATAGCCCAACTAATGAGTAAATGATATACTCTCCTTGATATTACATGATAGATGAAAAGTAAACATGACCATGGGTTGCTTGTCTTTGTGATAAGTGACTTGATTACTATTTGATAGTAATTGACTTTCCATGAAGGAAGATGTAATGGTTACCATGAGGTAAAATAGAATCATGTTGGGAGAACGAATTTATCACAAAGAGATTAAGGATATCCTATGAGAGTAACACACTTATGATAAGGTCATTGGATGAGTACTAATTAAGTAACTTTCATAATGGTATGCAACTACGGAGAGCTCAGTCACGATATTATAGTGGAATAACTTTGTGACTAGATAAGTTTATAATAAAAAGGCGAAAAGGTGAAATTTAATTATAAATTATTTGAGCCCTAATTATATATGCCCAATCGATCCCTCAGCTAGCTCGTTGAAACTATAAATGAATTACATGTAGAACCAAATGAACAAAAATAATGAAAATGATGAAGTTAGAGAAATGGGTCGCATTCACAAATGAATGTGTTTTCTCATCAAGTATAAAAATGACTTGGGAATTAATTTAATATTTTCAAATTATTATTTAATTAATTATAATTAAATAATTAAAGTAAGAAAATTAAATTAAATTAATTAGTCATTATGAATCCGTTGAACATGGAAATTAAATATATTTTCTCATAGATTCTTTTACGATAAAGTTATCACGGTTGTAACAATTAGAATTGGGTTGAGAAAATTATTTAATTGAGAAATTAATTTATTTAACTTAATTAATTAAATTAATTAATTAATTAATTAATATTTATTTTGAAAATAGAAAACAAATATTAGGTTGAATTAAATTATAAAGTGTTGGATCAAAAGTCCAAAAAGCACATATAATTGGACTCAATACATAAGAATCCCAATCTGCCTCAAATAAACATGTGAGGGGCAACAACCCTAAGGGAATTGATAGGGTGTGCCATCCCCCTCTTCTAGTTAGACTAGAAGACTTTTTCTATTAAATAAATATTCAGCCAAGATTTTTTTATCTCTCCCTATAAATAGATGGTACTGGTAGAGCTATTTACACAAGTCTTTACACACAAGTTTCATATATTGTTATTCTACCAGAAAGTAGTGAGAATTTATTTTCTAAGAATAAATTAAATTTTTTTTATAAATTACAATTTCTACTGGTTTTTATTAAGAGAACTATTTTCCTATTGAAAGCAATAAATCATTTTTCGTTCTATGTTTGGTTCTATGTTTGGTTTTTATTGTTTGGGCCAACACTCAACGAAATTCAGGGTGCGAGGATAGCGTAGAAAGTCGTTTGGTTGAAAGTCGAGAATGTTTCAAATCTATCTCACACAAAATACAAGTACTTTTCAGTAAAATGTTTATTACTATAAATATCACAAACCAGCTTTATTTTCAAAAAATTTAAACTTCCACTGTGATCGAAAACCGTTTTCTAAACTGGATTTTTCCAACAATCTATTATCCCCATATCTATTTATGTTGTGTACGAAGGGGTTAAGTTATTTGTTTATGCAAGCGGAAAGCAAATGAGAGCTCTATGGTTTGTTGGTTTGTTGAGGCAGTCTCATTATTTCCCACTTTTTATTTGCTGATAATAGTTTTTTCCTTCAGAGCTACAATTTCAAGTGTCTTATTATTAAGCATATCCTCTCTAGTTATGAATAAGCATCAAGTCAGACCGTCAATTTTAATAAATTTGGTATTATGTTCAACTCAAACACTAGGTTGCATATTTGACAAAAATATTTGTTCGCTTTTGGGTGTTGATGCCCTATTAGATCACAGACAATATTTAGGGCTACAATCTCTACTAGGGAGGAATAAGAAGCAAGTTTTTGCTTTATTTAGGAGCGTCTTAGTAAGTGTATTCTTAGCTAGAAAAATAGGGTTTTATTGTGGATTGGTAAGAAAATTTTAATCAAAACTATTGCTCAAGCTTTACCTATTTACAATATGAGTGTCTTTCTACTTCTTATTTATATGTGTGATGCAAAAATTAATGAATTCATTTTGGTGGGGGTTGAAGCCTAATGATCGTAAGAATATCCGTCGGGCATCTTGGGGCCGCTTGTGTGTATCGAAGAAGTATGGTGGCATGGATTTCCGTAATCTTCACTACTTTAATCTAGTTATTCTTGGCTAACATGAGGTTTCTTGATGTTGTTAAAAGGTGCTAATCCTTCTTTCATTTGGAAGAGTATTCATGATTCTATCAAGTTGCTTGCCAATGGTGTGTAATGACATCTAGGACTGAGAGATATGATGATCATACTTATGAAAATAAAGCACATAAACAAGTCAATTTGGCATAATACCACAAAGTTACCTTTTTTACTTCTTGATCATTATGGGGTCTAGATCTACAAAATCGAGGAGTGTAGCCACAATGTATTGGCTAAGACATTTGAATCAGTTGGGTTAACCATGGTTGGGTTGGTGGTATTATCTGCCATTGATGACACTTGGAGGTAGGAGAAAAAAAACATATTAGAGTATCATGACTTTTTAAGAGAATTTTAAGCTTTGTTACCATAAAGAAGTAAAGAAGTTTAGGAAAAGATAAAATTTAAGTGCATATTATTCCTTGAATGTGCATTTTTATATATAAAGGTTGTAAACAAACTAGAAACAAAACTCCCAGATTAGCAATTGCTTCAACCTTTGAACAAACTTGGGAAACAAATAAAATCATTTTCTAATAGAAAAAAAGTTGAGGCTTGACTTTTTTTTATCATTACAATATTGAGGTAGGTGAGGGGAGATAACAAGGTTTGAACCAGTGTCGTCTAAGTACCATATAAGAATTGTAATTGTTAGGTCCAAATTCGATAATTGCAAGTAGAAATTGAGTACTGATAGAAGAAGTGCTACGAGTAGTGCCAACTACTTTAGGCACTAGTAAAGAACAAAGTAGAAAAACAATGAACAACTAATATGTTTACACAGTTCGATTCCCCTACGTTTGTGAAGCCTTGACTAGAGAGATAATTCACTATCTTAGAAATTCATACAACAAGTGATTACAAGCACTAACACTCACCAAAATAGCAACCTCAGTTTTGCTCCTAAGATCTAGATCGTTTGTAACACCCCAAATCCTGTCTAGACGTTATGATCAGATCTTGAGGAATTACATTAACTTGTTTAAAAACTTTTGACTTAATCAACTTAGTTTTTCGTTTCAAAACCATAAAATTTGGCAGAAGTCTCACAAATGTTTAGGAAAACTTAAGTCTGGAAATACTTATTTCAAACCCAGAATTTGAAAGTATCAATTTTGGGCAAATCATTTCCAATTAACGCTAACTTTTGCTAAAATCTATTTATTTATTCACAAAAAAAATACTTAGGTGATTACTTAATTATGCAACATAAAAGTTTCAAAGTTTCAGTTTTGAAATCCGAATCTTAGTTTGTTAACCCGTGTGATTTTTTTAGTTTTTACGTTTAAAAATATCAAATATTGACGAATAAAAAAAAACCAAATCAAAGCCTAAAAATAAATTGCAATCCCAAAAGTCCAGATAAATTACTAATGTAAATCACCATATTTAATTAGCCGAGAAAATAATTCGAGCTCTCACACACCGTCTAATCCTAAGTCTGGAGATCGCCTAAAACGTATTAAACAAACGAGTGAGCTAAAAGCCTAGTGTATTACTCAGCGTACAAACATAATTTTTTTATAACATTCACGAATGCAAATGTCAAAACAAAATTTTACTTATAATGTACACATATGCAAATAACATACCAAAATGTCATACTTTCAAAAACATATATCAGATCTGTAGCGACCTAAAATTTTGGGCACGGACGCTGGTCGAAGTAATTATTGAAAACTTGGAAATCGAATCTCGATTTTATTTGAAAAAGGAGTCGCCACCGATCTTTTTCCTAGGTGTGATCGGACACCTAATAAATTATCTTTTTAGAAGAAATTTTTTTTTTTAAATTTTTCTAAAAAAGAGGTAGTTTTAGGTCTACGTGAAAATTCAGAGAAAATTAGAGTTCGGGAGTCGGTTACGCGCGAGGAAGGTATTAGCACCCTCGCGACGCCCAAAATTGGTATCTCGTTAAACGCGCGTTGTCTTAATTTTCAAAATATAAGTTCAATTTAATAGTTAATTGCGAACCAATCAAAATACGAATTTTTTTTTAAAAACACGAAGATTTTTGAAACAATTATTTTCTTTGAAAAACACGAAAAATTTTTAAAACACGAGAAATTTAAAGACACAATAATTCTTAAAAACACGAAAATTTTTGAAAACAAGACAATTTTGAAACACGCGATTTTTTTTTTGAAAACCAGATTTTTTTTTAAACGCGAAAATTTGTGAAAAACGAGAATTGTTGAAAACACGTAAATTTTTGAAACACTAGAATTTTGAAAACACGAAGATTTTTGAAACATAAGAATTTTTTAAAATAGGAATTTTTTTTTAAAAAAACAAGGAAATTTTTGAAACACGAGAAATTTTTTTAAACACGAAAATTTTTGAAACACAATTTTTTTTTAAGAAGTACCTTATTTAACACGAATCAATGATATTCATCCCTACATGGCGATGAAATCATCGAATTAGTGCCAAATCGATTCAACTTAATATTTAATCGTGATTTTATTAAAACATGAGAGTTAAAAAAAACTTTTTTTTTAAAAGGGCGTATCGTGTTTAACACAAACCGATGATATTCACCCAACATAGCGATGAAATCAACGATTTAAAGTTAAATCGATTCGTTGTCATATTTATTGAAATTGATTAAAATAAAATAAAATAAAATAATATAAATAATATAAATACGAAAAAGAGAAATATATACATATATAAATGCATAAAAATACTAATAACATTAAAACGAAATACCATAAAAATATATGCATTAAATTAAAAATGAAATAAACGAAATTACCGAAAAGATCCAAAACACGAGCTTGGTCGAACGAGTTACGCAAATTGAACCATTTTTCCTTCTTTTTTTTTTCTTTTTTCCTTTCTCTTTTTTTTCTGCTGGGCTGGCTTGTTGGGCTGCCTGCTGTTGGGCCTGCGCAGGAATAGGCCTACTGGACTGCTGGCAGATTGGGCCTAGACTGGCTGCTTGCTGGGCTGCTGCCGAATCTGGGCCTGCTGGCTGGTCTGCTGGGTGCAGGCCTGGACTGCTAGAGAAATGGGCCTGCTATTTTTTTCTGCTTTGTTTTTTGTTTTTTTTGGGCTGCTTTGGGCTTGACTAATGGGCTCGCTGGGTCGGGTCGCCGGATCGGGTCGTATCAGATCTGGGTCGGGTCGGTTTGACCCAACTGTTAATTCTTTTTTTTCCCTCTTCTTTCTTCTTTCTTCTTCTTCTTTCTTTCTTTCTTCTCTTTTTCTTTCTTTCTTTCTTTTCCGATCAGCCCTCCTCTTCCTCTGCTTTTGCCGACGATGACCTGCTGCCCAGCGACGGCCGGCGATGGCGCACACGGTGGTCTCCTCTTCCCTTCTTTTCTTCTTTTTTCTCTTTTATTTCTGTTTGTTACTTGCTTCTTGCTCTTTTTATTTTTGCTTCTTGGTTGTTGTTTGCTTTGCTAGGTGTCGGCGATGGGGATGCTGCGGCAGTGGGCACGGTGGCGCTGGTGCTATGGCCGGCGGTGTGCTGTTATTTTTTTTTATTTTTCTCTCAAAAATTTTTGCTTTTTTTTCTTGCTTTTCTTCCCCCCCTTTTTTTTCTTTGCTTTGGGGGTTTTAAAACCCATTTTATTTTGATGTTCTCTTCTTTTTTTGCAGGTTGCAGGTGGGCTAGGGGGGCTAGGCCGGCCGCCACCTGTTGCAGGTGCAGCTTGCGTAGGTGGCTGCCAGAGGGACCAAAATGTAATGGCAGCAAAACTTTTGGGGCCAAAACGTAATTTTAAGAAAGTTTAGGGGTCAAAATGTAATTTTTAAAAGTTTAGGGGTTAAAATGTAATTTAAAAATTTTTAAGGGTTGAACTGTAATTTTGAGAAAGTTTAGGGGTCAAAATGCAATTTTAGAAAAGTTTAAGGGTCAAAATGCAAAAAAATTAAATTTTTTTTAATCTTAATTTTGTTTTAACGAAAGTTATTCCCGGACAAAATTCAGTGATTACAAGATCAAAATGTCATATCATATCAAAACAAATCCTACCCTCATCCACTACACACCAAATTCGTCCAATCAATCACACCAAATAAGACTACAAGAGTCCATCCATCCAATCACACCAGGTCGTGGTGGTATGCCACTCAGAATAGTGTAGCTGAGCTGCCAGACAGATATTGTGGTTTAACCGCTAGAATTGCAATAATACTGCCAAAAAAAATTCCTCCATCATATCAAAACTCACCTCAATGCACATGCATAATCATAATAACATACGACATATAACATGAATGGTATGACATGCATAACTAAACATAACTTACAGATCATAACATATCATATTACTTATACGAATAGTTATTTTACATACATATGTCATGCATGTTTTTATACATAATTATGCTTTCGAAATCATCAGAACACAGATCGTACATACATTTTTCACATACCTTAACCATGTCACATACTGACACATATTAATAGATATCACATTTCGAGTCTCGTTTAAGCCAAACGAACCCCTCGGAAAGTCTAATTACGATTTTTTATTCAAACGGGCTAAATGAAAATTTCTAAAAAAATGGGCCCACACGACTTGAATGGTCAGCCCGTGTGGCTCACACGGTTGACCTAATCTGCCCATGTGATCACACATGCCCGTGTGTCCCACACGGCCTAACCAAATTACCTATGTAATCGCACACTCCCGTGTGCTCCACACGGCCTGGCACACGGCCGACCACACGCCCGTGTGGTGCACAGGGTCAACCACACGGCCATAAAACGTAGAGCAATTTTGAAAACAACCTTTTTTTTCGAGTTTTTCGAGTTATAATCGACGTTTTGCGTTAGAATCACACACCTAATGATATTTCTGATAAACCATACAACAACACACTCTGAATCCTACATATGACATTAAATCGGATTGATTAAAAAGCAACTAACAACACCGACATCTTGAATTCCAAAGTTAAAACTTAATACAAAAATCCCCAAATCTGCTATTCAAACTCTTACCTCGCAAAAAATATGGCCAACAACAACTAATTCGCTGAGCAATTGGTCATTCTACAATCAACACCTAAACAATTCCAACAAAACTATTAAACTCAATCTCAATCCCGAACCACCAGTTATCCACTTACCTTTCCACAAATTACATAGCAACACCAAACCTTACAGAAATATTGTTATTACAAAACTCCGGTAAGGAAAATCTCGAACACACGATCGGAACTCGAAAAGAAAAAGAAGAAATAGGACAAGGCTCCAAGGCGTGTATCAAGCCACTATCTTTAAGGTTATATTCGCCCCCACTTATCTTCAGTGTGTAAATGAGTTCTAAGCAAATTAATCTCGAGGATACAATGAAGCCAATGACTATTTGCTTTTTGCACTGACAAGAATAGTCCACTATGCACTGAGTAATGTGTAACAAAAACTCAATTTCTACAAAGGATTTCTGCAGTAATACTTTATAGAATAATCTAATAATATTAGAAAATGAAGGAAGAGAAGAAATAATATTAGAATTTGTTGATATATTTCCAAATGAAAACCCATTCCTATTTATAGGAATTTTCTTGTCTCTTCATAGAGACATCTTTCAATAGGTGTCTTTATGAATAAATATATAATAATAATTATTCATTTAATTTTGTAACTATTCAAATAATATTTTTGAATAATTATAATTCTTTTTAAAAATCAAATGATATAACTTTTGACCAATGACCAAAAGATTTATCTTTTGATTAATTACACCCATTCATTTATAGTTATTGGGATACTATAAATATTTGAAAATGTTCCAACAATCTCCCCCCATTTTCAAAATATTTAGATTTTGATATTCTTGGAAATCAATTTGCATAAATAAAGGTGTCTTACGATTGAACCTTCACTTAGTGAAAAACATGTTAAAGTTAATCGAAATTGCATGGTAGACTAAGCTTTGAACCAACTATTCCATTTGATTAACTGAACACATCTCACACAATGATTTCAACATCAGTCAATGCTTAGTATCTAGGGACACTATTATGGCCATGTGTCTATGTCCTCTTTTCATGAGTGCTGTCAAAGCCAAGCCCTTAAGCTCCTAGAAGCGGCCACACTTCCACTCACATAGGTAGATCCCATCAAAAGTGTTCCCGTAATTATAACACTCTAACATATTTACGTTATAGGTCCATTAAGAGTATATTACTCATCCTTCCCTTATCATTACGGGTACCTAGCACTTTGTCTCATTGAACTCAAGACTTGACGTTATACCAAGCGTTGAGTTTCCATCATGGGTGACTCTAATTAATAGGCTTGAGTCCCATCCCTTTTGAGGTCCTTTTTACTGCATCTCTAGCAAGACTTTTTGTCAAAGGATCTGCCAAATTTTCACTTGACCTCACATAATTAATAGTGATCACTCCATCAGAGATTAATTGTCAGACATAACTATGTCTTAATCCAATGTGTCTAGACTTTCCATTATATACTTGGCTATATGCCTTTGCTAAAGTAGCCTCACTATCACAACGGATAGAAATAGGTGAAATTTGCTTAGGCCATAAAGGTACATCATAAAGCTCTTAACCATTCTGCTTCTTTAGATGCAGCGGCTAATGCAATAAATTCTGCTGCCATGGTGGAATCAGTAATACATGTTTGTTTCTTGGAACCCCAAGAAATGACTCCTCCACCAAGAATGAAGATCCATCCACTAGTAGATGCATGATCTTCCAAACTTGTAATCCAACTAGCATCCGAATACCCTTCTAAAATTGGAGGATATCCATTATAACACAATCCATAGTTAATAGTTTTCTTTAAGTACCTAAGTACTCTATTCAAAGCTTGCCAATGCAAACTACTTGGATTACTTGTGTACCTACTCAATTTTCCAACAACATATGCAATATCCGGTCTTGTACAAGTCATTATATACATAAGACAACCAATTAGACTTGCATATTTCAATTGATCAATTTTCCTACCAGATTAGATACTAATTTTAATTGAGGACCCATGGGTGTAGATCTTGGTATACGATTGAAGAGATCAAACTTTTAAGCACATTTTCAATGTAATGTGATTGTGATAAAGCTATAGTGCTTTCATCTCGGGTTATTTTAATCCCAAGAATAACATCTGCTACACCCATATCCTTCATAGCAAAGTTGTTTGACAAGAATTTCTTTGTGTTTTCTATTTGTTCCAAATCCATGCCAAAAATGAGCATGTCATCTACATATAAGCAAATTATGACACCCTTTCCATTATCAAATTTGCTATATATGCACTTATCGGATTCATTTATTTTATAGCCATTAGCTAAAACAACCTTGTCAAACTTTTGGTGCCATTGTTTTGGAGCTTGTTTAAGCCCATATAAAGATTTAATAAGCTTACATACCTTATGCTCTTGTCCTGGAACAACAAATCCTTCCGGTTGCTCTATGTACACTTCCTCTTCCAATTCACCATTTAAAAATGCAGTTTTAACATCCATTTGGTGAACAACCAAATTATATATAAAGGTAAGTGATATTAATAGTATAATTGTAGCAATTCTTGCTACTGGAGCATAGGTATCAAAGTAATCAATACCTTGTCTTTGTGTAAAACCTTTTGCTACCAACCTTGCTTTAAATTTATCAATGGTTCCATCGACCTTCATTTTCTTTTTGAAGATCCATTTACAACCTATTGGTTTGGAACCTGGTGGAAGATCAACTAAGATCCAAGTTTGATTTCCCATTATTGAATCCATCTCATCATTTATTGCTTCTTTCCAAAAGCGAGTCTTGAGATTTCAACGCCTCTTCAAATGTAATAGGATCGATTCGGTATTATAACAATAAGGTATCTTATTGCATATACTTTCACCTTTTCCTTCTACAAGAAACATAATGAAATCTGGTCCAAAATCTTTTACCTTTTAATCCTCTTACTTCTTCTTAATTCTTGACAAGATTCATCATTATTATCAATTTGTTTCAATGGAATCTCATTCTCATTTGAAGAATGAATCAATTGTTGTGGTTGTAATTGTCTTGATATAGAATTAAATCTATTTTCATCAAAATAGAATCTCTTGATTCAATAAAAGTATTAATTGAAATTGAATCATTTGGTTCAATTACCATGAACCTATATGCCTTGCTATTATGTGCATAACCTATAAATATGCATTCAATTCCTCTTTCACCTAACTTTTACGTTTAGGTGTTGGAACTTTTACAATAGCTCTACAACCCCAAACCTTCAAATAATTAAGGTTTGGTTTCCTTTTCTTCCATTGTTCATAGGGGGTTATTTTAGTTTCCTTATTAGGAACTCTATTCAATATGTGACAAGCTGTTAGAACGACTTCTCCCAAAAACCTTGTCCAAGACATGAATATGATAACATTGAATTTACCATTTCAGTCAAGACTCTATTTTTTCTTTCAGCTACACCATTTTGTTGTGGTGTGTAAGGGGCTGAAACTTGATGGACAATTCCAGTGAGTTCAAAATAACTTGGATTATAGTATTCTCCACCTCTATCCGATCTTAAGCACTTGATAAATGATTCACATGAAGTTCAACTTGATTTATAAACTTTAAATTTATCAAGCGCTTCATCTTTTGAATGCAATAAATATACATGACAATATCTAGAACAATCATCAATAAAAGTAACAAAATATTTCTTTCCACCTAATGTAGGAGTATTATGCAAGTCACATAAATCACTATGTATCAAATCAAGCAATTTTGTTTTCTTTTTAACCTTAGGGAAAGGATTTCTTGTAATTTTAGTCAACATACATGTATTGCATTTTTCAATATTATTATTAAAAACAGAATTAAATCTAATTTATACATGTCATTCAATTTTCTATAATTCAAATGACCTAATCTATAATGCCACAAACAAAATGATTCAACCATATAAGCGAAATAGTATTTTATTCTTATTAATAATATTAAGTTTGAACATGCTTTCATACATATACCCTTTTCCCACAAAAATTCCTCCCTTAGACAAAATAAACTTATCTGCCTCAAAAACAAGTTTGAAACCAAACTTATTCAACAGACTTCCAGACACTAAATTTTTCCTAACTTCTGGTACATAATATACATCATTTAAGGTTAAAACCTTTCCAGAAGTGAATTGTAGTTCAGCAGACCCTTTGCCTTTAATTATGGTGGAAGAATTTCCCATGTACAAGACATTGTCATTTTCACATTGTGTGAACTTTGTGAACATGCTTTTGTCTTTGCACACATGTTTGGTTGCTCCGGTATCAATCCACCATGTATTATCATCTTGTGCCATATTAATTTCAGATATCATTGCAATGAACTTTTCGTTATTATCAGCCTTAGAAGATGATTTCTTCTTTAAAAATCGACATTCATTCTTGAAATGTCCCGGCTTTCAACAATGATAGCATGAGCCCTTTTGTTTCTTTTTGAACTTAGGTGCTCTATCAGCCTGATTGAACTTTCTTTTGAATGGTTTAGTAGTCTGTACTTCCTCCGTAACATGTACTTTGGCATTTTCAGAATTTAGGTTCTGATCTTGTTTTCGATACTCTTCTTCAATACGAAGATGATTTGCCAAAGCCTCAAGAGATATTTCCTCTTTCTTATGTTTTAGACTTCTTTTAAAGTCTTTCCAAGATGGAGGAAGTTTGTCTATTATAGAGGATACCACAATCATTTCATCCATTTTCATATCATATTGCTTAAATTGATTCAGCATCTTTTCAATATCACGAAATTGATCCATAACAGAACGACCATCAACCATTTGATAATTATTGAAACGACTGACAAGAATTTTCTTACTTGTAACATCTTCGGTCATGTATCTTGCCTTCAATTTGTCCCATAATTCTTTAGCGGTGACATCGTTTTGGTAGGTGTCGAACAAACCATCAGATAAACCATTCAATATGTGGCCCATGCACATGTAATCGGCATTGTCCCATTTTTGTCTTTCTCGGGTTGCAGCAACAGATTCGTTTTCATTCTCTTCAGGTCTTGGAGTATCCAAAACATAAGCAATCTTCAAAGTTGATAACAAAAAGTGCATATTTTTCTGCCATCGTCGAAAATTGCCACCATCAAAACGATCAAGTTTAACAAAGTTGGAAGCCAACTCCCTTAGTGTTCCACTTTCATGTGTTGTGGTAGTCATCATGAATTATAACCTTAAATTTGTTATTACAAAACTCCGGTAAGGAAAATCTCGAACACACGATCGGAACTCGAAAAGAAAAAGAAGAAATAGGACAAGGCTCCAAGGCGTGTATCAAGCCACTATCTTTAAGGTTATATTCGCCCCCACTTATCTTCAGTGTGCAAATGAGTTCCAAGAAAATTAACCTCGAGGATACAATGAAGCCAATGACTATTTGCGTTTTGCACTGACAAGAATAGTCCACTATGCACTGAGTAATGTGTAACAAAAACTCAATTTCTACAAAG
Source organism: Gossypium raimondii (assembly GCF_025698545.1). Lineage (NCBI taxonomy): Eukaryota > Viridiplantae > Streptophyta > Magnoliopsida > Malvales > Malvaceae > Gossypium > Gossypium raimondii. Next base: position 49,725,582 of record NC_068577.1, on the reverse strand, counting down.
AATTTCTGCAGTAATACTTTATAGAATAATCTAATAATATTAGAAAATGAAGGAAGAGAAGAAATAATATTAGAATTTGTTGATATATTTCCAAATGAAAACTCATTCCTATTTATAGGAATTTTCTTGTCTCTTCATAGAGACATCTTTCAATAGGTGTCTTTATGAATAAATATATAATAACAATTATTCATTTAATTTTGTAACTATTCAAATAATATTTTTGAATAATTATAATTCTTTTTAAAAATCAAATGATATAACTTTTGACCAATGACCAAAAGATTTATCTTTTGATTAATTACACATATTCATTTATAGTTATTGGGATACTATAAATATTTGAAAATGTTCCAACAAATATTACTATTACTTACCCATAAGAAGACGAAAAAAAGATGAAGATTCAACCACACAACAAGCTAAAGAAACGTAGGAGAACAAGAAACACAACGGAGGTAAAACGAAAAAGGAAAAAGAATCAATTTGATAGAACCGTAACATAAAACGATAGAAATGAGTAATGGGAAAAAAACAAAAGAAAGAATAAAATGGGGAGTGGGAGAAAGGAATGTAAGAGAGTGGGAAGTGGGAGAGATAATTTGCGATAATTTCAAAACTACCTATATCCCACTAAATCCCATTAACTAATCACCTATCGGATTCCTCTCAGAGTTCAAAACAAAAACAATTCCCACTTTGCACACACAAGATTTGAACACAAGACCAAAGGGTAAGTTCAAGCCTTGCCATTGAACCAACAAACTCATCATTATCATCAATTGAGTGAAATTAATATATAAACTAGGTCTTTAAAGTCAAAGGTTGAAACAAAAATTGAAGGAAAGGGATTTGAACATAGGACCTCTCAGACACAAACACAACTTTTAACCACTAAACCAAAACAAATTACTTAACATAATTTTCACAACCTTAATTCAAAACAGAACGTGACTGCTTTACTAACCAAATTTCTTCTAACCCGATTTTTAGATTTTTAGGATGTGACATCACTCTCCTCTAAGTTCCCCCCTGAAAACTTAGGATAAAACCAAGTGATTTACTTGATTGCTTACAAAAAAAAACACTCTAAAGAAACAAGTTCTAAAGAACAAAATAAGTGCTAAAATTCTCCACACACAAGCCTTTCAATATATAAGAGTTAAAGCATGTTAAGATAAAGATCGATTACAAGAAATCTAAATAGCAAGATAATCAATTAGGATAATATATTCAATATGACTAGGATAAGTATTCAAATCTTCAGGATATGTTACCAAAGTAACCGATCTAATCAAATCTCTACAAAATAGGGAAGTTGATTTCCTTGATCCAGTCCAAATAATTTTTTAAGATATGTTCGTATAATAATTTTGGATATCATAAATGAGCTTACGCATGTCCAAAATATCAACAAATATCATAACCTAATAACTTTGTTACAAAAGAAATATTGCAAACTTAAACGTGACCAATTTTCTAATCAAGTAGCGTAACAATCAATTGACACTGGTCCAAACTATTTAAAAACTGCCTCAATAGTAACTATTATTCCAAAACAAAAATTTGACGGCTATTTCCATCATCATCAATCTTTATAAAAGTAAAATGGAAATATTTATCGAATATATATATAGAAAGAATGAAAATGTGTAATCAATGTTGATGTGTATTTAGACAATATATTGAAAATCCAACTAGTATTTAGCAATTTGATTATAATTAACTTTGATTCTTCACCATCTCAAAGATTTACAAATTCAAAGACAATTGCCAACAAAAAAAATGATCCTTCTTCGGTATATCAGTATATCAATAAAAGATGGAGATGAAACGAAAAGAAAATGATGAAAGGAAAGGAAAAAAGAACCCAAATTTGATAGGGTTGATTCATACACTTAATCTTAATGACTATATCAACATGTTGGGGTTTGAATCCTAACATTTACTGTTTCTATTTATTCCAAAATCTTGACCTCTAAGTGGATTCACTAATTATTCACCAACGAGTTGCACTCTCAGATATACTCAAAAGTTCCTCCAAATAATCAGCTCCCAAATCCTCTAACACAATGATATTTTCCACCTCCATACTTTCCTTCTCTTTCTTAATGATCTTCTTCTTCCCTGATCGTTTGCCCTTCATGGAGTACCTTTTCTTCATCGTCAAAACAGGTGAACAACCTTCTTCAAACCCATAGTTCATTTCTAGAAGTGACTTATAAACTTCATCCATTGGGAAATTAAGTATCGCCATTGAACCTCGCATTGCCAATGCAGCTTGATCATAGGCTAAAGCAGCAGCCTCAGCAGTATCAAAGGTTCCAAGCCAAACCCTCTCACCATTCCTCGTTGAATCCCTTATCTCAGCTGCATACTTTCCCCACGGCCTCTTCCTAACTCCTCTGTAAGAAACCTCTTTCGAGTTCACTTCATGTTCGTCTCGAGAAGTCCAATTGACAGATGCGGTATCAATGGAGTTCTCTGCAGGTGCTGGAGCTTGATTTAAAACTCCCAAAAGAAGCATTTCTTGGGAATCGTTTTCGTTGAAAGGAAGGGCTTGAGAAACATAAGAAGAAGATGATGATTCAGGTGAGAAATGGAGATTTGGGTAATGAAAGAATGAAGAATCCATGTCAGAAAATCAGGTAAGTTATATGTGTTATGACAAACGATTTTGTTCAATTATGTGGGATTGTTTCATTATTCATTTTGAAGATTAGGGTTATTTATAGTGAGATTGAACAAAGCTTCAAAGATAATCATTTGGTCGTTAATGGAATGGATGTTGTTGATGCACGTGGGAGTCAAAGGGACTGCTCGTGGGGCATGGCGGCCATGTCAGTTTAAAAAACTTAAATCTAACATCATCTTCATGACTTCAGCTATGTCTTCCCTATATAAACCCTATTAACCTACTCTATATCATAATGATATCTTAGAATCATATTTATTTACGTTACACTAATCAACATTAATTTGAGTTACAATTAACTTTTCCATACAACATGTTTCTTTTTCTAGTCTAAATAAACTTTTATTAAATGTAAAAGTTATAAGTAGTATAGTATATCTTGATATTATTATATTTCGAATTTATCATCATTTTTAAATATCTTTCACATATATATTTATAGTCTCATTTTAATTTCTTACTAAATTATACGTACATTTAAATATTTTTCATATATGTTTATAGTTTGATTGTTTAGTTTGTTAATAAATTATATATTATATATACATGTAAATATACTCAATTGCATCCGTATAAATATATTTATATGTAAATTTAAGTTTTAAGTTCAATAATTTAATCTAATAGCTTTTACTTTTGAATATAAATATAGAAAATTTAAAATGATTAAAATAAAAAATTAAAAATTAATTTAAAATATCAAAATTTGTACCAATCGGTATGGGTCGGTACTCACCAATACAAGCCGATAGTGATCGAAACAGACCGACACGCATCGAAATAGTTGAAACATACCGAAATGAAACAAAGGTTACTTAGTATTAATTTAAGACCAAGCTTTAACGTACCGATCAATACCAATACGATACCGACTACCATAATACTAACTAAAAGGTTGGTTTTACAAAAGTCAAAACCTAAATACAACATGAATTTTAATACTAATTTTTTTATTTTACAGAATTTTATAAACTGATACTTTATATTAGTATATAATATCACCCTTTTCTCAATTATCATTGATTTTCTATTAATTATTTTGAAATAACACAACAAAAAGAAAAGTTAAAAGGTGGTGGTTTAGTACATTATGATTATAGTAGTTTTCCAATTCAAAAGAGTCCATGTAAAAGTATTTATATGATGATTTGCCAATTGGTTAATTAGTCTATATATATGATCCTTTCAAAAAAAAAAAAACATAGCTTCTATATAATATTATGTTGATCAAATCTTAGATTGTTCATATATACACATGCATATCCATGTTTGTTTATACGAATTAGAAGTTAATATTGCAAGTGTGGGGCAGTGTGTCTGATTTTAGGCCATATCCAAAAACCTCCTCGCAACATGATTTATGCAACTTTTTTATTGCATATTTTTTTAAGCAAAAAAAGATGAAGGAACTCAAATCTATGTGAAAACAATAAAAATTAATATTTGGTCTTTTGGAAAGAGTTTTAAAAGGTTGCTATGGGTCTCTCTTTTATTAATATTTATTTTTCTAATATTTTACTATATTCTTATAAAAATTTTGTGGAGTTTAAAATTTCACAAAAAATTTTAAGATAAAAGAAACTTAAATCTATGTGAAAACAATAAAAATTAAGTATTTGGTCTTTTTTATTTTGGAAAGAGTTTTAAAAGGTTGTTATGTGTCTCTTTTTTTAATATTTATTTTTCTAATGTTTTACAATACTCTTATAGATTTATTTGTGGAGTTTAAAATTTCATCGATAGTATACTGAATATTATTTAATTCAAGAAATCATATTTAAATTATTAAAACATCAAAATAAAGATGTGATTAAGAGTGTGGTTGGTTGAGTGAAAAAATTGGAGGACGGAATTAGGGAGTGAAAAAGTGGAAAGAAAATAAATTTTGGGTGAGATTGGTAAAAAATGAAAATAATTATTTTCCATCCTAACGCGTAAAAAATAAGATGGGAGAAAATTAAAAGTATTAGTTCAAATTTATTCATTTTTCACATATTTTATCTTACCTTCCAACTCTACCAACCAATAAATGGATAAATTTTTTTCTTTTAATTTTTCCATCCATTCTACAAAGTAGACCAATAGAAAGAAAATTTATGTTTTCCATCTTCCAATTTTCGACCCTTCCAATTTTCTATCCACTATAAAGCAAGACAATTACAAGATTATGGCACACGATGTGGGTGAATTTTTTATGTAACAAATTTATAAAAAGAAATTGATATAAAAATCAAACATTGTTTTGGTTGAAATGGTAAGGTTGAGATAATGAAGACTATGATGTTTTGAGTTCAAATTATATTTATGTGTTCGTATTTATCTAAATTTTATATAAAAATATAAAACCACAAACATTCCCTCAAAATAATATTTGTTACTTTGTAAAATAACAATCTTTTATAATTTTATAATAGTATAATTTATTATTTTTACATAAAATTAGTATGAGGATAAAAAATCATGAGATTTAAATTGATGTGAACTTTTATAGAGAACTTCACAAATCAAATAAACTTCGATTATTCAATTTGTTATCTAGTAAAATAATTAATAAAATTGTTAATTTGGATTAGGGCCAACCAAACTTGATTTAATGATATATAACTTTTAATTTTGGATTAATATCACATCCATGTTCAACCAAAAAAATCACATACATGAACCTTAAAACTCCACAAATAAAGTTGTGATGATGACACTTTTGGCATATTTGATGGTTAATAGAATTGATAAAATATGTTCGTATCAATTCAAATTCATTTCAATTTAAATTTGAAAAAATATTTTCATAAAAATTTGAGTCTGAGAAAATTTTAAGCTCGAAAATGTTTGAGCCTAAAAAAATTCAAACTTGAATTAATTTGAGTTCGCAAAAACGCAAGCATAAAATAATCTAAGCCCAAGATTGACCTAAGCTCTAGTTCATAATGACCTAAACTTATGACCAATCTAAACTTGAACCCAAAGTAAATTCGATCTAAAATCTGAAAAAGTTCGAATTTATAACTAAACATTCATTAATTAAGTAATATAATGATAATGATAATAATAATAATAATAATAATAATATTTAAAATATAAATGAAAATGGATCATTTTTAATTTATGAAAATGTATTTTAAATATTATATAATTATATTAAAATTTTATAATTCATAATAAATATTTATGTTAAATTGTAAATTAGAATAAATTTTAAAACTATTAATTATGAATATAAAATAATTTTAATACAATCATTATGTGTACAATAAATATACAAAGGTAATATTTAATAAAATTTACAAAATTTAAATTTAATGACTATATAAAAGAAATAATGATATAATATATTAAATTAACAAAATGAAAATCAAATTAAACTTAAAATAACCCACCCATCCAATTTGTTAAACTTCTCATTAATAGAAAATCAAACTTGTGTGGGCTAAAGTGTTAAAAATTTCTTAGTAAAAATAAAAAATTTTAATTAAGACCCTAAGGAAAAATGACTCAATTGAATCCTTAGTGATTAAAAGAAATTAATTGAGCTCTCCCACTAATAAAATTCATCATTAACTGGTTTAACTATTAATGGGCACTAACTAGATTACAGAAGTAATAAAAAGCTAACACGAGACTTGTTATGTAGAAATATGCTTATGTGTCATGTCAAACCGGAATAAATTTATAACATCAAAAATCCTAAAAGTTAAAAAAGAAAAATCTAACAATGTACATCGAGAATGCACTTGGAGAAATTGATGTCCAAATTCATTTGAATTTTGGACATCCATTTGTCCAATTCTTTCTGGACATGGTTATTAAAAACTCATAAAATAATCTAAAAATCATTAAAGGTTTTTAAAAAATATATAATTTTTATTAAAATATAAATAAATAAAAATAATTATAAAATAGAAATATTATTAAAGTTATTAAAAATTCCAAAAAAATATAACTCTTTCTAAACGCGGCATGTCACGTCAACATATTTGTTCATATAGCATGCCACATGCTAGATTCTCATTGATTTCGTCAATTACGTCGTTATCCATTAACGATCAAATCAATGATGATTTTTATTAATGGAAGGGTCTGGTTGATTTTCTTTTTTATCACTCGAGGCTCAATTAAATACATTCTTTTTAAGGGTTTAATTGATTTGTTTTCTAGAAGCTTTTTACTCTTAAACCTAATTATAATAAGATATTTTCAATATTCAAAATTTAATAATAAATTTAAATATTATTGAAATTTCAATTTAGTAATATAATAAATAATAAATAATATTTTTATCAATTTAATTTTTTCCAAACTCATACCTAATATATATGCTAAATAACAATTCAAATAAACAAAAGTTATATATATATAACATGCAAAAGGTTAAATTGATTAGAAAATTTGAGTAATCATAATTTAATCTAAAATAACATGTGGGTACATCTGAATTTTAATGTAACTTATGAGGAAATTGAAATTTAATTATAACTCTTTCTGATATGTGCATGAATCTAAATATTGCGGAGATGGAAAAAGGTTGAGGCTCTCTTTTCGTACAAAAAAAGCCTTTTAATAATTTAACAGTAGTTACGTAAAACTTGTCACGTTTATTTCATTCATGCTAGTGGATTAATATACCCAGCAACTTGCCCATTTTGTAGTGACTTCTTTGCCTGCAGTCAAAGTCAATTGGGCAGAATGAACCCATAAATCATTATTTATCTTCAAATTCACCAAAAAGTTGTATGAAAAGGATATGGTGCTTCATCTCCCCATGCATCAGTGCGCCTTTAACCATGCATCAAGCATTATAAATAATACCAATAGGATTATGAAATCTTAAAATTCCCAATAACTTAACCTCCAGCTTTATACTTCAGTTTAATTGCATTTCATTCTCATCCATGTCCTCAAATATTTTCCCCAACTTGAGATTCTCAGGGATAAATCTGTTTTGTTTGAGGGTCAGTTACTTTATTTTGAGCTCCATGCTCCCTCAACTTAACTTGTTTTTAATTATAATATATTATGTAGTTTATAATAATATATAACACTATAATATTGATGCCTAAAATCTTAATAAATAAAAAATGTCAAATTAAAATAATATTTTTTTTAAAAATTTTATCTTTAAATACGAATGGATTTAAATCGAGCTTAAGAGGTAAACTTAAACAAAAGTTAATATTCATATTTTAAATTAGATTAAACTTAGACTTAACTCAAATCCGATCTGATCCAATTCAATAAATATTTAAAAGCAAAATTCACCATTCCTATAGAATTTGTAACATTTTCCAATTCTTTAAAAAAAACACACATTACAATCTGCTTATCAATCTTAGAGTGAAGGCTTTAATTGAAGAAATAAATATTGACCAAGTATTTTGTAGGTCTGCGAAATTAGCAACACTACCTATAGATTGATATCTTTAATTGGTGTGCATCTTACTATTTTCTGCATATGTTCCTGGAAATTTACGACAAAGCACTCGATTACTAGGAAAAGAATAACATATTCAATAAAGATGATTGGACGGATAATGATTCTTAATTCGGATTTAGATTTGAATATTAAAAGTCGAATAATCTGTACATAATTTATAGATTCAAATTTAAATAATTCAAAATTTACAGATATTCGATTCACTATCATCTCTATTCTCACTGGTTTTAAAAATATTTTTAAGATCATAACTTTCAAAAGTGCTTTTGAAACAATTAACAATGTTAGACACGTAACTTTTAAGGTTAAAAGTGCTTTGAACAAGATAAACAAAAGCATTTTTTAGTTGAGAAGGCACTTTTGAACCCAAATGATATTTTTAACTTTTATTTATAATTTAATGTATTTTATGTAATATTTAATTGGGTTTAAAATAGTTTTCTATTGAAATTTATTTCAGGTATATACCATTATGTATTTTAAAATTTGTAATGATTATATTTTAATAATATTTAAAATGTAAATTATGTATTCAAATTAAATTTTACAAACAATTAAAATATTTAAAACTTATATTTTTACTGAAATATCATAATACTTAAATGTTTTTTTACAGCAATAATAAACATTTAAATCTTAAATAAAACTTTTCAAAATACTTTTCATAACCTTCTTTCAAAAGCAATGAAAAATTGGCACTTTAATCCAATAATTCCAGTGACTGAAAATTCAAAATGTTACCATTTTTCTTCTTTTGTTCATTTATCCAATTTTAAACCCTAATTTTGATTCCTTTCTCACTCTAGTTCAAAACCCATGTATTATTTTCTTTTCTTTAAATATTCTCCGCTCTTTATTGTTATTATCCTCTCTTTTTCTAGTATAGAAGGAATGCAATAGACAATACTGGAAAGAAGCTGAGAAAAATAATACTGTCATAGTGAGACAAAAAAATGGAAGCACAGAAGAAAAGCAAAGTTTTAAAGAATGATCAATTTGTGGATGGGGGGGTTTATGAATTCAAATAGGCTAGTCCAAGTTCAAATATATATATATATATATATATATATAGTATTTCATTCTTTTTGAACAGCGAAATGGACCAACAAACCAAGTCAAACCTGATTCAATTTTTTTGAATCAGGCCATGGCCTGATCTGCCCTGCACAGAGGTTTAACATGAAGATGCCAATTCTACCAAACTTCCAAGTTAATTTTCAGACAAATATGCCTTCTTTTCCCCCGACTCCTAGACCTGCAATCAACTTAATTTAAAGGCTTTTGTTGAACAATCAGTAATTTCAAGATTAAAAGCAGCTAGCATGTGTTATCATTCAAGCCATCAAAACAGGTCTGGAAATTTATCAGCAATAATATTAGGAAGAACGCATTTCAACTATTAAGCAAAGCACTATGGTTTTCAAAGGTCAGTGCATAGTCTCTAATCAGTCAAATGTATCAACTAACAAGGGAGTAACAAATTCGGACCGACCTGTACAGATATATAATATTACACTGCAGCAATGGTGCATGGGGCGAGGAGTTGTACATCTATTCACTATTTGTAAAAACAAGTTGTGGTTTAACTACCTACGACAAAACAAATATCTAATCTGCCATATGACCATACTCCCCATTTTGCGGCGATTGATGAATTCCAAGGCCTGTTTTTCCTGCAATAGACGTGTAGTTTCAGAATTTCTTGCTGCCTCAGCATGCATGCATATATGCATGATAATGATACTTAACAGTCTAACCTGTCAACTCAAAACCAGTTCTATCACCCAGACCAGTACTCCAATCTGTGGGCCGAGATGTCATATGCATGCCCTGTGGTTGCATCATGAAATGACTTCCTCCAAAACTCTGATGATGAAGATCATCGTTTCCCCCAATTGGATTTCTTCCTGAAGTTTCAAAAGCAGAGCGAAAGCCTACATTAGATACAGAAGCCCCACCAACTGGATCACCTTTTGCACCAGCACTAACATCCTTCTTGTTGTCAATCATAAATGTACCAACAATAACCTGTACGGGCAATAAACCATTGCGACTTCAACATAAGATAACTGACAACTAAACCTTCTTAAAGAAATGAATCTACTAATTCTTGTTCTCGTTTGCTCTCATGCCAACATAAATGATAAAATCCCAAGTCATACACAGTATCATGAACCGAAGTTTTCTTAATATTGGTGTATATTTTAATAATGCACAAGATCAGGTTCAATCCTCCCCTTATCTAAACCAAAGAATAATAACACTAATACCTGAACCGGGCCTGCAGCCTTTAGAGGTCCACCAACTCCTCCTCCTATAATCTGGCCATCTGCACTTAATAGACATGCACTGAGCCCACCGGTCCTCCCTCCAATCTCAGTCCGAACATAAGATCCAGAGAGTGAGATTATCTCAAATCGGCCCTAATATTATATCATCAAGGAAAGAAATTATATTTTTGACAGTAGCAAAATAAGTATATTCTAGACAAACAAGTTGCAAGTTTCATCCAAGATATCCTAAAGGTGAGAATTTTAACAAAGGTGAGCATATCAAGGCACTTATACAAGCCTTTTAGGCATATGGGCATGGCAATAACATCACAATAAGCATACGAATAAGCTTCTATTTGTGGTTGAATATTTATATCTTTCTTTAGACCCTTTATTTACTTTGTATTGAGTAACAAACATTCCTCATGTTCCCTAATCCTTGCAAACTGTAGGTAATACCAAATACTCTGTCAGCTCTTCAAAGCAATGTGGGTTTCTCTATCAAAACGTTATTCATATTTTCATGTGTATTTTCTTTTTCCTTTCAGGATGCAGTAATAATTTGAAGATCACAGAACATATAAACAAGGAAAATTATAACAAAAGAAGAAAATGAAGTGGTTACCTCATACGCTATGTTACCACCTGATGTTGCTGGCTGTCGGAGAGATGCATTAGAGATTGTACCAGATGCAGACAAAATACATATTTCGTGCTTGTTTTGTTGCATGAACATCATTACCTTTTGGCCAACATCCTACATGGATCAATGTATCATGTCAAGAGGACAAGAAAATAACTTGATTTACATACAGAAACAATACCGCATCTAGACCTAACCCTAAAAGACTCAACTCTTCGAATTGTATTCGAAAATATTAACATTAAAAAACTACTCTCATGACACTTTTAAAAAAAATCATTCAACTATGAAATAGCCAAGGCAGAAATGGATAAGGATTCACGCATCCTTTTCTAAAGAGTATATATTCAGAAACCAGTACAAATGGGGTAACATAACGGCGTGAATCTATTGCATATGCCAAATTCCTTAACTCACATCCTTCTAACTGCTCTCAACTCCAAAGAGGAAAATCTAAAGGAAAAATAAAACCAACAGGAGGAACTATCACAAATGTTCTCATTGAACTTTCCACAATGGCTACCATGGTCTCAAGTTGTTTGTAACTGAAACATCATAACCTTAAAAAACATAAGGATTTTATATCGGAAACACAAAGTCGAACCATGCTATTTTTCTTTAACAAGATGAAGAACACAGCTTGTTGAAACTACTGGATAATGCAGAATGTAACAGATGAGATTTTACGGAATTCTTAAGGAGACTAGTATGCATATCTGTTCTGCAGGAACATATATAATTGATGCCAACACATATCTGAAATATTAATAAAAACTTGTAGCAGTGATGAGCATCATACCTCTCCTGCAACTACATTGATAACGTGTGGAGTAAAACTTTGACCAGCATTGCCTGTATCCATTACAAGGACGCAAGAGAAAGAACTTAAGTGTCTAATGAGAGGAAAAATGAAATAAAAGCAAACAATAACTCGACCAACTTGAGAAGGGATTCATACATGAAACAATTAGATGTTTCACAATAATAAGGTGGATTAAGAATATGCATCCATCTCAATTCGAACAAAGTTGCAATCATGAAAGAAAAGCCCCAAAAACCTTCTCAATTCGAATAAATTTGCAATGTTCCATACACAATATACCCAGAACGTTCACAATTTCCACAAATTAGCAACACGACACCCCAAGCCATCAAATTCACGAATATGGAACAAAAGAAATAATCTCTTTTATCAGAAATCCAACCAAAGAAAAGAAAAAGACAATAGATTCACATGCAATGCATCAAACCCTCTCATTCCCAAAAAAGAAATTTGTGGTAAAAAAAGCTTCTCAATTTTCACAAAGAAGGGTACCAAACGTGAAATACTTCAAAAAAAGGCCTCCACAAAGCAGAAAACAAAGACGACGGTTTCCAAAACAATGCACCCAAACTCTTTCATTTTTCAATAAATTTGCAATAAAACCCCCCAAAACCATCAAATTCATAAAAAAGTACCAGAAGGCAATAATCTTTTTTTATGAATAAACACCCACCTAAAACAAACTGAGACTTCTTAGAAGACCCAGAAAGCGAACCACTGGTACCACCAAGAGCCAACTGCTGCAGCTGCTGCTGTTCACGCCGTTCCTTGGAGCTCAACGACGCCGTTTTCTTAGCTGCCATGGCCTGTTCCGGGGTTCCATACTTCCTAGGCCTCCCTCTCTTCCTCCTGGTAGGCTCCAACGGCGACGTCACCGCCGAAGGCACCGAATGAGGGTACAACATGTTGTGGGACCCCCCACTTTCATTATGGAGGAGAAGCCCATTGGTCGTTGACGGAGTGGTGGTGACAGTGGTGGTGGTGGTGGTGGTGGTGAAGTAGTGTTGGTGATGATGGGTTTCATTGGGTTCCATTGATATTTTCTGTTTATTGAGATTTTTAGAGAGAGAAATTCGAAAAATAAAAATAAAAAAATTTTATTTAATTTTTTGTTTATAATTTCTTTTTCGGTTTTGGGGGTTTTTGTTTTCGTTTTAGGGATTTTTAATTTGGGGTCGAGGAATTTGAGCCGTTGGATGAAGCTTTGGAACGTCAGACGATTCACTGTTGAAATAAATATATATATCTTCGTAAGGACAAAACGGATTTTGTTTATTTTGTTTTTAGGGTTTAAGATTTTTTAGGGCAAATTACTTTCGTAGTCACCTAATTATGAACAATTACAAAATATCACCTACCTGTTCTATTTTTTCCTTTTCGGTCTCAGGCGGTTAAATGGCCAACGGAAAGATGATGTAATTCTTAAAATTGGCATAATAATAACTTTGACCCTCAAACATTTATACACTGTGTTTGTTTGATTTTGATTCTAAAAAATTAACACTTAATATTTACACATTATGTAATTTGATATTTTTTACAATTTTGTTTTTCTTTTCAACTGTTCCACCTAAAAACAAATTTATTAGCTAAATTAGATTAAAATACTAAAAATGGAAACATCAAAAAATCTAATATCATAATTTTCACTTTTTTTCATTCTTTTCTCTTGATACTTTGAATCTCAACCATTAGGTTCAACACTAAAGCTTAAGTTGACTCAGTCTTCGTCAGTTCACTCTTTACTAATTTCATAATATTCATGCTTGAATTGTTCGATATTGGTTCAACTAAGCCTTTTGTTATTGCCATCATCATCGTTGTTATCATCTTCGTCGTCAGTTCACCACTCGTTCAATAAACTCACTAAATTTTTAAAATTAAAACTAAGTTGACATAATGTGTAAATATTAAGGGTCAAAGTTGCTATTATACCAAATTGTAAAGCTGACACTTCATATTTTTGTTAGCCAAAAAAAATGAGTGACCATTTTGTGATTTTTTATAATTAGATGATAAAAAAGAAACTTGAGTGACTACTAATAAAAATTACCTTTTTTATTTTTTATTTTTTGAATAATTTTGGTTTATTTGTGTCCGTGTTTGGAAACCGACGATATTAGATTCTAAATTCGATTTGTTCCTCTGCTAGTCCCTGTGATTGAATAAAATTTGAGGTTTGGTCTCTAGTTAAAAGTTTAGTCATTCTACTTTTTCAATTTAAAAGATTTAGTTCAATTATTGTCGTTGATAATTTTGTCAAATTTTATTAATTTAACATGTTTACTTTCTGTCAATCATATGCTACATCATATGAGAATAATTTAATAAAAATTAAAATTAACAAATTTTAATAAAAAATAATTACGGTTTTAATGACTCAATATTTTTAAACAAAAATAAGGGTAAACTACACACATGGCCATCCAATTATAAAAATAAATAAAAATTATAATTTAAGCACTCAAGTTACATAGTTTGATCATTTTGATCATTCTCGTTAAAACCATGAATAGAAATTTGTTTTTAAAATTTTGATTTCCATGTCATTGTTATTTATTAAAAAGTTATCATTTTAGTCTCCTAAACTTTAAGTTTAATTTATATGAGTCCTAGAAAAATTGGGACATTTGCATTTGTGAGCCTCTGTGTCAGTTTCTAACACAACAATCCCAAACCCACCGTGGCCGATGATTCTATTGGCAGGGAAGCATCCCGTGGCTTTAAGCTCTCTGTAAGTGAATTCTTGTGGCATTTTGATTATCTCCGATGCAAAAGATAGTCCTAAATTCTACTCATGCTTGAACTTTTTAGAGTAAACCCATATCAAAGCACCAGCAAATAAGGCTAAAAATAAAGCTCTGGCGCTTACCACCCCTGCAACAGCTACTGGACCTTCTCTGCAACGTTGGTTATGGCATGATGAAGAAGAAGAAGGCGGTGAAAGCGGCGGCAGTGGTTTGACGGAATTGGCGGTTAGGTTTATTAAAGTAGTCACCGTTGGTGGCAGCGGAGACTATGTTGACTCTAATCCTGACCTTGAACTGAAACTCCACCATTCTATCTCACCAGGGATTTAAATTGCGGTCGCGGCCGCGATTTCGGTCGCATTACGTTTATCGCGGTTGCGGACATAACGGATGCTATTGCGGTTACTGCGGGTATCGCGGTCGTGAATTTTAAAAAAAATTCACACAACTTATTGTAAAATATAATAGCGGTTTCGGCAGTAGCGGTTTTGGCAGTAACGGTTTCGGGCGGTGCCGCTACCGCTATATAATGGCCGCTATTTCGGTAACGGACCGCTATTTAAATACCTGGCTATGAGCCTCGGTGCTTCCTTGTGCTGAGCCTGAAAATCCTACGTACGTGAAATTATTAACATATTAAAAGTGAATAATGAAATGGGATTGTTAGGAATTTGAATATGAAATTAATACGTTGAAAACTCTAAATGAACCATTGTATTCGATTTATGAATGGATAACATTGTGGCTCTTTAAATCGATATCCAAAATTACATTATTAATATCCACACTTACTCAAAAAGTGAATAAAAATAAAGCCCGTTTATAAATAGCTTAGCCCGAATCAGCTGTTTCGCTGTTATTTTGTTATTATATTGTTACTATTTTATTGTTATTGTTTAGATATTATATAACTCTTATTTTATTGTTAATTTTGCTACTATTTTAAAGGTATGTGTTTATTAAGTTGTAGATGTTTTAGTGTTATTTAAATATAAAGACTTTTTAAATATATTTTTAATCCGTTGAGAAACATTTATTTTAATATTTTTAGTGTAGTTGATATATTATATTTTTTAAATTTACTCTTACAAAAATAATCTAATTGGTTAAGTGAACATCGCTGAGAGGTTTCAAGCTGCCATGAGATGCTTCCATGCCAATAGAATCATCGGCCACAGTGGGTTTGAGATTGTTGTGGTAAAAACTGACATAGAGGCTCACAAATGCAAATGTCACCATTTTTCTTTAGGCCTCGTTTAAGTTAAAGTAAAAATTTGGGAGACTAAAATGGTAATTTTTTAATAAATAACAATGACATGGAAATCAAAATTTAAAAAAAAAAACGGGAGTGACCAAAATAATTAATCTATGTAACGTGGATGTTTAAATTGTAATTTTTTCTTAGAGTACCTAAAATGAAAATTTTTATAGTTAAGTGACTATACATGTAATTTGTCGAAAAAGTAAAACTTTAACTTTTAATTTTTTTTGAACTAAAATAAATAACCAGTAGCACTAGCATTTGCTGCTAAAATCAATATATGAAGCCATTAAAATTACACAACCTCTTCAAAAGTTTTTAAAATAAATAAAATAACTTATTTAATCACATTTTTTAAATTAAAATAAGCATCTAAATTCTACGTTAAAATATGAAAGATAAATTTGCATAAAAAATTTCCTAATTTATTTGCACATTATTAAATTTATTAATAATATATACATTTAATTTATTGATAATATATATAATTTTTGAAGTTACAATTAATTATATGAACAATTTGAACGAGAACCAATTAGAAGTTCCAGGGAAAGATTGGGACCCTGGGTGGATTGGTGGCTAACTGGATGTACTCTCAATGAACTACTAAAATGGCCACTCTTCTTCTGATAAACTGGTGTGGAGGGAGGGTCCAAAAGGTATCTTTTCCATCAAGGGAGCTTATTGCTTTCTCTGAGAAAGGCAATTTAACTACCAACCAATATGTGGTAATTCTTTGGAAGCTTGATCTCCTCTATAAAAGTATCATGTTCTTGTAAAATAAATTTGCAATAACTATTTACCTATGCAAAAGGAATTGGTGAGCCATGACATCCCTATTGGGACATTCAAGATCAGAGGGCCTCAGCCTTTGCCAATAATACCAAAGCCTCAATAGCAACAATAAATATAAATTTATACACTGCAAATACAATAAAAACGAATCATCCACATTATCATATAGGTATCCCTTCAAATGCACGGATAAACTCACACAGACCATAAATGGGGTATCAAGAATGAGTAACAAAGTGCAAATCAACAAATATTTTACAGACATTAATAGAGACAATGAGTCATTAGAAGTAGATCACAACCATATGAAGAACTGCTTCATGAGTTCTTCTCAACATGCTCATCTTTCAATGGCTCCCCATCATTAGTCTCCTTTGTCGATGGTGAAACTGAAGAATGCATATTCTTAAGCTCCTCTAACTGCAACAAATAAAGAACTCAGTTAACTAGTGAAAAATTTTTTATTCCGAGATTATCATGGTGCACAGATTAATCTGATAAAAGAACAGTAAGAAAAGCTTTGTCATCAGGACAAACTTGTAATGCTTAAGCTATATGCTTGCAATGTTAGGCTAAACATGTCAAAATCAGTCAAAATTGCTGGAGCAGCATGGATGTTGGCAGGAGCAAGGTGAATGCAAAAAATTGCATCAACATAAACACCAGACCAAATCCAGTTAGTTTATGTAGTCATCGCATTCAACATGCCTGAGGTATGATCATGTCCACCATGATAGAATTTTCAATCTAAAAAGCCGTATGTGAATAATAAAGAAGCTTTTATCTTTGGTTAATAATTGACCTTGAATTATAACCAGTTTACAATCTGGTATGGTACCTGATCTAATATTCCGTTAAAATGCCACTCCAATGAACTAACACTGTTACATAAAACGCTGACATTGTATGTTGACCAATGCTAAGTTACCACATATTGGGCCAGATTTCTTTTTCAAATGTTGATGTGGCATTGATTTCGACACATGGCAACATAATATTGGTCAACTAAGCTACGTTAGCATTTACATACCATCATATGTAATGCAAAATGCTACCTTACACAAATAAACCAATCCATACCTCTTTGCAAGCATCCTCATGCTTACACAATAGCTCATTGTACTTTGTTTGCAAATCTGAAATCTCAGCTTGTAGCTTTTCATATTCATATATAGTTGGACCCCCTAATTTTTGTTGTATGAACCTACCATGGAGAAAAAACTATAATTATATCTCAACATTCCTTGCAAATAACATAAAGTGGAAGTCAACCATAAGCTGCTCAATGTAGAAGTAATTAAACTTAGTTAAGCCATTTGCTATGGTCGCGTGCCAATGCTTTAGCTTTACTACCGTGCGACCTTTCACCAAAAGGCACAGACGATGACACAAGTACCCTGACAAAGTCGATTCTAATTTATGATTTGGCATAAAAATTAAAATAATGTTAGAGAGGCTATTTCATTGCAAGTTTTCATGAATTCGGGACAAACATTAAACAAAAACAAGAAAACAGGATTTCAGATGTTGCAAGGAAAGCAACATTAAGAAATCCAAGATGATAATATTGTAACTTGTAAGATACGATTCACACAAATAGAGTCCAATGTACAATATCCAACATTATTGAAATTGAACTACAGATCTCAATATATATATATATAAACTTGAACAATGACATGGAAAACTCAACTGAAAGATTGAATTTTGAAAAACTTACTCAAGGGCTGAAGATGGCTTCTCATTTTGTTCATACAATGCAACCAAAACTACAAAATAATGAAATTAAATTACAAACAACCAAATACCCACATCAAGAAATATGTTAAAATAAGAGAAAATAATAAAATTATATATTAAAAAGAAAGAAAAAATAAAACCTTTGGTGAGAGCATCAACAGCTCCACTGGACTCAAGATACTTCCTAAATGCTTCTTTCTTAGCATCTTTTTCCTAAATCCAAAATCTGGGTATTTAGTATTTATAACTAAAAGTGATAAAAAAATGCATTTGCTGTGAAAAACAATAGAGAATTCCAACAACGAAACCGGAAACCTACAAGTGTGTTTAAAGCTGACATTGAAGTAAACAAACTGTACCTCTTTATATCTCATCATTATCTTCAGGCTTCAGCAGTTGGCTTTCCTTCTTTGCCTGGAGCCCTTGTGTTTGAGCAAATCTAAGATTCAAGTTTATGTGAAAGACATTGAAGGGTCTTTCATGTCCTTGTTTCAGTAGCCAATCGTGTTGGTTAAGGTTTTCTGAGTTGAGACCAAACTTGAAAAATAACATCTCACAACCATGGGTGGACTACAGTTTGGATACTGTTCCAAATTCCAATTCTGCTTGAGAGTGTTGGGCTCAGCCCATCAGCAGTTTTTTAGTAAAAATTTTAGATGGGTCAATTTATCATTTGGTACCTAAGTTTGAAATTATTCTCCAACCAAATCATATCTATCTAGTCACCTTGAAACTTATTCGACACCTTTCCTAAAAATGTCTTGCAAAGGTCCTCTTTATCGGGAATGATTGTTGACCTCGTAACGACTGGCTCATCCACCGATAAACCGAGTTGTAAAGCTACATCCTCGAGTTTGATTGTACACTCACCGCATGGAAGATAGAAAGTGTGTGTCTCGGGCCTCCATCTTTCCACCAACGCCATTGATGAGTGTAGGATCAAGTTTACAGCCTCCAAGCATATGAGATGCATGTAAGAATCCTGTGTCTTGCAAGTAACCACTAATTTCGGTGTCTAGGCTTTTGACAAATTATGTATGAACCCTTCCAAAACACAATCATCCGTCTATTTATATCGAAAAAATAAAATAATCGAAACGAATAAGAGAACTTGTTGTTCATAAAAATTAATCAAAATGAATATACTGAAATAATTAAATAAAACTATAGTATTTTTAAACAAGTGTATAGGAAAATTTTGAACAAAACTTCATAAAATTGAGAGAATCGAGAGTTTAGAGAAAGTAGAGAGAATTAGATTTGAGTTAAAAAATGAAAAATGACCTAATATTTATAGGAAAAATTACCGTTGGCTCTTTAAAAATTTTACTGTTACCAATATTTAAAAAGCACATGGAGGAAAACCTTATTTCTCTAATTTTAAAAAATGACCTAAAAACTAATTAAAGAAAACGACACATATGGGTAATTTAGCCCTCTTTTAACAACTATTTTCTTATTAATGAGCTACAGTAGATTCGTAGTAATAAATATGAAATAAAATAAAATTTAAGAAAAAGCTAATTTATATTGTAAAAATAAAATAAAATATTTTATTATTAACGGGATTTTCGGCAACATCAAGATAAGTTTAGGACACTAAAATTAATTAATATCTTATATCTATAAATATTAATATTAGAGAAATATTACACACATTTTAATTGAACTACTCTTCTATTTCTTATTCATTTACTCTCTTTATTATTTATTAATTTCATAATTTTGGTCAAATTTTCCCATGCAAATGATAATTAATATTAGGTTCCTTGAAGTTGAAGTCAGCTTCAACCAATCAATTTAGTCAATTTATTTTTTGGAAAAGTAAAAGTGCAACGTCAGATTGTAAGATTATGCAGCTTAGGTCCTTAATTTCTAGAATCAATTGTTGATTTTGAAAATATGGATCAGATTGTAAGATTTGTTGATTTCAAATACCATACGGAAGTATAACCATTTATTTTTATTTTTATTTCGAGTGAACTTTTATTCTTTTTTTTCTAATTTAAGGATTTGAGGAGATTTATAGGTAGAGAGATAGGCATTGTATAAAAATATAAAATATGCTAAATTAATTTATATTAAATTTAACTGATTTTCAATATACTTAAGAAATTAAAATAAAGTAATTGAAAATTAGTATATTAAAAATATAAGTATTAATATAGCAAGTAATTTATATTATTAATATGTAAATTGAAAAATGATTTGGATTTTCTTTTGGGATAAATGTGGCTGATATTATATAAATTATGACTTACATATTAATACGTTCCTTTATAAATATATATATGGCAAAATTTAAGTTGTCATATAGATTTATTTCTTGATTTGTTTATATACTTTACTTAGTATGGTGTTAATTATTTATTTTATTAAATTATAGAATAAATGTTATATGCTTAAAGTTTTTGCACTTTATATATATATTTAGGATTTAGTCCTCTACTTTTCAAATCTAAAATTTTAAATTCATTTATTAGCACTGTTAAGATTTTTCTATTAAATTTATTGGTGTGATATTTTAAAAATTCAAAAAATCCATATAGCAAAAATTGATATTGTATGTACTTAAATTTAATAGAAAATTCTAACACTGTTAATAAATTTTAAAAATTGACACAAACATTTTAGTTAGAAAAATTATCGGACTAAGACATTATAAAAGTTGAGGTATCAAATTATGTCAAAATTAAATTATAAATTTAAACAAAATATAAGGATTAAATCTAGAATTCAACCATTCTTATATAATCTCGGAAAAGGAGTAAATTAGAATAGAAATTTGTCCATTAACTTCTCGTGTCACATTGGATAGGTGTAATTTAAGGAAGGACTTCGTTTTATATATAGTAGTATAGATATTATAATATAGTGGCTAAATATGAAAATAAAATATATTTAATATATTAATATTTTATATATCCTACTTACGTTTTAGGTAAATCAGTCGAAGGGCTGAATATCTCGTCTAACTCAATTAGGGCTAAATTTGGATAAAGATTTTTACACTTTGGTCGTATAACTTGTTTTGGAATATTTACAACATTTATTTTATATAAATCTTTTATTCATCTTTACAAAATTTCAACTTACTAAATCCATTTATGAAAAGGGTCCTAAAAGAATTTTATTGGATAAAATAATATATTTGATATATGATTGGTCATATAATCATCGTTACATAGATAGGTTTTACTCAATATACTTAACAAAAGGTATAAGAGGATTGGCAGAATTAACCTTTTTTTTATAGGCGAGTAATTGACGGAATTACAAATGGAGTAAGTATTACAAGTTTTTTTTGTGGGAGAAAGCAGAAAATGTCTAGGGGGAACCCAAATTAAATTTAAAAAATAAAAAATGTTTTTAATTTTAATTATAAAATATCAATTAAAATATACTTTTTAATATTATTATTTTTTGAATAGTGAAATGGGTTTTTGGGCGGGCTAGACCAGGCTAAAAATGAACTTAGACTTGACCTGACCCATGAACGTCTCTAATTTTAAGATTCTAATAAATTGTTTTATATTTATGCATGGAATCATTATTATTATATTAAAAAGAACTCAAAATTATTATTTTTGAATAATTTCATTATTTATTCTGATAATATTTGTTCTTTCTGACATAATACTTAGTATTACGTAAAATCTCTCTCCAACCCGTAAGTAGGAGGATAATGCGCTTTAACGCATTTGAACTCATGTCTTCTTGCATTGATAACAATACTCATACCAATCAAACTAAGGCTCAATTAACAAAAAAAAAAAAAAAAAAAACTCAAATTAATCAGCTAATTTGTGGAGGAGATCATATGCTACCGCTCAAAGTCTGAGTAGAGGACAGTGACATTTGAAAGGAAAATAAATGTTGACCTTGGCCTTTGATGCCTTGATAATAAAAATACCAAAATCCACTTATAAGATAAAAAAATCTTTAAAGACTTGATAAAAACGTCAACTCCCACTTTTAATTGACTTCAACTAAAAAATAACATAAAATTTAATTGAATTTTAAAATTAAACCAATGAAGTTGGTTGAATTTGATTTGCAAGACAAGTTTAATTTTGATGTGTGTTAAATAAATTAGGATACAACCATAGGATTTACTTAACAAACTCAATATTTTCTTCATTGCTAAATATATATTTTAATAACAAAAACCAAATTGATGAGGCTTAACATTAAAAATATTCAAACTAGGCTTACTGCATAAGTTGAAGTATTGAGCAACATTCATATATAATAAACCTAAAATATTACTGTTTAAGTGGCAATTAAGATAGTTGGGTCAAAATGACAACATTACCTAGTAGTAATAGAATAAATAAACAATTAATTAGTTTGAAGTTTGACCATGAAACAAACGTATGAGACACAAATTAATCCTACTCTCATCTTCCTTCTAACTCAAACAAACCAACTTAATTTGTTTGGTTTTTCATACGTCAATTCATTTGTTTCCTTAAAATGTTGTAATGTTTTCATAGCTTGAGTTTTTAGCAGACAATTTGGAACAACTAAAACAAATTTTCCCCGCCACCAAACAGTCATTTTCAGAGTCTTTGAAGACTATTTTTAGTGTCGTGTCTTACTTTTTCAGTCAATTTTGTCACTTTCCGAAGTTACTCTTCCCTCACAGAAACCTTTCTCCTCGTTTCTTAAGCCCACCGTTGCCTATAAAAAGCAAAGCATTTAAAGGCAGCCCAACAAAATCCAGATATCTATCTCAAAGTCTTTCTTTCTTTTTTTTATGCCAAAAAAAAAAAAAACATGGGGAAACTTAGAGATGATCATTGTGATAAAAGCAAAAAACCCAAGAAAATTCCCGTCAAAGTCAAATATATTTCGAGTCCAATGATGGTTAAAGCAAGCAATGCTGAAGAGTTTCGTGCAATTGTTCAAGAACTTACAGGCCAACATTCTGATATGGGAGAGCCTGTCAATGTTGTTACAACAAATACTAAAGCAAAGTTGGATGATCGAAATTGGTTGGATGCATATCCAGATGATATGTCTTCAATGGAGTTGTTTGATGAAGGGTTTGTTTGGAGAGGTGTTGCAGAGAATTTGTTCGGATTTCAATCTCCTTCTGTTTTTGATTGATTAGGGGTGCAGTTTAGTTGAGCTAATTTTAAGCAATTATTTGTACTCGTCTTTCAATTGAATTTTTTTATATTTATTACAAATAAAAAAAGTTTGAAACTCCCATAAGTTGCAGTGTCTCATACTAGAAAAAAACACAGTGAAAGGCTCCATGGCCAAGTCCTAAGTTGTTTTTTTGCATCAGGAACGAGTTCCTCATGCAACATATTGTACTGGTTCGTCTTTGTTTCGACAGACTCTCGGATTCACTAATCTTACCTCTTAGTTCCCGTCATTTTAAGTAAAGGGCTTCACCTCCATCATCACACTGAACTCCAGAGCTCCCACCACGGCCTTCAGCAGACTCGCCAGCACTCGTAATATCTTGCTTGCTTCCACCTGTAATTGCTCTGCCACCGCCATGTGCGAAATCCGGAAACCCTCCGCTGCCACCTCCAGTGCTAGCTTCGCTTTGTAGCATGCTAAGACCTGAGCTTCCGCCTGAGCTAATGCCAACCTGTCCATGCAAGGCTTCTTGTTGTTGTTGTTGCAGGGCCGAAAACGGTTGCCGAGCGAACAACATTGAGGACCGTGAGGCCATAAGTGATTGCGGCGTTATTGGTTCGGTTTGTTGATGCTGCATGTAGTGTCCGGATCCTGGCTGCATAATATCGCTGGAAGGGAACTACAAGAAATCGACAAAGACAATCAGGAAATCTACAACTTGAATGAGATCAACTGTATGTAAAGATGTTTAATTTAAGATGCAATGCTCTATTAAATCTTTTGAGGATATAGAAATAGCATTTGTACCTGAGGGTGCACAGCAGGGGGTTGGGGCTGAGAATCCGCAATTGCAGCCAAGTACATGAGATTTCGTCGCAACCTTGCTTGGTTCCTAAGCCATTGAGCATCAGATATTGCAAGGCAGGGGAATCCCATACAAATTTAGCCGAAAAAGCCAAATCTGATAGATATTAGAGACTGAAAATCAGCACTACTTACTCAGCACATTCATTCCATTTCCCCGAATTCTGGCTCTCAACAATCTTTAAGATCAACGACTTGTTCTCGTCCAGATACTGCATGCCAACACGCAATATAAAGAGTTTTCTTAGACTTCAATAAAAAACCACAAATAGATTCACAAGTGTTAGCATGTCTGATAACCTCACTTAACTAGCACTCCTCTAATGTGTATAACACTACTTAACAAAAAGTAACTGCAAATTGAAGACAGTCCTTGTACTAACGGTCATCAAACAAAAGGAGAGAGATGATCGTAGCTTTTACCAGCAACAAAAAAGAAGATTATAGCCTCCAGTAGTAATCGTTCACTAATCAAAGAAGAAATGACTACAAGAGAATAAAAATACTCCATGACATACATACATACATACATACATACATACATACATACATATAAAAAAACAAATAAGAGAAAATTAAGAAAAAAGGGAGGACCTGTTGAATATGATCAGTAGTGACATTGTTGGGATAGTAAGCTGAAACCATGGGCTGCATCTGCATCAGGTGCTGCTGCATTTTCTTTCTCTATATTCAAACGCAAACGCTCTCTCACAAAGAAAATAAAATGAAGTAGTGTGTGTATATATTTCTTTCTTTCTCTTTTTCTATGCAAATAATTAAAGATCTCACTCCAAAAGACAGTGAGCTGCAAGAGTAGAATCACAGCAAAAATAATGTAAAAAAAAAGGAGACAAACTAAACTCGTGAAGAAAGAGCTTTTCCTACTCAGCTCTTTGAAACACACTCCCTCTCTCCCTGTTGGGAAGAAAAAAGGGTTTGGATTTTTGGGTATTTATTGCTTCCTTTTGCAATCTTTTTTTTTTTCTCTGTCTGTAAGAGAGGATCACGTGATAAGGCAATGTTAAGTTATTACAAAACAGGAATACAGTATACATATATAAATTATAGTATGATACAAGTATAAAACATGAATGATCAGAAAGTGAGAAAGAAAAAAGAAAAAAAAAGAAGACAGAGCCGTGCAGGAAAAGGAACAGAGGGAAAAGCAAAGGTCCTTGCGCTTGCAGTTGTTGCAGGCAGTAAATTTGGAGTGACAAAGAAAAAGGAAAATTATTTGTTTATTACATTCGGACATGACGAATTCTGTCTCTCTGTTTTGGTGTCACATGCCTTCTGCTGATCTTGTCCACTCCCCTATATAGTAACTTCCATATCTTGATGAATGTCTCTGAATTAAGGAGAGCTTTATGGAGGCTGAATGTTACTTTATGGTGACAAGGTCAAAGTGAGGTGACCCACAATCTTATAATGAAAACCAACCAAAAAGCCTAGTGGGTTGTACTGTAGAAATATGTTGGGTATTGGCAGTTCAGCTTTGAAGCCTTTGTCTGTGGGGCATCAAATCACTGAACCCATATAACTCTCTCTAACGTTAACAATTATTACTCACCTTTGTTTCTGGGTTGGGTGTCACACCTTTTCAAAAAATACTTCTCGTATTATTAAATAATTTTAAAAATATACATGGGAATATAAATATTTATTTCATCAAAACTTATAAAAAAATAATATGAAGATTTTAATTTTGTTAAATTTATTTTTGAAGAGATGGTTTTTAAGGAAATTTAAGGATGCTCCCAGATGACCTAACATGATGGGTGGTTAGGGTCTCATTTAATTTTTTTTTCTGTACTCCACAAATTCCAACCCCCCCCCCCCCACCCTGTTTTTTTAGCTTTTCTTATAAAAAAAATTCTTGTGAAAGGATCTTAATTTATGCTTCTCAAGAGAAATAACAGGAGAAATTTTGGTATGAGTTATGAAAGAAAAAATTATTTAAACTAATATTAAATTGGGTTGAAATTTGCTTTAAATTTATTCCTATAGAATTTTTTAAACTAATTAATAAAAATGGTTATGAAAAAAATATATTTTAAATTAATATCTAACCTTAAACACTGGAAATTTGTTTATAACAAAAATAGAGACAAAATTAATACAACAGAGCGTATTTATCCCAATGTTAATAAAACGATGCGTATTATTGGGAAATCGTCGCGACTACTACAACCATCATTGTCATCATTGCAACCCTAACCCTCGGCACATTTAACCACTGCTTCAACCAAGGACACCACAGGTAAGATCTGAAACAGGGTTTTTTACCCAAATAGTATAGAAAAAAAATACTGAAATAGGATGTCAAAAAATAAATTTTATCAAAATAGGTTACTTTTTTCATTGGAGCCTATTAGATAGGCGCCAATGAATAAAAAAATAATAAATTTTTTTGAATAAAATATTTTTTTATATTTTTTAATAATTTTTTTAAAAAAATACGGGTCAAAATACAGTCAACGGGTCGGGTCGGGTGGCGCCTATCAGGTAGGCGCCAATGAAGGTGCCTCATAGAGAGGCGCCAATGAAGGTACCTTATAGAGAGGCGCCAATGAAATTTATGTTATAAATTTTTGTGTTTGTAATTATTTAACATTTAATTTATTAGCAATAAATTACAAAATTACTAATAAGTTACTAATAAATTTATAACATAATTCTAAATTACTAACAAATTAATTATAAAATAATTATAATATTCATACAAAAATTACAATATTACAATATATCCGACATTACAATATTCATACAAAATTATAATATTACAATATTACAATATTCATACAAAAAATTGCAATATTCATACAAAATTATAATATTACAATATTCATACAAAAAATTACAATATTCATACTAAATATAGATAATCTATAATTAATAATTAATAACAAAAAATATTGCAATTTTATATGAATATTGTAATATTGTAATTTTGTGTGAATATTGTAATGTCGGATATATTGTAATATTGTAATTTTTGTATGAATATTGAAATTATTTTATAATTAATTTGTTAGTAATTTAGGATTATGTTATAAATTTATTAGTAACTTATTAGTAATTTTGTAATTTATTACTAATAAATTAAATTTTAAATAATTACAAACACAAAATTTATAACATAATCCTAAATTTTAAATAATTTGTATGAATATTGTAATATTGTAATTTTGTATGAATATTGTAATGTCGGGATATATTGTAATATTGTAATTTTTGTATGAATATTGTAATTATTTTATAATTAATTTGTTAGTAATTTAGGATTATGTTATAAATTTATTAGTATAACTTATTAGTAATTTTGTAATTTATTACTAATAAATTGAATTTTAAATAATTACAAACACAAAAATTTATAACATAATCCTAAATTTATAACATAACCCTAAACCCGAAAAAATCAAAGCATTGGCGCCTCCCAGATAGGCACCACCGTTGGCGCCTCCTAGATAGGCACCACCATTGGCGCCTCCCAAATAGGCGCCAATACTATGTATTATACGGGTTATATACTGACCCGGGAAAGTATAAAATTATATTTTATTCAAAAAAAATATTATTATTTTATTCATTGGCGCCTATCTAATAAGCTCCAATGAAAAAAGTTACCTATTTTGGTAAATTTTTTTCCTGACATCCTATTTCAGTATTTTTTTTTCTATACTATTTGGGTAAAAAACCCTCTGAAACATTCCTCCTCCTTTCCTTTGTCCATCAAATTTCTCATGATAGGAAATTCTATTGTGTCGCCTATGCATTCGGAAAATAAAAGACATACCAAATTTTCTAATGTTGTATAACTTGAAATTTTTTATATACTTTTTTTTTCGACCGCATTATACGTTGGTGCTTCCAACGTATGTTTATATGCCATTCAAATGCTTGTTAACCTATACCAAAATGCCACATGGATGGCCGAAAGAAATAAAAATTTAGGTTCTAAAAATGAATTTGGATAAAAAATAAGATCTGTCGGACATTGAGTAAAATTTTTTGACCTGGGCTCACTCCGGTTGAAATTGCATAGCTAGTTCCCTAATACCTGGGTTTTCTTTTCTTTTCCCTACCCAAAGAGAACTCTTCAAGCCAAATCAGCAATAGAGGTGCCCGGCCCGACGGCCCGCCCGAAAAATGGGAGGGTTCGGGTGAAAATATAAGCTCGAAATATGAGTTTGGGTAAGAAATGAGGCCCGTTTTAAAAATAGGCCGGGCCTCGGGTAAAATTTTTTTGACCCGGCCCGAATTTAATTAATATATTTTTTTATTTTTAAAATTTATTATTAGTTATTACTGTCTGTGTTCATTATACTTTTCCCATTTCTTTTCCCTTCCCTTCCCTTCCCCATTTCCCAGACCTCAAATAAATCCCTAACCCCTTCCCTTCTTTTTTCCCCCAAATCGGAAATCCACCTCCACCTCCACCAATCCACGACTCCACGACCACGACTCCACGACTCCACGACTCGACAGTGCTTCTAGCCTTCTTCGTCTTCTCAAAGGTGAGTTTGCTGTTAACCTTTGAATTAGTTTTTTGCTTTGTGCTTTTTATTTTTATTCGAATCAGTTCCCTCATTCTCTTTCAATTACAGAGGAATAGGAAGGTCTAACAGACTAACACAAACAGTAGATGTATAATTTCGTTTGATGTATAATTTCTTTTGGTTGGATTATTTTTCATTTGATGTATAATTTCTTTTGGTTGGATTATTTTTCATTTGCTGTATAATTTCAGATATTTGTTGAAAGCCCAGATGCTAAAACTTCAATTTCGATTTTTTTATTATTGTTATTTTTTGCTTTTTATTTTTATTCGAATCAATTCCCTCACTCTCTTTCAATTACAGAGGAATAGGAAGGTCTAACAGACTAACACAAACAATAGATGTATAATTTCATTTGGTTGGATTATTTTTCATTTGATGTATAATTTCAGATATTTGTTGAAAGCCCAGATGCTAAAACTTCAATTTCGATATTGTTATCCTTTAAAAACATAGAAATGTAATGAAATGATAAACTTTAAAATATTATATAAAAAAAATACAATTTGATATTTGATATAAATTCAATAATATTTAATTTTAATAATAATTAGTTTTAACTTTTAAGTCAAAAAAAGGGGACGGGACGGGCTTAGGCAAAATCACATGCCCATATTTCGGGCCGGGCCGGGCTGGACCTAAGAAATGGGCTGAAATTTTTGTGGGCCTGGCCCGGCCCATCAGCACCTCTAATTACACTTTATTTCTCTTGAGTGCAATCGCCTACAGAACAATGTAGAGGATAAAATCAATAACTAAGATGAGCATAACATGTAATAGATGGTAACATCAACATTGCTGTCCCAACATGTCAGCAGGCAAAGAAAACTAGCTATTATCTAGGTGCTATCAGAAAGTACGCATAGCTTACTGCTTGTTCAAGAACGGAAGTTTTATGGCTAAATCGAGCAGCTATACGTGGAAAAAATACCTGTAATGACTATGATCAATGATTAGGTGCTGCAACAAAACTATGAGAAGTAGACTGCACAATCTGCTGAAGTAAAATCCCTTTAGCAAGCTAAGGACGAACTAAAACTTGCAACAAATTACTTGAGAAGCAAATTTGTAAAGTAAAGTTAAAATCATACCATTGTACAGCTCCATGTTCGTCCCGGATCATTGTAACAGGCAATCATACAAGTAATTTCGATATCATAGAATTTTTTTTTATTTTTAGTAAATTTGATGTATTATATATTTTTAAATTTGTTTTATATGATATTTTTAAAAAATTAATGTGGAAAATCAATATACCAAACGTTCATATTATTATATATATTTTAAAGAAAACATCATGTCAAATAAATTAACAAATCAAACGAAAATTGGTAAGATTTAGACTGATTTTTTTTTTTGTAAATGTAAAGAATTGAAGTTGATTAAATTTAACTGAATCCACACAAAACAAAAATATGGGTATAATTTCACCTTTTGAAAAGTTTAAATTCTACTATTAGTCCCTGTAATTTATAAAATTATGGATTTAACTTTTATATTTTAATTTGGTAAATTTTAATTTCTATACTTTTTAAATTTTAAAATTTCAATCCTTTTCAAATGACAATTGTTAAATTCATTAGATTTTGTTATTTCTAAAATTCAATGCAACAAACATATTATCATATATATAATGCCTTGTCTACTTGTTAATACTCACTAAAATTTCAACTAATGGATTAACAACTGCTATATTTGTCAATACTAAAATTTTAAAATTTGAAAATATAAAGACTTATTTCAATTGAGAAATATAGACCAAATCTACATGTGTATGGAATTTAACCAAATAAATTTAATTACCACGGTTCAATTAAGACTAAAATTTTAAAATTTAAAAAATATAAAAACTAAAATTAATGACGTAAAATACAAAAACTAAATCCAAAACTTTTACCAAACTAAAGAATTTAACCTTTAAAAAACTTCACCGTACGTTTAGAAATGGAAAAAAGAAAAAGTGAGTGTTGACTTGAATCTTGATTGGGTCAAATTAAACTGGTGGTGTTGGAAACAGTACAATTGTATGACCACTAAAAATATCACAAAGAAAAGGAATAAGAAAAAAAAACATTCAAAGTTATCGTCCAGCACAAATATTTTTACTTTCACAATAAATTATATATTTTAATGGGTTATTTGATTATCTGTTTGTACTGATGATGGGTTTTAATATTTTTATGGAACGATTAACATAATAACAAAAATTTTGTGTATCAGTCTAAAAAGTTGAACTTTTCTTTGATTCACTCTAAAACTTAAACTTTGGTTCGGATTATGATTATACCATAAAATTAACATAAAACAGATTTATTGTCTTAAAAATGCAATGCAAATCCAACTTGTCATGAGCCATGGTTCACGTATATATTGGTAATAAGTGCTAGAATAATACAAGAATTAAATAATGTCAATTAACACTAGTTCTGATGAATTTCACAACAATTACATTTCTTAAATTTTCTTCCCTATGAATTGTTGTGGGTGGAGTTGTATGTTATATAATACATCAATGAGAAAAAATAAAAATAAAAATCTTATTTTTGACCAGTTTCATTACTACCGGCCGATGCAGCACCAAATTTCACGACGAACTCAGGAAACGCCGGTGGTGCAAGATGAGGAACACCACCACCACCACCACGACGGCCTACGGCATCCATTTCAGTCAACATGCACCGTCCACGGCTGCGTCCGGGTATATTCGTGCATGGATTTCCGGCGGACGGTGGCACCGGACCCCTTGGAAGTGATTGAAGTATAAGATTGTGGTTGAAAGAGGGGACTTCGTCTAGAGGTCTGGTGGCCAAAACATGTTGAAAGGTCGGCAGCAAAACAATGGCGGAAATGAATGTAACAGTGAAGTTAGTAACTTTAAAAGAAACCATAGTTTTGGGATGACGAAAAGAAGAATTATAATTGAAGCGAGTGATTTTTATTTTTATAATGAAAAATGGGGTGTTAGGGTACATATATTTATATAGTGTTAAAAGGAGGAGGGAAGTCACGGGGCTGGAACGCCAAATAAAATACTAAACTACCAGGTCCATATTCACCTTTTAATTTTGTTTTGTGGATCAAAGTTGAAATAGTCAATTTCATGTGATTTTGTTAATGTTTGTTTAGACTCAGCAATTCTTACTTAGTCCTAAAATAGGAGATGTCTAAAATCCAACAATTCAGGCTTGAGCAAACATCCCATACAATCATTCAATTCCTTTGGAAAACTTCCATGTTCTCTCTATATTTCGATTTAATTGTAAATTTTTTTTGTTACCTTTTATTTTACTTTTTATTACAACTCTACTAAATTGCTTTTTTTCTTTTATAATAATCACTTGTTTTAAATTTCAATAAAATTAATTCTATTCTTAAAAACTCAATAAATTTTAGTTAAGATGTAAAAATATGTTATATATTCATATTTTATTAATTAAAAATATTTTTTAATAAAAAGAATTACAATTGTACATTTTATTAAAGATATAACCTAAGTTTCACCGATTAATAATATTATTAATAAATTATATTTTTTTAATTATATTCGGTCATGTCGCTTATCCGCAGCGCTAAAGAGTGGGGACTCCCCCACATTATTTGTTAGAAGAGCTAACTCCGGATCCCTTCTAATCAACAAATTCACTATCTCCTCATGACCATTTCTTACTGCATCATGAAGTGCAGTATCATGGTTCTTATTCACAACCCTTATCAGTTTTTCTCCCGCTTCGATTTTGCCACCACTCATATGGTTTATAAGGACTTGACATATTTCTGAACTCCCCGTCCTTGCTGCAATGTGCAGTGGAGTGTTGCCTTTTGAGTTCTTTTGATGCAGAAATTGCTCTGCGGAAATTGAACCAACGCATCTGCAATTTGCTTCACGTCATGTTTGGCTGCAACATGAACGATGTTGTCTCCCTGTGGTGTCACTTGGAGAAGAACAAATCTCGAGTCTGAGCTTGCCAAGTCCCTCATAGAAGCTACGTAACCTTTTATTACAGCTCGATACAGTTTAGGATCCATTTCCTTGTGTTGTTTTTAGTGTGTTACAACACAAAAAATTCACATAAAAGAAAATAATAAGAAGATACACGGATAGAGAGAATGAATTCTTTCCTTGTCACCTTATTTACACAATTACATGTGCATCACATTGGTATATTTTGTTACAAAACTATACCTTTGTCTCTGTGACAGTTATTTTTCACCCTTTTATTCGTGTCCATTATCAACAAAGGAAAAAAAAAATCCTTTAATTATGAAAACCAATAAAAAAAAGCACACAAACTATTTTTACTTATAAACCTTGGATTTCAAGTTGAGGTCAGGCCTCCACCATTGACAAAGCTCATGAGATTGCTTGAAATATTGTGAAATGCTTGAATTCACAATCAGATTTGCTGAAGGAAGAAGATGATGTGGTGGTGCAGAAGATTCTTCAACACCCTTCACTCCCATGGATTTTGTTGAAGATTTGACCTAGTTACTGCATTCAAAATAATTTAGCTATTTTTAGAGTTTAACGGCTTATTTTTAGTCATTGATTTTTAAATTTTTTTTCCTATAGAAGCATTAGTTTTTCAGTTTAATCAAACATACACTTCTCATCAAAATTATTTCTACTTTATTTTTGTTTTTATTGTTTTTTTACAGCATGTTTTCTAAAAAACTCCAACAATTTGGTATTAAAGCCATCTTCTTAAGGGACTTATCATTGAAAAAAAATTTCTTCTATGGATTTAGAAACCCCATTCGCTACACTTGCACCATCTATTTTCAATGGAGAAGGCTGTCATGTTTGGGCAACAAAGATGGAGGCTCATTTGGAGGTAAATGATTTCTGAGAAACTGTTGAGGAGGACTACAAAATTCCTCCATTGCATGCAAATCCAACCATGATGTAGTTAAAGAATCACAAGGAGAAGAAAACAAGAAATGTTATTTATTGTAGTCTCACTAGAAATATTTGTCAGAATTATGACAAAGAAATCAACATTTAAAGTATGGAATTTCATTAATGAAGAATGTGAAGGAGATGAAAGGATCAAGTGAATGCACATTCTCAACTTATCAAAGAATTTGAACTTCAGAAGATGAAAGACTCCAAGACATTTAAAGAGTATTCTGACAAATTACTCAGCATTGCCAACAGAGTAAGATTACTTGGCTCTGAATTTCTCGATTCTAGGTTGTTTCAAAAAAATTCTTGTAACAATTCCTAAAAGATTTGAAGCAACTATTTCCTCACTAAAAAACGCTAAAAATTTGTCAAGTGACAATAGTAGCAACTTGTTGATAGTGGAGGAGCAAGTCTATGTACCAACTTGTTTTGCAACTAGTAGGTCTAGTGACAAGTGACTTGTGACTTATTGATAGTGGTTGCACAAACTATATGACATTTGATCGTGATCTCTTTAGGGAGCTAGATACTTCGATAATTTTCAAAGTACAAATTGGTAAAGGAAACTATATTGTTGTTAAAAGCAATGACACTGTGACAATTAGATGCCCCTCAAGTACAAAGCTAATTAATGATATGTTAAGTGTTGGCCAGTTGCTTGAAAATGGTTTTAAAGTTGTGTTTGAAACCGATCATTGTCAAGTTAATGATGCATAAGGCAAAGATGTTGTAACACCCCATACCTAACCTAATTGTCAGGTCCGAGCTCCAGGATGTCATGTTTGTTGCTGGAGCAACTACAAACAATTACCATTCAATTTAACATTTCCTTTATGCAGTTAAGATTATTACACACTCAACATGATTCACAATCTTATCCGAGCTTTATACAGGCTTACAAAAGCTCTTTTAATAACCTAAAGTCGAATAAAGATTAAGTTGTAAAGTTTTAAAAACTTTTGGGTTGAAGTTGCGACTTCGAGGGTTCTAGGTTGTGACATTACTCACTGTTTGATTCTCGTCGCGACATGAAGAATTGGACGTCGAGACATGAATTGTGTTTTTAAATACATCAAGCTCAACTATTAAATAGCTAGACACTTTCTTTATCACTTCATCAGTTCACCTATGTATAAGTCATACTCTATACCATAAAATTTATTTCATACCCCTATTCCTCCCAAGCTTTGATGATGTGATGAAATGTGTCAAGGTCACAACTTCGTGCGAAAACTTCAATTCGATCTTTCACTTATGCGTTGAAAATATAACACGATAAGCTCATGAAAGCTTAATAAGTACCCATGAATTTAAATCTTACCATTTCTTTAATTTAATTAATAATAACAATATTACTAATATAATTATATGAACATATCATTTAAATCAAGAGATTATTCAATATATTTACCAAATTTACTAATACTTTAATTTACTATATTATTGCTTCACTCTTTAACATAGATTGTTGTCAGAATTCACTTACCACCTATTTTCTTTAACACTTATTTCATTAATCACATATATCTTTTTCTTAAAATTCTTTAATCACTTACCAGTTATCTTTCTTATGAGTCGATAGCCCATAGTTAACTCAATTGAACAAGAAAGATATGTGGAAATAACACTGTAATGCACCAAAGTGCAAAATCATTGAAATGCTCCAAAGAGCCACTATCATTTGCACCGAAGTGTCACTGTCATTTGTGTGCATGATAATTTCCTAATGGCATGTCATCTATATCCAACATGTTTATATCTTGTCTACTTGGGCATTTATATTGTCATTTTCATCGCTATCACTTATCATTTAATGACATATAAAACTTTACACTCTTACAATTTAGTTTTTATTTTCATAAAAATCAATATTCATTAAAATACCACTTATAATTAAATTCACTATCACAAGCACTTCAATAAGGTTCCCCATAAATACTTTATTACTCATATAAAATTTTGGTCACTTTACTATCTAGTCTTTTTTCATAAACTTCACTTCACTTACTTTATAATCTTTTCAATTTAGTCCCTACCAAATATATATTTTCATTAATCACCATCCTCTCACTTAGTATTCACTTATATTCTATATATCATTACAATTGAATATTTTATTTCAAAATTTAAATACACTTAGTCACTTTTGTATATTTAACAATTTTGTCCTTTTAATATGAAATTCAAGTATCACTAGAAATTCACTTAAATATCACTTTGTAATTATTTCACTAAAACTTAATACTTCATTTAAGCTCTTTATCATAATATTTTATTTTGTACTTAGCTATTTCAATTTAGTCCCTATTGCCAAAAAATTATTTTTCACTACATAATCACTTTAAACCAATTCTCTTCCATGTAACACTTCACTTAAATAATTCTTTCTAACGCTTTTAATATTTGTAGTAATTTCTAAGTATCTTGCAATCTAGTTTTTAACATTATAAAATTTCAATAATTATTATAATATCCTTCTAACGTCACATATCAAAATTTTATGCACTTCGCTTCTCTTGTTTCAATTATAAATCTCACAAAATTTACAATTTAGTCCTTAGCATCATGAAAATTCAATATTTACTATAATTTCACTTTAACATCACTTTATGTTCAATTCACCATTATATCACACTTCAATTAATCTTTCTATCATAATATTTTGTTGTACATATAAAATTAATTTACATTTTATTTTACTAATTTATCACAAATTTCATAAGATTTACATTTTAGTCCTTAGGTAGCAAGAAAATTCAAGATACTTACCTCTCTTCAACCTTTAATCACTTGTTTTTCTCTTTTCTTTGCCACTTGGAGCTAATAGGGGAAAAGTTAAAATTACGGATTAGTCCCTGAAGAATCCACTCATCTCATATTTTGAATAGGTAGGTTCATTTGGAACTTACTATCTCACTTTTGTGTTATATGTGTAATCTTGTGTTTAATTCAATATGTATATGTTTGAATATAGTTGAAATTTTAGTGAAATTGGCATATATGGCTTGTAATGGATTGAATTGAAATATTATGTGATGAATGGCTATTATGTAATAATATAGGGTACAAATGTGAAAATACGCATGATTACATGATAACAAAAATTAAAGATGTGCCCTTTTACAGGGTGTGATATGTATATGTGATCAATTACTGTGATGATATTGAAATATGTGAAATTGATGCCCATATGAACTTAATTAGTAAAAGGTTAGGATACAATTGACATGCTAATAAGATCTTATGTGCACTTGTATGGAGATTATTACAAGCTTTAACGAGATCCAACATTTATTGCGGATCCTTGGGTATTATATGACACATGTTTAGCTTGGACAAGTAACTTAATGTGTTGTGGTAAAAGTTTAGCCTGGACAGGTAACCTGATATAAATTCAGCTCGGACGAGCAACTTGGTGTGGTGTGGTGTAGTTTACTCATGTATTTGAGTTTGTTTTACTAAAATTCCATTGGGAGAAACAACATGAATGAAATTAAAAACATGAAAATATGATGAAATGGACTTGGTAACCATTTGATATATCATTGAAATGATTTATATGTAAATGTTACATCTTTATAAGTTGATGATAGAAAATGTGATTGAAAGGAATCATGTATACTTGGTACAATCTTATGGATTGTTGATTGAATATGTTATTGTGATAGGTTATGTAAAATAACATGAATTGATATGTTTAGAATTGCTAATAATGTCTAAATATGATGGATATGTATGTATAGATATATGCTCACCTTATTTTGTTGATGTTGTAATGTGCCATGATCTAGCCAACATTATTTACGATAATGAAAACGTGATTAAATTAATATCAAATTAGTCCATTATTAATACTACCAATCAAAAGCCACACTCTTAACAACATTTAAAGGTGTTTGATATTGTAAAAGTTACTATGTTATATTGTAACATGATATCACCGAAAAATTTTGAAAATTTTAAAAATACTAAAAATTACACATATACCAATATTGATCAAACTGATAAATTGGCTAAGGTGGGGATTAGCAGGGATCAGAATTTATTGACTATTTTTGTAAATTCTGTTGTTTGTATGCTTGCTTTTATGGCCAGTTTTTTCTTGTTGGAATACATTGTTAAAAAAAAAAAAAAACCTAAAGTGACTAAATAAAAGCTCTTCTAAATATGGTATTATTCTTTTTAGAATTAAATATTACAAATATTAAGATTGAAAAAAACTGTATGAATTATTATTCGAGTTAAAATTCAAATTTATTCCACATTTTTACTTTTTTTTTTTTTTTGTAATATGCTTTTAAAAGTTATCAAGAGTATGCATAAATTAAAGAATCAGTGGCTCGTCTAGACTGCATATATAGGTGGCTGAATGTGATCTGCACATGGTGTTGGAGTTGCAGCAGATGCTAATTTTATATATGTAGAAGATTGGCATGAATCGCCAGTCTCTTACATGGTGCATTTGCATATTGTTGTTGCCATTTTTTATTCTGAATTTGAGAAAAAAAAATGTTTTTTTGGCACAAATGTGGCTCAATATTCATAGATTGTGTTAGTATAATTTTGTTTTTCTATGTTTGATACATATATAAATATAAATTTTAATATCACCATAAAGCGTTAGAATAAAAACAAGAAAAGTAATTTTTAGATGAAGATAACAGGGTTTGGGTCCTCTAACAAAAATTTTAATGACTACTATATACAAGTCGAAACAATCTATAATACTCTCTTTTATTTCTTTTTAAACTCTCTAACACTATCTTTATTCATATATATCCACAATCTTATATAATAACTAAGTACCTTTGAAAAAAAACCACATATGTAAGTGAATTAACAAGCATAACCTTTGTTTATTTTTGTTTTATTTTTCCAATGAAGTTTCTAATGGCATTCGCAAAAGTTGAGAATCGAGATTTTAAGTGTCCAAATTTGAGTCACATCACGCCTATTTGTTATGAGTAGATTCTCTCTCAAACTATTTTGAGTTTAAATCTCATCATTTGTAAGTATCTTATTTGGATACATTTTGATTTCAATTTATTAAAATTGGTTGTGATTTATATTTCTAACCATGGTTTTAAGCTCTTTAAAAAACATAATTTAGAAATTTGAAATTACATTATCCAACAATTTATTTATGTAGTGAGATAATCAGTAGTTGAGAGTAAGAAGATTCCTTCCTTAGGTTAAAGAGGCATATTTATAAGTGTGGATGGTCTTCTTTAACCTGAGATCTTAAAATGTGTATAGTGCATGTCTCATCAAGGTCGGCCCATTGAGGGACAAAGCAACCTTCTAGGTGAGTGGTGATGAGACAATGTCCAAAGGTAAGCTAGGTGAGGCTACATGTGAGCCATGCACAAAAGGGTTCAACATTTGTCCTTGGCGAAGTAAGTTAGAGGTGCTTTTCGTGCCATGCATCCTAGCAAAGCCTCTACGGCAAGGTACTTATAGCCAAAT
Organism: Gossypium raimondii; assembly: GCF_025698545.1. Classification (NCBI taxonomy): domain Eukaryota; kingdom Viridiplantae; phylum Streptophyta; class Magnoliopsida; order Malvales; family Malvaceae; genus Gossypium; species Gossypium raimondii. Next base: position 49,686,279 of record NC_068577.1, on the reverse strand, counting down.
TAAATAAAATAACATAAAGAAATTGAAAGTGTAACGAATTATTATGATATTTAAAAGAAAAATTAACTATCGTAACAATAATTGAGTCCCTTTAGGGATATCCAATGAAATTGAAACAATATAAAGAAGATTAGCCTGGTCTTTACACAATGATGATACGTACGAGTCGAGAAATGATAAAATTATTTATAATAATTGAAAACTATAAATCCAAATTGGGAGTTGAGCATGTTTACCATGGTGATCGTACAAACCTCCAAAGCATTTAGTATAGATGTGATCACCTGGTTTGAGTTCTTGGCCAGTTGCCATCATTCTTCTTTAAATTCTTCTATAAACTCTAATTAGTTTAAGCTACCTTGATTAACTTCGCCATGAAAACTGCAATGTGTATATATAGAAAGAAAGATTGTGGCAAGGCAAAGGATTATTGTGGAGAATAAGTTCATTGTCGGATAGGAATCCGTTGTAGTGGAATTCGGATTTGAAAATAATTGAAATAGTGATATTCATTAAATTTTAAGATGAAATTTAATCTCTTCCCAGGATTCTTTCTTTCCCTTATAGAGAGCTAAAAAGATGCTTATATGTCCATTTAAAATTAAAAACCATGAATCAGTTGACTGAATATTAGTTATAGCCGGTAGTATGAGGCATTGAATGTGAGGTTTATATCATTGCATCACATAAATAAAATGTAAAGCAAGCTTATGAGTTTCCTGTTTATCATGCAGGTTTTGTTTCTACCAATAATGCTTTGTTTAAATTACCTGGATGGAATAAATGTTAATTGGGTTTCAAATCACGATTTACCAAGAGAGAACGAAACCTTTTTATAGGTTATTATAATAACAAGACAAACTCTTTTAAATTAACAGATAAATCTTTGAATAAATTTAATATCCATCCCTAAAAAATAGACTTTTATGCTAATCAAACCACTTTGAGGAAGTTGATTGGAAAATTTAGTATCTAAGTCGACTCATGCTTCTAATTTTGTCAAATATGTCACATTCAAGTGAATCTAACTGAACACAAACGAAACGTATTCAAGGTCCCAATCTATAACTCAAATAGAAAAACAGTTTCGTTATATGATGACATGGAACCAGCAACACAATTTTCCCAGCAAGCTCCATTTACTTCATCATGGCAACTGCAATATATATATTCCAAGGTAGAGGATTACTATAAGAATCAATCGCTTAAAATAAAAAGAAAGATCATATTGGAATAAGATCTCATCTCCGAATATGAATGTGTTGTAGTGGAATCCAAAGTTATTAAGAATTTTGGTGAGAAATAATGAAAATAGAGATATTTATTAATTTTGTAGATCAATTTTAAACTCTCCCCAGGATTTTATTTCTTGGTTCTTACAGAATTGAGAATCGATAAAGCTAAAACAAAAGAATCCTTATCACCAATAAAAGAAAATCAAAGAATCAAATGAGGTACTAAATGTGAGGTATGCCTGTTCGCATCGGCTAAATAAAATGCAAATTAAGCTCATTTATGAGCTGCCTGCCTGTCTTTAGGGAATCAAAGAGTTCTTCTCTCGTTCTCTCTTAGCTGTTGTGGTTTTTCACTTCAGTCAAGATCCAAATTAGCTAATTTACAAGCAAATTCAAATTGATAAATAGATAAATAAAAACTTGTGGTGTTTCGTGTCCCTGTTTTATTTGCTGAAGGCTGCTATAAGGGGCTTCTGGATTTCATTGAAACACCATTGCTTGGACATGCAACAAAGATGCATTTCTCGGGGATTATGGATGTATGAGATGAAAGTTTCTATCTTTTTTTTTTCCTTTAGTTCTAGTTCTGGTTTAGTATGGGTGGGTGAGTGTTGGATTGCTGCTCTGTTGCAAGATTAGGTAGGATTTTAGCTGAGCTGCTTATTATTCTCTTTCCTGAGAATGGTTTTATGCCTTCACTTTTAATTGTCAATAAAATATCTATTTCAAAAATTATTCATATTATTATTATTTTTACAAGATTGGCGTCAATTAAATGTCTTTTTGTTGCACCAAGGGTTTCAAACATCACAAAATAATTGAAAAAATAAAAAGTGTATTATTAAACCCTATTATTAAGTGACTAATATAATATAATAATAATATTGGACATATTCAAAGATCGGATAGCTTGTCCGGTCACGTAGGCTTGATCCAATTTGAATCGAGTTTGGATAAAGATTTTTTAAATCTCGAATTAGTTTGGCCTGAATTCAATTTAAATAGTAAAAAGATATTTGAAAATTTTAAATTTAAATTTAAAAGTATATAAAATATCAACTAAATATATATTTTTAATATTTTATTAATGTTTGAATAGTAAAATGAGCTTTTTGGACGGAGTAAAAAAATGGACCTATGCTTGACAATTTTTTGGAATTAGGCATCGGTCCAACTCATGAACCCCGCTTGATAAGACGCATTATACTTTTAGGGAGAAAACTTAAATTCTAACCTTTAAAGATGACATTGTCGGAAAAGGCAATTACAAGACACAAAATGATTAGTTTTTATGGATCGTAAAACCGACATAAATAATACATTGGCGATACAAAAAAAAAAATTACTACTTCTTTTATGGGTTGAGTAAAACTTGATTCAACTAAAATATTTATTTTTTTCAAAATATTAAATTAATCTGATCGAGTTATTTAAATTATTCTAATTATCAAGATACATATTCAATTAGGACTCAACATGCATATTATTTAAAAGAGCATTATATTTAATTATTAAAGAGAAATAGTAAATAAGAGTTTTATTTTGATTCATTATTTTATTTATTTTATTTAATTAGAACTAGAAATTCTATCACAAACATATGCATGTGGAAATCATATATTTAGAGCAGAGGAGTGTGTTTGAAAATAGCATACAATAAATAATAAAACGTATGGTTTAAAACTAATTAATAATAACACAAAAATATGTGTGATATTAAAATGAAAAAAAGATTAAATTGTGACACCAACTCAATCAATGGCATTATTAATTATAAGAATTCTATCGCACACGATATGCGTGTGAAAACTATGTATTTAGAACAGAGATATATAAAAATATAAAAGATGAAAACACTACTCTAGTTGAGTTGAGGCCCAATTAATGGTTGACACAAACTCAATAAAAGGCTTAATAAATAGTATAGATACATAAATATATAAAAATTTAGAACACAAATTAAACTTATTAAAATTTAAAATAAAAACTAAAAGTTGCTTTAAATCAAATGGTAAATGAAAAGGTTTAATTTCAGAATTGAGTTGTGACCAAATTGATAGGTGACACCAATTCAATAAAAAAACTTAAGAAATAGTATAAATTAAGTTAAACCTTGGATTACTTTTTTTTTTGTTTTGTTTTAAAGTTGAGAATTACTTATCAAATTTTCGAAGTTGCGTCAATTTCTTCATCTTGGCTCTAGAATCTTGGTTGCTAGTAACATATATTTAAGGACTAAAAGAGATAATGAAGGATCAAAATAATTTTATTTTTAAAAATTAAAGAGTTAAATAAAGCATTGTATTTTTTAAAAATTTGATAGAATCATCATTATTAATCACAAATTGATTAGAGGATTGTAGGACAAATTCTATCCCAAGATTCATTATTTTGGAATTGAATTTTCGGTTTGAGTTAATTGATTTAAAGTTTAATTTGATTTTTATAACTTTAATATTTAAAATTTGATTAATTAAAATGGCAATTATTTTAAGATTTAATTTTTTTTGTTTTTTACTTCGGTATAAATATTGATTAGGGTCTTCGTGAATGTTAAATTCGAACAAATTGATCTCTCAAAATATTTTCAATTTTTTTAAAATTTCTATTAACTATAATTTTTAAAACATATAATACTAAAATTATAAAGATCAATAAAAATCAAAATATAGAACAAGAATTCTTAAAATTATAAAAGTTCAAAAATAGTAAATAAAAACTTCTTAAAATTTTCCAAAATATTATTTAAAGAATCAAAAATAAAAATTTAAAAATATTTTAAAATTTAAAAATATTTAAAAGTTACTCATTAAAAATTTGAAAAGTTTATAAAAGTCTAAAATATTAAAATTTATAAAAAATTATATAAAATTTAAAAGGATTCTAAAAAATTCTAAAATATTAGTTTTGAAGTTTTCAACCTTTTACAAAAGTTGTTCGGGTCACTTTTTTATTTTTACTTTTAAAATTACATGTGAATGTTCTATTTTTAAAATATTCATTTTAAATTTAGATAATAGTTTGGTTCACATTAATCAATTTTTACTCACACTTAATTCTCAACCCTTTTATAAGAACCGGAGTAAGTAATCGAGATATTCCAATTACACACAATTTAATGGGATCTAATAATAATAAACAGTTATTCAAACATACAACATATATGTGTAAATATAAGTAAATTATGCTCAAATCTAATTACTAAGTGACTTTTTAAACACAAGGTTAACTCTGAAAGAGAGAGAGAGAGCAAACACCAACTTATTATTACAATTAACCCACCCTATTTGCCATTACAAACCCTAGAACAGAAGCATTTTCTGCACTTGATGGACATCAAAATACCATCAAACTGACAAAAACACACATACTTACATATGTATATTCCCTCACCCTTGTATATTGAACCTTTTTTCATCAGCTCATTATTAATTGCACATATTCTACCAGAGTATATCTTTGGTCAGGCGTCTTGTAACATTATAAACCAGGGCACCCGGCAGTCCCGTTCCCCACAAGGCCTGATTGCAACGGGCCTTCCCCATTTTACACTTGGTGGCAAAGTGCTCGCAGTTGTTAAACACAAAGTTGTAGTCTCCGAAGTTTTGGTCACGGAGGTAATCATATGCTCTCTTAATTACGGTATTAGGATCATAACAGCTCCAAGGAGTGCAACTCCCACTGGTTTTAAAAGTAAAGCTCAATAACGACACATCGTATTCGTAGCGATACAGCCCGTTACCTTCATGGAAGCAATCAAGGCATGTTAATACAATTCCCGAACCCTTGGGCTTGTAAAAACATGTCTGGCATTGGGGTTTAGTTTTTTTAACTTTGCCTTCTTTGTCGAGTCCAAGGAAATGAATGACTGCATTTGTTATGGTTCGGGTTTTTCCAGTGTTGGGGTTTGTCACCAGGCCTCTGCCTACATATATGCCTGAACTCAATTAAGCAATCAAAATCCACGAAAGTATTAATAACGAGATAAGACTATGATTCTACATAATTATTAGTGTATGAAAAATAGATTTGTTGAGGGAAATGGTGGTAGGAGGTTGGGGTGATAGTTCACGCGGTTACGAGCAGAGAGACATAAGGAGGACGTTAGAGAATCTTTTGTGTAGTTGACAGGCAGAAGGAGGTGACTAGGAGGAAGAAGATTCCTTCCTCATGTCAGAATGACATATTTATAGATGTGAATGGTCTTCTTTAACCTGAGATCTACATGTCCCATCAAGATCAGTCTCTTGAGGGACAAAGTAACTTCTAGGTGAGTGGTGATGGGATGAAACCCAAAGGTAGGCTTAATAAGGTCTACATGTGAGCCATGCACGAAAGAGTTCAACAATTGTCCTTGACGAGGTAAGTTAAGGGTGCTTTATGAACCATGCATCCTAACAAAACCTATACAACAAGGTACTTATAATAAAATTCGATAAAATAACATAAAGAAATTGAAAGGATAACAGATTATTATGATACTTAAAAGGAATAAAAAGTTAACTAACGTAATAATAATTGAATCTCTTTAGAGACATGCGACATAATTGAAACAATACACAAAAAATTAGCATGATTTCTATGCACAAATCAAGAAATGGTCCAAATTATTTTGTAATAATAATTAAAAACTATAAATCAAACTTGGGAGGTGAATATATTAAATATTAAGTATATTTACCATGGTGATAGTAGGAACCTCCAAGGCATTCGGTATAGATGTGATCCCCTGGGTTGAGTACTTGACCAGTTGCCATCGTTCTTCTCTAAATTCTTCTATAAACTCTAATTAGATTAAGCTACCTTGATTAACTTGGCCATGAAAACTGCAATTTATATATATAGACAGAAAAGATTGTGCCAAGGCAGAGGATTATTGTGGATAAATGATTAAATTAATGAAATATAATATAGGAATAATTTCATTGCCGAATATGAATCCGGTATAGTGGTTCGGATTAGAAAATGATTGAAATAGTGATATTTATTAAATTTTAAGATGAAATTTAATCTCTTCCCAGGATTCTTTCTTTCTCTTACAGAATAGAGAGCTAAAAAGATGCTTATATATCCATTTAAAATTAAAAACCAAGAATCCATTGACTGAATATTAGTTATAGCTGGTAGTATGAGGTATTGAATGTGAGGTTTATATGATTGCATCACATAAATAAAACTGTTATACTGTTCATTATTACTGATTCGCTATTCAACTAAGACCGACCTGATCCTTTTTATTTTAGTAGTGATAGCCTATACAGTTCGCATATATGAGTTCACACGTGATAGATTCACATTATCATACATGTGAATTCATACATAAAAACCACGTGTTGACCCTAAAATAAAATAAGTGTTGACATACATAGAGGCTTACCTAATACATCCAAGACTGTATCATATAAATAGGAGAATTGGACTCCACAAGGGGTCTCATGAAAACATTCAACAAAAATGTAAAGCAAACTTATGAGTTAGCGTGTTTATCATGCAGATTTTGTTTCCACCAATAACGCATATTGGTTTATAAGTTACTTTGTTTAAATTACTTGGATTGAATAAATATTAATTGAGTAATACAAACCTTTCGTTAGTGGCTTAATTTCTCTAACCTCCTTCCTCATCTCAAAATAATTAAAAAATTAAAAAAGAAAGGACATTAATTAAACAAATGAATGTTACAGATACGTTGAATAATAATTAATAAAACTATTCAATCTTGTGCTACCTCTTCAAGTGTCTATTGTAATAATAGGGTAAACATTTTCAATCATGAAAATGACAAAGTTTTGAAATAATATGAAAGATGATTTTCTTTTGAATGGCATAGAGAAAAATATAATTAAACAATTTTGAATTAATAGCCTGATCGGAGACTTTGAAGCAAATCCTAAATCCATTGCTGAATAGACCTATCGACACAAATCCTAAATCCGGTGGTGGGTTCCTATTGGCAACCATCCATCTTTGAAAAGTCAAAGATATTGGTGCCAGAGCTAGATTCGTACTTGGGGAATACGACCGTTTACGATACTATTTACGTATACGGTATTGTTCATCCACGACACTATTCACGTAGACGGTACTGTTCACGTATACAGTAGTTGGGATTGAGGAGAAAAATGGCAGATGCATCGTCATCAACAAAGACTACCGTGACCAATGCAAAATTTGAAGTAGAGAAATTTGATGGTACCAATAATTTTGGTATGTGGCAATGTGAGATCCTGGATGTCTTATGTCAGCAAGAGTTGGATATAGCCCTTGAAGAAAAACCTGACAAGATGGATGACAAGGAGTGGGCCAAGATCAATAGACAGGCGTGTGGTACAATCCGCCTATGTTTGGCCAAAGAGCAGAAGTACTCTGTCATGAGGGAGACATCAGCGAAGAAGTTGTGGGATACACTAGAAGAAAAGTTTCTAACAAAAAGTCTTGAAAATAGGCTTTATATGAAAAAAAACTTTATCGATTCACGTATGCACTCGGTATGTTGATGAATGACCATGTGAACTCATTCAATAAAATTTTAGCAGACTTGCTAAATTTGGATGATAAATTTGAAGATGAAGACAAGGCATTATTATTGTTGAATTCTCTTCCTGATGAATATGATCATCTTACCACCACATTGCTTCATAGGAAGGATATAATCACATTTGATGTAGTCTGTAGTGCGTTGTATAGATCTGAGACTCGAAAGAAAGATAAAAGAGATCATAGAGATAAAACTGCAGAAGTCTTAACAGTAAGAGGACGTTCACACAGTAACAAACCTGGTAGAAGGGGTAAGTCCAAAAGGAGACCCGCCAAAGATGAATGTGCTTTTTGTCGTGAGAAAGGGCATTGGAAAAAGAATTGTCCTAAGTTGCAAAAGGGCAAGGCTATTTCTAACGCATGTGTAGAGGAGCATGATGAGGAGTTAGACTTTAGCTTGGTTGGCATGGCAATGACATGTCATACGGATGAGTGGATTTTTGATTCGGGATGTACTTACCATATGTGTCCTAATAAGGACTGGTTTTCTAATCTTAAAGAACTAGAATGTGGAATTATTTTTATTGGCAATGACAGTGCTTGTAAGACAATGGGAGTAGGTACAATCAAATTGAAGAATCACGACGGCTCAATCCAAGTCTTGACAGATGTTCGCTATGTACCTAGCTTGAAGAAAAATCTCATCTCATTAGGGGCCCTAGAATCTAAAGGGCTCACAATCACTTTGAGAGATGGATTACTAAAGGTAGTAGCTGGGGTATTGACGGTGATAAAAAGCACTAGAAGAAATAACTTGTACTATTTAAATGGAAGTACAGTTATTAGATCAACATCAACAGTTTCTGCAAAAGATACAAATTCAGAGGCTACCAGGTTATGGCATATGCGATTAGGACATGTTGGTGAAAAAGCTTTGCAGACTTTGGCGAAGCAAGGCTTGTTGAAAAGTGTAAATTCTTGCAGATTGGAATTTTGTGAGCATTGTGTTCTGGGCAAGCAGACGAGGGTAAAATTTGGTTCAGCAATTCACAATATGAAAGGAATTCTGGACTATGTTCACAGTGACGTGTGGGGACCTACCAAAGTGGCTTCTTTGGGAGGTATGCACTATTTTGTTACTTTTGTTGATGATTATTCAAGAAAAGTATGGGTGTATCTAATGAAAAGAAAAAGTGAAGTTGTGGATACATTTCTAAAATGGAAGAAGATGGTGGAGATTCAGACTGGTCGAAAAGTCAAACGACTTCGATCAGATAATGGTACTGAGTACAAAAATGATCCATTTCTACAAGTATGTCAAGATAAGGGCATTGTGCGACACTTCACTGTTCGAGATACACCACAACAGAATTGGGTGACAGAACGTATGAATCGGACTATACTGGAGAAAGTTCGATGTATGTTGTCCAATGCTGGGTTGGGCAAGGAATTTTGGGCTAAGGCAGTTACATATGTGTGCCATGTAATTAACCGGTTACCATCAGCTGCAATAAATGGAAAAACTCCTATAGAGATGTGGACTGGTAAACTTGCTACTGACTATGATTCTTTACATGTTTTTGGTTCCACTGCATATTATCATGTAAAAGAATCTAAGTTAGACCCAAGAGCAAAGAAAGTATTATTCGTAGGTATAACTGGTGGAGTAAAAGGATACCGTCTCTGGTGTACAAGGAAGATTATTTTTAGTAGAGATGTGACTTTTGATGAATCAACCATGATAAAGTACAAGGATTCATAAAAGGTTGACAAAACCAGTAGTACTTTGCAGCAGGTGGAGCTTGAAAAGGTTAATGATGATCCAGTTAATATTGAATGAACAAATGATGAAGAAGTTTCGACCCAAGAACTTTTACAGCAACAAGATTCAATTGCATATAGAAGGCCAAAAAGAGAGATTCGTAAGCCTATTCGCTTTGATGATATAGTGGCCTATGCACTTCCAATTGCAGATGATGATGTTCCTTCTACTTACACAGAAGCAATAAGTAACCCTGATGGTGTAAAGTGGAAGCAACCTATGAATGAAGAAATGCAATCTCTTCATAAAAATAGGACTTGGGAGTTGGTGACACTGCCCAAGGGAAAGAAGGCAATTGGATGCAAATGGGTATATGCAAAGAAGGAAGGATTTCCTGGTAAAAATAAAATTCGATACAATGCTAGATTGGTAGCAAAAGGTTACGCTCAAAAAGAAGGAATAGACTACAATGAAGTGTTTTCTCCAGTTGTAAAGCATTAGTCTATTCGGATTTTGCTAGCCTTGGTTGCGCAATATGACCTTGAACTAGTTCAGCTTGATGTGAAGACGACTTTTTTACACGGTGATTTGGAAGAGGAAATCTATATGACTCAGCCTAATAGATTCAAGGTTGCTGATAAAGAAAATTGGGTTTGCAAACTGAAAAAGTCACTTTATGGATTGAAACAATCTCCGAGGCAGTGGTACAAACGATTTGATCATTTCATGAAAGGGCAAAGGTACACAAGAAGTAAATTTGATCATTGCGTGTATTTTCAGAAGCTACAAGTAGGAACTTTCATATACTTGCTCTTATATGTTGGTGATATGCTGATAGCATCTAAGAGCGAAATTGAGATTGAGAAATTGAAGACTCAACTCAATCTTGAGTTTGAGATGAAAGATCTAGGTGAAGCTAAGAAGATTCTTGGCATGGAAATATGTAGAGATAGAGCTCATGGCAGAGTTAGTTTGTCTCAGAAGCAGTACCCCGTTGGCATCTCATTTCAAGCTTTCTGCACAACTATCTCCTTCGACGAATACGGAACAAGAATATATGTTACAAGTTTCGTATTCTAATACAGTGGGTAGCTTGATGTATGCAATGGTGTGTACAAGACCCGACATCTCACAGGCAGTTAGTATAGTGAGCAGGTATATGCATAATCCTGGAAAAGGACATTGGCAAGCTGTGAAATGGATTCTACGGTATATTTTAAAGACCGTGGATGTCAGATTACTGTTCAAGCAGGATATTACACTTGGTAAAGGTGTTATTGGGTACGTTGATTCTGACTATGCCGGTGATTTGGACAAACGAAGATCAACCACCGGTTATGTGTTTACATTTGCTGGAGGACCAATAAGTTGGAAGTCTACACTGCAGTCTACAGTTGCATTGTCAACCACAGAAGCTGAATACATAGCTGTAACAAAGGCTGTAAAGGAAGCTATTTGGTTACGAGGTACGGTTAAAACCTTGGGATTGGTTTAGGAGCATATTAACATGTATTGTGATAGTTAAAGTGCTATTCATTTAGCAAAGAATCAAGTCCATCATGCACGTACAAAGCATATCGACGTACGATTCCATTTTGTACGGGAAATTTTTGATGAGGGAAAATTCGTCTTCAGAAGATTAAGACTACAGATAATCCCACAGATATGATGACCAAGGTGGTAACAACAATCAAGTTTGAATATTGTTTGAACTTGATCAATATCCTGCAAGTTTAACAGTTGAAGAAGACACTATCAAGTATTATTGTCAAAAGTGGAAAGAATTGTGTGAAGATAAGATTATCCTAATCAAATCTTCAAGGTAAAGATTATTGGCAACCATCCATCTTTGAAAAGTCAAAGATATTGGTGTCAGAAAATTGGCACCGAAAATCTGAGCATTTAAGGCACCGAAAATTGGGTTGAAATTTGGCATGGGATAATTGCAATTTTCGGTCCTTAATTGTATAGGGACTTTGCAAGTTGATCCTTAAACTTCAACTATAAATAGGCCTAACTATTTCTCATTTTCAATATCCCACATATGTCACTCTCTACTTAATGCATTGTTCTCTCTCCTTATTTGTAAACTTTCACTTGTATTTTGGAGTGAAATATATTTGGTAGTGCCCGAGGAAGTAGGCAAAATTTGCTGAACCTCGTTAAAATTCTAGTGCTCTTTATTGTTTATTTTGCATATTTTGCGAGTGTGATTGTAGTGATTATTGTGCTATTAAATTACGATAGAGGGATATTCTGGCTAGGAAAGACCTGGTACTTAAGTGATCCTCGTGATCCACCTCTCTTTCCTGGGAATTGAACTTAGTGTGATTTTTTAGTACAATAATTTTACTCTTTTACATGCTTCCGCGCAACATTTCCTTTGCATTTCTCCAGGAAAGACTTGATGCAATATCTTCTGCTACCCGAAAGAAGGAAATTGGTGGAGCTGAATAAAAGCCATTAACCGGGAGTACCTTTGTTGGGCATTGTAAAGGGAGCATATAATCTTTGACTTTGACTCATAGGCAGTTAGGGTTAGTTTGTAAATTTATTGTTGCTGGAAACAGAGCGAGGAAGTGAGTTATTGGGCTAAAACAAAAAGGAAGGACCCTAATAATCAAATTTGGGACTATTTTGATTTTTTTTAATATTAAAATTTATCAAACTAGGTTACATTGAAATAAATAATAAAGAAAATATTTTTTAGCATGGAATTTTTATAATCCATTAATAATGTATAAATTATATGCTATTACAATATCAAATATAACACCATGTTTGGTTGGGAGGAACGAAATAACATTCCCCTTTATTCATTGAATAGTAGACCATTTTTTTATTTGGTTGAACGTAGTACTCATTCAATGGAATTACCATTACTTCCTAATTACTTGTCTTCCCGTAATAGTTATTTTTTGGTATCACCAAATAATGACTATTCCATGCAACATTGAATAACAAAGAAAAATTAATTTCCAGATTAGTTTTTTAAAACTTGGACTTAAAAGATAAAAAAATAAAATATTTGAAATATTATTAAATTATATTTAATAATAATTATATTAAAATATGATTAAATTATTTTTATTAAATTATTTTTAAAAATAATCCTATTAAATTTTAATAACAAGAACAATAATCATCTACCTAAAATAAATTATGTTAAGGGTACTCTGGTCATTTCAGTTTTTTTCCTTATGCTATTACAACATCATTCCGTACCAAACAATTGAATTACTGATTAGAGCTCTATTCCATTACAACGAACCAAACGTAGTGTAAATACTAACAAGTGTTGGGTGTAGTGGTAAGGCACATTGCATTTTCAAAAGAGAATCCAAGTTTAAATCTTGATGATATTATTAGGAGATACAACCACAAACCCTGAACATTGACATATTTAGCGACTGTATTATTTATAAATAATAATCAATTTCAAACACTTTTTTTTAATTAAATAATAACTCAAGTCGAGCAATACTCAAAACTGTAAATTAAAATATCGTGTTCAAGACTCAAACTAAACTTGCATAAGGTTACATTTTGATAGTCTCATTAATATATACACATAGACATAAATTAGAAGTGTTCATGAGTCAGTTTCATATCTTCTTTTATTAGGGAGGGAGAAAGAAATATATATATATATATATAAATAGCTAACTATAGCATGTCTAGGCCATCCATATTATTTGTATTTTTTAAAATATATTATTTTATTTATTATTGAGTAATAGTATGTATAACACTTCTTTTAAAGAAAGAATTTTATGAAACTGTGATTCCACGTCATTTAGCTTTCTAATAGTAAAATGACAAATTAGATTTTTATTCCTGATTTTTAGCATTTTTAGTTAGATTTGAATTTTTTCAAGAGGAAAAAGTTGATTTGTCATTCTCTTATTGGAAAGAGATAAGGATGACGTGGAATCACAGTTTCATAAAATCCTTTCAAGAGGAAAAAGTTGATTTGTCATTCTCTTATTGGAAAGAGATAAGGATGACGTGGAATCACAGTTTCATAAAATCATTTCTCCTTCTTTTATTACCATTATATATATTGTTTAAAAATAAAAAATTTAATATTTTTAATATTTATATTATAGTGTAGTATATTAAATTTTTGTATGATATAAATTACATAATATATAAAAGAAAAAAAACAATATATTATAAAATTGAAAATTAAGGAATCAATCTGAATATAAAAACCCAAAATCAATTCATATTTTAAAAGAATAATTTTCTTTTTCTGTGAAACAAATTGGATTATTGTTTCCCCACAAAAGATTACAAGTTAGAGTATGAAAATTTTGTCGGCGATTTTGAAATTGACATTGCTGAAGAATCTAATCTAGAGTTTGGCAGCATGAAATCCCATTTCAATGCACTTGGGACTACCATCCCTATTTCTTTTCTATTATCCACCATGCAAAACTATGTAGGGAAACATTAAATGGGGACAATAATTCTTTTTCTTTTAGTTTATATATTTTAATTTAATCAATTTTAGTTTTTATATTTTTCGAATTCTTTAATTTTATTTTTTTTAAAATTGTAATCTATATCAATTAAATCTGTTTGGTCAAATTCTACTGTTGTTCAACTCATGTTCTCCAATTTGATCATTTTTAGTCCATATACTTTTGAATTTTGAAATTTCAGTCTTAACTCAAACTATAGTTGTTAAATTCATTAACTAAAACAACATGATAATACGTTTGTTGTAGATTTTTGAAATAGTTAAGATTAAAATTTCAAAATTAATTTTAAAATCATAATATTTTTGACAATAAAAAGTTACCTAAATTCAAAAATTTATTGGATATATCTGAAAATTAGAACAGGATGTTGACAATGTTTTATTATCATATAACAAAAATTGACAGAATTCCATCTTATTTGGAAGATTAATTCGACTTAAATTCCATCCATGAATAGGTTTAGCATTTAAATTTGGTTCAACAGAAAGTGTATTAATTTAGTAAACTTTAATGAAAATCAATCAACAAACTGGGTGATTCAGAACCGTAAATATTTTCTGTTGAAACGAACATGTCATTTAATATTAATGAAGGACCTTGACTCCTCAACTAAATTGTTCCAACCTTTGCAATGATTTTATTGTTCATTAATCTCCACGATGATGTGAAACCTTAACCATCTCATTTCAAAGCCACTCATATCATCTTTACTTTTGCATACCTAAATTAAATTACCATCATTGCCATGACTGTGCTTCTGCTCCAAGATTAAGCTGTTGTTGTAGGAGTAAATTTGGGAGTTCTGCTTATTTTCTGTTTTTTTGTCCCATTGCTCACGAAATATGTTGTCGGCTATGATTATATATACAATCATAACATTGTTTTTTCTAAGTTACGGGTAAAAAAGTTACAACTAAAATTTATAATACAACCATGAATTTTTTATATAAATCATCAAGAATAAAATTTAGATGCAAAACCATATTTAAGCTTATTGTGATTTTGATCCTCTAAATGACCATACAAATATCTTACACAAAGTGGCGTTCTTTTTCTGAATATATATGAGATGCCATATGTGTAATTTGGGGATCATAACCCTAATACATAATTTCTACACTTTAACCTTAAAATCTAATCAAATCATCATCAATTAGAAATTAGTTACTAGAGCATTTACATATATTGAGCCTATGCTTTATTAAATAATTAAAACCTTAATCAAATTATATCACTTTTAATTTGAGCTAAGTTTTTAGGATAACAAATAATAACATGTAATTATTCTTCTTATATATGTGAAAATTGACAAATTAGCCCTTGTACATTAGATGAGTGAGCAAAAGCAACTCATCCATTAAAATTTGGTGTTTATATGTAAGGTATAATAACAAATTTAACCATCAACCTTACACATTTATTCAATTTGACCCCTACTCATTTGTTGAAAGTAAATTAGAAAATTTTAAAATTAGTAACTTTTAAAAAAAATCAATTAAAATACTTAAAATTTTAAAAATTATTTTAAAAATAAATAATATTATAGAAAGAATATAACAATTTTAAAATTTAAGATCAAGATATGATATGAATGAAACATACTTAAAATTTCAAACAAATGTTCACCTTATTTTTCCAATGTATCAGTATTATTTATGTCATTTATACATTTATTCAATTTAACCTCTACTCCTTTATTAAAAGTAAATTAGAAATTTTCAAAGTTTAAATCAGCGTTATTTGTGTCCTTTTCTATATATTTTGCTGAAATGGATGTATGTTTTGCATTTTAATCCATCCAAGTTAATAAGAATGTTTTAGCAAGAAAAATATGATGCATTATAAGAAAAGAAGTTAGACTTTGAAACTTGATCGGTGGAAAGAGTGTATAAAATTTAGTTCAAAATAAATATTTAATTAGATTTAAAATAATGTTAACTACTCCCTCGATAATTGTATGTACACGATATCGTTATCAAGTAATAATTACAATGAAATAAATATATTATAATGCATTCCAATGATTGAACCCACAGAAAATATTACAAATAACTTCAATTAAATTACTAAGATACTGATATAAATGAGAAAACAAAATAAATAAAGTAAGTATTAATAATGCTTAAGAAGAGTGAAGATAATAAGACCATGTAGTTACTATTGTAGTTAAAGATTGTCTTTAATTAATAACCTATTTTAGATTCAACCAAATCTAAGTCTGATAACCCAGATGAGCCAACACCTTTCGCAACGCCTCTAACTAACTTAATAGTTTACCAAGCTAATGCCAAGTGCAACGTGGTCCTCAGTTGGCCGTTTTACTCGAAACTGATGTTGGGTTCTCAACTTACTTTCCTTTTAGAATTTCAACTAATCATGCTATCGCCTAGAACTAACACATATACATAGATCAAAAAATTAAATTGCAATTGAATAACTTATGGATCTCCCAAATGCATAAATAGTTTAACTTATTGTAAAATGACAAACAACAAAAGGTATAAAAGTAAAACATATCCTCCAAACGAGTTATTGCAATTCACCAGAGAACTGAGAGTTGAATGTAGAAAATGACTGCAAAACTAAAACTAAGAAAACCCAATTGAAAGTCTAAGAGAAATCTCTTGAAGCCTCTATGTTTCTACCATTTACAAAGCTTTTCTAAGACAAAATCTCGATTTAGTTTGGAATAGAATAAAAAGCAATAAAAAATAATCTAAATCTCATTTTACAAAATTAACTCAAAATCACACAACAACAATGCAAATGTGAGTGAAAAAAAGGCATAAATATATAATAAATATTTGTTCATCAGAACTCAGATTATCAAAATAAACAAAATAAATTATGTTATAAAATGTTGTATATATTAAAATTTTAATTTTATTTCCATATATCAAAATTTTCCTTTTAATTTTTAATATTCCATAGAAAAATTATTATGCTTTCTTAAAGAAGATACAATTTATTTTATTGGGTTTACTTTTATTTAAAAATTAATTTAAAATTTTAGTTGATTAAATTTACTTTTAAGATTATTTACCCTAGATAAAATAAATTAAAATCATTTTAAATTTAACTCCTAGTTGATTTACTTCTAATCAAATTAAATACATTTGCTAACAATATTTATATTATTGTATTGACATATTAATATATATATATATATTTATTTTTTTTGAACAATTTCAATATAGATTTTGATTATATCTACTCTCTTTTTTAAATAATGTTTAGAACTACCCATAACCCCCTCCACAACTATGCACTTCAGCGCACTCGAACTCGTGTCCTCCCATACTAGCAACAATATCGATATAGAAAAATATTAAATATATATTTTGATTATGGACATACATTTAAGGTACGTAGTACAATGTTGTATCCATTTCACCAAATTATATAAATTTTTGTCTAAATTTGAAGGATTATTTAAACTAGATTTTGAGCTTTTGTTTGGATATATCTCTCAAATGCTTGGGCAAAAAACTTCCTACCCAACTGCAATTGTTGTCCCTTCTATTTCATCAAATCAAAATTAGCTAAGCAATTACATATGATCCTATGAGAGGTCAATTTATTAAACTTTAATAATAGCTTCATCTCATCTACTTGATTATGATTCATAAGTTTACCTCTCTTAATTAATTAAATAGTTATCCTTAAAACAACAATACTCAACCATACATTACACTATTTGGTCCAAAAGTAACTAAATCATTTAGTCTACCAATATCTTTTTTTTTACTAATTAAAAATAAGGGTAAACTACAAAAATAGTCACTTTTGTTTGCCTCATGTTACATTTTAGTCACTTATGTTTGAAATGTTACGTTTTAGTCACTTATGTTATTATTTTGTTACGAAGTGATCACTCTTCCGTTAAGTTCCGTTATCTCCCTAACGGTAATCCTACGTGACAGTCCAACTAGATTTTAAGTGCCAATTTGGATTTCCTAATGGGATGAGAATAGATTTTTAATTAAATAAATTTAATTAATTAAAAATTTTAAACTCTAAATCTTAGTTAAAAAACCGTTCATCTCCCCCTTTTTTTTAGTTTTCTTTTTCAGGTGGCTAAGAAAGCTATTATCATCAGAATTTTTTATTCGCCTACAAAAACAAATTGTTTTGGCTTTTCATTCTAGGATGTTAACTGGAACACCATTTTTTCACATGTTGCAGCCATTGCGCTTCATCTTATTACATAAATTTGTCGACAACCACT
Organism: Gossypium raimondii; assembly: GCF_025698545.1. Classification (NCBI taxonomy): domain Eukaryota; kingdom Viridiplantae; phylum Streptophyta; class Magnoliopsida; order Malvales; family Malvaceae; genus Gossypium; species Gossypium raimondii. The sequence goes on along the minus strand of NC_068577.1, from coordinate 49,668,090 downwards.
TGATTTTAAGTCTTAGAACATAAATTTGTCGTGAAGAAGACATACCGACCCTTCATTGAATCCTCTTTTGTTTTGTAGGTGAATAAAAATTACGATGATAATAGCTTTCTTAGTCAACTGAAAAGAAAACTAAAAAAGGGGAGATGAACGGTTTTTAACTAAGATTTAGAGTTTAAAATTTTAATTAATTAAATTTATTTAAATAAAATCTATTCTCATCCCATTAGGAAATCCAAGTTGTCACTTAAAATCTAGTTGGACTGCCACGTAGGATTACCGTTAGGGAGATAACGGAACTTAATGGAAGAGTGATCACTTCGTAACAAAATAATAACATAAGTGACTAAAATGTAACATTTCAAACATAAGTGACTAAAATGTAACCTGAGGTAAACAAAAGTGACTACTTTTGTAGTTTACCCTAAAAATAAATAGATAGCTCGCATTTGACCAGAACGAAGGGAGGGGCAGGCAGGTGGTAGCTCCCTTAAAATTGGAACCCACCTTATTCTAAACTCAACTTCATTAATTAGTCTTTCCCTTTCATAAGTATGAAAACAATGGTTTGGCTACAATTAGATCCTTATCACATCAAACAAACAAATAAGTAGATTCCATATCAAATATAAACCCTATATTTTTGTTTCAATTTGGTCCATACATTATTTTTTAAAAAAAATTGGTTCCTACAAAATCTACATGAACCCCACTTTCACTTTCTTCACATAAAGATTTTCTTTTTTTTGGGTGTTTTAGATTTGATAATTTTAGATACAATATTATTGAGTGTAGAGGTGATCATGGGCCGGGCTCAGATAAAATTTGTCCAAGTGCGGCCCAAAAGAAAATTGTTAAGCCCGAGCCCAGCCCAACCCATATTAAATATATATATATTTAATATATAAAATATATATTTGATTAAAAATAAATATATATTTAATATATAATTTGGGCCCGGCCCAGGCCAAAAAAGTTTTACCCGAGGCCCGGCCTGTTTTCTAAACGGGCCTCATTTTTTTGCCCAAACCCATATTTCGGGCCTATATTTTTACCCGAACTCTCCTATTTTTCGGGCGAACCGTCGGGATAGCCCAACCCATGATCACCTCTAATTGAGGGCATGTATCTCTGTTATTGGTGGAGATATTACTCCCAAGGTGTTTATGTTCAGGTTTAGCCTTAAGTTTATCTTCCTATTCTAACAAAAAGTCAAAGAAATTCACAGAATTTAAGCGGGAGCGTTTGAATTTACTAAAGAAATATTTTATAATTTTGACTTTGGGAATCCATACCATTAAATAAAAATATGAAGCGGAGAAAAGCTTTTGAAAGTTAAAACAAATAGTGTAAATCTAGACTTTGGTCTCCCATTATTGTTGGGAAAATGATAGGAATGTGGAATCACATAGTCCAGAGAAAGGTGCCTAGAATTTTCAATGAGGAATATATATATATATATATATATAAAAGAAAGCAAGATGCTTTTACTTATACTGTCATTATCAGGTAAAAGTCAAATAAATCTCAACTATGAAGATAAAGATTGATTGCTATATGTTGCATTTGAAATGGTCCAAGTCTGAAAAAGCTTTAATAAATAGATTTTAATTCTGTAATTAAAATATATATAAAACTTTACCAAAGTAAAGCTAAATTTGTTTATGTGGGATTACCTTCTTAAACTCAATTTATACAAGTTTTAATTAAGTCCAAAGTGGTAACTTTTTGAATTAAGTCTAACCATTGTTATTAAAGGAAAAACTCATCTACTATATTAAATTTTATTAATTCCTAGTTAATTTTCTAAAACAAGTGCATTATGATGAGTAGTAGTAAAAATTGAATTTTTTTCCTACCTACTCTAACTCAAAACTATTGAATTTTTTTCCCTCCAACCAACCTCAACTACAACCAAGAATATTCCCTAATGTTCTAAAACAAAAAAGTTTATAAATACCCTTGGATCTTTCCATTACCATGTGAAGAACTAATGTTGCCTGCGAATTTCGGAAAATGATTTCTGAATTTTTTTAAAAAATTAATATTTTTAATGCTTGAATAATTCTACATAAAATATTTTTCGTTATTTGACAAATTTTCTTAAAATTATTTTTAGAAGTTATTTTAATGAAACAAATACAACATAAATATATTTGTTACAAAATATTGTAATATTGTAGTAGCATTTTTTCTTACAATCGAAATTTATTTTATAATAAGGCAATATTTTATAACACTTATATAAACTTAATAATAAATAATATTTAATTAAAACTTAATGAAAATTACATATATTACATGTATAAGAGTGGATATTGACACATTAGAATTGGAAGGAATAAATGAAACTAAACATAATTTAAACAAATACACATATTTATATAATTAAAATTTTCATATTTTACACTATAAAATATTTATTATTAATATATTTATAATTTTAATATATTAAAACATTAATATAAATATTTTCCAATATTATATGAATAATATTATTTGAAATTTAAAATTTAAAATTATTATTTAAAATTTATTATTAAAATAAAATTTTAATATTAAATAATTTATTAAAATAATAATATGTATTATTATTTATCATATTATTAAATATAAATAATTAAATATGTATGTTTAATAATATTGAACTTTTAATATTATTTATTAATATTCTATATATTTTAAAAATTTATTATTAATATAATAATATTATACTTTATTGAAGTTAATTTTATATAAAATAAAATTATTCATAAAACAGCTTGTTTCCGAACTTATGTTTCAAAAAAAGGTAAGTTATTTTTTAAAAATGATTTATTTTCTGTTGACCTCATTTTCTATTGGTCGAATTATTTTTCGTAAAACAAATATAAATATATATTTTTTGTATATCATTTTTTGTGAAATGAACCCACCGAAAGTAACCAAATTTATTGCAAAATCAATTTATGAATTAGAACAAATACTCGAAACTCGTACAACTCATTTGCTGGTCAATCGAAGTAGAACAAATTAATATGATTTTTTTGTGGGGGGTTTGTAACCTCCCTAACTTGGCCTAGACGTTAGACCCGAATTTGGGAGATTACATCAGCCACTGAGATGACCTAGAAGGGTAATCGTAGTTTTTGAAAACAATTATTTTAAAACATCTATTTAATTTAATAGAAAACTTAGTTTAAAAGTCATTTTATTATTCTTTAATATTTTAATTATCATCTCGCGGCGGAAAAGATGGCATTTATTTACGCATTTAATAAAATTGGGGTCCATGCATGCTAATTAATAATCAGAGCATAGTATCTTAAGAATTCAAATAAAATGTCATGCAGAGTGAAAACAATCCTAAGTCCTAAATCCCATGTCACAATTTGAAATAAAATATTACAGTTCTGAAATAATAAAATAAAATAAATCAAAAGATTAAGCCTTAATAAATTGGAAATAAAATAGACAATGTCAAGACCCTTCGGGTGCCGTGCCCGCGTGCTAACCTGGTGGGTTATCTGTAAGGATGAAAATTTAAGGAGGGTGAGCTTTGATGCTCAGTGTAAGTCCAATTGCAATAAAATCAATGGGACAGTTGTTAAGACAAATTAATTAACATTGCATAAAATAATCGTGCTTAGTAATTTAGTTCATATTATCAGATTTTTCAAGTGCAACCATCATTAATATGGCAGAACTCACAATAACAGTTTTCAGAGTTAACCAAAATTCTCAGATTTGCCACAATAATCATATTCATGCACATATGTATCATATCATAATTTTCCATATTTGTATGCACATGATTTAAATGCTGTCATACAACTTTAGATTTAAACAGAATAAACCCTACCCCACCGCTACACACCAAGATGTGGATAAACCACTATTGGTTGATAGATAATAATTGCCATTAGGCTATGGACACACAACAAGTCCCCGCGGTTGTAATCCACCTTTGGCTATAGGTTCACAGCAAAAGTCCTGCAGATGAAAACTGCTTTTTGGCTGTAGATTTTATAGCATAAACCTGCCATTGGAATTGACCTTTGGCTGTGGGTACACAACAGTTTGTAGGTAAGAACTGTAAAATGGATGTCACTTTGCACCATCATTTTTCTTGCAGTTAAACTGCTTGTTTTTCCTCCGTACATATCGTCAAACCTATGCAATGCATTATGACATATTGAATTCAGACAAAATATGATAGCATTTAATGTACTAGCACAAGGCAAATCAATAGCATAGTCATGATTTTACATGTATTCTGTTTTTAGTATCATAGGCATGTCATTTCATACAATCGCAAGTATAGATATAGTAGTAACATATACTATTCATAATTCATGAAATTATTCATAAATATAAATAAATACTACAATAAGTCGATTAATCCTGAATTCTAGCATATTTTTTTATCATCAAATACCTAATTGCATATTTTAATTTACTAAAAGCGTTTCAGAACCTATTCAGGGACTAATCTATTCAAAACATAAAATTCTGGGTCTAAACTATAGATTCTAAGTTACAAGGGACACACGGTTGTGTGATCAGACCATGTGGAAAGCCCTAGATCGTGCGGAGGGGTACACGATCGTGTGGCTAGGCTATGTGAGAGGTTATGGTCGTGTGGCATTCGAAAATTCAACCTATAAGGGAGACACAGTCGTGTGGCAGGCCATGCAAGAGTCCTAGGTCATGTGAGAAGCGAAAACATAAGGATTTAGGGGGGACATGGTCGTGAGGTCTACACGGGTGGCCCTGTAAGACCATGTGACTGGCCGTGAGGTCTAACCTAGGCTCGATTTTACCTCGATTTTCTCATAAAAGAACACACACTTGACTTCCGGAGTTTCAAACAACAGTCCTCACGTCCAAGTTTGATCCGAGATACCTACAACAAGTCTTTCAACCGAAATTTACGCGAGAACTAATATCGATTTTCAAGATTTATCAAACTTATCAAGATTTTTGGGAAAACTCGTAAAAGATTCGTAATTGATTTGAAAGATTTGACAAGAACGATGTTTTCTAGAATTTTCAGGTTCTACCTAATTGGAAACAAGAATACACCAATCTTTGATGGGATTTCGAAGATTATCGGTGATAGATTTAATGCTCGGAGGGAGAATGGGTTAAATCACGAATCGATTTTTATTTGGGATTTCAAAATATTAGTTTCCAAAAAAGAATGTAATTTTTTATGAAAAGAAAAATGGAATAAGAGAAAAAGATGTACTTAAAGAAAAGAGGGAAAAATTCTAGTTAGGGTTGAAAAAAAAGTAGAAATTCACGTTTAGCTTAATTAGGAAGAGAGATTAAGTAGTTATGGTTTCAATTTGAGGGATTGAATGGTAAAATACCCCTTTTGTCGAAAATGAAGAAAAAGAAAAAAAGGAAATGAATTTAGCATGACTTAAACTTGAGTGCAAGGAAGAAGGATAGTGCTAGACCATTGAACTGTTACCCACACTAGATTTATTTTTACCATATTTATTATATATTGTAGTTGACATTGGTTCCTTGGTTGCTGAAATAAAATAGAAGAAAATGGGAATAGTAGAGGGGTTTAAACAGTGGTTCTCTAAGGAGTATCATCTTCTCTTAACAATCAAGACTAAGACTCATTTCTTGATGATTAATTAAGTAAGACCCAATTTCTGCCCGGGCCCAAATATTAAAACAAGATAAATAACAGTCCAATTACAAAGGAAAAAATAACAGGCCCAATGTAGCCCACAACCCAAACTAAACCCTAGCCCAAAACTAAAAATTTTCAGCAAAACCTAGTGGCCTCCCCCAAACCCTAGCGCCGCAGGCCTCTACCAGCCTCCCTCGCAGCCGCCGTCGCCGTCACCGCTCCTCCACGGGCACCTGACACTTGCAGAGAGAAATCAATGCAACCAATAGAATAAACAAATAGCAAATAGGCAAAAAAATAGAAGAAGAAACGAACATTTCTGTAAGTCGGTTATAAAAAGCCATGAAATATCAATGTATCTTCTTCTTCTTCAGTTTTACGAACACATACCAGTCAATCGATACTCAGAAACTGAATTCTAAAGGTTGATTTTTTTTTTGTAAATTGTTCTTTTCGTTTTTTTCTTTTTGTTATTCTTTCTATTCACTTGTTTTTTTTTCAAATCTATTTTTAAAAAAAAGTTAGCAAATAAGATAAAAAAGAAAAAAAGAAAAAGAAAGGAACTACCTGAATCGACCCCTAAATCCGGCACCGTCATCGGCCTTTTCGACGTCACCAGATGCGGATTTAAGGGGGGAAAGCTCTCCTCTTTCTCCTCGATTCCATTTCCAAAGCTCGGACCCCTGAATATGCTTCAATACACGGGTCGGAGACTCTTTCGCGTGACACCGACCACTGGCCATGGCGGTGATTAGGAGCGGCTGAGAAATGGGGTTGGGGTAATTTGAGAACCTCTGTTTTTTAGAAAAAGGGAAATGGGGGCTGATTGTTTATTTCGGGTTTTAATTTTTTTATTTATATAAGAATCTGTAGCACCATTTGAAAGCCTGGAGAGCTGCGCATTCATGCCCTAATGGGTATTTTACGCAATTAGTCCCTCCAATTCTGTGGACATTCGATGCACTCTCTTATTTTACTAAATTTTGGCCACATAATTTTACGCCTATTCCAATCCAGTCCTGCGCAAAAACAATGCGCATAAGGGACGGGGAATATGCACAATCGGTCCCCCATGTCCTCAGCGCATTTTGTTTCGGCCCCCTAACCACCTGTTTCGTTTATCTACAGTTTCGACCCCCAGATTTTTGTCCGTTTCCAGTTTCATCCTTGGTTCTTTAATTTCTTTAATTTTTTTATTTTTCTTTTAAATTGCTCTTGTTTATTAGTATTAGTTTTGTTTGTTTTGATTTTATTTTTATTTTCTTTCTAAACTGTGTAATTTTTTTCTTTTATATATATTATTTCATTTAAATAGTTTTATTTCATTTTTACGTATTATTCATATTAAACCATTTTTGTTTATATGTATTATTTTAAATTTTCTTTTCTATATGACATTCCAAATTTTTTTATACTATTTCCTTTAAGATGTATTATATGTTAATTATTTTAAAATTGTTTGGTACGTTTTTCGACTTTACTATTTGTCTTAATTTATTTATTATCCATTTCAAGATTTCTTATATATTCCTTTTATGCTTCCATGTGTACATATATATTATTATTTATCTAAAAATTTTCATATATAATATTTTGAAATTGTTTTGTATATGATTGATTTTTTAAATTTCTTTTATATTATTTATTTAAGACTCACTTATTATCTTTTTAAAATTGTCTTACATTTATTTATTCTAATTTACTTTATACTACTCATTTCGAAGTTATATATGTTATTTAATTTATTCATCCTTTTATTAATAATTGATGTTTAAATAATGTATGTTGAGTGATTATTTTCATTGTGTGTGCCATTGGTGTAATTTTATTCATGTATCATTACTTTGTGTTTATTATCGTATTGTTAGTTCACGTCATTGTTTTTTAAATTAAACTCCGACATAGTTATCCAACTTAGATTGCTTTATTTTATTCTAAGTGAGATAAATGCATACCTTCAAATAGATTACCCGCTATTATTCAGGATGGAATTTTGTTAAATGAGGCAATTTGCATTTTAGAAATTTGAGAAATTGTACCCTAACCTACTGGGTCTCGATTTTCTTGTTAAACCTAATAGCAAAATATCCTTTTAAATTTCCAAACACATAAAATTTCAAAAATAAAGGTAATATTCTATATTTAGAAAATTTGAGAAATCGTGCCCTAACTTACTGGGCTTCGATTTTTCTCGTGATCCTAAATAACCGAATATCCTTTTAAAATTGAAATAAATGAGGTTTAAATAAAAAATAAAAGGCAAGCTTACTCTCAAAATACGAGATGTCGGGTCCTAACTTACTGGATGTGACATCTTGTTACTTCGAGATAAGGACGAATTTTTCATTTTTATTTATTCGAGTAATTTTAAAATAACACAATAAAGAGGGATCATATTTTTAAATTCTTTTCGAGTTTTTAATCTTCAACACTGAGACATTAATTAATCAACTAGGTACCAATTTTGGGGTATCGAGGGTGCTAATCCTTCCTCGTACGTAATCGACTCCCGAACCCGTTTTTCTGAATTTCAAAAATCGAAATTATTGTTTTAATAAATCAAATCATTTATTAAAATAATAACTTTTCGAGGTGATCCGATCACACCTCATCAAAAAGGATTGGTGGCAACTCCTGTTTTCATTTTCGTTTTCAAAAACCAAGTCGACCCCGTTTTATATCAAAAAAATGGTGTCAACAGCTTGGCGACTCCATTGGGGAACAAAATAAGAGAGTCAAGCCACGTATTGATTATTTCTTGTCTTTTTGTCGAAAGTTGAAAATTCAATTTAAATTTACGATTCTCTCATTGCATCTCTTTTATTTTGAGTTATATTTTTCATCATGTTCTGTATTTTATATCTCTGCACATTGCATTGCATGACCACTGGCCACACCCTTTTAAGTGGGAGTGAGAAACTAGTCCTTCGTGAGGTTTTCACCTTCGTGCAGGATAGTGGATCGCTTTCGGGATACATCCGTACCTATGTCTTCGTGAGATTTTCATCTCCGTGCAGCCATAGGGAAATGTATTCCCCTGAACCGAACTCAGTCCGTATGAGCCTATAATGGGTGAGGATCGAGGAATCTGCTGGTTCGAATACCCTTGCTTTAGAACTAAACCACATGTAGAAGACCTTAAGAGCCACCCTAGGTAGAACCACTTCAAACCCCTAGTGGTCACCCGAATAGTTGTTCTATTTATTCTTGCTTGCTTTTGCTTTGTAATAACCTGTTGTCTTTTTGGTTATGATTGCATTGCATTTTCATCATAAAAAATAGGTGCTGATTCACGTTCAGTTGCTAAATAGAGAGCTTGTCATAAGAAAATGAGTTTTTTGATAAAGTGGATGACAATACGGTTGTCCGAATATAGTCCAAGAAAACGTGAGAACAGAAGGATGACAGTTTAATGGAGGAACTACACGACTATTGCTCCGTTGCCCGAGGATTCAAGATGACAAAGATTATTCAAGAGCCGCTAAACTTTCGTAAAGAGAAGCCAACGAGCATCACGAGGATGAGTGAGTAACGAGTTGCGGCCCAGATGAAGCAAAAAAGAGATAGAAAAGATGTCCCTTTTGAAGAGTTTGGGAGATTTATCTTAACGCTCGAATGAAGAAGAGGATCGAATGTCCCCGCCTATGACGGTAAAGCCGTATATATATTTGCTTTACATAAAGTGATTTGTTTTCTAGTCAAGTTGTTCTAATAGAATTGAACCAAGAATCAATGTCTCTTTTTGCATTCATTTTATGCATTTGCATTACATTGCATCATATGCATTAGATTTTTACGAAGTGACCCTAATTAGGTAAAATTATTTCAGTTACCCTGGAAACCAACAAGAATCTGCCAATCAAATATCACTATGGTACTCGTCGCCAAACAAAAGTAATGGATCAGAGGTTAGAAAGATTGAAACAATTACAAAAGGAGATGTAAGATCAGATGCAGGAACGACTGGATAAAATCCAGCAAGACATGCAAGAATCCTAGAACACTATGATGAACCAATTAAAGCAGTTATTGGTTGGAGGGAATGATAAAGGAAAAGGTCTGGTAGTTGATGCTGGGGAGGATCACGATGACCCTGCTTATCCTCCAGGTTTCACCCCAACTAACATCCAAGCACAACCAGAGGTGTACCCACAGAGGGTACCTGTTACCATTAGACCTCAATATCTGGCTGGTGCCTCAGTACCAATGCATTTTCAAATGGGCTCAGGTTTTAATCCCGGGGATAACCCCACCAATCCGGTGGTCCCGGATCTCGATGACATGGCAGAAATAGAAAAGGCAAGAATGGACCTGCCAAAACAACTTGAGGACCGGTGTAGATGGCTAGAGGAAAAATTTAGAGCCATGGAGAACATCGACTACCATTGTGGAGTCGACGCCAAGAACCTGAGTTTGGTCCCTGATTTAGTGCTCCCGCCTAAGTTCAAGATGCCGGAGTTCGAAAAATACAACGGGACTAGTTGTCCTGAAACTCACATCACTATGTTCTGTCGAAGGATGACAGGATACGTCAATAACAATCAACTGTTAATCCACTGCTTCCAGGACAGTTTGATCGGGTCTGCAGCCAAGTGGTACAACCAGCTGAGTCGTGCTAAAGTTAGTTCATGGAGAGACTTAGCGCAAGCTTTTATAAAGCAATACAGTCATGTGACAGATATGACACCCGATAGAATCACATTACAGAACATGGAAAAGATGCAAAGTGAGAGCTTTAGGTAATATGCCTAAAGATGGAGAGAGATAGCGACACAAGTCCAGCCACCTCTTCTGGTGAAAGAAACCACAATGCTTTTCATCAACACTCTGAAAGCCCCATTCATTAACCACATGTTGGGAAGCGCTACTATGAGCTTCTCAGACATGGCAATGTCTGGCGAGATTATTGAAAATGCCATAAGAAGTGGGAAGATAAATGCGGGGGAAGGTGCCAAAAGATCAACCCTAAAGCACAAAGAAAATGAAGTGAGCAACCTGAGCTTTTATAATAAAGGGTATTCAAAATCAGTCACTGTAGGCCAGCCAAAGACGGTAACAGCTAGCTATCAAGGCCCCTCGAAGCAAGAATCCAACTCAATGACAAACACAGAAAGACTCCAGTTCATACATATCCCGGTGACATATAAGGAGTTATATCAAAAACTGTTTGATGCGGATGTAGTAGCTCTGTTCTATTCCAAACCCATGCAACATCCATACCTCAAATGGTACGACGCGAATGCCTAATGCGAGTATCACGCAAGAACTACGGGGCACTCGATTGAAACTGCACTACATTTAAAAAGTTAGTTGAAAGGTTCATTAATATGGGCATCGTGAAGTTTGACGATCCATCTGGACCTAATGTGGCAGGAAATCTGTTACCCAGTCATCCAGACCTAGGGGTAAACGCGATAATTAAGAATGGAGGGAAGAAAACCAAAACCAATATTGCAAAAGTAAAAACCCCACTGAAATGGGTTTTGAAACAAATGATAGACATGGGATTAACCATTCAGAATTTGGATGAGAGACCAAAAGGGATGAGGAGCTACTGTGAGTTCCACGCTAAGGAAGGCCATGAAATCCAGGAGTGCGCTAAATTCAAAGCTCTGGTGCAAAGTCTAATGGATAATAAAGAGTTGGAATTCTTTGAAGAAGTTAAAGGCCCGAAAGAAATGTTGAGAAATTTGAATGTTAACGTCGTATCCGAGGAAGGAGTTGAAGAAGATAATTTATAAGGCATCTGCCCTTAACACACTTGGGAGTGTTTTGAACAATGGGACTGTGGAAGAGATCCCTATATTTTTTAGACTTAATTCAGAGTAATGTCCAAAACATACTTATTGCTCTAAGCCTAGGAGCAATGAGAATCCTTTTGTGAGATAGGCTTATGTTCAATATTTTTATTTTAATAAAATGTATCTTTGTTTCTCACTTCGAGCAAATATTCTTTCATTGTTTACATTTCATTCATAATCATACTGTACAGATAAATATTCTTAGATTCTTTTATTCTTTGGATCTGCCTTCATCCCTACAACAGGTCTCCAGATATCAAAGACATGAGCGACACTGCTATTGACTCAGAGTTTCCTTTTGAGCAAGATATGTGTCTAGATGAGCCTCAGGACTTTGAACGTAACTAAGACTGTAACTTATCCCCTGATTTGTTAATGATGGTAGAACAAGGTCCTACCTTACAAAGAATCAATAGAAGTCATGGCCTTTCTCTATGTGGGGCACGGATGTCATTGAGCCAATCTTGCCTAAGGTTTTTGGCGATCATCAATTCATCTATGGTCGTTGATCATCTCACTAAGTGGGAAAAAGCTACTTCATATGCCGATGTCCTAAAGTCGACGGTCAACAAATTCCTGAAAAAGAAATCATATGTCAGTATGGAATGCCAAAAGGCTCATATCAGACGATACATTGCATTTGAACAACAGCACGACATCAAAAGTTTGTAGTCTGTTCACGATTAACACTATGCTCAGTGGAGGCAAAAAAAACTCTACTGGGGCAACGCCGTTCGCTTTGGCTTATGGTGGTTTTGCCCATTTAAGCTAAGATTCCTTCTTTTTGAGTCTTTGGATCTAATCCCGGTTGAAGAGAAAGTTTCAAAGTCATTCGTTATAATCAAATGTACCAAAAAATAAATGATGTAAGCTCACCAAAAAGTTCACCCCAGACAATTCTATGAGGAGCACCTGGTATCGAAGAAGATCCTTCCCATACAAAGATGACTTCAGAAGAAAGTGGACGCCAAACCTGAAGGACCTTATGTGGAAGGCTTTATTCGGGAGAGCGTCGGTATTGACCAAGACGGATGGCAAGAACCTGTCTGATCTTGAGAATTTTGATTCAAGCAATAAATACTTCACTTGAAAAAAAACAAAAAAGAAAAAGAAAAAAAGAAAAGAAAAGAATAACAAAAAAGAAAAATGAGAGGCCAAGGTGAAAACTCGCAAAGGGCGCCTTGAGACCAAAGGGGTTTTGAATTGAAAACCCAGAAATGGAAAGTTCAAATTTTGATCAAAGATGGGCATGCGGTAGTTTTGCCCTCTCTGAATTAATAAGAAGGAGATGCTACATCTTGGGGCATCAACAAAGTCTTCTAGGACTTCTAAACACATATCAAGTTCAAAATTGTCCTCAAGAAGTTTGGGGCAGAGAAACTCATGCTACGATATCTGGGGCACCTATTTCCATTTTATTCATTTTTTGTATTTTTAACAAAATACGCCATCTTGATTAATTTATTCTCATTTTGTGATATCTTGATTCATTCATTCATTTCGAGCTTTACTCTCAACAAATTTTCATCTTGTCCATTTTGATAATCTTTTTCAAGCATTTTTCATTGAAATAACGATTACTAGACTGACAATATTCGAGCAAAAGAAGTTTTGCATATTTCTCTGAAAGCTTCTAAATAGTACGATGACCTGAAATAGGACTATTGTTTAGAACTGACCAAACCTGAGGGTTGAAAACATTTGAGAAAGGATAGTCTAAATTGAGACTATCTCTTTGAATCTTCTGTCAAATATACTTGTTGAACGAGAAAACATCAGTGATAGAACATTGATGAACAACGAGGAACGACAACCCAAACATTAAAAAGGGATCATTTTCATGACATTCTGCATTCATGCAAAAATTATTCATACACATCTGGTTAGGAAACTTTGATTCATTCTGATCATAATATCCTAAACATTAGGTATAAATAGGTTCATAAAATGGACTTTACAGGTTATGTTCCCCAAAGAGCAGATCAATAGAGTTATTCATACCTCTGAGATTGCAATTAAAAAGGTTGAAGCCGCAACGGTAAATCTTACTTCCCTGGCGATGCAGTGGAGCAGAATAAAGCTACGACGGTGAATCTTGCTTCCCCGACATTGCAATTAAAAAGATTGAAGCCGTAACGGTGAATCTTACTTCTCTGGTGATGTAGTGGATCAGATTGAAGCTACAACGGTGAATCTTGTTCCCTGACATTGCAATTAAAATATTGAAGCCGCAATGTCGAATCTTACTTTCCTGGCGGTGCAGTGGAGCAGATTAAAGCTACGACGGTGAATCATGCTTCCCCGACATCGCAATTAAAAGATTGAAACCGCAACGGCGAATCTTACTTCTTTGGTGGTGCAGTGGAACAGATTGAAGCTACAATGGTGAATCTTATTCCCTGACATTGCAATTAAAAAGATTGAAGCCGTAACAACGAATCTTACTTTTTTGGCGGTGCAGTGGAGCAGATTAAAGCTATGACGGCGAATCTTGCTTCCCCGACATCGCAATTAAAAGATTGAAGCCGCAACGACGAATATTACTTCCTTGGCGGTGCAGTGGAACAGATTGAAGCTACAACGGCGAATCTTATTCCCTGACATTACAATTTAAAAAAATTGAAGCCGCAACGGCGAATCTTACTTCTCTGGTAGTGTAGTAAAACAGATTGAAGCTACAACAGTGAATCTTGTTCCCCGACATTGCAGTTAGTTAGACTGAAGATAGCAGATCTTATCTTCCTATATTGGTAGTGAAGTAGATCGAAGATCGCTAGTCTTGTCTTCCTGTATTGGCAGCGAAGTAGACTGAAGATAGCAGATCTTGTCTTCCTGTATTGACAGTGAAATAGATCGAAGATAGCAAGTCTTGTCTTCCTGTATTGGCAACGAAGTAGACTGAAGATAGTAGATATTGTCTTCCTATATTGGCAGTGAAGTAGATCGAAGATAGAAAGTCTTGTCTTCCTGTATTGGCAGCGAAGTAGACTGAAGATATCAGTTTTTGTCTTCCTGTATTGGCAGTGAAGTAGATCGAAGATAGCAAGTCTTGTTTTCCTGTATTTGCAGCGAAGTACACTGAAGATAGCAGATATTGTCTTCCTGTATTGGCAACGAAGTAGATCGAAAACCACAGATCGTATCTCCCTAAGCAGTAGTGGAGCAGACAGAAGAAACCAATCCTATCTCCCTGAAGTTTCAGTGGAGTGGATAAAAACCACAGATTTTATCTCTCTGAAGTTGCAGTAGAGCGGATCGCATCTAGTCTTATCTCCTTGAAGTTGCAGTGGAGTGGATAAAAACCACAGATTTTATCTCTCTGAAGTTGCAGTAGAGCGGATCGCATCTAGTCTTATCTCCCTGAAGTTGTAGTGGAGCAGACTAAAACCAAATCTCATTCCCATGGAGTTGCAGAAGAATGGATTAAAGCCACAAGCACATCTCTTTTTGAAGTTGCAGTGGATTGAATCGAAGCAACAAGGCATGGTGGACTGAAATGGAGCTACTTGAAGAAGAGAAGCTACAACAAGTCAAGAATCGACGAGACCAGGCAAAATTGGTCTTTCTTGGTCTTTACTCTATTCTTGTTACACGACAATAAGCAAAGAGGGGCAGCTGTAAGACCCAATTTTTGCCCGGGCCCAAATATTAAAACAAGATAAATAACAGTCCAATTACAAAGGAAAAATAACAGGCCCAATGTAGCCCACAGCCCAAACTAAACCCTAGCCCAAAACTAAAAATTTTCAGCAAAACCTAGTGGTCGCTGCCGCCGTCACTGCTCCTCCACGCGCACCTGACACCTGCAGAGAAAAATCAATGCAACCAATAGAATAAACAAATAGCAAATAGACAAAAAAAAAGCGAACAGTTCTGTAAGTCGGCTATAAAAAGCCACGAAATATCAATGTATCTTCTTCTTCTTCGGTTTTACGAACACACACCAGTTAATCGATACTCAGAAACTGAATTCTAAAGGTCGATTTTTTTTGTAAACTGTTCTTTTCGTTTTTTCTTTTTGTTATTCTTTCTATTCACTTGTTTTTTTTTCAAATCTATTTTTTTTAAAAAGTTAGCAAATAAGATAAAAAAAAAAAAAAAAAAGAAAGGAACTACCTGAATCGACCCTTGAATCTGGCACCGTCATCGGCCTTTTCGCCGTTACCGGATGCGGATTTGGGGGGAAAGCTCTCCTTGTTCTCCTCGATTCCTATTCCAAAGCTCGGACCCCTGAATATGCTTCAATACACGGGTCAGAGACTCCTTCGGGTGACGCCGACCACCGGCCATAGCGGCGATTAGGAGCGGCTAAGAAATGGGGTTGGGATAATTTGAGAATCTCTGTTTTTTAGAAAAAGGGAAACGGGGGCTGATTGTTTATTTAGGGTTTTAATTTTTTATTTATATAAGAATCTGCAGCACCATTTGAAAGCTTGGAGAGCTGCGCATTAGTGCCCTAATGGGTATTTTACGCAATTAGTCCCTTCAATTCTGTGGACATTCGATGCACTCTCTTATTTTACTAAATTTCGCCACAATTTTGCTTTGTTCAATCGATCCTGCATAAAAACAATGCGCATAAGGGACGGGAATATGCTGTCGGTCCTCCATGTCCTCAGCGCATTTTGTTTCGGCCCCCTAGCCACCTGTTTCGTTTATTTACAGTTTCGACCCCCAGATTTTTTTATTTTCTTTCTAAATTGTGTAAATTTTTTTTCTTTTATATATATTATTTCATTTAAATAGTTTTATTTCATTTTTACATATTATTCATATTAAACCATTTTTGTTTATATGTATTATTTTAAATTTTCTTTTCTATATGACATTCCAAATTTTTTTATACTATTTCCTTTAAGATGTATTATATGTTAATTATTTTAAAATTGTTTGGTACGTTTTTCGACTTTACTATTTGTCTTAATTTATTTATTATCCATTTCAAGATTTCTTATATATTCCTTTTATGCTTCCATGTGTACATATATATTATTATTTATCTAAAAATTTTCATATATAATAATTTGAAATTGTTTTGAATATGATTGATTTTTTAAATTTCTTTTATATTATTTATTTAAGACTCACTTATTATCTTTTTAAAATTGTCTTACATTTATTTATTCTAATTTACTTTATACTACTCATTTCGAAGTTATATATGTTATTTAATTTATTCATCCTTTTATTAATCTTGATGTTTAAATAATGTATGTTGAGTGATTATTTTCATTGTGTGTGCCATTGGTGTAATTTTATTCATGTATCATTACTTTATGTTTATTATCATATTGTTAGTTCACGTCCTTATTTTGTAAATTAAACTCCGACATAGTTATCCAACTTAGATTGCTTTATTTTATTCTAAGTGAGATAAATGCATACCTTCAAATAGATTACCCGCTATTATTCAAGATGGAATTTTGTTAAATGAGGCAATATTTTGCATTTTGGAAATTCGAGAAATTGTACCCTAACTTACTGGGTCTCGATTTTCTCGTTAAACCTAAATAGCAAAATATCCTTTTAAATTTCCAAACACATAAAATTTCAAAAATAAAGGTAATATCCTATATTTAGAAAATTCGAGAAATCGTGCCCTAACTTACTGGGCTTCGATTTTTCTCGTGATCCTAAATAACCGAATATCCTTTTAAAATTGAAATAAATGAGGTTTAAATAAAAAATAAAAGGCAAGCTTACTCTCAAAATACGAGATGTCGGGTCCTAACTTACTGAATGTGACATCTTGTTACTTCGAGATAAGGAAGCATTTTCCATTTTTATTTATTCGAGTAATTTTAAAATAACACAATAAAGAAGGATCGTATTTTTAAATTCTTTTCGAGTTTTTAATCTTCGACACTGAGACATTAATTAATCAACTAGGTACCAATTTTGGACGTATCGAGGCTGCTAATCCTTCCTCGTGCGTAATCGACTCCCGAACCCGTTTTTCTGAATTTCGTAGACCGAAATTGTTGTTTTAATAAATCAAATCATTTATTAAAATAATAACTTTTCGAGGTGATCCGATCACACCTCATCAAAAATGATTGGTGGCGACTCCCGTTTTCGTTTTCGTTTTCAACAACCAAGTTGACCCTGTTTTATATCAAAAAAATGGTGTCAACAAATTAAATTTTTAACCTTATGCAATTTTCAACTTAAATGTTATCAGTCCAATCAGCAAAAAAAATTAATGACGTCAAGGAGAAATTATTTTATGAACCATTGTCACCACATCATCCATGGTCCCTTTCCAATTATATAATGACATTTCTACAATTTTTTTACATCTCATTGACACATAATTTTGGTAATTTTTTTACCTTAAACCTCAAATCTCGAACCCTGAAACTTGAACCCCAAAGCCCGAACTCGAACCCTAAACTCCAAGCCAAACTTGAACCTTAAACCATGAACCTTAAAACCAAATATTAAATCTCAAACCTTAAACATCAAACTCGAACCTTGAACCCCAAACTCGAACCTTAAACTTTGAACATGGGTTCAGGGTTTAGGGTTTGAGGCTCAAAGTTCAGGGTTCTAGATTTAAGGTTAGGATTCAAGGTTCATGGTTCAGCGTTCAGGGTAAAAAAATTGCCAAAATTATGTGTAAATAATATAGAAAAAAAATTAAAATATCATTAAATAATTAAAAAATGACCATAAATAATGTGAGTGAAAAAATCTATAAAATAATTTTTAAACTTGAAAATTTTGAGTGAAAAACATAAATTGGAAGGATAAAAAAAGTGTTAATGTTGAATTAATAGCTTGGTTGGGTAATATCTTTTTATTAAAGACTGAATTGATTAGAATTTTTTCTTTCCATCCAAGCCTTTATTTAGATCCATCATAACTAGTCTAATTTTGAGTCATTAAATTAGATGCTTTTCCCACACGGCTAAACCCCCACTCTTGCATTTATAACATATGGAAAACTTTTACTACACTCACGAAATCGATACCACCATTTTCAATTCCTCACGAACTTCATAATTTTCTACCTACAAAAAGCTTAGAACTCATAGAGGCTGCCTATCATATATGCACTGTTAAGGTAAATAATGACACAATAATTTATATCAACCGAAGAAGCAATAATGTGAGAGAGAGAGAATCACCTCCCAACTCAAAAATGATAAATTAAATTGTTTGCATATCATCTAACTCCAGCAGCTATGGAAGTATACAAATCAGTTTTTCTGTAGTAGGAGTTAGATTACATTTGGTCTTTTTTATTGAAAGATGAACAAATTATTTTTTCTACTTTAGATCAAAAAGCAAATTGATCCTTTTTATTAAAAATTTCAACAATTTCTACTATTAAAAACTGACATGGCTGGCAAAATAATCAGAAAATTGCACGTGGCATATAAGGATCAGTTTTTAACAGTAGAAATGGATGAATTTTTTAACAGAATGACCAATTTACTCTTTAATGTAACGTATAGGGATTAATTTACCTTTTTTAATATAAAAAATAAATGTAATCTAACTCTTAATACAAAAATCTCCATAATCCTTTCACCGCTTTTCCTTAAAAAAATATGTAAAATTTACTTCATTAATTCTTTAGGCTAGTGTACATCGGGCCATCTATAAACTTATAAATTAAGACTCTAAAACTCATTTTACTATTTAAAATATATTAAAATTATTATTGTATGATTCAATTTTAATAAATATTTTTATTTATTAAATAATACCTCAAATCAAGATAATAAAAATATTTTATAATTAAATTTAAATAATTTTATTTATTTGAGTTTCAAACAAAATTTTATAATATATTATCGGATTAATATAACATTTGTTGCTTGAACTTGACACGTTTTCCTAGTTTGATACCTAAATTTTTTGGCCCAATTTGTTACTTGAACTTGAATTTGTTTTCCTAATTTAGTACTTAAACTAGCAGTGTTAAAAAGTCATGTTATGCTACAAAAATATATTAGTATTAGAGGAAATTCATGTTAAAAAATTATGCATTGAGTTTAAAACCCAAAATAAAAAATCATTATTTTAAATTAATAAAATAAAATTAATTAATTAAACTAAAAGTAATTGAACATTTAAAATAAATAAAAATACTATGTCATCTATCACATGCCGATCATACATTGATTATTTTCTATACCTCATAAAAGATAATATTGTTAACATATTGAAGTAATTTTATAATGTTTGACAAGTCCAAGTACCAAATCTCTTAAAAAATAGTACCAAATTAGAAAAGAGTCAAGTTCAAGTACCAAATTAGAATAAAAAATATAAAGTATCAAATTAAGAAATTGTGTTAAGTTCATGTACCAAATTAAGAAAACATGTCAAGTCTAAGTATCAAATTGAACAAAAGAAATTCAAATACCAAATTAAGAAAAAATATTAAGTTCAAGTACCAAATATTATTTAAGTCTATATTATACTAGATCTGACAATAATACTCAAGACTTTTCTCCATCCCTATAACATACCTAAAATATATACTTATGTTTTTCCTTTTGATAAGAAAATATATCAAGTTCATGTACTAAATTAAAAATCGTGTCAAATTTAAATATTAAATTAAGAAAAATATTAAATTTAAGTATGAAATATTATTTAAGCATATATTATATGAGATCTAACAAAAATACTCGAGCCTTTTCCCATCCCTATAACACACCTAACGAAAATTCATGTATAAATTTGAAATAAAAACCTGGTACACTTATTAACAAACACCTATAATAAAAAGAAAAGTCTTGCAAAATACAATAAAAGTTTAAGAGAATTTGAGTTTGATAATTTTTTTAATGTGGTATCGATTTGATAAAAGTTATATCTTTTAATATTTGAAGGTAACAGTGTCAACATTTTATCATTCAATTTAAATTTTAATGTTGATTTGATAAAGATTCATAATTAATTAATAATATTATCTATTAACTTTTTCGAACCGACCCAAACTTGAAAAAGAAAATTACAACCATGAGATTGTGTGTAATAAATTGAATATAAAATTAAATTACAAATATGCAACTACCGCTAAATTTATTTTACTAATAAAATCATGGAAATTTAAACTTTCACCGAATTAACCCTTAAATACTAATTAAAACCTTTTTTATGTCACTATCCGACCTAACCCACGGGAATTACGAGCCTTTTAAGGTGTTGTCACGTTTAAAAACATTTCTAAATATTTGAATCCACATCACAATACACATATAAATATGAGAAAATGCATTTATATATGTGTTGGGATGTGAATTTAAAGATGGAGAGATTTACAAGACTCAACGAGAATATATTTAATTTGATAATTTTATAAGAGGATTGATAGCGAGATAAAGTCAGGGAAGCTGGTTAATATATTATTTAGAATGTGTTGGTGGAAGTGATTAATATATATAATCTCAGGGCATTGACTAGTAAAATTCATAAAAGAAAACATCTGTCTAATGTTTGGGAATTTATACTTATGTGGTAGATTTATATTTCACTATTTATTCATCATTTGAATGGCCACCTTCCCACTTTTACTAGGAAACCAACCCCCATAATTCCCTCCCACTTTCACTTTCTCATCTTAAATTCAAAATCTACCGCTTTGCAACTTTTTTTTCCCACCTTCCAAGCACTTCCTGCTACTGTCAAATTTATTTTCAAATCACCCACCAAAAAGAATCTGCCATCAAAGTCTATTTTATGTTAGATATTAACCCTACTTTTTATTTGAAAAGATTTAATGGTTAAGGGATTATTTGATGATCAAAATAGATGTTGTTAATAGGTAGAAAATCTGAATGAACAATATACTTTCTTTTTTCTACTCAAGGAGTAGGGTTTAGCTTTTAGAATAAGGAAAAGAGGGTTTCAAGAATTACACATTGTTGTTGTTGTTGGAAATGAAAGGTATTTAGCTAAATCATAAATCATAATGATTTATTAGGCTCCTCTTACTAGCTATTACTTGGATGGTTATACATACCTTCCACTAGTAGTCTTCTCGACCCACACACACATCCAAAGCTCATCTTTCGAACATTTCTTGTTGAGTATTAAAATTTTAGCTTTCTTCTTCATCCAAATAGAAGAGTGCTAGGATCGACCCGATTAAGTAACTAGTACAAAAAAATAATGGAATAAATTGAGAAATTGAACATACAAATTTAACATGAAAAAACTCTTCCAAAGAGGATAAAAAATCGCGGGCAAAGATAATTTTACTATAATGGCAAAAGAACGAAGAGTACAAAAGATGGAGATAAAAACTAAACCCCGAAAACCTGAAAACAAAGAACCCTCAAAACGTGAACACAAAATTCTCTAAGTGTGTTATGAGTTCTAATCTCTAATGGGTGTATTTTCTAATGTTGTAAAAGAACCTATTTATAGGCTAAATTAGTAAGTCAAATAAACTACGCTAATAAATGCTAAATATATTATACTAATAAATACTAAATCTTCTAGAAAGAAAATATATTTTGTTTAACTTGACTTGCAAGCAATCTCGTAGAATTTGGGTCACACAACTCTAACAAAGAGCTTGTTGAATTCTAAAGATACATTGTAAATAGGTAATTATTCAATCAGATAACTAAGAAGTTGTGAAAGCCATTCAAAGAAGCTTTGCTATTCCTTCAAATTATGCTATGATAAGAAGATATATCACATTTTATCCCAAGAAGATTAACGGATTCTACGTTACATTCCCAGAGAGCAAAATCAGGTCACAGATTGCTTAGCAAAGTTGGCTTTAGTCAATAAAGAGGAGTTGCGAATTTTTTACTCTCCCCCAATGGAGAGTTCAGAAATTTTTTTATTCGGACAGGTGATCCATTCTCAGAATACTCTCGTCTAATTTAAGCTAGCCTTTTTTTTTTAAAATATTGTAAACAAATTATCTATGGTGTATACATCTATAATCGATTTTAAAATTTTTACTTTCAATTTGTAGTACAACATTCAATATCTAAAAAGTTTTAGTGAAATCACAATATGAACATAGATTAAAAGGATCAAACTACATTAACTAATGTTTATTGTCACTTTAATTAAAATTTTGTCGATCTCGATTTCACTCACAAATTCATACTCAACACAATATATGTGTTATACTATTGATGGAAATTTTAAAAAAACATAAAGCTAAAAAAGTAAAAAGAGGAAAAAGAACTTAAAAAGCATATATGATTATTTGTGTATTCAATATTATTTTAAAATTAAATTGTCACTTTATGTGAATCTCTCCGACAAATAGTCATGAAGAGAAAGAGTGGACAATTTTCATTACGGTGTCAACCACAGTTAAACCCCACCTTGTTTAGACTCCACAAGGTTACCAAAGTAAAACAAAATATGAGGTTGTGTTTTATAATAAAAATAAAAATGAGTTATAATAAAACAAATTGTAAATGATGATGTATTTAGAACATATCTTAGTGCTAACTATGATTTGATTAATTAATCTTAATAATGTACTGCCATCTTACTTGTTCTTCTACTTTTCCTACCAATTTGTTAACTAGATTAGAATCAATGAGCACAAATCATTGTTATTCAAGAAATGCTTTTAAAATTTTAGGTAAATATCAACTTTGATTTATTGTAATTATACACATGAAATTTGAATTTATATGTTTATATGAAACATCGATTTTAATTCACTTATATACATTTAAAGAAAGGTCATATTGGATTAATATAATTGTTTGTGAATGCAATATATCAATGTAAGTCTATGTTAATTCAATAATGTTGTTCGTAATTTGTGAAAATTAAATCAAGATCATGTATAGTTTTTAAACATAACGGCGGAATGACAATCCATGTTTTTCTTTTTGAATTTTTGTGGGATTTTTCATTTATTTTAATTTTAATTATTTTAAAAATTTTAAAATATTATTAAAGTGACATAAAATAAATAGTGTATATCAATATGAAATACGTATGACTATGACATAAGTTGCGCAGCTAACATTACTAAGAAATTAATTTTTACTTAATATATAATATATTAATGTAAAATACTACTAATTAGATAATATTTTAGTAATTTATGAAAAGAAATTTTATATAAATCAACATAAAATCAATACCCCAGTTAATTGGTTTTGTTAAAATGGAAAAGTGAAAATAAACAAATAAACAGTCCCTATAAATAACCAACAATTCAATACTACATAGAAATAAAATAAAGAAAACAGAGTTTCAGTGAGAGAGCTAAAGAAAAGGAAAATCACACACAACACTTTGTCTGCTATTAAGACACAAACAAGATAGAAGAGAGAGAAACTGTAAAGAAAGAAAACCCAAGAAGAAGAACAAGAGGGTTTCAAGATCTGGTCAGATCAAGTCAAGCTACATAAACCTGTAAGATACATACATATATATATTGCTTGTATCAAAGTTTCTTTGTCTTTTTTGTTTTTGTTTTGGGTTTTTGGTTTTAAAATGAGCAATGTGGTTCATATGTTTAACTGGTTTTTCTTGTTGCTGTCTTTTGTGAGGTTTTATGTGAGTGTTTTGCTAAAGAAATGAAGAGTTTTTGGTGAATTTCTGCTTTTCTATTTATCCATCTGGGATACTTATATTCTGGGTTTTCTCAGTTTTGTCTTAATGTGTTGGATTTGTTGGAAATCATTTTTTTTTTTACTCTCTTAAGTTAAATCTAAAGTTTTTTTTCTTTATTGTGTTAATTTTGCTAATAAATGAGAAGCCTTTCTAAAGCATTTTTTTTTTCTAATACAAGTTTATAAATATTTGGGTCATGCAAGATTCTTCTTTAAATTTGTGGGTTATTTGATTTATTGTTTCTAAATTAAATGAACGTTTTTTTTCTTTTTAGTCCTCTGCTTGTCCAATCATTTATTGTGTTCTATTTACTTAATACTATTTTTTATTTATAAGCTAACTAAACATCTTCATTTTCTGATTTCTTTCAAAAGAAGAGTTTTGTTTCTTTTTCTTAGATATGTTTTACTTTTTTTTTACTTGTTACAATTAGATTCTTAAATTGCTTAACATTTATATTTGAAGGTACCATTTCATTGGAAATTCCATAAATCCTTTTCTAGATTCTTCTTTGGGGTCATACCCTAGTCACCCTTTTGTCTTCCAAGGTTGAAATAAAGTGAAAGCATTGCTTGGAAATAGATTTTAATCACTTGATGTGCACGGTGTACTCCACCTATTAAGAGGAGACTTAGTTGGATAACACTGAATGTAATGCAATTCTTATTTAATCTTAGCTAGGCTTGCATGATTTAGCTTAGATTTGGAATTCAGAGTGCAGATCATTCACGGATCTGCTTGAAAAATCAGTTTTATTTGAAAAAAAGCCATGAATTATATATGAAACTTGTTTCAGATCTTTTATTATCGTATAGTACTTGTCATTCTCAGTGTACTTGTTAAGCCTAATATGTTCAGCAATGGTTTCTTTGTTTAAGATCTTATGCATATATCGACATAGATTTTTTCTCTTTATGCAGCGGAATGGGGAGGGAACTCACGGATGTGGACATGGACGGTAAGCCAAATGGTGTGGTGAATTCAAATGGCAACCTAACAGTTTCAGAAGGCTCCGAGTCTAATAACTATGAGGTCAAGGAATGCACTGCAAAAAACTCGGTCGTGGACAATGGTCATGAGAAGCAAGAAGCGCTGGGTGTTAAAAGCACAAATTTTGGTACTGACATCCCTGAAGATCAGAAGTGCATGGACAATGACGAGCTTAGCGCGACTGCATCGAAACCCATTGGTGCTGGACAAGCTCACCATGCTACCTCTAAAACTGGTGCAAATGGCACCGCAAATGTCAACTCTGCACTCTCCCCTGCTACCACAAAGGGATCAGAGGTAACTCCAACTCTAAATTAGTAAAATTGTTTGGTTTTAATATCAGTGATGTTGCTTTTTTGCTCATACATGCAAGGTGCTAATCTTTTAGATTTTACCATTATTTTCAGCCAAACTCTCCAATAACTCCTTTGATCTTGAGGAAGCCATTGCAACCTTATGACCGGAAGCATCCTGATGATGAAGATAACTGGTCCCTCACTTCCTCATATCCTTCTCTTTGGTGTTAAGAAGTTAATATGTAATGCTATGAGCTTATCGGTTTTTTTTCTTTTCTTTTAATTATATTGTGGAACTTCCCTACCCGAACTCTATACCATATTTCTTCCTTAGCGGTATCTTGTACAGCTGCATCTGTTCGAACTGCTAGATCGAGGGTAACTATTGGAAGTGCTCCTACTTTTAGAAGTGCTGAACGTGCTGAGAAACGGAGGGAGGTACATTCTTAGTCCAAACAGTTTTGATGCTTTTTTCAGTCATTGATATTTTCTTCATTTCATTTTCAAACTATCCAAATTATAATGTTGTTTTTTTCAATCCAGTTTTACCAAAAGTTGGAGGAAAAACACCGAGCTTTGGAGGCTGAGAGAAGCCAGTTTGAGGCCCGGACCAAGGTCCATGGCACTTAAAATTTCTCATCCTTATATTTATGCTAGACTTGGTTAGTTTTAACAAAATCAGGCCTCCTTGCTTTTTTGCAGGAAGAGCAAGAAGCAGCACTTAAGCAGCTTAGAAAGAACATGGTTGTCAAAGCAAATCCAGTACCAGATTTCTACTATGAAGGACCTCCACGAAAGGTTGAACTGAAGAAGGTATTCTTTCTAGTCTTTTCTCGTTTGTTTCGAGTCCTCGAAGTCGTTATCCGGGAAAATATTTACCTGTTTTATCTCCTTCATAGTACAGATCAAATATACCCTTTTGGCTATATATGTTTCATGCAGCTTTGGTGGATAATTGAACATTTCATTCTTGCTTTTATTTCATTTCAGCTGCCATTGACTCGGCCAAAGTCACCAAATTTTACCCGGAGAAAGAGCTGCGGTGATGCAGTCCGCTCATCTCAAGACGAAAAGGCAAAAGCTTGCTGTCAGACTCACCGCCGCAGCTTAGGTAACCATACCGAACGATCCACTACTGCAAATGAGTTCAAAAGTAAAGGTCGGGTCAGTGGACAGACCAGTAATGGAGCTGGCAAGGCAAAAGAGCGAGCAAAACAGGTAAAAGAGGCAACGAAAGCTGCACCTACTAAAATCATTGAGCCGAGTAACGCTAACATCACTGTTCAATCATGAACATCTAGTTTTTTTTTTTTTACTAACTATTAAGCTGGGAAATAGTCTTGAATTCCCGCACTGCCATGCCATATGGATGTCCTGAAACTGAGTATAACTAGGTGGTTTCAGTTTTAGTAGGGACTTGTTTGTTAAGTGGTTTGCATTAATGTGAAATGTATATGTTTTGTAAGTTTACATTGTTACGTATCTTTATATGTAGTATGAGTTGTTGATGCTAATGCATCCAATAACTTGTTTTCATCTGATATTCTCTTCTTTATATCATGAAACATAATTCGAATCATGGCATGAATTTTGATTAAGATTAAAAAGAAGGGGACGATTATGATAAGAAAATAATCTAATACTAAACAATGCCCGCCGTGGAGCAGCTTGGTCCCTTCAAAAATTACACACAAAATGATAGCTGAAAATATACAGAAAGATATAAGATAAATCCCTCAAAAATCTCTTTTAGGCCCCTAGAAGTTGGCAGTGGTGTCAACAACCAAAATAAGCGACCAAATGGAGTATGATGCAGTGGTTTGGTTTGGTAAGTAAATCAACCACTTGATCTGTTGAATAGACCTTGTTTTGCACCTAAAAATATCAACCAAATGGAGTAATATGTTTCATCCTACTATGGAACACCGGATTCTCACACAGGTATGTAGTGCCAACATTATCAGAAAGAATCCAAGAACAAAAACAAAGCGGAAAGTGATGTTCTCTTAGTAGATAAGTGACCAATTGGTTTCAGCAAGGGAATAGCAACCGTTCTATATTTCGTTTCAGTAGAGGAGTGAGAGACAGCGCTGTTTCTTGGAAAACCATGAGATGGGCGTGTTGCCAAGCTAAACATTGTAGCTAATGGTGGAGGCATAGTCAAGAGGATCACCGCCCCAATCTGAGTTAGAATAAACAAGAAGTCGTGGATCATCTTCTGATGTGATATGAAGGCCATGGGTGGAAATTCCATTGAAATAGCGCAACAAAAGTTTGATAGCTTTCCAATGACTGCCACGCAGGCTGTGCATAAATTGAGAGAGCTTGTTAATTGTAAAGGCGATGTCAAGAAGAGTAAATGATGGACGCTACAATTATCCAATAACTTGCCAGTAGTAAAAGGCATCAATTATAGGACTAGTAGGTTAGAGTCTGAGAAGTGCAGCGGAGGATATGAATGGGAACACATTCACTATCTTGCATATTGACAGTATGAAGAAGACCTTCAATACATTTTTGTTGGGACAGTAGAAGGCCACCTGAATAAGGGAAAACCTCAACACCTAGAAAATCATGGAGGGAACCGAATTCCTTCAAAGAAAACCGATTAGTTATTCTTGAATGATATGACCAACATAAGGTTCAAAATTGCTATTGGCAATAATATCATCTACATATATTAGAAACACACAAATTTGCCAAAACTACCTAGAATGAACAACGACGCATCAGAGTAAGAGTGTCTAAAACCTTTAGTAACCAATTAGTTTTATAGCTTGATTTACCAAACACAGAGTGCTTGTTTGATACCATAAATGGCTTTTTGGAGTTTGCATACATGTGTGGGCAGGGAATGATGCTCAAAACTTGGCATGTAATCATTATACACCCGGTTCGAAAGACGATCGAATGTAAAGTGTCGCATTCATTACTGAAACAATGTAAAAAACCATCGTACCAACATTTCTCACAATATTTTAAGGTAAAAATATGCTAATCATTGTAGACGAAAAACAAATTCAGATGTGCTCACATGCGATGTTCCGAGGTCAAATAGTAAAAACGTGACCAAGTTATGAATCTTGGGTTAAACTAACAAAATGCAATGCTATGTCTCGAGACACGTATCTTCTATTTTCAAATTTCAGCTTTCAAATTCTATGTCTCAAGATATCACAACCTATGTTTTTAATTTAGCTACGAAATTTTAAGTTTCTAGATAATAGAACCATGTCTCGAGACAATACACCTCATGTCTTGTGACAACTATGAAATGTCTCAAGACATACACCTGAGAATGATTTTAGATATCAAACGGTCCCTAAACAAAATGGACATGCTACCAAAAGTAAAAGAACAAGTTTGACATGAACCTTCACAATAAGCACACTAAATCAAAATTTGATCATGAAAGTAAATCATAAGCATGAAAATCAAGGTACAAATTCATAATAAAAATCTAATAAACACCATAATATCAAAGTAAAAGTGTCATCATACCAATATGTCTCAGAACTAATATAAGTAATGAACCAAAAATATTATGGTAATCTAATAATGTACGCTATAAGGAATTTCTAGTGTGTATATAAGATGACCTATCTAATCTTTTTTTTAAAAATGTACAAAGAACTACAAAACGAATCGAGTAAATCAAGTTAACCCGTAATGTACGCTATGGCATGCTACAAAACCAAAGGATCGTGGTGTTGATATCCAGCAAAGGTGGAACGCGTCTAAAAGTGGATCTGAGATTGAGACTTGCAGACTGGCTTTTTGATCAGGATGGTCACAGATTTTGATTTCTCCTTCAACGATATTAATTGTTATCAATAACTCTCACAATAAATCCAATTGTTGCTACTTCGTCTACAACATGAGCACCACTTCAATCTTTTTTATATACACGTCAGCCTAAGCAACATAATATTTAGATTTCTATCAAAACGCTTTCGTTGGAAACAGATAAATAATATGTGATACTATCAAAACGATTAATCTATATTTAGATTTATTCCGTCATTTATTTTGATTTACTCAATCAAAGGGTAACATTCTAAATCTTACATTTATATGAATATTAAACTTTTATTAAATAAAACATATAAATAAATATCCAACCACGATTGAAACCTGAATACTGAGTTTTTTCATAAAACAGAGTAACATAGGATAAATTAATAAAACCGTAACCTGCTTTATATAATCAATACATACTACATATATCGATCTAAATTCCACGACTACCCCTAGCTCGCCATCAAATTTACACCATCTGCAAAGGGAAGGAAAAAAAAAAAGAACAACCTCCTACAAACAAATACTGCTTTCTCTTCACTTCTTTGCCTTCTTTGGCGCCGCTTTCTTAGCCGGAGATTTAACACTCTTCGGCTTCTTGACAGCGACTGTCTTCTTTGCTGGAACCTTTACTTTCTTCCCTGGCGAACTCTTCTTCGCCGTCTTCGCTACCTTAGTTGGCTTAGCCGCTGGTTTAGCTTTGGCCTTAGTTGTAGTTGCCTTCGGTTTCGCCGCAACTTTAGCCTTTGCCTTCACAGGCGTTCCAACTTTGGCTTTGGCTTTCGGTTTCGACGCGGTTTTAGTCGCCTTCGGCTTGGACTTTGAGGCGGCAGTGGTAGTTGCAGATTTAGGCTTCGCGGCGGCAGGCTTCTTAGCTACGGCGGCCGGTTTCTTAGCTGCGGCAGATGCCGAAGGCAGCTTAAAAGAGGCTTTCACTTTGACGAGCTTTCCAGAAGCAACAAACTTCTTCGTCTGAACAAGTAAGACTTTGCGGAAATTCGCCGGTAATTGCTTATACTTCTCTTCGATGAATTTCGCGATCGCATATTGGCTCGATCCTGTCCTCTCTTTCAACGAAACGATTGCATCTGAAATCATCTGCAAAAATCATTTAAAAAATGATTTAAAATCAAATAAGATATCTTAAGAGAAAGAAACTAAAGGTTTTTAGAGAGAGAGAGAGAGAGAGAGATTTACCTCAAGAAATGGAGGATGTGAAGGAGCTGATTTAGACTTCTTAGAGCCAGCAGTTTTCTTCTTCGCAACGGAAGCAACGGCGGAAGCCATGAGTCACTTCAACTATTTTACGAGTCGTAAAAGATTCGGAAACTGGCTTTTCTTTCTTTCTTTTGGTAAATGGACAGTTAAGAGGGAGATTTTATAAGGGAGGTGATGAAAGCTTATTGGTTGAGAGGGAAATGACGCGGATCAATAGGGTTTTCGAAATTTTAAATTTTGGTAGTTCGATTGGAACTTCATTGACGGCTGAGATTTAGAGTTTGGATAAGTTGCGGATCGCGGAGAGTTGAAAAGGGATGCATGAGGTTGAAGTTTGAGGTTGTAATTGGAGATTGGGGCTTGTGTTTTTGAGTCTATTTGAAATACAGATAAATTGTGCTTTACTCAATGAAATTTTAAGGGGATTGATTCTATGGCTAGGTTAGGATGTGAGGTTTATAATGATAGTTAAATTGGGAAATTTAATTAACAAATTTGAGAGGATTTTAAGTTTAAATACGAAGTAGTCAGAATTGGTGTGTTTTTAGAGTTTGATGAGATTTTGATAAAATTTAAGAAAATTTTGTTCAATTATTCAGGAATGACTAATCGTGTGTGATTGTAAGATGGTAATGAGGTTATTTGGTTTAAGAATTTTTGAAAAACAACAAAGAAATGAAGTTTTAAATCATGATTGAAACACGAGTTAAGTTGAACAAACATACTTGTGTCACAATAATAGTTGGTAATATAAAGTCTTAAACCGGTATTATCATTTAAACTAAGTTAAAATGTCTAATGACTCAAATTAAATGTAAAACAAGATTTTAATGCTTCAAATTGTTATGGGGAAGTACCACATTTTGAGATTGAATTGAAACAACAATAACATAATGTGAATGGAACTCAAATGTATCCCCCTTACCAACAAAACACACACTTGTTTGGAAGTTTCCACCTTCTGTTCATTGGGCTACTTATAAACATTTGATTCCATGGTGAAAGCCATTAAAGTTTCAAAATATACATCAAGGAGTAAGTAAGAAAATAGGTTTACTATGAACCAAAGAAAGACAATAATTAGCCTAGCTAGAACTTAACAAAACAAACTATTTCTTGTCTTTTTGTCACTTGTTCTTATCAAAACTTGGATGACAACTCAAACTCATATATTTGATATTGAAATGTATGATATTTGTTGAGGATTTTTAACTCTTTTAGAAAAATTTTGTGAAATATCATTCGTTCCAAATTGGCATACTTCTCTATAAATATGATATTGTCTCTCAATTCTATGAAAAGCTTGGATTCTTGAAGAGATGATTCGAAGATACGATGAGTTCACTGAATTAGAGCACCTCGTTGGGTGCTTGAGAAGGCAAACCATATACAATTAGAAGTTATAAGGCATGGGTTTTAGTCCAACCATGTACATCATGTATGGTTCACCTTTTTAGACACCCATCAAGATGCTCCCGTCCTATGAACTCATCATCTTTTCAAACACTTGAGTTCTCGGTAGAGTTGCGAGATAAAACACTTCACCGGAGAATGTTGAACTTGTTGAGGAAATTACACAAATTCCAAACAACGCTTCATAAACTTCTTCTAAAAGAATCGAAAATCCCTCAATAGTACTATTTAGAAGTTCTTATTTATTGCTTTAGCATATATATTTTGAAAGTAATATTCGCGAAATTACTTATCTTCGGATTGAATGTTTATTATAGTGAACTTAACTCTCTCTTTTTCAAGTTTTTCATTTAAAAGATTATAGTCTATGCTCATTTTCAAACATGCACATTGATTCTTTATAAAAAAAAATGAGAAATTCAAACAAACAAATAAATAAAACCCTTATTACTGATTAAGATAATTAAATAGACATGTTGAGAAGTTTGAGCATATGGTTGGCTGTTATTTAGTTGAAATATGTGAAGCTGCCTTAAGGCTCCAAAGGAAATGTTCAAAACCATAGAATACATTAGCAGTGTTTAATCCAAGGAGTGTGGCACAAGTAAAGAGAATTTGGTTTGCAATTATTAATGATTGCTTGCTTGAAATTCTAGCTCATAGCAGCAAAGATGGGTTGTCACCAAGCTCCTCCTTGGAATAAAGAAAGTGCATGGTGTGTTTTTGATCAACTTTTCTTCATGATTGTCATGTAAATGTAAACTATCAATCTTCCTTTTAATTATTTGTACAAATCAATTTTTGAGATGTAAATATACCACAGAAGAGGTAAATATTTTTATACAAATAATACCAAAAAAAAAATTAGAGGGTTTAAAAACGTTTTCCTTTTCCCTCATTTTATTTATTTTGAAGTTTTAATCTATTTTTTAAAATAATTTCAAATTATTATCATTTTATATTTAATCAGGGTTAAATTGAAAAAATTACAAAAATTGATAATTAAAATTGTAATCATGCCAAATAAAAATGCCACTTTACAATGAGTGACAAAAATATTTAAACATAAAATTGTCAAATTGTAACTTTTTTTTTATTTAAGTGACAAAAACAAAAACATACCTATAATTTAGTGACTAACGATTAGAGGTGATAATAGGTCGGGCCAGGTCGGGTTTGGGCCGGACCCAGAAAAAATTTCGGCCCGCGTCCTAGGCCCGGGCCCGACCTGGCCCAAATATGGTCCTAAAATTTTGTCTAGGACCGGCCCGAGAAAAATTCCTAAACCCGAGCCTGGCCCGGCCCATTTTTTAATAAACACCAAAATTTTATTTTAAAAATAAAAAATTTAAAAAATATATTTTAAAAATATTTTAAAATTAAAAAAATAAATAATATAATTATTATATATTCGGGTCGGGTCGGGCCGGGCCAGGCCGGGCCCGGGCCAAAAAAGTGGTGCTCGAGGCAAAAAGGGCCTCCTTTTTTTGCCCAAACCCATATTTCAATCTTATATTTTTACCCAAACCCTCCCATATTTCGAGCGGGCCGTCGGGCCGGGCGGGGCATGATCACCTCTACTAATGATGCAATTTATCCTATTTAAACTTATCCAAAAGCGATTCCAGCATCACTTCAATTAAAATTAGGGCAAACTACCCATTCCTAATTTTTCGGGTACTTTCATTTTAGTCAACCAAAAAGAAATCCTAGCAATTTCATTACTGTCGATAGAGAAGCTTTCATTTTAGTCACTCAAGTGTTAAATCTCTAACAACAGTTGACTGTGTACACCAAATCATGTCTACATCATGTTTACACTTCCATTTTGGTCACCCAAAAAATATCATTTTCTTAACTATTGATTTGGGTAAAAAAACATTAAGGATTAAAATGAAAATGGGGTGAAAAATAAAATAATGCATTAAAATTGTTAAATTGTACTTATTTATCCCGTTGCCAAAAATTCTAAATTTCTTTTTTTTTCCCAATCTTGGGATTTAAATTTTAAAAATAAGATAATTTGTTCCAAATTTTTATCTCTTGATAGTGTGAACTAATTTGTTACTATAATATTGAAATTAATCAATTTAATATCCTTCTAAAATTTAAATTTAGAATTTATGTTTCTAAATTATCATTAATAAAATCAACTCAAACAACTATCTTTAATAATTGTCTAGAAACTCAATTTTATTATTATTATTATATGATATTCAATCTTTCATGCTAAGCTAAAAGTAAATAAAAAGAAATCATTGCAATTAATTTAGAATTCTAGAAATGGGATAAACATGTACGATTTGACATTTTAATGCATTATTTTAGTTTTTATTATTTTCCACTTTAATTCTTAATTTTTTACTCAAATCAATATTTTTAGGGTAAGCAAAATGAAAACGACCTAGAAGTTGGGTAACCGAAATGAAAGTATAAATATGATGTGGATATGATTTGGTGTGTATAGTTAATTGTCATTAGAAATTTAATTCCAAATCTTTGTTTTCCAAGATCTCTCTTTCCAAATGCTAGGTGTAGTAGCCCGTATTCAGTGGTGTTGGAAACAGTGGTTTTTTGAGACCACAATACTGATGAGTGAGTATATAAATATTATTTATTTAATATTGAAGAGGTCATTAGAGTGTCGTATTAAAGTTTGGTTCAATAATTTTGATGTTTGAATAGTTAATTGAGGTACAACAACTAAATTGTAAAAATACAAAAGTTAATCGCTATTAGTTTATATGGGCCAAATAAGTATAAAAGTATGAATGAATGGTTTTAAATGGCAATTTTTCCATAGTTTTTATAGTGGACGATTTATAGTCATTTTATAATGAATTTTTTTTTAGTTTAATAAAAGTTAAAATAAAGTAAATAAAAACTTAAAACATAAAATAAAACCTCATCTTCTTCATTCTTGTTTCTCTCCCACTGAAAACACCATTTTTGGTAGCCAATGAAGTTCAACCAAGCTTAGTCCTTGCATTTAAGTGAATTAGAAGCATGATTTTCATAAATTTTATGTTTTGAGATCGTTGTAGCTTAATCTAGCTACCCCAATGACTATTTTGTAATAATGTCAAAGTTTTGAAAAGCTACCATTGTTATTTTTAAAGCTTTTTGGATGTTAATGGTTGGAATTGAAGCTTTGTTATGAAGTGGGACTATTTTTTAAATGAAATTGGTTAGTTTTTATTTTAGGGATAAAAATGATAATATGTTGAAATTGGCATGAATTTTTTATAAATTTAGATGCTTGAGATCTGCAAAGGGATTATTATGAATTATGTTTTAAAATTTTGGGCTTAACTGCTCTAAGTCGAAAATCACTGTTTACTTTACGTGCAATGAATGTGCATATAGCTATGTCTGATGATGGTGCAATAATAGCTGAATTAAAAGCAAAACTGATATTTGTTCAATAGATTTGTGAAGCTCAGAAAGTCGATGATGATTTAATTGTAAAAAAGGGCTTAAAGTGACTTGAATGTTGATTCAGAGTTTATAGTTGATGCTGAGGGTTGTTTGAGATTCAGAAACCGATTATGTGTTCCTAAAAATTCAGAGTTAATTCAGATGGTATTAAATGAAGCTCATAAGAGTCGATTATCCATTCATCTGAGTAGCACGAAAATGTATAACGATATGAAACAGCATTATTGGTGGCACAGTATGAAACGAGACATTTTAGATTTTGTTTCAAAATGTTTAGTATGTCAGCAAGTAAAAGCCGAGCATCAAGTACCTTCTGGATTGCTTCAGCCAATCATGATACCTGAATGGAAATGGGACAGAGTCACAATGGATTTTGTATTTGGTTTACCGTTAACTCCGAGAAAGAAAGATGCAATCTGGGTTATTGCTGATAGATTGTCAAAATTGGCTCACTTTGTTCCGGTCCATACTGATTATTCACTTGATAAACTTGTTGAATTATATATTTCTCAGATTGTGAGATTGCACGGGGTACCAATTTCTATTGTTTCAGATAGAGATCCGAGATTTACATCACAGTTTTGGAAGAAACTGCAAGACGAACTAGGTACTAAACTACATTTTAGCATTTCTTTTTATCCCCAGATAGATGGTCAGTCCGAATGAATTATTCAGATACTTGAGGATATGTTGAGATGTTGCATTCTCGAGTTTGAAGGTACGTAGGAACGATACTTGCCTTTGATTGAATTTGCGTATAATAATAGCTTCCAGTCTAGTATCAAAATGGCACCTTACGAGGCTTTGTACGGTCGTAAATGTCATACACCATTGTATTGGACTGAACTCAGTAAGATACACGGGGTCGATTTGATTAAAGAAACTGAACAGAAGGTGAAAGTGATTCGGGATAGTCTGAAAACAGCATCGCATCGTCAGAAATCGTATGTAGACTTGAAAAGAAAAGATATAGAGTTTCAGATCGGGGACAAAGTGTTTTTGAAAGTCTCACTGTGGAAGAAAATACTCAAATTTGGTCGTAAAGGCAAATTAAGTCCGATATGTCATATGAAGAAGAACCGAATCGTATTCTGGCTCATAAGGTTAGAGAATTACAAAATAAGAAAATTTAGTTAGTCAAAGTATTGTGGCATAAACATGGAGTTGAGGAAGCAACTTGGGAGCCAGAGGACGCAATGAAAGAACGTTACCCAAACCTAGTCACCGGTAAGATTTTTCGGGACAAAAATCTCTAATGGGGGAGAGTTGTAACTGCCCGATTTTGACTCTAATCGGACAAAGTGGTTTCGGGACCACAAATTTGAGTCAAAAAATATTTTAATATTATTTTTTATTTTTATTATGTGTGAATTTACTTGTGTGAAAGTTTCGTGAATTAATTTTATTATTTGTGTGCTTAATTTGACTAAAAAGCTTAATCGCGTAAAATAAAAATTTGATGGTTAAAATAAGAAAGTGCCTAATTGTTCTTGTCTTTATAATTTGGAGGCCTTATGTTGAAATTTAGCCAATATTATAAGGTAGTGGACCACATATTGTTTTATCATATGGTTTTTATACATTAAAAATAAAGTTAAAATAATAATATTATAATATATGTTATAATCTAATAAAAGAAAAACAAAGCCATTATCATATCATCTTCTTCCATTGTCGAAACTAGAGAAAGAAAAGACAAAATTTTGTCTAGGGTTCGGCCATTATTGAGTTAGACTAAGGTTAGTCTTTGTTCGGTTTTTTATAATTTTTACGTTTTTGTGATCGTTGCTTCGTGTTTTAGCTAGCCCATGATTTAATTTTAGAATTTGATGGTGATTTTGAGATATGCCATTGATGACTGTTTGAGCTTTTTGTTTGTTGATGATGAAATATGAAAGATAGGTGAAAGATTAACATGTTTTGTCTTTGAATTTTTGGTGAAATTGAGTAATTAGGGCCAAATTGTAAAATTAAAATATTGAGGGACTAAAATGTAAAATCAATGAAATGTGTGGACTTGTATGAGCACTATGAATATTCGGCCCTTGTGTGGTGAGGGCAAATTTTGTGTATGTTGTGTTTTATGCAATAGGGACTAAATTACAAAAAGTACAAATATCTGGGGCAAAATGTTAAATTGCCCATTTATGTGTTTTTGGACTAAATTTAATGTAACTAAATTTAAACTAGCTTATTTTGAATATATTTAGATCAAGAACCAAAGAAATCGGAGTTAGATCGGGAAAAAACTGAAGTTGTCGATTAATCATCTGGTCTCGAGTTTTCACCGTCCAAGGTAAGTATATTAGCTATTTAAAGTCATAAAATCAGTATATAGGTATGTATATGTGTTGTATTTTGATGAATTATAATTTAAAATATGTTGGTTGAAATAATTAAAAGTATGAGTGAATTATATGCATTATTGTTACATGTTCGAATTATAGGTATATACTTATATAGTCATTTGAATTTAGTTAAAGTATGGAGGTTTATAAGGGTATACAAATATAAAAGTTATCGAATTTAGTTGGAGTATAATATTTTATATTTTTCCATGTACAAGTTTCAATTTATGCATGTATATACAAATATAAAGTATTGGTTTAATAAAAGGTATATATATATGTGTATGTGTCTACTTAAGATTCGAAATAAACATAGGTTTATATTGGTATAAAACTTTGTATTGGATCTATAATATGCAAATATACATGTATATGTTCTTGTATTGAATTTAGGTATGCCATTTATACAAGTTTATATGAGGTTCGATTATGCAAACATGCATGTATATGTTCTTGTAATGAGTATAAGTATGAAATTTATATATGTGTAAGGGAGGTTCGATTATGTATGTATATTCATGTAAAAGTTCTTGAATGGAATTGAAGATATGAAATTATTAGCTTGGATTATCATAAGGTGTTCGAATGCGTGATATTAGTAGTAGGCTTTAATGTATTAAGTTATATATATATGTTCGGATGTACAATTTAGTTATTGAGCTGGATTTGATGTCTAACCTTTAAATACCTATGTGATTTAAAGATATAGTTTATAAATTATTGAGCTAATTTTTTATGTGGATAATATATACAAATATGAGTTACAACTTTTGTGAATTGAGATTATAGGCAGGTTTATTGCCAGTGAAACATTTCAGACTTTACGTCTAGCAGGCTTGACGCCGGTGAAACATTTCAGACTTTACATCTAGCAGGCTTGACGCCGTGAAACATTTCAGACTTTATGTCTAGCAGGCTAAGTGCCAGTGTATTGAATCAGGCTTTAAGCCTGGCAGGCTTTGGGCCGGTGAATCTGTTCATATTATGTGTTTACATGTATTGGATATGTATATGATTTAGTCATATGGATTTGAAGAATATGTATATACATTCGGTCATTGTGTTTGATGAGCATATAAACATTCGTTTATATGTATTTGATGAGTATGTATTTATATATATTTAGTTTTATGAACTTGTTAAGTATATTCGCATTAGGATAGATGTATGTGATAAATCTATATATGCATTCGATATATGCATTTCATAAGTATTTATGAATTTGATGATATACATTTTGGTAAGTATAAATGTATTTGGTTATATTCGTTTGATGTGTATATATATATTTGGTTATAAAAATTTTTAAGTATATATATATGCGTTTAGTTATACACATATGAAGTGTATATGCATTCGGTTTAAGTTATTTGATAATGATGTATGCATTTGTTTATATGTAATTGATATATAAAAGTATTCAGGTTGTAAGTTTTTGATAAGTATTTAAATATACAATTGGTGGTATGCATATTGTATATATATATTTATATATTCATTGGTAAGCATTCTACAAGTACATATATTTCATTATAAATAAGATGATTATGAGCAGCAAATATTCAAATAGTAACATATGTGGTATTTGCGATTTCAATAACTTTAATTGGGAATTTATATGATTCTTCTTTTATATATATTTTAGTTATGCTATAGACTTACTAAGCTATGTAAGCTTACTTTGTTTGTTTACGTCTATCTGTTTTATAGATTAAAAATTAAGCTTAAAGCTCGTGGATCGTCAAGAAGTTCATCACCCTATCTATTGTCTTGGTATTTAAAATATTTAAAATCTAACTATGGCATGTACAAACTAGATAAATATTTTGAAGGTCGTACTTTGTTATATTGTATATGAATATAATAGCCATACGAAAATGGTTTCTTTCCTTATGGATTTGCTAGTTTGTAATGTCTTTATTAGTTGTATTATAATGTCTTTGTTATTAAAATGGTTAGAAGAGATGTTTAGAATTTTGCATATTTAATATTAGACTAAGTTTATTATATTTAAATAATATATACAATGTATATGTTTTGATTTTGAGATGGTTGTGTTTTGTTCAGTAATGCCTCGTAACCCTAATTCGGCGACGAATACGGGTTAGGGGTGTTACAGTAGTGTTGTAGAATAGTTACATAAACAACTAGCTCGCATATCAGTACTAGCCTTGCTTTTAAGCTTAGAGGCACATCGTAGCGCGTTGATGAAGGTGCTGAATGAAACTTATGTCGCTAATGATATCTCTGTGAATAAGCTAGACCATCTGGTTAATAATATAAGTGCCGACAACTTCATCTTTTCAATGATGATGAAATACCTCCATGGGGCATCGGTTGCACGAACGCCCTACATATCACTACTCGCTGCAAAGGATATACATTGCCAGGGTTGTTCATTGACAATGGATCTGCGTTGAATGTCTTGCCGTTATCTACACTGAACAGATTATCAGTGGATAGCTCTCACATGAAAACGTGTCAAAATATAGTGAGAGCATTCGATTGTACGGAAAGGAAGGTGATGGGAAGGATTGAAATACCTCTCTTAATTGGTCCGAACACATATGAGATAGATTTTTTGGTGATAGATATGAAGCCCTCTTATAATTGCTTGTTGGGTAGACCTTGGATTCACTCGGCTAGGGCAATGCCATCGTCACTACACCAAAAATTGAAGTTGGAAACAGAGGGTCGACTAGTGAGAATAAACGTAGAAGAGGATATCATAGCATCCGTAACTAGTGACGCACCATACATAGGAGTGGATGATGAGGCAATAAAATGTTCCTTTCAATCACTAGAATTTGTTAATGCAAATTTCATTTCGAAGGAAAAAAGATCTCAATACCAAGAATATCCAAAACCACGAAGATGAGTCTATAGTTAACAGTTGGAAAAGTAGTCTTACATGGAAAAGAACTCAGAAAATACCTTTAATGGAGAGCTGAGGCACCAATACTGGTGGATAAATGAGACCGCTTTAGCTTAGGATACAAGCCAAATGCGAGGCAAAAGAATAAGGACTTAGAGAAGAAACAAGAAAGAAGAAGAGCGTGACTTAGTGGGAGAGAGATTAAATGGGAACCGATGACTTTTCCCCATATATCCAAAACGTCTGTTTCAGGAGAAATCATTTATCCTGAACGAAGAATGGCAGAGAAAGAGAGCCCGGAAGGAATGTTTGGAAACTTCAGCATCAATGCTATATCCGAAGAAAGAATTGGGGAAAACCTGTTAGACACTCGTCCTTATATCCTCGGAAGTGTTCTAAACAATTGGACTGTGGAAGAGATCCCTGTAATTTTTAGAACTTATTTAGAGTAATGTTCAAAACACACTTATTACTTTAAGCCTGGGAGCAATGAGAAACCTTTTGTGAAAAAGACATATGTCCATGATTTTTATTTCAATAAAATGTATCTTTGTGTCTCATTTTGACAAATTTTCTTTTATTCTTTCATTTCATTCATACTCATACCACACAGATAATTATTCTTAGATTCATTTGTTCTTTGGGTCTTCCTTCATTTCTATAACAGGTCTCCAGATATCAATGATATGAGCGACACTACTACTAACTCAGAATTTCTTTTTGAGCAAGATATGTGTGTACAGGAACCTCAAGACTTTAAAAATGATCGAGATTGTAACCTATCTCCTAATTTGTTAAGGATGGTAGAATAAGAGGAGAAACAAATTCTATCTCACAAAGAGTCAGTAGAAATTGTGAACTTAAGAGACAGATAAGAAAAGAAAGAGGTGAAGATCGGAGATTGCATCACCGTAGAGACAAAGTGAGATCTCATTGTGTTACTCCAAGAATTCAAAGACGTCTTCGCATGGTCGTATCAAGACATGCCTAGTTTAAGTAATGATATCGTGGTACACTGGCTTCCCATAAAAGAAGAATGCAAGCCGTTTCAATAGAAACTTCAAAGGATGAGGCCCGACTTTTTGTTAAAAGTAAAAGAAGAGGTCAAGAAGCAATTTGACACTGGTTTCCTACAAGTGGTTAAATACTCGAAGTGGGTAACCAATATAGTCCTTGTTCCTAAGAAAGATGGGGAACTACGAATGTGTGTAGACTATATGGATTTAAACAAGGCTAGCCTAAAAGATAATTTCCCGTTGCCTCAACCAACACCTTAGTGGACAACATGGTAGGTTAATCACTCTTCTCCTTTATAGATGGTTTCTCTGGTTACAACTAGATAGATATGCATCATGAAGACATAGAAAACACCACAGTCATAACCATGTGGGGAACATTTTTCTATAAAGTGATGTCATTCAGACTGAAAAATACAGAAGCGACATTAATGAGCCATGGTAACCCTATTTTATGATATGATGCACAAGGTAATCGAGGCTTATGTTGATGATATGATCTCAAAATCCAGAACAAAAAACGAGCATATACAAGTCTTGAGAAAATTATTTTTGAGGTTAAGAAAATTTCAACTAAAGCTCAATCTAGCAAAATATACCTTCGAGACTAGGTCAGGAAAACTGCTAGGATTCATACTCAACGAAAAGGGGATTGAAATCGACCCGGGTAAAGTCAAAGCTATACAAGAGCTGTCTTCGTCGTGCACTCAAAAAGAAGTCTGATGTTTCCTAGGAAAACTAAATT
The DNA here is from genome assembly GCF_025698545.1 of Gossypium raimondii. Classification (NCBI taxonomy): domain Eukaryota; kingdom Viridiplantae; phylum Streptophyta; class Magnoliopsida; order Malvales; family Malvaceae; genus Gossypium; species Gossypium raimondii. Next base: position 49,625,956 of record NC_068577.1, on the reverse strand, counting down.
ACATCGCCTGGTTCATTTCACAACTGACTGAGAAATGCGACCTCATATTCCGTCTCCTTAAGAAACACAATCCAGGTGTATGGGAAGAGGAATGCCAGAACACCTTTGACAAGGTCAAATAGTACTTGTCCAATGCCCCAGTGCTGACGCCACCTAGTCTAGATAAGCCACTGATATTGTACTTGGTAGTATTTAGGAATTCCATGGGATGCATGCTTGGCCAATATGATGAGTCAGGAAGGAAAGAAAAAGTGATATACTATCTCAGTAAGAAGTTCACTGAATGTAAGACACGATACTCACCAATTAAACAGTTGTGTTGCGCCTTAATCTAGACAACCCGAACACTAAGATAGTACATGTTGTACCACACAACTTGGCTCATCTCAAAAATGGGCCCTCCAAAGTACATGATAGAGTCAACTACATTAAATAAAAGAATGGCCCGATGGCATATTCTGCTTTTTGAATTTGATATAATTTATATGAACTAGAAGGCAATAAAAGGGAGTGAAATAACAAATTTTCTAGCCAGTAGAGCCTTAGAAGATTACGAACCTTGGAACTTTGATTTCCCAAATGAAGATCTGATGTTTGTTGCAACCATTGAAGAAGATGCTCAAGACAAACATCCTTGGAAGCTAAATTTTGATGGATCTTCAAAAGTTGTGGGTAACAGAATCGGGGTAGTCCTGGTATACCTAAACAGAAATCATTATCCCTTTACTAGTAAATTGGATTTTGATTGCACGAACAATATGGCAGAATACAAAGCATGCATCATGGGTATCCATGTAGCCATAGAATGCAAGATCAAAGTCCTAGAGGTATATGGGGACTCTACACTCGTGATCTGTCAACTCAAAGGTGAATAAGAGACGAGAGAATCCAAACTGATCAATTATTGTAGGCTAGTTCTTGAGTTCATTGAGGAGTTTGATGACATCACTTTCTGCTACCTCCCGCGAGATGAAAATCAGATGGCTGACGCCCTGGCTACTTTAGCTTTCATGATCAAAGTGAACCAATAATAGGATGTAAAACCTATATAGATGAGTATTTATGAGGCTCCGGCTCATTGTTACAACATCGAAGAAGAAGAAAAGGATGACCACCCTTGGGAACACGATATACTGAATTATATGAAGAACCATGAATACCCCGATCAAGCAACCGAGAATGATAAAAGGACGTTGAGAAGATAGGCCAATGACTATGTCTTAAATGGGGTGATCCTATACAAAAGAAGAAAAGATCAGGTGCTACTAAGATGTGTGGACGCTGTTGAGGCTAAGAAAATCTTAGAAGAAGTCTATGAGGGTGTCTACGAAACACATGCTAATGGTTTTACAATGGCCAAGCAAATCATGATATTCGAGTATTATTGGACCACCATGGAAAGAGATTGTATCGGTTATGTCAAGAGACGCCACAAGTGCAAAATTTATGGAGACAAAATTCATGTGCCTCCTTCACCTCTTCATATTATGGCTTCTCCATGACCTTTCTCTATGTGGGGTATGTATGTCATTAGGTCGATCTCTCCAAAACCTTCTAATGGGCATCGATTCATCTTTGTGGTCATTAACTACTTCACCAAGTGCCTAGAGGCCACATTTTACGCCAATGTCACGAAGTCAACAGTCAACAAATTCTTGAAGAAAGAGATCATATGCAGGTATGGGATCTCAGAAAGAATTATATCTATTGAACTTGAGCAATAGCACGATAGCAGATGTCTATAGTCAATTCAAGATCAAACACCACAACTCGTCACCATATCACCCAAAAATGAATGGTGTGGTAGAGGCAGCCAATAAGAACATTAAAAAGATCGTAGGGAAAATGACTGAGACTTATAAAGATTGGCATGAGAAGTTACCATTTTCCCTCTATGCTTATCGAACGTTTGTCAGGACCTCCACCGGGGTAACGCCTTTCTCATTGGTTTATGGAATAGAGGCAGTTTTGCCTATTGAAGTTAAGATTCCTTCACTCCGTGTTTAGTTAGAGTTGAAGTTAGATGAAATAGAATAGAACCCATCCTGGTATGATAAGCTGAATTTGATTAAAGAGAAGAGGTTGAAAGCTATCCATCATGGTCAGATGTACCAAAAACAAATGATGTGAGCTTATGGCAAGAAGGTTCGACCTAGAGAATTCCATGAGGGGGACATGGTATTGAAAAAGATCCTTCCTAGAAGGAGAAAACTCACAAAGGGCAACTCAAATTTGGATTGAAGATTGAACATGTGATGGTCAGGTCTTCTTAGCAGGAGAATGTCACATATTGGGGCATCAACAAAGTATTCTAGATCTCCTAAACACATATCAGGCTCAAAATGGTCCTCGAGAAGTTAGTGCGAAAAAGCTCATGCTACGATATCTGGGCACCTAGTTTCATCTTACTCATTTTGTATTTTAGCAATGTTTGCTATTTTGATTAATCTATTCATTTCGATATTTGCTCCCAATAAATTTCAATCTTGTCCATTATTACGATTTTTTTCAAGCATTTTTCATTAAAATAACGATTAATGGACTAATAATATTCAAGTAAAAGGATTTCTGCATATTGCTCTGAAAGGTTTTCTAAATAGTACAAGGACCTGAAACAGGACCACTAGTCAAAACTGACCAAATCTAAGAGTTGGAAATGTTTGGGAACAAATAGTTTAAATTGTGATTATTTCTTCTGGTTTTCTATCAAAGATACCAGCTAAACAAGAAAATAGGGTAATGCGTCAGTGATAGAACCTCGATGAACAACGAGCAATGTCAACCTAAGCATTAAAAGGGGATCATTCTAGAAAAATGAGTTTCTGCATTCATGCAAATATCATTTATACACATCTAGTTAGGATTATTGCATCCTAATCGCTTGGTATAAATATAGGCCCATAAAATGGATTCTACAGGTCATGTTCCTCACAGAACGGTGTAACAAATTAGTGAACCCACAAATCCTATTCCTTGAAGTTGCAGTGGGATGGATTGAAGTTATCGTGACAAATTTTATCTCTCTGAAGTTGCAGTAAGGCAGATTGAAGATAGTAAATCTTATCTCTCTGAAGTTACAGTAGAGTAGATTAAAGCCACAAATATTATCTCCCTGAAGTTACAGTGGAGCATATTGAAGATAGAAAATCTTATCTCTCTGAAGTTTCAGTAGAGCAAATTGAGGTTACAAATCTTATCTCCCTGAAGTTGCAATGGAGTAGATTGAAGTTACAAGTCTTATCTCCCAGAAGTTGCAGTGGAGTAGATAGAAGTTACAAATCTTATCTCCCTGAAGTTGTAGTCGAACAGATTGAAGTTATAAATCTTATCTCCCTGAGGTTGCAGTGGAGCAGATTGAAGATACGAGTCTCATCTCCCTGAAGTTGTAGTGGAGCAAATTAAAGCTACAAGTCTAATCTCCCTAAAGTTGTAGTGGAGTAGATTAAAACAAAAAATCCTATACATCTGAAGTTGCAGTGGAGTCGATTGAAGCAACAAATCCTATACATCTGAAGTTGTTGTGGATTAGAATGAAGCTACTTGGAAAGGTCAAGATTCGACGAGACCAGACGAAATTGGTCCTTCCTAAAAGTCTTTGCCCTATTCTCGGCACACAACAACGAGCAAAGAAGGGTAGCTGTGAAATCCCAATTTCATCCGGCCCAAACAAAAAAAACCAAACAGAAAAAAAAATAAAACAAAAATGTTAAAATCAAATCCAATTACAATACTAGCCCAAATTTCAGGCCCAAAATTACAAACCCAAAAGACCTAATAAATACAGAAACCATAACGACCCAAATGGCTCAAACACCTAAGTTGTTTCAGGCTAAACAGAAACCCTACCCTAGCTCGCATCGCACCCTAGCCTGGGCCACCGCCGCTCCTAGCCTTTGCCACCATCAACCGCTCTTCAACCACTACCTACAAAAATAAGAACAAACACGTAAAGGAAACAATGGCAAGAATAGTAGAAATTAGAAAAATAATAGTATGGAGTTGGCTATAAAAAGCCTACAAAAATTGATTATAAGGGCTGGTTTTAAAAAAATAGAAATAATAAAAACATAGAAAAGAAATCAAAAACAGAATACAAAAGAAATTAAATGTGACGTTTTTTTTATCTTTTAGATCTATTATTTTTCCTTTTATTTTTATAAAAATATAAAATAAAAAAGGAAAGGTAAGAAACTTACCGGTGTCGCGTCGCGAAGAACATCAAAAACCAAAAGGTTTTCTCTTCTTTCTGGAAGATTAGCTTCGATTTTGGCGGTTTCGACTCCAAATCGGAGTCCTACGCTATAAGGCAAGTGAGAGTGGTGTATTCTTTTTTCGGCCACTATAGACGGTGGAGCCGTTGCTGGTGACCTGTGGCCGTCGCGGAGGCTCGCCAGAATAGTGGCCAGATTTTGGGTTTGCTTCAGAGAGAATGAGGGTTTTTTAAAAAACAATACCGATTAAATGATTTTTTCTATTTTTTAACTTAAATAAGGATTCAAAACGATGTCGTTATAGCCTGGGTCCATAAATCCAAAACGAATTCATTTTGAAAACTGACCCGATCCGACCCGACCCGACCCAGTAGGATTCGCATGTTTTTTAAAAGGGATCTAATTGCTGCTTTGGCCCTTCCGCTTGTAAATTACTTTTCAATCCAGTTCTTTTCCTTTTTCTTATATATTTATTTATTTAAAATTTATGCCTTTTAATATTGATTTTATTTTCAATTTGGCCTCTTAGAATGGTGCGTTTAGGTAGTTTGGGATAATTTCCCATTTAATCCTTGTGTTTTTCACGTTTTTATTATGATCCTTTTTTCTGTTTTGTTATTTTATTTTTTATTTTTATAATTTGTCCCTTAATTTGATTTAAATTTCAATTTAATCCCTTTTGCATTTATTTTATTATAATTTAGGCTCTCAATTTCATTTTAATTTCGATTCAATCCTTTATTCATTTAGTTTCACCTTTTATAGATTTTACTGGTATATTGTTATGTTATGTTTTTATTTATTTATTCATTCATTCATTTATTTATTTCTTTACTTTTTTGTGTATTTAAAACTTGTATTGTTATTTATTCCTTTATTTGCATATTTTATTATTATTGTTTATTTTTCTTTACTATCTAATTAATACTAGAATAGTAATTAATATTGTTGACACCATTTTTTTGATAAAACGGGGTCAACTTGGATTTTGAAAATGAAAACGAAAATGGGACTCGCCACCAATCCTTTTTGATAAGATGTGATTGGATCACCTTGAAAAGTGGTTGTTTTTAAAAAACAATTTGATTTTATTAAAACAACGATTTTGGTCCACGAAATTATAAAAACGAGTTCGGGAGTTGGTTACGTACGAGGAAGGATTAGCACCCTCGTAGCGCCCAAAAATTGGTACCTAGTTGATTAGTTAATGTCTTAATGTCGAAAATTGAAAACTTTGAAGAATTTTAAAAATACGATCCTAAAAATTTTATAACAATATGGGTTGGAATTTAAGATTGTTTTGTTCAGAAAGAATATCATATCCAGCACCTTAGGATATGATACTTTAAACTCTCGAAACCAAGATCACCTTCTAGTTTCTAAAACCCATACTTTGAAACTTTAAGAGGATATTTGACTACTTGGCTGAACGAGAAATCGAAACCCAGCACATTAGGGCACGCTTTCTTGAATTTCCAAATGCAAAATACTGCCTTTATTATTTTTTTGAAAAATCCTCATCTCGAGAAAACAACGTGTCACATCCAATGCGTTAGGACACAACGTATTGAATTCTCGATAATGAGCTTTTTATTTATGTTTTTTGACTGAAGAGTATTCTCGATTATTTAGATTCAACGAAGAAAATTGGAACCCAATACGTTAGGGCTCAATCCTCTCGAAGATCCCAAATACCGAGTATTACCTTTATTTTCAAAAATTCTTTTTTTCAATCTGGGTAAAACTTGATGTAATGGAGTAACAATTGCGATAATGTAAATATAAATAGCATGAGCAAAAAATAATGAAAAGATAAATAAAAAAAACAAATCAACCATGCATACACAATATTAAGTAAATAAACAAATAAAACGGAAGCATTTAAAGAAGATAATAATGGACATGTGAATAAATAAATAAATGAAAATCAAGTAAAACAATAATAATAACAAATAAAATAGATAAAAAATTTATAAAATATAAAAATATGTATATGTACATATAAGAAAAATATATAGGTATGTGAATTATAATAAAATAAAATAATAAAATATATATATAAATATACATATTTTAATATGTAAACATATATATAAGTATGTATATACATATTCGTGAGAAAATATATATATAGATATATATGTATAGATATGTATATAAATTATAAAATATAAAAAATATGAGTATTTATGTATATATTAAATAAGTTATAAAAATATATATACGTGTATATATATATATATAAGCAATTATATAATAATAATAATATAATAAGACACATATATTTAAAATTTGCATAAGTAAATATAAATGGAAATATAATGATAATAACAATAAGATTAATAATAATACTAATAATAATAGTAAGGATAATAATAATAATAATAATAATATTATTATTATTAATATTAATATTAGGACTAAATTGAAAATAAAAAAAAATCTCATGGGAGAAATCAAATATAAAATAAGGCAAAAGATCAAATTGTGACACGCGCAAAACATGGATGGATCGAAAGGAAATTTTCCCTTTCCCTCAAAACGACGTAGTTCTAGCGTGGACTAAACTGAAATCGAAAATAAACTAAAGGGGCAAATTTAAAAATATAAAAAAATTGATTGCGAAAACATTAAAAAGCAGAGGAGCTAAAAGCGCAGTTTACCCCTCCGCATAAAAAAACACGCGGATCCTTTGGCGGGTCGGGTCGCATGCGCAGGTTGAAAGGCTAAACGACGTCGTTTTGGGCATTTGAGGCCAGTCCCAAAACGATGACGTTTTGGGGGGCCTATAAAACTCAATTTTTTTGACAAAAACTTCATTCCTTTCCTTCTCAAAAAAAAACAAAAAAATGCTCTCCCCCTCCTTTCTTAGCCTAGAATCCGGCAAAGGCTCTGGTGCCAGACCACCGCGGCGGCCGCTGGTCGTCGGCCACGACGCCGCCATCCACGGTGGCCGAAAAATTTGAAAAGGTACTTTTTTTCCTATATATTTATGTGTATATATATATAACGTATAAAAAACTTCGAAAATAAAATAAATAAATAAATAAAACCTTTGCGTTTTCTTTTTCAAATATATTTCGTTGCTTGCTTCTTTATTTCCTTGAATCTTTGCTTTTTTTTTATTTCTCTCCAAAAAAAAACCAAAAACCCCGTTTACAATGGTTTTAGATGGCTTTTATAGCCATTTACAACACTTTTTTTATCTATTTTCTAATGTTTCTCCTGCGTGCTTGTTCTTCTTTGCAAGGAGTGGTTGGTGCGGCAGGGAGGAGCGGCAGTGGCAGCGGTTGTCAGAGGAGTTGGTAGCTGAGGCTAGGGATAGGCTACGGCGACTAGGGTTTCAAAAAACTGAAACCCTAGTTTGACTATTGGGTCAGTGGGTTTTGGGTTGTAATGGGCTGGTATTTTGGGTTTAAGTTTAGGTTTCAATTGGGCTAGGGTGTTTTGGGTTAAATTTCTTGGACTGTTAATTTTTAAAAAAAAATTTGGGTTCTATTTGTCTGGGCTCGGGCAAAAATAGGTTTGTACAGCTGCCCCTCTTTGCTCGTTGTCGTGTAACGAGAACAGAGCAAAGACTAATTTTGCCCGGTCTTGCCAATTCTTGACTTGTTCTAATGTTCATCTTCTTCCAGTAGCTTCTTCCAGTCCACTGTGTCTTGTTGCTTCGATCCATTCCACTGCACTTCACAGAGATATGACTTGTAGTTTCAATCCACTCTGTTGTAACTTTAGGGGGCGAAATTCATAGTTTTAGTCTGCTCCACTGCGGCTTCAGGGAGATAAGGTTTGATAACTTCAATCTGCTCCACTGCAACTTCAGGGAGATAAGACTTTTTATGGTGTGACCCGCTCTACTGCAACTTTAGAGAGATAAGATCTGTGGCTCTTCGAGGAAACATTTGCTATCTTCAGTCTGCTACACTGCAACCTCAGTGAGATAAGACTTGTAGCTTCAACTTGTTTTACTGCATCTTTAAGAAAATAAAGTCTGATGCGATCTACTCTACTGCAACTTCAGAGAGATAAGATCTATCATTTTAATCCGCTTCACTGCAACTTCAGAAAGATAGGATTGATTTCTTCAATCTACTCCACTGCAACTTCAGGGAGATAAGATAGTCTTCTTCTGTCTGCTCTACTACAACTTCAGGGAGATAAGACTGGATGCGATCTGCTCTACTGCAACTTTAGAGAGATAAGATCTATGGTTTTAATCCGCTCCACTGCAACTTCAGGGAGATAAGATTAGCTTCTTCTGTCTGCTCCACTGCAACTTTAGGGAGATAAGACTAGATGCGATCTGCTCTACTACAACTTTAGAGAGATAAGATCTGTGGTTTTAATCCACTCCACTGCAACTTCAAGAAGATAGGATCGACTTCTTCTGTCTGCTCCACTGTAACTTCAGGGAGATAAGACTGGATGCGATCTGCTCTACTACAACTTCAGAGAGATAAGATTTGTGGTTTTAATTCGCTCTATTGCAGCTTCAAGGAGATAGGATTAGCTTCTTCTGTCTGCCCCATTACAACTTTAGGGAGATAAGACTGGCTGTGATTTGCTCTACTGCAACTTCAGAGAGATAGGATTGGTTTCTTCTGTCTGCTCCACTGCAACTTCAGAGAGATGAGACTTGCCATTTTCGATCATTGTAGCTTCAATCTATTTAATTACAATGTCGAAGAAGCAAGATTCATTGTTGTAGCTTTAATCTGTTCCACTGCACTGCCTGGGAAGTAAGATTCACTGTTGTAGCTTCGATCTTTTTAACTGCAATGTCAGGGAAGCAAGATTCACCGTTGTAGCTTCAATCTATTCCACTACACCGCCAAGAAAATAAGATTCGCTGTTGTAGCTTCAATCTTTTAATTGTAATGTCAGGGAAGAGAGATTCGCCATTATAGCTTCAATCTGTTCCACTGCACCACTAGGGAAGTAAGATTCGTCGTTGTGGCCTCAATCTTTTAATTGCAATGTCGGGGAAGCAAGATTCACCGTTGTAGCTTCAATCTGTTCCACTACACCACTAGGAAAGTAAGATTTGTTGTTGTGGCCTCAATCTTTTAATTGCAAAGTTGGGGAAGCAAGATTCACCTTTGTAGCTTCAATTTGTTCCACTGCACCGCCAGAAAAGTAAGATTCACCGTTGTGGCCTCAATCTTTTAATTGTAATGTCAGGGAAGCAAGATTTGTCGTTGTAGCTTCAACCTGTTCCACTGCACCACCAGGGAAGTAAGATTCATCGTTGTGGCCTCAATCTTTTAATTGCAATGTTGGGGAAGCAAAATTCACCGTTGTAGCTTCAATCTATTCCACTACACCACCAGGGAAGTAAGATTCGCCGTTGTAGCATCAATCTTTTAATTGCAACGTCGGGGAAGCAAGATTCGACGTTGTAGCTTCAATCTATTCCACTGCACCGCTAAGAAAGTAAGATTCGTCGTTGTGGCCTCAATCTTTTAATTGCAATGTCAGGGAAGCAAGATTCACCATTGTAGCTTTAATCTGTTCCACTGCACCGCCAGAGAAGTAAGATTCACCGTTGTGGCCTCTATCTTTTAATTGAATGTCGGAGAAGCAAGATTCACCGTTGTAGCTTCAGTCTGTTCCATTGCACCACTAGGGAAGTAAGATTCACCGTTGTGGCCTCAATCTTTTAATTACAATGTCAGGGAAGAAAGATTCACCGTTGTAGCTTCAATCTGTTCCACTGTACTACGTGGGAAGTAAGATTCGTCGTTATGGCTTCAATCTTTTCAACTGCAATGTCAGGGAGCAAGATTTACTGTTGTAGCTTCAATCTATTCCACTACACCGCCAGGGATATGGGATCTGCAATCTTCAACCTACTCTACTATTGCTCAGAGAGATAGGACTAATGGCTTAAATCTGATTCCCTACTACCTTAGGAAGATAAGATTCACCTTTTTTGATCTGCTTCACTACTGCTTAGGCAGACAGGATCTACAATCTTTGACCTACTCCACTACTGCTTAGGGAGATAGGACTGGTGGTTTAAATATACTTCCCTACTAACTTGGGAAGATAAGATTCACCACCTTTGATCTGCTCCTCTACTTTTTAGGGAGACAGGATCTACAATCTTCGGCCTACTCCAGTGCTACTTGGGGAGATAGGACTAATGGCTTCACCGATTTGGTCTCTGGAGAAAATGACCTGTATAATGAACCTAATTATGCCTAATGATTAGGATGTTATGATAAGAAATGAATCGAATTCTCCTAACTAGACGTGTATGCATGAATGAAAATGATCCCTCAATGTTTGAGTTGTTATTGCCTATTGTTCAATAAGGCTTTATTGCCAACACGTCAGAATGATATCTTGTTCGGTTGGTAATGCCCAGATTGCCCCCATTGTAATCTTCAAGGTCCAATCCACTGTAATTCTATGTTCAATTCACTGTAATTCTGGGACATAAAATTTGAACCATCTTCCTCCCACTGAGTATAAAATCAAGCTCTTTCCCAATCTTCTCCCACTGCAATTCAGAGGTACAGGATCTGAATCTTCTTGGTCTCTTACACCATTTCTAGGGTGTCACACCAAATGTTTATGCACAATTGCAAAATTTTCTTCTCTGAGAAAACCTCTTCTTATTACTCGGTGATTATTGCTTATTTGTTCATTGAAGCTTTGTCACCAACACGACATCTGTTTCATTTTGTTCAATCAATGTTTGGACAACAAAATCTGAAAGGATAATCTTAACTTAGACTTTTCCTTCTTAGATATTTCACCCTTTAAACTTGGTGTTTTCCAAACAATAGTCCTGTTTCAGGTTCCTATATTATTTAGAAACTTCTAGAGTAATATGCAAAACTTTTATTGTGAAAGTATTATTAGTCCATTAATCATTATTTCAATGCTTACAAAAGGTCACAACGACGGATAAAATAGGATTAAATTGGAAGTATGACCCGAAATGGATAAATCATTAAAAATAGCAGCAATAACAAAAGAATTGATTGGGAACACATATCTTGAAAAAGAATAAAGTATTCCAAAAATATCAAATTCAATATAAATAGTATAAAGACTACGTGCCCCAGATATCGCATCTTGAACTTCTCTGTACAAACTTTCTGAAAACCATTCTAGTTTGACATGTGTTTAGGAGATCTACAGGACTTTGTCGATGCCCCAAGATGTTGCTTACTCTTTCCTGTTGATTCAGGTGTAGTAAGATCACCATATGCTCCCCAATCTAATCAAAATTTGAACTGCTCTGATCACCTCATGCCCCATTCTGATCAAAATTTGAGTCGCCTTTTTCAGGTTTTCAACTCAAATCCCCTTTGGTCTCAAGGCGCATTTTACGGGTTCTCACATTGGCCTCTCCTTTTTTTTTTCTTTTTCTTTTCTTCTTCCTCTTTTTTTCTTTTTCCTTCTTTTTTTCTTTTCTTCTTCTTTTTTTCTTTTTTTTAACAATTTTTCTTGAATCTGAACTCATAGGATTAGGCATGTCCTCGTTATCCCTTCCGATCAAGATTGACGCTTTTCCAGATAAGGTCTTCCACATAAGGTCCTTTCCAGCTTGGCATGAAGTTTTTTTTGTATGAGAAGAATCTTCTTCAATACCCGGTCCTTCTCATAGAATTCTCTAGGGAGAACTTTTTGTGAGCTTGCATCATTTACTTTTGACGCATTTGACGATCATGGATAACTTTGAACATTCCTCTTCAATCGGGATTGGATACAAAAACTCAAAGAGAAAGAATCTTGTCTTCAATAGGCAAAACTGTGATAGACTCAAGAGAACGGCATTGCCCCGGCAGAGTTTTTTTTTACTTCCAATGCTTTGTTCACTTTGGGGTGACATAGTGTTAATTTTGCACAGCCTGTAAACTTCTGATATCGTGCTATTATTCCTGTTACAATGTCAGTGCTTAACCCGGGCATGACCATGCGAAGATATATTTGAACTCTTGAAGTAACTCAATGAGGTTTTGCTTCATTTTTTCGGTTATGCATGTTCTAATTTTTACTATTTTTCTTTCCTCCAAGGTCACAATCTCCATTGTCTCTTCATGAGGTAAAATTTGTTTCTCTTCATGTTTTACCATCCACAACAAGTCCGAAAATAGGCTACAATCTATGTCATCTTCAAAATCATGCGATCCCTCTAAACACATGTCTCGCTCAAAAGGAGATTCTAAGTCTGTAGCAGCATCACTCATGTCATTGATATTCAGGGACCTATTGTAGGTACAAAAGAATATACAAAGAATGTATGAATTTATGAATAATTATTTGTACAGTATAATTATGAATGAAAGATTGATTTGGAAGAAAATCCAAAAGAATAAAAGAATCAAAAATAATTATTCGTAACGAATGAGAGAATATTGGCTCAAAAATAATTGTAAAGATGCATTTCATTAAAATAATGACGTTCAGACATGAGCCTATTTTACAAAAGAGTTATCATTGCCCCTAGGCTAAAAGCAACAAGTGTGTTCTGAATATTACTCTAAGTAAGCTCTAAATGCTATAGAGACTTATTCCGCAGTCTTGTTGCTTAGAACACTCCCAGGGTTATAAAGGCGGATATCTAACAAAGTCCATTCTTCAGTTGCTTTTCCACAAATAACATTCATGTGAACATTTCCCAACTTCTTCATACATTGCATTCACTTCATTATCAATCATGATTGGGTAACTGATTTTCTGCACTAGAGGAATCATCAAATTTGACAACGCCCATACTGATAAGCCTTTCAACCACTTTTTTAAAGGCAACGCAATTTTCTATGGAATGCCCCGTAATTCTCGCATGATAATCGCATTGTGAATTTGTGTCACACCATTTGGGGTACGGAGGTTGTACGGGCTCTGAGTAAAACGGAGATACCAAATGTGCATCAAATAGCTTCTAATACAACTCTCTATATGTCATCAGAATGGGTGTGAACTGGGGTCTTTCTGTATTTGGCCTCGAGTTAGATTCTTGTCTTGAAGGGCCTTGATAACAAGTAGTCACAACCCTCGGTTGGCCTATAGTGACCCGTTTGGAATACCCTTTATTATACAGGCTCAAGTTATTCACTTCATTTTCATTATTCTTTAGGGTTAATCTTTTGACGCTTTCGCCCATATCTATCTTCCCACTCCTTATTGCATTTTCGATCATCTCACCAGACATTACTATATCTGAGAAGCTCATGGTAGTGCTCCCAACATATGGTTAATGAATGGGGCTTTCAGAGTATTGATGAAAAGCATCGTGGTTTCTTTCTCCAAAAGAGGTGGCTGGACTTGTGCCGTTACCTCCCTTCATCTTTGAGCGTATTGCCTGAAGCTCTCACTTTGCTTCTTTTCCATATTTTACAGTGTAATTCTGTCAGGTGGCATGTCTGTCACGTGGCCATATTGCTTCATAAAAGCATGTGCCAAGTCCTTTCATAGAAGCATAGTTGTATATTCCTCCACGAACTTCCAGCCTTCTCTCGTTGTGTTTAATCAGTCCATATTCGGGCAGTTGCATTATATTCCACTTTATCAAGAAATTCGTTTTCCATGACAAGCTTTTATATTTAGCAATCAAATTTGAATCAACACCTCTTTTCTTTGATGAAAATGCAAAGAAATCATAAATAAAACAAAACAAAACGGGTTAGTACAAAGCAAAAGTAAGCAAGAAAGGAACAAAAAAGCACCTATTCAGGTGACCACTAGGGTTTGGTGTGGTTCTACCTAGGGTGGGCTCCTAAGGTCTTTTACATGTGGTTTGATTCTAAAGCAAAGGTACCCGAACCAGCAGATTCCTCGATCCTCACCCATAATAGGCTCATACAGACCAAGTTCAGTTCAGGGGAATACATTTCCCTATGGCTGCACGGAGATGAAAATCTCACGAAGACATAGGTACGGATGTATCCCAAAAGTGATCTACTATCCTACACAGAGGTGAAAACCTCACGAAGGAGTAGCTTCACACTCCCACTTAAGAGGGTATGACCTACGATCATGCAATGCAATGTGCAAAAATATCAAAAGGCTTGAACCAAAAAAGTAAACATATTAAAGACCACAAAAATGACAAACAAAATGCAACGAAAGGATCATACATTTAAACCAAATTTTCAATTTTTGACAAAAGACAAAAATTAATCAACACGTGGCTTGACTCTCTTATTTAAAATCCCCAGCGGAGTCGCCAAGCTGTTGACATCATTTTTTTTGATAAAACGGGTTTACTTGGATTTTGAAAACGAAAACGAAAATGGGAGTCACCACCAATCCTTTTTGATAAGGTGTGATTGGATCACCTTGAAAAGTTGTTGTTTTTAATAAACGATTTGATTTTATTAAAACAACGATTTTGATCCACGAAATTAAAAAAATGGGTTCGGGAGTCGGTTACGTACGAGGAAGGATTAGCACCCCGTAGCGCCCAAAAATTGGTACCTAGTTGATTAGTTAATGTCTTAATGTAAAAAATTAAAAACTTTGAAGAATTTTAAAAATACGATCCTAAAAACTTTTGAACAGTATGGGTTGGAATTTAAGATTCTTTTGTTCCAAAAGAATATCATATCCAGCACCTTAGGATATGATACTTTAAACTCTCGAAATCAAGATCACCTTATGGTTTCCAAAACCCATACTTTGAAACTTTAAGAGGGTATTTGACTATTTGGCTAAACGAGAAATCGAAACCCAGCACATTAGGGCACGCTTTCTTGAATTTCCAAATGCAAAATATTGCCTTTATTATTTTTTGAAAAATCCTCATCTCGAGAAAACAACGTGTCATATCCAATGCGTTAGGACACAACATATTGAATTCCCGATAATGAGCTTATTATTTATGTTTTTTGACTAAAGAGTATTCTCGATTATTTAGATTCAATGAAGAAAATTGAAACCCAATATGTTAGGGCTCAATCCTCTCGAAGATCCCAAATACTGAGTATTACCTTTATTTTCAAAATTTCTTTTTTTGAATCTGGGTAAAAATTGATGTAATGGAGTAACAATTGTGATCGTGTAAATATAAATAGCATGAGCAAAAATAATGAAAAGATAAATAAAAAACAAATCAATCATATATACACAATATCAAGTAAATAAACAAATAAAACCAAGCATTTAAAGAATATAATAATGATAATAATGGACATGTGAATAAATAAATAAATAAATGAAAATCAAGTAAAACAATAATAATAACAAAGAAAATAGATAAAATTATAAAATATAAAAATATGCATATGTACATATAAGAAAAATATATATGTATGTGAATTATAATAAAATAAAAAATAATATATATATATATAAATATACATATTTTAATATGTAAACATATATATAAGTATATATATACGTATTTGTGAGAAAAATTGTATATAGGTATATATGTATAGATATGTATATAAATTATAGAATATAAAAAATATGAGTATTTATGTATATATTAAATAAGTTATAAAAATATATATATACATGTATATATATATATCAACAATTATATAATAATAATAATATAATAAGACACACATATTTAAAACTTACATAAGTAAATATAAATGGAAATATAATGATAATAATAACAATAATAATAATAATAATAATAATAATAATAATAATAATAGTAAGGATAATAAGAATAAGAATAAGAATAAGAATAAGAATAGGACTAAATTGAAAATAAACAAAATCTCATGGGAGAATCGGAAATAAAATAAGGCAAAGGATCGAATTGTGACACACGCGAAACATGGAGGGATCGAAAGGAAAACATGCGGATCCTTTGGCGGGTCGGGTCGCATGCGCAGGTTGATAGGCTAAACGACGTCGTTTTTGGCATTTAAGGCTAGTCCTAAAACGACGTCGTTTTGGGGCCTATAAAACTCAATTTTTTGACAAAAACTTCATTCTTTTCTTTCTCAAAAAAATAAAAAAATGCTCTCCCCCCTCCGTTCTTAGCCCAGAATCCGGTGAAGGCTCTGGCGCTGGACCACCGCGGCGGCCGCTGGTCGCCGGCCACGGCTCCGATGTCCACGATGGCCGAAAAATTCTAAAAGGTACTTTTTTTACTATATATTTATGTGTATATATATAAAACGTATAAAAAAAGTTCGAAAATAAATAAATAAATAAATAAATAAAACCTTTGCGTTTTCTTTTTCAAATCTGTTTCGTTGCTTGCTTCTTTATTTTTGTTTTATTGATGCTTGAATCTTTGCTTTTTTTATTTCTCTTCAAACAAAAAAACCAAAAACCCCGTTTACAATGGTTTTAGATGGCTTTTATAGCCATTTACAACACTTTATTTATTTATTTTCTAATGTTTTTCTTGCGTGCTTGTTCTTCTTTGCAGGGACTGGTTGGTGCGGCAGGGAGGAGTGGCGGTGGTTGCGGTTGTCAGAGGAGTTGGTAGCTGAGGCTAGGGATAGGGTGCGGCGGCTAGGGTTTCAGAAAATTGAAACCCTAGTTTGACTATTGGGTCAGTGGGTTTTGGGTTGTAATGGGTTACTATTTTAGGTTTAAGTTTAGGTTTCAATTGGGCTAGGGTGTTTTGGGTTAAATTTCTTGGACTGTTAATTTTTAAAAAAAAAATTGGGTTTTATTTGTCTGGGCCCGAGCAAAAATGGGCTTGTACAAATATTAATATTAATATTGTTAATATTATTATTATTATTATTATTATTATTGTCGAAACCGCTTTTTTGAAAACAAAAATTTTAGTTGTCGACTTTAAAAAAAAATGGAGTCGCCACCGATAATTTATTAAGGTGTGATCGGCCCACCTTAAAAATAATTTTGGCCTGCGAAATTTAAGAAAACAGTTCGGAGTCGATTCGCATACGAGGAAGGATTAGCACCCTCGAACGCCCAAAATTGGTACCAAATTGATTTTTTAATGCCTTGGTGTCGAAAATTTGAAAAGATTTTAAAAGGAAACTTTTTTATTTCATGAATGAATCAAAATAACAAGACATTCTTATTTCAAAGAAATAAAACACCACACCCAGTGAGTTAGGGCACAATGTTTTTAAATCCTCAAAATACCTGAATATTGCCTTTTGCTTTTGAAAATTCCTATTTCGAGCAGTCAAAATATCAGGACCAGTAAGTTAGGACCCAACATTTTTGAATCCCCGAGAATAAGCTTCATTTGAAATTTGTGAATTTATTGCAAAACAAATACTTGGCTTTCTAAATCCATCGAGAAATAATCGCGATCCAGTAAGTTAGGACACGATCTTTCACGAGAATCATGAATGCCAAATATTTTGGAATTTATAAAATAGGATGATTTAAATACTTTGGGAAAAGCAAAATATATATTTTTAAAAGGGAGGCTAAAAAGGGTTAAGGTATAACATGAAACGGATACCCTAATTTCAAACATATATGTATAGATATTTACAAAGAAAAGTATAAGTATATCGTAAAAAACAAAATAAAAATAAAAACATATGTACATAAATATTTATAAAAAATAACATAAAATATAAAAATTTTATTTATATATGTAAAAGTAAGAAAATAAAATAAAATAAAATAAATGTATAAAATATATAGAGGTATTATATACTTTAAAAAAAGTGCATATATATTATATAAAAGCCATGCGTATGTATATGTATTATAAAAAACAATGCATGAATGTTATAAAATAATAATAATTACGATATAACATATGCATATAAGACATTTAAATATATATACAGTATATACATAAATATGATAAAAAAACGCATGTGCGTGTACATAGATAGGTATAATAATGATAATAAAAAATATTATAAAAATAGCTAAAAAAAATGGACTCAATTGAACTAAAACGGAAAAAAGTGGGGGCAGATTTGAAATAAATTAAAAATGACCAACTTGAATGCACAAGCAATAATGGAGGACCAAAAGGGAAATTATTCCCACCTTCCAAAACGCTGCGCAGCGAGGGACCAAATTGAAACAGAAAAGAAATTCGTGGCTAATTTAAAAAAAAACAAAATAAGTTTAATTGAAATGCATCACAAAAAGCAGGGGCTAAATGCACAATTCTACCATTAAAAGCCAGAATGCGCGGATCCTCCCCTCCGGGTCAGGTCACCGCGCGGGTCTGGCCATTTAAAACGGCGTCGTTTTGCTTATGTGCTTTAAAACAAATTTTTTTGAAAAAAAACAAATATTTTCAGCAGTAAGAAGGAAGAAAAAAATAAAAAATAAAAATAAAAACCCTCTGCTAGGTTTTTTCATTTCACTCTCAACGCCGCTGTTCTCCGACGAAGTCAATTCATGGGCTCCGCTCAAGTCTCGATTTGAGCGATGCGAACGCAGTTTTGACGGTGAATCCTCGAAGGTATTACCCCTCTCCTCTTTTATATTATTGTTAAAAATAAAAGAATAAAAATGAAAACTAAATGTATAAATAAATAAATCAAACATCCACAAAACAAACTAAAAAATAACAAAAACCTTTGTTATTCAAAAATTTTGAATCTGTTTTTCCTTTCCTTTGTATTTCCAATCTTCTCTCAATACAACCTTGGTCTCCCCCCCATTTTACAAACAATATTGGCCGTTTTATAGCCCGAGAACAACTTATTTCCCTTTTTCCCGTTGTTTTACATTGTTTGGACTCTTTGAACTGCTTTTGCGGTGATCGTGGAGCACGTGCGAGGAAGGCGCGCAAGGGCCGTGACGAGGGTGACTGCTGTTGAGGGTGGTCTGCGCTAGTTTTTCTGCTTAGGTTTTTCTTGATTTAATTTTGTGTTGGGCTAGGGTTAGTTTTTTAGGTTATTGGGCTTGGTAATTTGGGCCTGTTTTATTTATTTTGGTTTTATTATTTGTATATGGGCTGGGCAAAATTGGGTATTACAGCTGCCCCTCTTTGCTCGTTGTCGTGTAATGGGAACGGAGCAAAGACTTTAAAATGGTCAATTTTGCCCGGTCGTGCTGGACCTTGGTGTTCTTCTACTTCAAGTAGCCTCGTTCCTTCCTACTGCATCTTCAGAGGTATAGGAACCAGTGCTTCAATCCACTCCACTGCAATGTCGGGGAGATTGAATTCATACGTTGTAGCTCCTCAAAGGAACAAAATTTACTATCTTTAATCTGTTCCACTGCAACTTCAGAGAGATAAGACTTATAGCTTCAACTTGTTCTGCTACAACTTAAGGGTAAATCTGATATGATCTACTCTACTGCAACTTCAGAGAGATGAGATCTGCGGTTTTAATCCACTCCATTGCAACTTCAAGGAGATGGGATTGGTTACTTTTGTCTGGTCCACTGCAACTTCAGGGAGATAAGACTCGTATCTTCGATCTACTTCACCACCAGTATGGAAAGACAAGATCAACTTTTTTCGATCTACTTCACGTCAATACATGAAGACAAGATCTGCTTTCTTCGATCGATTCCACTGCCGACCGAGGGAATAGAATTACTGGCTTCAATATACTCCACTGCAACCTCAGGGAGGTAAAATCTGCCATCTTTGATCTGTTCCACTACTGCTTAGGGAGACAAGATCTGTAATCTCCAATCTATTCCATCTCGCCGCCGGGAGATAGTATTATCGCTTCAATGTACTCCACCAGTAACCTCGTGGAGGTAAAATCGCCATCTTTGATCTCGCTTCACTCATCGCTAGGAGATAAGACCAGAATCTTCAATCTATTCCATCGCTTGCCTGAAGTAGAATTTCGCTTCAATGTACTCCATCAGTAACCTCGTGGAGGTAAAATTCACCACCGTGATCTGCTCCACTCATCGCTGGGGAGACAAGATCTAAAATCTTCAATCTATTCCATCACGCCTGTGGAAGTAGAATTATCGGCTTCAATGTACTCCACTCAGTAACCACGAGAGGTAAAATTCACCATCTTTGATCTGCTCCACTCATCGCTTGGGGAGACAAGATCTGAAATCTTCAATCTATTCCATCACGCCTGTGGAAGTAGAATTATCGCTTCAATGTACTCCATCGTAATACGGGAGGTAAAATTCACAATCTTTGATCTGCCCACTCATCGCTTGGGAGACAAGATCTGAAATCTTCAATCTATTCCGCCGCCTGTGGAAGTAAAATTATCGCTTCAATGTACTCCATCAGTAACCATAGGGAGGTAAAATCCACCATCTTTGATCTGCTCCACTCATCGCTAGGAGACAAGATCCAAATCTTCAATCTATTCCGCCGCCAGGAACTAGAATTACTGGCTTCAATGTACTCCACTGTAACCTCAGGGAGGTAAAATCCGCCATCTTTGATCCGCTCCACTACTGCTTAGGGAGATAAAATCTGAAATCTTCAATCTACTCCACTGTTGCCCAGGGAAGAATTATTGGTTACAATTACTCCACTGTAACCACAGGGAGGTAAAATCTACCATCTTTGTTCTGCTTCGCTATCTATGCAGGAAGGCAAGATCTGCTATCTTTAACCTGCTCCACTGTCTCCGAGGGAGGCGAGGTTGGTGTCTTCGATCTGCTTCACTGTCGATGCAGGAAGGCAATATCTGTTATCATCACTGATCTGTTCTCTGGAGAAAATGACCTGTATAATAAACCTAATTATGCCTAATGATTAGGATGACATGATCAAAATGAATCAAATGCTCTTAACTAGACAGATGTGAATGGTGTTTGCATGAATGCAGAATGTCATGAAAATGATATTTTAACGTTTGAGTTATTATTACTCCAAGTTTATTAAGGTTTCCTCACTAATGAGCTATAACACATTCTTGCTCAGCTAGCATCTCCGAAAAACACTTAACCAGATAACCCCCCACTGTAAACCTCCAAGTTTGATCCACTGGGATGCAAAATATGTACCATCTTTCTCCTGTTGTAACCCAAGAGTAAAAAGATTCAGCTTTTTCTCAATCCTCTGCTATCACAATTCAAGGATACAGGATGTGAAACTTTTTGGTCTCTTACACCATTCCCAGGGTGTCATACCAAATTCTCATGCACAAATGAAGAATTCTTCTCCAAGAACAACTTCTTATTCGGTGATCATTGCTTGCTTGTTCATTTAAGCTTTGCCACCAACACGACATCTTGCCGTTTTTCAATCAATGTTTTAGACAACAAAATTCAAAGGGATTGTCTTAACTTAGACTCTTCCTTATTAGATTTCCAAACTTTGAACCTGGTGCGTTCTAAACAATAGTCCTGTTTGAGGTTCCTATATTATTTAGAAGCTTTTAGAGTAATATGAAAAACTTCCCTTGTGAAAGTTTTATTAGTCCATTAATTATTATTCTAATGCCACATACTTGCAAAAAGATCATGGATAAGAATAGAGTTGGCTCTGAGCATAGCTCAAAATGAATAAATTATCAAGGATAATAAAGATGGATAACAAAGAAATTGATTTAGGAATGCGTATCTTGGCAATGAATGAAGTGTTCCAAGAATAGCAAAAATGGTATAAGGATTAGGTGCCCCAGACATCGCAGCTTGAATTTCTCTGTACAAACTTTCTGAAGACCATTCTAAGTTTAACATGTGTTTAGGAGTACTTTGTCGATGCCCCAAGATGTCGCCTACCCTTTCCTGTTGATTTAGGTATAGCAAGACCATTGCATGCCCCATTCTGATCAGTATTTGAGCTACTCCGATAATCTCATGCCCCATTCTAATCAATATTTGAGCCACCCTTTTCGGGTTTTCAACTCAAATCCCCTTTGGTTAAGGCGCCCTTTGCGGGTTTTCACCTTAGCCTCTCCATTTTACTTTTCTATTTTTCAGTTTTCATTTTCACTTTTTCACATCACTTTTTTTTCTTTTTTCTTTTTTTTTGGGGGACTCAAACTGCCCTTTGCGGGTTTTTATATTGGTCCTCTCCTTCTTTAAGCGGAGTATTTCCTGACTGAATCTGAGTTTACAGGACTTCGCAAGTTTATCATCCATCTCGCTCAAAATCAAAGGTCCTTTGGAAAAAACCTTCTCTATAATCATAAGGTTCATTCCAATTTTGCATCCGCTTCCCTCCAAGATATTTTTTTGTAGAGGGAGGATCTTCAACATTTGGTCATCCTCGTGGAATTCTCTAGGATGAACCTTTTGTTTTAGGCTCGCATCATTCATTTCTGGTACATCTGACCGTGATGAATTGATTTTAGTCTTCTTCCTTCTATCAAGTTCAATTGATCACATTGCGATTGGATCTGTTCTGCTTCATCCAACTTGCTCAGCCAATACCCAGAGAGAAAGAACTTCAATAGAAAAAACCGTGATGAAGTAAAGAGATAGGCACTGCTCCGGTAGAGTTTTCACTGTATCATTCATGATATTAACCTTGAACATACTGTAAATTTCTGATATCGTGCTGTTGTTCAGATTGCAATAACAGTGCTTAACCTGGGCATATCCTGGTATGACCATGCGAAAGCATCTTTGAATGCTTGAAGTAACTCAACAAAGTCCTGCTTTGCTTTTTCGGTTATGCATGTTACCTCAAGGTCACAGTCTCTATTGTTTCCTCGTGAGGTAAAATTTCCTTCTTGCTCTACCATCCTTAACAAGCCAGGAGATAAGCTACAATTTATGACATCTTCAAAGTCATGAGATCCCTCTAAACACAAGTCTCACTCAAAAGGCAATTTTGAGTCTGAAGCAGCGTCACTCATGTCATTGATATTTGGGGACCCATAGTGGGTACCAAAGAATGTACAAAAAAATGTATGAATAATATGAATGAATGAATGGCTTGGCAGAAAAAGTCCAAAAGAATGAAAAAAATGTAAAGAATGAAAGAACATTTGCTCAAAGATGATTGCAATAATGTATTTCATTAAAATAATAATGTTCAGACGTGAGCCTATTTCACAAAGAAATCCTTATTGCTTTTAGGCTGAAAGCAACAAGTGTGTTCTGAACATTACACTAACAGACTCTAAATACTTTAGGGGTTTCCTCTGCAGTCCCATTATTTAGAACACCTCTAAGGCCAATATCTAACAAGGACCCTTTTAACTGTGTCCGCATATATGGCATCGAGGTGCAAATTTCTCACCACTTCTTCATACATTGCAGTCCTTCCATCCTCAACCATGATTGGGTAGCGGATTTCCTGCGCTAGACGAGTCACCAAGCTTGACAACACCCATGTTAATGAGTTTTTCAACTAGCTTTTTAAAGGTAATGCAATTCTCGATTGAGTGCCCTGTAATTCCCGCATGGTAGTCACATTGTGCGTTCGCATCATACCACTTGGGATACGGAGGTTGTGGGGGTTTTAAGTAGGAAGGAGAAATAACGTGTGCATCGAATAAGCTTTGGTACAGCTCCTTATACGACATCGGAATTGGCGTGAACTGGAGCTTCTCAAGATCCGGTTTCACCTGCATTCTGCCTCAATGAACTTTGTTGACTAGCAACCCCCTTTCCTGGATGACTTACAGTAACTGATTTAGAGTAACCTGTGTTGTTCACCTCAGTTTCTCTTCTCCTTGAGGTTGACCACTTGTTACTCTCTTCTGCATCGATTTTCCCACTTCTTATAGCATTTTCGATCATTTCGCCATTCATGACTATGTCAGGGAAGCTTTTTGTGGCACTCCCTAACATATGTGTAATGAACGGTGCTTTCAGCGTGTTAATGAATAGCATGGTCATCTCTTTCTCCAAGAGCGGTGGCTGAACTTGGACTGCGACCTCCCTCCACCTTTGTGCATACTGCCTGAAACTTTCGTTCGGCTTCTTCTCCATATTTTGAAGGGTGATTCTATCAGGAGCCATGTCTGTCACATGACTATATTGTTTCATGAATGCTTGCGCCAAGTCCCTCTATGAACCAATCGTGGCACAACTCAACCGATTGTACCATTTGGATGCTGCCCCTGCAAGACTGTCTTGGAAACAATGTATCAAGAGCTGGTCATTGTTAACATATCCTGCCATTCGTCTACAGAACATGGTGATATGGCCTCTGGGCAAGTTGTCCCATTGTATTTCTCGAATTCTGGCATCTTAAATTTATGAGGGAGTACCAAATCCGACACTAAACTCAGCTCTTTTGCATCAATGCCTCGATAACTTTCAGTGACCTCCATCGCCTTGAACTTCTCCTCGAGCCACCTACACCTTTCCTCTAACTGTTTCGGTAGCTCCTCCTTCATTCTTTCCTTCTCAACCACTTCATCAAAGTCAGGAATGACAGAGTTAACAGGGTTATTTTCGAGATTAGAACCCGGTCCAGCCTGGAAGTTCGAAACACCAGCCTGAAACTGCTGCGGCATGATGGTGACAATAGATTTGCATGGGTATTCAGCTTGAGTTAGCACATGTGGAGGGGTGAAACTTGGAGGATAGAGAGGTTCATCATCATTTCCCTCATCGACATTTGCCATGGGGCCCTTTCCTTTATCACTTCCCTTAGTTATCAGTTGGGTTAACTTTGCCACTATATCTTCTTGGGATTCTCGCATCTTCTCAAACATCTCTTGTTTCATCCTGTCTAACCGCTCCTGCACCTGTAGCTGAAGTCGGTCCTGCATCTTCTTTTGACATTGTTCCAGTTTTTCCAATCTCTGATCCATATCTTTCGTCTTTGCTTGAGTGCCGTATCGGTGTTGAGTTGGTTGATTGGTTTCCAGGTTAACGGAGTAATGATTTTAGTTAATTAGGATCAATTAAAGGTTTTTAATGCATATGATGCAATGTAATGCAAATGCATGAAATGAATGCGAAAAGAGACTTTGATTCATGTTCAATTCTTTACTAGAAATCTTCACTAGAAAACAAATCTCTTTACATAAAGTGGATATATATATACGGCTTCCCCCTCGTACTCCAAGCGAAGACATCGACCATTCGGATATTAAGATGCATTTCGCGAATTTGAGCTCCTTTTTGTTCAATCTAGGTCGCAACTCCTTGCTCACTCACGTTCATTAGCTTCTTTAAAAGATTGGGACCTTTGATGACTTTTGAATAGACTTTGACAATTTGGATCCTTAGGTCATGCAGCAAAGTCGTATACTCCTCTTGTTAGGTTTTCGTGACATGTTTTCTTCGAACCACCGTATTATCTACCACCTTATCAAGAAACCCGTATTTCATAACAAGCTTTCTAATCTAGTAATCGAACTCAAATCAACATCTATTTTCTAATATGCAAATGCAATGCAATCATGATGTCATGCAATCAAAACAAAATAAACCCAAGTCAATATCACACCAAAAAGATATAATCCAATACAAACATGAAATAGCAAGAACATTTATTTAGGAATCCACTAGGGTTTGGTATAGCTCTACCTAGGGTAAGTTCCTAAAGCTCACTATATGAGGTTTAGTTTCTAGAGTAAGGGTACCCGAACCAGCAGATTCCTCGATCCTCACCCATTGTAGGCTCATATGGACCGAGTTCAGTTCAGGAGAATACATTTCCCCATGGCTGCACGGAGAAGAAAATCTCACCAAGACATAGGTACGGATGTATCCCGGAAGCGGTCCACTATCCTGCACGGAGGTGAAAACCTCGCGAAGGACTAGTTTCTCGCTCTCACTTAATGGGTAAAACTGACCATGTAATGCAAAATGCAAATACAGATCAACTGACTTGGTCCAATCATGCAAACATATCATGGTGAAAATGAATAAATGCGAAAGGAAATCATGATTAAAAAACTTTTGATTTTCGACAAAAAGACAAAACATAATCAATTTATGGCTCGACTCTCTAACGTCCCCAGCGGAGTCACCAAGCTGTCGAAACCGCTTTTTTGAAAATAAAAAATTTAGTTGTCGACTTTAAAAAAAATGGAGTCGCCACCGATCCTTTATTAAGGTGTGATCGGCCCACCTTAAAAATAATTTTGGTCTGCGAAATTTGAGAAAATAGGTTCGGGAGTCAGTTACGTACGAGGAAGGATTAGCACCCTCGTAACGCCCAAAATTGGTACCAAATTGATTTTTTAATGCCTTGGTGTCGAAAATTTGAAAAGATTTTAAAAGGAAAGTTTTTTATTTCATGAATGAATCAAAATAACAAGACATTCTTATTTCAAAGAAATAAAACACCACACCCAGTGAGTTAGGGCACAATGTTTTTAAATCCTCAAAATACGAATATTGCCTTTTGCTTTTGAAAATTCCTATTTCGAGCAAATCAAAATATCGTGACCAGATAGTTAGGACCCAACATTTTGAATCCCGAGAATAAGCTTCATTTGAAATTTGTGAATTTATTGCAAAACAAATACTTGGCTTTCTAAATCCATCGAGAAATAATCGCAATCCAGTAAGTTAGGACACGATCTTTCACGAGAATCATGAATGCCAAATATTTTGGAATTTATAAAATAGGATGATTTAAATACTTTGGGAAAAGCAAAATATATATTTTTAAAAGGGAGGCTAAAAAGGGTTAAGGTATAACATGAAACGGATACCCTAATTTCAAACATATATGTATAGATATTTACAAAGAAAAGTATAAGTATATCGTAAAAAAACAAAATAAAAATAAAAAACATATGTACATAAATATTTATAAAAATAAAGTAAAATAAAATATAAAGATTTTATTTATATATGTAAAAGTAAGAAAATAAAATAAAATAAAATAAATGTATAAAATATATAGAGGTATTATATACTTTAAAAAAAGTGCATATATATATTATATAAAAGCCATGCGTATGTATATGTATTATAAAAAAACAATGCATGAATGTTATAAAATAATAATAATTACGTATATAACATATGCATATAAGACATTTAAATATATATACAGTATATACATAAATATGATAAAAAAAACGCATGTGCGTGTACATAGATAGGTATAATAATGATAATAAAAAATATTATAAAAATAGCTGGAAAAAAATGGACTCAATTGAACTAAAACGGAAAAAAGTGGGGGCAGATTTGAAATAAATTAAAAATGACCAACTTGAATGCGCAAGCAATAATGGAGGACCAAAAGGGAAATTATTCCCACCTTCCAAAACGCTGCGCAGCGAGGGACCAAATTGAAATAGAAATGAAATTCGTGGCTAATTTAAAAAAAACAAAATGAGTTTAATTGAAACGCATCACAAAAAGCAGGGGCTAAATGCGCAATTCTACCATTAAAAGCCAGAACGCGCGGATCCTCCCCTCCGGGTCGGGTCACCGCGCGGGTCTGGCCATTTAAAACGGCCCCGTTTTGCTTATATGCTTTAAAACAAATTTTTTTGAAAAAAAACAAATGTTTTCAGCAGTAAGAAGGAAGAAAAAAATAAAAAATAAAAATAAAAACCCTCTGCTAGGTTTTTTCAGCCCCAGCTCTCAACGCCGCCGTTCTCCGGCGAGTCAATTCCCGGGGCTCCGTCAAGCTCCGATTTGAGCGATGCGAACGCAGTTTTGACGGCGAATCCTCGAAGGTATTACCCCTCTCCTCTTTTATATTATTGTTAAAAATAAAAGAATAAAAATGAAAACTAAATGTATAAATAAATAAATCAAACATCCACAAAACAAACTAAAAAATAACAAAAACCTCTGTTATTCAAAAATTTTGAATCTGTTTTTCCTTTCCTTTGTATTTCCAATCTTCTCTCAATACAACCTTGGTCTCCCCCCCATTTTACAAACAATATTGGCCGTTTTATAGCCCGAGAACAACTTATTTCCCTTTTTCCCGTTGTTTTACATTGTTTGGACTCTTTGAATCCGTTTTGCAGGTGATCGTGGGAGCACGTACGAGGAAGGCGCGCAAGGGCCGCTGACGAGGGTGGTCATTGCTGAGGGTGGTCGCTGCTAGTTTTTCTCGCTTAGGTTTTTCTTGATTTAATTTTGTGTTGGGCTAGGGTTAGTTTTTTAGGTTATTGGGCTTGGTAATTTGGGCCTATTTTATTTATTTTGGTTTTGGTTTAAATTTGTTTTTTGGTTTTATTATTTGTATATGGGCTGGGCAAAATTGGGTATTACAATTATTATGCATATTGGTATTATGATTTATTACTACTATTATTATACTTTTATATTTTATTATACATACTACTATTACACCATTGTTACTACAAATTGATGCTGCATTATTACCATTCGCTAGCATGGTATTTTTATTTTACTTTTTAGTCGTTTTTATTATTATCATTTATTTATTTATTTATCATTCTAATATCATTTTATTTTACCCATCACTATTTTGTTTCATTTCATTAATTACTATGCCGTCATGTTAGAATATATTTATTCATTTTTACACTATGCCCAAGTAATTTAAATTTATATCATTTTGAATAATATCGTCGTTTTATCAAACGTATAGAAAATACTCAAAACCGAGGCAATGTTCGTTATTTTTGGAATTTGAGGAGTTGTGCTCCTAACTTACGGAGTATGACATCTTCTTAAAATCAAAAGAACCAAATATCCTATTTAAAACAATGAAAAGTGAGATTTAGATAGCGATTAAATGACAATTATTTTGATTTTCGAGAATTCAATGTATCGTGTCCTAACTTATGGGACATGGTCTTTCTTCTCGATTAACTCAAAATAAGGTCTGTTCCATTTAATTTAATTTAGTTAATCATATCTTAATAACATTTTGCAATAAAAGGATCATGTTTCAAATTCTTTTCAAATTTTTTTTATTTTCGACACTAAAGACATCAAGTAATCAATTAGGTACCAATTTTGGGCGTAACAAGTGTGCTAATCCTTCCTAATGCATAAACGACTCCTGAACCCATTTTCTAGATTTTTGTAGACCGAAAAATATTGTTTTAATAAATCAAACCTCTTATTAAAACAATCAAATTACGAGGTGACCTGATTATGCCTCCTAAAAGTGATTGGTGGCAACTCCCATCTTCGTTTTCAAAAAAAAAAAGGTTTCGACAGTAACAAAACCACTCACCTCCTGTCTTACCATGCATATTAGTTCAGAATGCAACAATTTGTAAGAGTTCAGATTATAGAAACACAAATCTTGAATTCTGAGCTATTTGACGTCGATTTTATCCTTCCCCTTTTTAGTCGAGATTCTGTTACGACGTTAGCTACGAAATAAAACAATTAAATAAATTAATATCATATCACTCAATTCTTAAGAGATTTGTAATTTTTCTACTATATTTTGCTTAATCCTCAATTTAGTCCCTAAATCGAGACTAAATTTAATATCCATATTTAACCTCAAATTTTATACTAATTTCACTCTAAGCTAAATTTTAGCTCCCTATTTTCAATTTTACCCATTTATTTCAATTTTTTACAATTTAGTCCCTATTACTCAAAAACAACCATTTACTCCACAATTTAGTCCTTTCTCACTTCTAACTTAAAAATCTATCAATTTAATCCTTTATAGCTAACTAATAATGGTAACATTCTCAAACTTGAAGAATACTAAAAATTACAATATGGGTCGGATAGCTCTAAGTACCGGGATTCAAAAAATATGAAAATTACAAGAAAGAGGACTAAATTGCACTAACCAAATTGGATTTGAACCCTAAGGTCCCTTAGGCGTAAGCTTTTGCGTCTTGTTTTCTTTATTTCTTTTCTTTCTTAATGTTTGCATGTGTTGGTTTTATTATTTATTACTATTATTTTTTTATCATTATTATTAAAGTTAACATAAATATATAATATATATAATACACACACTAATGGTCTTAACCATGACCGGCCACACACCCACCATTTAATAAACGGTATATTTGTTACTTTAGTCCCCTTTTATTTATTTTAATCTATAATTCAACTTTTGACCCTTTCACGATTTAGTCCTTATACCTTAATAACTCCTAATTTCATGCAAATTACTTATTCAAAATTTAATTTATTACTAAACTAACCTTGTATATACTTAATAAAAATATCTACGAGTTCATTTTACGAAAATAAAGTCTCGAACCTTGCTTTTCGACACCCCTGACTATCGGATCCTTTCAATAGTTATCTTATTATTTTATAACGGCACTAGAATCGGGCTGTTACAAAAAGAACGGGATACAATAGTTATAAATACAGGTAAAAAAACACATCAAGACACAAGAAATGAACATTCAAGCATAAACTTTAAAGAAAAGCCTCCAATTCTTTAATTTTTTTTTTCACTTTCTCTTGTACATATCTCTTAGGTGCTTATTGTTAGATATTTTTATCATTTTCAATTACATTCTTTAAGAGAGATTAACACTTGTAGACACACATCTTTGAGAGGTCTTCATTTCTTACATCTTTTCTTTATATTGCAAAAGCTACTTAAAAGTTTTAAGGTATAAAACTTGAAATGATGTTGAGTTCGTTTTGGTAGTATCTGTCTCTTACGCTGGTGAGAGGCGGATTCTTGATATGGCTGTTACATTTCACATTAGCACCTCCAAGGATTTATTTTCAATGTTTGAGAGGTGTTCTAATTCAACACTGATGGGAGATGACTATGCATGCCAAGTCATGGAGATTGGAACAACTTGTATAAATATGTTTGACAGTATTATCTAAACCTTGTAGATGTTCGACACATTCCAGAAATGAAGAAAAGCTTGATTTCCTTGAGTACTTTGGACAAGAAGGCTTTTGATACTCTAGTGAAGGTGGAGTGCTGAAAGTATTCTCAAGTGCCATGGTGCTGAAAGTATTCTCAAGTGCCATGGTTGTGATGCATGGACATTTAAAGCGAGACCTTTATTCCTTGGATGGCTCCATGGTCACGGGTTTAGCAGCAATGTCATCGTCAGCTGATCCAGATTTTGATAACACTAAGGGTGCGTTTGGTTCACTGTATTGGATTAGAGGTGTATTGGATTAGAGGTGTAATAGCTAATCCACTGTTTGGTTGAATGTAATGGAATAGAGGCGTAATAGTAATCTTGTGTTTGGTTGAATGGAATAGAGGTGTAATAGCATAATGGAAAAAACTAAAATGACTAGAATACCCTTAGCATAAAATTGTTTTGGTAAATGATTATTGTTATTGTTATTTAAATTTTAATAAGATTATTATTATCGTAATAAATATTTTAATCATATTTAAACATAATTATTATTAAAGATATTTTAATTAAAATATATAATTTAATAAAATTCTTATAATTAGCGAAATTTGTTTTGGTAAATTATTATTGTTATTGTTATTTAAATTTTAATAAGATTATTATTATCAAGAATAAATATTTTAATCATGTTTAAACATAATTATTATTAAATATATTTTAATTAAAATATATAATTTAATAAAATTCTTATAATTAGCGAAATTTGTTTTGGTAAATGATTAATGTTAATGTTATTTAAATTTTAATAAGATTATTATTATCAGTAATAAATATTTTAATCATGTTTAAACATAATTATTATTAAATATATTTTAATTAAAATATATAATTTAATAAAATTCTTATAATTAGCGAAATTTGTTTTGGTAAATTATTATTGTTATTGTTATTTAAATTTTAATAAGATTATTAATATCAATAATAAATAATTTAATCATATTTAAACATAATTATTATTAAATACATTATAATTTTGGTATATAATTTAATAAAATTCTTAATAATTCATATTCTTATATGAATTTACTCAAATCATAATATATGATACTAAATGAAAATTTGAAATAATTAATATTAAATATATTTTAATTAAAATATATGATTTAATACAATTTAAAATAATTATTATTAAATATAATTTCATAAAATGTTCTTATGAATTTACTAAAATCAATATATAACTTGAGAATTATATTCGCATAAACATAATTAACTTATACTAAGAAAAGTTAGATGAAAATGAAATTGTACATCATAATCCATATGTTATATAGTTTTACAACATCAAAAGTTTGAACATTGATATTTAATGGTGAGAAAGAAATCTTCCCACCCATTCCAATCGGGCAAATGTAAGGTAAACTAAAGAAAACGATCATTTGAGTTGGATGATCGGAATTTTACTCAAAGCATCATACCGATCGTCGGTTAAACCTTCAATTGACCATAAGGTGAATATAAATTTGAAGCTTTCTTCCATCTTCTCTTGACTTCTGCGAACTACCACCCTGAGGCAATACTCCCATCGATTTTATCGCCAACGGCTGGATTTTTGCCCCAACAAGGTGGCGCCTCCTCAATCAAGAATACACATTATCACGAGCATCGATTTCTTCTTTCTCTTGTTTGAAGATGAGGAACCCCTTGGTCTCTATCTCCTCGCAGATCCGTATTTAAACATCCATGTCGTCTAAAGAGACGTCGACTTCGCATCATAGAATGTGTTTCTCTTCATTCATATCGTAGTACGCTCATCCTCAAGATGTATTTCTTCAAGAACATCAAGAATTGCTTGAGCGTCTTTCCCATCGCCCGATCTCTTGCGTATATGGCGAAGAAGTCGGTTGTAGTAAGGGAAAGAACGATGTCTGAATCGAGAGGCTTTTTGTGACTCTAAAGAAAATGAGGAAACCATATTAGTTATAAGTTTTGTAAAAAAACAAATAAATACTTGAAATACATTTTACCTTAATATAGGATTCCCAAACTGCATCTTCAGCAACAACGAGCTGCCTATGCTCGTCCCAACCAAAACCGCTGTTGTTTTGACCATTAAGCATGTCGTAGACGACTGACCATTCCCTTTTTAGGCACCTAATCCGAGATTCAATATTTGGTCTCGCCTTCAACATTGCTCTTGGTAAAGCCTTTTCTAGAATTTTCTCTAGCTCGTTCAAATAACCGGCTTTGAACCCGATATCAGCATTAAATGTTCCTACATTGTGCAAATCCACCATGCAAGAAACCAAGGCTGCATCCTCTTCTTGAACCCATTTTCTTTTGCTTCCTCGAGAAGCTTGAGAAGAAACACCCGTTGGTGGAACACCTGACATATTGTTCTTAAGAAAAAAAAACAAATTAACATTATTTACTATTTTGAATATCATGAATCAAAAGGTGAACAGTTTATAATATTATATCGGTAGTTCAATACTAAATTTAAATTTATAACACATGTTGAATGAAAAGATAATTAAATTATAATTCAACAAAGTTTAGTACAATACAGAATTGTAATCAAAGACCACCAAAGTTTAATAAACTAGATACATAAAATAACATCAACAAATCAATTCAAACTCAAATTGTCCCTAAACCTAACTAATTTCTAGATGCTTGCCATTCATCGAACATTTGGTTGGCTAGTTCCATCCTCCAAGTATCCCAAGCATCCGATGGATGAATATTTGTGATATTCGGTTCATCGTCATCCACCACATTAGTAGGTAATCCTTCTCCCACCTCCGCTTCAATGGGATCAATACTCATATGGGTTCGAATAAAATTATGGAGCAAACAACATGCAATAATAATTCTATTGTGCACCCTTACAGGATAAAACGATGGACTCCTAAGTATTCCCCATCTAAGTTTTAATAAGCCAAAGCATCTTTCAATGACATTACGTGTTGAGGCATGTTTCATATTAAAAAACTCTTGCGGAGAACTTGGTGATAACCCCGACGCCACTCATTCGGATGATATCATTGTCCTCTAAATGGTGCAAGAAATCCTCACAATTTGTGTACCCAAAGATCAACTAGATAATAACAACCTATAAAATAAATTGGCACAAAATGATTAATTCAAGAAACAAAGTTTGATCTTAATGAATAATTCAAATTCCTCTAACTATACAATCGTACTATAAGGAACTTTTAGTCCATGTCTTCTACTAATGGCATCTCAAGCACCCGTCCATCGGAATCGAACCTTCCCAACCAGAAGAACATAAACAAATTGCATCTCGTGTACAAACACCTAGCATATTTGTTGCTATGTCACCTTTCGGGTTCGATATCTAGGTTTATCAACTGTTGGCACCCTAATCTTGATGTGGGTTCCATCAAGAGCACCTAAGCAATTCTATATCACATGATATAAAACCTTGAGTTAGAACACTATGATTAATTCTAAGTCAACTAAATGTTGTACAAGCTATATATAAAACTCAGCCTAATACCTTAAACCATTTCCACCTTGTGTCGAAGAATCGGTACCGTAATTGGGTCCGCTTTTAAATAAGACATCTTGTAAGCGTATGACAAAGATTTAAAACACTATGAAATGCTCGCTTACGCTTCCGGACCTCCTAAAGTGATGCTTGATAACTCGATTTTTAAGGTGATGGGAGATGATATGTAAAAACATTGCTACTTGCTCATCAACAAGCATGAACCTTGACGACTTCAATCCCCCTATCGATTCTAACATCTCACATAGTTTAAAAAAGGCAGTTCTATTCATCCTAACTTGTTCAATACAAGTCTCGTCACTAGCATATACAAGCCTCTTCACATAATCCCGTTGTGCATAAAAATCTACGGTATAGGACCTAATCCTTGGTCTATAAGTATGTAGGCTAAGGCTGGCACCCATTCTAAATAAGAACCAAATCGCGATTCTACAGATTTCTAACCAAATTGTCAATGCAGCACCGATTCTTTTACGCCTCACACTTTGTGCAATTAAGGGCAGACGAGCCATTACTGCACCATATTAAAATTAGAACTCAGTATCAATCCCCTCACACTTTAGAGTAGCAAATTTTTTAAAATAAATATCGTATAAGATATCTTTTTCAATTAATAAAATAGATAATTCATTCAATTTTTGTTGAGATGTTGTTAATTTTCAGTAAGATTTTATCAATTTTAATTTTTAGAACATTTTCTCCGTTGATGCAACAAAAACATGAGTAATTAACATTATACGCATTTGAAAAAGGAACAAACTCTTTATGAATAATTATGTCAATTGAGTGTCATTTTATAATTTGATAATTTATTTAAAATAATATTATAATCAATTTGAATTAAATAAGGAATTTGAATATTATTAATTTAATAATAATTATATAAGCATCGAAATTGGAACTTGATTGATTGTTTATATAAGTACCGAATTATATTTTAATTAAAATATGCAGATTTAATCTTAAATTTGGATATTATATAAGCATCGAAATTGGAACTTGAGAGAATAACATCTATGTTCATATCTTTACGTATGACAACTAATATCCATATTATTTTATTGCAAAGAAAAAATGATGAGCAATTTGATGATTCATCAATTATTAATTTTATTTCCTCTTTATGTTGCTTTCCTTCCTTTCTTTATTCCATTGATTATGCTTTAAAGCAACATATGACAACTAATATCGATGTCATTTTTTATGGATAAATTAAGCAAAATAGCTAGTAAATGAATGTGAAGGGAGTGGACTCATTGGCCATTTTCAAGCCTTTAAGCTTTTTGGCATTAGTAATTGTAAATATTAATAAATTGGTTCACCATTAATCAAATGAAAAAGATGGTGGCATTGTTTGTAAAAAGGACCCTACTTTTATACCCAAAAAATAATGGTTCACCATTATGTTTTATGTGTGTCACATTCTGCAGCTTTCTAATTCTTTACCTCGTCGTGATCTAGCAAATGCTACCTAGCCTTCCCCCACCCTAGGGAACTAACCCATTATCTTAAAAGTAATGAACCCCTTTTATTTTTTTTCTTTTAATTTTAGCCAAGCATTTCGGGATATTAATTGTTCTTATGTTCTTAGATACATGTTTTATGATTTGGGGATCGTGTATATGTGTATGTGTTTACTTGTATCATCTGGAATTTGGACACACCTAGAATGTTAGTCAACATTTTGATGATATGTCTAGGCCATGGTGGGTTCTTACATAATGTCCAGTTCAGCTAGCAATATACACATGACTAGAAAGCAAGAGGGCAAAGAAATTAAGTAAATTAACCTCAAAAAATGTACTCTTACAGGAATCGAAGCTTTTGAAGCTTGCCCAGAGTAGATGGAATGTGTCCGGTTAAAGTATTCAAGTAAAGATCCAAGCTCACTGTTATTACTATAAAGCTCCCTGTCATAAAAAAAATGGTAATCTTCAGCAAAAGAAGTTCAATAGAAGCACATAAACCATGCATGTATCTATGAAAATGCAACCAAAACCAATGGAAAGATGACAACAGATGCAAACCATTGTGTAATTAACATTAGCATAGAACATCATTGTTTACAACTATTTCTACTAGTATACCTGAATAACTCAGACATTCTGGTCAGTTTTGGTTACTAGGATGACAAAAGCATGCTGGTGTTTTGTTTTTCCTTTATGTATGTCTCAATATTCTAACAATGAGAGGTAACAATGAGTTATCTATTTTGGGGTCAACCAAAATTAGACTAGGCCTACACTATCGACTTACAAATTTCGCAGTTTAAGTCATCCAAGTCAGGAACCAAATGACCGACAGATGACAACAAAATCATTCACTTTAGCATACTTTAAATGACAACAAAATCACCGCTCAAAAATAAAACCAATCAAATGCATTGCAAATAACTTCAATTAACACCAACTGCTTTCTTTTACACAACAAATCAATAAGAACAACAGAAGAACACATGCAACCCCAAATCCCCCTTAAAAATGCTTCTTTTCCTTTGATTAATTAATGCTTTTAACAATTTAAACCCAAAATGAAACAACTTCCAATTCCCTGTTAGAACGAACCAACAAAGCCTATATACTTCAGTAAATGAATGATGCAATATAAAACCAAAAGAGCTAAAAACCTCAGTAAATGAATGATATTAAGTTATTAGCATACAAGGAAAATGATCATAGTTTACATGAAGAAAAAATACCTGAAACTAGGTGCAAACTTCTGGGTTTGTTACAGAAAACAAAGAAAGAAAGGAGAAGAATTTGGGGCTTCTGGGTTAAAACTTCGGTCTCATTATGAAAAACAAAGAAAGAAAAATGTATAGCTCTCTCTTCTTGCCTTTCTATGGCATGCTCGACAAGAAATTGGGGCTATCGGCAAGGCGAAGCAAGCAATGAATGAGATAAAGGAGAGATGATACAGAAACAGAGGGCAAATTAGGCGTGAAAACTAAAACGGATGTAAACCGAAAGGTAAGCTGTGGATTAGAAAACAGAGAATTTCGGGATTAGGGCGAACGTATTAGGGGTGTATTAGGCAATACATTGAACCAAACACCTGCTTAAGAGGGGCTTAAGTGGGGCCCACAGATTAGGGGTGTATTGGCTAATCCAATACACCCAACCAAACATAGTGTAAGTTATGGTAGATGCGACTTGGGAATATAAGCTAGCAAACATCCAAAGTAACAAAACGAAACACAACGGAAAGAATTTTATTGCTAAAATTTGTTAACTCAAACTAAGAAAATGCCTCAACAATGGTAATTTGAGAAGAGGAGCTATTTACTAGTATCAATATATTTTCTTCCTAATTTATTATTAACATTTTAATGTAATTATTTTTTTCAAAATTGCTTTTAACATTTATTAAATTTAGTTTTATTTATTTTGAATTAATTGTTTTTATTGTCTTTATATTTGGTAGAATTGCAAAATATGGAAAGGGGTGGAAAAATAAGGGTTTGAAGTTTGAATCTTAAGGCCGGAGTCATAATCATTACTTGTTCAAAATTATTTGGAAGTTACATACGATGACATTTAAATTTTATACAAGTATTTATCTCATTATTTTTAATGCTTTAAGACATAGACGATAAATAAATTTAAAAGAGTTTCTAATTAAAAACAATAGGAGAGATTATTTTATTTAAAATATGCTTTGTGGAAACCATTTTTTTAAAAGAAAAATAAGTTATCGACTTTAAAAACAAAAATTGGAGTCGCCACCGATCCTTTATTAAGGTGTGATCGGCTCACCATAAAAACAATTCTGGTCTGCAAAATTTGAGAAAACAGGTTCGGGAGTCAGTTACGAACGAGGAAGGGTTAGCACCCTCGTAACGCCCAAAAATCGGTACCAAATTTGATTATCTTATGTCTTGATGTCGAAAATTTGAAAAGAGTTTAAATAAAAAATTTTAACTCGAGGATGAATTAAAAAGATAAACATTCCTATTTCTAAGAAATAAAATATCACACCCAGTTAGTTAGGGCACAATATCTTTAAATCTTTAAAACTAAGTTTGTCTTTTGATTTTAAAACTCACACAATTAAATCTAAAAGGGTATTCGATTATTTAGATCAAATAAAGAAAAATCGAAACCCAGTAAATTAAGGCACAATTTCTCAGAATTTCAAATACCGAATAGCACCTTTCGTTTTAGAAATTCTTATTTCGAGATGATGAAATGTCACGACCAGTAAGTTAGGACCCGACATTTTTTATTCCCGAGAATAAGCTTTTATTTGAAAATTGCGAATTTATTGTAAAATAAATACTTAGCTTTCTAAATTCATCGAAAAATGATCACGATCCAGTAAGACACGATCTTTCTCGAGAATCATGATTGCCAAATATTTAATTTTTTAAAAAAATGGTTTTAATACTTTGATGGAACCAATATATATATTTTCTTTAAAAACATGATAAAATGCTCGTGCATATATACGTATACAAAAATCATGAAAATGAATCAATAATAAAATATACATGCATTTTAAAAATAATAAACATAAAATGTATAAACATAATATATTAGCAAATTATGAAAATATGAATATATATATAAAATGCGAAAAATATTTTTATTATAACTTTGAATAGTGTATAAATATGTACATTATAAAAGAAATATATATATAGAATTAAAAAGGAAAAATGAAAATGATATAAAATTCATAAAACATATGTATATGTACGAATGCATATAAAACTAAGAAAAATATAGTAATAATAAAATATACAAGACACGTTTATATATTTTAAAGCCATTTAAAGTATGTACATATATATTAACATACATATGCGTATATACATATAGGCATAATAATATTAATATTTAATATAATATTAAATAATACTAATAATAATACACTAATAATAACAATCTAACAGTATTTATAAAAAAAAACCTTAAAATGACAAATGAAGGATTAATATTGAAAATAAATAGAATTTAAAGGCTAAATTCAAAAATTGAAAACGTGAAAAGGAGCAAATTAAAACGCGCGTAACATGAGGAAGACCTAAAAAGAAATTTACCCAAACCTCCTAAACACTGCACAGCAATGAGGACCGGATTGAAACAATATTAAAATATGCAGTAAAATTTAAAAGAAATAATAAATTTAATTTAAACAACCCCAAAAAGAAAAGGACCAATCGCGCAAATGGCCCCTTTTGAACCCTTATAAAATCCCATTTCAAAACCCTTTCTCTGCCATTTTTGTATTTGCCGCAGCCTCCCTTCCACCATTTCAGACCCATTTCTGACCGGCAACAACGACGACGACGGCGCCACGACGGCGCGCTACCACCGGTAAGAACCCCTTTCCTTCTTCTTTGCTTCGTTTTCGTTTTCAAAACAAGGGAGAAAAAAAAAAGGAACAAAACAGTGAAAAGAAAAGAAAAATGGAGTCGACTAATTACCTTCCAAATAGTTTTTTTGATTTTTCTTTGTTTGTATTTCAGTCTTTCACTACAACAATCGTCTAACCCCTATTACAAATTGAAATCAGCCTTTTATATCCGAGCCACCCCCCCTTTTTTACCGATTCTTATTTGGCTTTAATAGCCGAAATAAAAAAAGCCAAAAAAACTCCCAAAAAACTGCTGCTCCCTTTTTTACAATTTTCCTTACATTTTTCTACTATTGTTCGTGGCTGTAGTTTGTTGTTTGCTACAGGAAGAACGTGCTGGAGCGCGAGGCAACGTGCGACGTGCAAGGACGACGTGGGGCAAGCAGTCTCGGCTATCTGCTGCTTAGGGTTTTTGTGACTTTAGGCCACTTGGGCCTTGTAATTGGGTCAAGCTCGGCCCAAGTTTTATTGGGTTTAATTGTATTTAATTTGGGCTATGTTAATGATTTTAGGTTGGTCTTATTTTGAATGGGCCGGGCAAAAATGGGCTATTACATGCTTAACCCAAAAATTTAATAATAAAAATAATTAGATAGTTTATAAGAAGTTAATAGTTGTGAAATTACTGATACAATTTTATTAAAAGAAATCAATTAGTTTAAAGTAACCTTTTGTAAATTAGGTTTTGTGTAACACTCAAATATTTACATATAAATAAATAAAAATACATTAATATACAAATTTAGTAATGAATAAGAAAAGTTACATCTATTTTGTACTAAATATAAAAAAATCATGTTGATATATAATTTTATTCTTTCTAGAACAAAATACGATACAAGTTAGAATGTTGTATACAATATTTCTTTTATTTTCTTACTAATTTTTCCGTATTAACATTTAATTACATGTGTTTCGTTTTAAACAAAAAATTAAATCCAATTTAACTTTAAGTATTTATATATTATTAAACTACTTTGTAATAATGTTATGAAATTAATTTTTAATAAATAAATTTGTTTGAAATAATTATTTGAGAGGATTTAAGCAAAAATATTAAGCCTGAAAAATAGGTTTGGGCATAAAAATTAGGTTTGTTTAAAATATGGATCGGGCTTAGGCTTGAATATTCAAAACCCGACCCGAATAGTTTTTTAGTTTATAATACTTTATATTATATTATTTTTATATATTATGTAATTTATAACAAATTAAAAAAATAAACTTATACTAAATATATAATACTACTCTAATTAAATATTAAAATAATTTTAAGATTACTATATCAAAATTTCAATAAATAAAAATATATAAAATTATTAAATATTAAAATAATATAATATAAATATTTTTAAAAATTAAAAATAATATGGGTGAGCGTATAATAGGCTTGAATTAGTTTTTTGCAAATATGAGTAATTTTGGACAAAATTTTAAGTCCATATTTTGGATCGAGTCGGACTTAAATAAATATAAAATATGTTAATATCATACTTTGACCTGGCCTAAACTCGACCTATAAGATTTTTACTTGGAGTAAATTTAATAAAAATCGAATTGAAATAAACTAAATGCTGTAATTGAATTCGATTCTTTATTGTTCCCTTTATTTTCTCATACCTTTCTTTTACAAAGCTGAAGAAATTGAATTTGATTTACTCTTTTTACCCTCACTTGCCTGGTGCTTCAACATGTCCAATTCCTTAGCAAACCTTTCCATCACTGGAGCTGGCAAACAAACTGATGTCACAATTCCAACTTCTCCTTTCTTATTCTTGGTTGGCATTAAATGGCTTATTACCCCAACTGCTATCATTGGCCCTCCAAACACAGCCTTACCCCATCCGAAATCTATATCTTCGAATCCGGCCTTTGTTAAATCTGATATAATGTACGTACCGATAACATTCGGGAAATGGATTCGTTTACCCCGAGCCACCGTTAAAGCTGCCACGGATTTCACATATTCCTCTGTCACACTTGCTTTCGCTTGTTTTATTAATTCCACTGCATACCCTAATGGTTTCTCACAGAGACTTTTAACTGTTGTTACTGCTGCTGGGAGGACAATCACATTCCCGTAATATCCCGATGGGAATGAGGGATTGAATTTAGAACATGCATTAACAACGCATAGCATGCGTACCTCTTCATCAGGGTCAAGATTTATAGCAAGGGTTCGACAACGCCATAAACAAGCCGTTATGAGTTCAAACGTGGTACAATGGCGAATGTGGGGAGGTAGGAGGCTACGAAGAAGTGAAACTTCTGCAAAGCCAAAGGAAAAGGAACGTTGAACCGGATTGTCAAATGGCAAGATGGTAATGGGGGTGGTGACAGGGGCTTCCACTTCATCATACTCGCGGTGGGTAAATGTGATTCTTGCCGGGAGTCGAGCATCTAAGAGATGTCTTTCCCAAACGGGTGAGATCAAGTGAGTGGCTACACCTCGTGCCATTTCACCCAGGGCAAACAGGAATTGTGCTAGGCCAGTACCATCACTCATGACATGGTTGAGACGGAGAGCGAAGATGAAACCACCGCATTTCAACCTAGTTACCTACTAAGCAATAAACTAATCCTAGTTACTTAACTTCATAAAAAAATATTAGATTATTAATAAATATGTAAAAATAAATATAATAAATGGTGTGCTTAAGAAAAAGTAATAAATGATGGAAGATAGAACCACTAGAGTATAATTAAGAGAATGGATTGTATGAAACTGTGATTCCATGTAAGAGAAGAGATTATATAAAACTGTTATTTCACGTTATTCATACCATTTCCAATAGGAGAATTACAAATTAAACTTTTCCTCCTTATTTATAGCATTTTTAGTTGGATTTGAGTTTTTTCAGAAGGAAAAAGCTGAAAATGATGAGAAAAAATCTGATTTGTCATTCTCCTATTAGAAAGGGATAAGAATGACATATAATCACAGTTTTATATAATCATTTCTCACATAATTAATTACATCCAAATTTGTGTGGTAAAGAGGTGTGATTGACGAAAATTTTGAGTAGGAAAAGTTATAATTGATCTTTTTACTTGAAATGTGTTAAAATATTATATTAATATGAATATATATTGTATAATTAAATTAAATTTAAAATTATTGTATTGATTAAACACTATTTTACCTTATTGATTCAAATCATAAAAAATTTAAAGTAAATTACACCATTTATCACTAAACTATGGGTAAATTTTCGTTTTGGTTACTTAACAAAAAAAGTTATAATTTGGTCACTGAATTATTCGAAAGTTTTCATTTAAGTCCCTAGACTATTAAAATCGATGTTATAGGGTTTTTTGTGTTTGAACTGCCTGCACCAATTGAAAGTTCTTTTTCCCATTCTCTTTTATAGTTTAATTTCTTTTTCATGGAACGACTTTTGACATCACGAATATGCAAACCAAAATTCAAACATATTTTTTCTCCAATTTCCAACACTGACTGTGAGTTGGACTTAGACCTAAGGTATATTTTTCTAATCATAGATGAGTATTAATCCATCGTACACATTGTTGAATTGTCGCTTAGAACTCACTGGTAGAACTTGAAAAAAAAATTTGGCAACCTAGTGACTTATATAAAAACTTTTAAATAGTTTAGTAACTTAAATTGAAAACTCTTTAATGGTTTAGTTACTTAAATGAAAACTTTTGAATATTTCAATGATAAAATTTTGATTTTTAAATTTTGTAACTAACAGTATAATTTACTCAAAATTTTAATTCCAAGTAAAATAAAATAAATAAATAAAAATCCAAATAATTAGAAAGTAAGATGTAATTTTAGTTATAATGGTTATAAAAGTCGGATTTAAGATCCAAAGCATTGGACCTTTGATTTGAATGAATTTGTTTAATCTCGTGGCTTAGTAATTTTGTTTTACATTTTAAAAAGTGTTGGGGTTTGATACACTACTAGCTGACTCTCATTACACTTCTTCTTTTTATTTACACTGGGTTGATTGAGGATTAGAATTATTCAATTACTCATTCAAGTTTAAAATTTATTTAAATTTTTACATAATTTATCTAAAATATTAAGCTAAAAATGAGTTTGAAAAATAAATTAATTCTGATTAAAATATGAGTTAAGTTCAGACTTGAACATTTAAGACCAAATCGGCCTGACCTATTCTATAAATTTATAATGTTTTATATTTGGTTTTTTATATATTATGGAATTTATTAATTCCAGCCACATTATTAGTGTGCAATATCTTTTATTTATTTATTTACTGCCCCTAAGAACATAACTTTTTCGTAGAGTTTTAAAATTTTAATACAAATTTAACAAATCATTTTCGTTAAAAATAGTTTTAAATTTACTAACTATGTAAATAATAAAAATATGTATTGACTTAATTTTATAATATTTAATATAAAATGAATAAATTAAAAGTTAAAATCTCATCAATTACAAATAAATCTTTAAAAATTACATTTAACAATCAAGATTCGATCAAATCAAGTAAAATTGAGTGAAAAATTCGAGTTAATCGAGTTGACGAGTCCTATTTTATCATCCTAACTTGATTTGGAATTTTTTGAATTAAATCAAATGAAATGAAATTGAGTTGACTCAAGTTAAATAAATTTGTTCGAGTTAAATTAAAAAATTAAACCGGTCATATTGAAATTTTCTAACAATATGACTAAATTCCAAGTTAAGGACCATAAACATCATATATATGAGAAATCTCTTTGAAAATAAATTAATAAAATATGTGAAAAAATAGTATAATTAGTATGATAAACTTTTTTGAACATTAATCTCATTATAGGTCCTTATTATATCTGCTCTTTTTGATACAATGTTTAGAACAACCCATAGCCCTTCTCCAACTCTTAAATAGAAAGATAATATGCTTCAACGCACTTGAATCAAATTTGATAGTTCTAAGACTCAATCAATCAAGATAATAAACTTGATTTGATAGTTTACTTGTTTAACGCCTCAAATTTATTATTTAAAAAAAATTAAATGTTAATTTACTATTTTATATATTTTAATATTTCTTAACAATTTTAGTTTTTAATTTATAAATCTTTATAAAATTTTGGAAAAATATTTTATAAATATTTTGAAGTATTTTTAATTTTTTTGAAATGGACCAATTTGTAAATTTTCAAAACT
This sequence comes from Gossypium raimondii, assembly GCF_025698545.1. NCBI lineage: Eukaryota > Viridiplantae > Streptophyta > Magnoliopsida > Malvales > Malvaceae > Gossypium > Gossypium raimondii. The sequence continues at coordinate 49,581,256 of NC_068577.1, read as the reverse complement.
ATCAAGGACACAACAGGTATTTATATCACTTTGTTATTCAAGTTATTCAAACGACTCAAATAATTCAAGTTGTAAAATTCAACTCGACTCGAACAAAAAATCAAATTATTTATTTGAGTTGATTTAAAAAATCGAATAACTTAATTTGATTAACTCAAAATTAAAAAAAATTCAAGTCAAATCAAATTTTACTCGTTTCCATTTAACAAGTTAAATAAATTTTATACTAATTTAAAATTTCACCAACCTAACAATTTTTATTTAATCAAATCGGTCTGATTTTCAGCCATCCAATATACGAGATGTTAATGTATCAATATATGATCAGTCTTTTAAAAGAATGTTTTATTATTCTTTTAGATTTTCTTTGCAATTATATATACATTAGTATATATATATATATATAGATTAATGGTTGCCTATGTTGATCTAATCCAGTAATGAGTTCTCTATCTCAATTAGAAAATTATCAAATTATTTTATAAAATAATAAATAAATTATGAGTATTTTTATCTTTTAAATTTTTATATAAATTTAGAAAATATATAAATAATAATATTTATATTCAAATTATTATGATTTAATATTTTAACTTTATTATTTCAACCAAAATCTCATCTATTTTTTTATATGATATTTTTATAGATATATCTATTAGATAATTTTTCACCTATATCGTAAGTATGATATAATTTAGTATATATATATATAAGATTTCTAAAATCAATTGTTTAAAATTCATTTTAAGAATTACAATTTGAATCCATCAATTATTAGGTGTTTTTTTTTTTTTTTTTGGTATAGCAGATATATTATGGCAAATCCAAACAAACAATATAACTTGTACAAGTGCGAGATTAGATTTAATGAAGTTTCTAAATCAGTTTTTACTCATATTATTAATCTAACCAATCTAATACAGCGATGGTAAACTTTGAAAACAAACAGAAATAAGAAGATGGTTGAATTAAAAAAGAAAAACTCTCCACACATATTAATTGGAACATTATTACCTGAACCAACAGCAGTGGGCAATTTAGAATCCCTTCAGAACCTGGAACATCATAAAGGAGTTGATCCAAGTAAGGGAATGGTGGGAGAAGTGGTTCACCAAACTGTTCAAGTGTAACATCAGCATCGGCTTTTATAAACATCACACCCTCACCGGTGCAATCCACTATAAGCTTACCATTAGCCCCTTCTCTTAATCTACCTGCAAATGGATAATAACACACTAGGGTTTGTGCAAGTGCCTCCCTAATAATTTCAGCTGGATCTTTTCCTTCCATGGAAGGTTCATATTGATAAAAGTTGATTAGCGGAACGTGAAATCGGAAAGCCTCTTGATCATCAATATCCGATACTAATTTTTGTTCATACGGTGTAGGTTTGGCAGGAGTGACAAGTTCCGGTTCACAACGTCGGACAGTGAACTCAAGGGGAATGTTGGAAGGTGTTGCCATGACAAAAGGATGCATGATAGAAAAGAATAGCTAGTGTTTGGTGCTTAATCAAGTGTTTTGAAATGTTATATATAGGAACCAAAGTGTAGAAATTTGAAGTTTATTTTAGGGTAAATTATACCAACTGTCACTCAACTTTGGGGTAGCTGACAAAACAGTCACTAAAGTTTCAATTTAGTCACTCAACTTTCAAAAAATAACAAAACAGTCCTTTTAATCATTTTCTGTTACAGACGTAACGTAAAGTTGACATGTCATTTAACTGGCCACATTGGCATCCTAGTTATCATTTAAATGGCCCCAATTTAAAATTTGAACCCTAACTGAGCAGTATATGATGTAGAAGAGAAGAAGAAGAAGAAAAAGAAGAAGAATACCACTTTAAAAATTGAACCCTAACTGGGCAATAGATGACATAGAAGATAAAAAGTAAAAGAAGAGGAATATCACTGGTACCATCACTAAAATTGGAAAAATAAAATCTCTGAGTGGTCCTCTTGTGTATACAGTGGAGGAATTGAGCATCATATTTTCTTATATCTATTAGAAAATGGGTCATCAAGAGTATCATCACCCAAATGTCCAATCATATAGGATGCCACAACAATATCTAGAACACACTCGAATGATGCTGCAGCTTACAACATTCAAGCCCTGGTTCAGGAAGAAGAAAAATAAGACTTAAAAAAGGACTAGTATTTATGTTGAACTTCCAAGTTTCACATGATCTACAAGCTCTTGATAGTCCCTGAAGATGAAGGGCGTAGAAGAATGCATCAGAGTGAACCATCTTTGGCTAAAGTCTTACCAAACTGCCTCTACTTTAGGTCCAGATTCTTTCATTGATTTCACTTTTTCTACAAACTTTTTCTATTGATTGGTAGTATCAATCCAGAATTGATAAAAGAACTCGTTGGATTACTCATTAATGCATCCTCATTGGTCGCAAAGTGAAAAGGCACAGTTTTATAATATCCCATCTTCCTCAAATATTTGGCCACGTTGCTCTTGCAATCTAGTATCCTTGTAGACTCCTCTTTTTCCATACAGCTTGAGGTGCAAGCAATTAAATCACAGAATAGAGACAAACAATTTATTTGGTTTGATCTTTTTTTTTAAATTATCCTTAGATTTCTCAGAGGAAATGGCATACTTCAGTTGAAAGTGATTTGATTGCACGTTTTTCAGGAACTTGTTTATCCCATGGAATTCCTTTGCCATCAACAACAAGATCTGTAACTATGTCATAAGCTTCTAATGGTTGTGTTTCTTGCTTCTCAATGCTGTGTAGTAACCAAGCTTCACTCACCACTCGTACCCCTCTTTCCTTGAAATGTTCCATCCATTATCATTTAACTAAATAAGTCCAATGGCTATGTTAAAAATAGAACATCAGTAATGACAATTTATCACAAAGAAAAAGAGAGAGAAAATAAAGAACACACAGATTTTACATGGAAACCCTTTCGGGAAAAAAAACCATGGGCAGAGGAGAAGATAATTCACTATGTCGAATTCGAATTAATTATAAGAGGAGTAGAATGTCTATTTATAGGCTTGTAAAACCATATTCTAATAGGAGTGTAGTAAGATTGAAACACCTTATTCTAATCAATATCAAATAGATGGAGTTTAATATGTAAACAACTACCAATAACCGAGTTAGAGATTGTCCCTCCATGTTTCTCTATCTTGGTTTTCCAGTATTGTTGCATTAGAAGAGTTGCAACATGAAGGATTTTAGCCCATTCAGTCAAAGAACAAAGATTATAAGGTTCAACAATATATAGAACTGAAAACATTTTCACATACATGTGTGTAACTGAGCTGGCCCATCAGGGAAATCATCATTCCTAAGAAAGGTTTGTCAGTGACCCTTACATATCAGTGAAGCTGGAGTTTTGGATCTTCGTACTGCTTTACCAACTATAGGAAGAAAAAAAAAGATAAATCTCAGTAGTCTTGGACTAAAATTTGTATCATATAAACCAAAGAGATTGATTAATCAGCAAAATTTACTTCAGCAACAAGTGAATTCAGGACAGAATCAGGCAGTTCAAATAGTGGTTGCCATCAGAAAAGGATTCTTAAATTGAGGCCCTTGAAACAAAATTTTGGAATTTAAGTGCTATCCATTGAAATACCACTGGCATTAATGTTCCCTAGGCTCTCGAACATACTTCTCTGAGTCTGACCGGCACAAAATGTGAACCCATGCGAAGAAACTTCTAAGGGCGAACAAGCAAAAATAGAAGTAGCACCAATATTGTTGAAGGTAGGGATAGAAACTGCATCGTTTACCTTTGAGAAACCAAAGTTGAATAGAGCTCCAACAGGTGGTTAGAATGCTGGCAAAGAAGGATTGATACTTTCAGATGATTTAATTGATTCTGATTGAACTAAATTCATTTTAAGATCTTCCTCCTCCACCTTCTTCTTCTACTCAACCCATCCCAAATTTCAATTTCCCCTTTTTCTTTCTTTTTTTACCCGTCCCTTCCGCCCCAAATTATATCCGTTTGGCTGCTCAATTCCAACTTGGCAAGTTAACTAGCCAAATTAGCTAGTTAACTTGCCACACCAACAGTCCCGTTAAGTCTGTAATGGAAAATGTTAATGGGTGACTGATTTGTCTCTTTTTGATAACGTTAATGACTATTTTGTTATTTTTCAAAAGTTGAGTGACTGAATTGAAACATGATGACTGTTTTGTCAGTTATCCCAATGTTGAATGACTGTTGGTGTAATTTATCATTATTTTACATCAATATATGTAAAAGTTAATGAAGAAAGAGATAAAATTGAAGAAAAAAAAACCAATTATGTCGTTGCATTCATGATTGACTTGCTTGCCCGAATTGAGATGACCGTTACCTTGTGATACGCGTCCAATCACCTTTTATTCATCCTATCATTATAATTACAATGGTAAATTTTGAAGAAATTTATTTTACATAGTAAATAGGGGTGAAGTAAAAAAAAATTTAGGGGATAAAAATTAAATTGTAATTTGTAATAGTTTATATCTTTATAATTTTAAAGGATTAAATTAAATTTTTATCATTTTAGAAGGGATTAAAGTGTAATTTTATATTTATCAATTTAAAATTTTTAAATTTTAAAAGACCTAAATGAATAATTTTTCATTTTAAGTAAATCAGGCCTACCAACCCCTAAATACGTCACTATCATACATTTAAAATTTAATAAAATAAAACTTTTTCGGAAGCAAATAAAAGAAAGAGAGGACCAAATTTTTATGTGAATTTATATATTTATGTACCATCTCGCGGACTTCATGATTCACATTTCACATGCTATATTTATGAAAGTTTTGGCCACAAAATTTAAGTGGCTATTCTGTGACTTAAGGGTTATTTGGACTGTATTTAGAGCCATAACAGCGCACCCATAAATGGAATATATCCAAATGTAAAGAGTAAAATGTGATTCATTTATTTTCAAAAAAAAAACGTTTTTGTAATTCAAATGTTAAATTAAGGTAATTTGATAAATTGAAAAATTTTGTGTTAAGAAAATTATATTTAAAATTAAGTTGTAAATATATTTGCTATATTATTTAAAGTTAAATATATGAAATATAATTAGATTGCTTGATAAATTTAAATTTAAATTATATTTTTATTTTACGTTTGTATCTTTTTTAAAGCATTTCATGTTATTTAAATAAGTATAATGACTTAATCAACCTTCTAATTTTAGAATGAAAAAGTCATTTTAGCCTTTTATTAAACTTTTCATCTCTTTCAACCCTTGAACATCTGTTTTTCTATCAAATCACCCAAAATTGATGGAAAAATTGTCATTTAAGTTAACAAATGTTAACTTTGCTAACGTGGAGGGCTAAAATGACATTTTTTGTAAAAAGTTATCCTTTATAGATTATCAAATAAGTTGAAAATTTATATCATTGAAAATATTAATTTTCACCTCGTTTAAATTTTTTTAATGGATTATCAAACAAGTCCCATCTATTAATTTACCAAGTATTAAACAGTAGTATAGAGAAGTTGGGTCAATCCCGCAGGAACAGGGACTCCAAATTTTCCTGTTTACGTGGCCAGATTTTTGAGTTTAGGACGCTGTCATGCCCATAACCTGTACCTGCAGAGCTAAAAAATAAATAAAGGGGGATTTTAGTTGATAAAGAAAAAAACCAAATATAAAATAAAATGAAATGTAACACCTCAAACTCGGCCTAGAAGTTATAACCGAATCTGGAGAATTACATCCACTTGTTAGGAAAATTGATTTCAGTAAGTATTTAACAATTAAGACTTTTGCAAACAATCGTTAGAAAACTACTTGTTCACTTTCAAAAATTACTTAAGAAATCACCTAATCTGTAGTGGAAAACCATTTTGAAAGTTTTAGTTTTGAAAATCGAAATCTGTTTTGGCAACTTAAGTGATTTTGTAGTCTCACGTTAGAAAATACCAATTACTGACAAACTAAGCGAAAAACCAAAACGAGTTCAAAAACAGATTACAAACCCCAAATATCAAAACAAATAATTACGAAATTCACCATATTTATACTAAGTGCAAAAACAATTCGAGCTCCCACACGTCGCCTGGTCCTAAGTTAGAGGTTTACCTGAATAGACAAAGATAAAACAAAAGGGTGAGCTATGAAGCTCAATATATAACTAAACTCAAACAGAGATAAAACAAAACACAATATACAAATCAGAGTAATGAAGAGTTTCATAATGATCATATAACTAGAGCGGAACAAATCAGAATATTTCAAAGATTTCATAACGATCGTATAACAGAACAGAGGATGTATGGTTATGCCAATGCAATGTTTTTTTAGAAAAGCAGAGTGCAGATTTATCAGAAAACATCCTACCCAACTCCGCTACACACCAAAATAGAGTTCCCCAAAACTCATCCAACAAAATCACACCAACAGATAATTGTGGACAGTGCCACCAAAATTACAGTTAAAGCTGCTAGATCAGAATTGTGGATAAACCACCAGATAATGCAAATCATCTTATATAATTTTTCGTATGCTTGTGGCACAAATATATATCAGCTTTTGTGGTTAAGTGTTCTAGGAAATGTTTGAGAGGTCCCAAGTTCAAGCCTTAGCTTGGGTAAATTTTTGTTTTTAAATGAATAAACCCCTATCTCTAATCAGTAGGCTTATAAATAAATGTTGGTAAAATACATCAGAATGGGCCTGCTGGTCCAGTGGTTAAGTGGAGTGAAAATATGTTGGAGGTCTTGTGTTCAAATCTCTGCATGATCAGGGGATTTATTTATACTGCTTGTGCCTTGTGGGTGTTGTAGTTTGACAAAATTCTAAGTATTTTAGGAGTGTGGGGAGGTTGTGGGCGAATTTTAGGAGGATAATGAGGGAGATTTCGGTAGTTGTGGGATTGGTAGAGGAAAATAAGGAATTTGAGGTATGGTGGGAAGTGAACGGTTTGTGGAGGGATAGTAGGAGAGTTTTGAGGAGTGGATCAAGGGAGGTGATCAGTAGTGGTGCCGAAACTGATTCATTTTCCAAAATTCAGCTTTAGCTTTTGTTTTCGCTCAATTTTTTGTCAACTGTTCTCCTTCTTCTGCCGAATATTGCTAGTGAATTTCTGCTTACTTCTTTTTTTATTCTTTTCTTTTCTTTTCTTTTTTTGGTTTTACACACTTCCCTACCCATCTTTTTTTTCTTTTTCTTGCGGTCACCTCATTTCTATTCCTGTTGGTTGCTACCGAATTGTTAATCTTTAGGCCAATTCTTTTTCTTTTCGTCTCCCTTCATATTGCCGATTCTTGTCTCCTCCACTTTGTCATTCCGTTTTTCTATCGTTGGTTGTTCTCGTGGTTTGGTTCTCGTAGCTATTCTAGTAAGTAAAACTTTGACACCTTGTTTTGTGCCTAATTTAAATGCTGATTGGATGTTGCTATCGTCTTGACAGCAAAGAATCATTTTGGTTTAGGTCCCTCTTCTATGGAGTGTTAGTATATTCATTCGGAGTTTCAAGATATGTATCATGCGTTTGAAATGGAAGTATATTCGATTTGGTCTTGTTGTGCTTTCATGAGTTGAGACTAACGATTAAAGTGAATGATCAATTTTAGGAACTATTGAGCACGGAAGTGTTTTGCCACGAAACCATAACAGGTGTGTAAACACAACACTGAAAATCAAAAATTGGCGAAAAGCCAAAAAGTGAGACTGTCATTTATTATTATCATTTATTTTATTTATCATTCTAATATCATTTTATTTTACCCATCACTATTTTGTTTCATTTCATTAATTACTATGCCGTCATGTTAGAATATATTTATTCATTTTTACACTATGCCCAAATAATTTAGATGCATATCATTTTGAATAATATCGTCGTTTTATCAAACATATAGAAAATACTCAAAACCGAGCCAATGTTCGTTATTTTTGGAATTTGAGGAGTTGTGCTCCTAACTTACAGAGTATGGCATCTTCTTAAAATCAAAATAACCGAATATCCTATTTAAACAATGAAAAGTAAGATTTAGATAGCGATTAAATGGCAATTATTTTGGTTTTCGAGAATCCAAGGTATCGTGTCCTAACTTACGGGACATGGTCTTTCTTCTCGATTAACTCGAAATAAGGTTTGTTCCATTTAATTTAATTTAGTTAATCATATCTTAATAATATTATGCAAAAAAAGGATCATGTTTCAAATTCTTTTCAAATTTTTAATTTTCGACACTAAAGACATCAAGTAATCAATTAGGTACCAATTTTGGGCGTAACGAGTGTACTAATCCTTCCTCATGCATAAACAACTCTTGAACCCATTTTCTAGATTTTTGTAGACCGAAAAATATTGTTTTAATAAATCAAACCTCTTATTAAAACAATCAAATTACGAGTTGACCTGATCACGCCTCCTAAAAGTGATTGGTGGCAACTCTCATTTTCATTTTAAAAAAAAAAGGGTTTCGACAGTAACAAAACCACTCACCTCATGTATTACCATGCATATTAGTTCAAAATGCAACAATTTATAAGAGTTCAGAATATAGAAACACAAATCGTGAATTCCGAGCTATTTGACGTCGATTTTATCCTTCCCCTTTTTAGTCGAGGATTCCGGTACGACGTTAGCTACGAAATAAAACAATTAAATACATTAATATCATATCACTCAATTCTTAAGAGATTTGTAATTTTTCTACTATATTTTGCTTAATCCTCAATTTAGCCCCTAAACCGAGACTAAATTTAGTATCCATATTTAACCTAAAATTTTATACTAATTTCACTCTAAGCTAAATTTTAGCTCCCTATTTTCAATTTTACCCTTTAATTTCAACTTTTTTACAATTTAATCCTTATTACTCAAAATCAACAATTTACTCCACAATTTAGTCTTTTCCCACTTCTAACTTAAAAATCTATCAATTTAATCCTTTATAGCTAACTAATAATGGTAACATTCTCAAACTTGAAGAATACTAAAAATTACAATATGGGTCCAATAACTCTAAGTACCGGGATTCCAAAAATATGAAAATTACAAGAAAGAGGACTAAATTGCACTAACCAAATTGGATTTGAACCCTAAGGTCCCTTAGCCGTAGACCTGTCCATGGGCCAGGCGGCCCGCCCAAAATATGGGAGGGTTCGGGTAAAAATATAGGCCCGAAATATGGGCTTGGTCAAAAAAATGAGGCCCATTTAAAAAATGGGCCGGGCTCGGGCTCAACTTTTTTGGCCCGAGCCCGGCCCGGCCCGGCCCGAATATAATAAATATATATTTTTTATTTTTATTTTTTAATTTTAAAATACTTTAAAAATATTTTTTTTATTTTTTATTTTTTATTTTTAAAATATTTTGTGTTTATTAAAAATCGGGCCGGGCTCGAGCTTATTATTTTTTTCTCAGGCCGGGCCTGGGCAAAATTTTAAGCCCATATTTCGGGCCGGGCCCGGGCCTAAGAGTCGGGCCGAAAATTTTTTCCGGGCCCGGCCCGGCCCATGGACAAGTCTACTTAGCCGTAAGCTTTCTCGTCTTCTTTTCTTTATTTCTTTTCTTTCTTAATGTCTGCATGTGTTGGTTTTACTATTTATTACTATTATTTTTTATCATTATTATTAAAGTTAACATAAATATATAATATATATAATACACACACTAATGGTCTTAACCATGACCGGCCACACACCCACCATTTAATAAACGGTATATTTGCTACTTTAGTCCCCTTTTATTTATTTTAATCTATAATTCAACTTTTGACCCTTTCACGATTTAGTCCTTATACCTTAATAACTCCTAATTTCATGCAAATTACTTATTCAAAATTTAATTTATTACTAAACTAACCTTTTGCATACTTAATAAAAAATATCTACAAGTTCGTTTTACGAAAATAAAGTCTCGAACCTTGCTTTTCGACACCCCTGACTATCAGGTCCTTACAATAGTTATCTTATTATTTTCTAATGGCACTAGAATCGGGCTGTTACAAAAAGAATGGGATACAATAGTTATAAATACAAGTAAAAAAACACATCAAGACACAAGAAATGAACATTCAAGCATAAAATTTAAAAGAAAAGCCTCCAATTCTTTAATTTTTTTATTTTCATTTTCTCTTGTACATATCTCTTAGGTGCTTATTGTTAGATATTTTTATCATTTTCAATTACATTCTTTAAGAGAGATTAACACTTGTAAACACACATCTTTGAGAGGTCTACATTGCTTACACCTTTTCTTATATTGCAAAAGCTACTTAAAGTTTTTAAGGTATAAACCTAGTAGATGTTCGACACATTCCAAAAATGAAGAAAAGCTTGATTTCCTGGAGTACTTTGGACAAGAAAGGCTTTTGATACTCTAGTGAAGGTGGAGTGCTGAAAGTATTCTCAAGTGCCATGGTTGTGATGCACGGACATTTAAAGCGAGACCTTTATTTCTTGGATGGCTCCATGGTTACGGGTTTAACAGCAATGTAATCGTCAGCTGATCCAGATTTTGATAACACTAAGTTATGGTAGATGCGACTTGGGAATATAAGCCAGCAAACATCCAAAGTAACAAAACGAAACACAAGGGCAAGAATTTTATTGCTAAAATTTGTTGACTCAAACGAAGAAAATGCCTCAACAATGGTAACTTGAGAAGAGGAGCTATTCACTAGTATCAATATATTTTCTTCCTAATTTATTATTAACATTTTAATGTAATTATTTTTTTCAAAATTGCTTTTAACATTTATTAAATTTAGTTTTATTTATTTTGAATTAATTGTTTTATTGTCTTTATATTTGGTAGAATTGCAAAATATGGAAAGGGATGGAAAAATAAGGGTTTGAAGTTTGAATCTTAAGGGCAGAAGTCATAATCATTACTTGCTCAAAATTATTTGGAAGTTACATACGATGACAAGTATTTATCTCATTATTTTTAATGCTTTAGGACATAGACGATAAATAAATTTAAAAGAATAGGAGAGATTATTTTATTTAAAATATGCTTAACCCAAAAATTTAATAATAAAAATAATTAGATAGTTTATAAGAAGTTAATAGTTGTGAAATTACTGATACAATTTTATTAAAAGAAATCAATTAGTTTAAAGTAACCTTTTGTAAATTAGGTTTTGTGTAACACTCAAATATTTACATATAAATAAATAAAAATACATTAATATACAAATTTAGTAATGAATAAGAAAAGTTACATCTATTTTGTACTAAATATAAAAAAATCATGTTGATATATAATTTTATTCTTTCTAGAACAAAAATACGATACAAGTTAGAATGTTGTATACAATATTTCTTTTATTTTCTTACTAATTTTTTCCGTATTAACATTTAATTACATGTGTTTCGTTTTAAACAAAAATTAAATCCAATTTAACTTTAAGTATTTATATATTATTAAACTACTTTGTAATAATGTTATGAAATTAATTTTAATAAATAAATTTGTTTGAAATAATTATTTGAGAGGATTTAAGCAAAAATATTAAGCCTGAAAAATAGGTTTGGGCATAAAAATTAGGTTTGTTTAAAATATGGATCGGGCTTAGGCTTGAATATTCAAAACCCGACCCGAATAGTTTTTTAGTTTATAATACTTTATATTATGTTATTTTTATATATTATGTAATTTATAACTAATTAAAAAATAAACTTATACTAAATATATAATACTACTCTAATTAAATATAAAATAATTTTAAGATTACTATATCAAAATTTCAATAAATAAAAATATATAAAATTATTAAATATTAAAATAATATAATATAAATATTTTTAAAATTAAAAATAAAATGGGTGAGCCTAAAATAGGCTTCAATTAGCTTTTGCAAATATGAGTAATTTTGGAAAAAATTTTAAGCCCATATTTTGGATTGAGTCGGACTTAAACAAATATAAAATATGCTAATATCATACTTTGACCTAACCTAAACTCAACCTATAAGATTTCTACTTGGAGTAAATTTAATAAAAATCGAATTGAAATAAACTAAATGCTGTTGAATTCGATTCTTTATTGTTCCCTTTATTTTCTCATCCCTTTCTTTTACAAAGCTGAAGAAATTGAATTTGATTTACTCTTTTTACCCTCACTTGCCCGGTGCTTCAACATGTCCAATTCCTTAGCAAACCTTTCCATCGCTGGAGCTGGCAAACAAACTGATGTCACACTTCCAACTTCTCCTTTCTTATTCTTGGTTGGCATTAAAAAGCTTACCACCCCAACCGCTATCATTGGCCCTCCAAACACAGCCTTACCCCATCCGAAATCTATATCTTCGAATCCGGCCTTTGTTAAATCTGATATAATGTACGTACCGATAACATTCGGGAAATAGATCCGTTTACCCTGAGCCACCGTTAAAGCTGCCACGGATTTCACATATTCCTCTGTCACACTTGCTTTCGCTTGTTTTATTAATTCCACTGCATACCCTAATGGCTTCTCACAGAGACTTTTAACTGTTGTTATTGCTGCCGGGAGGACAATCACATTCCCGTAATATCCCGATGGGAATGAGGGATTGAATTTAGAACGTGCATTAACAACGCATAGCATGCGTACCTCTTCATCAGGGTCAAGATTTATAGCACGGGTTAGACAACGCCATAAACAAGCCGTTATGAGTTCAAACGTGGTACAACGGCGAAGGTGGGGAGGTAGGAGGCTACGAAGAAGTGAAACTTCTGCAAAGCCAAAGGAAAAGGAACGTTGAACCGGATTGTCAAATGGCAAGATGGTAATGGGGGTGGTGACAGGGGCTTCCACTTCATCATACTCGCGGTGGGTAAATGTGATTCTTGCCGGGTGTCGAGCATCTAAGAGATGTCTTTCCCAAACAGGTGAGATCAAGTGAGTGGCTACGCCTCGTGCCATTTCACCCAGGGCAAACAGGAACTGTGCTAGGCCAGTAGCATCACTCATGACATGGTTGAGACGGAGAGTGAATATGAAACCACCGCATTTCAACCTTGTTACCTACTAAGCAATAACTAATCCTAGTTACTTAAACTTCATAAAAAAATATTAGATTATTAATAAATATGTAAAAATATATATAATAAACTGTGTGCTTAAGAAAAAGTAATAAATAATGGAAGATAGAACCACTAGAGTATAATTAAGAGAATGGATTGTATGAAACTATGATTACTTGCAAGAGGAGATTATATAAAATTGTTATTCCACGTTATTCCTACCATTTCCAATAGGAGAATTACAAATTAGATTTTTCCTCCTTATTTATAGCATTTTTAGTTGGATTTGAGTTTTTCAAAAGGAAAAAGCTGAAAATGAGGAGAAAAAATCTGATTTGTCATTCTCCTATTGGAAACGGATAAGAATGACATGTAATCATAGTTTCATATAATCATTTCTCACCTAATTACTTACACCCAAATTTACACCCAAATTTGTGTTGTAAAGAGGTGTCATTCACTAAAATTTTGAGTAGGAAAAGTTATAATTGATCTTTTTACTTGAAATGTGTTAAAATATTATATTAATATTAATATATATTGTATAATTAAATTAAATTTAAAATTATTTTATTGATTAAACAACATTTTACCTTATTGATTTAAATTATAAAAATTTTAAAGTAAATTACATCATTTATCACTAAACTATGGGTAAACTTTCGTTTTTGTTACTTAACAAAAAAAGCTATAATTTGGTCACTGAATTATTCTAAAGTTTTCATTTAAGTCCCTAGACTATTAAAATCGGTGCTATATGGTTTTTTGTGTTTGAACTGTCTGCACCAATTGAAAGTTCTTTTTCCATTTCTCTTTTATAGTTCAATTTCTTTTTCATGGAACGACTTTTGACATCACGAATATGTAAACCAAAATTCAAACATATTTTTTCTTTGATTTCCAACACTGACTGTCAGTTGGACTTAGATCTAAGGTATGTGATGAGTACTAATCCATCGTACACATTGTTGAATTGTCGCTTGGAGCTCACTGGTAGAACTTGAAAAAAAACTTAGCAACCTAGTGACTTATATAAAAACTTTTGAATAGTTTAATAACTTAAATTGAAAACTCTTGAATGGTTTAGTTACTTAAATGAAAACTTTTAAATATTTCAATGATAAAATTTTAATTTTTTTAATTAAGTGATCAAAACGAAAAATTTTCATAATTTTGTAACTAACTGTAAAATTTACTCAAAGTAAAATAAAATAAAATAATAAAAATCCAAATAATTAGAAAGTAAGATGTAATTTTAGTTATAATGGTTATAAAGTCGGATTTAAGATCCAACGCATTGGACCTTTGATTTTTTATATATATTATGGAATTTATTAATTCCAGCCACATTATTAGTGTGCAATATCTTTTATTTATTTATTTACTGCCCCTAAGAACATAACTTTTTCGTAGAGTTTTAAAATTTTAATACAAATTTAACAAATCATTTTCGTTAAAAATAGTTTTAAATTTACTAACTATGTAAATAATAAAATATGTATTGACTTAATTTTATAATATTTAATATAAAATGAATAAATTAAAAGTTAAAATCTCATCAATTACAAATAAATCTTTAAAAATTACATTTAACAATCAGCATTCGATCAAATCAAGTAAAATTGAGTGAAAAATTCTGAGTTAATCGAGTTGATTTGAGTCCTATTTTATCATCCTAACTTGATTTGGAATTTTTTGAATTAAATCAAATGAAATGAAATTTGAGTTGACTCAAGTCAAATAAATTTGTTCAAGTTAAATTAAAAAAATTAAACCGGTCATATTGAAATTTTCGACAATATGATTAAATTCCAAGTTAGTCCATAAACACCATGTATATGAGAAATCTCTTTGAAAATAAATTAATAAAATATGTGAAAAAAATAGTATAATTAGTATGATAAACTTTTTTTGAACATTAATCTCATTATAGGTCCTTATTATATATGTTCTTTTTGATACAATGTTTAGAACATCCCATAGCCCCTCTCCAACTCTTAAATAGAATGATAATGTGCTTCAACGCACTTGAATCAAATTTGACAGTTCTAAGACTCAGTCAATCAGTATAATAAACTTGATTTGATAGTTTACTTGTTTAACGCCTCAAATTTATCATTTTGAAACAAATTAAATGTTAATTTACTATTTTTATATATTTTTAATATTTCTTAACAATTTTAGTTTTTAATTCATAAATCTTTATAAAAATTTTGGAAAAATACTTTATAAATATTTTGAAGTATTTTTAATTTTTTTGAAATGGACCAATTTGTAAATTTTCAAAACTTTCAAGGACACAACAGGTATTTACATCACTTTGTTATTCAAGTTATTCAACGACTCAAATAATTCGAGTTGTAAAATTCAATTCAACTCGAACAAAAATCAAATTACTTATTTGAGTTAATTTAAAAAATTGAATAACTTAATTTGATTAACTCAAAATTTAAAAAAAATTCAAGTCAAACCAAATTTTACTTGTTTCCATTTAACAAGTTAAATAAATTTTATACTAATTTAAAATTTTACCAACCTAACAATTTTTATTTAATCAAATCGGTCTGATTTTCAGCCATCCAATATACGAGATGTTAATGTATCAATATATGATCAGTCTTTTAAAAGAATGTTTTATTATTCTTTTAGATTTTCTTTGCAATTATATATGGTTGCCTATGTTGATCTAATCCATTAATGAGTTCTCTTCACAATTAGAAAATTATCAAATTATTTTATAAAATAATAAATATATTATGAGTATTTTTATCTTTTAAATTTTATATAAATTTAGAAAATATATAAATAATAATATTAAAATTCAAATTATTATGATTTAATATTTTAACTTTATTATTTCAACCAAAACCTCATTTATTCTTTTTATATGATATTTTTATAGATATATCTATTAGATAACTTTTTCACCTATATCGTAAGTATGATATAATTTAGTATATATATATATATATATATATATAAGATTTCTAAAATCAATTGTTTAAAATTCATTTTAAGAATTACAATTTGAATCCATCAATTATTAGGTGTTCTTTTTTTTTTTTTTTGGGTATAGCAGATATATTATGGCAAATCCAAACAAACAATATCACTTGTACAAGTGCGAGATTAGATTTAATGAAGTTTCTAAATCAGTTTTTACTCATATTATTAATCTAACCAATCTAATACGGCAATGGTAAACTTTGAAAACAAACAGAAATAGGAAGATGGTTGAATTAAAAAAGAAAAACTCTCGCACACATAGTAATTGGAACATTATTACCTGAACCAACAGCAATGGGCAATTTAGAATCCCTTCAGAACCTGGAACATCATAAAGGAGTTGATCCAAGCAAGGGAATTGTGGGCAAATTGGTTCACCAAACTGTTCAAGTGTAACATCAGCATCGGCTTTTATAAACATCACACCTTCACCGGTGCAATCCACTATAAGCTTACCATTAGCCCCTTCTCTTAATCTACCTGCAAATGGATAATAACACACTAGGGTTTGTGCAAGTGCCTCCCTAATAATTTCAGCTGGATCTTTTCCTTCCATGGAAGGTTCATATTGATAAAAGTTGAATATCGGAACGTGTAATCGGAAAGCCTCTTGATCATCAATATCGGATACTAATTTTTGTTCATACGGTGTAGGTTTGGCAGGAGTGACAAGTTCCGGTTCACAACGTCGGACAGTGAACTCAAGGGGAATGTTGGAAGGTGTTGCCATGACAAAAGGATGCATGATAGAAAAGAATAGCTAGTGTTTGGTGCTTAATCAAGTGTTTTGAAATGTTTTATATAGGAACCAAAGTGTAGAAATTTGAAGTTTATTTTAGGGTAAATTATACCAACTATCACTCAACTTTGGGGTAGCTGACAAAACAGTCACTCAAGTTTCAATTTAGTCACTCAACTTTCAAAAAATAACAAAACAGTCCTTTTAATCATTTTTCGTTACAGACGTAACGTAAAGTTGACATGTCATTTAACTAGCCACATTGGCATCCTAGTTGCCGTTTAAATGGCCCCAATTTAAAATTTGAACCTTAACTGAGCAGTATATAATGTAGAAGAGAAGAAGAAGAAGAATACCACTTTAAAAATTGAACCCTAACTGGGCAATAGATGACATAGAAGATAAAAAGTAAAAGAAGAGGAATATCACTAGTACCATCACTAAAATTGGAAAAATAAAATCTCTGAGTGGTCCTCTTGTGTATACGGTGGAAGAATTGAGCATCCTATTTTCTTATATCTATTAGAAAATGGGTCATCAAGAGTATCATCACTCAAATGTCCAATCATATGTAGGGGTGAGCAAAACTCGATTCGACTCGAAAAAATAAAAAAATTCGATTTTCGAGTTAAACAAATCGAGTTATTCGAGTTAATCGAGTTATTCGAATCAACTCGAATTTTTTTTTCAAATTTCGAGTTCGAATCGAGTTGAGTTTTCGAATTTGAATAACTCGAATAATTCGAATAATTTGAATATCAAACTATAATATTTTACATTTTTACCCCAAACTCCCAAACCTTTTTACTTTTCCCTCAAAACTTTTACTCCTTCCCACTTTCCCCCCAAAACTTTTACTCCTCCTCCCTCCCAACCCCCCAATCTACCCAAAATCCATTTCCCACCAAAATTTTACTCTCCCATTTACTTTTTCTTAAAATTTTACTCCCAAAACCCTCAAAACCTTTTATTTTCCCCAAAATTTTACTCCTCCCACTTTTCCCTAAAACTTTTATTCCTTCCCATCCCACCTCCCATCTACCCCAAACCCTCCGCCTCCAATTTTTTTAATATTTTCCTCCAAAATTTTACTCCCCTATTTACTTTCCTCAAACTTTTATTCCCAAAACTTTTATTTTCCCCTATACTTTTACTTCTCACCCTTCACTCTCAAATAAAAAATCAAAATTATCCAAAAAAATCGCTAAACATAAATAGTAATAATTTTATTTATATCTACTATTTATATTATTAAATTAAATTTCACATTTTATATTATTTATATTATTGAATTGTTTAATCATATTGAATATTTATATCAAAATTGAATTATTAATTATGCCATAAAATATTCGTGTTAACATTTTATATTGGTATCAATTTCACATTTTATTTTTAAAATAACTTTTATTAAAAATCATATTTTTACTTTTAATATATTTTTAATTCCAAAATACATAGAGACAAGAATCTGAAGATAATTGAAACAACTAAGCAAGCAAAGAAGCTAACTAATATATAAAAATTAATAAATAAATTATGAGGTGAGGAAAGTTAATAAAAAATTTGATTAAGGTGGACAAATTTTTTACGATGGGTGACAGTGGTTACAAGGACCCAAAATTATTTTTTAAAATTTAACTCGAACAAATATATTTGATTCGATTCGATTCGAATTCCATCTCACTCGACTCGATTCGAAAAAACTTCAAATAAAGTTAGGATGATAAAATGAGATTTGAAAACTCGATTAACTCAAAAAAAATTTTATTCGATTCGATTCGACCGAATGCTAACCCCAAATCATATGGGATGCCACAACAATATCTAGAATGCATTCGAATGATGCTACAGCTTACAACATTCAAGCCCTGGTTCAGGAAGAAGAAAAATAAGACTTAAAAAAGGACTAGTATTTATGTTGAACTTCCAAGTTTTACATGATCTACAAGCTCTTGATAGTCCCTGAAGATGAAGGGCCTGGAAGAATGCATCAGAGTGAACCATCTTCGGCTAAAGTCTTACCAAACTGCCTCTACTTTAGGTCTAGATTCTTTCATTGATTTCACTTTTTCTACAAACTTTTTATATTGATTGGTAGTATCAATCCAGAATTGATAAAAGAACTCGTTGGATTACTCATTAATGGATCCTCATTGGTTGCAAAGTGAAAAGGCACAGTTTTATAAATCTACACTGACTGCATATGATCAATCTGGACGTGAACAAACCATAGCATACAAGAGAGATCCCACTGCACTAGAGTATGAAATATATGACATGTACTCAATCTCATCATTTGATTGTGGAGACAAAGCCGATGAAAGTCTGAAATGGGCTGCTAAAGGAGTACTAACAGGCTTAGCATTCTGTATATTGAATCTGTAAAGAACTTTCTCCATGTACCCCTTTTGATTTAGGTACAATTTACTTGTTTTTCTATCTCTGAGAATCTTCATACCAAGTATCTCCTTTGCTGGTCCCAAATCTTTCATCTCAAATTCTTCACTTAGTTGGGATTTGACATTTCTTATCTCTCATTTATCTTTCACTGCTATTAACATGTCATCAACAGAAAGGAGTAGATACACAAAAGAATCATCACTTTTTTTCTTAAACTAAACACAATTTTCAAAGCTACTTCTTTTGAAATCATGAAAAGTCGGAAAAGAATCAAACCTCTTGTACCACTATCATGGTAACTGTTTCAAACCGTAAAGAGAATTTTTTAGCAAGCAAACATAGTCTTCTTTTTTTGAGACTGTAAAACCCTCTGGTTGTTGTAAGTAAATATCCTCCTTAAGTTCTCCATACAAAAATAAAATTTTTACATCTAACTGCTTAAGCTCCAAATCATGCATGGCCACAAAACCAAGCAAAGCTCGAATCAAACTATGCTTCACAACTGAGGAGAACACATCTGTAAAGTCTAGTCATGGAATTTGACTGTAACCCTTTGCAACAAGCCTTGCTTTATATCTGGGTTCTTCAACTCTTGGAGTCTCTTCTTTATTTTAAAACACCCATTTACAACGAACCACCTTTTTACCTTTAATAAGTTTCACAAGATCCCATGTTTTATTTTTGTGGAGTGATTTCATCTCCTCTTACATAGCAAACATTCACTTTTCTGAGTCTTCACAGCTAACTGCATCAGAATAATTAGATGATTCTTGGTTTGCATCTATATCTTCAGCTATATTTAAAACATAAGCAACTAGATTAGCCTCGACATACTTCTTTGGAGGTTTAATTTCTCTTCTAGTTTTATTTTTGGCGATAAAGTATTGTGGTGAAGAAACAACTCTATTCTGAATTTTTTTTACTGGCTTGAGGAGTCGACTCTATTGTATATTCTAGATTAATCTAAAGCTCCACCTGCTTTTGATTTTCTTTATTGGAAGAGTATTTAAGAGAAAAGTTAGGTAGCATAGCAGTTTAATCAAAAACAACATCTCTACTAATCATAATTTTTCTATTTTCAGGACACCATAAGTTATACCCTTTTACACCAGCTTTATAACCAAGAAAAACACATTTAATAGATCTCGATTCCAATTTTCCGTTATCAAAATGAGCATACGCAGGACACCCAAAGATCTTTAAATCAAAATAGCCAGCAGGATTACCAAACCATACCTCTTGTGGAGTCTTTTTCTCAATGGAAACGGATGGAGATCGGTTGATCAAAAAATATGCATTAGAGGCTGTTTCTGCCCAAAATGACTTTGGTAAGTTGGCATTTGACAACATACATCGAACCTTCTCCATGATCGTTCTGTTCATTCATTCTACAACACCGTTTTACTGTGGAGTATGAAGAACTGTCAAGTGTCTCATGATCCCTTCTGACTTGTACAGTTTATTAAACTCATCAGAACAAAACTCTAAGTCATTGTCTGTGTGGAGGTATTTTATTTGTTTTCCCGTCTATTTTTCAATCATAGTTTTTCTAAACTTAAATGTGGAAAACATATCATTTTTCTGCTTCAGGAAGAATGCCCACACTTTTCTGGAAAAATTATGCCCACACTTTTCTGGAAAAGTCATCAATAAAAGTTAGCATATAATTAGTTCCACCTCTTGAAGGCACTCTGGCTGACCCCCACAGGTCAGAATGAATATACTCCAATGTTCCCTTCGTGTTATGGATTCCTTTGGTGAATCGAACTCTCTTTTGCTTCCCAAAAACGCAGTGCTCACAGAACTGGCATAGTTGATGACATAGTGATGACAAAAGCCGATGAGGAAGAAATGGCTCTACTGAAGTAGTGTTTGGCTCAAGAATTTGAAATCAAAGATCTAGGAAAGTTACAATATTTCCTGGGAATTGAAGTTTCTAGATCAAAGAAAGGAATCTTCATCCCTAAGAGAAAATACATCCTAGATATCTTGACTGAGATGGGTATGATGGGTTGCAAGCCTGCAAAATCTCCTATAGAAAGCAATCATAAGTTGCAAGTTGGAGTAGGGGTGTTAGTGGATAAAGAGAGATATCAAAGACTGGTTGGTAGACTAATTTATCTCTTACACACTAGACATGACATAACATATGCAATCAATTTGGTATAGTTAGTTTATTCATGATCCTCAAGAGTCCCATATGTAGGTTGTTATTCACATTCTATGCTACCTGAAGTCTGTTCTTAGAAAAGGTCTCATTTTTTCTAAACATGGTCATCTACAAATAGAAGCTTTTACAGATACAAATTGGGCTAGATCTCTGGATGACAGGAGGTTTACATTTGGATATTGCACACTTGTTGGAGGAAACTTAGTCTCTTAGAGAATCAATAAGCAAAGTATGGTTACTCGATCAAGTGTAGAGTCAGAATACAGAGCGCTCAAGGTGCTTGCAAACTACTGTGGTTATTGAAAGTTATAGAGAAAATGAAGTTGTCAAATAAAGGAAAACTATATTTATAGTGCGAGATTAACTTGAAAAAAAAACTTATACATGCATGTATAAATTAGTTTCTTCATTAATATCAATACTTAATATAACATCCCGATTTTGGGCCTACTCAAAACATTGGTTTCGGGACCATAAATTCGACATGAGAAAATTTATTTTTATTATATTTTCATGGTCTATGGTTTCATGGAATGATTTTGTGAAAATTTCGTTCGAAAATTTCAACGTTTGGGCACTCAATTTAGTAAAAAGAACTAAATAGTAAAAAGTGTAAAAATTGAGTTCTACTTGTTAGAGGTGTCCAATTGTTATGAAATTTTTAATTGGAGGTCCTTATATGGTAATTAGATCATTGGTTAAGTTGGTGGACAAAAATGGATATGGTTAGGCATGTTTCCAAAGTTTTTCATTAAGGGCGTTTTGGTCATTTAGTTATTAAAATGAATTAAAAACAAAATTAAAAGCCAATTTTTGTCCATCTTCAAGCTATGATCGAATTTCACAAGGGGGAAGCCATAGTTAGGGTTTTCAAGCTTCTAAGCTCCAGAGTAAGTGATTCCAAGCCCCGTTTTTAATGTTCTTTACATTTTTATGAGTCTCGGTAACTTAATTTAGCTTATTCTAGCAATAATTTAACCTAAGGTTTATATTTGGAAAAATAATCATATGTGAAATGTGTTTATTTTAATGTTTTATGGTATAATATGAATCTTGAAATTATGTTAAACAACTTTTGCTAAGCAATTTTAAGTGAAAACGAGTAAAACGACATAATCGGTAAAATACCTAATGTTTGTAAGTAAGTGTTAGAGTGGGAATTTGATGTTGCCATAGAAGGAAAAAAATGTTCAGCATGTCATAAAACATAAGAATAAGGGATGAAGTTTAATTTCCGAGCTTTGGGGAAAAGGTGTAAATATGCAAAAGTTTAGGGGTAAAATTGTAATTTTGCCAAAGCTTGAGTCAAGGAATGTTTTGATAAATTTGAGTATTAAATAAGCTAAATTTGCTATTATAGATCAAGAAGAACAAAATTCGGAGCTAGACCGAGGAAAGAAAAAGATTGAAGACTAAATTGTTAGATTTGATCGTATTTTGTACCGAGGTAAGTTTACGGTAAATAAATGCAATATTTCAATATTTAGTATTAATGTTGTTATTTTCTAGCAATTATGTATTTATTTCATGAGATTATTTAATGTTGATTCAAGAATGAGGTGATAGAGAATCAGTGTTAAAAAGTCCCGTTGAAATATTAGGAATGTATTAGATACAAATGTCATGACATTAGGGGAATGAGATCCCATGTAAAACCATGTCTGGGACATGGCATTGGCATTATTGAGATTATGAGAGGTCCCATGTAATACCATGTCTGGGACATGGCGTTGGCACCGAGATGAGAGGTCTCCCATAAGACTATGTCTGGGACATGGCATGGGCACCGATCTAGGATATGGCATTGGCAGTACAGGAAATGTCCCATGTAAGACCATGTATGGGACATGGCTTTGGCATGTTATTATGAGACAGGAGACCCGAGTATCCTTAGTATTCCAAGTGGTTCAACGGGCTAGTAAATAGACTATGTTACATGAGAGTTCAGGTAAAAGCATGATAAATAGACTCAGATGAGTTATAAAGATTAAGAGTATCTCAATTATCAGTTGAGAAAAAAATTTCAGCAAGGAAGGAGTAAGTTATAATCATGAGTTGTTTAAACAAGCAAGTAAGTAAGCAAGTAAGAGAGTAAGTAAAGATCATGAGACTTGATGATAATTTGTGAATACAATTATTTGTGACAAATGTTGTTATTTATTTACTTGTAAACTTACTAAGATTTATGCTTACTTTCTTTATTTTCCTTCTTTCTTTTATAGTATCGCCAAGTCAGTTCGGGGATCACAAGGACGTAGGAGTTCGTCTCACACTATCTACAGATATCTCGGCATTATGTGATTTTGAAACATGTAAAGTTATGGCATGTATAGGGACTTAGTCATTTTGAGTGCGTTCATATGATATGGCTAATGATTTGCTATTGAAATGGCTAATTAAAAACAAGTTTGGTATTATGGATGTTTAAATGTTGGCTAATACCAAGAAATTATAAAAGAGTAAAATTTTGCAATGATACAGTTTTTGGACAGCAGCAGTGATGTGATTTTGAAAAATCACCAAAATTAGTAGGATAGAAATTAGAGACTAAATGAGATATATAATTAAAGCTTATTGAGTCTATTTTCATATGAAAGAAACAGTGCGCAAAAGAATTTTATATTATAAGATATTTGAATTTTAGTGAGACAGGGTCAGAATGGTTTCTGAAGTCCCCTATTCTAAATTTAGAAAATCATTAAAAATTTCATAGAAAGAATTAGAAGTTATAATTTATATTTTTTGATTCCTTATTGAGTATATTTTCAGTAGAAACAAGTGGTAGCATCATATGAAGTCTATAAAATGAGATAATTAATTTTTAGTTATGAGAGGTCAGGACTGTCGAATAGTGAAATAGGGGAGATTTTAACTAATAAAGTCTACTAATTGGCCAACCAAAAAATTCTGAAAATTTTATGTAAAAATATTATATGAGTCTAGTTTTGGAGAAAATTTACGGATCTAAATTTTGAATTTTCTAACTCAAGTTATAATTAATTTAGTGACTGCTGCGCAGATGGACAGTTTTTTTGTGAATAGTGAAATAAATTATTTTTATTTGTTTAAGTAATCGAAAAATTTTTAATGTTCCCGGTTTGGACCCGAACCATTTCTATTGCTTGTTTTAGGGTCTCGAGGATCCTTTTTAGGGATATATTGAATGAACGTGAGAGAATTAATTTTAAAGGTGAAATTTTTATGCTCTGAATTAGTAAGTTAAGTTAGGTAACGCCTCGTGCTCGATTCCGGCAACGGTCTTGGGTAAGGGGTGTTACTCTTAATGTGTGAATCTGATTTATGGTGAGAAATTAAAGTGTTATTAATATCATATTTTTATTTATATACTGCATAAATCGCTACTCGCTAACGTTTTTAATTGTTATTTTTTTTTCAAATTATTCAAAATGACTCAATAAATTTTTTTTATTTTTTTATATATCCCAATTTATTTAATTATCTTATCATTAGATTTTTTTAAAATGTAAAAATCACATATCAATTTCTAAGATTTTAAGACATTCAAGTCATAATGATCATATAATATTTTAATAAAAATTAACCATGCTATTTTTATGAACTAATTAATACATTAGAAAATATGAAAACAAAATTAAATCCTAAAGTATAATTTAACTATTTTTTTCAATGTGAAAAAAAAGTATTGACACGTAGCAAAAAGATAGATTACCCACCTATCAACAAAAGTAGTCATTTATGACCATTGGGCCTGTAACATTTTGCTTTCGTCTCTGCCTGTTTTTCACGTCTTATAAATATAAAACGTTTTGCTATACCTTTGAAATCCTTTTTCATGCATTTTCTAAAGCAAAGTTTTATACGTAAAATATATAAATACACGTTAAAGTCATTGAATATAAAACTATTTTAGTTTTACACACTTTCATAAATTTTTTATATTAATATTTTAATAAATTGACCGTTATATTTTATACTTCATTCGTATATAATATATGTTAAGTTTTGAATAAATTAAAAATATCTACTTATTTGATTTCAAAAAAAAATTCAGCCGTTAAATATATATTAATAGAAACAATATTTTAGATCGTTATGTTAGAGATATCGGATCGATTAAAAATTTATATGTATAACAAGTACATCCATATTGATAAAATATTTGAGTTTTACACTAGCGTAAGTGAATCTCTTCCCATATATATGTTCATTATGTCACATATATATGTGTGTGTGTGTGTATGAGGGATCCACTTAAATTAATGTCAAAGTACAATAGCTTCACATACTTCAATAATTTTTGTGTGACTATAACTTTAACAAATCTAATAGTTGAATTTGTCAATATAATTATACTTGTTATGCATATAAATATTTAAATCAATCCTATTTCTCTAACATCTCAATCTAAAGCATTGCCTATATTAATATGTAGGATAAGCAATATTTAGTCTTTGTGTAACATCCCTAGCATCCCCTAAGATGATAATAGTGTTATTTTGGAACTTGCACGTGTTAGAATTTTTGAACTAATTAAAATAGGAAGTATGAGTAACAGTAGAGAAGGTAGTTGGATACTATAGGGAATTAAAAAATATAACGACCCCGAAGGCGGTGGGGTCAGTGGTTTCAAAACTTTGATTCTGTGAACCATACCCGTAAATAATTAATAAAAAATATTTACAGAGATAATTTTTAAGCTAATTGAATTTTGAATGGGAAATTTCATTTACGTGGTGCTTAAATTAAGTATAGGGATTAAATTGCATAAGAGAAAAAAGTGTAATTCATAAAAGGATTATAATTTGAAATAAATAAGAAAGAACTTAAGTGGAAATTAACCATTATTGTTTTATGGCCTCTCCACACGGCTGTGTGTCATTATTGTTTTAGGTGCAGGTTCACACGGCCTGCGACACGGCCGTGTGTCCTAAGTTAGCATGTAACACTATTTGGCACATGGCCTACGACATGGCCGTGTGACCCAATATTGAATGCACACATGGTTTGGCACACGGTCTGCGACATGGTCGTGTGCTTTTATTTTGAATACCTACACAGGCTTGGACACGATCGTGAGTCTAGACTTCAAATGTCCACACGGTTTAGACTATGTCACACGACTGTGTGACCCTGATTTTATAAAATTTCAAGTTTTTTTCCAGAAATTTCCATTTTGTTTCAAAAGGACCCCGGATTGTTCGTTTCAAAAGGACCCCCGATTGTTCTCAAATTGTTTTTAGGGCCTCGTAGGCTCAATTTAAGGTTAGTAAGTGTATCGTTACCATGATTAGATTCTATTATTGAATGTTAATATCTAATTTGTATAATTGTTTATGTTATGAAGTTAAATGTTTAAATTGTTGGAAATTGTACGAAAATTATTTGTAACACCCTATTAATTGGGCCCGACAATCGGACTGGGTCAGGGGTGTTACAGTCAGTAATATCAGAGCTATAGGTTTATTGGATTCTAGGACTAAATAAAGCTCAAAATCGAGTCTAGAGGTACATGCCAAGTTTGGTTGAGCCTGAGTCAAGATTTGGATGTTGATTATAATTGTTTCTATTTTATAGTTAAAAGATGTCCAACAAATTGGATAATGAAGTTGATGAAGAGGTCTATATGAGTGAAAATCCCATTGAAAATATAAATGGAGCTGAATCGGTGGCACCGAGCGCTCATTCAGCTGGTGCTCAACAAACTGAAGTTGACAGAGGCAACAACAATGGTCAAAGGGATTTGTATTTTCTTTGCACAATAACAGAGGCTCTTCAAAGAGTGTTGGGAGTTACTCCTACTGTGGTATCAACTCCTATGGTCTGACGGGCTTCGATTAAGGAATTACGAAGGTATGGGTGAGACTAAATTCTTGGGGTTAAAGGAAGTTGATCCATCAACTACTGAAGTATGGTAAGAATCGACTGAACGTACCCTGTTTCAACTCGAGTCCATCCCGCCCAAGAATGTGTAATTGTGTCATTTTTCTTCTGCAAGGAGAAGCATATACGTGGTGGCAAACGGTAACATACCACATACCTGTTGACTGAGCCGACTGGAGTTCTTTCAGAGGGAATTTCAAAAGAAACATGTCGGGGAATTGTAACTCAAAGACAGGAAACAAGATTTTTTAATCTAAAAACATAGTGAAATGTTTGTGGCTAACTATGAAAGGGAATTCAACGACTCAGTAAATATGCTACAGAATTTGTGCCTTCTGAAGCTGAAAGTTGCAAACGGTTTTTGCGTGGCTTACGCGATGAACTCAAAGTACAACTAGTATTGCGTCGAGTTTTGGAATGTTTTGATTTAGTTGAGCGAGCAAAAATAGTTGAACAAGCTTTGGACCTTGATAAAAATACTGAAACTGCACGAGCTTCTAGGAAACGAACGTTAACCATTAGTTTGCATCCGCAATCGAAACGACCTCGGGACTCGCATGGGAGTTAGAGATCGATTCCAAAGTTTGATAGATTTGACAGAAATTGAGATCGACAACCAACAGTGTCTGTAGGTAGTGTAAAAGGGTAAACCAAAACTTTTGAATCACGAAATTGTGAACACTGCGAAAAAACACATTAGGGAAAATGTTGGAAACTATCTAACGCCTGTTTCAGATGCAGCTCACAAGAACATTTTGCTCCTGAATGTCCAAAAAAAGATAGTATTGCATCAGCTGACACTCAAAATTCTACACTTGCGACCAGGGGTTGTGGTATTAGTCTGGGTGGTTCTATTTCTAGAAGTGGTGCATGAATTGGTAGTGTTGTGGTTACTCATTAGTCTGTGGCTAGAGCACCAGCTCGAATGTACATCGTATGGACTCAAGAAGAGGGTGACGCTATTGATGTTGTAGCAGGTATATTTTCCTTTGTTCTCACTCTTATATTAATGCTAATTTGATCAAATTTGGGAGTCTAAATATGTGTGGTAAGTAATAAAGCATGATTATTATTTTTATTTGGTTAAGTGAACTACACGGGCGAATGTGATTTATATGATTGGGTTGCTATTTACTGCTTGAGTTTAAAATTTATCTTATTTTATTTTTCTTTTGAGTTAATGTAATTTGTGCAAACTTTAAAAATTAGAAATTGTTCTGAATTGTGTTTTATCCGGTAATACCTCGTAACCCAAATCTGGCGACGGATATGGGTTCGGGGTGTTACACTCCCCCTTCGCTCAAATCGCAGAGAAAAAACATTACCACTTCAGTCGCTAGGAGATTCATGACAAAAACGAAGAGAAACACTTACCGAAACTAAGTGAGCACTAACCGCGTACGAAAACGAAGAAAAATAAATGGATTAGGGAAAAATCAAGAAGAAGAAAAAGAAGAGAAAGATGGAAAAACTTAGATAATTTTGGCAAGAGGAGAGGGAGAAGAATTTTTTTGTAAAAGAGAGTCAAAATTCGGTTATGGGAAAAAAATAAAATAAAATCCCGATAACCCCCAAAATCTCTTCTCCCTTAATTCCCACTACACATCCACCACTCAGAATCCCCCTATTACACAACTCTATCCCGAAATCTGAGCAAAAAAAATAATACCCTTGCCTGCATGGGGATTCAAACGCAAGACCTTCACCATAATAACACATCATTTAACCACCAGACCAGCAAGACTATTCTAATATAATTTACCCAACAATCAAATAAAAGCCTACTGAACAAGAGTAAGGCTTAATTCATTCAAAATACCCAAATTTACCCAAATGAGGGCTTGAACTTGGGACCTCCCAAACACTCCCAGAACACATAACTATTAAAGCTAATAGATATTTGTGTTATATTTTCACAATAACGAAATTAGAAATTTTGGGGCGTCACATAAGGTCTTAACCTTATTTGTTTCAAAAATTTCTAATTTACTTCTAATAAAAATGAAAGAGTCAAATTATATAAATGTGTAAAGGTTGAGGGCTAAACTTTTTATTATACCTTATATATAAACACCAAATTTTGATGTAGGATTCTTTCACTCACTTATTTAATGTACGGGAGTTAATATGCACATTTTTAAATAAAAATTTAAAATGCAATCTAATTTATAATATAAAAAGTTTATGGTATTTTTACCTTCCAAAATGATTACACTTGATATTGCTCTAAATTACATTTTCAAATGATGAAATCTAGAATTTTTAATAAGATTGAGTTTAAGATATTTAGGTTATAATTTTTTTAGGGTAGAATTGTGTTTTCTACCATAAAATGGCCAATTCTGATGGTTGTCCCATTCCAGTATCGGGAAATTTCATTATTAAATTATGTATATATATTTTTGAACTTTTGAAAGTAAATCTCACATCTCAAAAATTAAAAATTGTTTGAAATTTATATCCTAAATAAATTAAATTTTGTTATAAAATAAAAGAATAGAAAGTAAAGAATAAATAGAATGAGCGAGCGTATTTTATTAATCAATCGACTATTTACAAATCTTCTTTAAAGTCTCTATTTATAGGTATAAAAAGTATAAATGAGGTAGAGATAAAAAGTATAAATGAGGTAGAGATCTACTTTTAATTATTATAAGAATTTAAAGTACATCAAAACTTATCTTGATTTTGATGGACACTCATTTGATAAGATATTCATAACATTCCTCCTTGGATCTCCATTGGTAGATAATGTGCCTCATTAAAACCTTACTAAGATAAAAGCCTTGTAGGGAAAAAAATCCTAGTGAAAGAAAAAGAATACACATATCTATAATACACATAATATACTTCCCTCGTTAAAAACTTTACTAAGAAAACCCAATGAGACAAATCTATAGTCATTGTTACTATTATCAATATTGCATTTTATTTTATTATTTTCATTAAAAGAATAAATTAAATGAAGCATGGATAGCCTATATATAGATTGTAGCACATTAAGCATTTATACGTACATTGGAAACCATCCATGCTTCATTATTAGATTAATATATTCTTTTAATTAAAATTATAAAATAAAAAGCAAAATTGATAGTAGTAACAATGACTATGGAGTAATATAATTAGGGAAGACATAAAGGGGTTTAGGATTTAGTGTTTAAAGTTTAGAGTTTATATTTGAATTTATATACCGTCACATCTATTGTCTCAAGTTATTAACAACATTAATTTTTCTTTATCCTGCTCGGGCAATTAAAACATGTCCAAATTAAAAAATTGTCATATAACCATCCATGTTTCATTATTAGATTAACATAAATAAAACTATTTATTTTATCCATGTTTCATATGACCATCCAAATTAAAACAAGTCCAAATTGAAAATTTGTCAGAGCAGGATAAAAAAGAAAAAAAAAGTATTAACAAAATCTTAAGGCCCAATACTTAATTTTAAAGCCCATAAATGAGACAAAAAGAAACGTAAATCATTTGCAAGTCGTTTAGGCCAACTTGTAGTTGTGATTTTTAAAGGCCACTTTAATTATTGATTTGTGGGTTGGTAGGTAAGTCCCGCTTAGTCTGTAGAATTATGGGCTCCATTTTGTGGCCCATTGAACTCTAAGGTTGGATTGTTATATATGTTTAGGGTTAATATGTAATTTGCCCCTAAATTTTTTTCAAAAGTATTTGAACTTTTTTTTTGTATTCAATTCGTACTTGAACTAGTATTTCGTCATCTAAGTTGATACATTGCATTAACACCTTTAGTTTATGCTGACATGACACTGATGACCAATCTTATAGTGACACATGACAACCTCTTAATATGGCACGTGGTGGATATAAATTAATTTTAAAAAGTATAATTTTTTGGACAAGTTCAAGTATCAACTAGTAATTTTGTACAAGTTTAGAGCCAAACTACATGTTAACCCTTAAAAAATTAATGTTGTTAATAACTTGGGACAATGTGTGTGACGGAATACAAATTCAAGTACCAACTACGTACAAAAAAAAGTTCAAGTATCAAGTAGGTACTCTTGGATAAGTTCAAGGGGTAAAGTACATATAACCTTATTTTTTATTGGATAACTTGCACTATTAGAAAATTAAAACTATTTTACATATAAATAATCTAATGGGGTAAATGATTAAGAAATTTAAATTAGCACTTAAGGTACTGTAAAGTTCCAAGTTTCTTAAGTTTTGAATTGCTTAAATGTGTCAAGTAAATTGATTTGGTTTAGTAGTTTAGTGATCTAGATGTATGTTTGAGGACTTGTGTTCAATTCTATTGCCTTGAATTTTGATTATTTTTTCCCTATATCTAACTAGTTGCACCTAGTTTATCTTTATTTTTTGTATATTGCTTAACAAGACTAGTGGTAAAGCCTTAGCTTACTTTTAAGTCTCAAGTTTGAAACTTATTGTATGCAAAAGTAAAAATTATTTTTGCTTTTCCTTTGCTGTGCCACCTATGTTGTCAGATTGTGTTAACTGATAAATTTGATAGGTTAGGATATTGTTATAAATTTTAAATTTTTTTAGAATTATTCTCTACAAATCTCTCCCTTGATTCATTCCGCTCCACTGCCCTACTTCTCCCATTTTCTTTTTTTTTTTTCGTTTGACACTTTTGTTTATTGATTTTTTTTTTTCTCTCTTATCGTTCTCTCTCTCTCTTTTCTTTTCTTCTTATGACATTTCCCCACAATTTCACTTTGTCTTCTTGTTAACTTTCCCTTTTGTCGTCCCTTGTTATTGGCTTGCTGTCGTTCAAGTCTCAAGTTTTGTGCTGATGTTCTTCCCTAATTTTGGTGTTGGTCGTGTGGGGTTAAAGTGTTTCAATTAGGGCGTTACATCTCTAGTAAGAGTAGTAGTACTTCTTTTAGTGATGTAGTTTTATTTGTTTCTTATGGAAGGTTAGTGGTCTTTTGGTTAGTTGTTTGGTGCATGGTCTGACCGTTTTTATGATTCTGTTAGGCGAAGATCATGTAACAAATATTCCTTTGACAAATTGAGGGTCTCAAAAACTAATTCTTCTTTGGGTAAGTGGTCGAATACCTTAGTTAGGGGTTGGTTGTGTAAATTTTGGCAAGAGTCGATTGCTCTATTGTGTTAAGTTCAAATTATTTAACTGTGTAAGGGTCAAATATCTAGCTCAGTTATGGTGTTCTTGATAATTGTTCAAGTTGTGGATGTTGTGTGCAGAATTTTGGTTGTTGTTGTAGTGCCAACATCTCAAAAACGATCAGGTGTGTGACTTTAAACCTGAAAATCAGTGAAATTGTGCGAAATATAAAATGGCAGGTGTGTATCTAGTCGTGTGGGTCACATGGGTTGGATAGGAAAGGCATGTGGGCCCATTTCTAATGGTTTAGTTGGGTCGGATATGCAAGTTAGCAAAAATTTGTAATTGGTTATGTAATTACGATAGGTGTCTGATAAAGTTAATTCATTATGCATGGTGTTAGATACAAACATTCCATGAGTATAATATAAATATGAAAATTAGACAAATGTTTAGAATAATGCAATGATACAATAATACATCTAAATTATTTATCAAAATAATACAATAGTAGAAGGTAGTGGATGGATGAATTTTAAGTTGCTGAAAATGTTTAGAATTCAAATATGAAAATTAAACAAATAAACAATTAGAATGAATGAAAATAAAATATGTTTGTAAAGAAAATATTGATACAAGAAGAAATCCCTTAAATGTAGTTAAAAATGTGAGTATAATTCTTGTTCTTAAGAAACTTAAAAGGAGGAAAGAAATGATTATGTGAATTTGATAGTTTTATAGGAGTTGTGCATCGAACAAATTTATTAAAAAAAAACAAATTAATTTGGGCTTAAAATAAACTTTTTAATTGGGTTATTAACATATTAGACAAAAAATAAAACAATTAAGTCTTTAAGTGATTCGAATGAACTTTAAATAGGTTTGGTTTTCAATTTATGTGTGTGTGGGCCACCATCTTCACAACTTAGGCTATTGCAAAGTTATTAACATATTCCATTTATGTACACCTCCTAGATCTCATCCAAAAGCTCGTAGCAAATTGATTGTTATTCTAAATAAACTTTGATGAATTTAAATTAAGAAATTTTAGCCCATCCACGCATGTATCAAAACATTTGGAATAGTGTTCTAAGAATTCTAATACTAAATCCTCAAATCAAATGACGATTCAGTAAAAAGAAATTATTGTTAAACAATAGGTGAAACTAATAAGGCTACTAATTTATTATTTCTATGTCGGCAAAACAACGAACTAGCAACCTTCCGAGGCCATGTAGCCCCTACCTCACAATACCAAAAATGGCTGGTTAGCAGGCTTATTAATTTCCCTTAACTCAAAAACAAAGCAGAAGCAAACTCGAAAAGATTAAGAAACTTGTATTGAATAGAAAAGCCAAAAGAGAATAATAGCACACCAAGTGTTTGAGTAAATACTCTCAAAAGTATTTTATTACTTTGAAGGATCATAACTGAATAATTACAAATGAGGGAAATGCTTCTATTTATAGTTGAGCTCTCTCAAATTCAATGGTACAAATCAAATTACATCAACGGCTGAGATTAGTGCCTATCAACAAGACAATAGTCCTAAGGGATTTAAACTCTATACATTCTCATCCTTTAGGATTTACAATAATTACCCTAATAACTCTAGTTTTACTGAAGTGTCTCATTGCGTCACCAAAGCTTCAAGTAAATGTGCTTCCCCATATGTTCCACGAATCAGCTCATTTCAAGTTAGTTGAATGAGTCTCATTTAATCAATTGACCTCCATAAAACGTTCTATGCGCATTCATCGTGTTTTGATCCGCGACCCGTAACATTTGTAACACATTCGAAAATTTAAAAAAAAAAAACCTAAACCATTTTTCTCTTTTAACTATTTTAACCTTGAATAATTATTTTAAATAATTGTTTTACCATTTTATCTTAAGCCTAAGCTAATAATTTTTTATCATAAACCATTAAGGAATTATAAGTTATAACCTTTTTTATATTTATAATATGTTGTGTTTTTATTATTTTATTTGATAAAATATGAATCATAAAATGGACATACATAATATTAAAAATATATTCTTTATATTCTTTATATTTATTTCTAGTAATTGGCTTAATTAGTTTTTTAAAACCTATAGAATAATCAATACTTTTATCTTGTTCATTTGTGGATTCCTTAATTAAGTGGACTTATTTGAAAACAAACAAGGCTGAGGGCTGATTCAACTGGCATAGGATATAACATTTAGTAGTAATACTTTTTTTTTTTTTGTTAGTTTGAAGTACAATCCACTCACAAGCTTACTAAATATAGACTTCCTCTTTTTTGAGATACTAACAAATTGAGTCCATCAGTCAATGTAAAATAAGTAGAGAGAATCACAATGTATTTTTTTAAATAATCTTATTATAAGTTTTGATTTTATTTTTTTGACACAAGATTTAGAATTATCTATAGCTTCTCCTCAACCGATAAATAGGAGGATAATGTGCTTCTATATTGACAACAATATTCATATTAATGGAATTAAGACTCAATCAGCCACAATGTAAGCTTTTAAATTAAAATATTTAGGAGTCAATTTAAACATTGGAATTTATTTCCCAAATTAATCTATTTTACATGTTTATTTAGTTAATTTAACCTTTCGAATTCGTCTTCCCAAATTAATATGATGTACATATAATGTTTGTTTTCTTCGAATAAAGTAATGTAACTTTGTCTTGAAAAGTTATAGTAATCATTAAGTAAAGGATTAAATCTAGAATTGGTACTTGAATTTGTCTATTTTTCTCAAATTAGTGCTTAAATTTTTTTTGTCTTAAATTAGTACTTGAACTTTTTTCTGCCGACTATATTGGTATTCGAGTGACGGTATTAGACAATGACACATGTCATTAGTGACATCATGATGATGTCATTATTTTCCATTTCTATTTTGTACCCTTCCAATTTTCCTTTCACGTTCCCTCCCCCCTTTTCTTCCTAACTTCTCTTTCCTCCATTTTCTCTTTTTCTTGCCTCATCGCCACTGTTGTCGTAGCTATTGATATGAACCGCCACTCTTCGGTATGAGCAGCCGCTCTCAAACTTTCATCCATGTCAAGAGGATAATATCATATAAGGATTCTGGTATTGTTTTGGGGAGTTTTTCCATTCTTCCCTTTTTGGACTGTCAATGGAGGAACCCATGGGGTTGAGCATCGGTTGGAATGGATGGGTTTTTAACAAATATATTTTTTATTTTACAAATTTGGGTTAGTTCCCTTTTCATTTTCTTCCCGAACACGATGCTTCCTTTGTTTGTTCCGTGCGTATTGCATGGTGATTCGTCTGGTAATTTGGAGGCCATTCTTGCTAAGAAGCGAGAGGGGAGATTGGGAATTAAGGTCCAAAAATTGAAGTGCACTGTAATTTTCTTCTGTTTCAAACCCACCCCATTTGTCAGCCGAAAGAAATCCAAGCAATGAGGCACTAATTATTCAGTAAAAATAGCATATTACAACCAACCATTTTTGTTCAACAAAATTTGGGGGGGTAACATAAAACAGCTTGGAACAACCAATTAATCTGCTACAAATTTGGACTTTCATGCTCATTTTGATTTTAACTCCGATTGAAAATAAAGATGCAGACATGAAGATAAAAAGCACAAAACGTAAGATTATAAAGAAAGCCACGGTATTCCCTTTGCCTCAAGTGACTCCCCTTCAAATTAATACAATAATTTTTGAGATACAAAATTTCTTGCAATGAATCGGTTAAACTTAATCAGTTCATTATTCCTTTTTTTTTTTTTCATTTTTTCATTGGTGATGCAGACTCTATCTCCAACAGCCACAACGATGCAAGTTCCGATGACACCGTCTCTAATTTTTGGCCAAGCCTCGCCATTTTACAGATTCATTTTCTGTGCCATGTTCACTTTAACTCTCTCCTTAATCGCCTGTACAAAATTCTGCCACTGTGAAACCACCGTAGATAGCGGCGATAATCTCCCTACAGGCTACAACTCTCTATCGAACAAAATTTGGGTTCTCTAGAATCAACAAAATCTGGGTAGGAAAAAGAATAAGAAGAAAAGAAAAAGGGAAGAAACAGAGGGAAAATGAAAAAAGAAAAGAAGACGGCGACGGTGACGGTGACAGTGACGGTGATTGCTCATACCGAAGAGTGCAGTTCATATCAACAACGATGACGGCAGTGGAGATGAGACAAGAAAAAGAGAAAATGGGGGAAAGAGAAGACAGAAAGAAAAAATGGAAGGGTAAAAAATAGAAAAAAGGAAAGAAAAGGAAAATAATTACATCACCATGATGTCACTAATGACAGGTGTTATTGTCTGATACTGCCACCTGTCTCAGTCAGTTAGATTCGAGTGCTAATAATTGACGGAAAAAAAGTTCAAATATCAATCTGGAATAAAAAAACTTTAAATATTAATTTAGGAGAAGTTCAGATACCAAATTTTTTTATTTTTTTAATTATAAAGAAAAAATTTTTGATTTTTCATCTTGAGCTTCAAAATAACTGTCATCTAGATTTAATTTTAGAAAGATGCTCTTTGCTTCAAGGGTCAAGACTTAATTTTGAAGTAAAATTTGATTGAGATTTTTTTTTTTTTGAGAATTTGATTTTATTTGAATTTAAAAGTTGTTGATATTAGATCTTGAATCAATAATGTCTGCTTCAAGGTCGTCGATACTTGATCTTGAAAACGAGTTTACACTACTTTCTTTAGTGGAATTAGATTGAAAGGCAGCTTTCTTCATAAACGGTTTTTGTAACGCCCCAAAATTTGATGATTTGAAAGTTGGATTTTGTTGTAATTAAGTTTCTATATCTGTGGTTATGTGCTTTGCTTGTATGAATGAGGTCAAGAGTTTGAGTCAAATCCTTAGAATTTTTTTAGTCCATTTTAAGCAACCTCAATCCTAGAGTTGCATAATTAAGTTAATTTACTGTAAACCTCAATAATTAAGGCATTGTTTGATTGCCAGTAAAATATTTTCCGTAAAATGATTTCTGGAAAATGTTTTACTTTTCTGTAAAATGATTTACTGGAAAATATTTTCGGTGTTTGATTGAATCATGTAAAATATTTTCTTTGCTTGGCAAATTTTTGAAAATATTTTTCGGAAAAGTTGTTTTTACATATATTAATATATTTTAATAAATTTTATATTTTAAATTATTTTTACATATATTGCAATGATTTATTTATAATAATACTCAATTATTAAGCTACAATATTAATCGTTATAAATTGAAAAAACTAATATCAAATAAATTATTTGTAATTGTGTTAAAAAACAAGTATTGAATAATTAAAAAACAAGTTCTTGGAAAATCGATAAATGTAGCGGTTTTCTCTAAAAATGAAGGAAGGAATGAAGGAGGCGATAGAGAGGAGAGCACGGAAAATGTTTTACGGAAATTGAAAGGGTAAAACATTTTCCCTAAAATGTAACCCATTTTCCCTTGTTTTGGAGTTCATTTTCCAAATGGAAAATGTTTTCCGCCAATCAAACGCTGGAAAAGTTGGAAATGATTTTTCGGAAAATCAATTCCGTCAATCAAACAGACCCTAAGTGTCAGTATTCTATTTGGTCCTGTGATTGAATCCCGAAGTATGCGATAGGGAACATTTTTTCTAAGTGTTAGAAATTTGATAGGAAGTTATTAAAACTTTAATTTGTCATCATCTTCTTTTTATTTTATTTTATTTTATTTTTCCTTTCTATCGTTTCTTTCATTTCCTTTCTTCTCCTTTTTCAGTTCTTTTATTTTCTTCATTCTAATTGTCATCGTAAGTAAATACGGGTCTAGTCAAAATTATACTCTATAAATCACATCGATCAAAAGGCTATTAAGTAAGTCACTGTCAATTCGTTCGTTTTCATAGTTTTCCCCTTTATTCTTCATAACTTGCTCTGAATTGGGTGTTGAGTGTATTGTGAGAATTGTTTATAGACGATTGGTTGTTTTCCTATTTAGGCGGAAATATCAGAAGTAGTGAACAAAAACATGTCAATTCTAGTGGTCACCATTAAATTTTCAGCTTCGGAGATCCTCTACATTGTTATTACTTCAAAATCTCTTTAGATGAGTACCGAAAACCCCAGTTTTTGCGAATTTCAAACGCCAAAAACATAGCTATCGACACTACACGGCCGTGTGGTTGGCCGTGTAACTCATTGTTCACCGAATTCAAGCCACATGGGCAAGGGACACGGACGTATGTCCAGACCATGTGTGGCCATGTTAGTGTAGGGTTCACTCGGGTAAATGACACAAGCGTGTGTCTAGGCTGTGTAACTCACTGAGTTGAAAATAAGGACCACACAGGCCAGGGACACGGGCGTGTGCCCAGGCTGTGTGAGTCACATGGGCAAGGACACGAACATGTGTCCAAGCCGTGTGACTCAGTGTTTACAATTTAGACCCACACGGCTAGATGACACAGGCGAGTGTCAGGCCGTGTGAGCCACACGGGCAAGGACACGAGCATGTGTCTAGGTCGTGTGACTCATTGTTTACGATTTTTAACCACACAAGCAGACGACACGGGCGTGTGTTAGGCCGTGTGAGCCACACGGGCATGCATACAGGCGTGTGGCATATAAATAGGGTTCGAACTTTATTTTGTGAGGTTGTGAATGTTGTCTAACATGAGCACTGACCTCCACAATGTATTTATGATCTGAATTTTATTGTACGAGGTCTATCGGATGCTCTAAGATTGAGATATGGACTATATAAGTGTATGTGTACTATGATGGCTATTAATGATACTGATATGTACTATCTATTTAAGAATTGAATCGGAATGACTGAACACATATTGTTGATATTTGTAATCTGCAATTGCATGGGTTGGGATATTGTGAAGGTGGAAGTAATCTGCTCTGAATCAGTGGCTAAGCCACGATGTGTATATGTGAATCTGGCGTTTGTTGCATTTTGATCTAGCAGCTAGCCTACATCTCTATAAACGTGTTGGACAGACACTTTATAGTGTGTAGGGTTGGTTGGGCATTAAACACCCTTAACGGTGTGTTGGGATGGCCGGAGATGGTGTGTAGCGAATGGGGGTAGGAATAACTGCATATGTATCTGAAACTGGAATTGCTTATGTTATTTAACTGAATCTTGGAATTTGAGAATTATCTTATAAATGTGTTTTAATTGAATAGATGTCTTTTATTCACTGGGTTCACAACTCATTTCGTCGTTGATTGGATTTCAGGTGGCTCTCAAACTTGAACAGGTCGGTGCTGCGGGAGCTTGGTCAATCCGATTATCTTTTCTTTAAATCTTACTATTAGTAATTTCAGTTTTATCTGATATTATGATGTTTGGGAAGATTAAATATTTAGTTAATTACTGTAATAGTTATAAAATGTTGAATGATTTCATTTTGACTGCGTTTACAAATGTGGTTTTCCTAATAACGACAATGTAACTCTCTAGACTTGGTCTGGACATCTAGGTCAGATTTAGGGTGTTACAATTTTTGGCTTATTCTCCTTGGTTGAATTGGATCGATAGGTGACTTTTTTCAAAACTTATGGTGTTCGTCAAAATTTCTTCAGTTTCTTTAAAAAACTAGATTTTTAAACTTGTCAAGCATCGAAAATAATTCTTCCTTTAAAATGTAAAAATACAAGTATGAAATATTTTACACGCCATGCATACCAAATATATATAGTTATACAAGATAGTGAACATATAAAAGGAGTCCCACGCCTAAAGATGACTTATAAACTACCTTACCAATGTTGAACTTTAGATTTTCACTTGTTAATTTTACAAGGAAGATAAAATGAAACCGGGTTTACGTTCTATTGGCTTTCCCTTTAACATGCCATCTAATTCTTTCACAAATATTTCCATAGCTCGGGCTGGCAACGTAATTGGTAGCACAATTCCAGCCTCTCCTTTCTTGTTCTTGAATGGTATTAAAAAACTTGCTACTCCAGGTATTGCCCCTACTCCACCTTTAGCTGGACCACCATAAACTGCCTTGCCCCACCCGAAATCCGCATCATCAAACCCGGCACGTGTCACATCCGACACCAGGTAAGATCGAATAACCGTGAAATGTGGTCGACCCTTAATCACCATTAAATCTGCTAATGATTTCATGTATTCTTCTGTTACATCATTCTTTGCTTGTTTCACCAGCTCCAATGAATACCCTAATGGGTTTTGACAAAGTTTCCCTGCTTGTGCTACTGCCACTGGGAACGCGAATGCATTCCCATAGTACCCCGAAGATAATGGAGGATTAAACCTGGAACGTGCGTTTACGATGCATATAATACGTACCTCTTCCTCGGGATTAGCTTGAATTGCGATGGTTCGACAACGCCATAAACAAGCAGTCAATAGCTCAAATGTTGAACACTTACGAAGGTGTTTTGGCACAAGTTTGCGAAGTGCTGAGACTTCCATGGGGCCAAAGAAAAAGGACCGATGGACCATGTCATCGTAGGGGACAATGGTTCCCTCTACTTCTTCGTACTCACGATGCTTACATGTGACTCTCGGTGGATCTCTAGCCCGCAACAGATGCCTTTCCCATACGGGTGGAATGGATGGGGTAAGCCTACCACGAGCCATTTCTCCTACAGCAAACATGAATTGAGCTAGGCCAGCAGCATCGCTCATGGTGTGGTTCAGGCGAAGGGCGAAGATAAAACCACCGCATCTAAGTCGCGTTACCTGTTAACCAAGAATATTAAATTTGGGTGATCTATCTTCAAAATCATATATAAATCTTTTAAAAAAATTATATTATTTATTTGATTTGAAGTTTAATTATTCGTTTAACAAAAAGAATTTGCAAAAAAAAGTTTACATAACATTAATCAGTATAGTAATTGTGAGAATTGATTTTTTTTTTCGATGGGCCACCCCACTGCTCATTTCACGAGCACTAAAAATTAATGGTGTACAAACCAAATTAGTGTTGCCTTTATATAAAGCAGTTCTCATTGATTGCTAGCTTGGCCTACACTTTTTTATTTTTCAGACTAACGTTCGTGCTATGATATTCAACATTTTGAAATAAGATATAAATATTAGTTCAAATTTATATATAAATGATTTTGAACCTTAATCTCGTTGTTGTTAGAATTTTACCGTATGTCTTTTATAATTCATATAAAAAAATTATATAAATTATTTTACCTAATTAACCCGAGACGTATTTTTAATATTTTACACTTTATTTGAAAAATGCATTTTTATCATTTATCAAAAGTCTTGGAATTTGACGTATGTTTCATTCGGACGGTTGCTAGTGACAAAAAAAATTATAATTTAAAAATGGCAATGATAGGGCCCACCATCCAAATTATAAACTTTTGGTCAATGTGGGTCCTATGATTCAAATATTAAGATTCCTTTTTTTTCTTCCATTCATATAATTTAAGTGGAGGTTAGTCTAAAAACATAAATAAATTATTTAAGTGGAGGACCATCCTTTTATGAGCAAAAGTATTATTGAAGACTAAAAGTTAGTTTTTATTTTATTTTATTTATTAAAAGAATAGGTGAAATAATTTTTTTTGTGTTAAAAAATTGATCCATTTATATTGTTAAAATTGACGTGGCTGATGAAACAATCAAATTGTGCTTACGTGCAACGACCAATTTTTAACAAAAGGCCAGTTTAGTCTTTAATCTAAAGTACCAAGACTATTTTGTCTATTATTTTAGTGGGGAAAATAAAATACAATTCTTTCACCTAATTTTGTTCTATTATTTCAATTTTGCAAGGTTGTTTAGTATTCGGAAAATAATATTAAAGTTGGTATTATACCATATAAAGAATAATAGAACTAAAACTAGAAAACATATTATTGGTGGGCTGTGCTTGTCGTTTTTAATCATTCATATTGATGGGATTATTTAAAAAATAAATGAGGAAGGAGAAACCCTAGTGTGTTTGATGCGAACATACTGCCTCTTAATATCTTATAATTATCAAAATCGATATCAGTGATTTTGAATATAAGTTACCGGATTTTTTTTAAGATTGCATATTTATGTGATGTTTAAAATAACGGAATTAGTATAAAATTAATACATAATGTTTTAAATCAATGGATAGGTAAAATAAGTACCTGAATAAGTATTACGGGGCAATTCAACACCCCAGTAGAACCCGGAACATCATAAAGGAGCTCCTCCAAGCATGGGAATGGTGGTTGAAGTGCATCACCGAATTGCTCCAGCGTAACATCCGCATCCGCTTCGATAAACATTACACCTTCACCGCTGCAATCCACCATCAGCTTGCGCTGAGCTCCTTCCCTTAGCCTACCGGCAAACGGGTAATAAAACACTAACGCTTGTGCAAGTGCCTCCCTGATCACCCTAACAGGGTCTTTTCCTTGCATGGAAGGGTTGTATTTGTAAAATTGGATAACCGGAATTTGGAACCGAAGACCTTCTTGATCATCGATGTCGGATAATAGTTTGTATTCATGAGGGGTAGGCTTAGCCGGAGCTATTAGTTCAGGTTCATGTCGGTGAACCTTGAACACTAGGGAAGTGGAGGAAGTTGCCATGATACCAAAAGGAGCAAAAGGATGGAGTGTTGGTTTGCTTTGAAGTGCTTGTGAGAGTGGTATTTATAGGAAGAAATGGATAGTTATTTCCCACTTTGTTACCAAGTTATCTTCTAATATTATCTTAATTATATATGGTGGACAAAATGTGGGTTGTTGAGGGAAGGAAAGGGATGAGAAATTGTGGTGTGAGGTTCAAGGCAGCCGGTTTTAAATTATTTTTTTACAACGATATTTCTCAACTTTTTCCAAATCAAAAGATTGACCGACCCATTACATTAAATGAAGTCAACTTCGCTTCACTTGACTTGGAATTGTAAGTTGCTATTGCTCAAACTTATCTCTAAATGATTAAACCCAGAATTTTGTAATTTTCATTTTTGGCCTAAAATTGTCTTTTACCCGTTTTGAGTGAGACATTATTAGTAAAACAATAACTCATAAAATTTGGAGTAAAATGGGCCAAAACTCATGCTTACTCCCATCCCTGTATCTAAAAATATTATTATTAAAGTTCCTTTCAAAAATAAATCCTAAGTTTAAAGAGTGTTTTAACTCTTTGGAACGGAACTTTGCGTTGACCCGTTGGGTAGCCGTGAATGGTCGAGCTCCGCTGTGGCGTCGGAATTAGAAAGGGCAGCTAAGAAGGTTAAAAACAGAGAAGTTACTAGGGTGGAGAGCGGTGACCAGGAGAAGAAAGAAACAACAAGTAAGGCTTCCTTCAGGGACATGTTGATGTCTAATATTGAAACCGAGAAAGGCAATGATATATATCTGGACCAGGATGAAATTTGCTTAAATAATGATGATATTCATATATCTATGGACATCCCCTACCCTAATATTTACTTTTCAGATCTTGTTCATGATTTGAGTATGAAGCAAACGACTATTTTCAGGCTCCTTGGTTGCTCTATAGGCTACTAAGCACTTGTTGGTAGGATCAAACTTCTTTGGAAACCTGTTGACCTTGATAATGATTATGTCTTAGTCAAGTTTGCAAATCCTCTGGATTATAATAAGGTATTAACAGAGTGGCCACTGCAGATGAGACACACCCGCAAAAGGTGGTCGTTGAGCAAGAGGCGACATTACCTAAACCTAACCATAAAGTAGTCATTGTTATTAAAGTAACAAT
This sequence comes from Gossypium raimondii, assembly GCF_025698545.1. Classification (NCBI taxonomy): domain Eukaryota; kingdom Viridiplantae; phylum Streptophyta; class Magnoliopsida; order Malvales; family Malvaceae; genus Gossypium; species Gossypium raimondii. The sequence goes on along the minus strand of NC_068577.1, from coordinate 49,537,355 downwards.
AACATGGGAATTGCTATAGTGGATCAGTCAAGTCAAAAATAAAACGGTGTTCCAGTTAAACCTAAGGCTCTCACCATAAATGATATACCAAAAAAAGAAAAAAAGGTTGAAAGTGCGGAAGCATGTTGAACATAAGTATAGTACTAGACCACACATTGCTGGATGGGTTGAGTCAATCATTCGTCACCTAGACAAGCATGCTTCTTCTTCACTCCTAGGTGATAGGAATATTCTACATGACAACATTCTAGTACATGCTAGTGCCACAAGCCGCGTAAAGGAACCCATGACCAAGGCACACTTTGACAGTTCATCCTGTTTACTCGGGGTCAATCGGCCCATAGAGATTAGCCCATTGCTTGTAGAAACTCAAGGCTCATCTACTTCAAGTTTGGTGAATATATAAACACTCTAGTGATTTGTATTTTACTAGGGTAAATATTTGTAATGCTAAAGGATCTTATAAAGTGTTTAGATCTCATAGGACTCTCAACTTGTAGATAGATTTTAATCTTGGTGGGTGATGTATTTTAAATTGTACTGTTGGATCGTAGGGAGCTCAACTATAAATAAAGTCATTCCCCCTTATTTGCAATCACTCATTCATTCAATAATAGAATTTTTTTGGAGCAATTACTCAAACAATTGGTGTTTATTTGCTTTCTTGTGGTTTTCTTTTTTGTTCATTCATTGCTTCTTCGCTTTTGTGTTTGCTTCCGTTAAGTTTCGATGCCTTAGAGAATTTCCTTTGTGAATTCTCATTTTTTCGATATTTAGGTTGATTTAGATTTAGGCAAATTTGAAGCTAAGTTCTTGCCTAAGACCACTCCATGATAGTTAGTATCAAGAGTCAGTGTTCGATAAGACGCTGTTAAGATGGTGAAAGAAGTAGATAATTAGATTGAGTCAAGGGAGATGTGGGGGAGAGCTAGGAAAGCAAGCAAATTGAGGGATAAGCTATCAGCTTTGGAAGGTCGAGTGTCTAATCTAGAGGAATTTGTGGTTGGTATGAAGGAAACACTCAAGGTAGTTAAGGGACGCACCACAGAGTTGAACTCAGTGAAAGATCAGCTTAAGGGATAGGTAGTAAAGGCTCCCAGCTCCAATATGGATGCCATGCAAGGGGCTCTCAAGACTATAGTTGGTAAGCTGACGAAGAAGAATGATACTCTTGAAGCTATGATGATTGTTATAGAGGAAAAAACTGAAGCCACGTTGACAGCTTTAAAAGAACAGATTGAAGAGCTCATGGGAGAGCTCGTTGTTCGTAGGGCTATCTTGGGTAAAAGGCACTACACCAAAATAGGCTTTTAGCGGCATTTTTAGTGGCGTTTAGGTAAAAAAAGCCGCTAAAAATCGAGCATTAGCGGCGCTTTACATAAAACGCCGCTAAAGATCGACCATTCGGGGCTTTAGCGGCGTTTTTTAGAAAAGCGCCGCTAATGCTCAGGGTTTTAGCGGCGTTTTTAGAAAAGCACCGCTAATGCTTTGGTCTTTAGCGGCATTTTTGGGGAAGCGACGCTAATGCTCTGGTCTTTAGCGGCGTTTTTGGGAAAGCGCCGCTAATGCTCTGGTCTTTAGCGGCGTTTTTGGAGAAGCGCCGCTAATGCTCTGGTCTTTAGCGGCGTTTTTGGAGAAGCGCCGCTAATGCTCTGGTTTTTAGCGGCGTTTTTGAGAAAGCGCCACAAAAACATTTTATCTGTCTAATTACTATTTAATTTATTTATTTATATTAATTAAAATTCAATTTATTTTTAATTGAATATTTGTTAAAAATGGATAAATTTGAAATAATGACACGAGAAATAATTTGAAATAAAAAATAGAAAATATTTGTTAAAATGAAAAATTAAAATACTATTATTTAAAATAATTTTAAAGTTTTTGGGTACATTATCGAGTGTTTTTAATTTACATATTAAATAATTTCTTATATAATCGTAAAAGAGATAGTATTAATTTTAAAATATTGAATTAATTGTCTCTATAGTTTAAGGTTTTTGTTTAGGGTATATGATTTAGAGTTTAAGGTTTAGGAGTTACTATTTTAAGGTTTATGGATTATGAGTTTAGGGGTTATGGTTTACAGTTTATGCTTTAAGATTTAGGGTTTAAGGGTTACGATTTATGGTTTAAGGGTATAGATTAAGGGTTGGGGTTTAAAGTTTAGGGGTTAAGGGTTAGGGGTTGAGGGTTAAGAGTTAGAGGTTTAAGATTTAAGGTTTAGATTAATTAGTTTTTAATTTATATATTAAATAATTTCTTATATAATTGTAAAAGAGATAATATTAAATTGATATATTAAAATTATGATTATAGTTTAAATTATTTATAAATAATTTATATATTAAATAATTTAATATATTAAAATAATGATTATAGTGTTCTTGGTACATGACTGATTGTTTTTAATTTATATAATCGTAAATAGATAGTATTAATTTTAAAATATTGAATTAATTATGATTATAGTTTAGGTATATGGTTTAGGGTTTAAAGTTTAAGAGTTACTATTTTAAGGTTTATGGATTATGGGTTTAGGAATTACGGTTTATGGTTTATTGTTTAAGGGTTGGGATTTAAAGTTTAGGGTTAGGGTTTAGGATTTGAGTTATATTTTATGATTTATGGTTTAGGGATAAGGGTTTAGGGTTTAGATTAATTAGTATTTTTAATTTATATATTAAATAATTTCTTATATAATTGTGAAAGATATAATATTAATTTTAATATATTAAAATTATGATTATAGTTTAAATTATTTAAGAGATAATCGATAAACTTTATATATATTAAATGGTTTAGGATTTAAGGTTTATTTGAGATTTGTTAAATGAAAAATTTTATACAATCAATTAATGCTTTTATATTTAAAAATTTTAATCTAAACCATTTGATATATTTAAATATTAGATTTTTAAAAAATTAATAAATAAATAAAATCACTTAATTAATAATTTTTAACAAATAAAATAAAAAAATTTTAACAAAGCAAAACGACATCGTTGTTTTAAAAAAAAAGCAGTAACGGCGTTTTTTTATAAAAACGCCACAAAATTCATTTTACTTGAAAGAATTCGCGCTGATTTTTTCCCAAATTTCCCCCCTAAAACCCCTAACTTTATCATTCTTCTTCTTTCCTTTAGTACACGGGGCTTTGCACATGACGAACACCGTGAAACATCAACGGAGACGCTCCGCCATTAAATCCATGTTTGGCAAACATCGAGCTTCGATAATTTTCAAATCAAGGTCGCCATGCAAAAATACAACAGGATCCGGAGCATCTTCCCCTATTGAATCAAATTGAGAAATAAAGAAAAATTATTCAAAGACGGTCAATGAGAAAAATGAAGATGATAAATAGCAATGTAAAAGGTAGGCAAGGTAGGTTATAGCAGCTTGAAAATAAAATTGTTTTTGTTTTTAGTAATTAATTAGTGTTCATATTGGTGTTGGCAATAACCGGAGAACAACAAAGTCACTGCCGTGTAGGGACGTTGTTTTCGAAACATCAGAATCCCAGTTTGTTTTCTCCGACTAAAGCCAACGTCCATAACCGAAGGCTGTAACAGGGAGCGAAATTTCAGAAGTTTACGGTTTTGTTTCTTTTTGGCTAATGTGGTTCTGTTTATCATTATTTGCCTTTGCTGGCTACTCTCTCAATTCTTCTTTATCATTCTTGTTTTGGGTTTTCATTTTTTTTTCTAAATGACTGACAGCTTCGATGCACCATTTTTTTTGAACTATTCTTTTTGCAGCGATTGGGTTTAATGTAGAGGCTCTACAATACAACAACATCAAGTTTCAAGTTTCAAGCACGGGAGCCATGAGTAGCTAGTTCTCTATTTCCTTACTTGGAGATTGTAGTTCTTAGAGGAAAGAAAGATTGAAAAAGCTGTTTGATATTTGTTCAATTTTGACAATTTTGATAAACTGGTTTTCTTATGTTGTTAGATTAGGCTCTGGCTTTTAAGGTGGGTCTCTTTTGTATTAATTTGTTATCTATTCCTCGTACAAAATTTAGTTTTTTGAATTGTCATCCATTGTCTTGTGTAGTAATACGGATAGGGATGGAACTTGTGAGAGTTTGTCTTGAAGAAAAGAATGATGATATTTCATCAGTTCCACCAGGTTTCGAGCCTCGTGCATTATTTACCTTAAAGAGTGAGGCACAGGATACTAAAAGACATGAGCGTGATAATTTGATCTGCTGTTCAGCCTCTACTAGAGCCATTCTAGTTGAAAAGGGAACTGGGTTGGCCAATGATGAAAGTTCAAAGATTACAAGGTCAATGTCTATGAGGCGTCGACCTTGGATAAACTATGGTCAATATGATAACAGTTCAGAAGATGAACCCGATCATGGAAAGCTCAATCAAGTTAGTTTCTGCTTGTTTACTTTGCCTGGTACAATTGTCAGCAGTGTTGAGTGGTTTTTAGTTTCTTCATATAGAGAGTTGGCAATATTAGATGAAAAAATAACTTAATCACAACATAAAATATGACACGACATTGAACAATAACATGAATATGACTCAATTACAAAATTCATAGTAATATAAAAATACCTTAAACAAGATTACGACACAGATACAAAAATTTCTGGGTCTATATGTATAGAAAATTTTGCTTCAATTTGGGTCCGCGAAAAAATGAAATATATGCTTGAAGTAGAGGTCGTGAAGTACATATATTCCTGTAACTTGCTTCAATTTAATGGAGAAGGAATTCAATATCTCTAGTATTATGTTTCCTTTGATTTTGTATTTATCTATGCAGCATACTTATAATCTTTGACATTGCTTTTTATAGCTCAACTGCCGGGAACAACTCAAGATCACTTGCAAATATTTAACATAGAGATGAAAGCAAAAATGAAGTCACATCAGATGCCTGAACATGTCAAATTCATTTGTTTTCTCAAATTTTCTTTGTAATGGTTCTATTACATTCGGCCATTAGCTTTTGGGCTCTCGACCTTTATTGTTTTCCTTGATGGTAAACTTGATTGCATGAGTTTATCAAACCATCCTGGGTTCTTGTCTAGGTTGTATTTTGGAAATGGATTTCCCCAAAAATGCTTGGCCTAGTCACACAAACTTCTATGTATCATCGGTCAATTGAAGGTAAGGTGTTATTTTACAAGTCCAGAAACTTTGTTTTATTCATTGTGGATTAATTCCTTTTGATGCTTGCATACATGTATGCACTCCTTTGTGTTTTATTCTATTTTTGTTCTTAGATCTATTAAATCTAACTTAATTTTCACGCATTCTGTTGTGCAAGTAGATCATTCTTCTCTTATGTAGAAGCCATTCATTAGTATATTTCAAGGCTGCCAGATTCATTCCAGATAAAGTTTTCATGAAGCAAAAGAAATGGGCAGTTCTGAGAAGAAATTTGCTCGTAAACTCAGTGAGATCAACGTCGTTGACGAACAGGTATTTGCCTCATTGAATCCCCATCTGGAAAAAAGCTTTTGTTTTTTTTTATTCTTTTAAATTTTGTTGTTTTAAAATTGCAGGAACTTAGAGAAGCTTCAGCTAATATTGAACCAAAGCATCAAAACGACGTTGCAGATTTAATAAATAGTTACAAAAGTTTATACCCAAAATGGGTTTTTGATCTCAGGTAATTTAAAACTCTTATTTACTTAATGGTGTAATTTTGAATTTCATTGGAAACTTTAATTTGTTAGAATTTGATCCTCTTAATTTGCAAAAATTGGAAATTTGATCCTGTTTTTGGTGCATACATGCACTTGAACAGTTGGTTTTTGCTAATTTGTTTTGATCTCCGATAGTTTAAAACTCTTATTTACTTAATGGTGTAAGTCTGAATTTCATTGGAAACTTTAATTTGTTAGACTTCCATCCTCTTATTTTATAAAAATTGAAAATTTCATTAGTAAATACATGAACTTGAACCATTGATTTTGTTAATTTGTTGCATATAAATCGTTATAGAAATTAAAGATTTAGCCCTATTTCCGTAAATATATGAACTATAAATCGTTAATTTTAATTTATTTACTAACCTTGTGTTTGATTAGGTGAGGAAACCAAGTAGTTCATTTACAATGTGTGGTTCAATGATATACACTAAGACCCCTTCAAGGGAATCCTTATGTGGAAATGCGAGATTATAATATATATACATTTGTTTCAATTTATTCTGTTGAGTTTACTTGAAAATTTGTGGAATTATGTATTACTTGCTTTATTTTTTAATAGCTTATACTGTTAGTGAATTAGATAGATTTACTCCCTATTATACCTATATCTAAGTTGAAATTATATATGCCTTTGCATTCCAAATATGAAAAATTGGAAATTAGGCATAGCCTATTGAAATTGGTGTTTTGATATGAATGTGTTATGCTTCTGTTTGTGCAAATATGTATCGTACCATGGTAGGATATTCAACATTTGAGTTTGTGTTGAACAAATATGCAATGGAAGTGTTTTGCAGGATTATCAAAGGAATTCTCACCAATAAGGTTTGTTTTACATGATTCTTTTATGTGCAATTGTTTTTACTATCAAATTCATGCTCATATTTTAGTTTAATAGCTTTTCATTTTTGAGATGGTTATAATGGGGGTTTTATTCTACCAATCAGTTGGTGGGTCTTTTTTTTGTCCTTTTTCATTTTCTGCTTTTTTTTTTCTAGTTTTGTAATGGTGAATGCAGTATGGTTGATGGTTTTGTAGGGGAAGAAGTTCTATTAATGGGTATTTACAATTGAAGAGCGGTAAGGTTTGGAGCAAGTCATTTTACTAAGAGAGCAAGGGTTTTTATTATGAATTTATGATATATTTGTTTAGGTTTGTTGAAAAGAGTTTTAGATTCTAAAATCATGTTGTTATACCAGGATGGTAAGTCCCATGAAAGGAGTGGACAAGAGACAAATCAACAGATGTGAAATTATAAATACCAGCTTGAGCAAGAAGTAAGAGGATTCTAATTCTATTTCATTATTTGTTTTGGCGTATTTGTTCGAAAATCAGTTTCTCTAGAAAATTTTCCCTTTCTTATGTTTTTGTCCCCCCAAAACGATGGAGATTGCAAGAAGTAAGGGTTTTTGAACTCGTTTTTAGTCTACGAATCTACACACTCTCACTCCTCGTCTTTATAAATCTTAAGCTTATCGAGGGTTGATTTGATGTATTCTACTAGGAAGCAAAGAAGCATCGGCATAACAATAGACTTTTAAGGGGAGACATATGAAAACATGAAACAATTGTTTACTCGTTCAGAATTAACGGTTTTGCTAATGAATGACATGCCGTTATCATGATATACATGTTTTGATTTTCTTTTTTTTTCTTACCGGTAACAGCCAGCTTTGTGCAGGATTTATATCTCATTCTCATGCAACATGCTACCACTTGGGTGATACAGGTTAAAAAGTTGCAGCAGCAGTTGTAGGAAGAGACCGATTTGCACTTAGCTCTAGCAAGTGCTGTTGAACATTGTGGTTCACCTTCTTCTAGTTCTCCAGGCAAGCTTCCGGATAAGGTCAGTCTCCTTCCGTGGGATTTCTGTTCTTTTTTTATGTTCTTTTCTCAATTTCTGAAACTTGGATTTCAGGCCCAGGAGCTTTTAGATAGCATAGTTGTTCTCGAGATTACCGTAGCAAAGTTAGAGCAGGAATTTGTTTATAAATTTTCCCATCAAACATACCTTATTGAGGCACTTAAAATTTTTTATATATTTCTGAAGAAATGTTCCTTATTTTTGGGTTTTTACTTGTTTTTTATTTGTTTACAGCAAGCATTACACCAGGGACTGTGTTGATTTTGTTGGCTGGAAGGTTTATGGGGAAGAGAGTTGTTTTCTTGAAGCAACTTACTTCTGGGCTCCTTTTGGTCACCGGTGGGCATTACATATTTTACTGCTATCCTTGTTTCGTCATTGATTTGCTTACTGCTTTAAAATATTGGATGTATGATATATGTTATTCAATTGCGAGCTGGATATATGGACATGTTTGTTAAAACCCTTGTTATTGATTTCTGCAGTATTACTTCCATAGTTTCTCACTTGGTTTATTTTCTAGAAGCATTATGCTGCTTTTATCTTATAGATAAGATTTGATGGTAGCAAACCAATTTAACATTTAATATGCCCGAGATTGAGTGATGCTATCTTGAAATTTAATGCTTCAGAAAAGGATAAACGTGGTGAAAAATATCGATTCACTATCGAATTGATTTGATTAAAAGTATATTAATTTAAATAATATTTTTTATTTATCCTTAAAAGTATATTTAAAGTTTAAATTTAACAAATAAAACATAATATAATATTTATTATAAAAAATTTATTTGATTAAAATAATTTTTTTAAATGTTATGTTTTTAGTGGCGTTTTTGCAAGAAGCGTCGCTAAAGGTTTGTTCTATAGCGGCGTTTGTGGTAAAAGCGCTGCTAAAGGTCTTTAGCTATAGCAGCGTTTGTGGGAAAAGCGCCGCTAAATATCCTGATCTATAGCGGCGTTTCTCGTAAAAGCGTCGCTAAAGGCCATGGTCTTTAGCGGCGTTTGTTGGAGAAGCGCCGCTAAAGGTCATGGCCTTTAGCGGCATTTTTGGGAAAAGCGCCGCTAAAAGTCATGGTCTTTAGCGGCGTTTATTTCTAAAAACGCCGCTAAAGTTAGCGACGCTGTCATTAGCGTCATTTTTTGTAAAGCCTGTTTTGGTGTAGTGAGGTGTTGTCTGGGACACCCAACCATAAGACTGATGTCTCCAAACCGGAGAAATTCAAGGGGGCAAAGTCTCAAGAAAGATGGACAATTTGTTGAGAGAAATAGAGTAATACTTTAGTACCATCAACATCAAATAAGATGTTGCTAAGGAAAATACCATCTCACCAAATCATGTTTTTCTTCACAGTATATTATTGCAACTTCAAATAGCAGAATCAAAATAAAAAATGTAGAAGGAACACTTAAGTTTATGATACAATTAGTAACCATGGCATTTGTACTAAAATATATAAGTGATACACGAATAGCATAAGTAATAATTTAATATAGTAAATAAGATCATAGTAATAAGCAAATAAAAATGATCAAGGTAATTAACTCATTAAGGGTAAATATGTAGCGTAAAATATATGTATGTATGTGTGTAGTGACACTCTTAATCAAAGCGTTTTAAGGGTAACAACGCATGTATTTTTTAATCCTAAATTTAAAAATCAACAAGTTCATTTTCAATTTTAAAAATTATAAAATATATTCATAATATCTTTAAAATATTTTATATTTTCTTTTTAAATTTTATAATTTATAATTACATTTTCTCTCATTTTTCCAACAACCAAACGTGTAAAAACCTAAAATTTAAATTTTTTCCAATTTCTTTTAATTTAGTTTTTTTAGTATATTGTTTGCCTCAAATACCTAATTAAAACTCAAAAGAATATCAAAATTAACAAATCTATAAACCCAAAAAATGGTTGTGCTGATGACATCAACTCCAAAGGCTTTACTTTTTGCTACTAAAATAGTAACAGTTTCAAGCTCTAATGTTCTCATGTCTTATCACTTCTAGCTTGAGCATTGGAGGGAGATTGCAGATCAAGGCCATGATATTTGGGTTTTTTTTTATAAAATTAACCTAAAAAATTAATTAATTATGTAAATGACTTATTTTTTTGATAAAATACGTAAATAACCTAAAATCTACTGTAAAAGTTAGTGGAGCCAAAGTGTTTGGCACCACCAACATGCCACGTCAGCAATCAGGATAAAAAATCACTTTTTTTTTGTGGAGCCATATAGAATGATGCCACCTATATAAATACTAAGGAAATACTACGATTTTTAAAAAAAATAGGGGGAGCTTTAAACAAATTTTCCATCCAACACATTTTTTTATTTGTTTATTATTTGTATTATAATATTTTAAATGTATATTTTAAATGTTTTATAATATTTATTTATTCAAACGTTTTTTTAAATTGGTTTTTAATTGTTTATTATTTGTTTTATAATATTTTAAATGTATATTTTAAATGTTTTATAATATTTTTATTCAAAATTTTTTAAATTATATTTAAAATTTAAAAACACACAACCAACATTTTAAATTTTTATATTACAAAACACATTTTAAAAAAAATTAACTTGCAATAAAGTGGTGGAGCCATTCTAAATGACTCCACCAAATAAAATATTTTTTAATTTTAAATATATATTTTAAAAATGTTTGAATAAAAATATTATAAAAATTTAAAATATTATAAAAATAATAATAAACAAATTGAAAAAAACATGTTTGAATAAACAAATATTATAAAACAATTAAAATATTATAAAATAAATAATAAACAATTCAAAAACACAAATTAAAAAAATAAAAAAAACAAAAAAAAGGACAAAAGGTAGCACAAGCGTTGGAGTCTAGTGGCGCCAAATTATTTAGCTCCACCAGAAAAACAAAATTTTGTTTAAAGCCCCCCATTTTTTTAAAAATAGTAGTATTTCCCTAGTATTCATACAGGTGGCGCCAAACAGTTTGGCTCCACCAATTTTTACTGCAGACTTTAGGTTATTTACATATTTTATCAAAAAAATAGGTCATTACGTAATTAATTAATTTTTTGAGTTAGTTTTATAAAAAAAGTCCGATATTTGATATTCTTAACTTCATCATTTGAATGAAAGAAAGAATAAAATGGAAGATTCTATTGAAAGTCATTTGGGTACAGAATCTTAAAAATACTTGTGTTTTTACTTTTGAAAATTTTAAATTTTTATAATTTATATTTACTATTTAAATTTTAAATTTTTAAGAATTTATAAATTTCTTTACAATTTTATAACTAGGACTAAAATGTCAAATCATATAAATATTGGGGCTAAATTTGTTAATTTTTTTAGATTTTAGATTAAATTGGTAGGATGTATAGACATTAGAGAGCTAAATTTTATTATTAGGCCAATAAAACAAACCGCAGGTTAGAATATTTAATTTCTGATTAAAATAAAAAAAATAATAATTAAGCGATTAAAATAGAATGAATTGAAGGGTTGACTATTCTTATACTTTACCTTTTTTTTCGTAATTATTGAAGCACGACAAAGACTTGGTTGGATGCATTCGATCCTAATTCGTTGGGCCACTATTTCTCTATTGTTTTGCTTACATCAAGCCTTGATGGAATATTACCCCCTTCAATTTGTCTAATTTTTGTCTTTTACCAACGGATCTGGTAACATCATTTTGTAGTTTGGGCAGATTTTACAGATTGCATCCAACAGATGGGTATTGTTTTAAATATACAAATATTTCAACACTTCTTTCATCTTACAGCAATACCATATATTTAGAAATCACAAACCACACTCACTTCTCAACCCAGACATACTACAAATCAAATCAAATCTTTTTTAACAATACTGAAACTCTTTTTCTTTTTTTATCACATATAATTTTACAAATCCGATGCCAGAATCACCAGTCTAACCTCCAGTTGCTTCATCCTCTTTCAGCATTAATCGGTTTATCTCCTTAACAAAGCTGTCCATGAGTGGAGCAGGCAAGCATACTGGGACTGTAATCCCTTCCTTTCCTTCTTTGTTCTTGGAAGGTATATAAAAGCTTATAACCTCTTCACCTCTGCTTTACCCCACCCAAAATCAACCTCCCTGAACCTAGCTCGACTCAAATCCGACACTATCAAGGATCGACCCGTGTTAACGTTCGGTCGTCCTCTAATCACCATCAAATCCGCCGTTGATTTCATGTACTCTTCAGTCACCTTTCCCTTGGCCTCTTTCACTAGCTTTATTGCATATTCTAATGGATTTTGGCATAGTTTTGCCGCGGTTGTTTCAACGGCGGGGTACCCAAGTGCATTCCCGTAATACCCTAATGGCAAAGGCGGGTCGAATTTGGACCTTGCATTGACTGTGCAGATGAACCGAACATCTTCATCGGGGCCAAGTTCCAAGGCTTTTGTACGACAACGCCATATGCATGCTGTTAAGATATCAAACGCTGAACAACGGAGGTTGTCGGGGATAGATCTTCTAAGAGCTGAAATTTGAGTTGGTCCGAAGAAGAAAGAGCGATGAACCAAGTTGTCTGTTGGCATGATTGTGCCGGTGGCGGCCTTGTCATGATCGTACTCGAGGTGAGCGCATGTTATGAGCGGGGGGTCTCGAGCATTCAAGAGGTGCCTTTCCCAAAGTGGTGGGATTGAGGGAGCCACCGCGCCTCGTGCCATTTCACCCATGGTGGACATGAATTGAATTAGACCAACAGCATCGCTGGTGTGGTTAAATCGGTGGGCAAAGATGAAACCTCCGCAATTGAAGCGTGTCACCTATTAAATTGTCGTAAATAATAACTAGGTTTTGTCTAAAAGAAAAAATTAATATTAATTGATAAGGACTAAATTGATAAGTCATCAATTTTTAAAAGATATCTTCTCAAATTTAATTTAATTTAAATTTAATTATTTTTTAAATCAAATTTTAAAAAATAAGCAAACATATTTTCTTATTTTATATCATTTTAGTTTTTAAAATTTAATCATCTTCTTTTTAATTTGTTAGTTTTAGGTAGTTGTTTTTTTCTTTTCTTTTTAACAAATACGAAGTTGGATAACATGTGTAATTTATTTATTTTCAATTTTATGCTACCCATTTTTAAAATTTTTAAATGTTGGTTTCAGTTTTACAATTTTCAGTTGTTTGCTTATGAATTTTTATTTTTTAATTTTTGATTCCGGAATTTTCAAATTTACTTTTTGTTATATGTTTTACCCCCGATAGTTTCTAACTTTCAATTTACTTTCTTTTTAAAATTAATAATCTTTCACTATTTTATTGATGCCTACAAATTATATATTTTAAGATGATATTAATTTAAGTTATTCCTTAAATTATATTTATAAAATATTATTCACTAAATGAATTATAGGTAGTTGTAAAATATTTATAAATGAATTTTTTTATGCTTAGTTTCATTTTTAGATATCTTATTTTTATTTTTTATTTAAAAATTTAATTTTAAGTAATTTTCCTAATTGAATTGATGTCGAGTTGACTTGTAATACCGATTTAGCGAACATATCATATAATTATAGATAATCATCATCATCATCGAACTATCTAAGTCAAAATATGTCATAAATCCATATACTCTTAAAAGATTTGAAATTTAGTTCTTATACTTTCATTTCCAAGAATTTAGTCCATCTATTTTCATATTTCAAAATCACTATTAATATTGTTAATTTTTTGTTAAATTTAAGTTTATTATAACGTCATTTTTTAATTACATGACTACCAAGTGAATATTTTCATTTGTTTCAAAATGTCGTAACAACAAATTTAACAAAAAAATAACAATGTTAACATATTGACTTTAATTTTGAAAATAAAAATAAAAAGTAAAAAGACTAAATTCCTTAAATAAAATATAAGGATTAAATTTTAAAATTTAAAAAAAAACAAGGATTATGGCATATTTTAAATGGCTATGTATTATGATATTCTCGTTTAACTAGTTTTATGAGTTAACCTAGATACTAAGTTAATTAAGAAATGATCTAAAACAATATTTTTTAAACTAATAAAAATGATATTTTTGTCTTATTAATGTTTTTGAAACATTAATAAATGAATACCTGAATTTGTAGCAGCGGAGAATTTAGCAAATCAATGGAGGCAGGGAGTTCATAAAGAAGCTCCTTGAAACATGGAAATGGTGGGTGAAGTGAATCGCCGAAATCCTCAAGTGTAACATCAGCATCACCCTCAATGAACAATATACCTTCACCGCTACAATCCACCATAAGCTTCCGGTTCGGCCCTTCCTTCAATCTACCAGCAAATGGATAAAAAAAACACCAGGGTTTCCGCAAGTGCTTCTCTTATAACCCTAACTGGGTCCTTTCCTTGCATGCAAGCATTGTTCCGATAAATATGGAGCCCTCGAATTTGGAAACGATGACCAGCTTGGTCGTCGGTGTCCGACAGCAACTTACACTCGTGAGGGGTTGGCTTAGCAGGGACGATGAGCTCCGGTTCCTGCCTTTCTACAGTGAACACTAGAGAAGTGGGTTGTAGTAGTGCCATGGAAACTTCTTCTTTTTCTTAATTATATGATTAACAAGTACATTTATTTTTGGCTTGGTTAAGCTATTTATAGGTGAACTACTAAGATCAAAGCAATATGGAGGGCAATAACATTTTGACAAGTTTCTTCTTTCTTTCTTTTTTTTTTTATTTTACTTTTCACCTATTTAGAGGTTTTAATTTGGGTTCTATTTTAAAAAAATAATTTTATTTTATATTTTATAATTAAATTAAAATTAAAATATTTTTAAATTTATTTATTTTAATTGTGACTAGGTTGGGCGCTAGTTCAAGATAAAATTTCCTTAATAAAACTCCACTAAAGATATGCCGAGCTTATCAGACCAAGCAAGCCACATGATCTGTGAACAATAATTGCAGTCTACACTTTTCATAAACTTTAATCTACAATATATCTATAATCTATAATTTATATAATATATATATAAAAGTATAGAAATTTTGAATCGATAAAATACCTTTTATTGTTAATTATATTATTAAATTGATATTAGAATAATAATTTATTAATATTATTACGTGATAATAAAAAATTAATTAATATAATAGTATATTAATTTAAAATTAATTAATTTGGTCATAGATTTTAAAATATCTACTTAAAAACATAATATATTATTAATTAATAAAATTATAAATCAATAAAATCATTCAAATATTATAAATATTTTATTAATGGTGTTTCTATTAAATCTTAAACACAAAATTATATTCATAAAAAATATTAATATAAAATAATTATAATGTTTTCATTATCAATTTAATAATTATTATCACTTAATAATTAGCAATATAATTATATACCAATTAATACTAATATTTAGCACTATAGATATATGTATTATCAAGTCATTTTATTCAAAATAACATATACAAAATTATTAAAAAATTATGTTTTAGCATTATTTAATAGGTTTTATTTTCATCACTAAAAAATATAATTTTCGTTATTATTTGAGATGTTTAATGATTATTATTTTATATTCAATAGTTTTTATTTTATGAATTAATATTATTTTATTTATTTTATCTAATTACTTAATATTATTATTCTCCGTTAAACACTTTAAACTTCTTTTTGTTCTAAAAAATAATTATTTTATTCTTCTAATTATTTAATTATTTTTAAGATTAATTGATTTTTATTATAAGTTAGATCAATTTTGATTTAACTAAAAATATAAATATATATTTTAGATTGTAAAAGTATATTGTTTAATAAAAAATACTAAGAAACCATTACATATATTTAGAGGCTTCACCATGCTCCAACATAGCCAAGTATCATGCCATTCCAAGCCCAACCACTGCAATAAGAGTGCCATCACATCACTACCCTGCAATCTATTACATTAAGGATGTGTTTGGATGAGCGGTGCGTTTACCTACGGTTAGTGTAAAAATAACGGTGAGATTAGATACTGTAACGTGAGACAAAAAGTAAGCTAAACGCACCGCACCCAATCATCCATCCAAACCCACCCTAAGTCTCTTAGTCAATTTAACAAAACACTCACTATCAACCATCTCACTAATCATATAAAAACATGTAGCATATAAATGTTTTCCTTAAATACTTGCTCAGAATTTAGAGAATCAATTTCTCTTTTTCAAAGTTTCTTCCAAATTAACTCTTTATAGTCCCTCCTCTTCAACTAAATCACTTACAGCTTTTGATCCACCAAATAAATCACTTTTGACCTCTTTTATCATATTTTTATATCAACAATTAGTACGGTAAACATAAAAAAATGTAGCTCACACCAATTCAATATTCCCACAATTAAACAAAAAAAACGTATTGTAAATCAAACACATATTGACTATCTTGACTATGATACGTATTATCCTTATTTCCATACATGTTCAGTTCATTAATGGCATTTATCGATGGAGCATCAAGATTTTTCCTCAAATTTTTAAGAACAATACTTCTCATAAATTCTATCACAACACTAAAATAGAAACGACATCGAGGGCAATAATCGCCCCCCAAATGGCGAGGTGACATATCTCGCGAAGCTAATTAGTGTATACTATGTATATGCATATCCCATTAAAGCGTTTTAGAGTTCAATGAAACTTAAGTTTTATTTTTATTTTATTTTTGTTAAAAGGAATTTTTTTTTTTTTTGAAGTAACAAACAATGCTAAACACACAGCTTTTAAGTTAAAAGTATTTTTAAACCCAAAAATAAAAAGTTAAGAACAGTAAAAAAACATAGGCTAAATACAGAGCATAAGCAGAAAAATAAAGGAGAATCAGAAAATGAGAAAATGAATTCCTTCATTCTGTTTAATCGATCATTTTTTGGTACATTTATAGTAGAGATTGAGAGCAAAAACAGATTTTAGTAATGGAAAATAAGAGGAGCAACATGGAGCAATCTGTTGAGAAGAATGAAAACAGAAAAACAGAAAATCCTTGGCTGCTGTGAATGATGACAAAGGTTAGGAGCCTCCACTGGTCATTTGACACCTGTCCATACTAGTAACGTTTCCTTCAACATCCTCCCCGTCTTCTATAGCTTGTGGTGAAGAAACACATAAAGCTTTGCGAAAGTGAGAAAAGTCTTTAGGTAAGATGGGTTTAGTGAGAGCATCAGCAATTTGTTTATTTGAGGGGATATAGTTGACTTGCAAAGCTCCAGAGAGAACCTTTTCCCTTACAAAGTATAGATCAATCTCAACATGTTTAACTTTTGAGTGGTGAACTGGATTGGCGGAGATTGAAACGGCAGAGGTATTATCACACCATATAATTGGTGTGTTTGAGAGACTTATACCAAGTTCTTCAAGAAGTTGTTGTAATCCAAGCATTTCAGAAGCACAATTAGCTAAGCTCCTATATTCAGCTTCAGTAGATGAACGGGAGACAACTGACTGCTTTTTAGATGACCACGTGATAGGATTTGGTCCTAAGAAAATACAGTAGCCGGTGGTGGAGCGTCGATCTTCAGGAGTGGAGGCCCAGTCAGCATCTGAATATCCAACAAGATTAAAACACCCCTTTTTGAACCGCAATCCATAATCAAGAGTTCCATTGATGTACCTCAATACTCTTTTTAGAGCTTTCCAATGAGTGTCTAGAGGATGATTCATATATTGACTTAGTTTATTAACACAATAGGTGAGATCTGGTCTGGTAATACAAGCATATTGAAGAGTGTCGATTACGCTTCTATATAAATGAGTATCTTCAAATGGAGTACCATTATTGCGAGTCAGATGAGGGAGACCTACCATTGGCGTAGGAGTAGGTGTGGCACCATGCATACCAGTTCGATGAAGCAGTTCCAGAAGATATTTCTTTTGTGAAAGTAATAAGCCACCAGTCATAGAGCAAATCTCAATACCAAGAAAATATTGAAGAGTTCCAAGATCTTTAATAGCAAATCGAGAGTGAAGTTGGGTGACAATATCATCAATATCAGATTGAGAATTGTCGGTTAAAACAATATCATCAACATAAGCCATAAGAAATACTTGTGAGCGGGCAGTGTGTCGAATAAAGAGTGAAGAATCAATTTTGGAAGGCTGAAAACCCAAGTTGGAGACAAGGAAATCCTTTAGAGTGTTGAACCAAGCTCGAGGAGCTTGTTTAAGGCCATACAATGCTTTGTTGAGCTTACATACCAATGACTCACCGTTCAACCCCTGAGCTTCGAATCCCGGTGGTTGTTGCATATAAATTTCTTCAGTAAGAATGTCGTTAAGGAACGCATTATTTACATCAATTTGACGAAGACTCCATTCTTTCATAACAGCAATAGCAAGAACAGTCCGTATAGTGTTGGCACGAACTATTGGGCTGAAAGTATCAACAAAATCAGAACCGGCATTTTGAGAGAACCCTTTAGCAACAAGACGCGCTTTGTAACGGTCCACTGTACCATCTGGTTTCTTCTTAACTTTGAACAGCCATTTACATCCGATAGCACGATGAGAAGATGGTAAATGAGCTAATGTCCAAGTGTTGTTTTTTATCAAAGCTTGAATCTCACTATGAACAGCATTTTGCCAGTGAGGATAATGCATAGCACTATGAATATCAGAGGGTAACTCAGGGTCAGAGGAAGGTGCTTGAGAAAGTAGAATTTTGGGGCGAAAAATTCCAGCTTTGCTTCTAGTTATCATGGGATGGGTGTTTGTGGTGGAAGCTTGTTGTGGTTCAAAATTTTCAGTTTGATCAATTTGTGGTGTGAGTATAGGAGTAGAATATGATGGTGGGTTAACTGTAGTGTGGGAATTGTCAGATAAAGTAGGAGGGTGGGATGGTATATAGGACGAAGATGGGGGGTTATCAAGTGAACACATGGTGGGTCCCATAGTGTGTGTAGGAGTAGTAGAAGAAATATGTGGAGGTGATGGACTTATGTGACGTGAAGGAGGGGATGAGTTGATAGGTGATGGCACAATATACAAGGTAGTGGTTGAATTTTTATTTTGGTGAGGTAAAAGCTGAGATTGGGTTTGTTTAAAGGGAAATTGTTGTTCATTAAAAATGACATGACGTGAAACAATGATTTTACCCTCTGATGTCCGGCACCGATATCCTTTATGTAAAGGAGAATAACCAAGAAAAACACAAGGCTTTGACCGAAAATTCAATTTGTTCCTGTTGAAGGGGCGCAAATTTGGAAAGCAGAGACACCCAAATACATGGCAGAATTGATAATCTGGTTTTGTGCCAAAAAGTTTTTCAAACGGAGAAAGACCATCTAACGCCTTGGTTGGAAGTCGATTAATAAGAAAAATAGCACTTGTAAAGGCATCATTCCAGTAGTGTAGAGGCATACTAGCATGAGCAAGCATCGACAACCCAGATTCAACAATTTGGCGATGTTTCCGTTCAACTATGCCATTTTGCTCAGAAGTATGAGGGCATGATAAACGATGAATGATACCATGGTGCGATAGATACCCTTTTAAAGCTTGAAATTCTCCACCATTGTCAGTTTGAAGTACTTTTATCTTGTGACCAAGAAGACGTTCCACCATCTTATGAAATTGAATAAACACACTTAAAACATCTGATTTTCGAGTGAGAAAGTATATCCATGTATATCTAGAAAAAGCATCTGTAAATGCCACATAATAGGAGAAACCATTTGATGTAACCGGTGCTGGTCCCCAAACATCAGATATAATTAATTGTAACGGTGTTGTATACTCTGTCAAGGAATTTGTAAAAGGCAGTTTATGAGCTTTTCCCATTTGACATGCTGGACAACAGTCACCAATTTTATTATCATGAAATGAAACATTACAATTTTGAAGAGCTTGAACAAGAGTAGAGCGGCATGGATGCCCAAGACGAGCATGCCATAAAGACAACGGAGTAGTATGCGAAGTAACATAGCATTGAACAGACGGATTTGAAGAAGAAAATGGCAACTTTAAACGATATAAACCACCATGAACATCTCCATGCAACAGAACTTCATTTGTCTTTAGGTCCCGAACCTTGCACTCCTTTGGAAAAAACTCAAACATCACTTGATTATCACTAGTGAACTTGGAAACAGAGAGAAGATTTTTAGTGATGCCAGGAACATAAAGTAAAGAGCGCATGACTAAAGGTCGTGTTTGAGTAATTAAAGACAATTGACCAGTATGCATAACAGGAAGACCATAACCATTACCAACAAAAATTGTACCTGGTCCAGAATATGAAGCTTTTTCACCAATGGATTCAGAAGAGTGAGTTATATGGTGGGTAGCACCAGAGTTTGTGTACCAACTTGGATCACTTACTGTTTCAGGAGTTGCAATATAAGCATTGGCATTATTAGGCAGAGTAGTGGTTGGTGGCATGGAGGCATTAGCATTCTGGAGAGGTGAGGTTTGATAAATCCAATACCCATGTGGTTCAAGTGAAGGAGGTGGGGCCCATGGTGCTGTCCCACTATTATGCACAGAGGATGACCCACCAGTTGGTGTCCATTGAGGGGTGTTGAAGGTAGCAACATAGGCTTGAGGAGCTTGTGTTCCCGGTTGTGAAGAGGGAGGTCTGTAAGTAGAAGCCTTATAGTTTTGATCGAAACGAAAGTAGCATCGATCTACCGGATGCCCAAGCGCAAAGTTGGCATTGGAGCCTAGAATTATTAGATCGACCCCTTCCTCGACCTCGAAAAGAAGAAGGATTGGGTGGTCTGTAAGAGGGAGTTTCTCCATTGTTTTGAAAACTTTGAGTGGTAATCATATTGGCAGCAGCTGGAATAGAGGCGAGAAGAGTTTGTTGTCGCGCTTCAGCATCAAGAAGAAGTGTGAATACCGTTTGAACGCTGTATGGAATAGGACTAGCCAAGATGACAGTAATAACAGATTCAAAATCAGCAGATAAACCATTTAAAATAGCCGTAACATGCTCATATTCACTAACCATTTCTCCACAGTTTGCTAAGTTATCACAGAAACTTTTAATTTTAAGTAAATAATCCTTCATGCTCAAATCACCTTTGCGTTGAGAGTGAAGTGCTCGACGATAAAACATTAGCTTGGAGGTCGTTTTGCTGCCATAAACACGAGCCAAAGTTTGCCATATTTGAGAAGAAGTGTTCATTCCAATAAGGTGAGGAAGAACTGTTTGACTCACCGATGAAAGCAACCAAGAAGCAAGAGCACTATCTTGTTGCTCATATCTTGCAAAATCTGGGTTTGGTGTTGACCCACCATTTTCATCGGGTATTATCGAGGGAGGTGGAACCAGGGTGCCGTCTAAGTAGCCTTGAAGTTTGAAGGTTTTGGCTGCTAGTAAAACTTGTTGCTGCCACAATAAGTAGTTGTCATCATCTAGGATAATATTAAGCTTTTTGGTTGAAAAAGTCTTCCATCAAAGCCATCGACGGAGCTCCCAATCGCACCGGAGGCAGTGACAGATTCAGTCGTTTGACTGGTGGCGTTACTGTTGGTGTTGGTCATAACGAAAGCTTAATCCGTGAGGAAGAAAGGCTCAGATACCAAGTTAAGAACAGTAAAAAAACATAGGCTAAATACAGAGCATAAGCAGAAAAATAAAGGAGAATCAGAAAATGAGAAAATGAATTCCTTCATTCTGTTTAATGGATCATTTTTTGGTACATTTATAGTAGAGATTGAGAGCAAAAACAGATTTTAGTAATGGAAAATAAGAGGAGCAACGTGGAGCAATCTGTTGAGAAGAATGAAAACAGAAAAACAGAAAATCCTTGGCTGCTGTGAATGACGACAAAGGTTAGGAGCCTCCACTGGTCATTTGACACCTGTCCATACTAGTAACGTTTCCTTCAACAGTAACAAACAATGCTAAACACACAGCTTTTAAGTTAAAAGTATTTTTAAACCCAAAAATAAAAACCCTTTTTTTTAGTTTTTATGTTTCGAAAAAGCACTTTTTAAGTCAAAAAAGAATATTTTAAACCTTTACTTTTAATCCAATTTATTTTATGCAATATTTATATTGAGTATACAAAATTTATTTCAAATATATAACATTATATATCTAAATTTATAATGATTATATTTTAATATTTAAAATATAATTTATATATTCAAATTAAATTTTACAAATAATTAATATTATTTTTTAAAATTATTTAAATATTAATAATGACTTACAATAAATTATTTTTATATACTTACAAAATATCAAAATATTATTGAAATTGAAAATTATTTAAATGTATATTTTCATTTTACAACATTATACCTAAGATGTATTTTTATTAGCAATAATAAATAATTAAATTTTAAATTAAACTTTTATAAACCATTTTAAAAGCAATTTGAAAGTAGCCTTAGTGTGTATGTATATACCTGGTGAAGCTTGGATATGTCCTGTAGAAAGTTGGCGGAGTTTAAATGAATTCATTAGTTTAACAAAGTAATATAGTTTGGTGGATGCTAGATTCTATATATACTCTTAAATTATTGAGGTTATAATATTAAAATCCTTCTATTATTAAAATAATGAATTTGACCGTTAATGATATGTCAAATATTATGCGGTATAGTTTAAAATGAAAAATTTAAATAAAAATAAATATTGTAAAATCTTGGTTTTGATGTTTTAGAAGCTTTTACAAAAGCTTTGATCACTCTCTTTTTTCTATTTTATTTTTGCTTATGAAAGTTATACAATAATGTTTTACTTTTCTTTAAAGTTTTATTTTAAATTATTTCACATAAGATTTGGCATGCCATTTAATGATTTTATTGATTGATTGGTATATATAACATTGATAGCGTTTTAAAATGTAAATAGAATGCTTTGAAATTTACGGGTTAATTTAAAATAAAATCATAATTTGAGGATATATATGTTAGAACCGTAAATAATATCTAATATAAAATTAAAACTGTAAACTAAGATCTATCATATCAAATCATCAAGAATAAAACTAGATGCAGAAGCATACCTGAATCCATGAATTCCTTAAAGTTTTTCTGGATCTTGGAATTTGATCATCCAAATTAGCACACAATTAATTCAGAGAATGTTTGCTCTCTCTTTCGTAAGGATGGGATATTAGAAAAGATATCTTGTATGTAATTTGAGGACTATAACCCTAATATATATAGCTTTGACACATTAGCCCTAACTCCTAATTAGTCCATCATTTAATTAGAAATTGATTAGAACTTAATTACTAGAGTATCTACACATATATTTGACTTATACTTTATTTAATAATTAAAACCGAATAAAACTTTAACAAAATTAGATCACTTTTAATTTGGGCTAACCTATCATGATAATAAATAATAAAATGTCATTACCCTTATTATATACGTGATATCCAACAATAAGAATTTGAAAGGATAATTGGAGGAATGATTTCAAATCCAAATATGAAATTATGAACCAATCACTCATCTTCCCCATCAATAAAAATGTCATCAAGAAACCAGAGATCAATAGCACTCACGTGCTTATTCATAAAAGAAATTGAGAAATTAATCATGTAAAGTTGAATATAGAGAAATGGTTTGAAGGGAAATCCCGCACGCCCCACTTTGAAGACAGCAACCACCCAACTATAGCAAGTTCAACGATCAACTCCCAAAATCAGAAAAGGAAAGAAAATAGTGAACAACCACACTTGGAGTGCGGCAAAAGTCATTAACCAATCAAAAACCAAGTGAAAAGATTATTATTAATTATTGGGAATTTACTCTGATCCACAACATTATTGTAAATTCATTCATAGTCCACATCCTGCAAATGAGTTTTGGATTATTTTAAGGATTCTATTACATCTTTGGTAACTTTTTTTTCCCTTGAAGCAATCCATAGTTGCTCAAACATATACATGCACATAGCGGGAGGGAAGCTCATATCTTGTAATATATGTGTTCTTCTTTTCTCAAATATTCATACCTTCTAATATTTATTAATTTGGGTTTTAAGGTTGTTTTGATATTATTAGGTTTCATTTTTCACGATTTTGTTAATGAAATAACTTTGGTGTTTATTGTGAATTTTATGTTTAATTTGTCAAATACAATCCGATGGATTTAATTGAGTTTTAGGGTTGATTTAATAAAAGTTAATTGCTAATAATATTATTAGCTATGTATGAATTTTATTAAGTCAACTCTAAAACCCAAATTAAATTTTAAAATTAACACTAATACGTTTAGGTATCAAAATATATAACTTTTATCAAATACAAATACCCAAATTTAAGTACTAAATTATATATTAAGCCATAAAATTCATATTTGAAATTACTTTCATCGACAATATTATTGCAATTTCATTCATTGTCTGCATCATGCGAATGACTTTGAGATTAATTTAAGGATTACTGGCAACATTTTCCCCTTTACCTTAATTTGTAGCAATCAGCAGTTTCAGCATTTACGCAGTAGTTAATTGTACTAGATATCATTAAATTATGACTTTTATTTTAAATTAGTTTCTAAATTTCAAAACATATTAATTTTATTCGTAAACTATCAATGTCATATCAATCAGGTCCTTCTATTATTAAAACCATTAGATGTGCATAATTTAGAATGAAAATTTTAAAGAAAAGTAGAATGCTATTATATAACTTTATAAGTTAAAACTAAATATAAACTAAAACCGAAAAAAAAAGAGAGTACTGAATGAATGATAAAACTAATTTTGTAGAAACATTCAAAACATCAAAACCAATATTTTTACAATATTCAATTTTCTTTAAGTTTTAATTTTAAACTATATCGCATAAGACTTACATCTCACTCAACAATTAAATTAACTATTCAATAATAGAAGAACCTCTATAATTTAGAGATATAATTAAAAACTTTTAAAGTTTGGGATCTATTTAAAATAAAATTACAGTTTACGATATATTTACCTCTTTACGCATTAGGCGTTTTGAGAGTTACAACTTACATCCATGATATCAAAACATATAAGGTTAAATTAGTTTTTTTTAAATTATACATTTTCATAAATAATGTAATTTAAATATTATATAAAATATTGTATCTTGTTCAACTCATTAATTGGTTGAATCAAGCTCTTCAATATGTTTTTCATTAATTTTAAGTTGCTTGTTGCATAGTGTTCTATACATCTGTTCGATCACTTTTTCATCGAATTCGTTTTTAGATTCTTAGAAGACAGGTCTATTCGATGATCTTAATATAAAAAATTAGAGAATAAATGTGTTAAAACAAATTATGCAAAATAGAATTAAAATATATAAAGTAAAAAAGAAAGAAAGAATTTAAAATAGGAAAATAAGGTTAAAAACCTTAAACTACTAGTGACTTGATTTATAGTTCTTTACTGCTATAGGAATTTATTTATAGGTTTTTATACATGCATAAAATAAAAGGTAGAAATGTGAACTTTAAATATTGATATTTCTCGTAATTTTCATATATAATCAATATTAAGGATTTTGTATTACCTTTTACATTGATTTTAAAAAGTATATATATATATATATATTTTATTTTTATTAATGTATTTATTGTTGTATATGAAATTAATTTACTTAAAACAAAAGAATATGTATCTGTTCTCAAAGATATAGGTAGTAAATATACTTTCTATCTATTATAATTTGTGTTAGTAATAAATTACAACTCAAAATAGAGAATTAGGGATGAATACAAAATACTATATTGAAGAGCTATTAGAATGTTTAGTAGTTTGAATTTGTAATTAATTTAATAATACATCATTATTATTAATGTCAAGAAATTTATATTTAAAACTTAATTCGGGATCCATATATACTTTTTTTTTTAATAATCTCATTATAAATTCTGATCATCTTTACTCTTTTTGAGACAATGCTTAAAACTACTTATAGCCCATTCTCAACTCATAAATAAGAGGATAACGTGTTTCACCGTACTCGAACCCACATCCTCTTGCATTGAGGATAATATCCATACCAGTCAAGTTATGACTCAATCAGCGGCCCTTATTAGTTTTATTTATTCACAATAATATCAAACATACAAATATAAAATGATTCGATTTTAATATAGAAAGAGTAAGCTACACATTAACTTAAGCTAGCCAAACCCTAATGAATGGCAACATCATAGTCGAAGGGCTTATCCAAATTGGATTAAGGAAGCATCATTTACTTACCTAAATAATGTCTATCAATTGCAAAATAATACTGGAAGTGCTTATCCAAATTGGCTTATGGCACTACACCAAAACAGGCTTTTAGCGGCGTTTTTTTAGGCCTTTAGCGGCGCTTTTGGAAGCGCTGCAAAAAATGCCACTGTTGACAACGTCACTAACATTTGCGGTGTTTTTAAAAATAAACGCCGCTAAAGAACAAGACATTTAGCGGCGCTTCTACCACAAACGTCGTTAAAGATCGTGACCTTTAGCGGCGCTTCCACCACAAACACCGCTAAAGAACAAGACCTTTAGCGGCACTTCTACCACAAACGCCGCTAAAGAACAAGACCTTTAAATTTTACGTAAATAATTATTAAAATTTTAAGTAATATTTAAAAGTATTTGATACATGTATAAATTTTAGTTTTTTATTTCATTTATATTTTTTTATTTTATCTTTTCTTATATTTTGGTCCTATCCAATTTAAATAATTAATTACCTGTGTGTATATATATATCGATCCATATCAAAAATATCAAATGGTTAGGTTTAAATGTTTTTAAATATACAAGTATTAATTAATTGTATCATTTAACAAGTTTCAATTTATAAACCTTAAGGTTTAAGCTTAAACCCTAAATTAACCGATCAATCTACATGCATAAAGTGATCATCTATCTATTATATAACTCTTAAATAATATAAACTATATACTCATAATTTCAATATATTAAATTTATTATTATCTATTTTAGAAATATATAAGAACATATTTAATATAAAAATTAATAAAACTAATTAATCTAAAATTAAACTCTAACCTAACTGTTGAAACCCTAAACCCCAAATCCCTAACCCCTAACCCTAAATCCCCTAACACCTAAAGCATAGCACTTAACCTTTAAACCTTAAATCACAAACCCTAAATCCATACCCCAGCCTGCTCTTTAAACTCTAAACCATATACTATAGTGATAATTAATTCAATATTTTAAAATTAATACTATCTCTTTTACGATTATATAATAAATTATTTAATATATAAGCTAAAAAAATCAGTAATGTATCCAAAAAACTTTAAAATTATTTTAAATAATAGTATTTTAATTTTTCCATTTTTAACAAATAATTTAAATTATTTTAAATCTCTGAGCATTAGCGGCGCTTTCTTACAAACGCCGCTAAATCCCCGAGAGCTCAGAAAACGGCGCCGTTGGGCTTAGTTTTTTTTGCGGCGCATTCCCAAAAACGCCGCTAAAGCCCTGAGCATTAGCGGCGCTTTCTTAAAAACGCCGCTAAATCCTCGAAAGCTATGAAAACGGTGCCGTTGGGCTTAGTTTTTTTTGCGGCGCTTCCCCAAAAACGCCGCTAAAGCCCTGAGCATTAGCGGCGCTTTCATAAAAACGCCGCTAAATCCCTGAAAGTTCAGAAAATGGCATCGTTGGGCTTAGTTTTTTTTGCGGAGCTTCCCCAAAAATGCCGCTAAAGCCCTGAGCATTAGCGGCACTTTCTTAAAAACGCCGCTAAATCCCCAAAAGCTCAGAAAATGGCGTCGTTGGGCTTAGTTTTTTTGCGGCGCTTTCCCAAGAACGCCGCTAAAGCCCTGAGCATTAGCGGCGCTTTCTTAAAAGCGCCTCTAAATCCCCGAAAGCTCAGAAACGGCGCCGTTGGGCATAGTTTTTTTGCGGCGCTTTTCCAAAAACGCCACTAAAGCCCTGAGCATTAGCGGCGCTTTCTTAAAAACGCCGCTAAATCCCCGAAAGCTTACAAAACGGCGCAGTTGGGCTTAGTTTTTTTTGCGGCGCTTTCCCAAAAACGCCGCTAAAGCCCTGAGCATTAGCCGCGCTTTCTTAAAAACGCCGCTAAATCCTTGAAAGCTCTGAGAACGGCGCCGTTGGGCTTAGTTTTTTGCGGCGCTTTTTGGAAAACGCCGCTAAAAGCCTGTTTTGGTGTAGTGTAGGACCTACAAAACATCATTTCCATATTTTCAACCAAAATAAATGTCTACACGAAGTGGGTTTCTAGTGTAAACTTTGGGATTAAAAGCTTTTACACATTAAGGGTAAGTTTAGATGGACGGTGCGTTTACCTGCAGTTAGTGTAAAAACAGCGGTGGCGGCGATACTGTAGCGTAGGACAAAAAGTAAGTTAAACGCACCACATTGCACCCACACTAAGTAAACAACAAGTCATGAAAATATATATTACATCATTATAAAATTTATTTATATAACTTACCTGATTATAAATTTAAAACTAAAATAATTTTAACCATTCTAAACTTTAGATTTTGCATTTAATTTATCTCGTTAAAATAAAAACAATAACACCCGATTCTCTCCTGTTTTTTCACCCGTCTTTATAAAATGAGTAAGGGATTAAATCATATATTCTTCACAATCTCAACTTCCTCGTGCCAACGAAGCTAGAATTTTGGATTCTTGTTTCTCTGATAATTGGAATAAAGGGACACTATTAAATAAGGATATAAAATAACTATAAAATCTTGCTCCACCCCAGGAGTGAACCAGGAAAAACATTAAAGCATGGTTGGACTTGGATACATAGATTTTCCCTCACCATCCAACAACAGGAGTGTACCTCCTTTAATCCTTGGAGTTCCTCGTAATGGAACAGTAACGATATTAGCCCCACTTAAGAAATGAACCATTAATCTCAACCTCTCTCGTGGCATAAAGATTGCTAAACCCAGGTCCCACTCATATATAAGCCCAAAATAATCTGTTTAATGGGTTCTTTGGATTGGGCTTTGGCAGGCCATCATTAACAAAACCCAAAACATAAAATTTAGAAGGTATAATGCCAAATTTAGTCCTCAATATTTACATCATTTATCAATTTGGCCCTTATTTTTTTTTAAAGCTTAATTTAACCCTCGGGGTCATATTTGACTATTAACCTTGTTTTTTAACTGAAATATTGACTAAAACATTAAATTTTTAAACATGTACTCATTGTATTTTTTTATTTTTATGAAATATATATTAAATTTCTAAATTATTACTTTTTGAATTTTTATAATTTTAAAATTATTTATTGGCGTGGCATATGAGATACATAGTGTCATGTCAGTATGAAGACATGTGGATTGTCACTCCAACATCATTAAAAATTTTAATTTTTAGTTAAAAAAGTGATTTGATTTTTTTTAAAAAGGTTGATGGTCAATTTTAGCTAAAAAATAATAAGGGCTACGTTGACAAAAATGTAAATATTGAAGGATAAATGTTATATTATGTTAAATTTAAAACAAATCATGCGTTTTGGGGGCTAATATGTCAAAAAAAGTCCTTAAGCTACTATTTTTGTAGTTAAATAAGGATTAAACTCTGCTATTAGTCCCTGCACTTTACGAAAGTTGCGAATTTAGTCAATGTAATTTAATTTGATTATTTTTAGTCCTTGTACTCTACTAATATTGTGGATTCAGTCATTGAACTTTAATTTGGTATTTTTTAGTTCTTGTACTTTTTAAAATTTTAAAACTTTACTCCTCACCAAGCAATAGTTGTTAAATTCATTAAGTTTTGTTATTTCCAAAATTGGATGTGACAAAGATGTCATCATATATGTAATGTCATGTCCACTTGTTGTTTCCACAAATTACTCACTAAAAATCCAATTAGTAGATTAATAATTGTCATTTGCGTCAATACTGAAATTTCAAAATTTGAAAAAGTATATGGATTTAGAAGATCCAATTGGAGAACATGGACCCGACTAGTAATTGAATTTAACCAAATAAAAATTACTGCTATCGTTTGAGTCGACACTAAAGTTTCAAAATCAACCAATTTAAAGTACGAGGACTAATAAAATAACTTAACCGTAAATAAGCCCTTAAACTATTACTTTTACCTATTAAAGTCCTTAAATTTC
Organism: Gossypium raimondii; assembly: GCF_025698545.1. Lineage (NCBI taxonomy): Eukaryota > Viridiplantae > Streptophyta > Magnoliopsida > Malvales > Malvaceae > Gossypium > Gossypium raimondii. The sequence goes on along the minus strand of NC_068577.1, from coordinate 49,507,768 downwards.
TAATTGAAGTAAAATTAGTTTAATGACTAAAGGTATAAATCTACCTATTTCTTGATCCAACCTAAACACTTACCATATGTATAGAGAGAAATTGTATTTTCTTTTTGAGCCACTAAAATAAAAACCTTAAAAGGACATCATCAACATGTCTTAATTAATGTTTTGAAACATTTTTGGATTGGATTCAGACAATGAACCACCTTCTGTTCTTAAATTTCCTCTCACTATTTTACTCTAATTTAACATTTATTACTTAATGATTTCATTTAAATAAAAAACCAAAGTAATAAATAAAAAGTTGAAATGTTTAGATAAAATTTGAGATTTAATTATTATATTTAAAATATCAATTTAATTTTTATTAAAATTTTTAATTTTAATTATGACGTGACATAATTAACATAATATATACATGTTAATTAAAAATTTTGACAAAATTACTAATAGAAATGATGATTTAAGTAAGATTTTAAATTGAAAAATAAAAAAAGGTTAAAATTTTAACTTTAGATTATAGGGATTAAATGTGCAAAATTAAACTAGTGTGAATAAAATCAAACCGAGATTTATAAAATATTAAAAATTATTTTGGATTAATTGAAAATGTGTTGTTAGTTTCGGTGTTTGTATAAAATTTTAGATTTATATTAAATATAAATAAAAACCTTTTTATTTGATGAATAGTAATTTTCAATTTTAGAAAGAAAAAGAAATCCAATAAATAAATAAATTCCAAACACATTTACTGCCAATAAAAAAAGGACATAAAATGATAAAATCTAAAAGGAAACATCGATGTAGAATGGAATAAATAAATAAGGGAAATGCCACTGTACAGTGTTTCAACGCCAGTCATCAAAGAAAAATCTAAAAAGGCAAAAAAAAAAAAAAAAAACTCCTATTGGGAGGTAGAAAGGAAGAAGCACGGTTCCTTTGTCCTTAGAACCAAAAAAAGAAACTCTCTGTTTCTATCTATTCTTCATCTTTCCATCTTTCTTTCTCGCATTTCTTCTTTATAATCTAAGTTTCGGGTTATTTTGTTAAAATCTACTTTTTGTGGGGGGTTTTGTTGCATTTTTATTTATTTATAATATATGAAAAATTTCAATCCTTTGTTTCTTTTAATCAAATTTTGGGTTGTTCTTTTATCATATCTGGATCACCCTGGGTCTCCAGTTTTCTGATTCTTCTGTGTTTAGGTTTTGAATAATAGAATTAATGTAAAAAAAAAAAAGGAATGGGATTTGAGTTAGCTGATTGGTCTTTGAAAAATAACTAGTTTCAATCTTGACTACAATCCGATTGCTGATGAAATTTGGGGTTTTTCTTGCTTTTATGGTATTTTGAGTGGTTTCTTCTTTAATGGAGCTATTGGGGATGATGGTAAATTTTGGGGTTAGAAAACGTTGATTCTTTGTGGAGGATAGCTATGGATGAAGTTGGTCCTAGTAATCAAGGAGAGCCTCCGAGGACCTCAGAATCGGGCTCCGATGAAGGCTCTGCTATGCGGTGGAGGCCGAGGCAGCTGGTTTTTTGGCCTTACTCAACTAGAAACGAAGCTGATAGAAAGCTGCGTGTTGTTGTCAGGAGGCCTGTAAGTTCTCTTTTTTCTAATTGTCTGCTCATTTTTAGTTCAAAAGTTTGTAAGGTATTTCTTTGGCATGTTGAAACGTGTTGAAAGCTCAGGAGCTTTTCATTTGGGTTTGAGTTTAAATTGTTATTGATTTACTGATGTTCAGCTGGTTTTAGTTGTGGTTTGATTAGTGATTCTGTTTAGCATAAGGAAAGCATATGTAAACTGTAAACATATAAGCAATGTAGAGGTCAGAAGAGACTGTTCCTTATTGTCTCCACTCTCCATGTGCAGGGTAAATGCTTCACTTCTTGCAAATACATCATAGAAAGCTGTGAACATGAATGGGAAATGTTATACTTATTTTGGTAACTATAATGTGCCATGTCTGAGTGCTTAAGCTGAATAGGTGGTCAAATTGCATCCCAGTAGAAGAATGCAATGTATTGATATTATATTAGCATAGTAAGATTACTGAATTGGTTTTAGACCCCAAGCTCTATCTACTCTGACAAGCCTCGAGCTAATACAATTCGGACTGATTTATGATGTCCATTAAAAAGATAAACTAGGGAGCAGAGACTCCTTGAACAATACGAGTCTTGATGAGGGCATGGATGGTTATTTGTTTGTCATTCACCTGTTGGGTTGTTAAATCCTGTCCTGACACTGTCCTTACCAATATGGATATTCTCCTCCTAGCCACTTAATGATCTATTATCAAATACCTCTTTTTTGCCTTGTGCATAATGGTGTCTATTCTTGTCTTATTTTCGACATTCATGTTTCAATGTCTGAATGTGATCGCTCTTTGAGGAAGTATGAGATTACGCACTAAAGAGTTGGCACTGAATTTTGTACTGTAAAAATTTATTGGCATATTGCTGAATATGAAATACGAAATGGATCTTGCTTGGGTTTTCCATATGATTTTGTATATCTTTTACACCCAAGAAGTACAAAAGAAAAGGAAAAGGAGAACCCTTGCAGGATGCATGGACTCATATAAGACAAATCTTTGTGCTGACATGCAGCTTTAACTGTGCAGTTGGTGGCAAGACTGACAAAGGACATAATTGAAACGTACCAAATATGCAACTCACAATTTAAATATTCAGAAGAATTGAATCCAAAGCGGTTTTTGACTAGCCCATCTGTTGGTGTCCTCAACGATGGCTATGACAATGTGAACTCAGATCTTATTCTAACAGTGAATTTTGTCTTGATCAGTTTAGAAACACAGCGAAGGTTTGTTACTACTTTTATGATTTTTCCATGATGTTGAACTATAATTTTTGAAGTATTTCTTGTAATTTCTTTGCGGATTGACCTCACAAGTGCATTTTGGATTTTCTTAACGGTGGGAAAAGGATGGTTATTCTTTTTCTTTTGCTAAAACTTCCATTGTATTGCTGAAGGTAGCTACTTGATCCTAGACTATTTTTAAATGTGATATGTCGGATATATAGATCAGTTTTATATGTATTTTTGTTTCTATTCATGTGGTTAGCTCTTCTAAGCCATTGGAAAACGCCTGCGTAGTTAGTTTCTGTTAGTTTCTGGCTTGTGAACCTTGAATTCGGCATGCTAGAATTAGTTGTACACGAGTGTGCATATGGAATTTTGGGTTTGTGAAGCTCGGGTAGTAATTATTTTTGATTATTTTACAAATTCAAACTGCCATTCCTCCCTTAACTTATCTCCTCCTTGAGATGTTCTGTTTTAAAATTTCAATCTATCTGTTGAGCTTGTATCTTTCTACTTAAGTCTAGCACCAGAGAATACTTTTTGTTTCTGTTTCCTTGCAACCTCTGCAAAATACTTGTGCTTATATTCACGTTTTAGGTACTGAAGTAGAAATTTTTAGAAAGGGACTGGGATAGGGGCTGGGGCTGGTTAAGAATGAGACTACATTGGCTCTACAATTAACAGGTATTAGCTGAAGCCTGATTTTTCTCAGCTCAAGCATCGGTTAGCCAGGCTAGTTATTCCCTTGTGGGAAAAATCATAATATTATTTAGTTACCATATTAAACATGTAAGAAACAAATTTCAACTTCAGGTTAGTGTCTCTTGGTTGTTTGATGTCCTGGGTATTGTTATAGTTTTTCAAGATGCCAGGGGAAAATTTTAACAAAACTGGATGACCTATTTTGGGCTAGACGTATACATGTGAACTTGTTTTTTTTAAGCTCATTTCGGTAGTTTGTGCTGTCAACTGGTCTGCTTTAGTTGTGACTAGCATGGTTTTAGAACAGAACCTGTTTTCAAGTTGTTTTTCTGTGTACTGAATTCTATATTTTGGCTTTCCTGAGTATGAAAATATTTCATGTTATATACATATCCAGAGCGAGCATAGTTGCTCTTAACCTGCATAGTTCAGTACGATATTACTTATGTTACCTGTGTATTGATTTTGTTTTTCTCCTTAATGATGCACCGAACTTGTTAGTTAATGCAATCCAAAAAAATCATCAATTGTGAGAGTAAAAGGATATCCCAACCATTCAAAAAAAAAAAAAAAAAAGAAGGGAAAAACCTAAAAAAGAATGAGCAGGTATTATTCATGAAGGATGTAGCTTCACTGCTTCATTCATGGATATGTCAATGTCACTTAAAAAACTATTTTGCAGTTGTCTATTATCATTTAAATTAAGCTTGTTGAAGGAAGCTTTTACTCATGTTCCAATGGTTTTCTGTAGATATATTGTCAAAGATGTTCTTGGTCACGGGACTTTCGGTCAGGTTGCTAAATGCTGGGTCCCTGAAACAAGCAGTTTTGTTGCTGTGAAGATAATTAAAAACCAACCTGCTTACTATCAGCAGGCACTGGTTGAAGTTTCTATTTTGACCACGGTAATTTTCTTACAGCTCTATATATCCTTCTTTTAGAAATACCAGTTGTGAAACATCACCTTGTTTGCTTTTGACAGATAAACAAAAAGTATGATCCAGAAGACAAGCACCACATTGTCCGCATTTATGATTACTTTGTATATCAACGTCATTTGTGCATTTGTTTTGAACTTCTTGACACAAATCTGTGAGTACTTCTATTGTATTATTACAATGACACAAGATTCATCATTTGTGAATTTCTTTTACCTGTTACATAGATGCATTTATTATAGGTTCTTTTGCAGCATGTTATTGATATTCTTTCCCTGATCTAGGTACGAACTTATCAAGATAAATCATTTCAGGGGTTTGTCATTGAGCATTGTTCAGCTGTTTTCAAAACAGGTAGTTGAAGTTTGCTTATAGCTGAATTTTGTTTGAGCTGAATAATGATTGGACTAGCTGTAGACATCTGCTTCATTTGTCTTTTGATTTCATCATAACCTTTTTATTTATATAGATTCTACGTGGATTGGCTTTATTAAAAGATGCTGGAATAATTCATTGTGATCTTAAGCCTGAAAATATTCTTTTATGCACGAGGTGAGTTGCTTTTTCAGGGTCATTCTAGATTGGGGACATATAATATATTTTATTTTTTCCATGAAGTTTGATATTTCTGCCCTGGAAATAACAGTGTCAAGCCAGCAGAAATTAAAATAATTGACTTTGGATCAGCTTGCATGGAAGATCGGTCTGTTTACTCCTACATTCAGGTTTCCATCCATAGCAATTAGCTACCACTTTCATTCTACTCATTGTTATCACGTTCAGGAGGGACTTATAGCTATATTTTCATCCCTTCTCTTTTTTCTGCAGAGCCGGTATTATAGATCTCCTGAAGTTCTTCTTGGATATCAGTATCCTTCTGGCATGAATTATGGCCTTACTCTTTTCCATCTATTGATTTTGCTTACTGCTCTGTCTTTTCGTTGGGTCATTGTTTTTTTCCTTCCTTGTAGCATCTCTTCTCATGTTCGGTGTCATTCTGGATGGATTTTGATGAAATAAACTTCAGCAGGCCTAACCAATCCTCAGGTTTAAAATGAACTGAAAGAGTTATCTTGTATAAAAACTGAGCTCAACCTGTGAACCATCATTATCCAATTATCACTGCAAATTGAACCTCACCTTTATATGGCTTGAGTTTGTTGCAATAGATAATAGTTTGAGGTTGATCTCATAACTTATCTCTTCAATATATTGTGTTCTGTTCTCCATGTTGAATAAATTATATTACTGCTGACCTTTTGATCCCTTTTTATTTGTCTTCTAACATGAGATTCAAGGTATGCATCTGCTGTTTGATATGTTATATAAGTACCACGTTAGACTGGAAGTGCATACAATCAAATTTGATTGGTTTAAGCAACCCTATTGAGCTCTTCCTATTCCCTCAAATTTGACCGTTTTGATGCTTAAGCATTGCATACCCAAAACCCAGAGTCTGTTTCACGTTGACTAGATTGTTCAAAGCATTGCTTTTGGCTTGACTGCTTTCATCCTCGCTTTACTCATTCAGTTATATCATTTATTACTGTGTAGCCTTAGATGTACAGGGGAAAACAAAGAGATAAAGATAGGTCTGCATTCATTGTTGTATCTTAGAGCATAGGTATTTAACTCTACTACCTGCATGATAACAATATAACATTTGAAACTCTATCTAAATTGGTGTAATAACTTTTTTGTTTATCTGCAATACAGATATGATCTTTGTGTTTCTATATGAAGAGGATCTCTTTGAGATATTGACATGGAAGATTCAGTTTTCTGTCATACTGCTGTTCTCTGTATTATGCTGCAATCAGTATAGCCTTGTATATTTTACATGTCTTCTTGTCATCTATAGTAATAATATAAAAACATTTATTTGAAATTATGTTCATTGATTGTGATTCGTTATTATCTTTAATGATTAGATAATTCTGATTTTTGTGGCTATGGCCATGATTGGTCTTTTTAGTTTGAACCTTGATCCTTGTTCAGATATACAACAGCCATTGACATGTGGTCCTTTGGATGCATAGTTGCCGAACTGTTTTTAGGGCTGCCTTTATTCCCAGGTGCTTCAGAATTTGATCTTCTGAGGCGAATGATTAGAATACTTGGGTATGCCTCTTGTTTTGGTGGTCATACATCTATCGCATCATTATCTAAGAAGTTCCAGCATTCTATGCAACACTTTCACGAGTTTATAGATTTTCAAAGTTAAATTGCCCTTATGATAAACGAGAATGTGCAAGAAAAGAGAAACAAAAAATTTAGTTGGTTTCTCAAAGTAGCATATGTTTTTTGAACGCAGCAAATTGATGGTTAATCTCCTAAATTAGCATCATAATGACAAGTCCGATCCTCTAAGATCATTCCTCTCCTAAATTAGCATGATAGGCACGAATAGTTATGAGAGAGATATATATGCCTTATATGAGATGATTTAATGTTGTAGTATATGATATTTAACTTTCTGATTGATGTGAATGGTTTAGTTTGGCTTCTTTGTTATGAGTACCTGTGAAGGACGTTCTAGAATTCTTTATCTGTTGAGATCTTGTGTTGCCTTTTTTGCTGAGTCCCTTTTCATGGCCCAAGATTGACCTCCTCTGAACATGACATTAAATCTTCTGGTTCATATTGGAATTTCAGCTTCTTTAATGAATTATAATGCCTTATTTATGTATGTGTGAAAATTGAAATCTGTTAAGACACACATGCATGTGTTGTTGCATAGTTTAGTTTTGACTGGACTAGGACAATATTCCATAAAAAATAGTTTAGTTCACCACAACAAGTAAGTAGAAGTATCCCTAGAATATGCTGTGTGCTAAAGTTACATTAGGAGTTTGATCTAGAACTAAGTCATCTAGCTGAAATAGTTCATGGAAGTTTAGAACATGATGATGTGTGTCCCATCTTTAGAATTCTAGAATCCATCCTACTTTATTTTTCTTGTACCATGTTTAATCAGTTGCTGTTTCTTAGTCAGTCTGCTATTTTCTTGCTTTAAAATAAGTATATGCTGCGTATGATTTTCTTAGTGTTTTCATACAAATTTTCATTTCAGATTTATTTCCCTTCGACCATGACATTAAATCTTCTGGTTCATATTGGAATTTCAGCTTCTTTAATGAATTATAATGCCTTATTTATGTATGTATGTGTGAAAATTGAAATCTGTTAAGACACACATGCATGTGTTGTTGCATAGTTTAGTTTTGACTGGACTAGGATAATATTCCATAAAAAATAGTTTAGTTCACCACAACAAGTAAGTAGAAGTATCCCTAGAATATGCTGTGTGCTAAAGTTACATTAGGAGTTTGATCTAGAACTAAGTCATCTAGCTGAAATAGTTCATGGAAGTTTAGAACATGATGATGTGTGTCCCATCTTTAGAATTCTAGAATCCATCCTACTTTATTTTTCTTGTACCATGTTTAATCAGTTGCTGTTTCTTAGTCAGTCTGCTATTTTCTTGCTTTAAAATAAGTATATGCTGCGTATGATTTTCTTAGTGTTTTCATACAAATTTTCATTTCAGATTTATTTCCCTTCGACCAAAATAAACGGGGTTTCCATTAGATAATCTATAAACTAAGGCTTTGCTTGGTAGAGTGGAAAGAAAATTGGAAAGAATGAAAATTGAAAGGGTAGAAAAATGGAAAGATAGAAAAGATAATTTTTCTTCCATAGGTGTGCTTGGTAGGAAAGATGGAAAAATTGAAAAAAAAAAAGTAATTTTCTTTTCATTCATTGCTTGGTAGAGTTGAAAAATGAGAGGAAAGAAAATGAAGCTTTTAAAAATTCATAATTTTGAACTAACAGATACCCCCTTTCTCATTTTCTCTCCTCTTATCATTCCAATTTTGGAAGGATTGGTTGCATTAGGATGGAAAATGGTCCTATTTTTTTTTTTACTCACTTTTCTTCCCTACCTAGCACACTCAAAATTTATTTTCCTTCTACTTTTCTACTCCCTCCTTCCATCCTTCCACTTTTCCACTTGACCAAGCACCCTAAAAGAAGTTATTTTAGCACTTATCATCCGTTCAGTCAGTTCTATTTTTGCAATTGTTGTGAAGCCTTTTATATATGTGGTTTTAATGTTGTAGATCGCAACCCCCTGATTATGTTCTAAAGGAGGCAAAAAACGCAAGTAAGTTCTTTAAGTGCATTGGGAGTACCCACGATATAGAGAATGGTGAAGTCCCCATTGGTAGCAGAAGTGCTTACCAAGCATTAACAGAAGAAGAATATGAAGCTGTAAGTGTTCTTATTATCAGCTTTGAAGACAACCATTTATAGTATTAAAAGAATAGAAATTTCTGTATGACTGGGTCTTGTTTATATTTTATGTTCTTCATCGAATAGTCATTGATGCTTGTTTCTATTCAGAGGGAGTTAAAAAAACCTTTGATGGGGAAAGAGTATTTCAGTCATAAGAACCTTGAAGCAATTGTCACAAATTATCCTTACCGGAAAAACTTGCCTGAAGAGGATATCATTAAAGGTTAGCATCTAACTTCTGCATTGAATGTCCAGCAAGCCATGGTGGGAAAAACATTTTCAGTTTGTGATTACGATCCTTTAATGACTTACCAAAGGCTGTGGCATAATGAATCTGTGACAGAGGGTCAAATACGATTAGCTTTGATTGATTTCTTGAGGGGACTAGTTGAGTTTGATCCAGCCAAACGGTGGTCGCCTTTTCAGGTAGTTGAAATTTCACTTGAGTACTTCTTTATTATGCTATTCCAACTAAATATGAAGCAATAGGAGCTTCAACTTCATCTTGCAGGCTTCAAAACACCCTTTTGTTACTGGAGAACCTTTCACATGTCCATACAGACCTCCCCCTGAGACCCCTCGCTTGGTAAGGGACCTATGTGTGTAGCTCTGCAATTGAAGAAGCTTGAACCATATTTCATAAATTAATATTATCTATGTGACTTTTTTTTCAATGCATACAGAGGAATTGCCTAGTCCTCTCCCGATTCCCATATTGATTTGTGTTTATTCATAGTGGAGTGGTCATTTTGTTTTTTTTCTTAGCACTGGTATAATCTTATTTTATATTCTAGGAACTCCTCTCTTATTTATAAAAGTTTAAGGTTGTTGAAATAATTCAACATAGAGTTCTGTACATGTTTGAAGAAATTTCAATTTCCTTTGTGTGTATGCTGAGCATAAAGCTTCTTTTGGCTGGTGTGAAAGATTTGGCATTATTGGTCTTCTCATGGTTGAGCTGCTTTTATAGTAGCAATCTGTTCTTGTTGAATCACAAGCTTCACAAAAAGATATGCTAATCTGTTATTTTCGGGGGGAAAAAAATAGAGGAAACTATACTGGCCTAATTGCTGCCTTTTTCTTGGTAGCCTGTTGCTCAAAACATTAAGGTGGATCATCACCCTGGTGGAGGGCATTGGTTTGCTGCTGGTCTTTCCCCCAATGTAAGCTTCATAATGGTCCTGCATTTTTATTTCCAGAGTAGCAGACTTACTACATTATTTTAGTAGCAGTCTTATACTGATGTATTTTCCATTGTGTAGATTCCAAACAGGAACATGGTTGCCTTTCATAACAGCCCACATTTCCCAATGGTGCCATATGTTCTTGCAAATAGCTATGGCAGTATAGGAAGTCATGGCAGCTATAATGATAATACTGGGCTCGGAAGTAGTTACGGGAGTTACGGAGAGAGTAGTAATATGTTTGCATATTATTCACCTGTTGGTCCATCTGCAATGAACATGCATCCACAGAGCGGTGCATCAATGCTTGGAAGTAGTCCTGATGCTAGATGGAGATTTATGCATTATTCTCAGGGGCAAGGACTTGGTGTGAGCCCATCAGCTGGAAACTTTGCACCACTTCCCCTTGGCACTAGTCCCTCGCAGTTTACTCCTCCAAGCTCCTATTCAGGTGGCTCTCCTGGACACTATGGTCCTACTTCTCCTGCAAGAAACAGTTGTCAGGGATCACCTTTAAGTAAGATGGCTGCAGCTGGCCAGTTTAATAGAAGAAAAAGTTGGGGATATTCTGGAAGTTCCCAATCTCAAGAGAGTTCATCATCTCCAAACTGGCAAGGACAAGTAACTGATGGCGCCATTTCTAGCCAAGCTGAGGGAAACTCTCAGGCGGATGGTGGTCTCCCCTCTCACTTGCTGTCAAATTGTAACGCAGCCAACTGGAACCAACAGCTAGGAGTTGGTTCTAATGTGCAACCGCAGCATAGCCCAAGAGCAACTCAAGATAAGTCAGAGACCAGCATGCCATTGCTTGATCCTGGAGATTGGGATCCAAATTATAGGTGAGTAGAGAACTTGGAACTGCAGTCTCATCTTAGTCAAATATTGAGATATACTTTGTCCTAGCCATGTTATATGTTCTATTCATTTCTGTTCTGTTAATCTATAAAAATTGTCTGTTGGACATGCAAACAACCATAAAAATAATGGTCTTTACCCTTCTTTACCCTCTCAAGGGTTAGTTGGGTGCCAACGTGCTGCCCTGCAGCCTGCAGTGGCCTTTTCAGGCCCCTGCTTCTATGTTGCTCTAATCTTCATTTTTCTTGGAGTACCTATGTCTGACACCTCTGTTCAATGCATTTCTAAATGTGTTTGGGGGTATTGCTCCAGGGACCCTCCAGATACATAAAGTCTTGAAATTAAGATTGAACATGCATGGAAATCTTGAAAATAAGATTGAACATATTTGGGTTGGTCACACACACGTCCAACACTCATATCCAAGTTCGAGTAACATAGCTCTCCTGCACGGTGCCTAAACATTCTTTAGCATACTGATGTTTGTCATGTATTTTAGTAGCCTTGTTTTTACCTTTTTTTGTTCACTATTGCACACCAATATTTCTTTATTACTGATTTTATGCATATATTTTGCATAGATTGCTTGCTGTTAGAAATAATAATATCTGGGATAGAGAAAATGGCAGCATCTTGATACACAAAATATTATCCTCTATGTTTATAATTTGCTCAAGTATGAGCTTTAGATGGTAATAAATTACTCTCTAAACAGTCTGCTTTCAGTGAGATTCCATCATGCCTATGTAAACAGTTCTTGCAAATAGTCTCACCAACTTATAATAACAAGTCATAATTTTGGAAGCTTCTTTGTTCATGCTCAAACTAAACTGATCAAGGACTTGAATTTCACAAAATAATGGGTTATTGGCTCAATACTGGTTGGTTAGCCTAGAACATATCCGTAGGTGTTTTATCTGATTAATATGCTAGGTTGGTTGTTGTCCAAAAAAATATTCCATGCTGCATCAGGAACTCACGGTACTCCTAAAACCAGTCACAGTTGCAATATTTTGCGTCTTGCTGCTTCTGTAACAGAGTTGCCTCATTAGAAAGTGCATATACTTAAGTTCTTATAACTTCAAGAAAACTAAGGTGTTTATATGCTCAACTGTACTATCTTATCTCATTCTTCATTTAGATCATTTATCACCCCCACCTCCAAAAATAAATAAATGATCTTTCACTTACAAATGCCTCTCTTCTCTGTAGGTGGGCATGCCATTTGCAAGTAGATGGAATTTTCTCTCTTTTCTAGAGCTTTTAAGTACTCTAAATTCTTGTAATATATTTAAGAAACCTTTTTTTCCCCAATGTCAAACTAATTATCGAAAATTAAGGAATATTTTGTTTGCTTCTAATAGGGATGGTAAGTTATTTGTTTCGTAGACTTTTTGGTGTGATATTTGTTATACAATCTTTTAACTTCTTATGTTGTCTGCCATTGTTGTCACCTTAGTGATGAACTTCTTCTACAAGAGGATGGATCAGAAGAGGGCTGTCTATCAGCTGACTTTAACAGAGGAATGCATATTGGTTCGGCTGATTCATCTGTTGGAGTTGGAAGATTCAACCGTCCCTCAACCACAAGCTCAAATTTATCAATTCAAAGGTAATTGCATAACCTTCTTAGTGAATGGCTTTACAGGTCCCTTCCCCCTGGTCAATTTGATTGCAAGATATACATGTTCAAATAATTCTTATAGTATTTTTTATTTTCCTTTCAATATAATTTTGGTTTAGGGTTTTTGCTTATACGCATGCTTTTTTATTTTCCCTACTGAAAGCTATAGTTGGCTTTTGCTTTTTGCTTATATGCATGCTTTATATTTTCTCTATTGAAAGTTATAGTTGGTATTTATGTTCCACATGATTGATGCAGCCCAAGATGAGTTGTGCATTATAGAGATGGATATGCAGTATATAATGTCAAACATCTGCTTTTGTCTTTCTTTGAAGTGTTCAACACTATTCTTGATTTATTTCTATGTTTGAGTACAGACAAAATGGACCTGTAGGATTTTCACATGTAGAAGTGGGCAGCCCTCCTTCAGCTAATGATATGCATGCTGGATATCCTCGTTTTCTGTCTAAGCACTCTCACTTCATGCCACATACAACACAAAATTATCCTAGCCGTTTGGGGCAGCAAACTGCTCAGCGGTTCAATCCTGGTAGATCCACTGGTGCTCGGGGAGGCGAATGGAATCACATGAAAGTGCAGCTCCCTCCTAGCTTTAATTCTGGGGGCCCACGTTCTCCTGGAAATAGTACATTCAGTAATGGCATGCCGTGGGGTATGTCCTAACTTTAACACCATCAAACTACTCTTAGTTACCTCGTACTTTGCAAAGTAATTTCATAGAACAATGTCTATCAAAATGATGTAACTATTGTTGGATAATTTAGGGAATAGAATGAACTGATTCTGTTTTACTCAATCCTGGCATTGTTAATGTAGGGCGTAGGGCCAACTATCCCGTCTCAAATATTGCATCAGGTTCTCGTGGAAGAAAGGACTATGGAAGGATTGCCTAATGTCTGAATCAACTCGGCGTGGGATTATGTATTGGGTGTTTGACAAGAAATATGTACTCAAACAGTTCTCACTTAATTAGTGAGCTCATTATAAGCAAATGCTCATCTAGACCATGCTCATTTATCGTGCTTTGCATAAATATAATTTATAGTGGTGGTTTTGCTTGTCTTTCAATGAATTTGCACGCGATTCCCATTCTTTCGGTCATGATTCTTTACTGTTCCTGGTAGATTTCTGATTTACTTTCAATTCTAAAATTGCAACCGAACCCGTTCAAGGAATCTAACTGTGTTACTTAGTTATTCAATGCAGCTGCCTACAAGTACTCAACAAGAAGTTCATGTACGAACCAATGACTATACTTTGGAGCATCTAACTAGTGGTAAACTATTATTGCATGTCTCAGAGATGTTGAAGCTGAAATTCTTTCCTTTTGATGTGTATGCTCTTACTATGTTATTCAGACTAGGGGTGTGAGTCTTTGTACCTGGAGTCTTTGGAGTATCATATTCCTCTATCCATGTCCAGATTTGTGTGAGGCTTAAATTATTCAAGAAAAATGAAGAGTCAGAACAACATAATGCTGTTACTTGAGATAGATAATAAGTTCTGTAGAGTCATTGTTAGGAAATTCTGGGACTGGATTAAGACATCAGATAACACATTTGGGCCTAGTCGGCAAGTATATTGTGTTAAGTCTTGCTAAGATTTTTGTCGACTAGCACTGTACAGGACTATGTCATCTCCAGATACATGCTTTCGGAAAATGATGCGAGAACAGAATACTTGAAGTGGTGAGTGATGGGAGTTTAAGACTTTTAAGTACCGTGATGCTCTGGCTTTGGTTTTTGTTCCTCTGGTAGGCAACGCTGAGAATGCTGCCTCTATCGAGATTTTGTGCAACTTTATGACTGTAAGCATGCCTGCCATCACCTTCACATGGCAGAATGCGCTGTAAACGTTGGTTGAGGTAATCTCTTCACAGAAACTAATAGGGTATCATTCATGTCTGAAGTTTTTCATTACTAGAAGAAGAACAAGCAGTTGCAGGCATTTCATAGTATAAATCCGTAATAAAAATTCCTCAGTTTCTTTGCTTTTAGGGATGATCATGAATCAGGCTGTTGGATTTGATCTTTCGTTCTGGAATATGATTATATACATAAATATATATTATGTAACTGAAGTTTCAAATAAATCTAATACTTTTATCATAAGAATTGTGAATATTATTTTCTTATATTGAATAAATACTTAGATATTTATTTATGTATATGATTTATAACTTTATGTGAAGAGAATATGAAATGTGAAGGAAGAGCAAGGTAAGAAAGTGAATAGAGTTTTACCTTAGGAAACCAAAATGAAGTGTAAAGGCTAATAAAGTGAATGATCTGTTAGGAAAGAACCACATTTAATATTTATAATTTTAAAATATTTAAGCATGAATTTGATTAATTTATCATTTTCATAGCGTTGAAGAATATGGTGAACACATATTTTATCATTTTCAATTGCTAGATGACACAGTTAAATTGAGGAATATGAGTTGGGAAGTAAATGAGTAATTGAGGTGAGCCATTGCTTTTTCTTTTTCTTTTTTTTTTTTCAAGTGACGTCAGATTAATTGAGGAAATAAGATTACAACATTAAACACACACACACACAGGTGCTTGAAAAACCAGCAAATGGTAAAAGTTCCTCAGACAATAAAAGCTGAACAGGCAGCATCATCCAAGCAAGCTAGTAAAGCTGGATTTTCATGGACCAATCGAAGATCAATTGTAATTGGAGCATCACTCGATGTAGCATGAGCCAAAGCTTTGCAGAAAGGATCAGAAAAGGGATGCCTCTCTCTCTTCTATTTTTCTACTGAGTAACAAATAGTTCCCAGACAATGTATTCCTTCTGTAGAATCATAAAAGCTTTCGAAATATTAAATTTATTAAACAATAAATGATATTTTTGTTAAGAGTAAATGTTAATTTTGTTTAAATTTAGTCTTATTTGTTTTTTTAATGATATAAAGATTAAATTGATCTATTTAATAGTAAAGGGACTAATTCAATTTAGTTTCGATAATAGGATCTACCAATTTCATTTGCCCGTCAGATAATATATTACATGATTTTTTTTTGGTTATTTTGGATTTGTTGAATGATTGGTTTCAATTTTTAAACACTATTAAGGAGCATTTTATATAATGTTAAAATAAGCTTTAAGTCTTTGTATTCTTTGACACTTAGAATTTAGTCTATTTACTTTTATTTTCACGAATTTATTCCTCCTACTTTTCGTATTTGGAAAATCATGTTCAATTGTTAATACTATTAAATTTATTTTGTCAAATTAGTTGGTGTACAATTTGAAATAAAATAAATACTCACTTGATAGCCATGCAATTAAAATATTACTTTTATACTGAACCTAAAATTAGTAGAAAAATTTAAATTCAAAACATAGAAGGATTAAATTTCTTAAAATAAAAGTAAGTATATTAAATTCCAAACATAAAAAAGTACAAGGACTTAATGCATACTTTAACCTTTTATACAATTTATGAATATTTTATATTTGAAATTTATTTAATCCATATTTATAAATATTATATATACATATTAAATTGTATATAAAATTGGTGAATACGTGACCATATCAAATTAGTTACTTTTCGATTACATGAATTAATTTGATCATTATATTATTAAAAGAAACCAAATATTGTTAAATTTTGATAAGGTTAACATTTACTATTTAATGAGCTAATATTTTGAAAGCTTTTATGGTTTGAAAATAAAATATTTTATTTGAAATTGAAATACAAATAAAATAATAATTGTTAGGTCAATTTTAATTAATGAATGTTAACCATGTTGGTTTTCCTTGACTATTTTAATAGTATACGGATTAAATTAATAAATTTAAGAGAGATTAAAAAAATAGAGGGATTCATTTATCCAGTTTCTATAATATAGGGACTTAAAAGGCAATTGCACCTAAAAAATATTTATAAGAAATAAAATATATAAAAGAATTCTAAAATTTCCCGACCCACTCTCATCAGTGTTCATAGATCCCTGGCCGCCAAAGAAGCCTCGCACCACCACTGTGTCCCAGCTTCTCTGCCCTTCAACCACAGACCTAACCAAGCACCACCCTCTTTAACCCCCAGGTAAACTTTTTGGAACCCTAAACTTTTAACTTCAACAATGTTTATCTGCTCTGTTTCTCCCCTCACTCTGTTATATTTCTTTTAATGTTTTAAGCAAAGGTTTAGTGTAAAATCCAAGACATCTATCTATCTGTTCAGGAAATTTTAGCTTATATTTTTCTCACTATTATCTATCTCCTATTTTGCCAGGTTTGTTCTATGTTTCTCATTTGTTAACTTGATATTGAAGAAAATGTCGACCAAGTCACAGCCATCTTCATGGTTTAGGCTCCTTAACCAGACCTTTCAGAACCCTCCTAGAACTCCGCCTTCATTTTCTCGGAAAATCTCATCGCCAAACACCCATTACTCAAGTGCTCCTTGCCTTCGCAATCGTATCCCTAAAACCCTCTTAAAACCCCATTCCCCATTTTGCCGAAAAATCTCAACTTTTTCCTATTTTCCCAATCACCGAACACCAAAGTCTCCACTTTCTTTTACGAGATGTCATTTCTCTACAAGCTTTACATCGGACGAGGCAATCGATGATCTGCTTGAAGAACTTGTTGCTGAAGTAGAACTGGAGAAGCAGAAAGAACGAGAGGATAGGAAGAGAAAAGGTTTGGATGATGAAGAGGATAATGAAGATTATATGGGCGTAACGCCATTGATAGCCAAGCTTGAAAAGAAGGAGTTAACGGAACAAGATATTGATCTAATGCTTGAGGTCCCCACGGATTCGGATACTGAAGAAGATAGTGAGGATGAGAATGATAGGGATGACAACAAGTGGGAATTGCAATTTGAGAAGAAAAAGAAGATGCATGAGCAGCTGTTAAAGAACTTCTGTGAGGCAGGTAAATGAACAAGTCTTGTTTTAGTTGTGTTGATTTATAAGTGATATTTATGAAATTTCATTAGTTGATATATTGGTGACAAAATTTACGCTTTTGTACTTGACAGGGACACTCGATGATGCTTTTAAATGGATGGAGAAAGTTAACAAGTTTGAGGAAAAGCATTTTAAACTTCGTCTTGAATATAGGGTCATTGGTGACTTGATGAATCTACTTAAGGTGGCTGAAGGAAAGGAGAAATTTATCCTTCAGCAAAAATTGAATAGGGCAATGAGGCTTCTTCAATGGAAGGAAGCTTACGATCCCAATAATCCTGCCAATTATGGAGTTATTCAGCAACAACAAGTTGATCCTTCTGGTGATCATGAGGAAGGTGCTGAACTTGAGAATGAGAATGAGAAGAAAATAGTAGGCAATGATGATGAGGAGGATGAAGAAGAATTTGATGATATGAAAGAGAGGGATAATATTCTCTTGGAGAAGCTGAATGCTATTGACAAGAAACTGGAAGAAAAGCTGGCAGAGTTGGATTATACATTCGGCAGGAAGGGAAAGCTTCTTGAGGAGGAGATCAGAGATCTTGCAGAGGAAAGAAATGCTTTGACAGAGAAGAAAAGAACACCTCTTTACAGAAAGGTAAGTGCATACAATATCCTCTATTTATATTGCTTCCAAGTTCAAACAGTTTAGTTATTTTTGAATGGTTGAGGGACAGAATCTAACCTAATGTATTTTATTTATTTCATGCCTTTCATGGGCAGGCTCTGCTAGCTGAAGTTCTTCTTCTCCTTCACTCCCATTTGTCATTACCTTGCTAGAAAGAAATGGGTTATAGCATTGAGAAAATTCTATTGAACTACCTTATCTGGATTTTATTCTTCATATTCTCTAAATTATATGAATGCATATATTCATTGTTTATTTAGGATTTAAGTTAAAAAAGTGCCATTGGCATCATGGGAGAAATATGTGATGTATGTATAAAAGACCTTGTGATGTGCTGTATAGACACCAGCTTACTTGTTTGGGTATGCCGTAATGACTATGCAGTGCAGTTATCTGTTCCTTTGAAATTTGAGCAATGTCTAAAGCTGCCTTTTCAATAGCTATAATTGAACTTGAGTATGGGATAGTGCATGAGGAGTTTTGCTTAGAAAAGCCCATTTCATTTTTGGAAATGCCAAAAGATAAAACTTTCCTGATATTACATTTCTGTGTTGCATGTAACAAACTGGGTTGTTTTTGAATGATGGCAGGGTTTTGATGTGAGGTTGATTGATGTAAACCGAACTTGTAAAGTAACAAAGGTAACCTCATGTTATCTGTGTTTTGTTATTAGATTGATTTCTATGTAACTCATTTGAAGTTGATATTGTCCAGGGAGGGCAAGTGGTCAAGTACACCGCTTTGATGGCATGTGGAAACTTTCATGGTGTTGTTGGATATGCAAAAGCCAAAGCCCCAGCAGTCCCTATTGCACTTCAAAAGGTAACTGTTCACTGCTTTTATTTTTACTGTTCATTAGTTTTGCACTCTTCATCGATAGGTGAATCAGACACACATGTTTTACATTTTTAACCCTATACCAGTATAGTTCCTTTTTAATATTGAAAAAGGCGTAGTATGCAGTTACATTTGACTTCCTCAAATATAATATATAACATGCCATGAGCTTGAGGATATGACCTTTTACAAATTAGCAATTTAAGTGGGAATAAGGGTAAACGATACGAAAATTTGACACTGGTCGGTGCTGATGTACAAATTACAATATATTCAACTCAAGTGTGAGTGTTAGATGTGACCTACGAATTAGAGATGTAAGTGGGAATAAGGGTAAAGCATATGAAAATTTGACACTGGTTCGTCCTGATGTACAAATTACAAATTTAACCTATGTTACTAGGATAGTTAGACTGAGGTGTGAGTGTTGGATATGGAGGTGTGACGGGTGTCTTCATTTTTTCTAAAGGTTTTCTTATTTATTGGGAGGATCACAACCATATATTCATGTCAAAAAATATGATGGATGTGGATGTCTTTGTATGAAAATTTTGGGGGGGTTTCATTCCCATCTAGGTTTTCAAATTTTCAAAATGGTTTTACTTGTTTGGGTAAAAATAATGGAGAATTTCAAAATTTGTAAATAATTTCAAGAAGGGATTTGAGTTACTTCCTTCAAATTCCACCTAAAATGTGATTTTTTCAAAATTTCTTATAATCTTATTTCATTTAATACTCGTAGTCCCACTATAAAATAAAAAAGCTTAAACTTCAAAATATAAATTTTATTTGCTTCTAACATATATTTTTAAATTTTTGCTATTAAAAAATTTGCAAATGTGTTTATATTATTTACTTTTAACGTCATTATTTTTCTTTTATTAATACTTTTAACTAATGAATTTTCAGTAAACTAAAATTTTCTAAGGTGACTATTAATTACAATTACAGTTGCTAATATTTTGAGAATATTCAAAATTTTTAAAATCCTCGTGTATTTTCTCATTTTATTGATAGCTTTTCTGTGTATGTTTAGTACGATATCCATGTTTTAGATATTATATACAACAAACTCGTACAGCGCTACACTAGAAACTCTTATAATGTAGATGTTTCGTTTTGTGTGTTCAAAGCTGTATGTTTCAAATAAACCTTGTTCTAGCTCTTGACCTAGTTTCTACTTTTGGGGCCTAGTCTTGCTAATATTAAGGTTATCTGTTTTTTCTTATGATTGGTTTTTATATGGTTACTCTCGTACCATGATGCTATGATGTCTGGGTGGGAGTAGTGAAATCAATTTAATTCGAAAGGTGTATAATATCATCAATATTGTCCATCATGAACATGTTGAATAAATCATTAATCAATTTTTAACGTTAGAAGCTCGATAAATTTACATGACTTGTGTAACTTACCAACAGGCGCATGAGAAATGCTTTGAGAATCTTCACTATATTGAACGACATGAGGAGCATACGATAGCCCATGCAATTCAAACAACATATAAGAAGACTAAGGTGTGCAATGCATAACTATCTTCTTTCATCGCCATTTTTAATCTCAATCTATGTTTGTCCTAATTGTTCACTCTTTTTAAAACTTGATATGCATTGGTAGGTCTATCTCTGGCCTGCAAAAACTACAACGGGTATGAAAGCTGGAAGAACTGTTGAAAACATTTTGGAGTTAGCTGGGTTCAAGAATGTCAAATCTAAGGTAATAGAGTTTGTTTTACTCGGAGTCGGGCATATATGTTTGCCAAGAATTTTCATGCATTTGGAAGATTGTTAGAGATTCATTTCTCATACTTGCATGTAGAAGTGAATAGGGTGGGTTCCTTACAATGGCTAATCTGAACTATATATCTTCTCAGGTTATTGGCTCAAGGAACCCTCACAACACCGTCAAGGCTGTTTTTAAAGCCCTCAATGCAGTAAGTAACTCACTTACCCTAGATATTGGAATAGGGTTTAAACCACTCATTTGGATTTGACTTAAAAGAACTCGAATTTTACTCGGTAATTGTTGAGTCGAGTCTGAATTTGACTGGTGCGCGTAAATAATTGAGATGTCTTGCACGGGATCCCATGTTTACTGGTTAAATGAGAGCCTAATTGGGATTGAGCTCAAGCTGAGCCAAACCTCAAATTCAAGCTCGATTACACCTTAAATTGAATTTATGTTGGGCAGCCTGAATAACATAAGAATAAAAATGCGTGCTTGCAGGTTGAAACACCAAAAGACATTCAGGAGAAGTTTGGGAGAACGGTTGTTGAGAAACACTTGCTGCAATAACCCCCCCCCCTCTCCCCCAATTCACACCCTGTATTTTGGATCAGATAAATTGAAAAGAAAAACCCAACCATTTTTTTTCTTTTGAAATAATTCGGGGATCTGGTTTTGTGCCTAAATATTTTAGATAATTTTTTTGTTCTTTTTCTGAACTTGGTTTTCTCCTCTCTTTTTTTCTTTTCTTTTAAGTCCAATTAGTGCTTTGGAAAAGGTCTTTTAGCCTTAATTACACGATCTGAATGTATCAAATGTCGTAAAATATGCGAATATGAATACATAATTGGGTTGGAGTGGAACACCATCCTGAATTTTGGTATTTTGTGGATTTAGTTTTTATATTTATTTTGATGATTTTTTCTTTGTATTTTTTTCAAATTTTCAAATTTCCTTATTGTTAATACATTAAGTCTTATTATATCTAAAATTGGATGCACTAAACATAGTTATATGTTTAAAGATATATTAACTTGTTATTTTTATGTATTATTCATTAAAAATTTAGTTAACGGGTCAAGTTGAAAATTTGAAATTGAATAGTATAGGAATTTGGAATTATTTAGTTGTTAAATATAGATTAAATTTATAACTATAAGCATGATACAAGATAAGTGAATTGAACTATTATTGTTTAAAAAGTATAGAGATTAAAATTTACGTCTTTAAAAATATAGATTAAAATTGATCATATTAAATATATAGGACTAAATTTACAATTTTATATTAGAATCTAACTTTGATTTTTCATTATAGTTTGGTTTAGTGTCACCATGGATAAGATGTTAATTCATTTAATTTACAGGTGTCTTTTATATGTGTTACTTTTTATATGAATATGTGGGTTTTAAAATATAATTTCTACACAAATACGCGTGTGGTAGGTAGGTATGCTAGTCTAATGTTAATTACATTTTACAAATTAAAGCTATTATTTGTTCGTTTGGATTTTGCAATTTTTTGAAACCAAATTTGGAGTTGAATTGGTCAAACTACAAATTTTTGGTTTGACTAATTTGATCACTTGTTCGATTCAAAGCAAATAAATTATTAAATGATTAAAAATAAAAATTAAAAAATCTAGTATAATCGGTTGAGCCATCATTTTAATCGTGTCAATTTATGGATTCATCAATTACTGATCTAATGTTGAAAACATTGGATTTTGTGATTGGGTTTTATATATTGCATTTCTCGGGCATTTTACCAAAAAATTCCTTTTTTTTCAAAAATTATCGAAATGGGCTCATTATTTAATTATTTACTGGAATGGTCCATTTTTGGGGAAATCACGTTCACATCAGCGTGATGTCAGAGTACGCGTCAGGAAATCGCGGCCACGTTAGCGCGAGTTGTTGACATGGCAACAAATTGCGTCCTATATCCTGACGCCACGTAGCGCGTTTTGGGGGAAGCGATTTTGCCGTTTTTCCCACGTTAGGTTTTTTTGGCTTTTAGGGCTTAGGGTTCAGGCTTTTTAGGGTTTTTAGGTCCAGCAAGAAATAATTTTGAGTTGACGTTTCTGATCAAATAGTATAAAATCGCTTCTAGCAAGATGCTATTTGAGAAAAATTTGTGAAATCGCGCCCTCGTGGACGCGCTTTTGCTACAGTAGGTCATGGATGAAATAAATTTTTTTAACGTTTCTGAGCAAATAGTATAAAATCGCTTCTAACAGGATGCTATTTGAGAATAATTTGTAAAATCGCGCCCTCGTGGACACGCTTTTGCTACAATAGGTCATGGATGAAATAATTTTTTTTGACGTTTCTGAGCAAATAGTATAAAATCGCTTTTTGCAGGATGCTATTTGAGAAGAATTTGTGAAAATCGCGCCCTCGTGGACGCGCTTTTACTCTGATAGCATGTTTGGGTGAGGCTATAAATTAGGCGTAAAATGTTCTCGAATGCATAAGTCACAGCAGAAACAATTTAGAGAGGCTAAGAAGGTTAGAGTTTCAAATATGAGTGAACGATTAGTCTTTGTTATTTACTACGATGGTGAGGTTTGCCACACCGAGAATGGTGTTGTTTTTTGTCGGAAAATCTTGCGCGATCGGTTTTAACCGAACATAGATTTGATGAACTTCGTAAAAGAATTAGGCGTAAAATTTTCGAACGACGCCAATGAAAGTTCATCTATCACGTATCGATTTTGTTCTTCTATTGATCCGGTGACATATGACTCGTTCGACATAAAAGGTGCTCGTAGCTTGGAGGCAATGATGCAGACTCATCTTGCTAGTGGAGCACCTTATATTGAGTTATATGTACAATTTACATCGCCAATTGATGTACTTGCAATCGGTGTTCGAGATGTATACATGACCCCTGGCCGACACTCGGTTAGCGGATTACAAAATACGGAACAGCCCATGTTCGGTAGCGGTGTCGAATGCACATCCCCCGCAAGACACTCTGTCGGTGGATGGGACATGTACGTTGGTGGCTCGACGTTTGATGCTGGAAATACATACTGGGGAATGACATCAAGTTCTAGTGGGTGGCAATCTACATCTAATTGGGGACGTTATCAAATGCCCAGAAGAAGGGATGACGTACTCCTTACGACGTCAACCGGTGAGGGGACCTCGTACGCTGCAGATGATTGTGGGTTAGAAGATGACTCCGATGTGGATCCACCTCGAGAGCCCGGGCCAGATGGTGCATAAGTTGGCTTATTTTTTGAACCGGAGCCTATTCCAACAGAACCTAAAGATGCTGGAAGGAGTTCAGATGAATAAGAACATCCACGATTCAAAGCATACTCACCTCCAGCCCACATGCATAATGTCGATCTGTCTGTAGATGATGCGTTAGAGTTTCTAGATCTACCACACCGGTTGCGTGATTGTACAAGTTCAGGGGTAGATTCCGGTGAATTTGAAGCTGGTAATCAGTTTACCAACAAGGATAGTTTTATTGGTGCTTTGAAACAACATAGCATCAAAAACGGCGTTAACTACCACGTTGTTAAATCCAAATCTGATAAGTTTGAGGTGAAGTGTGCGGTCCAAGACGGCACATGTTCATGGAAAATCTACGCCTCGTTAAGGAAAAGAACAGGGTTGTAGAAGATTAAAAAGTACAAAGGTCCACATATATGTGCTACAGGTATAGTATTGACGGTTTCTGAACAATACTTTTATTATGCAATGTTGCATTATTTAATGTACTCGGTTTATAGGTGTTTCACAAGATCATCCCAAGATGGATTCAACTATGTTAACTAGCTTGATACTGCCTACGGTAAAAGCAGATCCCAAGACTTCAGTGCCGGTGTTAATTGCCAATATCCGTAGCCAAATGGGGTACACGCCCTCTTACCGCAAGGCTTGGATAGCTAAGCAAAAGGCGTTGGAGAAGATGCATAGTGGGTGGGACGCCTCATATAATGAAATATGGCAGTAGTGTCAGGTGCTAGAAAGATGCGTCCCAGGTGCCATCACAGACCTTGAAACGGAACATGCGTACTACAACAGCCGATTGCTACGTGGATGTCAAGTGTTCAAACGCCTGTTTTGGACCTTTAAGCAATGCCGAAACGCATTTCCATACTGCAAGCCGTTGGTACAAATTGACGGTACCTTTATGTTCGGGAGGTATACTCATCGGCTATTGCTTGCGATGTACACAGATGGCGGTGGGAGAATTCTTCCAATTGCATTTGCAGAACAACGGGAGTCGTCGATGACCGAGATTTCTTTCTCTCTAGGTTAAGGAGGCATGTGTGCCCCCAACCTGATATCTGTGTTATTTCAGATCGGGGCACCGGTATACTAGCTGCATTTGATCGACAGGGAAGCTTATGACAGCACGCACACCATAGATATTGCCTAAGACACGTTGCTTCGAATTACTACAGGCAATATCCATCTAAGAGCGAACAACGACAAGTGACCAACATGGGTATTTAGTCTATATCTGTGTTATTTCGTTTGTCAATTTGAATTAGTTTTATTGGTAGAAGTGGTATAAATTATTCGCTATGATCTTATATTGGCAGCGTATGAAATAAATAAAGATCGTTTTCAAAAGATGTTGGCAATTTTACGTTCAATTAACGCAGAAAGGGCGGACTACCTTTGTAACATACGTTTCGAACAGTGGGCACAAGCATACGACGGCGGCCTACGATATGGCCATATGACATCGAACCTGGCTGAATGCATAAATTCTGTTCTTAAAGGAATGCGCCATCTACCGATAACATAGGTTGTGCGAGAGACATATTTTCATTTTCCGGTGCTATTTCCAAAGCGAGCAGCAAGTTATGCAGGCCAGATGCAGGGAGGCCATGTATGGTGCAGTAAGGTAGTTCAAGAAATTAACAAGGCCAAGGCGAAGGCAAACACCATGTACACAGTGTGTCACGATCGAGACAATTTATGGTTTCGCGTGACAGAGTTTGACAGACCGCACCAAGGTGTTGTTGGCGGGCAATATCGTGTACACTTGCAAATAAGACTTGTGACTGTGGGATGTTTGATGCACTTCGTTATCCATGCGCTCATGTTATTGCAGCTTGTCAGGATCTCCATCTGGATCCAATGAGTTATGTGGACGAAGTGTACAAATTAGAAAACATTTACAACGTTTGGAGACATGTTTTCCCACCGGTCCCAGATGAACGTAAGTGGCCGCCCGTATCTCTTACTCCTTTTAAGCTGTTACCGGATAGAGAATTACGTCGCAAATCAAAGGGTCGACCTTGCTCGACTAGAATACGTAACAATATGGATATCCGAGAAATAGCTAATCAAACGAAGTTGTGCAGATGGTGTAGGAATCCAGGCCATACAAGTCGATCATGCCCTAATCGCAATAGTTGAATGTAATTGTAAAAAAATTAAGTTTGCGAAATTATTAATTGATAAATTGTATTAATGGTTAGTAAAAATTTCAATTTGTATAAAATTATTATTTGTTAGTACCAGTGAAAATATTTTTCCAAATCTAACATTATGTGAATGTAAAATTATTATCCGATAAATTGTATTAATTGTTAGTAAAATTATCAAATTATATAAAATTATTAATTGTTAGTACCGGAAAAAACATTTTTCCAAATCTAACATTATGTGAATGTTAAGGGTTAGAGTTTTCAATTTAATTAAGTTAGGGTTTTTAATTTAATTAGGTTAGGGTTTAGGGTTTAATTAGGTTAGGGTTTTCTTTTTAATTAGGTTAGTGTTTTTAATTTAATTAGGTTAGGGTTTTCAATTTAATTAGGTTAGGGTTTTCAATTTAATTAGGTTAGGTTTTCTTTTCAATTTAATTAGGTTAGAGTTTTCAATTTAACTAGGTTAGGGTTTTCAATTTAATTACGTTAATGTTTTCTTTTCAATTTAATTAGGTTAGGTTTTTTCAATTTAATTAGGTTAGGGTTTTTAATTTAATTAGGTTAGGGTTTTCTTTTCAATTTAATTAGGTTAGGGTTTTCAATTTAACTAGGTTAGGGTTTTCAATTTAAGTAGGTTAGGTTTTAATTTAATTAGGTTAGGGTTTTAAATTTAATTAGGTTAGAGTTTTCAATTTAATTAGGTTAGGGTTTTCAATTTAACTAGGTTAGGGTTTTCAATTTAATTAGGTTAGGGTTTTCAATTTAATTAGGTTAGGTTTTTTTCAATTTAATTAGGTTAGGGTTTTCAATTTAACTAAGTTAGAGTTTTCAATTTAATTAGGTTAGGGTTTTCAATTTAATTAGGTTAGGGTTTAAGGTTTAATTAGGTTAGGGTTTTCTTTTTAATTAGGTTAGGGTTTTTAATTTAATTAGGTTAGGTTTTCTTTTCCATTTAATTAGGTTAGTAGAATTCTCAAAATATTCAAAATATTCAAAATATTCAAAAATTTCTATTTTATTACATCAAATAAACTTCTATTTTATTACATCAAATAATATCAAAATAACTCAAAAATTTTCTATTTTTATTACATCAAATAAACTTCTATTTTATTACGTGAAATAAACTTTAAAATACTCAAAATATTTGTACAAATAATTTTAAATACGACAATCAATGTTTATGCTCGGGGATTCGATTGCCACATGGCGGTACCGTAACGATTCTGTATTTGATTCCTCCTTTCTCTAGCTTCCGTGGCGGTTGTTGTTCTCCGTGAGGATTTTGGTTCTTCCGGTACGGCATCTGGTTGTCGGACTTGGGACGATGATCCACCTTCAAAGAATAGTATATGTAGAGGTGTTTGCATCACGAAGGGCGACGGTGTTTGAAACCCATACGTTCTTTGAGGATTGGTAAACGGAGAGCTCCCGACGGCCCTCTTGCGATCCTCGCGCCACCGCCTATACATCGGCGGTCAACTTGGCATAACAAGAAATGGAGCTGAACCGGGCATTTGGCTCCAACCTGCCATAGGACTCTGAAAAGGATACATATAAGGGTTAGGATACATATAAGGGTTAGGATACATATAAGGGCTAGGAAACGCACCTGACATCATCTGAAAAGGCGGTTGAGTGGGTATCATCGGTTGAACTGCTGAATCGGGTGACTGTGTCGGTGCTCTCGTTGGGCCTGGTGATTGCATGGCCGCTGATGATGAGCCGGGTGAATGTCTAGGCCTCGTTGAGGGGCTGCCTTCGTCGTCTTGTCGTCTTGGATTTAGAGGCCCGCTCATTTCCCTTTCGACACGTTTTTGCTGCTGCCTCTCCTCTAGCGTTAGTAAATATGACTTGCCATGGATCCTAAACCATGGCATGTATTCTGGAACGCACGCTAACTCTGGAACGATGATTGGTTCCCGGGTAGGTATATATTCATGCCGATTTTCCCACATTTCCATGTACTCGGACCAGTATCTAGTCCAATCCGTATTCAATAGCCGAAGGTCAATTTTGTGGTGATCGTCAAACACCTCAGGGTCCACGGGAATCGGTTGTCTACATCCAAACTGTCTTAGCACTCTGTCTGTCTGGTGCGGCTCCACGGTTGCATAGTTGATCAACACGACTTTCACATGCCAAGCATTCGGATTTTGTAAAAACTCTTCCGGGATTACTGCCCGAATTGCCAGATCCTCGTATGGTGTCCATTGAAACTATATGAACATGGTAGAAATATTAGTTATATACATAATACTAAATACTAAATACTAAATATCAATCGACTAGCGAATGTATGGAAATATCTCTTTGCAATAATATTTACTTGTGCTTTCGACTGTTGGTCCAATAGAAGCCGTATATCTTCAAGAGAGACTATAATCCTCGTATATCTATTTGCAATAATACTTGTGCGTCCTAGAGGGCGCGATTTGTTGCCATGTCAGTAACTGACACTGACGTAGCCGCGATTTACTGATGCGTACCCTGACATCGCGCTTACGTGGACGCGATTTCTCGAAAAATGGACAATTCCGGTAAATAATTAAATAATGGGCCAATTTCGGTAATTTTTTTAAAAAAATGGTTTTTCTCTGTAAATTGCCCGCATTTCTCTTATTTTGAGAAATGATTTACAAGGAAAAACATAAAAAGTTTCCACCCAATCGAGTCTTTATTAGCAAATAAAAATTGGTATTAATCGATTTGATAATTAATCGACACTAAGCAATACAAAGTTGAGAAGTTGATATTAATCGATTTGACATTGATTTATTCAAGTTTATTCTGAGATTACATTATTTGTTAGTTTTTCATCAGTGATGTTATTTTTATTTTATTTTTATGCCGATAAGAGATCAATTGAGTTAAATTTTTCAGTTGAAGATTTAGCCTAATTTTTAATAGTTAAGCTTGTTGAAATGTTAATTGAAATTAAAAATGAAATATTTTACTATAATTCTTGGGATAAACTTCAAAATAAATATGAACTTTGGTTAAATGTGCAATGTCATTAATAAATTTTGATTTTGTACAATTTAATTCAATTTTCACAAATTACTAACATAATTATTGATATAACAGCATTTTAAGTATACATATTGAATACAAATAATTATATACGAGTTAATTGCACTAGACATCCCCAAACTATTATCCTCATTCTATTTTGGCTTCCATAATTCAAAACATCGATATTATATCAATCGGTCTTTCGATTATTAAAACTATTAATTTAATAGTTTATTGATAAATCAAATCTAATGTGACATAATTTAAAATGAAAGTTTTAAAGAAAAGTAAAACATTATTCCGTAACTTTTAAAAGTAAAATTAAATATAAAGTAAAACCGAGTAAATAGAGTGAACGGTAAAGCTTTTATAAAACTATTCATTTTAAACTATACCGCATAAGATTTGAAATCTCATTTAACAATTAATTTAATGATTTTAGTAATCAAGGACCTTATTGATATAACTTTGATAGTTTGGGGTATGATTAGAAAGTTTTAAAGTTTGGGGATCAATTTAAAATGATGGTTATTGTTTAGGGATGCATGGTGCAATTAATTCATGATATATATCTAACATAAAAATAAATCAATGTATTTATTCCTTTTAATATGTACAATTGAATCAAAATTAAATTGTCAATGCATATTTTCAATCACAAACAAAATTTCATGTGTATAATTACACAAAATCAAAGTTCACGTGTAGTTTTAAGAATTATCCATAATTTTTTAATATATAAGATGTTTGTATAATGTGAATTTAAAATTTAAAATTTTAAACAACTCACACCTTCTTTCACTTTTGAGTTGAAATTTTGTTTCTTTTAAGTTAAAGAAATTTTGAGAGTAAATATCCTAATAACAATAAAGGAGACATGACAATTATTTATTTAAGACTTCCTATGAGGTTGAACCCTTCTCAACAATGTCAAAACCTTAAAAAGAACTTTAAATGATCTAAAATTAAGAAAATTCAAGCATATTTTAATAAAATAAATATAATATCGTTGACAAAAGCTGAGGTCCCTAATGACAAAGCCTCGCTTTGCGTAAAAACATGCGTACATTGGGTAAATTTATTCCAACTTAAATTCCAGCATGCGTGAGTGCTATTTTAGATGCACTAACCTCTTGAGAAAGGGAAGAGTAATAGATGAAAAATATGATCTAACGTTGATTCAAAAGGATTGCCCATATCATGCTACTACATACGCCCATCAAATAATGATTGTAGTTTCACCTTACCACTTTTCACAAGCTTCTCGATTTCTTTAGGAGGATTTAGCCCCAATCTTTGTGCTCTTTCCCATCGACCCAGCCGCGTTATCCCTATGCATGGTCCGTACGCCATGTTCATGTCGAATTCCCTTAACGCTCTCTCTTCCTCTTCAATATCAGCATCTGCTTTTCACAAACATTGTTTCGGTTTTATAAAATACCCATTTTTTGAGGGGCAAAACAAGAAAAAAAGAAAAAGAGAGTGACCTTCGAAATCCAGAGAAACGCCATGGGGCAGTTGGGCGATATCAGTAGCGGCAGGTTTGGTTGACTTTGAGGATTTTGATTTGGTGATGCCTCCCGTCGTGTTCTTCTTCTTTTGCTTGTAGAAAGCCTTCATGTTCTTCGATGGTGTCGCCATTCCTTCTCTTGAAATTCAAGAATTTTCTTCTTCTTGGGCTGTCGTTCTGCGTGTAACTAACATCATCGGATCAGATTAAGCAGACTCGATTTTAACTCTTTTTTTCTTTTTACGTTTCTATATTTATTTTTAGTAATATTAAATAATTTGTTAAATTTTGATTAATTATTTTATTCTTGAAAATTATTAAATTGAGCTTAAAACACTTGAATGATAGAAACAAATAATCTGAAATAAAAAATGCCAAAAAATTAAATTCGAAATTTGAAAATTTTAGACGACTCAAACTCGAAATAGAAGTTAATTTGAACCGGTTGTTATGATCAAGAACAACTATGCTACTCAAAAAGGATGAGCTTTTCGCACAAAACAACATATATTTACATATATAAATAAAATAATATATGAAAAATACCATATTTTTAATACACTATTTGTTAGATTATACATAATTTGAATTATAAAAAGCAAAATTAAGATTTAAAATGTAATTTTAACTTCTTGATGTAAAATAATATTAATTCAGCTAATCAACATAATAAAGAAGTTGAAACCAAATGCACATCTGATTTATTCAATCATCTGCTCAAGTTCTGCAAATATGTTTGGTTATCATCTAATATGAGTTCATCAGGTCGGCAAAGAACAATCATGCACACATATCAGCAACAATAACAACTTGCAACCTATACATCTAACACACACATGAATCCAAGGAACATAACTTGATATACATTAAAAAAATGAATCGTCATAGACAACATCTATTTCAAAAACCGACCATCATCAAACATATCATAAATCCTACTAATTGAACAATGGGTGTTTGTGGGATGGGATTCTGTCTGAAATTGGGAAGGCCTTTACTACCAAGTGTTTTTATGATATTTTCAAGCAGTGGATCATCTACATATCATACATACATCCCTTTGTACATCATAATATTTTTAGAATAAAAATGATTAAAATGGTTAGATTGACACCAATCGTGTAGAATAATATATTGAATTCTACTGTCTTAATCATACCTCATATCATGAATCCACATAAAGCTCCTCAGCCAAATGATTTTATAAAGATTGTCATAACAGCTTGAAGCCAGATGAATCCAATCAGGCAGATACCCAAGAACTAAACCCCATGGCAATGCATCTCCCAGGTGATGCACTACGCTGCAACCAAAGTAAACATCACACTTCGTTTCATAAAAGAGTCCATGAAGATGGGCTTCAACAAACTTATTTCTATACTTTTTCATATACAATCAAGCGTCACTAGTCTTGCATTCAACTGACCCTATGTATTAAGCTTTCTTCATTTTGTGTGAAAATCCATTCATTTCAGCAGGAGTATGGTGTATGGAATTCAAAAGCTCATGGGACACTGACAAAACATCGAAGGAACAAGTAATAGTGATGCCACTGCTAATGTGGCAGCAGACAAAAATTTGCATTCGTAAACGATGGTATCCCCAAAGTAACAGTTATCTAATGGCAGGCATCTCTAATTTACACGTTTAAATATGCAAGGGATACAGAACATATAGCACAAGAAAACACATAGGTAGTTCACTTTATTAAAAGTTGAGTGATTACACTTTGGAAACACCTATCATGATAAATCAGTCTCATTTGAATCTGTAGCAAGCATGCTTCTAAGCACTTCTTCTTCCCATCCCCAATATAAGATATGTAACTAGAAATGCTAACCTTAAGATAAGTCATCATTGAATCTACATAGAAGAAGGCCTATAGTCCCCTTAAAGATCAGTTGGCTGCAGAATTTTGCCTTGATCAGCTTTCTACCATTGCCTAAAGGTCAATTTGTAGCCTCTTCCTTCAAATGTCCCACAATTGTCCACTCCAGGAAATAAGAAAAAGGACCTAAATAAAATGTATTAGGTCCCCAACAAGGTTTCCTATCTCCCTTTGAAGTTAAAATTACAACTGAGACAAACTTAGAGCCAAACAACCAGAAAGGATGACTTCTTACAACAGGAATCAGCCAGGCTGGAGGATCATCAAATATATAGCCGGGCAATTCCTTGTATAAGCTCATTGATTAGGATACTCGTAGCCTCTCTAAGGTTAGTGCAATATTATCCATGCCAACCTCTAGTCAACAAGTTGCTACAACCATGTAACAATGCTTTATTAGAAACATGCCTACAAGATTTTGCTGTCCAACTTCGTGCCAACGTGAACCAGATTCAACCAAGAGTTAGCTTTTCCATTCCAGAGCATTTTAAGCATCGCAAGAAAAAAAAAACACATTATCATACAATTAAAAGCATGATGGATAGCAAACTTCAGAAGACCCTATTTAGCAATATAGTCTTCGTCATTTCTCAATATTCACTTACCAGCTGAGGTTCCTGTGAACTCTTGCAACAACCATAGGCATTCAGCTTTGTCCAACTAAAGGGAGAAGTGCCCCTAATAGTAATTTCATTCATCTAGAAAAACAACCATTATGAACAAGCACTTCCAAACTTGATCTTCTTCCTCTGAGGAAACTCATGGTAACCAAAATTTTCAATAATTGTTAAAACCTCAAGTAAGCATTGGTATTAATGAATTAGACTTGGTTTAAAATTCAATATCTCAGTCATCAAATCAGGTTATCAGTTGTCCATTTATTTCACGAATCAATAAATTGGAGTTATCAGCTACAAGTTTGCTTTGACGAACTATATCGCCACATGATTCATGCCTGGAGTCTGGCCTTATTGATTTTAATTCTCTGAGGGGATCTGTTATCACATTTTTACTGCATATTTCTTTAGCTGGTTGAACATGCTTCCACCAAAAGTCAGAGAGTGCCGATTTCAGAACATTCCAGTATTTTACATCTCGGTAAATCCTAAACAGACTGCTTCCGTTAGGAGTCCAAACATAGAAATCCATCCATTCCCGGTCCATGATTTCCATTAAACCCTGAGCTTGTGGAATGCAATAGAGGGGGATGCGCTTCCAAGGGAAAGTCTCTTCCATTTTCCCATCAATATATGGACATTTTATCTCCAATACTCCCCCAGGAGGCAACCCATAAACACTGTTCACCAAGCCATCAGGTGAAGCTGCTAACCAACTGTCTTCAGGATTCATCTTACCATAAACCTGAAATTCAGGAAACTCAATTGTATTCCCAGTAATCAGTTTATATCTTTCAAGTGCTTCCTCTTCTTTGATATTGCTCCAACATGTAGCTAAGTTACCAGAAAAAGGCTCAATCGCCCCAAGTTTCTCTAGCCAGAGCTGGGTCCTTCGCAAAGGCCAAAAGCCGATAGCCCCAGCAAATGTGCTAGCTGTCAATTTATGCTTTCTCAGTTCTTGCCAATTTTTGAACCGATGCTGAAGACTACTGCACCGAAGGATAGGATGAGTTTCAACAGGCGCGAATTTCTGATAACAACTAGATTGACTAAAACTTCTTTGAGAAGGATGATTAACAAATTGACTACTAGTGATGATCCTTCCACTAACTGGCTCAAGTAGATTCTGGCTGGAATATGTTCTCCTATACTTCAAATTACCCACAAGCAAACCAATGTTATGGATAATCCTGCTTTTGTAATTTGATAGCTGAATGATTAAAGGAAAGCAATATGCAAGCATTTCACTGCCCAAAAGAAAAAATAGAAAAAAAAAAAAAAGAGAGGATAGAGTTAGGGTAAGCAATCATGATCAAAATATGAGGGCGCAAGCAAAAATTTTGTTGAAGATGTGCCTCTATTTGCAAAGAAATGTGTAAAGTTTGCAGTTGCAGGAAAAACAATTATCAATTAAGTTTAAATTTGGGTTTCATTCAAGTCATTATTCATTTAATAAAAATGTGGTTTTGTTTTTGTACCATCCTTTTCTTTAACAACTAAACAAACAGAACCTATGAAAATCAAAAGCTCTGTAAGCATAAAAACTGGACTCAACTGCTCCATATCATCAATGCTACTAATCAATTTAAGAAAAAAGTTCATTCGCCATGGCAAACTTCAAAAAGACTCTGATACTTCAAACATAAAGAAAGTCAGAAAGAATCCATCAAAAGACTCAAATGATTAAGTTTCATAGTAATTCTTAGAAAATAAAAGTTATTATTTGACTTAGAAGAGACACCTAAAACCACAAAGGAAAACATGGGAAAACAATCAAATCACAAAAAAAAAAGAAGGGTATTTATGCTGAGGAATGAAAAAAATCGTAACAACAGCATCTAAGTTCATTGAGACAAAAAATCAAACACTTTAAACACTTACCAAAGAAGAATAAGAAAAAGAAAAAATCCTCAGAGAGAAAAGAGAGACTAACCATGAGAGCTTGTGAGAAGAATGCTGCATAGAGACTGGGATTTGAGAAAGGAAAACAAAGAGTAATTTACATCGATTTCAACCTTTAATTTGAGAAATGAAACGAAAGAGCTACAGGGCTGAGCTCAAGTTTATAAGAAAAAGGTTTAGGCGGAAGGGTTTTAGAAATGGAAGAAATCCCAAATGTTTGGCTACACGATTAGCGTTAATTACACCCAGGACTTTAGCTATTGGAACGAAAAATGTAACGCCGAATAGTGTTACTTTCACAGCCCGTGCCATACCGTTCCTAGAACAAAGAGTGTAAAATTAACGCTAATATAGTAATTGTGGATTGAGTGTTAGCTTGATTAATATAAAAATTATTATCAATACAAATATAAGAGAACGTGAGTTTGAGCATATTGAAATGTATTATCCACTTATTTATAGATTGAGGAGGACTATGAATAATTCTAAATATTGTATAAAAAGAATAAATATGATAAAAAAACTTATAATGAGATAATTAAAAAAGAAGAAGCTAAAATACCAATTGAATTACGTTTCGTAATAAAATTATGGGTGGTTCATGTGGCTGGAATGTAAAACTTAAATATTTGGTTAATGAAATATAGTATTATCTAAAACAATTTTATTGTTCTTATTATAAAATTTTATCTTGTTTAAATTTATTTTCTTTAACATTTTGTTAAAAATTTTAAATGTGCCAACTTTTTTTTACCCAAGTCCATCTTTTTTTGGGTCTGGACGAATAACTTGACCCATGAACAAGTCTAATTAAACATGATTGGAGATTTAAACTAAAAAAATTATAACATTTGAACTAAAATATAATAAATCATTTATAATTTTTTCAACACTCAATTTATAATTATTGAATTTGAAAATTTGCAGTACAGAATAGGAAGTTATTAAATGTTGATTGCAATATATTTGATAGAAAATTTAAACCTTTAAGTCTTATATTAAAAATAAGCATTAGTTTTAATTTATTTTTATTTAGGATATATTTACTATTTTTAAATTGAAATACATTTGAATTATCAAATTGTTGTATTAAAATTTGAATTATATTTTGGTTGTCAAAGTTACCGAGTGAAAAGGATAAGAAAAATAAGAGATTTTTGTTTTTAATTATAATTATTTTTGTGTGTAAAGAAGAGTTATATTGATTAATTTAATAAGAATAAAAGGGTTATTTTAACTTCAATTTTAGATTCCATCCAAAATCTTAGATAATCTAAGAATGTGAGATTACACCCTCTCTTATGGCATCTTATCATTATTTAAGAATGTAAGATTATGAGATGGTCAAAATGTTGAGAATCTTAACACAATAATCTCATTTTGAACTCTAACATTACATGCCATAATGTTAGATTTGGCCTACCAAACACCCACTAAAAGTAGCTTGAAGTTTGTTTTGACTTATATAAAGCGGTGGTTAAAATTTTTCTCAAACACCTATTTGGCACGAGTTCATGTGATCCCATCTCCAACCTTAAACATTGTATAAAAAAGTTAAACTTTGTAACATCCTCGAAAAGCTTGTGATTGTAACAATATTATTTTGAGCAATTATGAGTCGAATTTGTCAGAATAAATAAAATGTTATTTATAAGTGTTAGTGGAGAAGATAGTAGGAGACTAGAGAAAATTTAAAATACTGATGTATTGAAAAATATTAATCTGAGGTATAGACTAAACTGTAGATTTACCAAAGTGCTGGGGTCAAGGAGAGAAATTAAAAGTATAAAAGAATTAAATTGAATAAGTGGTAAAATGCGTGAGGACATGAAAAGTAATTTTATCAAGATCAAGTGAATAACTATGATGGATAGATTTTTTTTTAGTTATAATAATATTTAGTTTTCATCGACTATTATTATATTATATTAAATTGAATTGTTTTATTTATTTTATTTTATTAAATTTTAGAAGAAGGATGGCTTCCTTATTCACGTTACACTCTTGGGTAAAAAGAAGGGTTTTTTTTTCTTTTACAATTTGGTCCTCCAAGCCTTTTCAAACTCAAAACCATCAAATTTCTCTAAAAAACTTAGTTATATTAAGTGTTTTACAACCTAACAAGCTTATATTTTTAATAGAAGTGGTGGGTTCATGTTTGAAGAGAGAAAATATAGATTATGTGAGAAATTAAGATATCATGATTTGGTAATAGTTTCATGTTTACTTTGATCATTTGAGCATAAAAGGTTGTGGATTAAAAATATTGATATCTTATATTTTATGATATTGATATGAAATGAAGAGAATGACAAGGAAGAATCTACGAGGAGTTTAGACATGGGAAAGCAAGTAGACAAAGCTTAAAGGTAAAGTACTTTCTAAATACTTAAATAATAAAATATAAGTTCCATACTCTAAGTACTTTCTAAGTTTTCACAAGCTTGTAGGTAAAGTAGTGTAGAAATCACCTATTGAAGTAGCCATTCTCATCCACATCTCATCACCAAGGAAGAATTTAAAGAGTATGGAACTTATATTTTACTAATAGAGTGGCATGTACATAAGATCAAAACCACATGAATTTTTGTAAAATAGTTAAGTGGTTCTAAAACTATATTATGCATGTTTAATATCATTTTGCACCTTGGGATGATTTTTCTTATATGAATATATACATGCATTATATGAAGTTTTTGAATGATATCTAACATAATTTGAGTCCTAAAAATGTTTAGAAGAGTTATGGAATGATTGATGATAGTTTAGACTTGGTTTTAAATTTTCAAACATGTTTTGGATAATCTGCCCTTAGTGTCGCGAAATCAGAAATCAATGTCGCGACATTGGAGTCATTTTGCCCTCAGTGTCATGACACCACGAGTCAATGTTGTGACATTGAAGGGTTTTTTCTTTAGTGTTGCGGCACCCATTTTCCAATGTCACGACGTTGACCATGTTTACCCTATTTTGACCAGAATAAGCCCTAAATGATCCCTATTTGTAACCAAACTTTAAAAGGAGCCTAGAAATGACTTAATTAGCTTCAAATGTGTCTATTCATGTTAAAATAAAGTTTTGAAATAGATGTTCGTGTTAAGTAGTCTTATGTTAAAATAAAGTTTTGAAATAGATGTTCGTGTTAAGTAGTCTTAGTGTCCAAATGTAACATCTCTTGCTTAGGATATATATCAATTCGTTCCAGATGAAGGGTGTTACAAATTCATAATTTAAAATTCATGTGATGTTTTTTTTAAAATAGGGTTTCAATCATTTTCTTTTAATATTCTTAAACTAGTTGCTTACCAATGCGATGTTGTATATCTAAATTAAAAAAGGTTAAATTATTTTATAAATTTTATAAATTCTATGAATAATATGAAAATAATTTTAAACATATTTTTAATTAAAAATATTAAAATTAATAGGTAATATTATAGTAAGAATGTTGATAATCAGATTGAGGAATATGTTAATTTAAGGGTAGGCGATCTAAACTATCAAATCATAGCAATTGGGGTCGATCCTATTCTCATAAAAAATTAATCTCACTTTTGAGGATCCAAATTAGGGAGGAAAGTAGAAGCTTGGCTCTTAGCACCTTCTAAAACAGGAAGTTGTTGCTTTATTCTCCTAAAATTTATAAAACTGGCGCCCCAAACCCAGTCGGGACAGTCCGACCCGAATTTTGAACGTCGTATTAGCCACCGAAATAATTCTCCATTAGAACCACCGCAAAACACACCAATTACCAACTCACACAATTATTCATGGAATATTTGATAACCTAAAGTCATATTTCCGTTGTGCTACTCTAATCATCAAGTCATTAGCATAATTCTTAAATTCAATTTTTAACAAGCAAAGATTCTAAAAGCTTCAATTGAACATTCATATAGGTGATAAGGTGTAACAGCCTAAGTTTCAGTGGTGTCGGAATAGTGATTCAAGATCACTAAACCCAACGGGTGAGACTAGAAATTTAACAAATTAATAATTATAAGTTAAGTGTGATTTTAGAAATGTTTTTGAATTAGTACATTTTGTTATTTAAAAGAAATTATTAGGTAAATTGAGCTAAAACGAGGTATTGAGACCTCAAAATCATAAACCGAGCCATAAATATTTTTATAAATACTTACGGAGTGCTGATAAGTTATTATTAAAATTTCGTTAGAAAATTTTAACATTTTGATAATTAATTAAATGAAAAGGACTAAATTGAATAAGGTACAAACTTGTAAAATGTGATTAAATAGCTTAAGTATTGGATAAAGAAGGGCTAAAAGAGAAAAATAGCCAAAGAGGAAAGCATGAGGCGGCATAGGCTGAGAAAAATCAGAAAACTTGGTGAAATAGGGGCAAAATTAGAAATTTTGCAAATTAAACAAATAAAATAAAGACCAAATTGAAAATTCTAGAGATCTCTTCCAAATTTTCAGCCAAAAACTCCATAGGAGGGTTCTATAAGCTGGTTTTTCATAATTTTTGCATCAAGCAAGTTCAATTATTGATTATTTCTTGTAATTTTTGTGATTCTAATACTTTTACAACTAGGTCCAACTATTGAATCCATTAGTTTTTGATTTTATGAGAAATTTTGAAAGTTTCCATGGATGATCTCTGGAAGCTTATGATGAATTAGCATGAAATTGAAGCCTTAATTTTGTTATGTGATGATTTTATTGAATGATTTGAATAGAAATTGATTTTTAGATTGTAAAAGAGTTTACATGTTAGGGTTTGGTATGAAATACTAAATATAAAAGGCTGTGAAATAGTTTATAATGTTTAGATAAAGTTTTAATTGAGAAAAAATATCTCAATTGATGGGATAATTGGTCAAGGACTAAATTGTAAAAATTGTAAAGTTTGGGGTAAAAGTGTTATTTCAAACATTAAATGGTATAAATTGTGAAGTAGAGTAGAACTGAAATAAATGCTAATGAATGAATGATTTTATAATTATAGATCAAGAATCTGAAGACAAACGGGGAAAAGAGAAAATAATCGATTAGTCCTTGAACTATTGCGATCTTTACAAATTAGCCCAGGTAAGTTCATATGGCTAAATTTTAATGATTATTTGTTATTTTTATGAATGATATGATATATTATTTCATATATTCGTTATTAAATTATGAATGTTGTGAAAGTATGAAAATTGGAATAAATGTTCAAATGGAGTAGAACGCAGGGTTGAGTACTTTCGTTCAGTGATAAAAAAAAAAGAATTGATAGAAAAGGCCATGGTTGGACCATGGAAATATGTGGATATGTGACAATGTGATTCCGTGTAAGACCATAGCTGGGATATGGCACCGATATGTGATAGTGCGATTCGTGTAAGACCATAGCTAGGCTATGACATCGGTATGTGATTATGTGATTCCATGTAAGACTATAGATGGGCTATGAAATCGTTATATGGTGTAATTCCATGTAATATCATAGCTGGGTTATGGCATCGGTATGTGATTATGTGATTCTGCGTAAGACCATAGTTGGGCTATGGCATCGGTATATGGTTACGTGATTCAATGTAAGACCATAGCTAGGCTACGACATCGGTCTGTGATTATGTGATTCCATGTAAGACCATAGTTGGGCTATGGCATCGATTTGTGATTATGTGCAAGACCATAATAGGACTATGGCATCGAGAAAACGAAGTACTCAATTCCATAAGAAGTTCTCTAATTTGACAAAGTTTTTGTAATAATCATTTGAATTTATATGATAGATTTTAATGATCATTGAAATTGAGCTCAAACAAGGGATTTCACCATTTTGATATTGTGAATGGCAGGAAGTGTTATTGAATTATTTGTTTATGAATTTGTTATGCAAATTTGGTAAGATTTATGTTAAGAGCCTATGAACTTACTAAGCCTCTATAAGCTTACTTTTGTATTCTTTATGTTCTTTGTAGATTGATGTAAATTCAGAGGATCGGATCACCATGTTAGGTCACACTATCCAGATTTTCTTCAGTAGTTTTTGCTAAACATCTTTCGGTTTATATGGTATGTATAGGATGGTTTGATAAAGCAATAGTTTGAATTGAGCTTATGAAACTTAGTGTGTATGTGTTGGATCGTCGGCACCCCTATGGCGCAGCGGAAAAATAATAATTCGGCGATCCCAACCACGGATCCATGTGTGAGGAACGAATCGGGGTGAAAAGGTTGCGAAATTACCTAATGTTTATTCAGAGTAGACAGCAACGCCTCAACAACAAGTAGTCTGATCTCCTATTGAATCAAGCCGCAATCTATCGTGATCCCGACCTCTACCTAATCCACCCAGTTGACTACGAATGGAAGAAATCCCCAAAACAGTTTGAAAGTGATTTTTCTTTGACGGCTGCTAGACCCAAACAAAGAAAAACTGGATTCTTATATATCTTTTTTTAGGGTTTTAAGAATTAAATAAATATAATAATATTTTTAAATCGAAAATTATAATTACATTAATTATAATATAATTTTGGTAAACCATATATTTATTTGAATTCATATGCTAACCAAATTCATGTCCTCATTATGCGTACAACAACCTTGTACATTATGTGTTGGAAATTTGATTACCGAATTAAATTAATTCTATAATTAATTTAATTCAAGCGACACCCAAAAACAATACCAACTATGGTTTATTCCGTTCATTTCAACTATAGGGTGTGACTCTGTAGGTTCCTGTAACATTAGTAGTAATACTAGAACGATTCCAATGTTAAAAACAATGAGTGGCATTTAGCAATGCATCATTGCTACCTAAGTCACAAGAGATCATGATTCAACATAACCTTTTTATGATTAACCTTTTATGCAATAATCCTTAAGTTCTTTATCTCTGGATTGGACACAAGTCATGGAATAGTCACACTTGCATAGTTCATTCCATGTTCCTTGATATCTTAAGCAGACTACGATATACAAATAAGTATGACATCTCATATCAACTTATTTGAGCATGGCCATGCATTTCTAGTCTCACTTATTCTATATCGACCAACCATATCCCTCTACATCGATTGTGGTATATCCAACATCAGCCTTTATAGAACAACCAGTTACGGTGTACGTTTGACTGTATCAAAATATACTACTCACGATGTTGAGATTATGATTATCTCAATTCTGATGATCATATACATATTAATCACTATGAGTAATGTCGTGACAATTACATAATAATCCAAGAAACATACTCATAATGGGTCAGTCCAATATGTTGTTCTCTAACACACATATTCATGCATCGATTCTGACATTCCATATCAATGACAACTCTTTATCATCAATCAACTTCATGTTAGTCTTAATGCATTATCATTTTCCTATCCAACAATAATACTTGACTAAGGATCTTTTAAGAATAATCATATTATTCTCGTGACATTATTATAAAACAGTTTATTTATACACACGTAAAAGAAACTGAAATAATAATGGTAACGCCTTATATTAATAAACATGATAAATCAAATATGTTATTACAACCATTTCATGATTGATCTTTGGGCATACTCTAACAGTATGTATGTATTATATATAATAATGTTATATAATGTATAATGCATATTTTGGCTTGATTTGGTTGATTGGTTGAACTATATTGGTATATAAATGTGTTTATGTGCAGGTTGATAGTGTATGAGTGGGAAAAGTGGCCTTAAATGGCCTATTTTCGTCCACACGGGTGTGTGGTCTTGCCGTGTGCGACACATGGCTTGGCACATGGGCATGTGGTTTGGTCGTGTGTCCTCTGCACCTTACAATTGAGAAACAGAATGCTCAGAATTGAGCACGTGGGCAGAGTCACGGGCGGTGAGGCACATGGCCTAGAAACACGGCCGTGTGAAACCTACACCTATTTTTTAAAATTAAACAAGGCTTAGCAACACGGACGTGTGATCCTAATTTCTTCATAGGTTGCAAGTCAGAGAGTTACACGGGTTAGGGACACGGGTGTGTGAACCCACACGACCTGACCACATGGGCGTGTCCTTTACCATACAGGCGTGTGACTCATATAGGTGAGGAAAATTTTAAAATTTTGTGAAAAATTTTCCTCAGATTTTGATTTAGTCCCGAATCGATTTTAATGCATGTTTTGGGCCTTGCGGGTCCATTTAAGGGATGTTATGACTAATCTCGAAAAATGAATAGTTATTAACTTGATTTATTTGAAAATGTTTTGTAAACTCCGGTAATGCCTTAAAACCCTATTTTGGCGACGGATATGGGTTAGTGTGTTATATAGGGTATTTAAAAGGCTAATTTGAAAGGATTTTAGAAATCATTTTATTTAAAAACAAATGATTAGATCTAAATTGTAATGTATTAAAATGTTGGAAAACACTATTTCATAAGGTTGAAAATAGTATAGTAGAGTAATATGTATAAATATTGTTTAGGAGGATTCATTAAAACATCATGCATCTCTTCATAAAACCATCATCATTTAATTAGTTCACAGGCCACCTACTATTTCCATAATTTGTCCAATTTTATTTTTCATGCATACTAAACTCATGATTAATGTCCAAGTCACACATAAAACACATAAGACTTACCTTAATAACCTTTGGCTCTTCAACCTGCACTTAAATGTTAGTCGAACAATTACTCATAACATTTATTAAGCATTCATAATCTACCATGCAATCATCTATTTGAAGTAATAATAAAAGGTCTAAATCAAACCAATTAAAGAATCCACAATGTCCAATTACAAATGATTAACAATTCAAAGTCTAAAACCCTCTAGATTAGTCCCACGTTGCCTTCCTTATTAAGTTGGAAACACATCAAACATACTTAAGGTAAATTGCCTTGTTTTGGATCACTTGGTAGCTCAATTTTCCTCCTCGT
Organism: Gossypium raimondii; assembly: GCF_025698545.1. Taxonomy (NCBI): domain Eukaryota; kingdom Viridiplantae; phylum Streptophyta; class Magnoliopsida; order Malvales; family Malvaceae; genus Gossypium; species Gossypium raimondii. The sequence continues at coordinate 49,463,982 of NC_068577.1, read as the reverse complement.
TTTAGCTATATCCTTGCATTGTTAAACATAAAAGAGTGTGAGCTTTTTCAAGCTCAGTGAGTGGTCAAAGATTTCCACAAGTAATCACAACATCTAAAGTTAAAATAAAGCATACTATTACAAGTAATCGTGGTAAGCAATCAAGCATAACTCATATCATTCACATTGATATGTTGGCATAATGTGATCATGAAACATATATACAAAATATATTACATTGGATAATCGGATTTCCAAATATGACCAACATAATGTGTAGTATAAAGCTATCACCCACCAAACACAACTAATAATAGCCTCCAACATATCCACTTAAACATGTATACTTACTATTTTATACACACTTTTACATGTCATACAACTCATGTTCATATCACATATTCAAGTCTCATATCATATTCAATCATAAACACATAACATTTTCATTGTCATCTCAATATACATCACATAATATATCACATTTAAGCATCATTTGCAAATTATCATTAGATTAAGTAGAAACACTTACTCATGGAACTTAGTATAGGTGATTAGGCTACCTAAGATCCCCTAGTATAGGTGATTAGGCTACCTAAGATCCCCTTTAACACTTTGATTTGTACATAATTGTAGCACACCAAACCACTCACCTTGCAACCTTGACTTTAAGACTTTAATGGCAAAAGCTCAAGTAAGCCTTTGTTTGTCTTTGTCCTCACTTGTAAAACCTCCCAACCGACACTGTGTATTCACATTAAATAAATTACAAACACATTATAAACAAACTAAATCACTTTTAAATCATATAAAAAAATGCAGGCCACAACTCATCTATCATACTTACCAAAAACTAGCTAGTTTTGCCGAAAATATGATTTCACCACTCAAATCTAGTTTCTAAACCTTAATTTTAATTCCAAACATCCTAAATATCATCCAATTACATATTTAAACCATAAATTTTATCCAAGTACAATGATCTAATTTTTCTGGAAAAATCAAGCTTATGTGAGCTTTAAAAAGGGGAAAACATTCAATTTGCTTAAATTTCTTACGGATTTGTTAAATCAAGATCAAATACCTTTTAATTAGATCAAAATGAGTTATAAATCACTTTAAAACCAAAGCTTAGCCAAGAAATGTGAGATCTACCATTTTGAAGTAAAAAATCAACTTAAAATCAAGTGATATATTGATATCTTGATTAAATCATTTAAATCTCGAATTGAAATAATAGATCACTTAGTTTAATCATAAAAAGTTAGAATCTCAACTCAATTTTACAAAATCGATAAGCTATGGAGCTAATTCGAGCCAAAATGTGTGAATATCTCTTGAGGATTTTAAGGATGAAAACATGAGCGTGTTCTTCAAAATTGAAAAGAGATTTTGTGAGCTTAGGAATAAAAAAGGGTTAACTTATTTCAGAAGAAAAACTTTGATTTGGTGTTTGGCAAATTTTAAGAAGATGAATAATGGAAGGGAAGATGAAGACAATAGGCACCAAATTTTTTAAAATTGGGTCATCGTCCATTGGTCTTGATTTTTCAATTAAAGTCAATTTCAAAATTATTTTCAAATCCAATCTCATTTTTAAATTCCGTTTTAACTAAATTAATTCTCAAACGCTCAATTTTAATTTCTTAACCTAAAATTATTAATTCTAATTATTTTAATATTTTATTTAATTAATTCCTAATTATTTTAATGATTTAACTCAATTATATTTTCGATTCACTAACCCTCGATTTACTATCTTGATTCTACTAACCCGATTTTTGGGATGTGACAATTATAGTTTGGCTTTCCTAAAATGTTAGAATTTTGATTTAGTCGTTTGAAAACCATAAAATATAAATCAATACAAAAATAAAATTACACTTTAACTCTCATAAAAATATATAATTTAATCTTAACTTTTTTCATTTTGCCCTTAATTCATACAATCATTTCTTCCCTTTTGTAACATAAAAAAAAAAAGCATTCATAATTATTATATGGGCAACAAGATATTTGATTAACTAATTAAGAGTAATAGATGTGAGTTTATTGGTGGGATTTTGACATTATTAAAGATTTGATGTAGCACATCAAAATGAAAATAATGGAAAAGAAAGGGGATTGGATTTAAAAGAAAGGCAAGGGTAGGAACTTATATTTAGATAATAAAGTGGCATTTCAACTATATGAATTTTGTAAAATTGTTAAGAGGTTTTAAAATTATATTATGCATGTTTAATATCATATTGCATCTTGGGATGATTTTTTAGATGAATATATACATGCATGATATGAAGTTTTCAAATGATAATCTAACCTAATTTGAGTCCTAAAAATGTTTAGAAAAGTTATGGAATGATTGATGATAGTTTAGACTTGGTTTTAAAAGTTTCAAACATGTTTTGGATAATCTTCCCTCAGTGTCACGATATTAGAAATCAATATCATGGCATCAGATGACATTGGAGTCATTCTGCCCTCAATGTCGTGACACCACGAGTCAGTGTCGTGATATCAAAAATCAATATCGCAACATTAGATTCATTCTGCCTCAATGTTGTGACATTGAAGCCTTCTGTCCTTAGTGTCGCGATACCCATTTTCTAGTGTCGCAATGTTGACCATTTTTTGACTAGAATAAGTCCCAAATGATCCCTATTTGTAACCAAACTTTAAAAGGAGCCTAGAAATGACTTAATTAGCTTCAAATGTGTCTATTTATGTTAAAATAAAGTTTTGAAATTTATGTTCGTGTTAAATAGTCTTAGTGTCTAAATGTAACATCTTTTACTTAGGATGTATATCGATTCATTCCAAATCAGGTGTGTTTCAAATTCATAATTTAAAATTCATTCGATAATTTTTTAAAAATAAGCAGTTTCAGTCATTTTCATTTTAATATTCTTAAACTAGTTGCTTACCGGTACGATGTCGTATGGTTAGGTTAAAATAAATTTGTATAAATTCTATGAAAAATAATTTTAAACATAATAATTTTAATTAAAAATATTAAAACTAATAAGTAATATTATAGTAGAATATTGAGAAGATGTTAATTTAAGGGTGGGCAATCCTGAAACGGAGAGCTTGAAACCCAACGGAGGAAATTACGGAGAATAAAAAGGTTAATGGGTCAGTTACTGCATGTTTCGATATCCTCAAGAGTGATGGGAGACCCAACAATGCAATAAAAAAGTGGTTAACTCTTGATCAAGGTCCAAACTACGAACGGAAGTAGAGGCTTTGCTCTGCCCCCTTTTCAAAGGGAAAATTATTGCATTATTCTTTTCAAATTAATCTATAAGAATCTTAAATTAATGTATTTATATATTTTAATTCTCGTAAAAATATATAATTTAATCTCAACTTCCCTTTGATAATTATGATATGGACAACAAGATATTAAGAGCAATAGAAGAGATGTGAGTTTTATTGGTGGGATTTTGGCACATCAAACATTAATAAATAAAAGAAGAAAGGCAAGGGTAGGAGCATAAGCAACCGCCCCTAAAATAAACTCCGGTGGCTTCATCTCCATGGCGTGTCTTACATAAACTCGAGCAATCTGGTATTTTCCAACTTGGCAATTTTATTTCTTCAGTGCAGGTGTGTCCAGTTTCCGTCGCTACCACCTCTTTTCCTGTTTCCCATTATTTCCACCTTATTTGATTCAATATTTAAAACACTACATATTCTTTCTTTTATCCAATTATTTTCACCATCAACTATTAGAAAGAAATTTCAAAATCATATCTAAATAAAAATTGAGAATACATTATAAAACATAAAAGCAAGAATCAATTTGTAAAATTCCTTTTTTTTTACAACACAATCTTGAACTCACACGCATTCCTTTAGATTAATTCAACCATTTTGAAAGTACGATAAACACCTTTAATTAATAAACCAAATGTTAAGAGTTATTTTTTGGGGTTTAATTAAGTTTACAATATTGAAGAATAACGAATTTTACCTGCAGAGAAAAGAAGAACCAACATGAAAACTAGAGCAGAAACTTGGGAATTTTTCATGACTTTCTTTTTCTTCTTCTCTTTCTCTTTCTTTTTTGTTTAATGGAAGGGAAGATGCAATTCTCCTCAATTTATAGTGGAACTAGTTGGAAATTTTCTTCAATTTTTTTTTAATTTGCTTTAATTGGCAAGAAATCTCGTGTCTGCAATTATTACCATAAAAGCAAATATTTTAATATTTTGAGAGTGTTTCCTAACAAGTACAAAAGTATCATGTAAAATTAATCTCAGAGTCGGATTGAAATATTTTTATTGTTAAAATTTGTGTAGCTAGTGAAATAATTAAATTGTTACCATATATACCTCATACTAATGTATAGGAACTAGTTTTTAACAGTAAAATGGATAAAATTTTTAACAAAAGGACAAGTTTGCTATTTGATTTAACATATATAAACTAATTTATCCATCTTTCTAATAGAGAGGATGAATGCAATTTAACTTTTAATATAAAAACCTCCATAATACTTTTACCTATATATTATTACTTTGTTTGTATTTATATTGTACCTTGGATATTTTATCTCCTTTTATCTTTGTCACAATACGGCTGTCATTTTTTTAATGATAATCCTATGGAAACACACTGAAAAAAATAATTTCAGTAATTTTTTTATTGAAAAATCAATTGTATGGTAACTGAAATTTTATGTATCAAATGTTTTTAAGGTTATGATCATCAACATTATTATAAATAAATAGTCATTTTTTTTATATAATCTCTCTGTTTTAAGTTTTCATTTTTCTTTTGTCAATTGAGTTTCAGCTTGATTAGTATTGATATTATTATCAATGTAGGAGGACGTAGGTTCGAGTACACTGAAGCATATTATCCTCCTATTTAAGGGCTGGGGAGGGGTTATGGATAGTTCTAGACGCAGATACGATGGAAGCTATAATGAGATTCCATTCTTTTTTAGTACTGTTATTTTATTTATGAGTTATTTATGCCATACATCCTTAAATTATAGCCATTATTCTAATTTGGTCCCTAAACTATAAAACATTCTAATTATATCCCAAAACTATTGAAGTTAAATTAATAAGGTCCTTCATTACTAAAATAAATGATTTAACCGTTAAATAAGATGCTAAATATTATGTAGTATATTTTAAAATGAAAATTTTAAAAATAATATTTTAAAATTAGATGTTGTAAAAATCTTGGTTTTGAAGCTTTTACAAAATCTTTATCAGTCACTCATTCTTTTTTTCGTTTTACTTTATTTTTAGTTTTTACTTTTAAAGTTATACGGTAATGTTACTTTTCTTTAAAATTTTCATTTTAAATTATGCCACATAGTATTTTATATGTTATTTAACGGTTAAATTAACTGTTTTAATAATTGAAAGACCAAAGTGATATAACATTAATAATTTGGTGATTTAATGAGAACATCTTAAAATTTGAGGCCAATTTAAAATGATGATCATAATTTAGGGATATTTAATGCTATTAATCCTTTATCTATTCATATTCTTTTAATATTACTATTCTATAATTCAACGATTGATATAATCTTGGTTACATTATGTGGGTTGATGATGGCAGTGATTATGATATTTATGGTCACATTGATTTCAATTGACTTCTTGAAATTAGGTTATTAATGTTAAATAGTTTAATCATTGTCACATCTCAAAATTGCGTCTAGAAGTTTTGAGAGTAAATTAAGAATTTTGACTTGGAATGGATTTGAAAATTTTGAGTTATGGAAACCCAAAATTATTTTCGACTATAACTTTTTCAAAATTAAATCGATTTTTGAAACTAAGGTAGGAAAGATCATCAATTTTGAAAAGAGGGCTGTTTTGTAAAATGATTTAAACTAGGAGTGATTTTTAAAGTAATTATACCAAAGTTTTAAAGATACCCTATTTTCCCCTCCATCTACATTAAACTCATAATAGTTTCTTCCCTATCTTTTTTGTTGTCGTCCATTGATTTTCCCAAGCATTCTTCACTTATTTTATCTTTCAAAACTCCTTTGATTTTTATTTGTCACCCTCCACTTATTTTATTTTTCAAACATAAATTTCTTTGATTTCTATTATCTTTCAAGCATTAAGCTTCTCAAGAATTCCATAAAAAGCTTCAAAAACACCATTGATTTCACCATTGCTCAACTTGTGAGTTTTTCAGATTTTCAATTAAACGTTTGTTTCTCCTTCAACTAAGGTAATGTTTCATTTTCTTATTATTTTTTAAAGGCATCTAGCCTTTTAAATTGAGTTTTTATCTATTGAATCAAAAGTTTTGAATAAATGCTGAAAATTGGGCCATTAATAGTGAAATCAGGATTTTGAAGGAAAACGACGTTTCAGAGTGTTTTTTTTAACTTGTTTTGATATGATTAGAAGGTTTCTAAACTTTTCCTAAATTTTCGTTAAGAGATTTTAATGTTTTAATGAGTTTTCATGAAAATTTGTTATTTTACATCAAAATTTCGGAACCATGAATCTGTGTAGTTTTGTGTGGTTTGAAGTTTGAGAATTATTTTTAGATGCATAATTAGATGATTGGAATCGATTATAGGCAATGAGAATGAGTAAAGATTAATATATTTGAGTTTCAATTTTGTTAGTCGAAAATTTCAGTTCCAAGATGAAGTAACTTTATACCTGCGTTTTTTGTTTGTTTGAGGTGTGTTATGGCTGCTAATTGATTATGTATATTGCGTAGTTATTATGTGTGAAGCTTTGGATTCGTTAGGACATTCTACGAGTAAAGTGAAAGGCAATGAAAAGCTAGTTTAAACTTTATGCGACAACACGAAAGTGCGAACGGTGAGTGTTTGCAATCGTTGCTTATAGACACGATTCATAGCGTTAATTGGGAGCTTAAGAATAGCCTAAAACCCTATCCTAAGTTCCAAGTGCTAGCTTTCTTATACCCTTTGTTTAATTTGCAAAGTATGAGATTGTGTGATATGGATTAAGTATTAAGTTGTGATAATGTGACATGCGATATATATTGTGATAGCTATTGTGAATATGTTAGTTGGGAGCATATTAAACATGCTGAATGATAGTGATGATGTTGTGTTAGCGATATAAATGTGCAGTGAAAGTGTGCAGAAAACAGTAAGGGTGCGTTTGGTTCGCTGTATTGGATTAGAGGTGTATTGGATTAGAGGTGTAATAGCTAATCCACTGTTTGGTTGAATGTAATGGAATAGAGGCGTAATAGTAATCTTGTGTTTGGTTGAATGGAATAGAGGTGTAATAGCATAATGGAAAAAACTAAAATGACTAAAATACCCTTAGCATAAAATTGTTTTGGTAAATGATTATTGTTATTGTTATTTAAATTTTAATAAGATTATTATTATCATAATAAATATTTTAATCATATTTAAACATAATTATTATTAAATATATTTTAATTAAAATATATAATTTAATAAAATTCTTATAATTAGCATAAATTTGTTTTGGTAAATGATTATTGTTATTGTTATTTAAATTTTAATAAGATTATTATTATCGGTAATAAATAATTTAATCATATTTAAACATAATTTTTATTAAATATATTTTAATTAAAATATATAATTTAATAAAATTCTTAATAATTAATATTCTTATATTAATTTACTCAAATCATAATATATGATCTTGTAAAATATAAATTAACATAAATATTATTAAATATATTTTAATTAAAATATATAATTTAATAAAATTCTTAATAATTCATATTCTTATATAATTTATTCAAATCATAATATATGATACTATAATTAATATTAAATATATTTTAATTAAAATATATGATTAAATACAATTTAAAATAATTATTATTAAATATAATTTCATAAAATGTTCTTATGAATTTACTAAGATCAAGATAATTTGAGAATTATATTCGCATAAACATAATTAACTTATACTAAGAAAAGTTAGATGAAAATGAAATTGTACATCATAATCCATATGTTATATAGTTTTACAACATCAAAAGTTTGAACATTGATATTTAATGGTGAGAAAGAAATCTTGACCCATTCCAATCCAATCGCAAATGAAGGTAAATCAAGAAAACGATCATTTGAGTTGGATGATCGGAATTTTACTCAAAGCATCATACACCGATCGTCGGTTAAACCTTCAATTAACCATAAGGCTGAATATAAATTTGAAGCTTTCTCTTCCATCTTTTCTTCTGACTTCTGCTGAACTACCACCTCGGAGGCAATACTCATACTGATTTTATCTCCAACGGCCTGGATTTTTTCCCCCAACAAGGTGGCAGCCTCCTCAAATGAAGAATACACATTATCACGAGCATCAGATTTCTTCTTTCTCTTGTTTGAAGATGAGGAACCCCCATGGTCTCTATCTCCTCGCGGATCTGTACCAGAAACATCCATGTCGTCTAAAGAGACCTCACTTGATCATAGAATGTGTTTCTCTCTTCATTCATATCTGTAGTAATGCTTCATCCTCGCATGTATTTCTTCAAGAACATCAAGAATTGTTTGAGCGTCTTTCCCGATCCTTAGATCTCTTGCGTATATCGCGATGGTAGTTGTAGTAAGGAAAGTACGATGTCCGAATCGAGAGGCTTCTTTGTGACTCTAAAAAATGAGGAAATCATATTAGTTATAAGTTTTGTAAAAAACAAATGAATACTTGAAATACATTTTACCTTTACATAGGATTCCCAAAGCGCATCTTGACAACAACGAGTCGCCTATGCTCGTCCCAACCAAAACCATCATTATTTTGGCCATTAAGCATGTCGTGACGATGACCATTCCTTTTTAGGCACCTAATCCGAGATTCAATATTTGGTTTCGCCTTCAACATTCTTTGTTGGTAAAGCCTTTTCTAGCATTTTCTCTAGCTCGTTCAAATAACCGGCTTTGAACCCGGTATCAGCATTAAATGTTCCTACATTGTGCAAATCCACCATGCAAGAAACCAAGGCTGCATCCTCTTCTGGAACCCATTTTCTTTTGCTCCCTCGAGAAGCTTGAGAAGAAGCACCCGTTGGTGGAACACCTGACATATTGTTCTTAAGAAAAAAAAACAAATTAACATTATTTTACTATTTTGAATATCATGAATCAAAAGGTTAACAGTTTATAATATTATATCGGTAGTTCAATACTAAATTAAATTTATAACACATCTTTGAATGAAAAGATAATTAAATTATAATTCAACCAAGTTTAGTACAATACAAAATTTGTATCAAAGACCACCAAAGTTTCATAAACTAGATACATAAAATAACATCAACAAATCAATTCAAACTCAATTTGTCCCTAAACCTAACTAATTTCTAGATGCTTGCCATTCATCGAACATCTGGGTGGCTAGTTCCATCCTCCAAGTAGCCCAAGCATCCGATGGATGAATATTTGTGATATTCGGTTCATCGCCATCCACCACATTAGTAGGTAATCCTTCTCCCACCTCCGCTTCAATGGGATCAATACTCATATGAGTTCGAATAAAATTATGTAGCAAACAACATGCTATAATAATTCTATTGTGCACCGTCTGAGGATAAAACGATGGACTCTAAGTATTCCCCATCTAAGTTTTAATAAGCCAAAGCATCTTTCAATGACATTACGTCTTGAGGCATGTTTCATATTAAAAACTCTTGCGGGAACTTGGTGATAACCCCGACGCCATCGTTCGGATGATATCATTGTCCTCTAAATGGTGCAAGAAATCCTCGAATTTGTGTATCCAAGATCAACTAGATAATAACAACCTATAAAATAAATTTTACCCAACATGATTAATTCAAAAAACAAAGTATGTAGGCTAAATGAATAATTCAAATTCCTCTAACTATACACTTTGTACCATGAGGAACTTTTAGTCCATGTCTTCTACTAATGGCATCTCAAGCACCCGTCCATCGGCAATCGAACCTTCCCAACCGGAAGAACATAAACAAATTGCATCTCGGTGTACAAACACCTAGCATGTTTGTTGCTATGTCCCCTTTCGGGTTCGATATCTAGCTTTATCAATTGTTGGCACCCTAATCTTGATGTGGGTTCCATCAAGAGCACCTAAGCAATTCTATATCACATGATATAAAACCTTGAGTTAGAATACTAACTTAAATCTAAGTCAACTAAATGTTGTACAAGCTATATATAAAACTCGGTCTAATACCTTAAACCATTTCCACCTTGTGTCGGAAGAATCGGTACGTAATTGGCTCCGCTTTTAAATAAGACATCTTGTAAGCGTGTGACAGACATTTAAAACACTATGAAATGCTCGCTAACAGCTTCCGGACCTTCTAAAGTGATGCTTGATAACTCGATTTTTCAGTGATGGGAAATGATATGTAAAAACATTGCTACTTGCTCATCAACCAGCATGTTTCTTGACGACTTCAATCCCCTATCGATTCTAACATCTCACATAATTTAAAAAGGCGGTTCTATTCATCCTAACTTGTGAAACACGGTCTCGTCACTAGCATATACAAGCCTTTTCACATAATCCCGTTTTGCATAAAAATCTAAGGTATAGGACCTAATCCTTGGTCTATAAGTATGTAGGCTAAGGTGGCACCCATTCTAAATAAGAACCAAATCGCAATTCTCTGAGTTCCAACCATAATGTCAATGCAATACCAATTCTTTTCTCCTCACACTTTGTGCAATTAAAGGCGATTTGAGCCATTCTCGCAACATATTAAAATTAGAACACACTATCAAAGAGTTGAAGTTGCTATTACACTTTATAAAAAAATTAAACAATATTAATTTAGAACACACTATCAAAGAATTGAAGATGCAAATTAAATTTTATAAAAATAATTGAAAGACAAACAAATTAAAAATGCGAGCAACTAGGTTATTAATTTTGGGGAGTTGATAGGATTATATGGGGATAACTTGAATCTAAAAGAATCAAGATGGCACGTGTTTATTTTTAATTAGTAAAATTATTAGTAAAAATTTGCATAAATGATTGATAGCTATTAACAAATTTAATATTTTAAAGATAAATAAAATGAAATTAATAATATATTGTGTTTAACATATAGAAAATGATAATATTTTGTAATCAAATAATAATAAAGAGGTAAACACTCCATAAGTAATAAATAATTTATAACACACAAGTAAAAATATTATGGAAAAAATTTGAATTATTAATATCAATAATAAATATTTTTCTATTAATATTAAATTTTAATTGTTATGCCATGTTTTATTTATATTTTCAATTTAAATGTATAGTTTTATATTAATATTATATAATCAAAATGATTTTAATTATATTTCAATTAAAAATATTATATAATCAAAATGATTTTAATTATATTTTAATATACCTTAAATAACATAAATAAAATTTTTATTTCACTTAAAGTTAGCACAATTTATTTTAATAATGATTAAATTTGAGCGAGATCTTTGAAAGTATCAAAATCGTTATATTTTATCATAATTGATATTAATACAAGAATTGGTACTAAAGTTTGATGTCCTTTTTAAATTATAACGAAGAATTGATACACCATTATCTTTAAGTATCAAAATATTTATCAAATACAAATAATAGATTAAAAAAGAAAAACACAAGTACCAAATTATATATTGCTCCTTTTATAACAACATTACATCCATGAATTTCCTTTTAATACAAGAATTGGTACTAAAGTTTGATGCCCTTTTTAAATTATATAGTACTCATTAATGGTTTTGGGGACAAAGGAATATAACATATGACCACCTTTTTAAATTATAACCTGGTTTTTTTAATGAATGAAAACAATTTATAAAACATCTTTTAAGGTAGACATATAACCATAAATATTCGACAGTTGCACCATTTCATTTGTATCAAAGCATTAACAGTACCAAATTAACAAAGCCGTTTCAAACATTTCAAAGCATTCAAAATTAACTGTACCAAATTAACAGCACCAGGACTATGCATGACATTCTAGAGCTCACTATATGCACTTCAACATTGCAGTAGCCATGAAAGAATATCAGAGTGTTTCTATTCAACAAAAATCTCAAAAAGCATACAAATCCAAACAGGACATGAGCATTCATAGTCCTTTGTTTTCATTTCTGACTGATCAAGCAGATGGAGCCACTGCAAATAAATTATATAGCCACTGCAAACAATTGTATAGCCACAAGCAATGGGGAAACTAACCTGTAATGAGGAAATCGAGAGGAGACCGATGATGAACTGCACAACAAAGAACACATAATTCGGGACAAACAAACAAACAATGAAAAAAACCATAACCGATTTATGTTGATGCGAATAAATAACAGATGCATGTTGTTTTCTGATTTAACAACCTTGAAATCTAAAGACAAGAACCATCATCTAGGCATTTGACTAGAAAAATAAACATGTTTTCACAAAATGAAAATGGAATACCAAAGCAATTAGAGTTTGCTTACATACATATTCTCATACAGACCTTTCAAAGATAATTTAATTGCAAAAGATAAATAATATTCTTATTTACATCATGGAAAAGCACAAGATTGTTAAATGAGTTTATTCATTTAAATGACTAAGAAAAATGCACAAGCAAGTACTTTCATCATAACAATATCATGAGTTTGGTTGCCTTTGGTTTTAATATTTCACAATCTTGTCTCTCTGCTTTAGTTTGATAGATAATGATGTGTGGATTACATAATCAATATATTAAACTGCAGATGGGAACTTGAGACAATATTAAAGAATTATAGAAAACCAAAATTAATGGATGGGAAAATTATAAGGAAAATTATGAAATCGACAACAAGCCTTTAACAATGCACAATGCCAAATGACAAACAAATTAAGGTCAAGAAGATTATTTAAATGGAAATACAAAATCTAGCCTTTCCTTGACAAGTTGGAACACAAACAGAATATGAGACCTCTAGGAATATCGGTTGGAACAGATCATTAATTTCTCTACAAATGTCCCACTCTATATCGTTCATGGTTTATAAGTGAGGAAAAGGATTATTAACTTCTAACAATGGATTAAAATCATGTTTTTATTTGAAGTTAGTTGTTGTATAATTCCATGTCATTCGGTTGAATTTAGATTTAATTTTCGATAATGACGATGTGTAAATGATAGAGAAACAAAACATGCTAAATAAAATGGCTACACAAGAGAACATGCTGATCATTGATAATAAATTAAGCTACAAAAGCAAAAATGGCAAGAGGAACAAAACATGGTACAGAAACAGAAAATAGAGAAACAAAAAACCACTACAGAAACAGAACATCAACAAATCATATTCCTTTTTAAGCTGCACTATTTGTTACCAAGTAAAAGAATTGAATTTCAAGAAAGAAAACCAAACAAATAAATAAAATTTGTGATTTAAGCAACGTCTAAATTTGATTATGCATCAGTTAACCCCAGTACTTTCATCAAACAACTAAACCTATGGAAAGAAACATAAAGCGAGCGATCAATGAAGAAAATAAAATGATATTAACAAGATCACAAGAAAAATCATCCAAGACAGTAAGTAAAATAAAGAAACATAAAGCAGACAGAATATGAAAAATGTTGGAGCAAAGAACCTGTAATTCAGGACAAACAAACAAATAATGAAAAAAAAACCATAACCGGCAAGAAACGAAACGTCGATTTACCAAGGACTGAAACAATCGCATGCAGAGAGGAAAGAAATAGGTTATAAGTTTGGCGGAGATTACTGATTCAAGCCGTCCGGAGATCTGACACCGTCGAGTCGGAGAAGGATGCAAAGCTGAAATCGGGAGCGGGTAGAGGTTTGGTTCGCTGGCACGTTCTGTTTATATTGGGAGGGAGAGGGTCGGCTGGAGGCGATTTCGGCAAGGGGAGGGTAAATAAGACACTGATTAGCTAATCTTTGCTGTTGCAAGGGATTACAAATCGGTGGTGAAGCAGCCAAAATGCGAAATCCGTCATAACGGATTAGAACGATATTAGAAAACAATGAACCAAACGTCAGTATTCGATTAATATCCGATTCGGGTGTAATGGATTAGCCATTACACCCAACCAAACAAACCCTAAGTACTATGTGTTAAATTGTGAAATGTGATGTTGATGTGACAGGTAAAGTAAGTAAATATTGGCATGTGGTATGTGGTAATCTGATTTTTAATGCATTCATATGTGAACGAATATGTGATGGCTCAATGAGCATAATTGTGGCACTTAAAGTGCAATTAAATGTGAATCCGATAAGTGTGCATTGTGTATGAGATTGTGATGTGAATTGATGAATATGGACAGAAATTGTGTGCACTAAAACAATAATTAAGTGTGTGTATTTGCGGGTATTTTGGCCTTGTGATCTTTTGAAACCGTTGGATATAGTTAACATGCCATAGGATTGTGAGTACTCACCCTTGTGTTTTGTGATTTGGGTATTAAGGCCTCGGGACAAATTAGAGGGATAAGAGAATGTTGAGCCAAGCTCCATTCACCGGGATATGTTGGTGTGTTGGAGAGTGTTAAGCTTTATGCTATACTTATGGGATATGTTAGACGGTGTGATGGAGATCTGTGTATCCAACGTGTGGTGATAGAGCCCACTTTTATGTTTCATGTTTCCAAGTTGCCAAATTATCATTAATTGATTAATACATGGAAATGTTGTGCATAAATGCAAGTGAATATATATAAGCTAATCTAGTTTGTTATTAAAGCATGAACACGTTGTTTTGTCTTGATGAATTATTGTTAAATGTGATTTTATAAAAAGTGATATTACGATATGTGATGTATGCATGAACATGTGAATAAATAAGCTAAATGAGTTGATTAATATTGTATGAATATGTTAGCATGTCATCATAGTAATGTGTAATTACATGTGAGAGTATATACTAGTTTTATGATTTAATGAAGAGTGAATATGTTATTTTGACTTGGTTAGAAAATGATTGTAAAGGTGTTGTAGTATGCTCTTATTTAACCTTTGATGTTATGTATACTTTGTGGTTATTCTGACATTCACTGAGCTTGTTTAAGCTCACCCACTCTTTTCAAACATTGCAGACAGTTACCGGTGCGGTGTGAGCGGTGCAAAAATTCCAAAGGAGTGATCCAAGTTAGATTTAGCATTTCAATAGGTGATTTATAGCTATTATTTTGAATTGTAGGAATAAGGCAATGTGGTAGATTTGTTGGTTGAATACTGCTATGATGTTTTGGATGATTACTTAATTTTTTTACTCAAAGAATTTATAGATGTTTGACATTAGTTTATTGGTATTGCTTAGCTTAAACTATTAATGATGCTTTGAGTTGTAATTTCATTTATTTTTTTATGCCAAACTTTGAAGCTAATATGTATGTTGAATTGGTATAGGTATAGTTGTGTTAATGTGTTGTTTTGGTGTTATTTTTGTTGTTTTGTGCAAAGGTATCGATAATTGGGTATTTAGTATCGATGCCTCCATTATATTTCGAATGTGTAGGAAGTCAATAACTCATTTTAGTATCAATACCATTTCTCGAGTATCGATACTCGAGGTAAAAATACTGATACTTTTTTATTTGTATCGAAAATTTGTTGGGTTTTAATTCTTTTGCAGAGAAACAAAATGCTAAAATGGTGTCGATTTTCTAAATGGTATCAATACCCCTTATTAAAAATATCGATACCGTTGAATGAGTATCGATACCTATGTGACCTTTTAGAAATTTATGTTAAATGGTTTTTAAGCATACTTTTAACTTGTTACGAGGTTGATTATTGTATGCTTAGCAAATTTTAACTTTGTCTAGGGGAGATTAGACGTAAACCTCATTTAGTTATTTGATTATGATGTTAATCCTATGTCAATGAGATATTTTATGCTTTGTTGATGAAGAGACATTGGTGTAGCGTCCTATTACTCGAGCTCAGCGATCAGGCCGGGTATAGGGTGTTACAATCCTACATTTAAAAAATAAAAAAGTTGTGGAGATTTTGTACTATTATAAATAGAGGTTGTTTTTCCATCTTTAAATTATCCCCAAATTTGCCATATTCTTCATAAGGCAACTTTTTCCCTCTCATGTTTTTGTAATATTGCACTTGTATCTTTTGTAGTGAAATATATTTGGTAGTGTCCGAGGACGTAGGTGTACTTTGCCAAAAATCTTTAAATTTTTAGTGTTCTTTATTGCTTTTTATTTATCTTTCAATATTTTGTAAGGTATAATTTTAATGATATATTGTACTATTAAATTAAATTGTAGGGTATAACTGCAGTGATATATTGTACTATCAAATTAAAGTGTAGTGTATAATTGCAGTGATATATTGTATTCTCTTTTACTTTATTAGCACACCAATAAAGATATGAAGTAGCTAATCACACCATGCAAAGACAATCACCACAAAAGTAGCTCAAAAAAGTTAATTTAATAGAGAGAGTAAATTATTGTACTAGAAAAACTCACTAGGTTTGATTATCAAGAAAGATTGGAGAGATCAATCCAAAAATAACAAAGAATCAATTTGTTCTCAATGGTTCAACATGACGAGGCTCAGGTGCCACTTGTAAGAACCATAAAAAAAAGATCTGATATAAAACTTTATTAACCATGATTTATCATGTCAAATCATCAAAAACAAAACTAAATGCGGAAGCGCACCTGAATCCATTGATTTCTTGGAATCTTTGATCTTGTGGTTTTGATCTTCCAAATTAACAAACAAGTAATTCAGATAACGTGACTCTCTCTTTTCTAAAGATGAGATATTAGAAAAGTTAAAGTATATATAATTTGGGGACTATAACCCTAATATATAACTTTTGCATATTAACCTATTTTCTAATCATTCCATCATTAATCAAAAAATAGTTAATAGAGTATTTACAGATATTTGACACATACTTTATTTAATAACTAAAACCCAATAAACCTTAACCAAATTAGACCACTTTTAATAGTAAATAATAACATGTAATACTCTTATTATATATGTGATGTCTATATTTTCTAACATTTTAGGAAACACCCACAAAATAATAAATTATTTACTTTTATGGTAATAATTGCATACACAAGATTTCTTGCCAATTAAAGCAAATTTAAAAAGGAAATAAATTGAAGAAAATTGCCAACTAGGTCCTCTATAAATTTAGGAGAATTGCATCTTCCCTTCCATTAAACAAAAAAGAAAGAGAAGAAGAAAAAGAAAAAGTCATGAAAAATTCCCAAGTTTCTGCTCTACTTTTCCTGTTGGTTCTTCTTTTCTCTACTGGTAAAATCCCCTACTCTCTATATTTTCTCATTCATTTCAGTTATATTTTATTTAGCTCTCTTTAATATTGTAACTATTATTAAAATTTTAAACTTATTTGAACCCCAAAATATTAGTAATCTTAGGTAAAGGATTTGATAATATCTAATCTGTAGGTAGCATCTTAAATAAAGTTATCAATAATAATTGGTTTCGATTTTAAATCAGTTTATTCAATTGTTGGGTAATATATAACAAGTGTTGGGTGCAATGATAAAGCACATTGTATTCTCAAGAAGAGATACATGTTCAAACCCTAAACATGGACCATAAAAGGATATGAAGAAATCAAAATAATATTTAAAATGTCATAAGTTAAATTATAAATTATTATTATTTACGTATAGTGTAGAAAACTAAAAACTAGGTTATAAAAATAAAGAATCATTTAAGAAAAAGTTCTAACATTTGTTTTATTAATTAAAGGTGTTTATCGTATCTTCAAAATTGTAGGGGTGTGAGTTCAAGATTCTAGTATTTTTATGTTTTATAATGTATCCTCAATTTTATTTAGATATAATTTTATAATCATTTTGAAATTCTTTTCTAGTGAATATAATTTGATAAATGAAACAGCCTAAATTAAGAATATGTAGTGTTTTAAATATTGATTTTTTTTTAAATTAGATATTGAATCAAATAATTGAATCAAATTATTAACGGTGGAAATAATGGGAAGCAGGGAAAGAGGTGGTAGCGACGGAAAATGGACGCAGCTGCAGTGAAGGAATAAAAATGGCAGGACCTTGCAAAAACCCAGAATGCTCGAATTTATGTAAGGAACGCCATGGAGATGAAGCCATCGGAGTTTGTCTTGGTGGTTGCTTTTGTCGATACCCTTGTCTTTCTTCTTAAATCCAATTAATGTTTGATGTGCTACATCATAGCTTTAATAATGCCAAAACCCCTCTAATTAAATTCAATAAAACTCACATCTATTCATCTTTTCATTGCTCTTATGCCACTAATTTATCATTTCAAACACTAACAACTTTATGTTATATTCACAAGCAAAATAACAAATGATATATATATATCTTGGTAAAAATATTATAAAAGTCTTGAGTAAGATTGTATTTTGTCTCTTCTATTCAGAAAATGAGGAAATTATTCTTTATAAGTTGGATTAAAGAGCATATTAATCATTTTTATTGAAAATTTCATCTATTTTTGCTGTTAAAAACCGGTGTAGCCGGTGAAATAACCAGATAGTTATCACATGTACCTCATACTGATGTATAGGAACTAATTTTTAACAGTAAAAATGGATGAAATTTTTAACAAAATGACAAGTTTGCTCTTTGATTTAACGTATATAAACTAATTTGCCCATTTTTTTAATAGAGAGGACAAAATGCAATCCAACTTTTAATATAAAATCCTCCTTTTTTAGTACTGTTATTTTATTTATGAGTTAATTATGCCATACATCCTTAAATTACACTCGTCATTCTAAATTGGTCCCTAAACTATAAAACATTCTCTATTGAAGTTAAATTAATAAAGTCCTTCCATTACTAAGATAATTAATTTTAACCGTTAAATAAAATGTTAAATCTTATGTATCATAGTTTAGAATGAAAAGTTTTAAAAGTGATATAAAACTATTTGCGATTACAAACACACTATCTCTTTCAAATATTTCCAAGATTTTGTTTCATTATAAAACGCCATTGCAACACCACACATGAATACGATCCAATTCACGGATAGATTTTATGTGGAAATCTTTTCGAGAAAAAGTCACGTGTTAGGATCATCCCAATTAAGCAACAAACAAGCAAAAATAGCAGAAGAAATTGAGAAGATGAACACACAAATTTAACGTGGAAAAACCCCTCCAAAGAGGATAAAAAACCACGGGCAAAGATAATTTTACTATAATGGCAAAAGAATGAAGAGTACAAAAGATGGAGATAAAAACTAAACCCGAAAACCCAAAAAACAAAGAACCCGAAAACGTAAACACAAAATTCTCTGAATGTGTTATGAGTTCTAATCTAATGGGTGTGTCTCATTTCTAAGATTGTAAAAGAGCCTATTTATAGGCTAAATTAGTAAGTCAAATAAACTATACTAATAAATGCTAAATATATTATACTAATAAATACTAAATCTTCTAGAAAGAAAATATATTTTTGTTTAACTTGACTTGCAAGCAATCTCTTAGAATTTGGGTCACACAATTCTAACAATCTCCACCTTGACACGAATTCTTTCAATGCCATCTTTGCCAAAACCCGCCACGAGCCTATCTTGAACTATGCAGGGAATTAACTGAGCCGAATCTATGCTTAGAAGCTGGAAGACTTCTAGCCTTCGACTTGTGCACTGCCAAATCAAAACTAACTCGGGTCTGATTTTCACGAATACAGTGCCCTAACTTTTCAAAACCTGCATCCAAAAGAGAACCTCTCTTCAACAAAACGGTCATACCTTTTCCCTCCTATGACCAAGTTGCCTCCGCTTCAAATGAGTTGACTTTGACTCAGTAATGACGAGGACGTCCGATTTCACCGTCCACCGTAGAACCTTCCGAATACAAAGATCGCGGTTCTTTTACCTTTTAACAAAACGAGAGCTCCACGAGATACTTTAATGTCGCTCGACTCGATGTTGATTCTGCATCCTTTCAAGTCTAAAATACTCAAAGAGATGAGATTCTTTCGTAAATCAGGTACATACCTGACATCTGAGAGTGTCCTAATCGTCCCATCGTGTATCCTAATTTTAACAGTACCAATACCGATTATTTTACTAGATGAATCGTTTCCCATGTGCACAACTCCACATTCAACTAAACTGTATGTGGAGAACCATTCTCTATTGGGACACATGTGGAAAGAACATCCTGAATCTAGGATCCACTCAGACGTAAGCTTGGAATTATCGCTCGTTGACACTAACAAGAAATCATCATCGCCTTCATCGACCAAATTAGCACCAGCTACATCTTCCTCGTTACTCTCAGCAGCTCTTTTATTTCGCAGTTTATAACAATCTGCTTTGAAGTGACCTAACTTTTTACAATAGCGACACCTTTTGTCTCGTTTCTTTGATGCTACCAAAACGGAAGCTTGCCTATCTGCTTTGCTATTCAAACCAAACTCATTGTCGAGTTTGTCTCTAGTCAACAAATAACCATTCACATCTTCGAAAGAGAGTTTGTCTCTACCATAAATCAGGGTCTCCCTGAAAGACTTGTATGAAGAGGGTAAAGAGCACAATAATAGCATAGCTTGATCTTCATCGTCAATATGAACCTCAACGTTCTTTAAATCATTTAAAAGAGTAATGAATTAACTGATGTGATCTTTAAGAAGCTCACCTTCGTTCATGCGAAACGTAAATAGACGTTGTTTCAACACTAAACGGTTAGCCAGAGACTTAGTCGCATAAAGAGTTTCTAACCTTTTCCACAAGGCGAATGAGGTCTTCTCCATCAATACCTCCTGCAATACTGTATTCGCGAGGCACAACTGGATTGCAGACAAGGCTTTTTCATAAGCTCTTCCCATTCTGTTTGATTTAGATTCTCAGGCTTTTTCCTTGTAACAACCTTTTTCAAGCCATTTTGAACTAGAATTGTCATCATCCGAACTTGCCACAGATTGAAATTTGTCTCACCATCGAACTTCTCAATTTCAAACCTTGTTGCTGCCATCTCTGAACGGGCTGATCTATGAAAGTTAAACTAGCTCTGATACCACTTGTTAGGATCGTCCCGATTAAGCAACAAACAAGTAAAAATAGCAGAAGAAATTGAGAAGATGAACACACAAATTTAACGTGAAAAAACCCCTCCAAAGAGGATAAAAAACCACGGGTAAAGATAATTTTACTATAATGGCAAAAGAATGAAGAGTACAAAAGATGGAGATAAAAGCTAAACCCTAAAACCCGAAAAACAAAGAACCTGAAAACGTAAACACAAAATTCTCTGAATGTGTTATGAGTTCTAATCTAATGGGTGTGTCTCATTTCTAAGATTGTAAAAGAGCCTATTTATAGGCTAAATTAGTAAGTCAAATAAACTATACTAATAAATGCTAAATATATTATACTAATAAATACTAAATCTTCTAAAAAGAAAATATATTTTTGTTTAACTTGACTTGCAAGCAATCTCTTAGAATTTGGGTCACACAATTCTAACATCACGGGATGAGAAATTCACTAATGTTGAAAACTAAATGATACAAAAAGAGTTTTGACTACATCTATTTAAATGTTGAAAAACCCTATTCTAATCACTATCAAATAGAAGAAGTGTAGTTATATACGGATTCTACTTGTGCGGCTTGGCCTTTCGCCCCTACAAAACCCCTTATTTTGCCATTGTATTTTATTTCTTTAACAAGTGATGAGATTCAAGTCACACAACTCTAACATCTCTCAACAATCTTGATCATATTATATATCATAAAGTAATGTACACAAGCAAATAAAAAACAATTAAGAGACATCATAAAACTTTACATTTCATCAATCATAATATAATTATAATTATCCCACCTCATATCTTATTAACATATAATACTTATAAATTCTTTATATTTAGAAAACAATTTCTATATGAAATTCATTTTAAGTTTATAAACTATAAAAAATTAATCAATAAAAATTTATTATATTTTTAATTCTTCGATTTTTTTTAACAATCTCATTATAGGTTCTAATCATATATATGCTCTTTTTGATACAAAGTTTAGAATTACTCATAGTTCTTCCCCAACCCACAAATAGGAGTATAATGTGCTTCAGCGCACTTAAACCCACATCCTTTTGCATTGGTAACAATGTCTATGCCAATCAAACTAAGACTCAATCGATAAATCCTCAATATTTTTTAAAAATTTCTCATCGTATTGAATATTGAATTTTAATAAAATTCATATCACATGTT
Organism: Gossypium raimondii; assembly: GCF_025698545.1. NCBI lineage: Eukaryota > Viridiplantae > Streptophyta > Magnoliopsida > Malvales > Malvaceae > Gossypium > Gossypium raimondii. Next base: position 49,441,807 of record NC_068577.1, on the reverse strand, counting down.
TTCGTACACATTCCTAAAATATAGAAAAATGTGTATAAAAATTTTACATAAATCTATTAATTTTCTAACAATTATGATAACCAAAATTCAGTGTCCTCCAAAATCTAGACAGCCAAATTCCACGCTATCAAACTCCGAAGCAAATAAGATTATTGAAATAAAATTAAGATATAAAACATAAAAAGTTAAATTATAGAATATTAATAATAAAAGAAAATGAAAAGCAAACATCTTTAAACTACCCTCGTTCTAACCCAAATTATGGGTGTCATCTCTCTTAAAAACAACAATTTCCAAGTGATCTGATCAGTGGTTGGAGTTGGTTCCAAACAGTGGACTTCACCACGACATGTCTCCTTCACTAACCATTCATCTATACAAAGTTGATGGTATAGATGTCTGCAGTTATGTAGAACCCTGCAGCAATCCCCATCTTGGAACTCTTCCAAACAGATTACACACTGGGTACAATATGATTCAATTTCTTCATTCATGGACTGAACAATAGTCCCAACCATGCTTGGTCTTGGAGTCTTTCCAATGGGTGTATTTGCATGGTCCGATGGTTAAGAAAACAAAGCAGTAAAATAAGCATCATAAATAGAAAGATAATGGTAAAATAATTGGTAATCCAATACTAACTAGGAAGTTAACCACTACTTTTACTAGGAAATCAATATAAGGAATACTCAATAATTATCTCTATTATTTATAAAGAATATATTCATCGATAAACCGTTCATTATATTTTAAAATCAACTTTTTAATATTTTTATTTTATTAAATTTATTCAATATTTTAGAAAATAATTTAACTTCATTAAAATGCTTTGATTTATTTGATAATTAATATAAATATTTTATTTTTTAGAGTTTTAGATTTTGATTTTTGAAAATACTTTTATTTTTATTTAAAAGATAGAAAAGAGAATACAAACTAAGTAAATAGACTTTGTTGTCTATATACAAATAAAAATAAATAACATTTCTACCTTTATTTTTAAAATATATTTTTAAAATTAGTATTATATTATATTCACCTCTGAATCCAAATCAATCTAATTTAATTTCATTAAAAATATTTTATTAAATTAAAATTTTATGGTCACAGATTAAATCGAGTAACTCTTACAAAATCCATCTAAATTTGGAACAAGAACAAGTTTCATGATATTTAGGATTAAGAAATTTAAAAAAAAAACCAAAAATTAATTCAAATGTTGATATATAGGGTGGGTTTTGGAAGGACAGTACAGTGCATTTAGTTTACTTTACTTTTTATCTTACGCTACAATATCGCTACAATATTTAATTTTACCATCATCATTGTTTTTACACTAACCGCAGCTAAACCCACCGTCCATCCAAACTCACCCTTAATTTACTTTACTAAATCCATATCAGTTTCAATAATTAATTTGATTTGTGGTCCGCAAATTTAGAAAAAAAATATTTTTGTTAGGTTTAATAAAAATATCTTTAAATATTATATAATTTTTACAAGATAATTAATTCAATTATTCAATTATATTTAATATTTTTTTTTAAAAAAATAGTAAAAGGTAAAAGCACCTCTTGAGTCTCTCTCAATTTAGATATTGAGTAAATTAGTTTTTCTAAAAAAATTAGTGTAATTTAATCCCTATAAAATTAGATAGTGAGTAATTAAGGATAATTAATCACGATAATTAAAATAAAAATTTTCAAAAATATTAATAATGTGATTAATTATTTTAGATGTTCATTTTTAAATTATTATGGATTAAAATTTACTTAATATCAAAATTGAGATGTACTGGAGAGATTTTTTACTTTACTAAAATAATATAGATTATAAAGCCTCTCTAATCCCTCTCAATTTTAAAATTGAGCAAGTTGATCCCTCTAGAAAAATTGAGAAATTTAATTCCGTCAATTTCAAAAGTGAACACCTAATGACAATTAAGCACTGCATTAGTGCCTTCCATCAACTGTTCATAATTTTGATTGGTATAATAATAAATTTAACCTTCGATGTTTACCTATTTTGTCACTTTGACCTTAATTCTAATAAATTCAATAAATTCAACATCTACACAAATGTTGCGAGATAAATTTGTTAAATTAAGACCTCATTGACAGGATTTGTAAACTTTAAGGGCTAAATTTATTATACCAATCAAAAGAATGTACAGTTGATGGGAAATATTAACATTATGATTAATTGGAATTCGCTGAAATTGACATAAATTAAATTGAATTGCTATGATTTTATATAAGAGGGATCAACTTGCTTAATTTCGAAATTAAGAGGAACTGGAGGGGTGTTTTTACGTTAGTAAAATAATATATTATCCGACAGAAAAATGGATAGGAAGCGAAGTAGTAGGACAGGAGGGGGTTGACTTAACAATTGGTCCGAATCCATGTCTGAAAAGTAAAGTACATTATTAACTCAATAATTTTCACAAATATCTCAGAGAAAGACAAAAGCAAAACCAATGCTTTGAGAAAAAAATGGAGGAAGACAAGTCAATGAGTCCTCAGCAGCGGCTGCAGCAGCAGCAGCAGCAGCAGCAATTTCTCTTACACCAACAGAAACAACAACAGCAACAGCAACAAATGCTTCTCTTACAACAACTTCAGAAACAAGCCCAACATCATCAGCAACAGCAGCAGGCAATTTCTCGCTTCCCTTCCAACATTGATGCCCATTTACGTACTACTCCTGGTGTTCTTCCCAATCGTGCTATTAACATCCACCCAAACCCTAATTCAACCCCTAACCCTAACCCTAACCCTAACCCTAACCCTAATTCCACTCCTAATTCACAACAACAGCAACAGCCCCCACAATCACAGCAACAGCAACAGCAGCGGCAACAACAGCAGCAGCAGAAGCAGATGCGGCCGTTGAATCAAGCTGAACTTCGGATGGCTTATCAGGATGCCTTGCGTGTTTGTCACCCTGATTTTAAACGACCCTTTTCTTCCCTTGAAGATGCCTGTGAAAGGTTTGTCTGCTAATTCTCTAACTTTTTAGGAAATGGAATTCTGGGTTTTGTTGGTTCTTTAAATTTTCCTTTTTTATGTATTGGTTGGTGTGGAAATGGCCAAAAAAATGATAATTGTTGGACACCATATAATAGAAATTTCTTCCTTTCTGTTTTGTTGTTAAGTAAAGGTGAAAAGGTGGGAGTTCAAACTTTAGAAAAAAAAAAAGGATGAAAATATGATGGTTTGAAATAATGGATTCTTTTTATTATGTTATTGAATTTTGACTAGCATGTGCAGTTTTTGGAAAATTAACTCTTAAGTACTTCTTGTTGCTATTTTCTAGTCGAAGGTTGTATTCCTGCTGTTTGATGTGCAAATTTGGGCAGTTTTATAATGTAAAGATTGTATATTGATTTATCTGCTACAGAAATTAGGGTCTGAATATTAGTGACTGCCATAAGTTTCTCAGTAATGGTAACATGATGGAGCCATTTATAAAGTTTTAGGAACAGGTTATGTCAGATATTTTGATGCTTTCTCGCTGGTGGGATACAATTGTAAATGAGATTTCCAGTAACTATGTGGGAGATAATGTTGATTTGTTTCATGTAATTGCTTCTTCGTTATCTTTCTCTTGTCTAGTTCATCCAAGGTTGAGGACATATAAAAGACTATAATTTATTGGGATTTATATGCATAAGACTGAAAAATTGCTGATGCATTGTGACACATGGCAATTTGGTGGGAAGAATTATGGGATTTATCTACATTTGTCTGGAAAATACTTGGTAAATTAACTTTTGCATGGTTTCCTAGCAAATAGGAGATAAGATGTTCATATTTGGAGGTATACTCCATCTGTTAGGAACCCGTTCCACTAGACAGTTTCGTTCTGGTCAGCTTTATCATCTGTTTCATGTGAACAAAGTGAACGAAAAAAAAAAAGAAATTCTTTTAACATTCAAAGTTACATGAAATTATTTTCACAAGAATTGTATCTTCCTGATTGCATTGAGCTGAGTTGTCAAAAATCACGCATCAGCAGCTAACATTCACATGTTGCATGTTTATTTGCATAAAAAAATGGAGTTCACAGAGTGATTAAATGATATCTTAGTGTCCTAACTAGTGTTTGTACAGCTTTCATATGCTGCTATCATCTTACCCAAGATGTTTCACCCATTTTTTGGACTTCACTTTGCATTTTCTCAGTTAAGTATCGAGGCTTCCAGAATTTCTTGTGACTGAATATTTGTTTAGTGTCTTGCTTCTTGTGACAACGAGAACATGTGGAAATACATATACATGCATGCAATTTAAACTAATTCTGCTTGTCCCTCCTGCTGAATCCTTTTCCCTCCTTTTTTTCTTGGCTATAATCCCTTTTTTTTTTTTCCTTTTCAGTTTATAGATATAGAGGTGTATGGACTGAAGAAAGTAGTTACTATCTATCATAACTTATGTGAGGACGGGTTTACATGACCTGAGGATAATACATTAGCCAGCTATTTAACTTTGACCTTTGGATGGCATTGGTTATATGATTCGAAGTATCTCTGTCTTGAGTATTCCTTTTTATGTCTCAAGTTTTATGGCCTAATTTCCTTCAAACATAACATGGAGAAGTGAAAAAAAATGGAAATAGAGAGTGGCCATCCTTCTAGGAAAATAAAATCCTTTTGGCATACAATGAATGAAAAACTAGCATGTCTGTCATATATAGCTACAATGGAGTTTTTGAATTATCCTGGTAATAATAAATAATAGTAAATTTATTCTTTTGATGGTGCAAAATACCAATTTGTAAACCCTGGTTGAATATTTGCGAAATAATAATATGGAAGCTCATTCATTCGAAGTTTGAGGGTATTTTGCAAACCGTATTTGGAAGATAGGGAACATGGTTAGGGATAGGAAGGCGAGATTTGTTTGCTTTTCACATGAATCACTTCATCCCATGGAGGGTAATAGACCTTTATAGTGTATTTTACTGTGTCATAATCGTGTTTTAAGGTATTTTATATTTGTATGAATTGTGGTATTAATAATTCATGTTAAATGGAGTTGAGACATTCATGTATCTGTGTCATGTATTGCCAGGTCTAGATAAAATAGTAGTAATTTGAGTTCTCTCTCCCTTCATGCTTGAAGAATTTACACGACGACATCTGGGATTAAATAGTTTTTTCGTGCTTTATGTTCTTTGAAGTGTATTTCATGAAAACGTGTAGGTTACTACCTTACCATGTTGTAGCAGACTATGAAGCAGAGGAGGATGACAGAATTCTTGATTCTGACACAACGGGCCAGATGCCATCTCGGTCCCAGCAGTGGGATCACAACATTGCTGCCAAAGTCGCCGAGTTCACAGCGACGTTCGAGAAACAGGCACTTGCCTTCAACATAATATCTCGCAAACGAGCCGCAGGGGAATTTCGATCTGAGGAAAGGTTGATGGTTGAGCAGGCTCTTCTCCAGGAAGAGAAGAGAGCCATGCTTGAGTTGAGAGCAGAAATAGAATCAAGGGCGAAGGCTGGTCGGGAGGCTCATGAGGCTAAGTTGCGAATGGCAGCAATGGTTCAGGCAGAGCAAGCTCATGCTGAAATAATGGCCCAAGGACCTATAAGAGCAAATGCGCTTGGATCTCATGGTCATGACATTGGAGAACAGTCACAGGGTTTAAACCCTGATGAGATGATGAACGGCTGGGGGAACAATGCACCTCGGGATGAAAAGGAGCCTTCGGAAGATTTCTTGAATGATGAAGAGACTGAAAACGGAGATACAAGTGTGCAGAACGAATGGCGTGAAGTCGGGGAGTTTGATTTGAACAGTAGATAGGTCATGGATGGTGGTGCTTAGTTGGCATTTTGGCATCTCCTTTTCTTAATCGATTTTTTGTTAACCTAATTTGTAAAAGAAAAAGTAAAACACGTAGTGATAGGCATAGATGGACATTTTCATTACGTTGTGTTTTTATTGTATTTATTTAGGCACATAGACAAGCAAAAGCATTTGCTTTGGTGAGCTGCTGCTGGCTTCCATTTAACCTTTTAAATGATCTTTGTAAATTCGCCCATGTTAAATGAATGACTGATCCGAATTCCGAAGTTTATACAAAAAGAAAATATCACTAGTCAAAGTTAGACATCGATTCTGTCTAATTACCACCAAATCATTTCCTCTCTTTTTTCTTTATTTTAGCTCTTTTTCTTTTTGTTTCTTTTCTTTTTCTGTTCCCTCCTAACTTTTCTCTCTCTCAGAACATGTCTGCTGAAAATTGAATATTTTTCTTTTTCATTTTCTAGAATTTGAGCATTCTTTGCTGAGTTGCATTTGCCTATATCTTTTTTGCTACATTATTTTCTTTAAATATTTATATTTTTTCAACAAAAACGTAATTGTCTCTCCATTAAATTTTCATGGATGCCAATGCCATAGGTATAGCTCCTGTTATGCGTTACTTAAAAAGACCAAAAAACAAACAAAAAGACTATGAACCCAGAACTTAGTTCATATGGCTCATGCAACCAACCTTAAAAGAACATATCAAACAAGTCTAGCATCAGAATCACACAATATTTACAACCCTTTTCCTAGATGCAATTGACTTTGTGCCAAAAAAAAACGGTCCTAACACTCAGAAAACTTGGTTTCTAATTTCTACAGGAAGAAAGACACTCGCAAAGCAAGGGAAAAATAAATAACAAACCAATATAGTGGTGCCTACTTTGCTTTTCCCTCTTCTTTCTCTCACTCATATCTCATTCTCATACATACAGATGCACAGGCAAAGAACGTATCATCCAACATTATACTTAAAGCCAACGACACTAGGAAAGAAAGGAGGGAAAAAAGGCATTTTCTTTAACCTCAAATTGAAGGAAGAAACAGGGGAAAACAAAGCAAGAATGCGTATTATCTTAAATAGTACCTACAAAATGTTGGGGAGCTGGGAATCCAATCTCTGATGCAACTCCTTGATCTTCATGGAAAGCTCCAGCTTCTGCTCCTTGTAGCTCTGCAGCAAATACTCTTTCCCTTCTATCACCTCTTTTAGTTCTCCTACTTCTCTCTTCAGCATCTCAATTCTCTCCCCATCCCCCCTTCCCTTCTCAGGGGAGTCTGAGTTTCTCTCCCCATCAAGATACCCATTAGCATGGCCATTTCTTTTGTCTGATGGCCAAGCTGTATCGATTGATGTCATCTTATTTGTGCCACCATGTCCTACACAGTGATCTGCAATTGCCTTCCTCAGCCTTTGGATTTCTCTCTGAGAGTCGAACAAGTCTCTATTTGCAGCATCCAGTTGTGATTGTAGGTGAGTTGAGTGTGTCACCTGAGCATTCAGTGAATTCTGCAGTTCCATAATCTGATCCTGCATCTCCAGAATCATATCATCTCTTCGTTTTAAGTGTTGCCTTAGTTTCTGTATCACTTCCCGCTTGCTAAATATGTCAGAGCCAGATTCTGAGACACATGGTGAGTCAGAGCAGTTAGAATGATGAAATGGCCTAGGAGGCAACTCAAGGCGATCTGGAGATGATGCCCACATAACACCATTATCCTTGCTGAAATCAGAGGTGGGAACTGTCACCAGAGGGAGAGCAACCTCAGATTCTGGCAGTATCTGTCCATTGGGTGGGTGCTTCTCTATGTTTTCAGCTCCTGTTTTGAGCCCAAACTTAAATAAAAAACCAAAAGGTGCAAGAAACGGTAAAAACACATACATTTCAGACTTATGTTGATCTAACTCCTCATTTTTTCTAAACTACCAGTATCAGTCGCATATAAACACCACAAAGCGGGTATGATTAAAAACTTAGATGCCATGTCTTAACACTCCGAAGGCAAGGAATTTGATATTAGGATGGGATTCATAAAAGGCTTAGTACTCGAGGAAAATGAGACTCTGTTTCTTCTATTTCCAGTAAATACGTGACTATTTACACTAAAAAAAGAGATATGGGGAAAGAAATCAAACTAGAGAATTCATAACAATTCTATTTCTTCACTTTATTATCCCACTTGAAAGACCCAAGCAAAAGCATAGAAAGTGAAAAACTAAAACAAGTGCATGTATATATGTCAAAGCTTCGGACATCTCAAACTGTAAGATAGCCGCACCACACCTGACATGCAGTTGAGACAACCATCATCTTCTTCAGTAAATGCGTACATGTTTGAATGCAATCGGCAACCTGACGATCTCCTTCTATCAGAAGTTCCATTCCCTGTAATAAACTCTAAATTTAGAATTAGTTATTTATTCAACACAAATTATTGAAGCAACAGATACCAGTCTACCTTTCAAGCTGGCAGTAGCATTGTCCTGCTGCTTTATGTCAAGTGCCTGCTTCAGCTTGTAACCAAGTCTAACTGATAAAGTACTTAGCAAAGCACCACCAGCGATGAGAATCCAATTTGGCCCCTCACCCTGAAAATTTTTTGACTTCTGACCCCTAGAAACCCGACTGTTTCTTGTATTCATTTTAAGAGCAAGTGAAGGGTTAGATGGGAAAACTCTGAATCACCCAAATATGGCCTACAGTCAGAGTACACAACATGCAATTACTATCCATGTAAAACAAAAGTGAGGGGAAATAGCATAAAGAAAGCAATAAGTTCTACAAAATCCACTACTTAATAAGAAACAAAAGGGTCTTGAGACTTAAATGTGAACTAAATACGTCAATAGAACAACTTTTTGAGAGCAATTAGATATCTTTAGATAAAGAATCAATTCCCACTCTCCGGACATCCCACAGACCTACTAAACATTATAGATTCTTTTGATTATTATTATTATTATTATTATTATTATTATTATTATTATTATTTACTTTTTATAGATTGTCCCATCATGAAAAAGTATCTGTAGCTCTTGACAGATAAGCTTTTGTTATGGGAAAATGAGTTGATATCATAAAATACATCCAAAGGTCAAAATCAAAAGCCTTTTGAATAACAAAGCCACAAAATTCTCCCCATGCTATGCTTTGTGCAACAAGCAAAATAAAAATAAATGCAATTACGCTGCTCAACTTACAACAGAAAGGTTAGTCTCTCTAAGCGAATGTAAACGACAACATCTCAAGCATTACAAGTCTAAACCACATCATAATACTTTAAAGTCCTATACTTCTACCTCATTTAGGCAGTCAAGTAGCACATAAACGATAGACAACATCTTAAAAACAGATGAACCAGGTGCTGAAAACCAACAAAATCAACACCCTACAAAAATAAAACTGATGAGAGAAAAAAAAGAGTAACGATCAACCGGTCTTAATGCAAGTAGACATATGTCACAAGAGACACTATGTATTATCCTAGACTAAAATCAAAGAACAACATTATTGTTCAACTAACTCATCTCTTTCATGTAATTTTAGCTATGCGTGTATCATAAAATAGTGTATTTAATAAAAATTAAAAATCAAAGAGAAAATTTCAAAATTTAAAAGAAAAATAGTGTATTTGTGTGGTTAAGTTAAAATAAACTTTGCCCAAATGCTACAACGAAGCAGAAATAGGATTCAAATTTCTATTCAGACAATGCGCATAAGGATTCAAGACTACTGTTATGAGAACGCAAACTCCAAGTTCTAGTATAAAATAAATAAATAAATAAACGCAAGCTATCCACTATCTAAAACTGAGCTCACATTTCTCTCAACACCTACAAGTATCGTTACAAAAAAACACTAATATTGTTAAAACCTACAAGTTTCTAATACAATTCCTAAACAATTTAAACCCAAAATCCCCACCCCTCCCCCAAAAAAAAAGTACTAATGTAAACTTTTAACCTTTTCTTTTACATCCTTCTTCTCTTAGTTATTAATTCAATGAAAAAACCAAACAAATAAACTCACATCAACTAAAACACAGAAGTGCAAACTTTGAGGAGGAACAAAGGGAAAGAAGATAATCAAAAGAGATGGCAAAAGCAAACCTCATCCAAATAAAAATTAGGGTTTACTTCGACAGGGTTTCTCCGGGAACTCCGTCAAAGGCGTCGTTTTCGACAAGTGCTTCCCTCCTCTGTCACTATTCACTCCCGCCCTCCCTTTCTCTCTCTCTTTAGAAATGGCAATATCAGAGGGTTTTTCAAATGGCGGCTTTTGGGCTTTGGCTGATAGATAATTTTCCTTCCCTTTTTTGCTTTTAAAAAAAATTATAGAAAATAAAATATTAAAGAAATACAAAATCGGGAGGGGTTTTTTACCGCGTCGTAATGACACGTGTCTGCGTTTGCCTTCAATATTCCGTTTATTTCGGTTTAAGTTTGTTAGGATTGGCTAATTGGTTGGTCCATTTTTTTGTTTTGTTTTAAAAAGCTTAAAATTTCCCAAATTTTTATGATTATCTTTTGGATTTTTGCTAAAAGGAACCCTTTAATCCTATAATTTGCATATCCGTTTTATTCTTAATACTATCTTATTTTTAATTCAAAATTTGGATAAATTTAATGAATTTGGGAGAATTGTTTTTCAAAATTAAGACATTTACCGTGGATAATAATAATTAGTCTCTTCATCACTAGTATTTTTCAAGAAATAAATGATTGGTCATGAGATTATGCGTAGATGTATGTTTGACTTGTGCTTTCTTTTAATGAGCGCATTAAAATAGTAAATAAAATTACCAAATAATGCATATAATGTAAACGTTCAATACAAATAATGTATTGATTAATCTTTAAGATGTTTTTATTTTTATTTTTAGAGAATAAATATAAAAAAGAGGAAGAAAAAAGAAAAACACTTACCTTGTAAAGATTGAATGGAATTGTCTGCCTCTTTGAGAAGGGAAATGGAATCAGGTTGAGTGTGGATCGAAAAGGAAAAACTATTAAATATGTATGATAGTATGAGTATAGTTTACTCAAATAAAAATTTCTTTCCACGTGTGAGGAATAAGGATGGTGTCCCTTTTTTAAGGTTTAATTTATGATTTGATATTTATTTTACTACTTAAGTTTTTTTATCTAATTTGGTATCAGACATTTAAAAAAATTGGTGGCAAATTAAATAATATCATGTGGAATTCTTTTGTAAAATAAAATGTTAATTCACAATTTAATCCTTAAAATATACTCATTTTTATATTTTAATACTTAATTTTTTTATTAAATATGCATTTTCTTTTGTGAAAAAAAAAAGCATTGTATATGGTAAGGGTAGCAAATGGTGGTTCCTCCTAATATGGCATGCTAGTGTCATGGGGCTAGACCTTTCGTCTCGCAAACCGTGCGGCCTTAGGCGATCCGTTTGCTCCAAACTCGCCTAAGTCAGCCTTTACGCCCAAAAGTGAGGATTCCTTAGAATTCCTCCAAGGCACCAACTTGTATAGCGAAATCGATTGTGCCAAAAGAAGCTAAGCCAAAGAACAACAGAAAGAGCGCTCGCAAAGTGTTTGAGTAAATGCTCTCAATTCTTATTCACAAAGAATAATGAAACAATTCAGGAGTGAGTACAAATGAGGGGAGGCTCTCTATTTATAGTTGAGCTCCCCAAACCGACAGTCAAGATACAATTACATCGACGGATGAGATTTAACCATATCCCTTAATTTTAGGGATTTACAAGATAAGCCTTATCAAATCTAATCTAATCTTTACAAGATATGATTCCCTCTATCTTCTAAGATTAGTTACCATATTAGCCTAAGTTGCTATCTCTTCGCTATCGGGCCAACCAGGCTTCAATCTGACAGGCTTGTCCCATCTGAGCAACAGACCTCCATTGGATGCATTTGGTGCGCTGGTCACGGGCTTTGATCTGCGGCCCGTGACATTCTCCCCCACCCATTCTCGCAACGTCCTCGTTGCGACTTCCGAATGGCACTGACTGGATTCGCCTCGGTCCCGTCTCAACGCCTTAGCCTTTCCCTTCCTTCGGGACTTTTGCCTCGGCTTACGTCGCTTCTTAACTCGAGCCGTCCTACTCGTTTGTACATCTCGATGACAAGAAGCTATGTCGCTCTCTTGCCCACATTCTAACTTTGCTCGAACAGAATCCTCTTGATTCACCACACTTGGCTTCGCTTTGCCCACAGTCTCTCTGTAATGGCCCAAATTTGAGGTTATCGGAACAGTGGTTTCGGGACCACAAATCCGATGAGAAAAATTTTATTTTTCTTATATTTTTATGGTCTACAATTTCACAAAATGATTTCGTGAAAATTTCGTTCGAAAATTTCGACGTTTGGGCACTCAATTTAGTCAAAAGGACTAAATTGTAAAAGTGCAAAAGTTGAGTTCTACATGTTAGAGGTGTCCAATTGTTATGAAACTTTAAATTGGAGGTCCTTATATGGTAATTATACCATTGGTAACTTGGTAGACAAAAATGGACATGAGATAAGTGAAATAGAAAATTTTTAAGTTAGGGGCAATTTGGTAATCTAGTAATTAAAATGAATTAAAAGGGAAAAAGATGGCAAAATCATCATCTTCTTCATATGAACGAAATCAGCAAGGGGAAGCCATAGTTAGGGTTTTCAAGCTTCCAAGCTCCATAGTAAGTGATCCCAAACCCGTTTTAATGTTCTTTACGTTTTGAGATCCGGTAGCTTAATTTAGCTTATTCTAGCAATAATTTAACCTAGGGTTTATATTTGGAAAAATACCCATAGGTGAAAAGTGTTTATTTTGATGTTTTATGATAGAATATGAAGCTAGAAATTATGTTAAACAACTTTTGCTAAGCGATTTTAAGTGAAAACGAGTAAAACGACATAATCAAGAAAATACCTAATGTTCATAAGTACATGTTAGAGTGGGAATTTGATGTTGCCATAGAAGGGAAAAATGTTCATAATGTTATAAAACATAAGAATAAGAGATGAAGTTTAATTTCCGAGCCTTGGGGCAAAATGTAATTATGTAAAGTTTAGGGGCAAAATTGTAATTTTGAAAAAGTTAGAGTCAAGGGCTGTTTTGTTGAATGTGAGTATTAAATAAGTTAAATTTACTATTTTAGATCAAGAAGTACGAAACTCGAGGTTAGACAAAGGGAAGAATAAAGTTGAAGACTAAGTTGGTGAATTTGGCTATAATTGGTACCGAGGTAAGTTTACGGTAAATAAATGCAATATCTCCATATTTATTATCAATGCTGTTATTTTCCAGCAACTATGAATTTATTTTATGAATTTATTTGATGATGATCTAAGCATGAAATGATAGAGAATTAAAATTTAAAAGTCCCGTTGATACATAAGGATGGTACTGGATACGAATGTCATGACATTTGGGTAAAGAGATCCCATGTAAGACCATGTCTGGGACATGGCATTGGCATCCTTAAGATCATAAGAGGTCCCCTGTAAGACCATGTGCGGGACATGGCATGGGCACGAGACGAGAGGTCCCATGTAAGACCATGTGCAGGACATGGCGTTGTACCGAGATGAGAGGTCCCCTATAAGACCATGTCTGGGACATGGCATGGGCACCAACATGAGAACATCCCATGTAAGACCATGTCTGGGACATGGCTTTGGCATGTTATTATCAGAAGAGACCCGAGTATCCTTATTATTCCAATGTAGCTCAACGGGCTTGTAAATGAATCATGTTCATGAAAGTTCGGTTTAAAGCATAAATGGCAAGCTCGGTAAGTTGTAAGACTTAAGAACTTATTATACTATCAATTGATGTTCAACGATGCAGCAAGGATTGAGTAAGTTATGCACACAAGTATTCTAAGTAAACAAGTAAGAGAACTAGTATGAGATTAACTAAAGAGTAAACTAGAGATATAGACATTGAGTTTAATTATTTAAGTTAAATATTGTTATTTATTTGCTAGTAAACTTACTAAGCTTTATGCTTACTTCTTTTATTTCTCTTTCTCTTATAGTATTGCAAAGCTACTTCAAGGATCCTAAAGAAGTCGGAGATCGTCCACACTATCAACTACAACGCTTTCGGTATTTTATATCGAAACACGTTTGAGTTATGGCATGTATAGGGATTTAGTTTTTTGTATGTTTGTAATGATGATTTTGCTAATGAGTGATGTGTAAGTATTTGATGATGTATGGTCATTAAAATGGTTAAGGATGAAGGTGTTTGTTGTTATGAAAGATTAGGTGATAAATTATGCATGGAAATCATGAAAGGATAAAATTTTGCAAAGAAACAGAATTCAGGCAGCACAGTGACGTGAATTTGAAAAATCACCCAAGATAGTATAAAATGAATTAGAGGGTGAATGATATATGGAATTGAATCTTGTTGAGTCTATTTTCATAGAAAAATAACGGTGTAGAAAAGGAAATTTATATTTTAAGATATGTGAATTTTCGTGAGACAGGGTCAGAACAGTTTTGGAGTCCCTGTTCTGAGTTTAGAAAATAATTACAAATTGTACAAAAATGGTTATGAGTTGAAATTTACATGCTTAGATTCCTTAATGAGTCTATTTTCTGTAGGAACAAGTGGAATAGCATATGAAAATCCTATAACGAGAAAAGTTATTTTAGTAACAAGAGGTCAGAATAGTCGAATGGTGAAACAGGGGAGACTTTAACTAATAAACTGTACTAATTGGCTGAACAAAAAATTCTAAAAATTTTATGGTGAGTAGATATATGAGTCTAGTTTCAGGGAAAATTTACGGAATTAAATTTCGAGTTCTGTAGCTCAAGTTATAATTAATTTAGTAACTGCTGCGCGATTGGACAGATTTGCTGTAAATAGTGAAATAAATTTTCAAACCTAGTTTTTATGCTCCGAATTGGTAAGATAAGCTAAGTAATGCCTCGTGCTCGACTCCGGAAACGGTCTCGGGTAAGGGGTGTTACACTCTCGGCCTCTTTGCTCAAGAACTTCGAAAGGGCCCCTACGTTCTCGCCAAGTAAACAAGTTAGAATGCAAAACACTATCACAGTGTTCGGAATGTACCTTCGCATTTACTCTGGTCAACTGTCCCTCATGCATCACTTCTTTTCCTATGAAGTCCGATGCATCACCCACCTCTCCCATAGGTGGAAGCCTTGTCGATGACTCGGCCAACTCTGACGCTTCACTCAACCTGAGCCTCATTGGTCCCAACTTCACTGTTTTCATCGCAACTTTCTCCACTAAGTTCGATGACAAACTCACCTCTTGCTTGGGTGGAAGTCCCTCCGACGACTCACCAAGCTCAGACGTTGCCTTTCTTTTGACTCCGGCTTGCTTTGGATAGTTCCGCAACTCATGCGGACCACGGCACAAGAAGCACTTTACTTGCTTCCTTTTGCTCCTCTTTGCCCTCTTGGCTTCGGCTTTTCCCTTGCTCGAACCAAGCTTCTTGGGCTCCTTGTCTGCTCCATCGTTCCCCTCGATGACAGACTTCCTTGGACACTTCCGCAACCTATGCGGACCATGACACAAGAAGCACTCCACTGGCTTCTTCTCGCTTTCGGCCTCCTTGGCTTCGACACCCCTTGCGCTCGAACCAAGTACCAAGGCCTTTCCCACCGGCTTCTTCTTAAGCGCGGATTTTCTCGGACATTTCTTCAACATTTGTGGACCGTCGCAGAGAACGCATTTCAGCTTGTCCCTTTTCCTCTTGGGTTTCTTCTTCCCAACTCGTGGTTTCCCATTACCACCATTGTCGCCGTTGCCATTGCCATTAACTCTATCTTCCTTGTGATCCATTTCACTTACACCCCTTTCCTCGGACTTGGAAGACCCAAGCTTGTCTTTCCCCAGACCAAGCTTGACCACGGCCTCAACTACCGTCATGGCTTCCGACAGTTTTTGGACACCTCTTTGTTCCACCTCCTGTCTGACCCACGGCTTCAATCCCTTTTGAAAAGGAAGCAATGCTTCTTCATCGGTCACATCTGAAACTTGGAGCATGAGTTCCTTGAACTCTCGAACATACTCCCCCACTGTGCCCCGTTGCATTATCCCTTGCAACTTTGCCCGAGCTTCTTCCTCGGCAAACTCTGGGTAAAACTGTCCCTTCAATTCGCATTGGAACTCTTGCCACGTCCCAATCTCACCATGCCTTTTATCTGTGGTCCTATCTCGCCACCATAAAAGCGCAATGTCAGTAAGAAACATTGAAGCAGTGTTTACCTTAACCGCATCTTCCATGATGCCTTTGGCACAGAAGTAGTTTTCCATCCTCCACAAGAAATTGTCCACATCACATGCAGACCTTGTCCCCACAAACTCTTTCGGCTTTGGGACATCCTCATTACTGAGTGCTGCATTTGCCACTCCTTTCCCCACGGCTGCTTGACACAAGGCCAGCTCTCCCTCGAGCTCCTCTATTCTTGTGCTCAAAGCCCTCGTCGTGGCCATTGTTTCCTCCTTCAAAGCCATCATCATGGCCTCGAGAGCATCATTCCTATCCGACAGCTTATCCCTGTGTGAATTAAACAACTCGTTTACCTTATCCATGGTGGAACCAAGAGAATCTTTACATAGTCTCTGGACTGCTCCTCCCAGTTTGCTATGCGATCCTCGAGCCCATCGAGTGCCTCCTTTACATCCTCCATGGAACCCTCGAGTTTTTCTACACGTTCCTCTACTGTCGATATTGTCTCCCTCAAAGACTTCCTCGCCCACCTTTGTTCGAACTCTTCTTTCGACATCCCAATGGTGCCTTTGAACCAACAACTCAGATATCACTTGGTTCAAAACTTGGCTCTGATACCACTTGTCACGGGGCTAGACCTTTCGTCTCGCAAACCGTGCGGCCTTAGGCGATCCGTTTGCTCCAAACTCGCCTAAGTCAGCCTTTACGCCCAAAAGTGAGGATTCCTTAGAATTCCTCCAAGGCACCAACTTGTATAGCGGAAGCGATTGTGCCAAAAGAAGCTAAGCCAAAGAACAACAGAAAGAGCGCTCGCAAAGTGTTTGAGTAAATGCTCTCAATTCTTATTCACAAAGAATAATGAAACAATTCAGGAGTGAGTACAAATGAGGGGGAGGCTCTCTATTTATAGTTGAGCTCCCCCAAAACCGACGGTCAAGATACAATTACATCGACGGATGAGATTTAACCATATCCCTTAATTTTAAGGATTTACAAGATAAGCCTTATAAAATCTAATCTAATCTTTACAAGATATGATTCTCTCTATCTTCTAAGATTAGTTACCATATTAGCCTAAATTGCCATCTCTTCGCTATCGGGCCAACCAGGCTTCAATCTGATAGGCTTGTCCAATATCTCTTTGAATCGGGCCAGTTCTTGTGGGCCAAATGATCCCCATCTGAGCAACAGACCTCCATTGGATGCATTTGGTGCGCTGGTCACGGGCTTTGATCTGCGGCCCGTGACACTAGGATATGGACTACTAATGGGCTATATGATACGGATATGATTAATAGATACATTCTTGTGATGTATCTAGTGTTCCATGGTATTTTTGACTGTCTTAAATAAGTTATTGAAGTTATAAGATGTTGGTAATGCAAAAATATGATCATTGGAATCTGATTGTTATAATATAATTGTTGAAATCTGATTGTTGCAATATGACCGTTGATTTTTTGGACATTTTGCCTCTTCAAGAATCCAATAAAATACCTCATTTTTCATAAGCAAATAAGAGCTTCTCTCATCCTTCTCAATTCTCTTTCTTTTCTCAACTTTGGCATCTTATTAAATTTACATCGGAGGAAATTTTTGTTTAGGAGATTAGATTTTAAGTGGGATCGTTTGTGAGCCCTCCAACATTTCTTGGAAATTGAAGCTAATGTGATTTTTCTGGTCAAGTTTTTATGTGTTCCATCATCCTTATTCGGCTGTATGAATATACAAGTTCTGTATTAACCTTGAGTGGCAATGTCCACTACATGATTACACTGATCACGACGAATTTGCTTTTAAAGCAGTAGTTCTTTCACGAAATAGTGATTCTTTCTTTTATTTTCTAGCCAGTGCTAGCAATTTTGTGTTACATTTATATTTTTTCAACACAGGTGAGAGTCTCCCCTCACACGTATTTGAAAAAGAATTGATGTGGTTTGTAGAGTTGGAAGCCTATCATGTCTAGAGAAATAGATTTGATGATGGAATCATTGGCCTTTAGGCCTTGGTCTTGTAGAAGTCATTCTCCTTGTTTTAGGTAAATGTCTTGATTTAAGTCCAGTCTGTATGGAATGTCTTTCTATTAATGAAACGAAATGAATGCTAAAAATATTCCGTCGAGTTATAAAGTTGGTTCTTGGTAGGCAGTAAATTTTCAAAAATTGGGAATCATGCTCCAATACTAAAGTTACAAGATCGGAACTCTATCATGGTTCTGTTGGGGTTAGTACATCGTTAGATCATAATAGATATCTTGGTCTACCATCTCTGGTGGGTCGTGATAAAGGAAAATTCTTTTATTTTATCAGAAAATGTCTTAGCAATCGACTCTTTTCTTGGAAGAGCAAGCTCGTCTCTAAGCCTAGTAAGGAAATTGTTATTAAAACTGTGGCACAATTTGTACCCATGTTCTGCATGAGCGTCTTTTTTATACTCGTCAATATGTTTGAAGAGTTGCAGAAAATGACGAATTCTTTTTGGTAGGATTCTGGTAATAATGATCATCGAAATATCCATTAAGCATCTTGGGACAAGCTTTGTGTTCCTAAAAGGCACAAAGGTATGAGATTTTGTAATTTGGCTATGCTTGGAAAGCAAGCGGCGCGCCTTATTATTCATCTAGATACAATATTGATCGGAAATGCTGTTGTTTTAAGTATATGTTTAAGACTTAGAAATGGAACAAACAATTTATTCAAAACTCCATACGTATTGCAGTGGCATCAGTTTTGCATACAACTTTATTTGCTCATTTTCGCTTACACCATAAGGGATGTTTAAAGCAATGTAATATAGAATCTTCACCATTGACACAGATTTGAGCGGATGAATTACGGTAGAAATTAAGATTTGGGTTATGGCCTACTCAGCTGGCTTCCGGCAAGCAATGATGGCAAACTTTATCACCCCTTTCTGGAAACCTTCGATCATCAATGGCATCACCAGTGCACCTTTTATTGTTTTTAATCCTAATCAACCCCATAATTAAGAATAAGGCTCAGAAAGCTAAATATAATTTACTTCTAAGAGGCTGTTTATTTATTTATTTTGATCTCATGATTCTATTAAAGCGTGATTGTTGAAAAAAATATAATATTACCACTTCGTAGCAGCGATGTGAAGCCCTTCCATGTCAATGCTGAACGTATCACTGCTGGCCAAAAGGGTGCTACATTCTCAGTCCAATCTCCTGCCTTTATATCCTGCATTACATCCCAAAGGTGTTACATGATGCAACCATCTTAATTGCATCAAGCACGAACATTAAAAACGCAAGATGAAAAAGAGATACGGATATGATACGAATACGGTAAAATTTATTTAAATCTATCAAAAGTATATGTAAAGGGTTCTTTAAGTAAGGTGAGGAGACGTTACAATCTAGAAAAACGAGATGTCGTGGGGAGATGATGAGAGGAAGATCGGAGCAAACTCTGGAAACAAGTGTGATGGTAGGCAGTGGTGATGGACGCAATAAAGGGTTGAGAAATATGAGAGCTACGGTGGTTGTTGTGATTGTAAAAAGAAAGTTGCAAAGAGAATTTTATAAAGTTAAGTTTGCCAAAAGATCAAAAAAGTCCCCTAAAAGCAAATGAGACACTCAAACTTCTATTTATAAACCTTGAAAAAGGAACTTATGAAAAGAAAGTGCTTTCAAGGAAGTTATGAAAAGAAAATGAGCACAAGTGTTCTAAAATGGTAGGTAGTGGGATTAAAAGTGATTATTGGGACAAGAGAAAATGGAAGATAACTTACATAAATTATGGGTATAATGGCAGTTAATGAAAGTTGCAGTCACTTGAAGTATTTTAACAACTTTTAAGTATCAACACAACGGTTGTTCATTAAAGAAATAAGGAGGAAACACTTGCATTCTCAAAGAAAGGTTAAGAAGATATCTTTGACAATTTCCATATCAAAACCTTCAATTCATGCTTTACAGGACATCCTAAAAGTGGAATAATGCTAGAATCCAGTTAGCCTTTCAAGATTATTCCCAAAAAATTATTCACAAAGGAAGTTGTTCCCGAAAGTGCTCATGTAAAGAACAATATTTCTCGAAACTACTATTGATTAGATAGTTAGTACCCAAAAACAATTATCTACGGTATATAAATATCAATGATGATAATGACAAAAAAGAAAAGATACAAGTAAGACAAAAATAAAAGAATTGCATGAATTTTTGTAGCAAAATGAAGGAATAAAATACCTGGAGAGATAGGGACTGAAATAATTTGACATAGTCAGAAGTAGAACACCACTCTGGTAAATAGTAAGCATCACATATTCTGTTTAAAAGCTTTTGCTCCCATGGCTGCAAAGACTCTTCAGATGGACCAAGATCCCTATGGCACCATGTCACTACTATTATTGTGCCTCCTGGAGCTGCCACTCGCACCAGCTCTTTAACAAACTGCCAGTTTATTCACAATTTGTAACCCCAAAGAAAACCAATCTATAAGATGATATTATCAGATAATTCAAGCAAGGATGCATTTTATTTTCTATTATTATTTAAAAGAAATTGTGCCAAATGAAACTAAAAAAGAAAGTTACAAACCTTGGGTTTGTCAGGCATGTGTTCTCCGCTTTCCATAGACCAAACAAGATCAAATTGGTCATCAGGGAATGGTTGGTTCAAGGCATCTGCAACTTCAAAACAAACCTGCTAATACGGCTACGTGTTATACTAATAAATAAGTTATTGCATTTGGCTAATGGTAAAAGCCTTTAATATAGGAATACATACCTGGTCTGCTAGTCCTTGAGCATTAGCAAGAGCATTGGCTCTTCCAGCTTGAACAGGGCTCAAAGTAATGCCTTGGCATTTTGCCCCATATTTCCTTGCTAGATACCTAGAACTGCCTCCTATCCCACACCCAACATCAACTATTCTCTTGGGTCTGTTTGCTGGGTCCTCTGCAAACCCAATTTCAGATATTTCAATTGAGTCCCGAGGATAAGGAGAAAATAATTAACACAAATGAACTATTCATCCATGCCAATTAAGGCAACAAAAATCTGGATGTACAACAAAAACTCATCAGTTTCGACCATCTATGACTATTAGGGCCATGTTTGGATGTCAATTTCAATGCTCTATTTTTCTTATTCACGTTTTGCTTACAAATATATTACTAACCTAACCAATCTTTTCCTGCATGGACTCCATCCAACATATATCTGAATTATGAACAAATTTCCTGTCAATCCCACTTAAACGCTGCTTCTAAGAGCCAAAGTTGACTAAAAATATATACAGATAATCCCCTCCTTTTTCATGAATTCAACAGCACTGTCGTTAACTGGTAAAAAATTTTAAATGGATTTTTAGAATCAATTTAATTTAAACCAAAATAGTTAAAATTGATAATATGGTTTCAACATTTAGTTTTATTTTAAGTAATCTTTTTTAAACAATTCAAAAATTTTAGTTCAATCCGTTCATACTAGTTTCCGATTTAACCGGTTCAAAGTCACTTGCTGGTTCTTGATCCAGTTTAAACAACATTGATTTTAAGGTAAGCTATATCAATAGTCACGCATGTTTTTGTTTTGTTTTGGACACTCAAGTTTAAAATTTTCTATTTTAGTAACTGACGTTATCAAAACTTAGTATTTTGGTCACTGGTTCGCTAAATCACTAATGAAATGTTGATGTGGTATTTCTAATTAGCATAATAGCAAATATAGCATTCCAATATTTATATATTTTATCATTTTGGTTTTAATTCTAAAATTCAAAAAATTAATCATCAACTTACACGTGAACTATTTCACACGAGTTGTCATATTAGTGTCGTTCAAATTTTCATAATTCAGTTAACTTTTTCAAAAAGTGCAATTTGATTAAATTTTAAAAATGGAAGACCAAAGTGATTTAAAAAGATAAAAGAGCTTCGATAAATAAATTTACCATTATGCAAAAAGAATTATGGGTATTTATGTTATTTAAAATTTGGCTTAAATGTGTAAAAAAACCCTCAAACTTTTTCAAGAAAAAGTAATTAAGCCCCCTTTTTTTTGCACTCAATTGAGCACTTAAAATTTCAAAATGCATTAAAAAACACCCTCAAACTTCTTCAAAAAAAGCAACTAATCCCCTTTTTTTTCACTCAATTGGTACTTGAACTTTCAAAATGCAACAAAAATACCTTCAAAATTTTTCAAAACAACAATTAAGCCCCTCCTCTTATTAAAAATTAGAAAAGAAATTATAAATAATAAAAAATTTAGAAAAAATATTAAAATTTATTAAAATTAGATTTTTTATAAAATTGTAAAAAATAAAAAAATTGTAAAATTTTATAAAAATCATAAAAAATTTAAAGACCCTAGTTTTTCAATTAAAGTCATCACGTGTCGCAACACAACGTGACATGTTTGAAAAATGATAATCAATAAAAGTTATAGAAAAATTATAATTTTTTTTATAATTCTATATATTTTATAAATTTTTTACGATTTTATAATTTTTCTAATTTTAATAAATTTTAATTTTAATATTTTTAATTAAAATTTTATAATATTTATAGATTTTATTGATTTTAATTTTTCTAATTTTAATAAAAGCGAGGCTTAATTGCTTTTTTTTTAGTTTAAGAGATTTTTTATACATCTTAAAAGTTCAAGTACCCAATTGAGTGCAAAAAAAGGTTTAAAAAATTTTTTAAAGGTTTGAGGGTCTTTTTTTATATATATTTTGAAAGTTCAGATACCCAAATGAATGCAAAAAAAGAGGGTTTAATTGCTTTTGTTGAAAAATTTAAGGACTTTTACATTTTAAGCCTTAAATTTTAAATAAAGAAAGGAATTGGCTTTCCAAAATTTTGGTTAAACCATTTCATTTTTTTTAGAAAAAGTAGCTTTAATAATTGGCATAGAAATCCTCTTAAATAAGTAACTCTTGATATCGGAATAATTCATTGGTCGGATCACGCATTTAGGTTTTAAGGTTTCGTTTGAAAAATAAAAGGATTTAATTAAAATATAAAGTTCAGAAAATAAGTTTGGATAAAATTTAAAATTCATTTTTATATGGATGGACGTTGGATAAAGTTTTTTTTAAATTTATATTTAAATAAAAATTAATTTAAACAAATAAAATATCGACCAGCCAAATCAAGATTTATTTTCCTTATAATGGACTTGACTTAAGCAAAACAGTACTAAACTTATATTTTAGCCGAACCCAACTAGAAGCACTAGAGGTGCTCATAGTCGGGTTGGGTTGGATTTTGAGTTGGAGCTAAACATGATATTAATATACTTTATGCTTGCCCAAACTTAGTTTGACCTGAAATATGGCTTAAAATTTTACCCAAACCCGTCCATATTTGCAAAAGATTAACTCAAGCCCATTTTAGGCCCACCGATATTATTTTTAATTTTTTAAAAATATTTATATTATATTATTTTAATATTTAATAATTATATACTTTTTTATTTATTAAAATTTTTTATATAGTAATCTTAACATTATTTTAATGTTTACATTAGAGTAATATTATATATTCAGTATAGGTTTATTTTTTTGAATGTGTTTTAAATTACATAATATATAAAAATAACATAATATAAAATATTATAAAATTAAAAATGAATCGGGCTGAGCTCAAGCCTTGAATGTTCAAATTCAAACCCGACTCATATTTTAAATGGACTTCTCTTTTTGCCGAAACATATTTTTTGGGTATTTTACTAAAATAATACAAAAAAATAAAAAAAATACCAAAATAGTATATTATTTTTTTATTTACCAAAATGGTACAAAAAAAAAAAACAAAACAGTAGAAAATGGGATGCCACAGGCGACACCAAAGGTGCCTGGCAGAGGCTGCACCAACATGTTCGTATTTCAACCATTTGTTCGTATTTTTTTCCCAGATTTTATTACTTTTAAAAAATATATTATTTTCTAATTTTATTATTTTACATTATTTTAGTACATTATTTTTGAAATGTATTCATTTAGTTTTATTTTTAAATAAATTAAAAACAAATTATTTCGACCCTTTGTTCGCATTTTTTTCCCGGATTTTATTACTTCCAGTAAAAATATATTATTTTTGTATTTTATTATTTTACATTATTTTAGTACATTATGTTTGAAATGTATTAATTTACTGTGTTTTTAAATAAATTTAAAAACCCTTATTTTGGCCTTTTTCAGTATTTTTCCTAATTTTATTACTTTAAAATATTATACTATTTTCTAATTTTATTATTTTACATTATTTTAGTACATTATTTTTGAAATGTATTCATTAGTGTGTTTTTAAATAATTAAAAAAACATTATTTGCCCTTTGTTCGTATTTTTCTCGGATTTTATTACTTTAATAATATATTCTTTTATATTTTATTATTTTACATTATTTTAGTACATTATTTTTGAAATGTATTCATTTAGTTTGATTTTAAATAAATTAAAAAAACCCTTATTTGACTCTTTGTTAGTATTTTTTCCTAGATTTTATTACTTTCAATAAAATATATTATTTTGTATTTTATTATTTTACATTATTTTAGTACATTACGTTTGAAATGTATTAATTTACTGTGTTTTAAATAAATTAAAAAACCTTATTTACATCCTTTGTTAGTATTTTTTCTCGGATTTTATTACTTTAAAAAATATACTATTTTCTAATTTTATTATTATACATTATTTTAGTACATTATGTTTGAAATGTATTCATTTAGTGTGTTTTAAATAAATTTAAAAAACTCTTATTTGACCCTTTGTTCGTATTTTTTCCCGATTTTATTACTTTTAATTTATTTAAAAACACAGTAAATTAATAAATTTCAAACATAATGTACTAAAATAATGAAATAAAAATAATATATTTTTAAAAGTAATAAAATCCGGAAAAATACGAACAAATGGTTTAAATAAGGGTTTTTAAAAAATTATTTAAAAATACAGCAAATTAATACATTTCAAATATAATGTACTAAAATAATGTAAAATAATAAAATGCTAAAATAATATATTTTTATTGAAAGTAATAAAATCTAAGAAAAATACTTAACAAATGGTCAAATAAGAGTTTTTTAAATTTACTTTAAAATCAAACTAAATGAATACATTTCAAAAATAATGTACTAAAATAATATAAAATTAGAAAATTAGAAAATAATATTTTTTAAAGTAATAAAATCCAAAAAATACTAACAAAGGACCAAATAAGGGTTTTTTAAAATTTATTTAAAAACATAGTAAATTAATACATTTCAAACATAATGTACTAAAATAATTTAAAATAATAAAATAGGAAAATAATATATTTTATTGAAAGTAAGAAAATCTAGGAAAAAAATACGAACAAAGGGACGAAATAAGAGTTTTTTTTTTAAATTTATTGAAAAATCAAACTAAATGAATACATTTCAAAAATAATGTACTAAAATAATATAAAATAATAAAATTACAAAATAATATATTTTTTAAAGTAATAAAATTTGAAAAAAAATATGAATAAATGGTAGAAATACGAATATATTAGTGCAGCTTCTGCCACAAGCACCTTTGGTGCCGCCTGTGGCATTCCATTTTCTACTGTTTTAGTTTTTTTTGTACCATTTTAATAAAAAAAACAATATACTATTTTAATATTTTTTGTATTATTTTAATAAAATACCCCATATATTTTTAACTTAATATTTTTATCTAAATTCTTCTAGAACCCACTGGACGGATATTCCAGTTCATGAACAGTTGGAAAGAGCACCTATATGTTTGGACTTGGCACTACTCTCGCCAACGATAAATTCAACGACATAATCTAATCTTCCAACAGAAACTAACACGTGGATTATTGAAAAATATGTAAAGAAAACTAACCCGATATTCCAGCAAAACGGAGCGATTCTTCGACCATTCGAATCTGAGCGGCACGATGATCTGAACCCGAAACATCGGAACCCGGGTCGTAATATCCATGGTGCATATGGTCACCCCATATGTCTTCCCAAATCCCCGACGACTCATCGTAAAACTCCGCTATCCCTTCCTGCAAGGTGGTGGTGGACAAAGACGACGCCGCCGCCTTCACATGCGCGGACAGGGAACGTCTGCTAGATGGAAACGAGCGGGAGGAAGAAGGGAAGGAAACGGAAGGTCGTGGCGGAGGTGAGAGTTGGCACGTGCCATGGAAGCAAGGGTGTGTTTGTAATTGTAACGCGGCAGCCATTGATTATGGTTTCGTCGGTGTGGTAGTGGTGGAAGGGTTAAAAAGGGGAAATTGCAGAGCGAGGCTTAATGATTTGTAGATATAATTGGAAGATGCGTGCTGTTCTTGTCCCCAGAGTTGCGTATGGATACGAGAAAGATCATCGGTTGTAATGAAATTACAACAACCCTTTCAACTTTTATTGTAAAAAAGAACAAACTTCATGCCATTATCATCTTTTGGTCCCATTCATACCATCATTATCATCAATTACAGCTACCCCTATTTAATTTATTTATTTTTTATAAAAAATTATATTTTTAATATTTGATGTATCATCTTGTTCATATTTTTCTTTTGTGTTTTGAGTTTCTGATTTTATATTTAATAATTATAATTAATATTTATTTTAAAATTCTTTTACATCTTAGTATGAGACTTTTATGACATATTCTCTTATAAAATTTAAATTAAACTACAAACTAATTAATAAAAAGTCATAATTGAGTTGCTTAATATTCAAAATTTAGTAAATAAAGGCATTTGAAGCAATGTTAACTAATTTTCCACCTCTTTATGTGTTCGAATAACTTATATTAGGATCCTTCTAAAAGTATAGTTTTTAGGCACTAACAAAATAGTCTTTGCGTCATTAAATTTTAAAGATAACAAAGTATTATTATACATCCATCTATATCTACTGTCTTCTCCAATTTAATTTAACTTTAATTAAATTACATAAAATAATTAATTTTTAAATCTTAAACAAACATCTTTTCTTCTCATTTTTTTCAAAAGTTAATATTATTTATTTTTGTGCAACTAATTTATTCTTTAAAAAAACTAGTTTCTAGATATTGCATTAAATATTCAGTAATAAGAATTGAATAAATTTTAAAAGTTCTATATTATTTGATTTTTATTTTTAAAGAAAATAAGAGTTGGAGGGTAGGCTAAATATGGATGAGTGTATAATAATAATTTTAAATCTTTAAAATTTGATAATGTGGCAAAATTTTATTAATGTCAACAAACCTTAATTTTTAAGATCATCTTAATATAAATTATTCCCTATATTTTTCACATTAGTTTATAAAGTGATAATGCGCCGTTGATTAAAATTGTTCATACTGGTGATGGCTTGGAGAATGACTTGTTGGAGCCTGGAGGTGCAGCAACTCCAACAGTTGTGTCGACTGTCATGGAGGGTTCGATTGATGCACACTTGGCGGGAGTACAGTTGTTGGCTTAAGTTTTAGTGGTATGCGTACTTTTTAGGCTATTCCAACGTCGATTTTGAATTTGATGACTACAGAGCAGGTACAAGGACCTAAGTAATGTTTCTACCAAAAAGATATAAATAATATATAAAAATGAAATTTTATGTCAATTTGGTTGGTAAAACCACCACTGGATTGCATTTTAATTTATTTACTATAAAATAGGTAAATTAACCCTTATATATTAGAAAAGTGAGCAAAACAATATCTCTGTCAAAATTGGGTGTTTATATATAATGTATAATAATAAATTATAATTTTCAAACTAATAAGGTTAAAGAGCTAAAAAGCTCAGTTAAACCATTTTAAAATTTAAAATTATTATAATTTTTACGATTTTTTCTCAAAACTGCCCAATTCTTCAATGTTTAAAACATTTGTGTATAACATATATTTAGATAATCTTTTATTCAAAAACGATGAAAACAAATATAATAAAATAAAAAGAACAAAATAAGTTAAAATCAAAATTAGAAAATAAATGATAAAATGGCCCAAATCGATTTTGGACTAAAGCCCAGAAGGCTATAAAATTAGGCTGACAATGTAAGGCCTAAATACTTGAGAAAATTGTCTACAACCATACATATTTTATATTAAGAAATAAGAGTTCGAATAACATTAAGAAGAATCTTCCCTAAATCATAAAAAGATATAGGAAACACCACATAATTTCAATACATTAAATTCACATACTTTACATTTTCTAAGTTTACCCACCTTGCTAGCAAAATACTAAATCATCATGGTGCTTGGGTGTTCGACTACAGCCCTAACGTGGGCAGGACGACAGTAATTGTGGGGGTATTTACGATGGGCTCCAATTTGCTTGGTCTATGGGGTTTCCATCCATTGCGTTGGAAATGGACAACTTGGCAGCCATCAAGCTCATATGCAACAAAACTATGGTGGAGACAGCAAATGCTATAGAAGGAACGGTGCAGGAAATGTTACGGCGCTGTTGGGAGGTGAAACAGGGTGGCGGATGAGATGGCTAACATTGCTATGTTCCAACAGCTAGGCATTAATATTTTCCGTGAACCACCTGATGAAGTTCTGCATTTGCTGCACGATGATGCAGGTGGGCACTCCACGGCCCGTAAATGTCTCTTATAGAGTATTCTTAACCTCTTTTTCTTCCAAAAAAAAAAAAAAAACTATTTCATTTGTTTTAATTAAAAAGCGTTTGCAAGAGAGAAGCGAGGTACACTTCGGCTCTAGGAAATGTCATTTCATAGTATAAAATGCCTCCTAACGACAACTATTATTCTCTTAGGCATATATTAACAGACATTGTTTTATATAAGAAAAGTTTTTCTCAACCGTTGTTAAGATGTCTCATTTTATAGTAAGTAATTTACGTTTTTAGAGAAATCCGCGAAAGAAAAAGGGTCCTCACCTAGGTCCTTCACCAAGGCTATTGTTGCCCCACGGTATAGAAGGATGCACTTGATTCAGTTATGAAATGTGACCCATGCTACAAGTTTTGAGCCCTTCAACTTATTTCCAGTCCTCGGCCTTTCGCGACTTAGGGACTAGACACCCTTGGTTCTTCTTGACTAGATGTGGCACAAAAAAGTTCATAGTAATAGTCATGTGATCTACTAAATTGATAGAGGCTAAAGCTATCAGTACCATTATAGAAATATAGGTGGAGAACTTTGTTTAGAAGACCATCGTCTGCATATATGGGTTGCCTCATTTATTAATCACAAGTAGTGAAACTCAATTCTGAGGAAAGTTTGAAGATTTTTGTAGAAACCTCTATAATTCTCACACCTATAGTTCAATGAAAACCCCAAACACAAACGATTAAGGGCCAGTTCTTCATTGCTTTTGAAAAGTGCTATGAAAAAGTGCTTTTGAGAAATTTGAGTGTTTGGTATTGCTGTCAAAAAGTGCTTTTGAAGAATAAAATGTCCATTTTAGACATGATATTATAAAGTAACAAATATGTATTTAAATAATATTCAAATTAGTTAATATTATGATATTTTAGCAAAAATATAAAAAAATAATTTATTATAACTTATTGTTAATATTTTAATATATAATATTAATTTTAAAATTTTTAAGTAATTAATATTAATTATTTATTAAATTTAATTAGAATATATAAACTATATTTAAATATTTAAATATAATAATTAAATATTTGTAATTAGATATTGACACAATTTTATTATTATAAAATTATTTTTAATTTTAATTAATGCTTTTAACACATTTGTATTATTTTATTTTAAAATGTATTTGAATATATAACTCATATTAGATATTAACATAACATAGAAAACATAAACCTAACAAATTAAAATATTACATATATTTGGATTAAAGTTTTAAAAGGGATAATATTTATATATCAAATATAAATATTAAAAATTTTACAATAGCATTTACAATTCAAAGTGAATTCATTAAACTAGAAGCTATAGCATCTCTTGTTAATTCCATTCCAAAACCACTTAAATTGTTTGATTCACCGTCATCATCACTATCATCATCGTCGTCGTCATCATCATCACTTTCTCGACCATCCATATTTTCTGAATCAATATTATTCTCATATGCCCAGTTAATATCTTCGTATTCCATAAAATCTGCATCATTTCGACTGACATATTTTCGGATAAAATTGTGTATCGTCATTGTAGCAACAACAATCATCGTTTGCTTTTCAAAACTATAACTTGGCATATCCCTTAAAATGACCCATTTTTTTTTCAAAACACCAAAAGTTCGTTCAATCACACTACGTAATGATGAATGTGAATGATTGAATATCTCTTCTTTACCAGATATCGGTCTACCTCTACGGAAGTCAGGTAAATGATATTGCTGACCTCTATATGGTTCAAGATAACCTTTCATTTGAGGATATCCAAAGTCAACAAGATAATATTTTCCTACAAGTCATAATATAACAAACAATTAATTCAAGAATTTTTTTAATAAAAATTATCAATTAAAGAACTTATACCTTATTATTTAAAAAATCACATATAAATAAAATATCTAACCATTTGGAGGGTGTGGAAATTTGTATTTTGGATCTCGAATTGCATCAAGAAATATTCTAGTGTCATGTGCCGATCCTTCCCATCCAGCCATGACAAATGTGAAACACATATTAAAATCACATACTGCCATAACATTTTGAGTCGGGATACCTTTTCTTCCAATATAGGGAATTTGTTCATTTGGTGGAAGAATAGCCGCAATGTGAGTACCATCAATTGCACCTATGCAATCCTGAACAAATAATCATATTACTCTCGTGCATATTTTTAGTCGACCAAATATATTAAAATATAATAATATAAAATTAAATTTTAACCTTAAAATGCGGCATATATCTAAAATCATTACGTATTTGTTCGGGTATTGAGCTAAAAAAAGGATCTTCGAGTGCAATTAGATCAGTGGCCATCCTTGAAACTTTCTCAAGCACAACTGCAAAGTGTCGACTTATTGTAGATCCAGACCTTTGAAATCTTTCTCGAATTTGGGAAACTTTTGCACCGATGCCCAAGATGTATAAAAAAATACCCAACATTTCACTAGAAGATATGTTTCTTGAAGTTTGCAAGTTGTATCTTGTCAGCAAACTTGTGAATACCATTTTAGACATCCTAAAATTAATCATACAACGTGATTCGTGACCGACAAGGATCTCTCGGATCCATGTCTCACCTGAATGTTTTGAATCCATGCATAATTGCCTCAATTTATACTTCTCGTAACATAATTGCACGAAAGAAGATGCAACAACAAATAATCGGTTAAAACATTCCATGCGTTGTAAAATCTCTTTCTTTTCCCTTTCATCATCAATTTCATCACCACTATAATCATCAACTATACTCATCACCTGTGAATAAATTTTATATCCAAAATCACATATAAACAACTATTGATAAAACTAATTTAGTAAAAAATAAGTAGAACATAAATTCAACATCTAAAGACCAAACATAAACAACTATTAATAAAACTAGATTACACATAAATAAGTAGAACATAAATTCAATATCCAAAAACCAAACATGAATAACTATTGATAAAACTAGTTTAGCATTGTTGTTTAGTCACATAATAGATATCTTTGAACCCTAGAGATCAGAAAATTTTCAACTATCCTCCATTTCCGTCTTAAGCCACAAAGCTCTAATCTTGGGATTAATTGATAAAAACATAATTCGCTTGTCCTTATTGAGCAATAATCTAAGTGCGAAAAAGTATAGCAGACTAGCTTCTGGAACTTCTTCCGACATGCTGTCAAGCATTTTGACTGCTTGTGGAATACCATATGGATCCATAACAGGAGTCAAACTAGATGTGGCTTGAATCATATTGTCAGCTGCATTGCATAATTTTTCTATTTGACTGGACAATCTTGCAGCCCCTCCAATTTGCTTTGAGGATTTCTTTCTTCCAGTTTTAAAATGTGAACTTAACATCTCAGGGTTTTTTCTTTTTTGACCGTTTCCATCAATTTGAACATCATTTGAAATGTGAACATCATTTAAAATGTGAGCATCATTTCTCATATTTACTTCTTCATTCTCTTCAGGTATGTTGTTGTTAACATCCTCAAAAAAATCACTACAGAGTGTACCAGAAGAAGGTGCTCATGCTTTATCACCTGTTGCAACTATCCCCATGAACATTTGGTCCAACTTCCCTTCGAATTCAGGATCAATGCTCGATGTTCTAAATATATTAACTTCAGGCACAACCTACATATAAAATGATAGTTTAATAACAGTAATTATCAATAACCTCATAAATAAGAAAAAAATAAAAAAATATTTAGAATTATTAATGTACCTGGAGCCTACTCTCCCACCATTCATCCGATGCATCAACGGTTCTTTTTATAGGATTCCACCCTAAACCAATATCTTCGCCTTTACGTTTCTTCCAAGCTTTCCATTCTTTTTTTAGGGCATCCCACCTATTTTTAAGTTGTCTTTGTGAAAAACCCTTACCCGTTTCTTTCTCAATGTTGGTCATTATTTTCAACCATCCATCTTTTGTGAAATAAGTACCAGACCTATTGCCTTTCAATATCTCTTTAATACAAATATCACAAAATATTTCTGTCAATCTCTTATCCCACATTGCTTTCACTTTTTCATCACTAACTTCAACCGTCGAAGTACTCATCTATTGTGTATACGAATAGATTCATTTCAGCCAGTAAAGCAATCAAGAAAATCAAATGTCACATAAGTATATATGTTTACATGTGTATCAAAATTTTAACTATATACATGAACAAATAACAGTAATAATGATAATAATGAAGTAATCCAAGAAATTGATTAACATGGTAAAATGATATAACTTTATCATTACCATCATTAAAAATGAAAAAAATCACGAGAATTAAAGGTTAAAATTACTCTTGATGAAGAGCTCTTCATCAACATTTATAAACACAAGTTTTAATTAATATTTGTAATTTAAGTTCTAATTATTTTAAAAATGTATTTATCATAGATTCTATTAAATTATAATTAATTTTAAATGTATAATTATCAAAAATTTATTTTGTTTTAGCTTTATTTAACTAATAATTCTAAATTAAATATTATAATTAAATATTATAATTAAATATTATAATTATTTTTAAGGCTTTGAATGCTGTTGAAGTAGTGACATTTGATTACCCTTCTCACTTCACTTTTAAATAGAAAAAGGAAATATTTTCATTTTTAAGGATTTGTGGTGGTATTTTTAAGAAAATCTAGTTTGTGTCATATATACATTTCTTCATTTCTCCTATGAATTAAACCTAGAGATCAAGGAAGCAAATCAACGGATAATTTGGTGTACTAATTTTCCAAGCCATTATGTATTGTACTTGAAGCTAAGGTATGGAAAAAGAATTTCGATAGCAACACTCACAAAGACTTGCGGTGTCATAACAAGAGGTAAGGACGGAGGAATTGTACTGTCAATGAGTTGTTGTTGAGACGCCTATTCCACGGAAAGAAAGGCATCAATTATATTGCACATTAATAAGATGACTAGTTATGTATTCTGAAAAAAATATGTTTAGCAAATATCTAGAGCATAGATAACAATCACATTCACATCAGATTGAACCACATAATAGCAGGCGGAGATGAATGTGGTAATCTCCGATTGAACTAGTTTTGACCAATACTTCCAAGTTTTAGGCTCTGCTGCTATCATTCAGCTTCTAAGCAAGAAGCTCCTGTTTGCAGAGGTAAGTCGCCATGGTCTACCGTTCACTTGTTCGTTCTTTTTCATAAATTTGATTGAAAATCAAGTATTTTGTGGCTTTCTTTGAATGGACTACCAAAAGTTCTGGTCTTTATACCAAAGGCCTAAACATAATGATTCAACTAACCTGCTGCTATTTCTAACAGGACCGAAAGAAAACACTTCAACAAGTCGATGAATTCTTAAGCACATAAGTGGCTCCTAAGGAGCTTGTCGACAATATAAAGGTATTTGACCTCGATATATGCTTTATTTATCTGATAAGCAAGTTTGATTTCTCGACAAATGAAACCTATTCTAGCTGTAGAAATAAATTACATCACTTAAACCTAAAGCTACTCATCTCTGAAATGCTATGTAGCTTGAACATGGATATAGTAGAAGGTCGACATGGTCATATCAAAAACACATGTCAGACTCGGGTATTTTAAAAAAAAGCCTTGGAAGAGTTGAAGCAACATAGCCAATTTCTCTTATATTTGGATTTGCCTTTGAATGCAGCAAATAGGGGTGGCCTTAATACCAACAACTACAACTAGCAAGGCCTTAATACCAACAACTACAGTAAATGAAATCTGAAAAAAAAATAGAGTTACCTAGACGAAAATCAATCCCATAATAAAGACAAACAAAAATATACAGAAGAAGAGAAGAAGAGAAGAAAAAGATAAACTCACCGGTGGTGGAGAAGAGGAACAAAGAACCAGTAGAGGGCAGAGGAACAAAGAACCAACGATGAGAGAAGAGATGAGAGCAAAGAAGAGAACCAGCGTTCGTGTGGCTACCAAATGAAGGCTTTTATTTATTGCTTTTCAAAGAAAAGCACTTTTCCAGGTAAAAGCTCATCTCTTAAGCAATAAAGAACGCAGCCTAAGTAGAGGCAACCAACAAAAAAAATTGAGATTTGAAGAAAAAAGTGAACAATGCCAAATGAGTGTTGGTAAAAGACTTATCGAGAATTTGTTAGATTTGGTGCCTTAAGTGTATTATATTTTCTCAAAATTTGTATTTTTTTCGAATAATTTGATTTAATAAAATTATTTATGAATTACATTAACATCCTTGTATATTGTCCTCAATGGTTTTGTATGCAAAATAAAATTGAATTAAATATTAACTCATGGTTTAATAAAATTATTCTGGAATTACATTAATATCATATCTCGTAATCGTATAATCATACTTTACGCTTTAGTCCTTTAGATGTCATAACACCAAAATTACACTTGTATATATAATTAATAAATACAAACACACAATTCAAATATAATAAGAAAATACAGTAAGTTCCATGTGAACTTACTTGGAAAACAACAACAAACAATGTGTTAGGGACTAATCGCAATTTCTCCTTTTCTAAATTATCTTCCAATTGATTCAAATCCCAATCTATAATAAATCATTTCAGTTTATCAATTTCAATTGCTTTACACCATCCTATTATAAGTATAAGTCAATTCAATTTCACTTTTCAAAAGCTTCTTTAAATTTTACTTTTATTCAATTTAGTCCTTAAAACTAAAATAGCTATATATTTTAAATTTAAGCTTCGTTTTTCAATCCAATTTCAATCTTATCCTTATATAACCATTTAAAATCAATAATTATAGAAACTTCATATCACTTTCAAAATATTTAGGTTTTAGCCCTTTACTCAAAACTAACAAATTTCACTTTATAATTTAGTCATTTATCACATCTAAGCTTACAATCAAACTATTTAACACCAAAAGCTTCAAGATACATCAATGGTAATGTTTATAAACTTTAACAATTTTAAAAATTAACACCCGAATTAACTAAATCGAGCTACAACGATCTCAAAAATATAAATTTCATAAATAAGAAAAAGGGGCCTACCTACACCTACCGTGCAAGAGGGCCGAATAATTGGAGCTTAAAAATGGCCTTTTGGTTCTTTCTTTTGTTAGCTAAATTGGTGGGAAGACCATATTATTATTTTAATTAAAAATTAACATATAAATTATAATATATTCAAGCACTAACCGTCCACTTCAATTTAAATGGCTTAATTGCCATACAAACCCTTGAACAATTCCTATTTAAATCTTTTAACTAATAAAAATCAATAGCGATTAATTTTTGTAGTTTTTACGATTTAGTCTTGTACCTTAATTAGTTATCAATTCGGCGAAATTACTTATCCAAAATTTAATTCATCTATAAAATAGCTCCATCAATATTTTTATTAAATATTTACTAGTTCGGTTTATAGAAACGATGTCACAATACCTCATTTTCTGGCACCACTTCCTTTAGGGTCAAAACACTTGTACCGTAACTAACTATCCAATTAACAAATTCGTCAGACCAAAATTCAAGATAATATTATAATTGACCCAAATAATATTTACAGACCCAAGTTCCGAAATCACTGAAAATCAAGTTGTTACACCTCCCCAAAGAACAATGGTATACCAAATAGCAAGCTTCACCAAGCTAATAGGCATCACCCAACATAACTACCATCACTTGTCATTTACAAATCTTGTAATTGCCCAATGAAAGAGAGACTTAGACAAACAACTAACCATACTCCCTTACTCTCACCTTTGTCCTCAAACCTTCTAATATGGAAGAGTTTATTTCCTCCGTAGGGAACTACAAGTAAGTTGTATAAAGAAATACAAGCAAAATAAAAAATTTAAAGGACTATTTTTCTCTTTTTCATATATAGTTGAGTTCATTTAAAATTGGGTTGGCAGGATAGTTAATTGGCATTGAAAAGTAACCACACACATGTTGCCAAAATGTTCCCCTGCAAAATATGCTAGCAACATGTGATAGCGGGTCCACTCTTCGTCGCATAATAATCTTAGTTTCTTCCAATGCTTCGTTATATTCTCTTTCTTTTTTTTTTTAATTATCTTATTATAAGTTCTGATATCTTCTTGACATAATGTCTAAAACTATCTATAGCTCCTCCTCAACCCATTAATAGAAGGATAATACGCTTCAGCAAACTCGAATCCACGTCCTCTTGCATTGACAACAATACTCATATCAATTGAGTTAAGACTCGATCGACATTATATTATTAGTTACTATATGATGCTTTCAAGATTATACTATACGATTATCTAATAAAAAAATTGTCAAATGAAATACTCGAATGTATTAAAATATCACATTAAGCATGATCATATGTGAAAATATCAATGACTCTTAAATTTGATAAAACTTGACGAGACAAAAAATAATTAAAATTTATTTATGATAAATAATTTTAATCCTATATTATTTAAATAAATAATTATTATTTCCGTAAGCACGACTTTAAATTTCATTGAAATTAAAGATGGAGAAACTTAAATTCGCGTGAAAATTCATAGTTTGAAAACCCATTTAGGTACAAGTCCCTATAGTAGGTTTTATAGTCCCCAAATTAATAAACGACCCATCACTTGAGCATTTTTCCCACAGCTCCAATAATAATAAATGCTATCAGTTGAGCATTTTAGATTTTAACTAGGTTCAAGCACCTTTTACTTCTGCTCTCTGATTCGAGTCGAATTTATTCTACCTCACAAATCTATTATTTTTAGGATTGAGTTAAAATTTGGTCTTGAAGAATTGCTTAAAAGACATACGTGTCATGCACTTGATACAATTTAAAAAAATGTCCTTCCTTACATGCCTTAAAAAATCAAAACCATATTATAATTAAAAAGAAAAGAAAATACAATGATAAAGACGGAGGTGGTAGATTCAAGAATGGTCCATAGAATTTATGAAGTGGCAGTCCCACCACACAATGTGATGCCTATCCCTGAAGTTGCAACAACCCCTATGGACCCCACCGCTTTGTTATTGCCTTTACCTGCCCCACTCCTATGATTCTATTTCAGTATTCATACTCAGATTTTACCCCCCAATCTAGAATATGGTTTTTTATTTTTGATAACTTACATTTGCTTTAATTATATTATATAACCACATTTATGAAAATTTTACAAACATATCAAACTCTGTATATTTAAAAAAAAAGAAGAGCAAAATTGAACACAAAGGCATAAATGGTCGGAGGGAATGAAACATGTCACCTCATTTCCAACAAACAGGGTGAGTGACCGGGTGTAGCCGGTTGGTAGTATTGGGCCTTGGGTGCAGCCCATAATGTGAGGTTGGTGTTGTCAGGTAAAGGGGTGACAGTGAGTGGGTGAGGGAGCAAATTATTAGGGGTTCTCATTTTTCCTAAAGCTAATTGATGGTGTGTACGTACTAGATTTGGACAGCTCACCATTCTTATGTTTTACTTTTTAATTTACACTTCTTTTATTATTTATTCAAAAAAAGAGGTTCAAATTTAGATCTAAAATCTGTTTTGAAGAATAATAGTAATAGCTTCAAAGTCAAGCTCCATTTGTAGTTTATTGTGTAAGATTTAGGTTTAAAAGAGGAGATTGGGTGATTCTCAAGAGGATATAATTATTCCATAAATGAGTATATAGAAATTATTCGAATATTTCAATGTAAGCCGTATACAGTTTTCGAAGGAAGACATCTCAGTTGGTAGCTCGAACCACCAACCTTGGCTTTATATATAATTTAGGCTGTGTTCAGTATTGTTTCTAAGAAGCATTTTTGATATTAAAAAGAAAACACTTTTGAGATAAAAATATTACTAAATAAATTACTTTTTGAGAGAAAAAAATACTCCTCAAACCAAAAATTGACACCAAAACACTTTTTTTCCGAAAATTAAAAATTTTAATTTCTTCTTAAAATTTTTTTTCTCAAAAACAATGTTAAGCAAAGTCTTGAAAAAAAACGTAAAACTTGAATATGCTGTAATTTTTTTTATAATTAATATATTCATAGTTGTATGAGGTTAAAATATGTATCACATGGAGGACAAAGTTAAAATTTAAAACTCATAAAGTTGGTTTGGTAATTGTTCCTTAAATGCACAACGTTATGTGCGGTAATCCTAGTACAAATTTATCACCCAATTATGATACTAAAGTACCATCAAAATCTTACATCAATATATAATATTTTGTCAGCTCATTGACTTTCAATTTCATTCTCAATTTCAACCCCCAAAACCTCTTTCTTAATTAATATAAGGGTATATATGGAAAATAATTAACCCAAAACTTATTTTCTATAAATATTAGACCACCTTTAATTATTACAATATTATTAAGCTACCATAATTTCGAATTATGCAGCCTTTATTAAAAAGTACAAATATTTAGAAAGTTAACTCGACTTAGAAAAAAAAATTCTAAAAACTTTTCTAACGTCTTTTGCATCTTATATTTTGTTTTGCCTAGTGGTGCTGTTAGCCTCTAGATGGTTATTGCTCACCTTATTTCCCCTCCCATCAACTCTTTTTTTTCTTTCTCATTTACTCCACATGTCTTCTCTTTTTTCAGTTCGCAGATATATTTTGTAGGTATCTTTACTGTCTTCACAAGTTATGATGGACAGATGACAGTGCCTGTCATTCGCTAAAACTCCACCGGCCACCAGTAATTTTCTTAGAAAATGAGTGGCTATTCATCAGCTTCTTAACATGTTTCTATTTTGAGAGTGTTTTAGAATAATAAATGATTTCACGAGTCGATTCGGATCTATGTTGTCTTCTGTTTTATAAGTTTTTTTGTTTGTTTTTCCATTGTTTAATAAGTCTTCAGTTTTAGACGTTTTTGTTTGCTTTTGTAGCATGTTTGTTAGTCTTGCTTATGCATGTAATCTTAATTTTATAAGTAATTTTAGGGATGATTTTGTTGTCATCCTCTCTAGTTTGGTGAATGCTCGATTCTTTTGTTGATTTTTGCTCGCCGCTTTGAACCATTCGAGTCTAATTTCCTTATCGTATTAAATGCGCTTGTAATCACTCCAGATGTGTCGTGCTTGAGTTGTGACAAATCCAATTGTCAACGTGTCATAATGGTCTATTGATGCTAAGGTTAAAGCCTTTGTTGTGTTGATGAAGCTTGTCTTTTACCATCTACGATGAGTGTTTACTATTTTCCCCCTGATTTGTATGGTTCCATTCATTGAATGAATTAATGAATTTATCTTTCAAAAAAAATATTTAGAAAGTGTATGAAAAACGACTTCTGTATTATGATCCGACCACGTAATACCGCTTAGTATTAATTAAACGTTAGATAACCAATGAGCTAATATTTAGTTCCATTTTACTTTGCATGCAAAAACCATTGAAGACAATATACAAAGGATATTAATTTAATTTATAGATAATTTTATTAAACCAATATGTTTGAGAAAATACAAATATAGAAATGAATATACTACACTTAGGGCACCGGATCCAACACATCAAGGAGAATAGACCACTGGTTTTACCAAGAATAAAGATAGTACTACAATATTAGAAACTGAGTACTAGGGTATGTATGATAAGTTGTTTGCAACTTGGTTGATGGGGTTTCATCAGTTGATCCTAGAATCAAATAGTTTAGAGGTAGTTAAGACATTAACAAAAAGCTTTGGGAGGGTACCAACTAGCAAATTGGCTCGATCAGTTAAGGACCTGTTAAGAAAGGAAAGGCAGGTAACGGTGGTGCATGTTTACAGGGAGGCGAATAGGACGACAGACTGTATGGCTCAATTGGAAATAAGACGAGAACAAGGCTCCCCATATGCTGCACCAACCACTGGAGGAACTAACTCATTTGCTGCAAGCTGATTAAGAGGGTAGAACAGTGTCTAGGATTGTTTGTTTGATTCGATTTCTCGTATCTTCATAAAAAAATGTTATACCTCATTAATAATAGTGTTATTTATGTTAAATTTTTTAAAATAACAATTGTTTGTGATTCATTGGTAGTGTATCTATAAATATATCGAAATAATTATATTTATGTTGTATTTATATTTATACTATTGATATAAACAATATTTATATGTGAATTTCGACTTAAATTTTCTCACTTTGTTATATTGTGAAACTTACATTTTAAACAGTAGTATTAATATTAATGCTAACCCGTAAGATTAATAAGGGAGGAAGATAGTGATAGTATCAAGATGGTAAAGGATGAAAAGGAGATCTTTTGATGGGAGAGTTTAGGAGTTGAGGAAAGAGTATGTGCATAAGCTGATTGCGTGACCCTTTTATTTTGAGGCCATTAAACACAAAAGTCTGATTTGATATCCTTGGTAGTGACAGTGATGCTATATCCTAGGATAAGACGTTTTAGAATGATTGACAATCAATTACCCTGGACCTCCGCATGGTCCTCGTATAGTTTTAGTAAAGATGACTAGTCCAAAAGTTCACCAAGCTAAGGTTCACAAATTGACTTAAAGTCCACTTGTATCGTTGACTCCATCGTTAAACACGTGTCAATTTGACATGTGAAACTAATTTATATCAATTTAGAATTACTTATTGAGAAGACCAAATTTATTTAGTTAATCTGACTTGCAATTTTTAATCGCACATTTTCAGATCATGTACTTATCCCAATTGTCCCTAAGAAGATTAAAGATAAAAGCCTGTGAAAGTTGATAAAAAGGGTTAAGTTATTTTCTGATTTCATTTTTTCTTTTTACACATATACTAATTCCTTTATTGCTTCAAGTTTGCCAGCTAACTTAAAGCTGTAGTGGGTCCTAACCTATTAAAAACTCACACCATCAGACTAAAAGTATTTTACAAAATGTTAACCATTAAATTTATTTATAAAAATTACGAGAGTTAAAGTAAGATGGTAAGAATTTATAAAAATGTTAAAATAAAAAAATTAAATATTTTAACCAAATGAATTCTCAAATTATACCGTTTTTCTTAGCTACTTAATTTTTTATATATAAAATGGTATCTAAATTATCAATTTTTTTTCATTTTATCCAAAATGTATGTGAGGTCCATTAAAAACATGTAACATTTTTTTAATTGATATCTTGCTTCATTTTTTTCTCCCTGGATCATATGCAATAATATTTTTTATTAGTGACTTACGCCTAAGTGATTGATGATGATTCTTCCTCTTTTTCTTTTTTGAGAAAGGTTGACCGTTTCGATAAGATATTAAAATTATCCATATCCCCTCTTCAATCCATAAATAAGAAGATAATATGCTTTTTGATGTAATTGAGCTCACGTTTTGACAACAGTACTCATACTAATTGAATTAAGACTCAATTGACAATACAAATTCAAATATTAAAAGTGTAGTTATTAGAAAAAATTGTTTTAACATTGAATAAAAATAAATCTCAAATCTAATTGGAATAAAACAAAACATGAATTTTTTTTTTTTAAAAGAAAACAAAATTTTAACTCATTTATAAAAAAGGGAGTGGATAAAAATAAAAGAGGAAATTATGAATAAATAATGTAGTCTCTTTATCAAGAATTGACTAGTTGCCATAATTGACATCACTTCATCTTAAGACAAACACTTACCTCTTCCCAACAACAACAAACAAACAATTCCCATTCAGACAGACAGCTCTTCTCTTGTCCTTTTTAAGGAACTTCCTTTATTATACCATTAATATTTAATCAAATCAACTCAAGTTAAACCAACCACACCTTAATTACCTAATTAATTTTAAAGTACATTCTTAATGCAACAATGGTTTAATTAACCTATAATTACCCAAACATCATTATGAATATTTATTCATATAAATCTTTCAGTTTGTGGCTTTAAAAAACTTATCTTGTTGGAATAGAAAAGAAAAATAGTGGGCAAATCGAGCTTTTCTTTTCTTTTTTTATTGTTTTCTTTTGCCCTCTTGTACCAGTGTTGTTGTATAATTTATTAAGTACAAGTTTCTTGGGTGGTGGTTGAAGGATGAATAGTGGCGGTGGTGGAGGTGGTGGGGGGGCTGAGAGTGCCGGTGTGGGGATGGTAGCAATGAGGTCGTCATCATCACCATTTACAGTGTCACAGTGGCAGGAGCTGGAACATCAAGCTTTGATCTTTAAGTATATGATGGCAGGTTTGCCAGTGCCACCTGATCTTGTGCTCCCTATTCAGAAGAGCTTTGAGTCCATATCTCAAAGGTTCTTTCACCACCCTACCAGTAAGCATAATATTTTTTTTTTCTTTTCTCCTTCTTCTTCTTAGCATCTTCTTTAAAACCCTCTCCTTTATTTATTTATTTATTTTTATAAATTTCTAAAGATTTGATGTTTTGATTTTTTTTCTTCTCCCTTCTTTTCTGGGTTTGTTTTGTTTTGATTTGAGGAATCTTGTTTATTGATTGGGTGTTTTCTTGTTTAAAAAACTGAATTTTTTTGGGGGGTTTTGAATTTTGAAATGCTTTAAACTTTCTTCTTCTTCTTCTTCTTTTTTATAGTTTTAAAAGTAAAATATAAACAAAATAAAAAAGATGGCTCAGTTTCAAGCAACGATTTGCCCATTTTAAATGAGTTTTAAGATAAAATTTTGATATTATGAGTGGAATATTTGATTATTTCATAGTTCCAATGGATAATCTAAATTGACTTTTAATAACATTAAAATCACATTTTAAGGAGAAAGATTGGTCCCTTTCCTTGTTTTTCATACCGATTCACTCACCCAAAAAAATAATAATTTCTTACAGCTAAATTCCAGACATGTTTGGTTTTTGATGTCTTAATCAACAAATGTTGCATCACTTTTCACCTTTTTATTCATTTTCTGATATTTTTGTTTTGATGATTAGATTCTGATATTTGTTATATAGAAATTTGTTCTTTGTAACATCATTGTTAGAATCTATTATATTGTTGGTTTCGTATGTTGTTAAACTTGGAACCTACGTTCATTCATGTTTTGTTCCATTTGTTAATGAAAAACTTTGTTATGAATCTGAATTGAGTGTAATATTGCAGTGGGGTATTGTTCCTTTTATGGGAAGAAGGTGGATCCGGAGCCAGGACGATGTAGGAGGACCGATGGCAAGAAATGGCGGTGTTCCAAAGATGCGTATCCGGACTCAAAGTATTGCGAGCGCCATATGCACCGTGGCCGTAACCGTTCAAGAAAGCCTGTGGAATCACAAACTATGGCACAGTCATTATCTACTGTGACATCATTGACTGTTTCTGGTAGTACTACCGGTGGTGGTGGGACTGGGACGGCAAGCTTCCAGAGCCTTCCATTACATGCCTTTGGTGGTACGCAAGTCACTGCTTTGGCAACCGGTCAGTCTAATTATCATGTGGAGTCAATCCCCTATGGAATCCCGAGGAAAGATTATAGGTAAATTCGCTTCACATAGTTTTATTCCTAGCTTGGAAAAGATTGATATATTGTTGAGATGTGTACGGATTCTAGATATATTATTTATCGGACCCGTATCTGTTAGAGTGTGTGGTAGGAGTAAAATTGCGGATTCCTTCTCATTTGGGTAATGGAGGTATTGCAGAAACTTGAAAGTTTCTGTTAAGCTCAGTGTTCCGGGCCCTGGTGTCCTCAAGGATGGATGATGAGTTCAGTAGTGTCGCAGCTGAAATTTGTTCTTAGCTTACAGTTATTCTTTTCTAGTCTTTTTGCTTTTGTTTTCTCCGGGAAGTTCGTTTTTGCTGTCTGACTACCATGAGAATTGTCAATATCATGCTACTGCGTGCGAAATTATCCACTCTTCCTGTTTTTACCTAGAGGGATGGGGTACTTTTTTGCAGAAAGCTGAAAACT
The DNA here is from genome assembly GCF_025698545.1 of Gossypium raimondii. Taxonomy (NCBI): domain Eukaryota; kingdom Viridiplantae; phylum Streptophyta; class Magnoliopsida; order Malvales; family Malvaceae; genus Gossypium; species Gossypium raimondii. The sequence continues at coordinate 49,397,431 of NC_068577.1, read as the reverse complement.
GTATTCACTTCATAGCTTCTGAGTGCTTGAGCACGTGCACCCACCTGTTTCCAGGCCCCGGAACGTGGTACATGATTCGTGGTTCTCAAGAACTATTTGTTCTCTGCAATGAATTTCCGAAAGCTATACATTAGTTTTGCAGCTAGGTTTGGTTCTTGTTGGTCCCATTACTGTTATAATTTAGTAGGTTTCCTGTTGATATATTCCTACGATGTGGGTAATGGATTAGTTCCTTGAAACATTTTAAAAAAAGAACTCTGCAATTCCCAGGGTTCCGGGCCCTTATGTTTATGAATACACTGTAGGATTCCATTGTCATAGCTGAGTGTGTTTTTTACCGTCTTTTTTTGAGTATTTTTCCTTTGTTTAATTCGTCCAAAAAAATTCTTACAAGCATTCTGAACTAGTGGCATATTGACCCTCTCTGTTTTCTGTCAGACGGGAAAGATACGAAAGGTCGAATTCACTTTACTGTTGTTGTTGGAACCTTGTTCTAAAAGTATCATATTACCTGCTATTTTTGGGGAAAGAAATTATAGGGTATCCCGAGTTCGAGGTCTTACAAGATGGAAAGTGAATGTGTTTTACTGTCTATGTTATGTAATATGACTTTGAAATTCATCTGTTGCTCGAATTTACTTTTGCCTGCACATTCTGTTAGCGGTCTTTATTGTTGGTAGGTTATTCTAGACCAGACAATTTGATTATTCATGTTATGTTGGTGTAATTTTGTTATGTCTCGATCATGTTTATGGTATTTTGTATTTTTATAAATTTTGGTGCATTAATAATTGATATTGTATATGTTGGGACATTTGTGTATCTATGCTATTGTGTCTCTTGTTTCATCATGTCGTCAAAGTCTAGGTTGTCCTTTGCCCCAATACACTTTTCTTCTTATTATTCCAATTTCGTTATGTGCTTTTCTGAATTAGCCTTAACCTTTAACACTATTAGCTTTGCGGCCACATGGTTTTCAACAGTCTTTATTGAAATGACTGCAAAATGTTCCGAGGAATTGAATAATTTTCGCGTTTACTTGGTTTGTGTCAATGTTCTAGCATCTGGACATAGTATGACTGGTTGTCCGAGGTTTCAGTGTTACATATATCCATGTTGTTCTCATGAGGTCTATGCAGATTCATTTATATAGGTCAACTCCCCTAGTGCATATGCCTTTCCCGATCCTAATAAGTTCATGCTTGTATTGCATTCAGATAGTACCGAATTTGTATCATGTTTGATTTTGGTATTCGATTCAAATTGCTCAAACTCTGTTATTTGTTTTAGCCATACCTGCCTGCTCCTTTTCGGGTAAGTATTGGACTGCCTCTGAACTATATTTGTACGTTTTACATCTGATGAATGATTATGATGTAATTTAACCAGATTATTTATCGGATGTATGACTTGATGTTTTGGTCTGGTGCTGGTTGATTATGCTTTTGATGTGTTTTACTCCACTCATTATAACACGTAGGTCTCAAGGAATAAAACCCGACGCGGGTGGGCATAGTTTCATCTCTGAGGCTTTGGGAAGCAACCGGGACACCTGGCCTCTAATGCAATCTAGAGTCTCTTCATTTCCTCAGTCAAAATCCGATGGCAACCCGGTCTTACTGAATGATTACCCTCAGCATTCGTTTTTCAGCGATTTCAACTCGGGAGAAACTGTGAAGCCCGAGGGTCAATCTCTTCGGCCGTTCTTTGACGAGTGGCCTAAAACCAGGGACACCTGGTCAGCTCTTGAAGACGACAGATCCAACCAGACCTCATTTTCTACAACACAGCTATCGATATCCATTCCGATGGCATCATCTGACTTCTCCACAACTGGTTCTCATTCTCCACACGGTGAGTTTCAAACTCCATAGTTGATCCTCCGAAACCCGCATTTGAATTACGCTGCAGATGGTTGAATGAACAGATATTTGGGATTTCCTGGAACCCCGATCGGAGAGAAGGCCTGGAAGTGTTCTAGCTACTGACTAATATTGTACTCTTTGATGATTTTGCTTCCGCATGAATGTGTGTAGTGTCAGTACACTGTAAGGTTTAGGGTTTTGGTATAAAATAAAACAAACCCTAGCAAGTAACTGGAAAAAAAATCAGACATTGCAGTTTTAATGGAATGAATGAAAGAGCATCAATTTTTCTGCTTGGATTTTAAATTTTTTAATCGAAAGAAAAATATAAAAAAAATTTGAATAAATTTGTTATTTTCCGTTAAATGTACTTCTGTGTTGATAAATTTGAAGTGGTTTTCATTTCCCGTTACTAGAATTAACTAAGGCTAAAATTTAAGATTAGATCATCCTAGATGTATATTTTATATATCTCCTTGAGTTTTCAAAATAGTGTAAAAGAAATGCTTCAAATCATTGCTATCTGACCCGGACCTATTTTAAAAGAGTAGAGGTATTTCGAATTGTTTGTTGGCACGAACAAAGTCAGGAAAAACCTCTAAAATTATTTCAATATTAGACCTTGGACATACCGAATCTCTTTAGAAAGAAAATATTTTGTCTCATGGTAGCCTGCACCAGTCCCCTTATGAAACTTTCGTTATTGGGTTAATCATACATTTCACATGTTTCTAGCGATTCATTTGGCATCATCAAATGATACAAGTTTTGGATAAAAATCTATAACGCACTAGTGTCACGGGGCTAGACCTTTCGTCCCGCAATCCGTGCGGCCTTAGGCGATCCATTTGTCCAAACTCACCCAAGTCAGCCTTAACTCAAGTGACGATTCTTTTAGAACTTCTCCAAGGCACCAATTGAAGAGCGTAAGCGATTTATGCCAAAAGAAGAACAACAAAGAACAACAGAAAGTCACATAAAAGAATGCACACAAGGTGTTTGAGTAAATGTTCTCTATTTCTCTTATTCATAAAGAATAATGAAACAATGAATGGAGTCAGTACAACTGAGGGGGGCTCTCTATTTATCGTTGAGCTCCCCAAATCCGACGGTCAAAATACATTTACATCGACGGATGAGATTAACCATATCCCTTAGTTTTAGGGACTTACAAGATATGTCTTATCAAATCTAATATAATCTAATCTTTACAAGATATGATTCCCTCTATCTTCTAAGATTAGTTACCATATTAGCCTAAGTTGCCATCTCTTTATTATCGGGCCAACCAGGCTTCAATCTGACAAGCTTGTCTAATAGCTCTTTGAATCGAACCAATTCTTGTGGGCCAAATGATCCCCATCTGAGCAATAGACCTCCATTGGATGCATTTGGTGCGATGGTCACGGGCTTTGAACTTTGGCCCGTGACACTAGAATGCCCTTGTTGACAATACTCTCTATATTTTGATAAAATTTGATTATTAACAAATAAATAAGCCATATCTTAAAGTCTACAAAAAGCATGAGACTTATCTAAATAAATTAGTTAAATTTATGATAAATATCATTATGAAAAAATTAATTCATACACCGTGCATAAAAAAAGGGTAAACTGTAATAGAGGTCACCTAACTATGGGTTTTTTTTTTCTTTTTGGTCTCATAATTATGAAAAGTTATAAAATGGTCATCTAACTATTAGTACATTTCTTTTATGGTCACTCAAATATGAAAATTTTAAAAATATCACTCAACTATTTAATTGTCTTTTTTGGTCACCAGTTGGCTAACGTAAACATGAAAATACTAAAAAATTCAAGATAGTTGGGTGATTAAAAAAGACAACATTGAATAATTAAGTGACCATTTTATAACTTTTCATAGTTGGGTGATCGAAAAAAAAATTTATCGTATTTTATAATTTTCATAGTTGAATGATAAAAAGGAAAAATAGTTGAGCCTAATGTAGTTGGCCCAAAAACAACATTCACCAACCGAGATACCATACATTTATCGGCAGAATAAATGACCTCATAAGAATAGAAGATAATGTTCTCACGTGAATGGTATGAGCATCGGCTTACAATTACTGAAGAAGAATAACATTGTGTCAATTTAAACAAAAACTTATATATGATTTGGTATTTATTTTTTTTATTTAAAATTGGTTATTAACTTTTCTAAAAAGATATTTAATATTAATTCTTTTAACGATGTTAGTTTGACAACGAACGTGACAGTTTATATTATTTCTCTTACATATCATGTCAATAAATAATTTAAAAATTATAACAATATTAAAAATAATATTTTAAAAATAGCGTAAACTACGTATTAATTTTTATATAAGTTGTCATATTTAAAATTTTAACATTTTAATCAATATTTTCATTAAGAAAATAACAATTCGATTTTTTTAAAGGACTAAAATTAAATTTAACTAAAAAATAAATACCAATTTGACAAAAAGATATAAAGGGATGGAAATTTAGGAATTAAGAAAGATTATATGGTGTGATTTGAAATTTGAAATTTGGAATTTATTGAAATATTGTTGAATTTAGTAAATATTATGTACATAAATAAAATGAGGTGGTACACACTCGATCAAATCCATGTTTTAAATTTCTTCTGTACTTTTTATAGTCTGTAATGGGCAGGCAAAGTTGTTGAGGACAATTTGTTTTAGCCACGACTAGACATTATCTATTTCGACAGTAAAAATAATTTGAATAAATGTAATAAGTTGCAATTTTTTATTAGACGGATTTGATTGGTTGAATGTAACTCTATCATAATTTTCTCTCTCATGTTCGGTAGTATAAATTTTAGTTACACATTTATATAAATATTAATTACTGTAAAAAAATTATTATGATAAAAGAAATTTCCAAATGGGTAACAAAAATTAAAATCAAATCATCATACATAATATATTAGTCAAAGAAAATAGTCGATAATATGATTACTAAAAGAAATAACAAAAAATAAATAAACATCACCGGCAATTTTATCTCATTACCATTGCATTCTATATTTGTTGGGTTATTCCCTCTTTTAACATTTAATGTATACTTCTTATCATCATCTGTTGGTTCTTGATTGAGTTCTTCATCATGTGAACCTGAATCTGTATCATTAAAATTATTCTCTTTCTTCTATGCACTCTTCAAAATATGAATCATCCCAATTTTACCTACAAATAAAGTTATAAAGTATACAACATGCTCGTATGATTCAACTTTGTTTTTTACGCAATTATGAAGTGATGTTATTAATATGAGAAATCTTGGTTTTAGAACAACAAAAGTCCTCTCAACCATATTTCGAAGCTTTGAATGTCTCAAATTGAAAATTTTGCGAGTTGCCTCTAATATTTGTATCTAGCTCTATTCTCTCAAATAGTATTGTACCCCATAATATGGTGTAAGAAAATATTTTGTATTTGAAAAACTAGCATCTACAACATAAACAATATGTAACTTTAATTATAAAAACTTATATTAGGTTATAATGTTTTATAATAAGTAAATTAGGTTAAAATAATATAAAAGTTAAATACATAAACTTTATAAAAAGTTTTATAAAATGTCCAACAACTTTCATAACATTAATTTCTTGTAAATAATATATTTTTACCATAAATTTAGAGACTTCTTTTTATAAATAAGTTATGGTCAAAATATTATAACACGTTTTATATAAATATCTTATTTTTATAATATATAGCATGGACACGTAAATAAGTTATGTTCATATATTTTGGCTATAACTTTTTATAAATAAATATATTATAACACTTTTATAACACATAAATTATTTTCTATATACTATTTGACCATAACATAAATTTTTTTAAGATTTTAGTTATATAATTCTTTTGTTAGAACTTTATAAAATACACATAAATTATTTTTTATAACATATTTTTTAGGATTTATAATATAATTTTAATCATAACCATCTCGAGCACTCAATGCGTGTTCGTGTTTATAATATTCTTTTCATAACTTAAACTTGCATAAAAATAATAATATTTTAAAGTTAAATCATGAATAAGTATAAGTATTTCGAAAGCCATAGAATAATTGGATTTGGAGATAATTACCCAAATAATTACTCTAATTCTCACCCTCCTCTAAGAATTGAAAAGTGTAATTGGGGTGCTTCAATTGCTTCTAATCCAGTGGGATCCGTCAATTACAATGGTTACTCAAATATGTCACCCTTGTGTAATTACAAACAATTACACTTAAATCTAATTACTAGGTGCTTTTTCAAACACTACCTTAGTTTCTAACTCATTTTGTTTACAAGTAATTATATAAAAAATTTCCGATCAAATCAATTATTATAGGTGGTACAATGAATGAATTAGCTAACTCAACTAAGCAACTAACTCTACGTGTGATCATGTTTCTTTAAAGGAAGACATTTAATTTCTATAGAAGTCTTTTCTTTAAAGATCTCAATATATTTGATTCCTTATGGATGACTTATTGAAGAACATTCAAGAGAAGATACATTTACACTGATTGGAGAATTGCAAGCCTATAATGCCTATTTGAAGAAGGATTACTTAGTTGATTTGGCATGATTGAGAGAGAGCACTTAATTGTTCATGGTAAGGAACTTGTTTTTAATGCAATTACTTTGTAAATAAATTGTTCATGCTCAGTTTGTAGTTATGTTTTCAAGGGGAAGGTCTTACTGAGGAGAGTATTCTAGTTTATATATAGGAGTGGGGTTGCAACTTGGTGAGAGTTGAACTTAAATCACATCTTTTATTATAAATTGATAGTGGATTACCCTCTAGGTAAGGCTTTGTAGTCGCAGGAAAGTCTTTCAAACTATATAACCAATCTCTGTGTCCGTTTCTTTTCCTTTTCTTTTTAGTTTTTTTAGTTTTCATCCCATTACAGCTGATGGGCAATTTCAATGAGTTCTCAATTGATGTCAAAGCTAGATACTTGATGTAGCTAAGTGAAGATATTGCTACTAAATTGCTCAAAGAGATAGAAGGAACTTCAGTTTCAAGACCTCATTCAGATATTAAGGTTGTAGACTTTGAAATTGATGAGAATCCAGTGTAAGATGTTGCACTAGTCAAAACTAGGTTTACATCTGTATCTACATTTGTCGGGACCTCTAATGCTTATAAGAGTATATTGATTAAACATCTAGATGAAGAGGTGACTTGTATTGAAAATCAACTTCATTATCTAGAAAGTCAGATTAAGCTTTTTATTAGGTAAAAAGGTCAAGTATTACGCTATAATATCTTCTTACTTGAGGTATTTGACTAGGGCTTTGGATTTTCCAACAAAAAAGGGAGAGAATGAAGTCATGAGGAGAATGTTGGGTGTACTTGCCTTTTTTTTTTTGTTGTTGTTAATAATACTTAGCTTTTTGCTAGTTTATGGTTTATTGGTGGGCAAGTACTTAAGTTAGATGATTGATATTGGTTATTATGATAGTATGTTTTTTTTTTTGTTATTAATGTTAATTTTCTTATTGAATTAATGATTTCTTTCATAGTTATCTTTTATGGTTGATTGATTAGATCAAGGGGAGTGTTGTTATGAAGATTGTTTTTTCTTACTTGTGGTTGTTGTTGAGATTTTGGTAAAAAAATGTCAAAGAGAGAGAATGCTAGTATCAATTGCTTTGGGGTATTATGGGCAAGTGAGGGTTCTTGGATGGTTCCCTCTTGAGGAGAGTGCACTCGTTAATAGTGGATGAGTTAATAGTAGATTCGACCGAGTGGTTAAGGACGTACGGTCCCTCCCGCGGAGGGTATGATGCATGTAGGTAGTCAATCACTAAGTGACTACCTGCGTTTAGATAATTCTTGTGTTGCCATGTGTCCCAATTAGGGCACGAATGATGAGAGTGTATCTGTTACTAGTGGATTGGTTAACAATAGATCTGACCAAGTGATTAATGACGGACGATCCCTCCCACAGGAGGTACAATGCATGCTGATAGTCGATCACTGAGTGACCATCTAGATTTAGTTAGTTCTCGCATTGTCATGTGTCCCAATTGGTGTATGGGTGTAACATGTCTTTATCTTATTTGTGCCTAAAAACTAATGCCTTTAGTATCATCCTAATCTGAGTTATTCTCTTATTAATAATCAACTCATACAAACTCAATTCTCACTCATGGAAATGGAACACATTTTAATGGCCAATCGTTTATCTTTTTAGAGTACACCCGTAATGAAAAAATTAATCACTATTACCACCGATAATGAAGAAAAGAAAGCCTAAACTTACAAGAAATTTGCAAACCAATGTTTTTTGGTTCACAGAGTCTCAAGGCTTTAGTAATTTCCATTAAAAAAGAAAGCTTCAATCATTTTATTATTATTTTTCTTTAAAAACATTGGAAAAGGAAAATATTAAAATCTTACATCAGATTACTAGATATGATTCTAATCTCAAATTATACATGGCATTATTATATCAGTTGTTTAAAATTTATTATATATATATATATTCACATAAGTGTATTATAATTTAATATACATTAAAAATTAAGAAAAAAATGGTTGAAATTTAAACTCGAGATTGGATGGCAATAAGAACATAAGCAACACAATTCATTTATTATTACAAAATGTGTAGTGATATACTTCAAAGAATAAAACTGTAATTAGTATGAAATTGCTTATTAGTGTTTTAAGGGCATTCTTCAACTAGTATAAATATAAAGATGGAGTAAAACAGTGGAAATATAACCATCTCAATGATTGGCATTCCCAGTAAGCAAAAGAGAGCGGATCCGTCGAAGCGTTTACATTGGATTTAACGCCACAATTAGTCGTTATATGGGCATCATTTTCGACTCTTTTTCCCTTTAATACCCCTTCTCAACTTTCTTAATATCAACTTACTGCTATTCCCAACAATTGCTACAATACATCACTCTTCATCTTCTTACGCTGATCCCTCCGTTAATTTAAACGGAATTTTCCTCTCTCTTTTTGCCTTTTCTTTTTAAGCGTTAGGGACAAATTATTTATAAACTCACCTTTTTTTTATACAAATAAGTAACATTTCACCCTAACCACCTTAACATCTAATATTTCTTACGTAGAAGTCCTCCATTTTACCTTCTAAATGAAGTTGTCTAACATCAAGCATAGGGAAATCAATAATTTCTAGATCATATATGTTCCTAGAACAAAACTTAATTATGCAATCAACCACTTTATTCACTTTAAGGAAGACATGTTAAAATTTGACAGTCCAGTTACGTCTACATTTCTCATTTATTCTTTGAACTAATATTGTTGATGATGACCTTAGTGAATCATCTGTTAGCATATCCACTGCACTTTTATTGTCAGATTCAGTTATCACCTTGGTGTATCCTTTCCTCCCACCTATTTCAAGACCATGGAGGATTGCCCATAACTCAACCATTAAAGCAGAACCTCTCCCAATAAATCGTGAAAATCCTGCTAACCAATTACCATGCGAGTCATGTAAAACGCCACCTGCAGCTGACCAGTTTCCTCTCTTTGCTTTAGCTCCATTCGAATTAAGTTTTACCCAACCATGGCTAGGTGCCTTCCATTTGATGGCAGTAGTTCTTGATGATTCTTCTTTCGACTCTGCTGTTGTTGTATTACTTATTTAAATGGCGAGTGTTTCAGCTTGTCCAATTTTTTTTTAAAAAAAGTATTATTTCTTGAATATAAAGGTATGTGTGATTTACATTGCTAGTGTTTCTTCTTTTTTTTTTTCTAAGGGAACATTGCTAGTATTTCTTAAAGCTTTAATTGATAGTGGATATATAGAATAATTTCTCTATTGTTTATTCACTCTCAATCATGAATAATTTTTATATGATTTTCTTATTATTTCTTTGCGTAATTTCTTGTTGAACAAAATATTATAATTTTAACTTTTTTAGAAAAAAATCTAATATAATTTGGAATCAAGTATTTTTATAAGAAAAGAGTAATTATTTCTACTCCATGTTGGCTAATATGAAAAAGTCAGAATAACTATATCTTTAAGATCGACTCATAGTTGTATCAAGGATATTATTTACATAGGGATTGCTTGGACTATGAGTTTAGCAAATTCTAAAATTGAAGAACTTCTACAACACCCAAGAGTTGCCACCAGAAACAGGATGGGTAAAGCTAAATATAGATGGTGCTATCTCAGTTTCTACTGGTAGTGCATCAATTGGGAGAGTATTCAGAGACCACAATGCAAACTAGCTACAGGGTTTTGCGATGAGTTTGGTAAGAATAGGATATTCAAAATGGAAGCACGAGCTCTATTAGAAGGTCTCCAAATAGCATGGAAAGTTGGTATTATGCAAATAGAATTGGAATGTGATAATGCTATACTGGTTGAATTGATCTTAGTTGGAAATGCCGCTAACAACACAATATGTCAGAATTGAGATTAATCCATCAATTGTCGTGTCGCAATTGAAAAATGAGAGTTCGACATGCTCCAAGAGACCACAACAAAATTGCTAATCACATGGCGAAGATTGCAAACTTTCACCGTAATAATTTGCATATCTTTAAGGATCCCCTAGTTTCAGTTAAAGCTTTGCTGATTGAGGATATAGTTGGCTTAATTTCTCCAAGTGTTAATTTTGTTATCTTTGTAATCGTTGCTCTTTAATTGTTTAATCCCAGTGAAAAATATAATTCTCGTGAAAAATAAAATCTCTTCTCCAACCAAACTTGCATTATTGTTATAACTTTATATGGATTTTAGTCTATTACTTTTTGTTAATATTTGTTTTATATATCTTTGGTTTACTCTTTCTATTTTTATATTATATTTTAATTATCTATAGTACATATAAAAGTTCGAAAAATATTTTTTATCCATTATATTACTAAATTGACATAAAAAATATTTTAGTATATTAACAAGATTGATATTAATTAGAAAAATAATCTAATTTATAAAAGCTTTAAATTTTTGAAATAGGCTTTTATTCATATTAATTTAGACATGAAATAAGTTATGTTATTAAATAAATAAAATAATTATTTTTATCTTTAGATAATTATTATTTACATTAAATAAATAAAATAAAACAAAACAAATGAATTAAACAAGTAAATACATGTGCAATTACATAATAAATTATTATTTTCAATTCAACACATATGTTAACTTTATTTATAAATTAATAAATTCATAAATTAAAAATGATTATTTTATTTTAAGTTCAAATGATATATTAAAGAAAAGTTAATTCTTCACTTGCATGATGGTTTAAAGGCTAAAGTTGATTTATTCGAGGAAAACAATTTGTTTAAAAAATTTTGTTCTATTGTTGATGGATGAATTTTAAAAATTAGTTATATCAATTCAAAGGCATTAATATCGATCTTTATTTTTCTTCTACACATTAACTCATATTACCTTATATCTGTGCCTGATCTAAAATAATTATCCTAAATTTAATTTTTAAATTAGTAAAATATAAAATTAATATATTTTAATTAAAATTTTAAATAAATAATTATTACTATATTATAACACATTCGCTTGTGAGTAACAAATAGCATAATCTAACAATATATTTTTAAAAATTATATGAATAATAAATAAGGCTTTAGTTGAAAGATAAAAGTACAAATGTTGAAAGCTACGAAAGTTTGGGTTCAAATTTTATTATGTGTGTATATTTTATTATTTTTCTATATAAAAGAAATAAAATGACAAAATAGCATTAGAATAATATAATTTACTTTATGAAATAATGATTTTTCGTCATTGCATAAATGAATTGGTGCTCGATTGACTCGTTATACCAATTAGTCAAGTATTTCATATATAGTATAGATTACTCAATTGAGTTGGTGCTCAGTTGACTCATCAATTGATAATGTTAGTGACTAAAATGTAACTTTTCATAGTTCAATGAAAAAAAAAAGAGAAGAAAATTTACCAAAGTTTGCAACCATTTTTGTAGTTTAGCCAACAACAGAATATCTAACCTAAATATTAATTTTGTCATTTTAATTAAAGTCATATTTAATTCTATTAGATGGTGGATATGTATAATGTATCGTTATTTTAGGTTAAAATATATCATTAGTCCTGTATTTATCGAAAATTAGAATTTAATTTCTATACTTCTATTTCATGGAATTTAATTCTTTTACTTTTCAAATTTCAAAATTTAGGTCTAACTGTTAATATTTTTTGTTAAATTTGTTGCTATGACATTTTGAAATAAAAAAATACCCACTTAGTAACCATATTACTTAAAAATTATTTTAACTTAAATTTAATAAAAATTAATAATATTAACTGTCAGACCTTAACTTTAAAGTCTAAAAATAAAAAGATTAAATTCTATGAAATAAAAATATAAGGACTAAATTTCTAATTTTCAAAAATAGAATGACGTGCTTAATTTAATAAGTTACAAAAACATAGCAAAATTGCTTAGGTGGACACATGGGAAAACTTTAATTAATTATTTTAAATTTAAATATGAAACTAAAAGTTTTAAAAAGTATACTTATCTAATACTTTAATTTAAAGTAAACAATTTAAAAAAAAATCCAAATTTTCAAAACGTTTTCCCCAAATTTTAAGAGTTTTCTTTCTCTTTTTTCTTTGATGATATTAGAAGAAAATTTTTGAAGATCGGTATTTGATACATTGACGATGTATTATTTTATTCTATCAATAATTTTATAAAAAGATGTGTTTTTCTAATATTTTATTATACCTTTATAAAAATAATATGTGTTCAAACTCTCATTTTTGATTTGTATCCATATAAGGTTCTATTTAATGTGAAAGGTGTATTTATATTAAGGCGTATTTTCGACATAACCATAGTTGAAGTGGTAAAATTAGTCACGGATGTTAGCATTAAATTTAGAGGGTTAATTAAAATTTTCAAAAATGTTTATGGGTTTAAAAAATTCCAAAAATATTGGAGATTTAATTTAAAGTTTTAAAATTTTAAAGGTTTAATAAGAATTTTTAAAATTTTAAAAGACTTTAAGGCACTAATTAAAAATTTTACCAATCCCTCTATTCCAAATTTACAATGATAGAAATGGCTTATTTAGGTGTATATTTTAGGGCCAAGTATGTTTCAAGTTTATTGGTATAAAATTCAAAATCCGACCATTGTTTGTAAACTCGTTCTTACTTCTTTGTCCCCGTTGTTCCACGGGGGTTGAAGACAGTAGCCATGTTGGGAAGGGATGTGGGTTTGCCTCGGCTGTTTAGTCGTCTCTTGGTTTCTCCTGGTCAAATTCAGATAACAGTAATGATTTTCCTAATCGGATGTTTGGTTCATTCAGAAATTTTGGTGAAGATAAGTGTCGAGTACGCTATCACGCTTTGGGCGTTATCTATTCAAGAAATTTGCTTGTGCATGAAAACAAAGTTCAAACGGTGCAAGATGTTACTCTTTTTGTTTAAGCATATATCAGGAGTTGAATGAACGGAGGATTGGGAATGACCTTAGGCGAATCCCATCGTTGGGTGGGTGGATGCCTCCAACTCAGCCTTATTTCCTTTCAGGGCGGCTTCCCATGTTTCTGCTACAGGAGTAGTTGTTAGAGATATGGAAGAATTCGTTCTAGGAGCCTGTACTCGATTCAACAGAGCCATTTCTGATTCTTTTGCAGTTGAAGCTTTAGCTTGTCTCCAAGCCTTGCATTTTGCCAGAGATATGGGGTTCTGATGTGTAATCCTGGAAGGCTACTCCAGAACAGTCGTTAAAAGGCTCAACGCAAATATTGATGATATATCTAGTATTAGTGCTTACTTACACGATGTTAGATTTTTATCCTCTTCTTTTGAAAGCTGCATTTTTTCACAGACTTTCAGAGAACATAGTTAAGTGGCGCATTCGCTACCTAAGAAAGGAATCCAGTATCACGCAGATTGTTACTAGGTAGAAGACATACCTGAGGAGTTCCGTCATTTGGTGGATGCAGGTCGACGGTGGGCTGATCCAGGTCATGGCTTTTAGTTAGTGATTACCTCTTAGATTTTGCTACCATCACTGCTGTTTTGCTAAACCCAATTCTATCATTTGTTTATTTTGATTCAGGCATGGAAGATTGAAGGTTTAGCTGACTGGTTTTTCTTTTCGTTTTCCCCTTTGCTGTGTGTAAAAAGGGTCAATTTCTCATCTTTTTGTTTGTCCGTTGGTTTCCCTGATTGGGTAGCCAAATGGTTCTTAATTGTTTATTATTAATAAAACCATTGCGTAAACAATTTTTTATGAAAAATACTATCAAAACAATCATATGTTTAGATTAAAAATTTTAAATAACAAAATTGAAACTAAATCTTAAATTTTATTCGGAATTATCCAAAAATGTTAATTTTCAACCATAATTATCAGATTAAGTCAGTTTTTGCAAAATTCTAAAAAAAAGTTGGACGCATTCAGTAAATATGGCAAGAAAACATTTCAAGTTGGATGCACTTTCAGTTTTAATAAGATGATTAAATGTTAATGCTTTTATTCATGAGTCTCAGGTTTGATTCATCTCCTACTCATATTTTTTTTTCATGTTACTTTAAGCTTTTTAAATTTTTAATATATTAGTTCTTTAATTAGATGGTTAGATAATTGCAATTACATTCTTGAGTCTATAGTTAAATTCCTCTTCTACTCATATTTATATTTTTTTATTTCATGTTGCTTTAAGCTTTTAAATTTTTAATTAATATTTGTTAACATATTAGTTCTTTCGTTAGATGGTTAGATAGTTGTAATTACATCATTGAATCCCAAATTCAATTCCTCTACTACTCACATTTGTATTTTTTATTTCATGTTGCTTCAAGCTTTTTTTAATTAATATTTTAACATATTAACTCCTTTTGTTAGATGATTAGATAATTGCGCTTACATCCTTGAGTCTCGAGGTTCCATTATTTTTATAAGCATATTAATGTATTTTTATTTCATATTGTTTCAAGCTTTTTCTTTTTAATTAATGTTTATTTTTATTTTTAATTAATGTATTTTTATTTTAAATATTTTATTTATAAAATCAAATAATTATTGTAAATATCATTAATTGAAAGAAAAATAATAATATGCTTATAAAAATGATTAAAAACAAAAAATACATTAATTAAAATAAAAATAATTTAAAAATATAATCAAAACATTAATTAAAAAACTTAAAACAATAAGAAATAAAAAATACATTAATATGTTTATAAAAAAATAAAACTTCATACTAAAAAATTAAATGTCAATAATCTAATCATCTAATATAATTGATCTTTTAACTATTTTGATATCCGAGGGCTCTCACTTGTATGCAGATTTTACCTTAGAGCTCAAAGTGCACAATCGGTCCAAACCCAAGGAATTAAGATGCTATCATCCACACCGTAACGAAAACACCTGAAGGAAATCACATATAAAAATGGTTTGATAAAATATAAATCTTAAATGAAGAAGGGGCATATACGTAAACAGAAAAAATAAAATCTAATTGCATACATATATATATATAATAATATCATTTTGGCTTCTCTATTTTTCCTTGAAAAACAACCAAAAAGGTCCAACTAATTTCTCTTTGGTTTCTTTCTTTCACTAGATCTCTCATGGCTTCCTGCATCGCTCCCGTTGCCATCTCAGGTTTTTCGTTTTTAATCAACTTTTCTATTTTTTTTTTACTTAATCATTTCAATTTTTGATTGCTGCTCCGTCTTTATTTGAATATTTTAATATGCGTTGTAACTGCACATGTTTTATCTGATTTTTGGAGCATGATTTTTGAATTTAGATAGCGTAAATGACTAATGTTCTAGAATTTTTGTTTCTGAAGGGAAAAAAAAAGAATTATATCCTCGATTTTCAGTTTTAAGTAAATGATAGTTGATTAAAAAAGTATATGAAAGTAAATCATACATCATTACATTTATGAAGATAATTATTAAAAATGTGAATATTTGCTTTCGTGTGTAAAGTGATGTTTTTCAACCAGAAAGGAAGTCAGTGATCCAAGTTAATTGAGATGATGCTGTTGGATAAGACTGGAGATTTCTATGTCCAAAGTTCAACTAATAGATTATAAGCACTTCCTATGTTAGATGATTAAAATTCTTTTAAGGAAGGAAAATTACTAGAAATAGATATGCGTCAAGTTTATTTCTTGATTTCTTCTGTCTTATCCTGTATGTTTCGTTGACTGTGGACGTAAATTTTAGGAATATAAATCTTTTCTTCCATTTTTATTTTAGAAATTACTGAATATTTTCATTGATATCAAACTTGTATGGTGTTTGGTGCTGTTGCTTAGACTTCCCATTTTTCTCGCATTACCCGTGTTTAACACTTATATCATATATCCAAAACATGGGTATGGAATATGGGTCTCCAAGGACTCTCAAAATACATGGAACTTAGTATGAAATGAACATGTCCATGTTGAATGCGTATCCGTACCGAAATTCACACCTGCGTTCAGAGTAACATAGGTTTGGTGTAAAAGCCCCAAAGAGAAAAAAAGGAAAAGAGGGAAGATTTAAGGATTCAAATGCATTAAATTATGAAAAGTAACAGTCATATTCTAACTTCCATAAATGAAATTAAGACATGTAAAATGGGAAAGAAGTATTTTTTCTATTTCATGTTGCATTGGTTTTCACTATATAAATTCTTCTTGGAACTTGGGATAGCTTGTTGTTAATGCTGACATACAGCAATGAAATAATTGATTATCAAGTTCTTTCTTTATGCTCACTTTATCATTGTTTCTCTCTGGTTTATAGGTGGTTCTCATCTTCAGGCAAGTGAAATTTGTTTCGCTAAGTCCAGCACCTTTGGCAAAATACCAAGTTTGGCAGTTCAGAGGAAACCAATGGCATCTAATCATCGGTTTTCTGTTTGTGCAGAGTACCGGTATGTGAATCTGGAACAATCCATGTTATGTAAGCTTGGATGAATTTTCATGTTTCATATTAAGAGTATGCTGCTCTGTGGTAAGCTGAACGCCTGATTATTAGTTGTTGTTACTCCAGCCATACCTCTACCAAGCGTTTGGTTTTATGTTTACTAGATTTCTTGTATGCTGGGTTATTAGATGACTATTGTGTCAGTCCGTCTTACTAAATCACCTTGGTGCCAGACAGCTCTACCAAAGAAGTTATGCACTTTCAAGATTATTATATTTGAAACTCAAAATTAATTGCCAAACATCAAAACTGAAGTCTTCATACCAATACCAAAAGTCTTGAGGTCATCACTACCTGTTTATATAGTTAGTGTTGTCTCATTGCTGAACACATTTGGAAGAATGACGTCAATAGAAGCATTTCTGCCTACTATATACGGGGTTGCCATTGATACACTTGCAGTGGGGGAGTTTTTTTTAACTCTGTAAGCGGGGTTTAAAAACTACTACATCTCCCATTTCCTTTATTTTCCTTTCATTGTTATTTTTTACTACACCGTAGGGGATTGTGTATGCTTTCTCATTGCTTGTGGAATCTAAAAACTCCCTTTATCTATTTACTATATCCTATGGTTTTTTTTATAAGATTACCCAATGGTTATTAAGTTGTTTATTGGATGATTTCTCAATTAATAAACTTCTATTTGACTGTTAAAAAGTTGTAAATTTGACACTGAACTTCTCCTCTCAATGCACAAACTCAAAAGGTTTAAAGCATATCTGAACTCCTCCATGGTATATTAATACATTCCATTTGTGTTAAATGTTCCTGAGCTGATTTTTTAAAGCAAATATACTTTTTACTGCGTTCCACAATGTACCATGTTAGATTACTCCAGGTAGCATTTTGCAGTTACTTATGTTGGTTTTGTCTCAATAGTGATGTCGCTGCATATTTCTACTACTCTATTCTCATCATTTTTCTATTCACTCTGATGGTATGCAGTGATGGCACTAAGGGTGGAGGAAACGATTTTGCTGCTGGTTTTCTTTTAGGAGGTGCTTTATTTGGAACTCTGGGATATATTTTTGCACCACAGGTGATTAGTGTTTGCATTCGTCTTCACTTGATTTCCTGCACATGTTCTACCGTATCCAATCAATCACCTTTTTTGGTTTTAAACCACAAAAGGCATTATATTTTTCCTTTTTTGGTTTGGGTTGTCAAACCATTACTTTAATCGCAAAAACCAAAATTTTTTGCCCGTCTAGCACTCGAAAGCTATGCCAGTAACAATGCTAAAACGATGTATCCTGTTTTACTGGTTGGTTTCATGCTTTCTTTCTTCTTGTCTTGTCATAGTAAACATCATCCCCCAGCATATTTCAGGAAATGATGAAATGTTAATTGCTGTTGTTTCGTGCAATGAGTGGCCGTTTTGCTATACGTTTGACGTTTTGGATATTCAGGTTGGATCTGAATTCTTAATTTGTTCTTATGATTTAGATTAGAAGATCCCTGTTAAATGAAGATGAATATGGATTCCGGAAGGCAAAGCGACCAATTTACTATGATGGAGGTCTAGAGGTAATTGGGTTCTACCTCGTTTTATGACATGGTCCATAATATATATGTTTGCTATCCTTATATTAATTGAGCTCCGCTTATGAAAGCAGAAAACGAGGCAGACCCTGAATGCAAAAATCCGCCAACTCAATTCTGCAATTGACAATGTATCCTCGCGTTTGAGAGGTGGAAACAATTCACCAAGTGTGCCGGTTGAGACAGACGCTGAAGTAGAAGCTACTATGTAAGACATATTTCAATGTGGTTAGTCATGAAGTTCCAAGTTTACAGTGATTGATGGATTTACCTGTTCTGCTATGAATTCTGAATTCCAAGTGTTTGAGAATTTTATATGGGATTAATGCAGTTTTATTATGTTTTTAGTTTTTTTTATTCTCTATCCGGGATCGAATGAATGAGATTAGCGTAAACGAGAGAGAAATTATGTAATTACACGATAAAAGATATTAACACATATAAATTGGAAAAAAAAGAGGGCCCAACCGGGTTCGAACCGGTGACCTCTTGATCTGCAGTCAAATGCTCTACCACTGAGCTATGGACCCATTTGTTGATATTTTCTTTGTTAATTTAATATATCTTTTGAAATGATAAAAAGATTTGTTGAAAGATATTCACTATTCTATGGTTAAAAATATAACACTTCTTTTAAAAGATTTAATTTAATTCTTTATTTAAAAAATAATACCAAGCATAATATTAAGTAGAGTTGTCCATGGGTCAAATTTGGGTCGGGCCCCAATAAAATTTTAAGCTTGATTATTAGGCTTAGGCCTAACCCGACCTAAATAATGGACTTAAATTTTGCCCAAGCCCGACCCAGATAAAAATGCTAAAACTTGGGCTTGACCTGTATTAATTTTTTTAAATTTTATTTTTTATATAAAAAAATTAAAAAATATAATTTACCAAATATACTAAAAATATTAAAATAAATATTTCCCACAAAATTGAAAATAAATTTTAAAAAATCTTTATACTTAAATAACACTAAGATAAATGCAACTTAACAAGCAAATGTCTCTAAAATAGTAGCAAAATTAACAAAAAAAAAAAAACAAGTGTTATACAATATCCAAACATTAACAACAAAATAGTAGCAACATAATAGTGAAATAGTAGCAAAATAATAGCAAAAAGTGGGAGCACAATAGCAAAACATGGAAAAACCACAACAAAAACAACAGAGTTTTTTTTTATTGAAAATTCAGGCCGGGTCGGGCAAAAGATCTTACCCGAGACTTGGCTCGTTTTCTAAACGGGTTTTGTTTTTTGCCCAAGCTCATTTTTTAGGCCTATATTTTTACCCAAACCGTGTCATTTTTCGGACAGCTCGGCTTATGGACAATTCTAATATTAAATATGCAAGTTTACTTTATATATTATTAAGATGATGTTAATTTTATTTTTTAAAAACTCGAATGGAATAAGAATCTTCATTCTGGTTTAGTTTTATAACGGTGAACAAATTAAGATCTAAAAGTTAACTATTTATTCTCTAATGGTGTCTTCAATTGGTTCGACTTCCTTTTGTAGGGGTAGTGTTGCGGACAAGGTTAGGGTCCTTGCAGGGGTTTTTGGAGTAAAGGGTGCGGGAACTTGTAAAGAAACGGAGTGTCTTGGTTTTCTTGGGGTTTTGTTTTATAGCCTATAGGTGTGGCTTCTTTCCGCTAGGTCAAGTTTTCATCTTAAGGGGTGTGGTAAGGATCATCTAGGGTTTTTTATTATGGAAATTGTAAAACTTTTGGTTTTAATATTGAAGTAAAATTTAATTTTAGGCTGTTATTTTAATTTTTTATTGATGTAATAAACATCAACATAAAACTTAAAAGAGTATTCAAAATTTTCAAAAGAATAATTAAGTGTGATATGTATATAAGTATTTTCAAGAAATTTTAATATTTTATTTTATTTTAATTAAAAATATTATTTTATTTTTATTTAATAAACCATTCTCATTAAATTCACATCATCATAAAATGTAAATTAGTTCGAAATTCAAAATATTTTTACTTTAATATTAAAATCAATGGCTTTCATGAGTAAAAAATATAGGTTAAGGGCTTATTCAGTTACAAAAATAGAATAAGGGCTTGTTTAAACAAGGTATATTAGCCTTTTTACTACAAAAGTGGTATTATGAGGCACATAAGGTTTGAACGCTAGCAAGGATTGACAATATAGAAAGAAAAGAAGGAGGTGAAATAGTATAAGCAATGGCTTTGGGCCCCCTTATCAAAAAGCCTGGAGTAAGACGACTTCTTATGGAGTGAAAGGAAATTCTTGACGTCGATGATAAAGAGCAAGGTAGAGGTCGACTATTCCAACTAAACATGTCACCAGAGAGGAGTCAAGTTTGGATGGGGTAACCACCTAGTTTGTTTGCATACATGTAGTGATATGAAGAATTAGGCAACAATTGTTGTAAGGGATAGTGATGTAAGAGGGGGAATAAGGTTAGGAGGTTGTGCTTATTCATGTCAAAGACTACTAGGTAGGTAATTAAAGTAAGGCATAATGTGAAAAGGTAGTTGGAATCGACATCAAAGTTTGGAAAGAGGTGTTATCGGACTCCAAGTAGTGATGGCGAAGGCATGAAGGTGGATAACGATGGTAAGCATTAAAAAGGAGAGAAAAGTATACTTAAGGTTGTTGATCCAATGGCGAGTGGCTATTGAATAGCCTTGCCAATAATTACTCTAAGGTTATTATTATGGAATTATCATCGGCTTGAGAGCCTACAAACATTTCAAGCCTTAAGGAACTAATTGATAAGAAAGATTCCGATGTTGTGTTTTTATGTAAAACAAAATTGATGATTTTTTAATGTGATAAAGCACATAAGTAGTTTGATATGGTAGAATGTATAACACTTAACTGTAAGGATAAAAGAAGAGGCCTCATTCTACTTTGGAATAAGGGTACTTTGCTTGATCTTTTGTCATTTTTACTAAGAATGTTGATATAAAAATTGTTTGAAATGAGTCAAAAATTGGATACATCTTCGATTTATATGGAAATAGTGAAGTCAGTATTCTAACATCCTAAAATTTTCAATTAGACACATGGCACTATTCCGACAATGGATATAGTGAATTTTCAAGAAAATTGAAAATGAGTTAGTTAAAGGAATTATTATGAAAATAAGTGATTTTGGATATGTGATGAAAGGATTGAATTATAAATTTCAAAAGTTTAAGGACTAAAGTGCAAATTTGACCAAAATGGGAAAATAAAATATTATTGATTATTTGGCTTAGAAACGTATTGTATTATATATTAGTGTGATAAAATCACTTTTGGATTAAATTAGAAGAAATTCAAAATATAGGGACTAAATTATAAATTTCTAATTTTGTCAAGAGAAGAGTAAAATATAATCTTCAGTACCCAATGATGTGTATTAAGTATTGAATAATAATTATGGAATTTGAATTGATTAGTAACTATTTGTTGTGAAGAGATTGTGTTTAAATGCATAAATCGGCAAAGATATCATTTTGCCTCGAAAAGGCATTTTGGTCAATTCTAAAAAAATTTATGGTAAAAATATTGTTTGTATGAGACATTTGGTCTCTAGAATAAATTTAGATATTTAGAACTTGGATCATGTTAGCGGGCCACAATATTTTTAAACTATGGGTTTGGAATTTGTTAAAATTGGCCTTTAGGCTCACTTATGTAAATTTAAAGAGAAAGAGAGGATGAAAGCTAGCCCCCATCAACTCCTCTTTCCCTTGTTGCTATCATCCTTTTCTCCCATGGCTCCTCTTTGAGATTTTACTAAAATTTTTTGGAAATCTACTTTTTACTCTCATTACAACCATCAATCATTTAATTTTCAACCTAGGGTTTCATGGGCTTTAGTGTGAGAAATTGAAACTAGAGAGAGAAAGCTTCAACAAGGTAATTGATGGTGTTTTCTACTCTTCCAATCTTAGTATTTGAGAATTTTTTTTTATTTTCATTGAATATGGAAAAACGGTGAGAAATGTAACACCTCACATGGAGTGTGTCGTTACATCACGAGTAAGGGATGTCACATTTGGACACTAATGCTTACTCAACTTGATCGTCAATTTTAAAAATTTGTTTTTTATCAGAGTTATTCAAGTCACTTCTAGGCTTTCTTTAAAGTTTGGTTTCAAATGGGTCCCAATTAGGGCTTATTCGAGTCAAAACGAGGTAAATAGGGCCAATATTGCGACATTGAAAAATGGGTGTCACGACACTGACTGGTGTCGCGACATTGATCTCCTGATGTCATGCCGTTGAGAAAAAATTACTCTTATGACTCTAATGCCATGACACTGAAGGTCAAATGTTGCAACACCGAATACAGATTGACTCCAATGTCGCGACACTAAAGGTTGGATGTCGCGACACCGGAGAAAGATTGCCCAAAACATAAACACCTAAAACAAGTCAAACCTATCTTCAAACATTTCATAACATATCTAAATGCTTTTAGGACTCAAAGTATATCAAATTAACATTCAAAAACTTCATATAACACATAAGTATATCCATCTAAGGAAAATCATCTCAAGGTACAAAATTATATTAGGCATGCTTGACATAGTTTTGGAAGCACTTAGTTACTTTACATCAAAAAATTCATACGGGTCTAATCCTATGTACATGTCACTCTATTATCAATATTTAAGTTTCATACACTTCATTCCTTACTTGATGATGAGATGAGGATGAGGTTGGCCACTTCAAAAGTTGTCTTCAACCAATCTTTACCTATGCATATAGAACAACGCGTTAAGCTCGTGAAAGCTTAGTAAGTACCCATGAATTTAAATCTTACCATTCCTTTAATTTATTTAATAGTAACAACATTACTAATAGAGTTTCATGAACATGTTATTACTTTTAAGAGATTGCTCACTGCTATATAACACTTCATTTAAGTCCACTAACCAATTATATTACAATCATTCATCTAACTTCACTTAACACTTATCACTTTCATATTTATTTTTAAGTTCACTTAGTCATTAAATTTTTACTTCTCATATACTTATGATTACCTCTGATATTCACTTATTATTACTTATATTTACACTAATTCATACTTTAAATTCACTTACTTTACCTCAGTTCACTAATACTTTGATTCATTATATTATCACTTCACGATTTAACAGAAATTGTTATCAAAACTAGACCTGTCCATGGGTCAGGCCGGGCCGAGAAAAAATTTTCGGCCCGCCTCCTAGGCCCGGGCCCGACCCGGCCCAAAATATGGGCCTAAAATTTTGCCCAGGCCCGGCCCGGGAAAATATCATAAGCCCGAGCCCGGCCCGACCCGGCCCATTTTTAAAATAAACATTAAAAAATTATTTTAAAAATAAAAAATAAAAATATATTTTAAAAGTATTTTAAAATTAAAAAATAAAAATATATATTTATTATATTAAGACACACTACCAACGACCACTTAGAAATATGGGAGGTTTCGGTAAAAATATAGGCCGAAATATGGGCTTGGGCAAAAAATGATGCCCGTTTAAAAAGCGGGCAGCCTTGGGCACCACTTTTTGGCCCCTACCGAATATAATAAATATATTTTTTTATTTTTAAAATACTTTTAAAATATTTTTTATTTTTTATTTTAAAATAATTTTTAATGTTTATTTTAAAATGGGCGGCAACCGGCTCGGGCTTATGATATTTTTCCTGTGAACTGGGCAAAATTTTAGGCCCATATTTGGGCCGGCCGAGCCCGCATAGATTTTTCAGGCCTACCAAACCGGCCCGCCATGGACAGGTCTAGTTTCAATTGAGTCAAACATTTTTAAATAAGTTTTAACCATTTTCAAGCAAGTTAAAATTGCTCCAAGACAAAATCTAAGTATCGATATTCTACAAGGTATCATCGATACCCATCTGTTAACCGATACCAAATTGATATTCTGGAATTTGTCACCTTTGCTAGGTATCTATACTTTTCATAAAAGTATCGATAAATCCCTCAAGTATCGATATTCCTGCTCCAATGATCACTAAAATCAGTATTAATTACAAAAAAATATTGATACTTTTTTAGTAGGTATCGATACTCGTTGCTGTAGATGAAGTTAATGACCTAGTATTTCATCCCCAACGGCTACATTCGTTTCTACAATTACCACAACGGTTGGAAATCAATTAGAGGGTATAAATACCATCTTCCAAAGGTTTAGCAACTACAAAAAAACTTGTGCAAAGCTTAAAGATCAATCAAAACAACCTAGAGCTTAATTATTTCATACATTTTCTTATAAACACTTGTGAGCTTTAATCAAAACAACCTAGAGCTTAATTATTTCATACATTTTCTTAAAAACACTTCTGAGCTTTCATTATATTCATTTAGCTCAAGTGTTATTCTTTGTATTTGTGCTTAATTGGCAAACATCCTAATCTTGTAAAGATTGTTTCTTTGTTTGCTTATTTGTTTCTCTTTGAGAGAGATGATTAATTCTTAAGGTTTGGATAGAAAACTTAAGAGAGTTGTATCTTAAGATTTTGGGGCATAAATCTTAAGAGAGATTGTAACGTTAAACATTGTCCTCAAAGGTTGTCAAATTAGTGAATTTGGGGAAATCCTTAGTTGTGGTAAGCTAAGGTAGTAGAGTAGGCAATTGGGGCCGAACCACTATAAATCCTTGTGTTCTTTGTTGCATATTTTTCATTGCTTCCACCACAATTTCTAAAAAGCCAATTCAACCTCCCTATTGATGATTTCGAGTAGATCCTTCCAAGCTAACAAGATGGATGCACGAAACAAATCACGATACACGAGCACAAAAGTGTTGGAAACACTAGCACTGAAGTGCTGAAATCACTAGCACCAAAGTGTTGAAATCACGAATTATCACTTTATGTTTAATTCACTACCATGTATCACTTCTATTAAGCATCTTGTTATAATACTTTATTTCAAATATCAAAATTATTTTACACTTTTTTTTTATTAGTTTACCAAAAATTTTATAAAGTTTATATTTTAATTCTTAGGTAACAAGAAAATTCAAGAGTGCTTACCTTTCTTCAACCTTTAATCACTTGTTTTTCTCTTTTCTTTGCCTCTTGAATCACTTCATCTCTCTCTCTCTCTCTTTAGTTTCACGTCAAGAACATAAAACTTTTCATGAGAAATCTATTTCCATACTTATTTAACAAGATTAAACTTGAAAACATAATAAAACCTTGATAATCATATATTGTTCCCTTGATTTCAAGCTTTAGCTTGATTTTCTCTCTCTTCAAGCATGAACATACAATATCCTTTCTTTCTTTTAATGAAAGTTGGAGTCTTGATTGTTGGAGTCTTGATTTTATTAGAAATTTTAATGAAATTTCAAGGGTTTCTCTCTTAATTTTAAGAAAAGAACCAAATTGCAAAGAAAACTAAACTTTCTTTCTTTCTTCCATGGTTGAACGTGAGCTTGGAGAAAGACGGAGAGTTCTTTTTCTTTCCATCTTTTACTTAATGATTAATTAACATAAAATATTTTAAAATAAAATAATAAAATATTTCAACCAATAATATTCCTACACCATTCATCCTTAATTATTACACTTAATACTTATCCAAAATGAGAATTGACCAATTTACCTTTCATGATTCTCTATAATTCCATCATTGAATCACTAACCACTTTTGGTAAGATTACGATTTAGTCCCTCATATTTCTCCACTTATTCAATTTGATCCTTGGTTACCAATTTCTTGTTACAAGAAATTGGGTTGGTTTCATTTTGGCCATTCAAAATTCTTCTATTTACATTTTAACCCCTCAAATTTTAAATATTTACACTTGAGTCACAAAATTTTTCACATCTTTACAATTTAGTCCCTACTTCTTAATTCAACTTTCTTTGGCATCCATCAACCTTCTCTTT
Source organism: Gossypium raimondii (assembly GCF_025698545.1). Taxonomy (NCBI): domain Eukaryota; kingdom Viridiplantae; phylum Streptophyta; class Magnoliopsida; order Malvales; family Malvaceae; genus Gossypium; species Gossypium raimondii. The sequence continues at coordinate 49,371,182 of NC_068577.1, read as the reverse complement.
ATCAATTTGTCTTTAATTTTTAGGTGTGTTACTTTATCGAGGAATCCATTGTGTACAATTCTCACTTAATACTACTTTTATAACATAACGATTATAGCAACTGAAAGGTGGAATCAAGGTTTTCGATGTATGATTTTGTTTTTTAGAGCATCCAAAGGTAAGTACCTTGGATAATCTTGCTTCTCTTATACTAATATGTTTAGAAATTAATGAATTTGTGTTATGAATATTAAAATAGTTATATAATGAATATGAGTAATTCTCTACAGCTTAATGTGTTAGCATGATTGCTGTGAAATATTAAATTTTAATAAGCCTAATAATAAGGTATAAGAATTTGGTTGCCATGGATAACTTCTAAAGTAACTTGGAATGCATGAAAATTGGTGAAATATGGTATTCATATGGAAAGATTAGTAAATGTGACTTTATGGTAAGAATTTCGTGAGTTAATTGCTAACCTTGTGAGTATTCATAGAGTCAACATGTTGTTAAATGTGAACTAAAATTGTGGAAACATGTGTAATTATGAAATTTGGAATTTAGAAATGCGAGGCTATAAAAACTCTTCTCAAATTTTTGTTACAAAAAATGTTGGTAAATGAAAGAAATGGTCATAAATGATCCTTTGGAAACATAGTCAGAACCATAAATGTGAATTTAAGGCCTATGATGATTTTTGTTGAAATGTGTATATGTGTTAGGCACTTAATGTGCCTTTATGTGTGTTTAGACAAAGAATTGTCTTAATAATCTTTGCAACCAACCGCCTATAAACAGTAAAAATATAACACAAAATGTAACGACCCGACAGTTACGGGTGTCGAAAAATGCATTTTCGAGGCTCCGTTTTTATAAATTAGACTCTTAAATATTTATTAGAAATATTTACGAAGTTAGTTGTGTGGTTAATTAGGTTTTGGTTAGGTGAATTTGCATGAATTAAGAGCAATTAGGTAAAAGGACTAAATTGCATAAAGGGTGAAAGTTGAATATAGATCAAAGAAAAATTAAAGGGACTAAAGAAGAAATTATGTCATTGCTCATAAATGAGGCGGCATAAGTATATTATTATAAAATTTAAAGTAAAAATATATATTATAATATTAATATAATATTAAAACTTAATGTTTAAGTATATATATTATATATTATATATTATATTATATATTATATATTATATATTATATATTAATATAAAACAAAGAAATAAAAGAAATAGAAATAGAAAAGAAAGAATGAAAACGAAATAGAAGGAAATAGAAAGAAAAATGAAAGAAAGAAGGAGAGAGACAAGGTAGGGTTTTCAATTGTTCAAAGCTCAATTGATTAGTGAATTTAGTCCTTTTTATAATTTTATGCTTTTAGAATCTCGGTATTAAATGCTACTCGACCCATGTCAAAATTTTAGAAATTATTGAGTTTTTAAGTGTTGTCTATGTTGCATAATTTCAGTATTAGGGATTAAATTTACTGATTTTTAAGTTAGAAATGAAAAGGATTGAATTGTAGAATAAATTGTAAATTTTGAGTAATAGGGATTAAATTGTGAAAATTCAAAATTTAGGGATTTAAGTGAAATTAATAGGATTAAATTGTGAAAATTCAAAATTTAGGGATTTAAGTGAAATTAGGGAGTTAAATTTAGTTTAAAGTGGAATTTGTATGAAAATATAGGATTAATTGTAAAGAAATAAAGTTAGTCTCGGTTTAGGGACTAAATTGGAATTTAAGTAAATATTGAGTAAAAATTTAAAATATTAAATATGAGATTGAATTGTGTTGTATGGATGAATTTTAATTGTTTTAATTCCGTAGCTAACGTAGTATCAGAATTCTCGACTAAAAAGGGAAAAGATAAAGTCGACGAGGAATAGCTCGAAATTTTCGGTTTGTATTTCTATAATCCGAATCTAGTTATTAATTATTAAATTTTGAATTAATGCTTTTGGTAAGTAGTTGAGGTGAGTATTTGACATTTTCATATTGAATTGATTTTAAATTGATGGGAATTGATTGAATTGATATATATTATGAATTGATTGATTGATTTTTTTGAATTGAAATGAATATATGTGTAATTATGTGATTATATGAAAAATTAGTATTGGATATTGATTATATCTGAAATGTGAAATTAAACTCTATTAACTGTATCGGGCTGAGTCGGATATAGATTGCATGCCATAGGATTGGAAGAGTTCAGGGATTTCTTCGACTTCGAGTCAATGAGACACTGGGTGTCAAATTATTACTTCAAATTATCCGATGAAGCACTGGGTGCCAAACTGATTTGTTTGGTTGGATCCATGTATCAGTCCTAGTCTAAGTCGTGTTAATAGGGGTAATTAATTGAAATTGCATTATGTTTGATGTTAGATGATATTGTTTGTGAAATGAAAATGAGATAGTGAATTGAAATATGGATTGAGTGTAACACCCCTAACCCGTATCCTTCCCCAGAATAGGGTTATAGAGCATTACCGGAGTTTACAAATTAATTTTTAGACATTTTATTTCATCAAGAATTCATATTTATAACCAATCAAAATCAAAACATTTATGAGCTAACATTAACCAATTTAACTTATACAATAACCAGATTCAAATCATCCAAAATTTCCGATAGAACCAATAGATAATGTGATATATCTCCAAAAAGCTTCCAACCCAATCGAGCTTCCGATAATCATTTCAAAACATCCAATAATAATTCAATTCCAAACACACATATATATAATATTCATTACCAAATAGCATTCAATTCAATTAAAATTATACAAAATATAGTTCATACGAACTTACCAGGCTAAATTGCAGAAATACCAAAATTCGGGGACATTTTGAAAATTTTCTATTTTTCTCGAATTTCCACCCAATATTGATCTAAATTAATATTTCATTCAATTTAGTAATTTAAATAATAAAACAATTCATTTCATGCAATTTGGTCATTTTTTGACATTTTTTTCAAAATTGCCCCTAAAGTTTTACTTTTATTCAATTTAGTCCTCGAGCCCAAATCATGCAAATTAACCATTTGAAATGCAAATCCATGCTAGCATAATATTCATAAATTTATTTTCCTCCTCCTCCTCTCCATTCCACATCCTTAATTTACATAACATGCTTATAAGTAACATTATCTATAATTTCACTATTTTCTTGTAAATTTATTCAAAGCTGTCCGTTTGAGTCATAGTCACTAAATCATTTATATCTTGACCTACAGAAATCCAAATTAAGATCCGTTAATTTTCCCTGAAACTAGACTCACATATCTTCTTTCCATAAAATGTTAAGAATTTTTGGTTCAGCCAAATACATTTTATTCTTTAAAGTTTCCCCTATTTTGTTATTTGACAGTTCCGACCACTCTTCACTAAAAATGAATTATATAATTGTACAGAATTTGGATAATGTTTCTGTTTATTTAATTGGAAAATATATTAATTAAGGATTCTAATCATCTAAATTATAACTCATAATTATTTTTATTCAATTTTTATGATTTTCCAAAGTCGAACAGGGAACCCAAATCATTCTAACATTGTCTCACAAAATTTATTATATCTCATGATTTACAATTCTATTACTTACATTGTTTCTTCTATGAGAAACTAGACTAAATAAGCTTTAATGTCATATTTTATTCATCTTCTAATTCAATTCCCACAATTTTGGTGATTTTTCAAAGTTAACCTCTTCTGCTGTCCAAACTGTTTTAGTGTAAAATATTGATTACTAAGTTTATAACACTCTTATTTTCTTTCTCTACACTATTTCTCATCACTTTCTCTTATTTTCTCTTCACTAACATACCAATAACATAAAACATTATATAATAAAACTCTACATTAACATCAATTTCATACCTTTTCAATAATATCAAACTCAAAAATATATTGAAATCTTGATGTTCTTACCTTGCTCAATTGATTTCAATCTTTAACTTGATTTTCTCTCTCCTCCAACTTCTATTTCTTGAATCTAACTTGATATTCTAGCTCCCCATAGTCTCCTTGTTATCTTTCTCTCTTGATGGATATGGAAATTCTTTTGATTTCTAAGTGAAAATGGTGAATTTTTGATAAAAGCACCAAATTGTAAAAAAAAGAAAGTTTCTTTCTTTCTTTCCTCTTCATACATTGGTTGCATGGGGAAGAAGATGATAATTCCTCATATATATACTAAATATAATAATAATAAATTAATAAAATATCATTTAAAATCATATTAAAATATTAATAAACTAATATTTATTTAATTAATTAATCTAAAATATCACCAAATCATCATTGCCTTCTAGATTTCTCTCTCTTCTAATTGATCATTTTACCCTTCATAATCTTTTAAAATTCCATCATTGAGTCACACATAATTTGATAAAATTACGATTTAGTCCCTCATAATTCTTATCTTATTCAATTTGGTCCTAATTCATCCATTTTCCTTAGTTTCTAGACCATTCCACCCTTAAAATATTTACACCTTTGGTCCTTCAACTTTTTCATATTTACACTTTAACCCTTCAAATTTTGAGTATTTACTCTTAGGCAACAATACTTTTTTCACTTTTGCGATTTAATCCTTCCTTGCATTAATATGTCATAATATACTTCTCAATGTTGACATAATTCAAAATTTCCCTTTTTGTTACTTTATTTCCTTATTTTACTATACCAAGGATAATATCTTACTATAGAAATTTTCAAAATATTAAATTTGTGGTCCCGAAACCACTGTTTCGACTAGGCCCAAATTCGGGCTATTACATTGAGACACATGAATTGTGTATTCACAAATTGGATGTGGAATGAATAAAATTATTGTTTAAATTATATGTGTATTATATTGTGAAAAGTTACTTATATAGCAAATATGAGAATTGAGATATTGTGAAACAAATGAAACATGATATGGTTATTGAAATATTTAGATTGTATATTTGTGATTTCATAATATTTTTTATATTCGGATTATAAAAATACCACTGAGTTTTACTCAGCGTACGGTTTTGTTTTCCGTGCACAGGTTAGGTACTAAATTTTGACCGTCGATTCAGCATCCAACAACGGTCCCGAACTTAAACGTGGTGATGTTTTATCCTTTTGTGTCGGCATATACCTAGGGTGTCTAAATAATAATTATTTTATGGTTTGATTGTAAAGTAAATGAGATTATAAGTTTAATATTGGTTGGTTATATACATATAATATGTGTTTATGTTTGATGTCATATTATGGCATATTTTAAGTTAATGCTAAAATGAACATGATTTAGGTAAAATAGATTAAATTTGGCATGTTTACAAGTTGGATTTGAATGATGTTCTATTAATATGTTTTATTGATATAATTGTGTACCTATGAGGGTACATTGGTTAGGCACCTAGGATGATTGTTATGACATGTTTTGGATGAGTTTGATTGTGTTTTGAAATTATGTCTGTTTGATCAGTAATGCTCTGAAACCTTATTTTGGCAATAGATGTGGGTTAAGGGTGTTACAATTTATTGGTATCAGAGCTTTGTAGGTTTAGCTGATTCTCGGACTAAATCGAGCTCAAAATTGAGTCTAGAGGTACATGCCATAATTGAGTTGAATTGAGTCGGTATTTGGATGCTGATATATATTTGTTTTATTTTGTAGTTGAAAATGTCGGATGATTATAATGATGATGTTGATCAAGAGATGTATATTGGAGATGATGTTTCCAATGAATTAAATGAAACCGAATCGGCAACACCGAATGTTAATCCAGTTAGTACTCAACAACCTAATGTTGAACGAGGTAATATTGAGGAAAGAGATTATTCACAGTTACTTAGAGCTATTGTTGATACTCTTCAGTGAGTGGTGGGAACTACATTCGCTACGACATCTACGCCTATTGTTCGTCGAGCTCTAATAAAAAAATTACGTAAATATGGTACAACAGAATTTTCGCGACTTAGTAGGTATGCTGCTGAATTTTTACCGATTGAAATTGATAGTTGTAAGCGATTTCTGCGTGGTTTACGCGATGAATTATGAGTACAATTGGTATCACACAGAATTACTGAGTTTGCAGATTTGGTGGAACGGGCAAGAATGGTAGAACAAGTTCTGGGTTTTGATAAAAAAATTGAGAATATTCGTACTGTTGGAAAACGCCTTGGAGTTGCTAGTTCAAAACCACTACCGAAGAGATCAAAAAAATTCCATAGTAGCTGGAAATCAAATTTTAAATATGATAGAACTGATAAAAACCGTGATAGACAACTGACTGTATCTACGGGTAGTGTGCGAGGTTCATCCAGGGTTACTGATATTCCGAATTGTAAGCACTGTAGGAAAAAGCATTGTAGTGAATGCTGAAAATTAACTCGAGGCTATTTTCGCTGTGGATCTACAGAACATTTTGTTAGAGATTGTCCGAATAATGAGAATGCTACACCTGTTACTTCTCAGAGATCTATGCCTGCTTCTAGAGGTCGCGAGTTGATTCGAAGTGGTTCAATCTCGAGAGGTGATGCTAGAAAGGGAAATGATGCCGTTACTCAACAATCGGAGGCCAGAACGCCTCTCGAGCTTATGTTGTGCAGACTCGTGAGGATGGTGATGCTAATGATGTGGTGACAGGTATATTTTTATTATACTCAAAACCTGTTTATGCTTTGATAGATCCGGGACCTTCACATTCATATGTTAATACTAAATCGATTGAGTCGGGAAGTTTAAAATCTGAGACGTCCAGAGTATCAATAGTGGTGTCTATCCCATTGGAACAATCTCTGTTAGTGGATCAGGTGTGTAGGAGATGTCCGCTAATGATACAGAATATAACCTTCCCTGTTGATTTGTTGATAATGTCGTTTGGTGATTTTGATATGATTTTGGGTATGGATTGACTTACGGAGCACGGGGTGATTCTGGATTATTATGAAAAGAAGTTTGTTGTTCAAAGTAAAAGTGGTGACAAAATTGAGGTGAAAGGTATTCGAACAAGTGGTTCAACTTTCAGCAATTAGAGTTAATAAACTTCTTCATCAAGGTTGTGAAGCTTTTCTAGCCTATGTTATCAATTTCAATTCTGTTGATAGTCAGTGTAGTAAAATTTGAACTGTTTGTGAATTCCCTGATGTGTTTCCCCAGGAATTACCTGGATTAGCACTAAATCGGAAGGTTGAGTTTGCAATTGAAGTATTTCCGGGTACGGCTCCGGTGTCAATGCCCCCTATCGTATGTCATTTACAGAGTTGTAAAAAATAAAAGTACAATTGCAAGACTTATTGGATCGTGGTTTTATACGCCCTAGTGTATCGTTTTGAGGAGCTCTAGTGCTTTTTGTCAAAAAGAAAAATGGTTCGATGCGGGTTTGTATTGATTAATTGCAATTGAATAAGTTGACGATTAAGAATCGATATCCTCTACCCCGTATTAATGATTTATTTGATAAACTAAAAAGAGCTTCTGTCTTTTCAAAGATTGATTTGAGATCGGGTTATTGTCAGTTGAAAGTGAAAGAAAGTGATGTACCAAAGACGACATTTCGAACGCAGTATGGTGATTATGAATTTTTAGTGATGCCTTTTGGATTGACAAATGCTCCGGCAGTATTTATGGATCTTATGAATCGTATTTTCCAACCATATTTGGATCAGTTTGTGGTAGTATTTATTGAAGATATTTTGGTCTATTCGAAATCTGAATCCGAGCATGAACAACACCTCAGAATTGTTTTGCAAGTGTTATGGGAGAAACAGTTATACGGGAAGCTTAGTAAGTGTGAATTCTGGTTATCAGAGGTTGTATTTTTGGGTCATGTTATCTCAGCAGATGGGATTAGAGTTGATCCAGAAAAGATCGAGGCAATTGTTTAGTGGAAAGCACCGAGGAATGTGTCAAAGGTTCATAGTTTCCTTGGATTAGTTGGTTATTACCGAAGATTTGTAAATGGATTTTCAAAGATAGCCTTGTCGATGACAACGTTGTTGCATAAAAATGTTCACTTCATTTGGGATGATCAGTGTCAAGAAAGTTTTGAGAAATTGAAGCATGCAAACAAAACAAAATAAAACCCGAAAATAAACTAAAACTGAAAATAAGAAATAAACATGCAAAGAAAAGAAAATGTACTTGAGTTAGCTTGATACACGAGATTGGATCATCGGAGCATCGACACTAGGAAGATTTGCCTAAATATATAACTCTAGCTAGAAATTTAAACAATTCAAAGTTATTTACACCTAAACAAATTAGTTCAATAAATTACAAACTAAATAAGTTAAAGAAAATTAAATACAAATCTCCATCAAAATGTATATACAAATATAGTATTTATTTTTACAGGGTATAGTCAGTTAGAATTTTTTTTCTGCTCGGTTTATTTTTATCCATGCTTTGAACTCTAATGCAGTAATATTTCCCCAATAATCCCTTATAATTTTTTATTTGTGCCAATACGATTGAGTTTTTTTGAAAATTTTTATAAGGTTTATACTAGTCATACTTGCCTGTTTCAATAATCATGGATTTTACCGAGTATTTTCTTTTAAATTCAACATCCTATACTCTACAAATATAATTATCTATTCAGATCTACCTTTATCACTTGGTATATTTAATCTCTTTTACCTATTTACAGTCTAATAAGCCAAACTAATTAGTCTAAATATAACCAAACCTAAATTATTTAATTTCGGGCTAAATTTACAATTTAAACAAATAACCTAGGTATATGCTCCTAACCAATCACTTGTATTTCTCCAAGCTCAAGCACATAGAAAACATGCAATTTAAAAAAGACAAAACTACTAAACGTAAAGAAAATAAAATAACTGAATTTTTTTAAAAATTTTCTTAAGTCACCCCTACACTTTATTCGGCATATTATCCCTAATGTGCAACTAAAAATCTAAAGGAAAGAGGTTACGCTATTGGCGTGATACGTGTAACTCAATTGGTGGGATTACTCCTCCTTTTGGTGTTGGCTCGAATGGTAGTGCCGTAAAAAATTGTGGGGTTCCTACAAAAAAAATTAAAAACACATAAATATATATAGAATATATGAAATCCTAACTAATTAAAATTAAAGCAAAAATTAAAAATCATCCCAAAAATAAAAATAAAGTAAAAAATCCAAATATATAAAAATGTTCAAAATCAATCGAACTTAGATTCTGACTCCTCGATCATCTTGATTGAAGGTTAATATGACTAAGTGATCTTTTAATGCAAAAGGAACGAGGGCTATGAAACCCTTAGAACCTGTGCATACTAACATATGTGGCTCCATAAGCGTCAGTGCAAGAGGTGATTATGAGTATTATGTAACCTTTATTGATGATTATTCCAAATATGGATGCGTATACCTAACGTACTGCAGGAGTGAAACTATAATACCCCGAAAAATTACTACACTAAGAAAGTAAGATAATATTCTTGATATAGTAAAATAAGGAAATAAAGTGATAAAAAGGGTAATTTTGAGTTATGTCAGCATTAAGAAGTAAATTATGACATATTAATTCAAGAAAGGATTAATCGCAAAAGTGAGAAAAGTTTTGTTGCCCAAGGGTAAATACTCAAAATTTGAGGGGTTAAAGTGAAAATAAGAAAAATTTGAAGGACCAATAGTGAAAATATTTTAAGGTTGGAATAATCTAGAAACTAAGGAAAATGGATGAATTAGGACCAAATTGAATAGGTGAAGAATTATGAGGGACTAAATCGTAATTTTACCAAATTAAGTAATGACTCAAGGATGGAATTTTAAAAGATCATAAAGGGCAAAATGGTCATTTAGAAGAGAGAGAAATCTAGAAGATAATGATGATGTTGGAGATATTTTAGATTAATTAAATAAATAAATATTAGTTTATTAATATTTTAATTTGATTTTTAAATGATATTTTATTATTTTATTATTTAGTATATATAAGTGGAAAGAAAGATGAAAAGGAACCAACCCACCATCTTTTTCATGCAATTCACATTAGAAGAGAAGAGAAGAAAGAAAGTTTTGCTTTCTTTACAAGTTGGTCCTTCCACCAAAAAAATTCACCATTTTCAATTAGAAATCAAAAGAATTTCCATAGCCATCAAGAGAGAAAGATAATAAGGAGACTATGAGGAGCTAGAATATCAAGTTGGATTCAAGAAATTGAAGCTGGAGGAGAGAGAAAATCAAGTTAAAGGTTGAAATCGATAGGACAAGGTAAGAACATTGAGATTTCAATATATTTTTAAGTTTGATATTATTGAAATAGTATGGAAAAGATGTTATAGTAGAGTTTTCTTATATAAATTCTTATGTTCTTGATATATTAGTGAAGAGAAATAAGTGAAAGTGATGGGAAATATTATAGAGAAAGGAAATAAGGAAGTTATAAACTTAGTAATTAACATTTTGCACTAAAACAGTTTTGAACAGCAGCAGTAGGTTAACTTTGAAAAATCAGCATAAATTGTGGAAATGAAATTAGAGGATGAAAAAATATGGAATTAAATCTTACTGAGTCTAGCTTCTCATAGAAGAAACGGTGTAAGTAATGGAATTGTGAATCATGAGATATAATAGAGTTTGTGAGATAAGGTCAGAATGATTTCGGGTTCCCCTTTTCTGACTTTGGAAAATCATAAAAAATTGTACAAAAATAATTATGGATTATAATTTATATGTTTAAAATAAACAGAGTCTATTTTCAATAGAAATAAACGGGGATATCATCTGAATTTTGTACAAGGTGATAATTAAGTTTTAGTGAAGAAGGGTCGAAACTGTCAGACAGCAGAATAGAGGTGAATTTAAAGAATAAATTGTACTTATTGGCTAAACCAAAAATTATGAAAATTTTATGGTAAGAATATATGTGAGTCTAGTTTCAGGGAAAATTAGTGGATACTAATTTGGAGTTCTGTAGCTCAAGATAAAAATAATTTAGTGGCTATAACTCAAATGGACAATTTTGAATAAATTTACAAGTAAATAGTAAAATCATAGATAATGTTACTTATAAGCATATTATATAAATTAAGAATGTGGAATGGAGAGGAGGAGGAGGAAAATATATATATATATATATGAATATTCAGCTAGCATGGATAATTTACACGTTTTAGGCTCGGGGACTAAATTGAATAAAAGTAAAACTTTAAGGGTAAATTTGTAAAAATGTCAAAAAGTGACCAAATTGCATGAAATGAATTTTTTTATTATTTAAATTAGTAAATTGAATGAAATATTAATTTAGATCAAGATTGGGGTGAAATTTGAGAAAATAAAAATTTTCAAAATGTCCCTAAATTTTGATATTTCGCAATTTAGCTTTGGTAAGTTCGTATGAACTATATTCTATATAATTTTAATTGAAGTGAATGCTATTTGTTAATGAATATTATATATATGTGTTTGTGTTTTATTATTGGATTTGAATTATTATTGGTAATATGTATAATTATTTGATGCATTGAAATGATTATCGGAAGCTCGATTGAGTTAGAAGCTTGTTGGAGATATAACACATTATCCATTGGTTCTATCAATAATTTTGGATGATTTTATTCTGGTTATAATGGCATGTACAAGTGAAATTGGTTAACGTTAGCTCATTAATGTTTTGATTTTGATTGGTTATAAATATGAATGCTTGATGAAAAGAAAAGTCTGAAAATTAATTAGTAAACTCTGGTAATGCTCTATAACCCTATTCTGGCGATAGATACAGGTTAGGGGTGTTACAGAAACCCTTGATAAATTCAAAGAATTTCGTGCGGAAGTGGAGAAACAACTAGGTTTACCTATAAAGGCACTTCGATCTGATCGAGGTGGGGAAGATTTATCAGATGAGTTCTTAAGGTACCTCATAGAGAATGGAATTCTATCCCAATTAACTGCATCGAGCACTCCACAACAAAATGGCGTGGTAGAGAGAAGGAATTAAATGTTGCTAGACATGGTTCATTTTATGTTAAGTTATTTAAAGCAGCCTTGGGTTTCTTTTATTAGAAATCTTAAGGTAAGAGAAATTCTTGTTGTCAATGAGGAGGAGTCGAATATGAAGCTAACAAATGGAGATAATGAGATATTTTTTCTTCCAACTAAACATGCCATTAGAGAGTAGACAGAAGAGTCGAGTTTGGATAAGGTAACAACCTAGTTTGTTCGTAGATGTGCAGTGAGATGAAGAATTTAGCAACAATTGTTGTACGGGATAGTGTTGTAGGAGGGAGAACAAGGGTAGAGGGTTTCACGTAACCATATCATAAAGACTACTATGAAGGTGAATAAGGTAAGGTGTAATATGAATAGGCTATTGGAGTTGACATCAAAGATGGGAAAGAGGCATTGTTTGATTCTGGGGTGATGGTGAGGCCATGAAGGTGGATGATGATAAGCACTGAAAAAGAGAAGAAGTGTACTTAAGGTTATTGATCCAAATGTAGTGCTTGTTTAACAACATTGCCAATTTTTATGATGTTGCTATCATTGAACTACTATGGGTTGGGAAAGCTATGGACAGATCTTGATGTTATGTTTTTGAATAAAATGAAATTGATAGTTTCTACATGTGATAGATTATGTAAACAATGTGGTATTATGAGAAATATTGCTTTTAATTATGAGGATAGAAGATAAAGCCTTTTTTATGCTTTTGAATGAGGGCATTCAACTTGATTTACTGTCATTTTCTACTAGTCATATTGATACGAAAATTATGTTGAAATGATTAGACACAAGACACATTTTTGAGTTCTATGATGTTAAAAAATAGAACGTCAATAATGATAATATATCACAAAGAAAAGAGAAAAAAATAAAGAACACAGATTTTACGTGGAAACTCATTCAGAAAAAACCATAGGCAGGGGAGAAGATAATTCACTAAGTCAAATTCAAATGATTACAAGAAGAGTGGACTATATTCTAATAGGAGTGTTGTAACAGCCCATTTCTCTTATGTGTCGAAACAGTGGTTTCAGGGTCACAAATCTGACGTGTGAGTACGTAAATATTATTGTTTAATATTTACTAATAATATATAGTGTATTGATAAATTTTGATTTATTTATTTTTGGTTAAAGGAAAGAACAATTAGGTTCAAGTGGTAAGACCCTGAAGTCAAGTGGTTTTAAAAAATGAGGTATCGGGACCTCATTTCTATAAATCGAGCCGTAAATATTTTTATAAATATTTGCAAAATGTTATTAAGGTTATATTAAAGTTTCATTAAGAAATTTTAATGTTTAGATAGTTAATTAAATAAAAGGACTAAATTGTAAAATGTGCAAAATGTAGTGAATTTAGCATATTAGTGATTTAATAGCTTGATTATTAAATTAGAAAGGACCAATGTAGTAAATAGTCCTTAGTATTGACATTGGACGGCAGTATGTATTAAAATTATAAAATATTATATGTTTTAATGGTAAAATGGTAAATTTTAATAAATTAAAACAAAATTAAAAGAAAAAAAAAGACATTTCTTCTTCATGTTTTCAATTCACCATGCTAAAATACCATAGGAACTCAACTTGGGAGGTTCGGCCATTGTTAATTCTTGCATGTAAGCCCATTTTGATTCCGTTTCTTATAATTTTTGTGTTTTTGATATCGTTGCAACTAGGTCCAGCTAGGTCGTACCTTCGTTTTTGAAACTGTTAAATATTTTGGACATTTTAATTGGTTAATATTTGTGATTTTAAATGTTAAATGATGAATTTGAGGTATTAGTTGTTATTTATTAGTATTTGTTAAGTGATTTTGATGAATTTAACAATTAGGGATTAAATTGTTGAAATAGTAAAAATATAAGGACTTGGTGTGAAATTGTTACAAATGTGGGCTGTAATAGATGCTATTAACATTCGGCTGGTATGAATTTTCAATAAAATTGGTTTATTTGCATGATTAGGACATAGGGTTTAAATTGAATAAAAATGAAAAGTTGAGGTAATTTTGTAAAATATAAAATAAATAAATTGCATAAAATGAATTGGTTTTATTATCTAAATTAATGAATTGAATGAAATTATTAATTTAGATCAAGAATAGGTGGAAAATCGAGAAGAAGAGAAAATTACCAAATATCCCATGTACTTAGCCATTACTGCAATTTATCCAAGTAAGTTTGTGTTACATGTAATATGTTATATTAAATTCTTGATATTTATTTTAATAATCGTGGTGATTATAATTATTGAATGTTGGTTGTTGAAAATTAATAATGAAATTGAGTTGTATTTGAGATAATATATCGGACTTTGAGTCTAGTATGCTTCATGCTGGTGATTTATATCAAGCTCTGTGCCTAGCAAGCTTCATGCCGGTGATTTATATCAGACTTTGTGCCTAGCAAGCTTTGTTTCGGTGTGTTATATAGGTAACTAGTACGGTAAATATTATTTCAATTATCTGATATTGTTCTATTTGGTTTAACAGGCAAGGTATTGGTTAAAAATAAAAAGGCATGTAAATGAAATAAATGATGATTTTTGAGTAATGATATGGTTTTTGATGAAATGTGCAAATGAAACGGGTAAGAAATGGTAATGAAACGGTAAGTTCATAATTGAGATGTAGTATGATGATATAAAAGGATTGATGAGTTAAATGACGTATATATGTGTGAGAAATTCACTTGTGCTATGGATGAATTTACCTATGACATGAACAAATACATTAATTTGTGAATTGATAATGTTTTTAAGCTTATGCTAAGTAAATGGAATGGAAAGTAAATGAATTGAGTTATTCATAGTCTTATGTGAAGGTTAATGATTGTATAATATGTCTTATAATCCTATTATGTTAGGAAGGAAAAATATAAGCGATGTTGATGGTTATATAGTTTGATAAATCTTGTGGCATTGGTATAGCTTTATATTTGTCTTATAAGGTTCATATTTGAAATGGAATATTATGTTCAAAGTTTATACGAGCTTACTAAGCATTCAATGCTTACGCAGTTATCTTTCTTTTACTTTATATATTATCAAAAGCTCGATCGGTTTGGAAGATCGTCGGGGATCTATCACACTATATAACGATTATATCAGTAGTTTCGATGTGTTGGTCAAGGTTATAATGGCATGTATAGGTGGACTTGTGTATGTAGCTAATCGAATGCTAGTTGATGATATTGGCATGTATATCTTGTTTTGGTACCATTTAATGTTAGTTGGTTGGCTTGTGTCATTTTGGCATGTATATCTTGTTTTGGTATCATTTGATGCTAGTTGATGCTAGTTGATGTTAGTTAGTTGATGATACTGGCATGTATAATTTTTTCCTCAATGTTCCAAATGTTTTTTATTTAGTCCCGAATTGTTTCCAAAGTGTTTCTAAGGCCTCGAGGGCTTGAATAAGGGACGATATGCAGGTATATGAATGATTTATGCTATGATTATGTTGATATATGAAATGTTTGATTTAAAGTTATGTTTTTATGGTAATACTCCGTAACCCTATTCTGGCGACGGATACGGGTTAGGGGTGTTACAAGTGTAGTAAGGTTGAAACACCTTATTCTAATCAATATCAAATAGATGAAGTGTAATAAGGTTGAAAAACCTTATTCTAAAATAAAAGAAGTGTAGTTCTATATGGATTTTACTTTTATTTTATTTTACCACTGTATTTTATTTTCATAAGGATTCGGGTCACTCAATTCTAACATATGAAATTACTGATAACGAGTGCCAACATGAATTATGTGCACTTTTTCACTCCTTATAAAGTATAACCATGTTTTCTTGGTACATGTGTGGAGATTTTAATGAGATTTTGTTAGATATTGAGAAGCATGGGATAGGAGTCTAGGATGGTATCATCGAATTTAAGAAGGCTTTAGATAAGATGGGAGTTTTTTTTATCTACGTTCTGATGAAGGTTCATTTACATAGTTAAATAATCAGGATGCTTAAATTGTTGTTAAAGAAAGGTTGGATCGGTGTGTTTCTAATAGGGATTAAGCGAAGATGTCTATGTATTTGAAAATTGAGGTGTTTCCATAAGTAGTTTCTACTCATTGTTCAATTTCTTTTTGGAACTTGAAGGGTTAGGGGCTCGAGAAACGGGGAGCCAAAAAATCCTTTTAAATTTAAGGCATGTTAGCTTAGAGAGAATAACTATGAAACTAATGAGACAAATATGTGGTGTACTATGAAGAATGACCGACAGTGGATACATAAAGTTGGTGAGATCTAAAGGTTCGACAAATGGGGAAATTTGAGGATGTAAAGAGATGTATTAAGGATTTTACTAGTAAGGTGGCATCTTTGACAGATAGTCATGAATTGATTGAGGCTAATATCTAATTGCTACGAGAATCCTAGATTAAGCTTAATTGCCTTCTTGACAAGGATGAGATGCACTAAAAATAGAGATCGAGGGTGTTGAGGTTCCTAGATGGGGATAAAAACACTATTTTTTTTCTATGCTCAATCTAGTAGAAGACATAATTAGAATTGGATCATGACTTTGGAGGATGAACTTGATAATTTGGTAGAAGAGAAGGTATGGGTCTATAACATTATGCTTAACTATTTTAAAAATATCTTCAAGTCTTAGAATGGTCAAATATCGTAAGATATCATTAAAGTAGTGAATGATTGCATTGTTCATGAGATGAGTAATACCTTCACATTGAATTCCCTACTATCCAAAAAAACATGATCGAATTTAGATTTCGATCCATTAGTCTTTACTCAGTTCATTATAAAATCATCTTTAAAGCTCTATTAGTAGGCTTAAAAGTGTCTTACCTATTGCATCAGTCACATCAGAGTGGTACTTTGTTTTGGGTAAGATGATTACATGTAATGTCATTGTTGCTTACAAGTTCAATAACTACTCTATGGGTTCAAAGAATGGTCTGAATAAGGGTTTTACACTGAAATTAAACATGAGTAAAACCTACAATAAAGTAAAATGAATTTTCTTTCACAATGTGATTCTCAAAAAGCAATATTGTCAAAATCGGATTGGATCGGTTAGTTGAACCGGTTAGATTGAAAATCAATCAAAGTATCAATCCGATGAGAGGTATTTAATTAACTCACAAACCGATACAAACCAGTTGAGCCAAAAAAAAAGTTAAATTGATTTTTGTAATTGTTATAATAGACGTCGATAATGACAATAGAACAATTGCAAAGCAATAAGAAAAGAAAAATAAAAACACACAGATTTTACGTAGAAACCCTTTCGAGGGAAAATCACAAGTAAAGGAGGAGAAATTCACTAATGTTAAAAACTGAATGATACAAGAGGAGTTTTGGCTATATCTATTTAAAGGTTGAAAAACTCTATTCTATTTTGTCAAATAGAATAAGTGTAGTTCTATACGGATTCTACTTGTGCGGTATGATCCATGCCGTGAGGGCCTCCGACCCCCACACCCTCGGTCACAACCCCAATCCAATTTTATACTTAATTGGTATCTGTGGCAGGCTTTGGCCTCTCGCCCCCATAAGTACTCTTATTTTATCATTATATTTATTTTTTTAACAAAGACTTGAGTCACATAAGCTTTAACAATAATTTTTTTAATAATTTTTATTTTAAATAATTTTTTATTTAAACCAAATTGATCAAAAATCAACCATATAACCAATTTGACTACTAACCCAATTAAAAACAATACTTGCGTTGTGTATCCATTGTTTCTTATGTTGTCTGATTTGATGGTGCGATGATGGTTTCAGCCTACCATAAAGTCTCGGAATCGGCAAACTGGGTTTCCGAGACTTTTGATAATTCTATTAAAACCGACAAACCAAATATGACGGCTTTTACACGATTGAGATACATTTGTCCTCTCCGCAAAGGTATTTACTAGAACTGGCAACAATTAGACTCTATCACCATGCCATAGTATTAAAAATATGTCCAACACATGGCCTTTTCAATCTCCTTGTATTTTGGATGATTCATTACTTTTTCTCTTACATGTCTAAATCTCTCACTTCCAAACGTCTAACGTTGGAAGCCACCACACGTCATGGCTTCCAACTTGCCAACCCTCAATCTTTTCTGTCCAAGTAAATAAAATTAAAGAATCTAGTGAACTTCCTTCAAACAAACGCATCTTAAATAATATTATTTTTGGGTTTATTGGTTTAGGTTGGGATAGAGATTCGATTGGAAGACTTTTAAGCTCAAGATAAGCGTCTCCCATTACCCCATCTACCACTCACCACTTCAAACTGACCGACTTCTCTTTTTTCTTGGAAAAAAAAAAGTTTTCCTAGAAAATTTCTGTTTAGCTCTAGATGATAAATATCGACCAAGAAGAAACAAGTAGCGTTAGAGAAATCAGACCAAAAAGCAGAAGAATCATGGTTAGGCCGCCAGCCTTGTTGGATATTGATTATCTATTATTGAATAGTATTTGATTGTATACAGAAGCTGATGATGAAATAAATTTGGGTTATGTATAATTTAGGGAGGAGGAGGACCAGATGATGAAGATGATGAGGATGAGGATATGAAGTGGCCGCCATGGCTGAGACCACTGCTTCAAACAAGCTTTTTTGGTCAATGCAAGCTGCACCCAGATGCTCATAAGAGTGAATGCAACATGTATTGCTTGGAATGCATGAATGGAGCGCTTTGTTCACTTTGCCTTGCTTATCACAAGGACCATAGAACCATTCAGGTATAAATCATTAAAACTTGTATTAATTTGTAAAGGTAGAGTGAATAAATGTGGGGAATGTTGCAGATAAGGAGATCATCGTACCATGATGTGATAAGGGTTTCAGAGATTCAGAAACTGATAGACATAACAGGGATTCAAACATATATAATAAACAGTGCCCGGATAGTGTTCTTGAATGAAAGACCACAGCCTAGGTTGGGCAAAGGTGTTACGAATACCTGCCATGTCTGCCACCGCAGCCTCCTTGATTCCTTCACCTTCTGCTCTCTTGGTTGCAAGGTACCCTTTATTCTTTTTCTTTTCAAAAACAAAATCAATGAACATATAACTGGACAACTTGTGTCCCATCATGTGGTTGCAATGCATTTGATAATATATGTATACAAATTGGATTTTTATGAATCTTTTTTACCCTAAATATTTCCATTCATCTTCTTCCTGCCTTAACATTTTTATGGCTATTGTTAAAAATCCACATTATCTGATTCTTCTATTTGAGAATGTGGTGATGAAAATGAAGCTTGCTTTGTCTATTTCATCAGATATTACAAATATCTGAGGGTATCAAAACTCTCAAATGTCTTTCTAACTTGATATTTGAAGTAGATTCGCTATCCATTCCATTTAATAACTTGTTCCATGTTAATTTTACTAGAAATTGATGAAGCATATGGTCCAAGTTTCTGGTAAATTTAGGTCAAATCATAAATAAAAATAGAATAGATAAATTTGTACATGACCCTTTTGTAGCCTTCAAATTTTAATTTTTAAACTAAATGTTTGTTTAATTTTGATGTTTAAAATTTTATATCAACCCTTTTTGTCTTGAGTTTTTAATTAATTTTTATGTTCATTTTACTATTTAGGACCGAGATGATTATTTTTCCTATAATAATATTATCTTATTTGGGTTAATTCAGGTGGTTGGGACATCGAAGAAGTTGATTAAGAAAGGAAAATTATCCACAGAAATGGAGTACTCAGAAGGTGTGTCGCTAAACATAAGTGTTAGCATTGAGGGTATACAGAACATACAGCAAAGCTTCACGCCATCGACGCCGCCACCTACGGCCAGGAGGAGGAAGGGAGTACCTCATCGAGCTCCTATGGGAGGCTCATTATAGGATAGTAGTATAAATCTTATAGTCAAAACTCTTTGTTATAGTATTGTGTATATACATTTTACAGAAAAGAGAAAAGATATAGGAAGTAATGTCGACGTCTGAGCCTTTGTGTTTTGAGGCCGGTGTTGGAATCCCAATCACACATACAAGAAAAAAGGGAAATAGTGAAGATAAATAAGGGGAAAAGTTTTAAGATGAGTAGGTTGATGTGCAGCCTTTTGATACTGTATTCATATTTGTATATAATTTTATATTAAGATGAAGCAGAGTTGATAATACTAGAATTTAAATTTAAATTTTTTAAATGAAGTTATTTAGGGGGTGAATCTCTATAGTAATTTCAATTTTATCCTGTGAAATTAAGTATTTTAAATGATGTTTTAGTGGGAGAAGGGGTTATAAAATTATTGATTCAACTCTAAATTTTATACCAATTCACTTTCCAAGTTATGGGAGGATTAAATATTTAATTTACAGAAGGGTATGTGATAAATATAAGACAATATGATTTTGTTAATATTTGAAGTGTATTTGTCTAAAGTGAATTCTCAATTTAGCAATTGTTCTCATATTGACGTTTGAACTTAACAATTGTTCTTACATTAAGGTTTGAATTTTCGGTTTTTAAAGAAAAATTAATTTGAACAAAAATTCAAGCCTCAAGTAAACTTGGATAAAGAAAAGTTGAAGTATTACTAAGTAGGAATTGCAGAGTTTAAACCTAAAAAAATGAGGTAAGCCTTTAATAATGGTTGATAGGTGGAAAGAGTTTTTAAGAAAAATAATTGTAACTTAGACCATGAAATGGAAAGACCAATCATAATATATTGTTGTAATGAAAAGAAAATGTATTGACTTTTTTATTTTCCTTAATAGACAGTAGTCCTATTTAATTTGGTAAGTCTTTCCAAGTGCAGGAGTGGAGTCCTAGAAGCATAGTTCCATTCCAAGGCCTTGATGTGTTCCCATTTACAATTGAATATTGATCCTTGTATTTGCTCTGGCCAGATGAAAGATAGGCACAGCTGAAAGAGAACACGAGACGTAATTTCATGATATTGATACTGCATGACATTGGAATAGTGATCAAATTTGAATCAATGGCAACACAAATTGCTGCCAGCAATGTTTGCAGGGACAATCTATGTTACTTGGAACCCGTAATAGGTTACCGACACAATTGTCTTCAATTTTTCTCAAGATTCTCCAAGGATCTTTGGAAGATCACCCATGCCGATGGGCATGACTGTCAGAGATAGATACTTCAAGAAAAATGAAGCGTTAAAACAACATAGCGGACAAGATCCAAGGTTACAAGCTATGGAAAATATAAGAACGGAGAAATTAACATGCGGCCTCAAGGAAAATATGTCATAAGCTAGGAATATGACCTGAACCTACATCTGACCTTACACTAGAACTTCCGAAGTTGAATGCAAATGACTCGGCAAAATCAACGGCATCCTGAACACTAAGTCGAGTCCCCTGTTGCCCAACATCTGTGGCTGCAATCCTAGCTGCTAATGTACCCATGACTTTCAATTCCGAGACACTTCGTAACCATACAAAATAGTAGATGCAAATGCATCACCGGCACCAGTGTCCACCGGTACACATGGAGGAGGAATATATACAGCTTCTCCTTTTACACCCAAGTAAGATCCTCTACGTCCATCTGTAACAGAGACCAAGGGAACAAAGTGGCTGAGTTGTTGCTGAAACAGAGCTTTCTTTTGAGGAACAATGCCATAAAGCTCTCACAGAAAATCCACGTAATTGCCAGCAATTTCCCTGAACATAAAAAGGCAAAACAATTAATATTTGAGAACTTAATGAAAATATTTATTCCCACAGAACATGAATTGTAGTGAGCTCAAGGTTTTTTATATTTCTCAAGAATGTTTTAGTACTCTTCTAGCACCGTAAATAGCTTCTCCTAGAACCTAGTGACGCGAAGAACAAGTGAATCTTTTTCATCTAGACAAAAACCCTTTCCGGTAAAGACAAGTTCAAATATATTAGCCATCCTTGAATTATATAGCTGAGTTATGACTGTATACACTACGTTCAACCTTGGAGGGGGGATTGAAGGGTTTAGCATCCTAAATGAAAAGCTTCGAATAACTGTTTTACCACAATGTGCTTAATGTACAACATTTTCGGATTTGTTTTTTCTGAAGTATATGAACACATTCCAAAGACAAGCACGAAAAGCCAATAATAGGGTTGACCAAATTTGGTAACAAACTTATCAGAAATCATCATAATGTCACTCGATGCAGCAGACATCTGATGCTGTGACTGCTACAAGTGCGCCACCCCTGCTAGCTTCTTCACAAGCCTTGATAATGGTTCTGATGGTATTAGGAAGTTCAAATAAATAGCCCTTAATCACAAATATATTTGTCTAGGAGACTACATTAGCCAAGCAAGAATCATAATTAATAGTCGATGATGTACTGAAATAACAAGATGAAGACATATATTAGGATATCATGCCATTCCCTTCCCGGAACATACACATGCTCTAATGAAACTTAGACATCAGAGAGTTCGAGGCAGGATGTTACTTTTAAGAACATTTGCACAAGATGCGCAAATGTACAAAATAATTTAGCGTAAAGCGTTGTAGCATGAAAAGGAGTTTGCTCGAACATAAAATTTTATTTGTAAGATTATTATGTTTTATGGGCTAAGGCTTCATTCATGTTTTACTTATTTTCCAGGTACTAAAACATTAAAGAAAGCTACAAGTAACTATGTTGTTCATTTTTAAACAGGTTTTCCTTCATGGATTTTTTTAATCATGGTAAGAATTTTCCATTTATTATAAAGTGCATGGATTAAAGTGGCTGAACAAGTTCATCGTCCCTGAGATGATGTCAATAGAACAGCAACAAGCAAACAAATAATGAAACAAAAAGTAGATCCTGGTTCCGGTTTTTATTCAATTTCTCCATACTTAAGGGGAATTCGGTTTTTATGCAGCATCATATTTTTTTAACAATGAAAATGAAGCAGTGATTATGCATGCATGCAAGTCTGCAACATCAGTTGCGAGGACTGTGCGTGCAGACTTTAACAGAGAATAAATAACGATTGAACTGCAAGAAGTAGGAAATAACACTATAGCTTCAACTTTAGGCAACTTGTAATGACATCTGTAGCTTCATCTAACCTGATAAGCAAGCATCGTGCGCTGAGCATCTGGAATTGTAAGAACTATCACTGCTCCAGTTGTCCCATCTTCAATAGGTTCAGAAAGAAAATTCACATTTGCCCGATGTAGCTTTGCCCTAAATGTATCAAGCAATTAGATCTTTAATTCAACAAAACCATTACAAATATTGACCAATTGCTGACAATGATTGGTCAATTTAAGAGCATTATCAAATCACGTGCAGCTACAAGAAACGTAAATATATCAATCATCATACTGCGAAGTCCTACAGACTGTTGATTTCTAATACAGGAAGCAGCAAATACTTAAACAGCCCACCTTTTTCTAATTAGCATGGTATTATCATCTTTAAAACAATTAGTAATCACATCCTACCATCTTGGACAGTGAAGCAATTAATTTACTAAGTATAAGTTAGAAAAAAATTCTTTCTACTTTTTTCTTTTTGTTATGGCAAGAATATTCCCAGCCATTTAATAAGATAATCTCTATTCAAAAGGTAGCACTGGAGATATCAGATTTGGAAATGTTCATTCTAAAAGGAAAATGTGCTTGCATTCACATTTTGTTTACTTGGAGCAGTTTAAACATCCAGAATGCCCTTAACCAGAAAATCTTCACTAACAGCCTCACACAATTAAACAAGTTGAGAAAGGGAAAAATAACAAGATATTTCTCAGAAAGAACAAAAAAAACCATCTTTACACCTGAATCAAGTTTGGCGCATTACAAATAATAAAAAATCATACACCTACTTCATGATTCTAACCATCTTTACACGGACCAAAAACCCACACAATGAAGCTGATATGTTTTCCCAAAAAGCTGCCAATTACAATACAAAACCTCATTTTCATTTTAACTATATATCCTCAACAATTGATTGTCATCTTCTCTCCTCTCTGTCCTATACATCCTCAGCGGGGATGATGTTTCATCATCAACGTGTTTCTGCTAACCCTGCAATGGTGCTCCAGCAGTCTCCATTTCTCCATACTGAATTACAACAACACATGTAGACATATGTATGAGTTCTCTTAACAAAAATTTGTATCCTACTACTATTTGAAACCACACAATGGCAACCGTGGGTGTCTAACCTTTAGAGGGTTCCTCAATCCAAGGACCGTTCATTATATTCAGAATGCTACATGCCTCGCTGTATTCCAGATCTGGTAGCAACTTCGGTGTAAGTAGGAAACACCTGCCACAATGTTTAAAACAAACTTCAATCTACAACAAAACACGCTTTTACCAAACTGTAAAAAAAAACATCACATTGTTCATAAATTTAGAATCAACAGCAACTAGCACTGTGTACAAGAGAAAGATAATTGGCATATCAACAGCTACTACTAAATTTTGGAACATGAAGCTTGACTTTAAATATACATATATGAACCTATTTTAATCAGCCTCACCTCTATCAATCATTAAGCCAAACTAGTTGATTTGGTCCACAACATCAAAATCCTTATCAATTAAGGCCAGTTTTAGGTTGTTGTTTTTTAAATAGGAGAAGCAACTTAACACTCACTTATCATCTGTTTTGAACATTTACTTCCCAGCCTAATCCGATTATCTTCGTTTTTGTTATCTATACTGATGCTCAGCATAAACCCTAAACCCTAGTTTACAGAAGAAAAAAAAAGGTGCAAAGTACGTATAGCAGTAACTTTTCAATGACAACTAAATTTATACCACAGCAGCAAGTTTTAACCATTAGCCAAATCAAGGTCAATAAACTACAGAGTTTAAAAAGAAAACAGCATCTCCTGCTTATGTTCATGCTTACTGTGGGGTGTTCGGTTGGCTGGCAGCCTGTACTAATTGCTGAAACATCTTTCTTTCATTAATGGGGTCCATTCCTGGGACAAGGAAGAAGACAGAAGAATAATCAATGAGGATTTTTATGCAACACGTATCAGTAACATGGTGTGTAGAAGTTGATTCAGGCTTACCTTGGTTAATCTCATCAACCACCCTAAAGGGACAATTAGCGAGATCTTGAAGAGAAACAAGATAAAGAATCGTTGAAACTGAACGTTCCTACAAAGAGGAAACTCAAAATTGCAGCAAAAAAAATGCTATTCCAAATTGATTCATGAATTACAGAATTTGATTGAAATACCCCTCCGGATTGATGGTGAGCACTGAGAACTTGAAGTTGACCTGCTTGCCTGATGGACAACACCAAAAAAACAAATCAAGATTTAATAGTATTAACCGTGCAGAAACATAAATCACATAAGAAATTCTTCAGTTTTAAAGGCAAACATAGTCTTGGAATCATTGTATATCATATAACAAAATGTAGTGAAGTGACACCCAGGGCATATAACTTACACTAGTCCTAGACAAATAAATAAAACATAAAGAGTGCTTCTCTCAGCTAACAAATTATTAAGAAAGATATATACGGAATTGGTCTAAAGACAGGTGTTTGATAAAGATATACACCATAAAGGGCATGGTTTAAATATTTTATGAATGAGCAAGCATAATACTATAGCTATTCTGTTTTCATTTATTCCAGTCCAACTGCCAAAAAAGTGATCAATAGCATATGAATATAATAGTGGAATCACATTCAATAGAAAATGTCCATTATATTACTTTAATATGATAAATCACACTAGAGTTGCATTTATATGATAGGCGATGAGAAATTTAGATCAGGAATTATCAAGTTAGTATCATTGCTACCACTCAGGAAAGCATCTAAGATTTTTAAGCAATATAGTGACCTTGATGAGAAGTGTTTATTGGCGAATGGATTCCAAGCAGGAAAACAAAAAGGCCAACATTTAACATTCAAAACACTAATCTCAGTGCCTTAATGTTCAAATATTAACCTTTAAGGCAATATCTGATTCAGCTATTTTAAAACCGGAACATGAATAACAAATGGTATCATCCATTAATATAATGATATTTATCGACTGCATACAGTCTTTTAATAGAGCAAAGATCTCCCATTGAACATTAAGCTTTTACATTGAAAAGACTTTTGCAAATTGTAATTGATCCCACATAGCAAACATATCCCACACATCACTCCAAAACTGAAAAACAGACAAATGTGATGTTTTATTTCAAAATGCATAAACCCCATACCAAAGATTCTGTCATATTGGTGACGTAATAACAAGTTCAGAAACCCACCTGAACTTCACTTTTACAAGTATCCCAAATTGATCAAAATCGGTGTCATGCTCATCTGAAAGAAAACATTAATCAGAATAGGAAACCACAGATAGCATGTAGTGAACTCTAAAAGGTAATAATATATGATACCCAGTGAAACTTCTCCTGCAACTGCCATCTCTTGGAAGTTACGACTGAAAGTTTCATTTATCTGGCTAACAAGATTTCTCAATGTTGGAAGCCAACTTCCCTGCATGTAACAGTTACAAGATTTATTGAGGTATTAAACAAAATTGAGACCAATATCTGTAATAAATAGAAACAATGCCACAGGCACCAAACTGTTATAAAATCCAGAGAGGAACGAGTAGTCAACAGAGTGATTCAAATAGGAGTAGTCAACAGAAAAAATAATAAGCCTCCAAAAGCTTATATGACAAGTTACCTAAGAGCTTAAGTTAATAGGAAACAGTACAACCATATTGAAGTTTCAACAGCAAGCTGTTAAATGACTCGCGAAAAATATAATATGGCAATAATGAATGTGACATTTGAAAAATATTATGTTAATCACTAAAAACCATGTTTTTAAGGGGAAAAAGTTGAAACAAAATAATAATTATCAAATGATCATATCAATCTCTCTTAGCTAAAAGTAGAATTCAAGGAAATAAAAGTAGAAAAAAGGCAACTCCTCCATAAAGAAAAAGTGTTAATGTAATCTCTGGCCCCTGAACTTGGCAACTAGATCCACTTTGGTACTTGTACTTTTTTTTGTCCACTTTAGCACCTAAACTTGACAACTAGGTCCATTTTGGTCTCTGAACTTGGGAAACGTAAAAGCTTGATAATGTGGCACAATATCAAAGTGATGAGATGGTATAATCTCAGAGTTCCACGTCATCAAACCTTGACCTATTTGCCAAGTTAAGGTACCAAAGTGGACTAGAAAAGATACAAGTACCAATATGGACCTAGTAGCCAAGTTTAGGGGTCGCAAATTATATTAACTTAAAAGAAAACTCAGATGAAGAAGAAAGAGAAACTGCAATGTAAGAAAGAAGAGAATTTCCAACACCCCCGAGAAAAAGGCCATCATGCACCTATTCTAATCATCATTTCACAAGATGAGGTGGAATTTACTTGGCCACATGGCACATCAATTGACCAATTGGCATGCCACTAGACACATTAGGACACATTGATAGACAGAATGGAAGTTTGGGTACTACATTGAACATCTGTCTTAGCACATGCACCACATAAGGTCGGTACCTTGAAGAATTTCCTTAATTTAGGAGACAAATGGGATATTATGCCAAAATTAAAAACCACAAGCAGGAGAAGGAGCAGTTGGAAAGAGGAGGTAAACATGTTATAAAGAGACAACTGCAAAGTCCCTTTTCCAAATAATGCATGTACTTTTCACATGCATCACACAAACATAGTAATTATTACCACAAACAGCAGGCAGTAATATCATCAATTTTCATAATGCCACAACGTTTCATAGTTACAACAAGAACATAAGATGACTTCTCTCACCTTCAGAGTATGTATCTCAGCTAAGCACCTTTGTAGTTCCTTGCTATCCGTCTCCAGTTTCGCAGAAATGGTTTCTATCTGTGATATATGCACTACAGATGAGATTTTAGTAACATACCAAAGAAAAAACGAAGATGACACAAAAATACCTGACGTCTACGATCTTCATATTCCTGTAGTATGTTCTGGTTTAGGAAAACAATAGAATTGGCTTGAGAAATGTTGTCTTGTATAGCAGCCTCCAATTCCTCAATTGTAGTTGGCATCTTCAGGTAAACTAGGAAGAATTAATAAATGTCCGGAGAACAAAAAAGCTCAACCAATTCAAGTTGAACTGATGAAACAAACTAGTGTTCTAGAAGAGATTTTTGAAATAAACATTTCACATATATTAATATTACCTTTGAACAAAAAGGAAGAATCTAGATGATTTATATTCCTATTTTAAAATAAAGTGAGAAAACTGTGAAATCAAAACTACCCAAGGAAGAAAAATGAAACTTGTTATCTAATCTCATAACTGAACAACAAGAAGAAAGCATATTCACTGACTGCAAATTTCAGCCCCAATTTGTGGCAACAAACCTTGATGCTCATAAAAAATTATAAGGACCAATTACACATGCACTATAGTCTATTAGTTAGCCTGTACTCTCCAGTCTCCAGTGATCAGCTTCAAATATATATATATATACTCTCTCCTGGGATTGAGTCCGAACTTATTGATGTTAGCCCGTACTCTCCGGTGATCAGTTTCAAATATATATATATAATCTCTTCTGGGATTGAATCAAATTTATTGATTAATTGTCCAGCAGAATTGCTTTTCTGTGGATTCAATCCATACTAGTCTGGAATCACAATAGTGAATTTGTGAAGAATTTAGCACTGTAGATGAATGAAGTTTTACTCATCCAAAATTGTAAACCTGGAAAATAGGTGCTCATAACAAATTCGAAGGAATAATAAATTTTCATGGTTCTGCTTCAACCCAAAACAGAAACAAACCTGAAGAAATAACCTTTCAAGTTCAGAAGTAATGATGGCAATTGATTCAGCATTTCTCTTGGCAGCCAACAGTTGTTGAGAATAATCCTTTACATCTTGTTGACCTAATCAAGAAGAAAATTGGAAAAAGTAAGTTTTTTGGAAAACAATATTTCACACACAAAAGAATTCCAGGTAATCATCATTCCAGTATATCCTAGTTTAGTAAATAAGTAAATCATTGTTTTTTTTTTCAGTCAACAACATTCACGTTAGGCTATATAAATAAACAAAAAAGTACAAAGAGTTCAATCATAAAGAGATTTTGCTTATATCTGAGAAAAGAAACTAAGGATTTGCCTACTTCAAGGGACACACTGAAATCCAATCAATTGAAAAAATTATATACTCCACCCAAAGTATCCATCCCTTAAACATTTACATTAGCATTAACCTAGCAAAGAAATGCATTTATGTAAAATATTTTACAAAAATATGAAGCAAAAAAATTCTGAATATTAAATTTGTGGCAACAAATGAACCTGGAACTATTTCCAGAAACTATGAACTCTAGAGAATAAGAATGTTCTTTCTTTTGGCAAGATGAGAGTAAGAATGTTCTGCATATTAAATGCACAAGGCAAGCCATAATGCAATCCACCTTGCCAGCTTTCCATCAAGAGATGAACCTAAAATTACATTTAAAGAAAGAAAAAGGAAACAAATAACTCACAATTCTGTAAATTCACTGATGCCTGGTAAGCAAACTTCTCTTGCTCCTTGAGATTGACTTCCGAGTCTATAATCTATAACATTGCAAGACCAACAAAAACCAGGGATTGACGAATTAGAAATACAAAATTATGTAGTCAATAACTTATGCCAGCATTCTCTGATCCCTAAAGAAAGTTCCATTCCCATCCATGAAAAAGGAAAGAAGGGAATTCAAAATTTTTGGTCAAAATTTTGTAATAGTGCTGATGTGAAACAGACATTAGACACCAGACAAATTTCCATATCAACTCCACAAATGCCACATGTAAATAGGCAGAAATCCAGACAGCTTTCCATCAGGGTAATTTACATTCTATGTTACTAAACTTAGCATCAATTTTTCATGCAAGTCACAAAACTTCAATTTCATCAATTTATATCAGAGAGCTTCTATTATTAAAAAATTAGATACTAACGCCAATTCCATTAAATAATTTTAATATGAAAGCTGTCTTAGCATGCATACTTGACTTATTTTCTAAATAGAATCAACTTTGGGATTTCATATTGACCCCATGTATGCATTTTGAGCCAAGTTTTCCATAAGAATTATCTAACATAATTAGCATAAGTGACTTAATTTGTTAATAACAGAAGTTCAGTGATGTAATTTGAGAAAATTAAAGGTTTGTGATCTACAAGAAAGTTGATGCTAAATTAAGTGACCTAAAATGTAAATCACCCCCTTTTATTGACTAAAAAAAACCCAGGGAGAAAGAGAGAGAAAATGGGAAGGGAGAAAAAATAGTGCAGCGAAGTACTAATATAGAAACAGTGAACAAGAAAAAACATAGAAATTTTAATGAGAAAAAGGGAAAAAAAGAAACAAAGGAGGCCAGAAGCATCAAATTGAGCCATCTGATCCAGGTGTCCTATCAACAAGATCCGGTGATTAGACAGATAAACTGGGAAAGTGAAACAATAGAGTGAGGGGGTGAAGAGTGAAATGAAGGTGAGAGGTAAAGAAGAAAAAATAAGGAAAGCCGAGAAGCCGAACAGCAGCCAACCACCCAGGGCAAGAGAAGAGGCTAGGAGGTAGTAAAATTCAAAAATGAAAATGAAAATAAAAACAGAAATATAAAAAAAAATGTAAGTAAATACAAAGAAGCCATTTGCTCAACCAATGGCGATAACAAGGCAAATTTTATGTAGTTTGTTCTGATGACTGATGATGAATAGATGGACATTTGACACGACAGTTTTGTAACAGATGAAAAATTAATTGTAAAGAAATTGTTATCACGGTTATTTCACCAGATCAATAGGGGAGAAAGTTACTCTTGCATATTTCACCAAATAATACCTTTGCATCATATTCAATGGAGGCCATATGTTTTTCAGCATAACTCCATTTGCAGGAAACAGCTTCAACCAGCAAATCCTATTAAAACAAAAAAGTAAGAACTAACAACACAAGAACAAAGGAACTGAGTAAATACACATATACTACATTACAGTGAATGCCAGTGCGTAACTTGTTTCAGACAGAATTTCAAATTATTGTCTGCAAACACAACAGAAAACATGTACTCAAAAGCATCTTTACCTTAACTTTAATTGCATGTTTAAGCCGCTCTATATTTGATCTTGCAGCTTGCTCAATGAGCTTATCTACAGCTGTTTCTATATCACCACTTCTCTCCAAGGATACTAATTTTCTTTTCCTTTGTTCTACATTGCATTTGTATAAACAATTATTGTAAACAAATGATAAGAAGGAATAAGAAAATTCTCAACAGCAACCAATGAAATTGCAGAACTTACCAACACAGCTTTCCAAATCTTTTCGTTTTCTCATTTCCCTTCTTGCAGTTTCAACCATTTCCTCCTGCAGAAAGAATGAATTAGATATATGTGGAAAGATAAGCTCCACAAGACAATGCTAATTTGAGATTTATATTAATTGCAGACCATGCATATAAAATCACAAAATAAAGCAAATCAAAAAAACACATTCATGTATTAGCAAAGAACATTTGGTTAAAAGCTTTTATAGAAAATAAAGTAAACACCATTCTTTTAGCATACCCGCTGTTTTTGAAGTTTGGCTGCTTCATCTTCAACCAGCCTTTGCTGAATCTGAAGTGATTTTATGCCTTCCTCCGCATCAGCAATTAACTTTTCAAGCTCATTCTTTCTGGACCTCATATTTTCAATTTCCCCACTATCCAAACCTTTAAAAGAAGTAACTTAGAAAATTACAAGTTTACAATTTGAGGCCAATCTAGAAAGGGTAAGGAAATACCACACAGTAGAAGACGTGAATCATGAACAGGTTCTACTCTTGCTGACATTTCATTATCACCATATCTAGAAACAGACCAGTGATAGTGGTTTTGTGGAGTCCAGAAATCTAAAATTCCCAATTCTTTTGCAATATCATCAGCTTTCCTATCAGTTTTGTCTGACCCAATATACTGATAGAAGCAAGTGAAAGCAAGAAAAAGGATCAGATATCAAAGGTTTAAATACATTAAAAAATTACATCTTTAAATTCAGTTGAAATATATATATGTTGACCAAGGAAGTTCAAGGCGTACTGAATGCTCCAGACCAAACTGTGAGGACATAACATCCTTTACAGCAGCGGGAGCATCAAACACCTGATCGAGCCGGGAATAGATGCCCAGTTCATGCATCTGCTCAGTTACAAGAAAACATACACAAATGTTAAGTTGCTAGGAGCTGCTTGGATAAAAAACTGAATTGGGCCATTGGTAAGAAATACCTGCTTAGAAATTTCAGGGGGTGCTTTCCGACCAGATTCTTCTCTTACATAATTTAGAATGGGAACATCAAACGGCTGCAGGTTCTTTACAAGAAAATCCCTATCACCAGAATCTTGAGTAATAAAAGACTGAAATCAAAGAAAAGTAAACATTACAAATAGTAGATCATTATTTCCTATAAAATAGTAAGTGCAAATCTCACAGTAGCTGTTGAATCTTTTGAGTAGGTAAGTAACGTAGTAATTTATGGATTAAAATGAAAACAAAAACATAAGACAAGTACGGAGACCAAAGAAAAGATATTCTACCCGCATAACCCATAATGAAAATAAAGAAGACAAGATAGAGGAAGTTCTATAATAGGATCTAGACCATTGGATCTGTGGTACAACATTTCTAAACCAAAGAACATTTTTCTTTCTTGAGCAATCAGGTTTTATTTATTTTAAAACAAAATTTGGAAGATACTGTTACAGGCCAAAATGAGACTAGTGCTCATATTAAGTTTAGTTAATGGCCAAAATTTGAAAACAGTAGACCAGTGTTTCCTATGTCCATGTTCTTCTCATCAAAGAAAAAAACTTGACGAGAAGTCAAAGGGGAGGTTGCATCCATAAATAAGCCAAACTTTGAAGGGCTCCTACACGGGCAGAACCAGATTCTAGGAAAAGTGCAATTTTGACCCATGATGTTTGGCTTAGCACTAATGAGCTACAGTTAAAATTTTAGTCTTCAACTTATGAATTTCAAGCCATTGTTTTGGCTTCAACAAATAGTTCAATAGGGGATCATGTTTGGCTTAGAGCTCACTTAACTGAGTCAAGCCAAGTTCAAAACTCTTAAGCTCAGTTTAACCGACTTAAATTTAGCAAGCCAGACCTCAACAAGGCAAAACTTATCTAAGCTACATACTGCATTTTGGCAATTAGGGAAAGATTTGGAAGAAAGCATCAATTTACAGCCCCTTGCATACATGAAAATACAGTATGTTTGGAGATGTGAATAAAGATTACAGTTCATCTCAATCTTGTTTGTTCTAAATTACTCAAAGTTTTAATGCAGAATTACTTGACTAATCAGCATCATTTCTACCAGATCTTTTACCAACATTTTCTAGCCAACTTCCTTGTATAACCAAGGACCCTGAACAGTAAAAAGCCAAGTACTGTGTGCAACATGAATAAACCTCATACAGGACAAAGTAAGCACATTTAACTGCAAATGCAACAGGGATTCTTAGCCTCTGCTTGGACATAAATAAACTCACAATGAAAAAAGTGAGCAATGAAATTTTGTAACCTCTGCTTGTTAGTGTTGAATATAAGAAAATATATAAAAGGAAATTTAGAAAATAAAGGCATAATGTTAGAGCATACCTTCCAGATGTAATGAGCAACGTGGCCTTCCAAGAACTTAGCATGGACCTCATTTGAGACGTTCACCTAAGTTTTGCATTTACAGAGTAAGGGAATACAGATATATTATTAGTAATATACACAATAATTTGAATTATGAAACACGTACCTCAATCAATACGGGGCCATAAACGTCCTTGTTCAATTCATTGCGATGCAATTCCACCCACTGATAAGCTTCAAATATCTTTTCTGCACCAGATTTCTTTAAAGCATGAAGAAGTTTAGTTTTTGTATTCTCCATATCTTTCAAACTGCAAATTTTGGAAAATATCAAAAAATTCAACAAATAACTCAAATATTTTCTAATAGCAGACGAACAGAACTTGAACCATTTAAACATTACCCATCGACACAGTTCCTTAGGGTTGTTTTCATTTGGCCTAGAGATTTTTCCTTCTCCTTCTTCTGCTGCATCATTTGATGAGCAGAAGAAGTTAGCTCCAGAATTTGACTTTTCAATCTCTCCTGATGAAAAGAAGTTTGAAAAACATCAGAGGCAGGATGTCAAAATTTCCAAAAGTATACAGCAAATGAACATCAGCAATATATTTTGAGAAAATAAAAATATTAAGCTGAGCTATCCTAATAAATTCTTCTGAGCCAATATATATGGCCAATTGTCTTCGAATAACAATCTCAGCTCTATGAAAGTGTAAATTAATACTACCAATGTCCCAAAAAGAAAATTAGATCATCTTCCCAACTTCATGGAAATTTTTCCCATTTACCAAAAGTAAATACCAATTTATTCTTTATTTCACAATCAACTTTGAACACGTTCACTATATTATCAATCGC
Source organism: Gossypium raimondii (assembly GCF_025698545.1). Classification (NCBI taxonomy): domain Eukaryota; kingdom Viridiplantae; phylum Streptophyta; class Magnoliopsida; order Malvales; family Malvaceae; genus Gossypium; species Gossypium raimondii. The sequence continues at coordinate 49,336,832 of NC_068577.1, read as the reverse complement.
CACAAATAATCAAATATTAAGGGCAAAAAGACAAAATTAAGCAAAAAAAAAAACCAACTATATCGCTTGAATTTTGCACTTAGAATAGAAGATTGGTACATCGGGAGAGAAGTAGCTACAATTTAGACTAATATCTTTTAGAAACAGATAACTATACATCTGTTATGTATAAATCATGGTTTACAACCACTTTATGCAGTACCAAGCTACTTGAGAGGTTGCAAAAAAGTAATAACAAAAAGCCAATAAATATGACTTACAATTTCCTCCTTAGGAGGCTCATATGCAGGCAAGTTCTGAAGATCCCTTTCAGCATCAGCAAGTTTCATTTTAGCCTCTATAATACTTTGTTTGCGACAATCTTCTTCTCTCCTCAAATCTTCGATTTCCTTATATTTACTCCGCGCTTGCACTGCCTAAAAGTGTGGAATTTATTCATTATATCAATATAAATTATTCAATCACTCATTGAACTATATACAGAAAGCCTAACAGCAAAAGGCTATGGCAAGTTCAACACACCGCCTCATTCTCTTTCTGCAGAAGATCATTCCGTTTCTTAATATTTTCATTCATGAAATTGCTTATGCGTTTACATTGATCATCCAGCTTCGTTTTCTCTTGCTTTTGTTTTCTGCAACCATTAATTTTTTTATTGAATATTCTCACTATAATTAGAGGAAATATAGCAATAAAAAAGATACTAAAAGGAAGGGCTAAAAGCATGTAAGCATACAAATGAAAATCTTCAAGATCAAGATTCAAAGGACTTCTTAGCTATAATTTCATATAGAATGTCCTATTAACAAAAGAAAATTTTGATCATATAGTTGATTTAGCAATCACTAATCATCATGATAATAATAATAATAATAATAATAATAATCTGTCTAAGAGGAAGAAAATAATTGAAACCGAAACCTATAATTTTAAGGCTGAAATGTGGCTTTAGTTAAATGTATAATGTCTAGACATGGAAGTGAACAGCAATCCACAATAAGACATATCACTTATCGAGCAATATATTTTGCATAGGAAGAGAAATGAGTGCTTCAGTTATCAATACAATCAAAATAACCAAGCCATCATACTCTATGGGAGCTTTGAATTCATTTAGCATCTTTGCAGCTTCATTCAACTTCTTTTTTGCTTCTTTTTCCCTCTTTTGGGCTTCCAAGTATTCAATTTTCTTCATATCGTACTTCAGCCAAGGCAATTTCTTTTTCATACAATCAACCTAAAATTTACCACAAAAATGCTTCAGTATGTTATGGAGCAACTAAGATAATAAAAAGCAAAAGGCAAACCTTTTCTAGAAGTTCATCTCTTTGGCGAACACGCTCAACATCTTTTTCTTGCTCAGCATTAAGGGCTATCAGCTGTTTCAAACTTTCTCCCATTTTATCTACAGCCTAAAACAAATAGGGTGAAGTTCAAACACATTGGATTACAAAATCAATAACACCAAAAAAAATAGAGTTCGAACTCACTTTTTGATATTTTTTTAGTTCACGGCTTTTTTCTACAAGGGCAAAATGCTGCACTGGAAGTTGAGGATCACCAACTGCTTTTTCAGTCTCTTCTAGGAGCTGAATGGGAGTTAATTTGGCGAACTCACAAACCCTGTCTTGTGGTAAGAACTATCCCAGAAAAGAACCACCCAACCCCCAAAAAGGACATAAAGTGATATCAGAAACCAAATACAAGGAGAAAGAAAGAAGAAAACACAGGTACTTGCAGGCAGGACACATACTAACTACTTCCAAGTTCCAATCATGAAATATAAACTTGTATCCAGCCAAGTAACAGGTTAGAAGTACCAATATAGATTGATAGTATATATTGCTAGAATTTGAATAAAGATATTGGGCATCCATTAATATCCACCACAAATACGTTATGGTAAAGCAAAACAAGGGAGGGCAAAAAAGGACATATGTATTTGTGTTTAAGACTGAAGGCTTCAAATGTTATATAGAAGGTGCTATTCATTAAAGCCTGATAATAAACAAATGTATAAAGTGCAAAGCTGAACTCCTCTAGCTTGAACATTAAGTCCAAGGCTCAAACCACTTTAAAAAATGTTGATTTTTGGAAACAGAATGGAACTCTTTTAGACTCTAGCAGGTAGACTCAGCATGAGATAATAATATTACATCTCATGGGTCTTCGATTTGGCTCTATGTTCAGCAACTTCTTGTTTTTCCCTTAAAAAACAACCTCAAGCAAAGAAGCAATATAGACCATACTCTTCCTCCTATATAGATATCAAAACCCTAGAATTTATTGACAAATGTTGCAAAATACAGATTGTAAGACGGTCCTTTCCCCTGAATTCTTCTAGTGTTATCTATCTGTAAAGTTTTTTATCAAACTATTGAAGCAATGAATCAACCCTGTTGAGAATGACACCTTACTATATTTCAAGATATTATTTTAAAATGTAAACACGGAAAAGTCCTTATGGTTAAAAACAGAAATCATAACTGTCAACAGCCCATTTCCAGATTTTTCTGTTCAGTATTGCATCTTGCCAATATTTAACTGCTAAAAGCAACAAACAGAAAGTATGAAAGAAATACAGCTTGAAAGGAAATTCTGTGGAATACAACATATAATCTTGTTAACAACTATTTAAGAGACTGTTTCATTAGATTGCATAATGCCTTCCGAAAATCAAGATTTGCCTAAATTAACTAAGTCACAATCCATTGTGACTCAATAGTTTCCCTTTCTTTCAATCAATAATTGTTGATGAATCATCTTACCAAATGTCTTATTCTTGTATATATAGTTTATGTTTTCCTTTTATTTACGTATAAAAAATCAGCTAAAGAAAAGAAAATAAATAACTAAAGAAACGCAAGGCACGCTTTTACGTGCCTTTTGTCACAAAAGGCAGCCACCTGATCAAAAGCACCTTACTGAAGAGCTGTGAGGCAGTATGCTTTATCTAAACCTTAGAACCTAGGCAAGCACCTTGACAACAGTGGAGTGAAGCAACAAAAATGGTTACAGTGACCACCTCCAAAAGAAATTTTCATTTATATCTATACTTGTCTCTCAAATGAAATTTATGTAACAGGCAAATTGGATATGGAACTATTAGGACAAGCAAGTACCATATAAAACAAACTCAGTAGACAACAAGCACAAAATCACTGTAAAATGCTATGTCACTCAGAAACACCAAATATGCAAATTCAGTCATGAAATTGAGTTAAGAAAGATGATACATGTAATTTCCAAACTGTAAGATCCAAAACTCACTTGCGTCAAATTGTTGACTTGGATATTGAATTTTTTAATTACTTCCAATATCTCTTTTTTGGCCACAGATTTGCCTGAAATCAACAAATCATTGGTAAGTAAAACCATATCACACATTTTTTTCTCAATTTCCTTCTTTATAGTAAGAAAAATACTTAATCAAGCCTATAACACCAATAGGTAACTTCTATACAGAGAGAGAAAGAGATATCCAAGCAAGTAATCTATAAGAAACTGGGACCATACACAAAGAAAAATACAGCACAAAAACATATATAAACAAGATGATAGGAAGTCCTGGAGGAAAAAAAAAATCAGAACGCCTTATACACAAGGTAAAAAATACTAACAACTGAATTTAACTAAAAACACTCAGGCCAGTTACAGGCCAATTCACTAAAAGTGAAGAGTAGCTTCTTTGCTATGCAAAATTCTATTACAATAAATCACAAAATATACTGGAAACCTGAGAAATTCAAGCACAAGTAGCTCATAAAGTTAACTTTATAGCCCCTTTCAATCGAATGCAACCGTGACAATAAAATGTATATATATTCCATGATTGACCAAAAATGTTCTTATAGAGAGTGAGCCATATCAATAATTTTAACATCTAACCATTGTAAAACCACTCTGACTTGTTGCGTGTATCAATTTTACGGACAATGGCGATCTGCTCTTCCTTAGTGTAGCCCCTCAAGGAAATCTTAATATATCCCGCATCTTCCCCACGCTTCACATATGCACCAATGCTTGTGGCCCTCCCAAGCAGCTGTACAGAGTCAAACACCCTCAGTTTTAAACACCCTACAAAATATAAGCTATAGAATAAAGCAAAGAATACCAACCTGAGGTTCACCGCCAAGGCAAAGTGCAATAGCACATACAAGAGAGCTCTTACCAGAACCATTTGGCCCTATGACAAGGTTTAACCGAGGTCCAGGTTTGCATACCAAGTGATTGAAGGTCATGAAATTATGGAGCTCAATCTCAGTGATATTTCCTGGCAAATAGTCATCTTCATCCCTGATAAAAAAAAAAAGTAAAAAATCAATTTATCCCTATAGATTGTTCAAAATATGATAATTAGTAATTCACTAATAAAATAATTCCGAATTCCCTTTTTTCTCGCATTTCCCTTCTCCCCCACCCACATTTTCTCGGGAAGCAGACAGACAGAAAAAAGGCAAAAATCCAAAATATTTAACTGTATCTCCTCTTATCACCAACAAACCAAAATTCGAAATTCAAGTCCTCATTTTTCTCTCAACCCGAACCTCCGTTCCCCCACATTTTCCCGCGCTTTTTTCAGTAACCAATTGTGACACTGAATATCACTATAAAAAATCTTTTCAAAACAAAAAAACCCTAATTTTCGACCCCCTGAAGAAAACAGCAACTAAAAAAACACTTAAAAGCATAAAAGAAAAGTTGTGAGAGCATTATGACCTTGAAATTTTGGGGCGCTTGACGCGAGGTTCCTCCATTAGAAGAACAAGAAACAGCGACAGTCAGCTGCAATTAGAATGGTGACTTCAGGCAATGCGAATTTACTTAAGAAAAATCAATTGAAACCGTAGAAGATGATTGAATCAGATCAATAGTTCATGGAACTAGAGAAACCCTAATTTCCCGAACGGTGTGTCTAGAAGCTAAATATGGCGGGAAACAGATCAGCCGAGCTGAAGGAAGTTTATACTGACCAGATGTTCTTTTTTTTTCCTTTTCATAGCCAATAGTCATAGAGTTAAATTTTTATGTTTTTTAATCGTCCTCGCGCTCGAAAGAGGGAAAAAATGCAAAATTTACTGTGCTACCTGTCGATGGAGAAATGAAAGGGTTTGGATAAAAATGAATATATGAAAATAAATGAGTTTAACTTTTGATAAAAAAATTTGTTCGGCCTGAATTAACCTTATTTTTTTATTGTTATTTATTATCATTTTGTTATTATATTTTTATTATTTTATTATTATTTAGATATTGTATAATTATTTTACTATACATTTATTTTAATATTTTTAGTGTATTTGATGTATTATATTTTTTTAAATTTCTTTTATATAAAAATTATATACAAAAATTTAATATGACCAGCCAGACTTAATTTAACATTTTTATTTGAGTAGAATTTAGATAAAATTTTAGACCCATTTTTGAGTTGGATCCGAACCTAAAATTTCACATTGACTCGATTTATGATTAAGCCTAATATTTACTATTAACGTGATTATGGTTTTAGTAATTAAATTAAAAAACTTTTAACTTCATTTCCAATGTTTTTAATAGGTTCTGATATTTTAAAAATATTATTTTTTAATTATCATAAATTTATATTAAGTTGATCTTAATTTTAAATAATTTAATAAATTTAATTCTCTCTGTTTATAAAATCCCCCTATTTGATCCTGCATCATAAATCGAAATAACATATTTGCCTTGTTCAAAAGCAGATAATAAAAGCATAGACTACAAAAATCTTGCTTCGAAAGAAAATCAAATCAATGTGGGTGTTCAACTTGTTCTTCTACGTTCAGTCCATTTTATTTGGTAAGATAAAAAATAATATGAAAAAGGTTGTTCATATATAGCTGGGAGTTTATGTTGTTTTGGTACAATATCTCACCAACGACTAGAGATACAGCTGCCCTTTATGAGATGTGCATGATTCAAACAAACACTCAACCCTCAAATTTATTTTTTTTATGCTTTCAATTATTGCAACAACAAAGTGAACCGTAGATGTAATTACAAAAAGATAAAAGGTGCGAAAATAAATATCTATGTAATTTAATTTTTTCATATTTGTGGGATCTTATTTAGAAAGATAATTCACTATATTTAATCTCGTACGAATGATTATTAAGTCCTATCACTATTACATATCAATATAGCAACCTCACATTAGCACAAAAAATCTTCCATCTGAAAATTTAATTTGTAAAACCAAGTGACTCAATCACTTCAATAAACAATTCCTAATGGACAAATTAAGTGTTAAACTCTCGGTACATAATATCTATGCAAGTTTCAAATATAAAACTTTTTGGGCTTTCTAACATAAGGATCAACCACAATCACAGTCTCCACCAAAGTAGCAGCATCAAGAATATCCTAATAAAGTTTAGAATATTTTAAAGATATCTCAAATAAGTATTTAAATTTGACAATTCATTTTCTTATTTTAGGGATCTAATTTGTTTGATTCAATTTAATTCGTAATGATCTGTTGCTCCAAATGATCGATATTCAAATATAGGCTAACACAATTCCAAAATATCAACTAAAGTCATTACCCAAATGTTTTGTTTGAAAAGATTATCAATTCTAAATATGGCAAGCTATGAAAACCTGAGCAATGTCAAGCGCAATTGTAACTGGTCGATATCAATGCTTTCGTTAACTGCCTTTTTAACATATTGTAATTAGATATCCATTCAAGGATTTGTCATGTAATACAACCCAAGATAGAAAAGGAAAAATAAAAGCAAAGAAAATTCCCAATAAAATCTTATTGAGTCAAAACCTTGACAACACACAAGTTTCAATTTCTCGTTATACTGACATCTATTGACATCTTGTTGTTTCATCTTCTTTTATCTACATATGTGGTATTTTTGGAGTCGCAACATTTCTTGTCGAGCTCACAGGTTGGTGGTATCCACAATTAAACTTGAGAATCACTTAGGATATAAGAAACGTGTATTGATAGGTCAAATGCACTAATTAATAAGTTACTCCATTGACATGTTAGAATTGCCGATAAAACTTTTGATGCTCGTCTAATGCACTTTCAAAAACATGTCATTTTAAAGATAGTGCATCACCGAAAGTATGATGGTGTCATCGCAATAATAAATTTCTTACAATGATATACTTGTTTAGCTAAGTATTTCAAAGATCACACCACAAGAATATAACATGGAAAATTTAAAGCACAACAAAGTTAACAATTAGGTCCATGGTTATGAATGCGACAGGTTGACAATTTGATGAATGAATTTAAACTAAGGCTAGCTAACTAAACTAACAAGTTCCCAAAATTACCTTTGAACTGGATATAGGTGTACGGAATACATCAGTGATCTAATCCTTTGTCCATCGCTAACAATTATGTTTACACTCCTATATAGTGTAGGTGTCATAAATCCCACATTCACTGAAGGACATTTTAATATTTCACACTTACACTATAAATAAGTGTCAACTTTCTCACTATTTTCATGAGCCATTATAGTTTCTTCATTCGAAGAAAGTTATCAAAAATGACTTGCAATTTCAAGTTATCTACATACAATAATATATATTACATTACAAGTAGATGCAGCTTGATTCAGAGTTGCTGATCTCTATCATGGCCTGCAGGATTACTACCCCAAGAGAACCATTGACATTAATGAATGATCCTCGATGGTAAATCAACTGAAATACATAATCTTCCAACTTTTAACACTAAAATCGAAAATAACGACTAAATTATCAATGATTCAATATTCGAGCAATGCGAATCTTAGACTTGAGCCTTTTTGCTTCTCTAGGAAATCCAGAATAGCGAAGACCAAGCAAGACAGCTCGTTGAGCAGACTTAAGTATTTTCATGCCACTTCGTAAGCAAGATAGCAAGAGCTTAGCTGCAGAATGATACCTCCTGTCCCTGCAAAGGTTGTACACCAAAGAGGAGTAGGTAAAAGAATCTCTTACCTCCATTGATTTATAGACTTTGATTGCATCATCAATCTGACCAACCTTACACAACCCATCAACCAAACAATTATATGCAACCAAATTTGAATCAAAGCCCATCATATTCATATACTTCAAATGTTGTGCGGCCCCCTCAATGTTACCTGCCCTGCGCAATCCATCAATCATTATAGTGTGTGTATACTTATCACACTCCAACCCTTTCTTTTCTATCTCATCCAACAACTTATAGGCTTCTTCCAACTCACCCGTTTTACAGTACAGATTAATTAGTGTGTTATAAGATACTATATCAAGCTCGATACCAATTTCAATCATGTCCACCATGAATTCAGTCGCCTGTTTCACCTTACCTATCTTAGTTAGAGCACCAATAACTGTGCAATAAGCAAAACCATCAAATGTATACCCTTTACTCTTCATTTCCAACAATAGCTCAATTCCCTCTTCAAACTTCTTCTTCCTAAAGAAGCATTTCAATAGAGTAGTGTATGTTATGGCATTTGGAACATGGCCCGATTCCACTATTTCTTTAAGAACCCTCCTTGCTGACCCTAATCTACCAATCTTGCATAATCCACTAACAAGAATATTGTAAGTCAATAACTCTGGCACAAATCCATGACGCTGTAAATTCCTAAACAACATAAAAGCATTCTCTGTATACCCATTCTTGCAAAGACCATTCATCATAATGTTAAAAGTAGCAATAGAAGGTGAATACTCAGCAAGTATAATATCCTTAAAAATCCTATTGGCCAAATCTGGTTTTCCTAACTTGAAAAGGCCGTGCATCAAAATATTGTAACTCCAAACATCAGGGGCTATGCCTCTTTGAATCATTTCATCCAATAAATCAAAAGACCGAGCTATTTGGCGATTCCTAGTGGCACCAGCTATCAAAGAATTATATGAAATAATATCTGGGGTAACATCAGCTTCTCTCATTCGATGGAGAATGGCGTAACCAGCATCAATTCCAAAACAACAGTATGCATCAATCAATATATTGTAAGTTACAACATCAGGGAGCACTCCCAATCTTATACCATCGATAATAACTGATTCAGCTTTCTCCAATTTATGGGCCTTACATAGGGAAGCTATGCAAACATTCAATAATCTAGTTGAAAATCTATGAACCATTCTTCTTCTGCTTCTTCTTTCTCTTTTCCCAAGCACATTAATCACAAAAATTAATGAGAAGTTTTATTTATTTTAATCTATGAAAGTTTTGAAAACTTTTTAAAAAAAGATTACCCACAACAATTAAGTGGTAATCAATCACAAAGAACGCAAATAGCAATCAACAACCACAAAAATCAATGAGGTTCAGTCCTAAATCAAGAAATACCTTAGTGAATCTGAAAGAGGGAGATCGAATGGTGAGGTGGAGATGCCGCGGCTTGTAGAATGAGAGAGGCTAAACGGTGTGAGATGAACGACGGTCGGCCGGTCGAGGAGAGCCCATTTGGAATTTTGAGAGGGAACTAGGGAATAAGAATCAGCCCATTTGTGTGATTTGATTAGACTGAGGAGGCACTCGCATGGACCATCATCATACCCAATTTCTCATACAGCCCATTATTCCAGCCAATCCAATCTATATGCTACTAGAATGCACGGCTTATTTTAATTGTATTTATTAAAATAATGATTGCAATTATTTCTTAGCTAATTACATAAATTAATAAAAAATATTTTTTCTATTTTTCATTGAGGCGATTCCAATAAAGTACTAAGATTTTGCAAATGAATGATGATTACAATACGTCACATTTAGCCACCAAACGTTATAATTTTTTAAAATAACACTTATTATTCGACTTTTTTGAAGTTATGAAACGACACATAGTGTTATAACCTTTCTAAAATGATATACCTAGTTATCATTTCGAGGCGTTTATATGTGCCTCAAGAGAAGAAACAAAAGTTCAATTATTTAGTTAAAATCCAAGTGTAAAAATATAGAATACAAACTATTGATTTCTAGCATTATTGATTTCACATGCGCAATTATTCCAATCAAAGGCATAAGAAAAATCGTTATGTTACAGAAAAAAACATTGTATAATAGTATTTCTTAATCATACTAAGAATATTTTTATTATTATTCTTTATACGATGAAAAATAACTATTCTTAAAGAAAATTCTGTCCGTTTTTTTAATCCAAATTTTACACAATAATATATGACGTTGGCCATTATTAATAAACAATATTTATAATTTATTTCCATTTATATAATTTTATTTATTTTAGGAAGTGGTTAAATTTATATAGGAGTAACAAATTTCAAAAAGTATACTTTATTTCTTTAGATAAGAGTAGAGGTGTTCAAATGGTCAGTTTGGTTAATATTCAAACCGAATTACTATTAACCGAATTATCCAAAATGTAACAAATTTTAACCATTAACTGAATCAAATTTTTCTATACATTAACCGAACTAAATATTTCGGTTAATTGATCGGTTAACTGAATTAACCGAATTTTATATATTTTTATCTTTTGGTTAAAATAAGTATAAACCATATAAAAAGTACATTACTAATGTTTATTTTCTTTTATTTAATAGTTCAAACAACTTTAATTGTGACATTAGAAACATTGCATAAGTCTTGAAAGTTAACAACCAAACACTACATAAGTATTGAAAACAACAAATATTTTGGGTAATTGGTTAATTCGTTAATTACTCTATTTCAAACTGAATTAACTGATAACTAAATTTTCAAAAGATCATCAATCAACCTCCAACTAAACTAAATTCGACGGCTGATTGATCGAATTAGATCGATTCGGTCAGCTGATTCAGTTTTAACCGAACTGTGAACACCCTTATTATATACAAACGCTCCCTCAATACAATTCAAATATAAAAATTGTTTTTAAACAATAAATAGCATAAATCAATTTTCTCAATACTTAGTGATCAATGTGTTAATTAGGTCAACCAATAGTTAAATTGTATATGTTCACTATACTTAAATTTGTTAAGTTCAAATAAACCTAATTAACAAGTGCAACATGATGATAGCCATTTGACAAACATCCAATCACCTAACATTCACATTCAAACCATTAATCACATGCCAATTTAGCTACTCATTAGAATTATGCACAAACAAGCATTAACATTCACCAATTCAAACATAGTTGCTATAAGAAATTTAAGAGTAAGGCCAAAAAATACTCCATTATACTTGGAGAGATCTAGATAGATTGATGAAGTCCATCCACATTTCATAAGCATTTCCCTTCAAATCTCCACCTTCTTTGAGATCTTAGTGGTGAAAGTTGAAAAAAAAAAAAACAACACCCAATTTGTATTACATAACTCAAAGTCTTGCAAAGAAAAATCTAAAATGCTCTAAAAAATGGCTAAATTAGACATATGTTGTATTTAAAAAATATTTGAGTGATTAGACTAATTTTTGGGATATTTATTGAAATAAGTTGATTTTAGAGGGAGAAGGTGAAAATGCGTCCAAGAAATAAATTGTATCAATATTTTCTGACATAATTAAAACAAAAAAAAAAGAAAGCAAATTGTATCAATATTTTTCGACGTCAATATAGAGATTTGTATCAAGTTATGTGAGCATACATATGTCTGCCTACGAGATCTTACCTAGAAATGAATCCATTATAATCTTCAAATATAATAAATGGTTCAAGCTAGACTTGTTTAAGATTCGAATTACTCACTCAAGTTTGAAGGCTCACCCAGAATATGGGAGGATTTGAATAAAACTACAAGATCCCAAAAATAGCTTGAACAAAAAAAGAAAAGAAAAGCTTGTTTAAAATATGGTTTAAGGTTGGGTTTCAACATTAAAAGCCCAAGCTTAACTCAAACTATTTTATACTTTTATAATATACTTTTATTTTATTTTATATATTATGTAATATATATCACATAAAAGTAAATATATAATAATATAATAATATGTAAACTTTTAAAAATATTTTATCTGTATTTAAAATTTTAATAGAAGAAAAAACATCTAAAATATCATATGTTAAATTAAAAATAGTACATATTAAAATAAATAACATGAGCAAACTTAAAATGAGATTGAGCTAACTATTTACAAATATGTAAAAACTTAGATAAAACTATATGCCCATATTTCAGGCTAGGCCAAATTTAGACAAACATAAATTGCATTAATGTCATATACAACCTCGACTAAAACCTGACTCGGCTTGGCCCAATCAATGGGCACCTCTAATTCAAGCCCAACCCGTTGAACTCACCATTCACCCACCCTTCCTATCGAAGGTAGAAAAATAAATCGCACAGGTGTGAAAATTAAGCATTGTATTGTTGTCATTGATTTAGTCTTAGTTTGGTTAATATTGATATTGTTGCTAGTACAAGATCACGAGTTTAAGCGTGCTTAAGTACCTTTATCTTTCTATTTAAGAGTAGAGGTGAGATTATAGATATTCTATGCATTTTATAAATAAATAAAAATTAAGGACTCAAATTCTCTTATTAATACCAACCAAGTAGTGCATGTGTTACTCTCTACAAATCCCACAAAGTAACAGTTTGACGTGTAGAAAATAGTGTCTACATGTATATAGAAAGTGAGAGGAGAGGGAGTGATGGAACTATTCAGGCTTGTGAAGATGATGAAGGATGTACAAAGAAGCAGAAGAGAGGAAAATACAGATAGCATAACTAAGGAGATCCATGCCAGTGTTTATGGCCACCATTTTGCTTCTTTCAAACATCTTCACCAATAGAATCATCACTATAACATGTCCCACTTTTGTCTTCAGTTCATCCAGTGAACTTATTTTCATCCATTTTGGCCTCTCCTGCAATGGTTATTGACTTTTCAGACTTTTTTTCAAGACCAATGATTAATGACTTTGAGCGTGTTTGTTACCTTCATAGCAAACATTCCGAACAATGACGAGCCTTTAAGGGCACGATCGACATCGGCAGGCAATTCCGGGTTCAAGTTACTGATGAATAATCCATACAATCCCATACCAAATATTAACATCACTGTTCCAGCAAGATAAACATCTGCAACATTCATACACATTGATTAACATAGATCACTTCCTTTTTGCAGCTATTCCTATATTGTTTTTCATTTACAATTTGAAACTTAGCTTCCAAATCAATAAATATGTAAGTTGAAATAAAGGTACTCAATATCAAAGAATGCTGATATATGATTAAGCAAGGATTAAATATGTAAATGGTTTCAATTAAGTTTTAGAAGAAGTTACCAATGGCTTCAACCAATCGTAAAACCATATTCCCTGTGTGAATCCCTTTAACACAGCCTGTCCAATAGACCTTGTACGCTTCAAAAATGTAAACACAACCCTGCAAAATCTCACTAATTATTACATTAATATATATTATCAGTTACACAAAACATGTTTTTAGCTTTAAAACAAGAACAAAATATTTGCTAATGCAGGGAATTAGAAAGTACATTTAGAAAGCATAACAGTGAACCAGCCAACGAACCTCCAACGGCAAAAAGTGCTAAGAAACGGAAGTCAAAGATTACCTGTAGATCACGAATTATAGCATAAGCTTCGGAAAAAAAAAACAATTTATGTCAACAGGGGGAAATTCAAACAGAATTGAGGATATGGGTTAAGAGCTGAACTTTCATAAAAAAAAGAACGAAAAAAAGAAAAAAGAGGGCAAACACTGAAGTTAAATAAATACCTTTTCGATGTTGGATTCGGTGGAACGAGCAATACCAAGTAATGAGTCGCCTTTAGGATTGGCTAACGCATAGTTAAAGCTGCCTGGGTTTGGGTGTTGATGAGTTTGAGACAACAAAGTATTTTCGCTGGCTGAAGTAGGAGGAGGAGTTACTGCTGTTGATGAGGGTGGTTGAGAAGAAGAGCTTAAAGTAGCAAAAGTAGGGGAACGATGATGATGAAGACGGTGGTAGCGGAGAGAAACACCTAAAGGGCGGCGCGTGAGAGTGGAGATGGCGAGTGGATGGGTGAAGACTGAAGCAGAGGAGAGAGCCATGGGGGCAAAGAGAGATATTTGTTTAGGAATTTTGTTGTCTTTTATTGACTCGTGAGGAGTAATGAGTTTCAATCATGAATGCTATTGGCGGGTAATGGATGGGAAATAACTAGAAATTCATCTTTTATGTTTGATTATGGGTTAAAGTAGTTGAGAGGTCCTTATATTATAAGAACTTAATCAATTTAGTCCCTTTATCATTGAATAGATCAATTTAGTTCTTTATTCTATTAAAAATTCAAATCAGTCTAAATTGTAATAGAATTAAAATTTATTATATAAAATGTCTTGAAAATTATTCGTTTTAATCGTAGTTCAATTCCAAACAAAATATTTCATTTCATTTACAAAACCATAAAAACTTTAAGGAAAACCACAACATTAGTCACTAAATTATGGGTAAGTTTTCACTTTGATTATGTAACTAAAAAATTTACATTTGATCACTAAATTTAAAAAGAATTCTAGTCACCCGACTATTATGTGACACTTTTTGTTGGTATAATAACAATTTTAATCCTCGAACTTTATATTCTATCAATTTGACTCTAATTCTATATAAAAATTATAAAAAAATTCTGTATAGATATTCTAGAAAAATAAAATGTCGAAAATGTTGTTGTTGAGAACTAATATGTAAGGAAATAAAGAAAATTGCCATTCAATAGAATCCAATAACATTTTTTTAATATTACATGTTTCTTCAACATTTCTTGAAACCAAATTAGTATATCGAAACTAAATTAGTAATATTTTAAAGTCAAGTTCTATGCCACTAAAAAATCAACTATTATAAATCTTGTAAAATCAATTTTGGTGCCCTTTTTTTAGCAAAATTACAGAATATACTAAAACTTTTTCAGACTCAATTTATTTAAATTATTTTCAAAACTCAAATTGTAAAAAATATTTATATATTATGAATTTTTATTTTTTATAACAAAAAGCTATGTCAAAAAATAAGAGGTAAAAATAGATAATCAATAATTTTGCTTAATGTTTTTTTATATGTTTTAAATGAATGTGTATTAAATATTTTTGTACATATAATGCAAAAAGAAAAATTAAAGGGTTTAAAAATATTTTTCCTTATTTTCTCTCACTTTATTTTTGAATTTTTATCTACTTTTTTATATATTTTAGAATTTTAAATTTTTAAAATGAATTTCAGTTTTATCATTTTAGATATAATCAAGGTCAAATTGACAACAAGTATAAAAACTAAAGATTAAAAAGTGTCACTCAACAATCGATGACGGAAAAAAATAATTTGAAAATTTTAGTAATCAATTTGTAACTTTTTTATTTAAGTGAAATGAAAACTTATTCGTAGTTTAGTAACTAATGGTGTAATTTACCCAAACCTTAAAAATGTTAACTTTGTTAAACCGTAAATTATATTTTTGAAATAGTAAATGTTAATTCTATTCTAATTTTACCTTATTTAATTTCTTTTAAATAATAGAGACTAATTTGATCAAATCCTTATAATAGAGGCCTCTCGATTATTCACTTTTGATTTATGTATTATTGGTGAATCAAATATTATATTATTTTATTTTATTTTATTTATTAATGAAGTATTTTAATGTCCTTCATTGACAGTGTATGAACTTATATATTGTAAGTAGTAAGGGCTGTCTAGACCAACCATTTTAAAATTTCTTAATATCAAAAGGTGGAAGAACAATGTAAAAACACTCTTCTAATAAGGTTAGTATGTAATAGTCAAGTTTCGTCCCACATCTTTGCTGAAGTGTAGCAAATTAAGAGATAATGTACTTGTAATTGATAGTTATCCTTCTCATGTGTCGAATGGGAGCACCATTTTAATGGCACTTGTTTTTAAGGTTGTTGAGTTTATTCATCTAGAACAATTACCTCATATTGAATAGAGAGTTGTTCAATATTGTCTTGTTGAGGTTATGAATTCATTTCTTGATCATTAGGTATGGAACCTGAACATCATTAAAAGTGAAAGTAGGAAATGAGTTAGAATACAATTCCTCCTCAAAAGCAATGTTTCTAACTTTATTTCTCCCTCCAAACTCAACATCCTCAAAAAATGTTGCAGTTCCCGTCTCAAAAATATTCCTAATTGTGGGATCATAAAACTTATATCCCCTAGACTGCTCAGAATAACCAATAAAGTAGCTACTCACTATTTTGGAGTCAAATTTCTTTTCATTTGGCCTGTAAAGCCTTGCCTCAGTTGGACATCCCTAAATGTGAAAGTGTTTTAGATTATGCTTTTGACTTGTCCAAAGCTCGTATTTTTTTTTTGCAGTTGCTTTAATGGGTACTCTATTTAGAATGTAAGCTGCTATTTTTAGAGTCACTAACCAAATGAGCACTTTCAGACTTATCATGTTTCAACCTTTCTTCTTCTTGCACACAATGAGAAATGAACTCATTAGGAGTCCATTTATCCTTTTTGACAGATGCAACCAAGTTTAAATTGGTTAAATTGTGTAGGAAGCAATACCAAAATCATAAGAACAAGCAATTCCTCAGAAAGCTCGATCTTAAGTGTCTTAAGTCTTGAAGCAATACAAAACATCTCCATAATGTACTCCATCACATTTCTTTGACCCTTATAATTCATAGACATAAAAGAAATCAGAAGTGATGTCATTTCAACCTTATCATTTTTGGCAAAACATTTCTCAATTTCGTCAAGAAAACTCTTGGTCTGAGTAATCTCTTCAGATTTTGTGCCCCCAAAGGCTTTTGGAATGTTGTGCTTCATGATCATTAGACTCATGTGGTTTGAACGATCCCACCTCTCAAAATCCTTTTTAACATCAAGGATGCTTGATGTAGTGAGAGGTGCAGGTTGTTCTTCCCTTAGTGTAAGGTCTATGTCCATATAGCCAAACACTATAAGTATGTTCCTTTTTCATTCCTTGAAATCGGTCCAATTAAGCATGGGCATAGAATTGATATTAGCAGATATTGCGGCAGTAGAAGATGAACTAGCTGAGTATAGAACAAAATAAATAAATAAAAACAAGCTCACATCAATATTCATAAGTAAACAATATATTCAAAATAATGATTAATTCCATCTCAATATACCAAATACAACATTAATATCAAGTATTTGGACAATAATATTAATAGTAAGTGATACTATTGTTGTAACAATCAAATATTGACAATAAATTATACCAAACAATAAATTAATCTTTGGACTAACATATTATTCACATAGAGTACTTTATAATTGTCACACATTTATCACCATAGATGTCATTTAAAATTTTCCAAATATTGATTTACCTTTGGGTCAATTAATAAACGCATGAATCATAAATACGTATAATCATCTTGATATTTTCATTCAAAAAAAAACATCTTGATATTTTAAACAAACTAATCTACGTAAAAGAAGTAACTTTAATGATATTTTGTTCCAACTAATCTATTTAAAATATTAGACATCCTTAATTAAAACTTAAAGCCAAAATCAATTTATTTGTTTCAAAGTATTTCTCTTAATTTCATCTTTGGACAAAAATATTAACTTGTAAATGATATTTTATTGTAGTAATCAAAGACTGACAATAAAAACATGTTAAACAATAAATCTTCCTTGGGCCAATTTATTACTCACATGTAAAATCAATAATTGTTACATGTTTATTACCACAGTTGCACATGTAATTTTGTTAAATATTAACTTTCATTTGGGCGATCAATATTAAAGTAGCTTAAGCTACATGCACACAATATTTTATATTTAAAACAAAATATTTTGAACAACAGAGGTCGTTTGGCAACTCATTACTTCAACTAAGTTTCAATATTCAAATTTAAAATTCTCATAATAATCAAAGGTCAAAACTAAAATTTCGAAAGTTACTATTTCCAAATTTTTACAGTAAAATACAAAACCAAAATTTAACCAAACTTTAAATCGAATTTTGTATCATTGTTGACATAAATATTTAATCATAGCAAACTATTAGATGGGAAGTGTACTTGAATCCATTATTAGAAATTATCCATAAGGTTTTTTTTTATCTTTCAAGAAAATAGTTTCTCTTTTGTATAACTATGTGATGTGGATAGAAAAGATGTATGAGATAACCTATTTATTAGGGACCACTACTACTTTAAATAACTTATTATTAAATAAATTTTGGGTATTTATGATTTGGCCCCTCATCAAATTATAAATTTAACTTATGGTATCTACATATTATTTTTATGACACTTTAATACCTATGATACTTAGAACATAATATTAGTCACTTAATTTTGTATCACACTTTATAATAGCATTATACATTATACATATGTGTCCATAATTGAGGATTTTAATCCAACATTATATAGTTGAAATCCTTTTCACATGTGGAATGAGAATACTTGAGTATATTAAATTAGCTTAATTTCAATGACTTTTTTCTGTAATTGAAGTTGAGGTTTGTAAAATACTGTTATGATATTTGTATTTTTAAAATTTTAATCTTGTTTTGCTATTTAAATTTATATATATTTTCTAACCTAATAAAATCTTAAATTATATCAAAGTTAAATTCAACGCCTCCAAAAAGACAAGGATTTCCATCAAAAGCAATTACTTGTAGATGCCTTACATAAGTGACAGCTCTCCAAGATAAGATTGGGTACCTGCCCTTGCATCATTTAGATTTGTACATGAAAGGGATTTGGATTAGAGGAGGAGGAAAGAGACCTAAAAGATGTAACTTGATTAAATATACATATCGAAAATAAAATTAAAAAAACTTTCAAAAATTAATTGAAATAACAAGAGAGTTAGTAATAGGGATAGGTTTTTTTTGGAATAGTGCCTGCTTCAATATATGAAATTATCATATTATTTTTTATATATAAATTATTAAAATAGTAAAAATGTAATAACGTAATATAGAAAAAAAAGTAACATACTTTATATTTAAATGTCTTTTGAAGAATTATGTTTAAATACTTACTTGATATTAAAAAATAAAAATATTAAAGATAAGTAGCAAAAATTAAATTGAAGTGGAGCGAATCGGGGTGAGGATGGATGTATCCAATAGAGATGATAGTGATTTTCAAAATTTTGCTTCCATAATAAAGTAGGGTGAATAGTGAAGTAGAGTATGACAATTGTAGAGTGGTGATGGATTTAACAATATTAACTCCCGCCTTGCTCAACTGTCACCCCTAATAGGTAGAGAAAATGAGGTAATAATCTTTATTTTATTTACAATTAATAGATTAATACCCTAAATCAAAATAAAATAAGATTAAATTTATCTTTAAATTCTACATTATCAACTTTTCCCATCTTTTAATCATAGAATCGCATTATCATGTTGGGAAAGTTAGATTCTAAAAAAATAATTGTTTTTGATATATTAAATATTGGAATTACTTTTGAATATACACAACCTAATTCTTATTTTAGCTCCCATGTAATTCAATGTGGCATTGCATGGGCTCATTTTATGAGCTCATTGACTGTCCAATTTTCATGGGCTGCCACACAACTTAAAGGGCTTTCTTCCGCTGCAACCTAAAGAGTTTTAGGGCTAGTTTGGATGGGCGGTGTGTTTACCTCCGGTGAGGCTAAAAACAGCGGTGGCGGTGAGATTAGTTACTGTAGCGGTGAGATTGGATACTGTAGCGGTGAGATTAGAAACAATGGTGGAGTGTGTTTGGATTCAAACGTAGCTGCAGCGGTGAGGTAAGAATAAAAAATGACTATTAAGGACATCAGATTAGAATTGATATATAATATAAGTTATTTAAATTATTTTACTTTTTTAAATTATTAAAATATGTGAATTTATAAATTCATTTAATAAAATATTAAAATGTATCTTCTAATATTTTAATGAATTATATAATTAATTTAAATTATTTATTAGATAAAATGATAATTATTTTTATTTAATTTTTTCCAAAATAAAAATATGATTAAACTCGTCCATTCCAACTCATTCTTCATCATGTTCTTTTCTTCTCTGAATACCCATTCCTGCCTTCATATTTTTTCCAGTTTGTGAAACTAATGCCTAATAATTTAAGCCAAAATTAGGGAAAAAATATAGACCAAGTAATAACTTCACTGCTAGATTAAATTCATTCTCTTCTTCAATGTAATTTCTGAAACTAGAATCTGTATCTTCTTTTAACTTCCTTGAGAATCCCCATATCTTCTTTTCAGCTTTTTCATCTCACTTTCTTTAAACACAACCATTTAAAGTCACCTAACACCTTTTCAATTTGCTCTTATTTTTATTTTAGATTCAAAATAACAGCCGACCACCATGGATGTAAGTTGTGTTTCTCTTCTTGTTTGAATCTCTTCTTTAAAGCTAAATCTAAGGTGGGATTTTTCTTGTTTTGCCTGTTTAACTAGGATTATAATTGCAAGAGAAGTGGGCAGATTCCAACATTTGGAGACTGGGATCATGCAAATGAATTGCCCATAACTCAGTACTTTGAATCTGCTCGTGAAGCTGGTTTGATTCGTTTCAGCTCTTCATCAGCAAAACCCAAACCTTATCTTACTGTTGATTTGAAAACCAAACATCCTCGTAATCATGTTCCTGTTAGAAAGGTTAGCTAGCTCTTCTTCTTCTTCTAAGAATCTTGCTGAATTTGAGATAAGAGAATGAATGGGGTTTGGTATAATATTTAGGGTAGTATTGTCTTCTAAAAATGTCTACTGCCCTACTGGAGCTTTTACCACCAGTCAGCTTATGGCTGTCCAGTGCAGTTGAAACTCCTCACTGTGCTGGAAGCCAACACATCCAAAGGCTGTCCACAGTCCAGTCCAGTACAGTGAGATTGATAATAAAGGGGAAAAAATTCAACGCACTGGTGTGTGTTGGTATCCAAAGGAGCCCTTAATGACCCCAATTTCAGCTTATATCTACTACTTTTTACACAATGTCTAACACTATTTATAATCCCTCCCTAATTATAATCCATTTTAATTCACTCGAATCTAATCTTTCTACATTAACAATAACATTTATACCAATTAAACTAAAACTTAATTGACTTAATTTATGTATTTTTAATGTCTAGTGTTTCTTTTAAAAAAAATTGATTTTTTAATTATTAAAATTTCATCTACCATGTATACTTTTTTACGGGCAATTTACCATTAAAAGCCTAATTTTTTTAAATTTACAGAAATGGGCGCGGTATTTTATAATTTACCGGAATGAGCCTTTTTTCCCCAAATCGCGTCCACGTCAGCGCGAAGTCAGGGGTCGTGTCAGCAAATCACGTCCACGTCGGTAGCGCTTTCTTGACGTGGACACAAATTGCGTCCATGTAAGTGCGATTTGTTGCCACGTCGACAAAGCGTACTATTCTTGTGGACGCGATTTGTTGCCACGTAGCTCGCCCCTGGGGACGCGATTTCCCATGAATGAAAGGATTAACGGTCATTTTTTGACCGTTGCTCTCAACGATAAAAAAATCTATAAATACCCCCACCATTTATTTATTTTTCACAAACTAATCCTCTCTCAAATTTCCTCTCAATTTCCTCTTAATTTCCTCTCAATTTGCTCTCAAATTCCTTCCAAATTTCTCTCAAATCCATATTTAATCTCAATTTGCTCTCAATTTCCTCTTAAATTTCTCTTAAATCCCTATTTTAAATAATTTTATAAAAAATTATTTTTTAAAATTTTTAAATCGTAAAAATTTGTCTTTATCATTAAATCAATTGCCGGAGAATTGACTCATCTTTGATAATCAGCGCATATCCGTCGAACAAATGAAAATGGTAAGTGTTAAATTTAATTTTTAAATATTATTTAAGATTTTTTATTTATGCATTTTTAGATAATTATTAATTTATTATTTGTTATAAAAGCCTGTAGATAGAATATTGGAATGCTATATCCGGAATATGCATGCTTCTCCATCACCGTTGGTAGAGAACTACCTGCGGGAAGCGGATTTTTGGCACGTGGCAACGGTATACCGGGGATGCAAGTTGGAATTGAAACTTATCAGTGCGTTGATCGAGAGGTGGAGACCCGAGACGCACATATTCCATCTTCCATGTGGAGAGTGCACAATAACTTTGGAAGATGTCAGTCTGCAATTGGGATTGCCGGTGGACGGGTACCCAGTCACCGGGTCTGTTCAATCTGGCGATTTGGGAGCGGTTGCTACGAGCTTTTAGGCGCTATTCCGGAGAAAATTAACGGAGGTCGGATCGAGATTGGTTGGTTACGAGACACATTCCCGGATCCGGATGATGATTCAACTGAAGTAGAAAGAATCCGATATGCTCGGGCATACATTCTCCAGATAATTGGACGTTATCTGATGCTGGACTTGTTACGGAGCCGCGTACATCTAAGATGGCTACTGAAACTCGTTGATTTTAGAGCAGCTGGTGAATTGAGTTGGGGGTCTGCTGTCTTGGCAACATTATATTGGAAGATGTGCGGGGCGACGCGACCGAGTAAAGCAAAAATCGGAGGTTGCCTGTCACTATTGCAGTCATGGGCACGGTTTCGCTTTCCATTTCTACGTCATCGAGTGGACCACCCATATACATTCCCACTCTTAACGAGGTAAATTTTATATTAGATTTTACAATTATTATGTAGATTTTTAAAAATAATAGTATGCTAAAAATTTCTTTAATTAGGTGGAACCATCCGGCAAGTCATGCTCGATTACCTACCTCTCTTGAAGATATACGGCTTCTATTAGACCAACAGTCGGAAGCACATGTAAGTATTAAATAAAATTGATATTTCCATCATTCGCTAGTCGATTGGTATTTAGTATTTAGTATTTAGTATTATGTATATAACTAATATTTTTATCATGTTCATATAGTTTCAATGGACACCATACGAGGATCCGGCAATTTGGGCAGTAATTCCGGATGAGTTCTTACAAAATCCAAACGCTTGACACCCGAAAGTCGCGTTGATCAGCTACACGACCGTGGAGATGCACCAGTCAGATAAAGTGTTACGGCAATTTAGATGTAGACAACTGATTCCCGTGGCACCTGAGGTGTTTAATGATCAGCACAAAATTGACCTACGGCAACTGCATACGGATTGGCCAAGATTCTAGTCCAACTACATCGAAATGTGGGAAGATCGGTATAAGTATATACCTACTATGGAACCAATCATCGTTCCGGAGTTAGCGTGCGTGTCGGAATACATGCCATGGTTTAGGATCCATGGCAAGCCGTATTCACTGTCGGTAGAAGAGAGGCAGCAGCAATTACGTGTCCAAAGGGAAATAAGCGAGCCTTTAAATCCAAGACGAAAGGATGATGACACTGGCCCATCAACGAGGCCCAGATATTCACTCGGCCCCTCATCAGCGGCCATTCAATCATCAGGCCCAACGAGACCACCGACACAGTCACCCGGCCCAACAGTTCAACCGATGATACCCACGACACAGCCTTTTCAGATGATGCCAGGTGCGTTTCTTAGCCCTTTTATGTATCCTAACCCTTATATGTTTCCTTTTTCGAGTCTTATGGCAGGTTAGAGCCAATGACCCGGTTCAGCTCAATTTCCTGTTACGCCGAGTGGACCGCCGATGTATAGCCCAGCGAGGTACGAGGGATCGCAAGAGGGGCCATCGGGGAGCTCTTCTTTTTACCAATCCCCACCACCGTATGGGTTTCAAACACCGTCGCCATTGGTGATGCAAACACCTCCACATTCACTATTCTATCAAGGTGGCTCATCGTCCCAACTCCGACAACCAGATGCCCTACCAGAGGAACCAGAATCCCCGCCGGAGGAACCACAACCGCCGCCGAAAGCTGGACAAAGGAAGAATCCAACGCGTAACCGTCGACGGCCGCTATGTGACACTGAATCCGGCGGGCATGGAGATTGGTTTGTATTTTAATATATTTGTACAAACATTTTGAATATTTTGATATTATTTAATGTAATAAAATAATTTTTTTTAAGTTATTACTTAAAAACCCTAAACTAATTTATTAAAAATTTATAAATTTATAAATTATAATTAAATGCATAATTTAATTGACAAACCCTAAACCCTAAAACCTAAATCCTAAACCCTAACCCTTAATTTAAATCTCTTAACCTTAAACCTTAAACCCTAATCCCTAACCCTTGACTTTAAAACCCTAAACACTTAACTTACAAACCCTAAACCCATGACTTAAAAACTTTAAACCCTTGACTTAATTTAAAACCCCCTAACCTTAAACACTAACTCTTAACTTAAAAACCCTAAACCCTTAACTTAAAAACCCTAAATTCTTCTCATAAAGCATCCTGCTTGAAGCGTTTTTTAAACTATTTGCTCATAAACATCAAGTCGAAATTATTTCTTCCAGGACCTACTGTAGCAAAAGCGCGTCCACGAGGGCACGATTTCACAAATTCTTCTCATAAAGCATCCTGCTTGAAGCATTTTTTATACTATTTGCTCAGAAACGTCAAATCGAAATTATTTCTTCTAGGACCTATTGTAGTAAAAGCGCGGCCACGAGGGCGCGATTTCACAAATTCTTCTCATAAAGCATCATGCTTGAAGCGTTTTTTATACTATTTGCTCAGAAACGTCAACTCGAAATTATTTTTGTAGGACCTACTGTAGCAAAAGCGCGTACATGTGGGCGCGACTTCAGAAATTCTTCTGATAAAGAATCCTGCTTTGATTTTATCTTAAAAACCTATAAACACGAAACGTAATCCAATTTTGAATAAATTATAATAAATTTAATTATGAAACCCTAAACCCTAATCCCTTATTTATTTATTTTTTTCTCTAAAACCCTAAAAACCCTAAACCCTAACCCTAAAAAATAGAAACCTAACATGGGAAAAATGGGGAAAACGCGTCCTTAGGGGCGCGCTACGTGGCAGCAAATCGCGTCCACGTCAGAGCGCTTTGCTGACACGTCCTCTAACTTCGCGCTGACGTGGACGTGATTTGGGGGAAAATGACCCATTTCGGTAAATTTAAAAAAAAATTGATTTTTTTGGTATTGTGCCCTTTTTTTACTCATTAAAATTTATCATTTTCTTGACACACAAAGAAGTGATGAGCATTTCGTATTATTAAATGTAAATATATATTAAAATATAAAATATTTCTCATTGTTATTGAGTTATAACAAAATAATGTAAGGAAGAAAACAATATAAATATAAAATTAAAAATATCACTTACATTGTAATATAAAATCATAAAATAATACATAATATTTAACTACTTAGACATAATCATACTAGAATTTTTAATATTTCATCCAAATAAAATTATGTAGCATTACTATGATATGGGTTATTTAATTGATGACTAAATTTAAAATAGTTTTAATTGAGTTTTAAAATATAAATATTGTATGAAGTAAGTTATTCTATTAGTTTGAATAGATAATGTCATTAAAATTTAAGAAGGTATTTGTCTAACCCATTATATCCGAACTCCAAATATTATTCGAGTTGTAAGTACATAAACTCGTACCAAAAGGGCTTGATTGATACAATATGACATTCAGATGATTTAATTAAAATATTTTGAAGTTTGAAGATAATTTAGAATTTAAGCAGTAATATAAGGAGTTCTGATGCAATTAATCCAATCATAGATTAGAAAGGTTTTCTAAAATTTCGTTTTAACCATTCTCGACCCTCTCCAAACTCCCTTCTTTCTCACATACCCGCCGCCAAAAAAAGCCTCTCCCTCTCTTCCGGTCCCTGACCCAAGCCTTCTCTTGGCTTCAAGTTGCCGACTGGCCAGGAAACCAAATAAGGTAATTTTGAAACCCTAAACTTAAGTTAATATTGTGCATGAGTCATGGGATTTTGAGTTATTTGCATTACTTTGCTATATTTGATTTTATGTTTTCAATCCTACTGCTTGCTACTTTGTCTCATCTATACTCTATCCCTTTACTTTGTTGAGAAGAAGGGTTTTTTTTTTTTTTGAAGCTATCGGTTTTAAGGAAATAGCGTACCGTTGTCGCTGCTGTTTTCTGTTACACTGCTATTTGCGGTCACTATCCTCTGCTATTGATGTGAAACCGCTATTGTGGTTTCTTTGCGGTGGCAGAAGGTGCTGCTGCCACGAAATAGCGGCTGTGGCACTGATACGCCACTGCTATTTGAAACTCTGCTAAAAGAAATCATTAAATCCCTTTTCTCACCTTTCAGAAAAGTAGAGAAGAGAAAAAATGGCGTCAGCAACATTAAAAAAGAACTATCGCTGCTCTCAGTCGCTGCAACAGTTTTATAGTGGCGGCCCATTTGTGGTCTCATCAGATGGGTCTTTCATTGCTTGTGCGTGCAGTGAATCCATAAAGATTGTGGATTCATCAAATGCCTCCACGAAATTTACCATCGAGGCTGAGTCCGGTACCATCACGGCATTGGCTTTAAGTCCCAATGATAAGTTGTTATTCTCTGCTGGACATAGCAGGCAAATTAAGGTCTGGGACTTGGATGCTTTCAAATGCCTGCGCTCTTGGAAGGTCAGCCTTTATTTATTTGTTTGCTTTTGTTTTCCTAAATAATGTTATGAAGAATTTAAACTTGTTCTTTGGCTCTACAACTATGAAGCCAAAAGGTGGGATTTGGTGTTAAAGCAAATTATTTCTTTGAAGAATTAAAAATGTACCATTATAATTTTGCTAGGAACGAAAGTTTAGCATGGTTTTGCTTAAATGAGGTAAGTAGAAATGAGTTATTTTAAATTAGTTCAATTAAACTGCACAGAAAAAGTCAGTAGCAAAAGTAACAATGGAATGAAGCATTAATTAGTATAATGATTTCTTTAAAATCTCATGACTTATAAAGTTCATATTTTTGAGTCATATTATAATGAAGCGCTAACTGTTATAATGACTTACCAAGTTCAAGTTAGCGGGTCTTGTAACCAACATCAATTTCAATTAATTGTTCTTAAAAGATACGCTAAGCATGTGCATTGGAATGTATACATTTCTTTTTACTTGAATACCTTGAAACTTTTTTTTTTTCAAGTGAAGAAGAGTGTCACATCAGAATGGATCTCAATTTTTACCTAGCTTAGGACATCTTTAATTAGGTACAATGACATTTTATGATCCAAATCACTGATTTCACATTGAGGGGGAAACACAAAGTGGTTGTTAAATGTATGACATAAGTTTTATATTAGTATTAATTTATAGTTATTGTTGTCATGTTTACAAACTTGGCAGAGCTTTTGGCCTTATTTTTATTTTAATATTTATCTTTGAGTAGGGGCATGATGGTCCAGTAATGGGTATGGCTTGCCATGGCTCTGGTGGACTGCTTGCAACTTCAGGAGCTGATAGGAAAGTTCTTGTTTGGGATGTTGATGGTGGTTTCTGCACTCATTACTTTAAAGGTCATAAAGGTGTTGTGACTAGTATTATGTTTCATCCTGACGTAAATAAAAGCCTTGTAAGTAGTACCTCAGTCTATTTAGACTGCCTTTTTTTTCTTTTTAACCCTTGTGCTAGCAATTGCTTTATGCTTTTAAATGTAATCTGTCTGAGCCTTTTTCCTTGTTCATGTAGCTTTTCTCTGGAAGCGATGACACTACTGTACGAGTCTGGGATCTTCTAGCAAAGAAGTGTGTTGCAGTGCTAGAAAAACATTTCTCAGCAGTTTCTTCTATGGCAGTGTCAGAAGATGGATGGACATTGCTAAGTGCAGGAAGAGATAAGGTAGGGGCAAAGTTCCTTATACAGATTTAAAAATAAATGTTCTTAATCAATCTTTTTGTAGTTGTGATTTTGTGTCAAAGTATGCATATAGTAACACTACTAAACAGTGAGAATTTCCTGTAAATGC
Organism: Gossypium raimondii; assembly: GCF_025698545.1. Lineage (NCBI taxonomy): Eukaryota > Viridiplantae > Streptophyta > Magnoliopsida > Malvales > Malvaceae > Gossypium > Gossypium raimondii. The sequence goes on along the minus strand of NC_068577.1, from coordinate 49,309,018 downwards.
CATGAAGATTTTTGACAACTTTAATGCTTTTTGCGAACCTTTTAGATTATTTTAACTCGTGGTTTTTGATTCTTCTATATTTTTATCCCTTCAATAGTTTCTTTTAACCTTGTCAAGTTTCTTCTTCAGTCTGATGTCTCTCTAGTCTTTACTATAATAGTTTGGAGTATTTTCCTAATGCTTTGTACTTCTAGGGATTTGTGTTTACATTTCCCTAAATTCTTTACTATTATATTTTTTTATTCTTCTATATTTTTATCCCTTCAATTGTTTCTTTTAACCTTATAAAGTTTCTTCTTCGGTCTGATGTCTCACTAGTTTTTACTATAATGTTTTGGAGTATCTTGCTAATGCTTTGTACATCTAGGAATTTGTGTTTACATTTGCCTAAGTTCTTGGGTGCTTTGCTTTATGCTACGTTTGACTGGAGTGTATGCCGCTTTTTTCTTCTAAACTGAAGAAAGTTGACCAATCATTTGTAGCAATTCAACTGCATTAGCAAATTTTCAACCAGAAAGCTTTTCTTTATCATCTCAGGTTGTAAATTTATGGGACCTTCATGACTATAGATGCAAGAGTACAATACCTACTTATGAGGTGCTTGAAGCTGTGTGTATAGTTTATTCTGGGAGTCAGTTTGCCTCGTCTCTGGGTGCATTCCTCCAGCAAAGTGGAAAGAAGAAAAGCAGATCAACTGAAATTTATTTTATCACAGCTGGTGAACGTGGAATTGTACGCATCTGGACCTCTGAAGGGTAATAAAATGGAATTATTATTGTACTTCCTTTTAAAAATGAAATTCTAGTTTGATGAAATAGATATCCATTTGATTGTTTTTGGTCATCTTGCTGTGGATACCTGTCTTCACTTTAACATGTGCAAAATAAATTTATTTATTTTCATTTGTGATTCTTTTGGTATACCCTATGAAGATACTTGTCTTTGCATTTATATATACTAAATAAATCTTATTTTTATCATTTACTTTGACAGTGCAGTTTGCTTGTATGAGCAAAAGTCCTCAGATGTTACTGTTAGCTCAGCTGAGGATGAAGATTCAACAAGGGGTTTCACTAGTGCTGTTACGCTGCCCTTGGATCAGGGATTGCTTTGTGTGACAGCTGATCAGCAGTTTCTCTTTTATTCTCCAGCGGAGCATCTAGAAGAAAAGTGGTCTTTAAAATTGACCAAAAGACTTGTGGGTTTCAATGATGAAATTGTGGATATGAAGTTTCTTGATGAAGAGGAACAATATCTAGCTGTTGCTACAAATCTTGAACAGGTGCTGTAGTAAGCTTGCTGGTGGTGCATTTTGACATAGTGCTACACGGGAATTAGTTATCTCGATGTTTAATGATTCAATTGTTGGCTTGATTTCAAATTTGGATTTAATTGGGCTCCTTGTTGGCCCTTTTCCTTCTTCTGTACCTAGTAATATTTGATTGATCTCTGTTGGAATTTCTTATCGGGATTGATTTTGTTAATGTGTTTCTCCTTCAAGGGTTTGCTGTGTGCCTATATAACTTTACAGACACTTGATGTCTACGAATTTATGCGGATGAAAGTGTAAATGTCTAATTTGTACTAATTTACTCATATGCAGGTTCGAGTGTATGACCTTTCCTCCATGTCATGTTCCTATGTATTGGCTGGTCATACTGATACTATTCTATGCCTTGATACATCTATATCAAGTAATGGAAGAAGACTTATTCTAACTGGGAGTAAGGACAATAGTGTACGTTTTTTCTGCTTTCTGACTTGTGCATATAAGCTTGCCGCTAAGTATTGCCTATGTTAGTGGTTCTGACATTGCTAATGAGATTTGACTTATTTTTCTTCATCTACATTTTCTTTTTATAGGTAAGGTTGTGGGAATCAGAAAGAAGGTGTTGCATAGGACTTGGCATAGGTCACATGGGAGCGGTTGGAGCTGTTGCTTTTTCCAAGAAGTGCCGAGATTTTTTTGTCAGTGGCAGTAGGTGAGCACTTATCATGGGAAGCCTTGTCTATTTGGAGATGCAATTTACTTTTACCACATATGAGTTTGTCAAATAACATGATGCTTAGTTGCTGATTATTTTCATTCTATATTTGTGGTGGGGGTGAAGTGCTAAGATTTAACCTTCTCTTATGTGATCTGACAGTGCTTTTTGTTCCTTGACTTGACAAATGAAATTAGGTTTTGGATTGTAGTTGACTTGACTTATGATACACAGTGCATTACGCCTTCAAAACTGTCTGCCATTTATGCTTGGTAGCATGACATTAGATCTTGTTTTAACTTAGCGGCTGGAGTATTTTAGATGAAAATAAAGAAAATAAGTTCACAATGCATCTTGGACCTTGTATTTTTGTAAGTTATGCTACATGATGGGGTCATATTTGGTTAGAATTGTGGATTGATTGTTTTAAATTTGGCGCTTTAAAAAATACTTGTTTTGTCTTCTATCTTTTATGTTTTATGCATGTAACCTTATGCTGTGTGGAAGTAGAAACAATAAAAGGAAAACATAAGTATAGAAGCTTTTAATCATAACTGTTAGATGCAAATAAGCCCCCTCTATTCCTTGCCATTCAAACTCATTTAAAAGAGCACCTGCTAGTCATATACCAAAGAAAAAATAAAACATAGTTAGTACCCTTAACTAAAGTAAAATAGGAAACATAAAGAAAAACATTTCTAGATAATGAATGGAGATAAATTCTGGAGTGCTTCTATGACATATTTATTTTTTGCTTATGTTATATCTTTATATTCTGGAGTGCCTCAATTCAGTACTTTTCCTGATATAAGAATTTATGGTTGTAAATTGTTGCTAAGATTTCAGCTTTACTGATTTTATTCTCTTTCCTTTTTGGGTGATAATGATATTATATTCTTACATGTATACCATCTTCTTCAGTGATCGTACGATTAAGGTTTGGAACTTTGATGGACTCCCTGATGATATTGAAGAGCCTATTAGTTTAAAAGCAAAGGCAGTTGTAGCAGCACATGATAAAGATATAAATTCTCTGGCTGTTGCACCAAATGACAGTTTAGTGTGTAGTGGTTCGCAGGTTAGTAGGCAATACATCTTAATCAACGTCCTATTTTGTTATGGTATTGTTGATTTATTCATTTTATAGAGGATGCTGAAACTACATATATTGTATTGGACACATGCTTTTATGATTCCAAAGATAATTTTAAAAGGTTAAATGTGTTTTTCTGGCCGTTAGGATCGCACTGCTTGTGTTTGGAGGCTTCCAGAACTGGTACTTGTGGTTAAGTTTACAGGGCATAAACGAGGGATCTGGTGCGTAGAGTTTTCACCTGTTGATCAATGTGTAATAACAGCATCAGGTGACAAGACTGTAAAGATATGGGCTATAGCTGATGGTTCATGCCTGAAAACGTTTGAAGGGCATACATCAAGTGTATTAAGAGCATCATTTCTTACGCGTGGGACCCAGTTTGTATCATGTGGTAATAACTTCTTTCTCTACACTCATTAGGATTTTCTTCCATTTTAATGTTTTGGTGACATTTAGCATGTAATTCATCATTCAGGTGCTGATGGGTTGGTCAAGCTGTGGACAATCAAAACAAATGAATGCATCTCTACCTATGATCAGCACGAGGACAAGGTGTTGAGTTATTCTTTAATTCTTTTAACGTTTGGGTTACTTTCTTTTCATAGATTTGGCAGGATTCTGTGGGAAATACGATGGTATACCATTAATAGATTTTTAAGGACTTATTGTGCTGTGTGGTATTAATTCTTTTTATGATAAAATTTGGTGTGCAGGTTTGGGCATTGGCGGTTGGGAAAAAGACAGAAATGTTAGCAACAGGTGGCAGTGATGCAGTGATCAATCTGTGGCATGATTCAACTGCTGCTGAGAAAGAGGAAGCTTTTCGTAAAGAGGTGTGCCCACTATACTTTTTGTACCTAGATATTATTTCCCCTTGAAGCATATTGGAATATAGAATGGGACAAATTTAATACTAGGCCCTGGGATATGCTAAGTGACTGAGTTACTTGTTGCAAATATGTTTCAATGTTGATTCTTGAATTTTTGTAAGATACCTGGAATATGCTGTTACAAATAAAAAAGTAAAGGTTTTCTGTAAGACTGATATGTTTTCTTAAGGGGTTAAATTACTATTTGGGGTCTGAATTTGGCAACTTTTCTCACATTGGGACTAAACTTTTTTTCAGTTTAAGTGAGGCCTTGAACTTGGCAATTGTTCTTTCATGGGGGATTGAACTCTAGGGTTTTCAAGGACTAACTTGGATAAAAAAAAGTTCAAGCCCTAATGAAGCAACAATTGCCAAGTTCAGGGCCTAACCTGGATCAAAAAAAAAGTTCAGGTCCCAACGTGGGAAAAGTTGCCAAGTTCAGGCCCTAAAAAGTGATTTAACCCTTTCTTAAGAGAAACTCAAGCTGCGGATTAGAAGGAAATAAGAGTTAAAACATTTCTAGGGCCTCCTAATTACTGTTCTTTCCTCAACTTGTTTTAACCAGACTATGAAATGAAACGGATAAAATTTACTTTATCTTGGATACATGACCTTGTTCAAGCCTGAATACTGATTTTTCTATTTTCCTTCCCACTTTTGAGTAACTCCTCGGGCTTTGTGAAAGTACTTGGAGCTTGGAATAAGACCTTTTGTGAAAGTTAGCTTTTCGTAGGATCCTAGCATTGTTTATCAATTTTGGCTGATATGATGAGGGCCTCTATTCCTTCATTACATCTTGTTGTTTATGTATTAGTTGCACAAAAAGTTTTAAATATGTTTTTCCATTCTGACACAGGAAGAAGGGGTTTTGAGAGGGCAAGAATTAGAAAATGCACTGTTAGATGCTGAGTACACAAAGGCAATACAAATTGCTTTGGAGCTTAGGAGGCCTCGTAAACTTTTTGAGCTGTTTTCTGAGCTTTGCAGGTTAGTATTGCCTAGTCATATCAGTTTTCTGAGTAAGCTGAACATTTTCTCATAGCAGAACGTGATATAGGAAGAGAGAAGCTGGTGACCATATAGACAAAGCCCTTCATGCCCTTGGCAAAGAAGAATTTCTTCTACTTTTTGAGTATATACGAGAATGGAACACAAAGCCAAAGCTGTGTCATGTTGCCCAATCTGTTCTTTTCCGAGCTTTCAACATTCTTCCTCCGACAGAGATTATCGAGGTATTCTATTGTAATATTCACTTGATGTTAATAGCCTCATTTGGCTGCAGGGAAGATGCATGTGGCTTTGGATAACCCATTATATTTTACCAGTCCCATCCCTAACTTTGAAGCAAAAGATTAAGTAAAAACCATTATCATATAGCTTAATACAAATTTAAAAATGGTTTAGGTTTCCATTTGGTCATTGTTTCTTTGACATTTTTTTTTCTATGAAAATTGTTAAACGGAAAACAAATGAATGGTTGAATCATATTTTACTAAAGATCAAACGGTCTATTGATGTTCATAATAATAGTTTACTAAAATAGTTTCAAATGAAGTTCATATTTACTGGTTTGTTGTTTATTATGGAAGTTGAATATTAGCGTTCAATCTCTTTCAAAATTTTTATTTCTGCATCTAAATGCGCTTTTTTCTCCTAGTATCAAAACATTCTTTAAAGAAGTAATAGCAAAAACCTAAACCATTGTTTTAGGTTTTCTGCTTGGTTATTGAAGGTTAGGCGTTCATTTTGTTTGATATTTTAGCTTTTTACCCGCTGAATTTTTGCTTGAATAAACTATGTTGCAGATAAAAGGCATTAGTGAACTGCTTGAAGGTCTTATCCCATATTCTCAGAGACATTTCAGCAGGATAGACAGGCTTATAAGAAGCACATTTCTGTTGGACTACACTCTTCTTCGAATGTCCGTTATTGAACCCACGACTCAGGATGATTTGAAGACCAAATCTTTATTACATTCCGAGAAAAATATGGAAGATAATGCGGAAGAAGATCAAAAGCAAGTTTCCGAAGAGCAGAAACCAAAGGCCTCTGGGAAAAAGAGGAAATCTCACAAATCTGGAGGCCATTCACGCTCACATAAGAAAGTCAAGGACAGCTCAACTCATGCAAATACTGCAGCTGTGCCATTGCAGGCATGACGGGATGTAAGATAGTGTTCTTTTTCCTGATTTGAATGCATGTTGGCTGATCTCTTGAGAAGTTTACAGTACAGTTTTGTTTCAGAAGGAAATGTATCTTCCAACCCCATTGAAGAACAATTTTGAAGCATCCCTGAAAAGTAAACAGTTCAGGGGGTTACAAAGGATTGCAGTTTGTTTGTTATTTAACCTGAGATTAGTCTATAGATACGTCTACATTTCTAATCCCTTCTCTACTATAGAATATATGATTTTTTCTCCCAACTCTTTTAGTTGTAGTGTTGACTCATACCCCAAGTAATGTCAATGGCGTACTGTTTGTGGTTCCATTATTGATTTCATAATCAATATTAGTATGCCTTTATTTGTTTAATGATAAAAAGAATTCGAAAATATAGGGATCGGAATAGATGGTTTTAAACCCTAATTAACTACACTCACTTGAGAAGGAAATTATGCGTTTAAGTTGACTCCAATATGCAACTTTCAAGAATCTCTTTAACATTATTAATGTAAACTAAGCCTAAATTAAAATAGAGGGTTTTGATTGATATGTTAACTGATGACTTCTCTTTTAGAAAATTATGAAAAAAAATTAAAATTGCGCAAAAGTCATTGCCTTTGATATATTAAATATAAATTTTAATACGAACCCATGTGATGGTCTGATAATTAAGGGTTTTATTATCCCATGTATTGGATTTGAATTGTATTAGTCGCGTTTGTTGTTCAAGCTTTGTTATGTTATTGTAATTTATCAAATTTTTAATACATTAAATATAAAATTATGAAAAATATTTGAAAAAGAAATAAAATGCTAATTTAAGTGTTTTAACACTATGAAAAGTTAAAATATTTAAATTTATTAATATTTTGATATATTAAATATAAATTTTAATTATTTTAAATAAATAATATAAATTTTTGTAAAAGTTAATTTGAATATTCTTAGAAATTAAAATAATCTATAAATTGAAAGATATTAGATATAAGATTTTAAAAATATATAATAGTAGAGTGTGGAAAAAAAGATGTTTGCAAATAATATGGTTGTGTAAATGAGGTGAGTTTTGTAGTTTTACAACATCAAAACTTGATTTTTAAAAGCTTTATCTTTTGCATTTAGCTTGAAAACTTAGGGTGAGTTTGGATGGGCGGTACGTTTATATGTGCTTAGTGTAAAAACAGCGGTGGCGGTGAGATTAGATACTGTAGTAATATTGTAACGTGAGACAAAAAGTAAGCTAAATGCACTGCACCGCGCCCAATCGCCCATCTAAACCCACTCTTAGTTTGAAGCTAGAAGTTAGTTATTTAGTTTTTAAGAATAAAAGGTAACATAACCACTTGAAATGATTATTAATTTTTTTTATTAAGATTTTTGTATTAAGAATTAGATTGTATTTTATTTTTTATTTTAAAATAAATAAATTAATTCCTATACGTTAGATATAGAGTAAATTAATCATTCTATTGAAAATATCATTCATCTCTATAATTAAAAATTGGTTCATGTACATTAACATGAGGTATATATAGCATGTCACATGTCATTGTTTGGTTATTTGGTCGGTTATACCATTTTTAACAATAAAATAGATAAAATTTTAACATAAAGGATCAATTTGTTTTTGATCTAATATATAGAGAATAATTTATTCATTTCTTTGAGTAGAGAGAACAAAATGCAATATCACACTTGGTAACTAATTTTTCAAAATTATTTTCTATTTTTAAACTATAAAATGTGAATAATGTAAATAAAAATATAAAAAAGACTATATACTTTAAAACAAATGTTTGATAATTTTTCTCTATATTTCTTATCTATACCTAAAAAAAAAAAAAAGAAAAGAATATTAGACCAATTGTTTTATTTATACTATTATTTAAAATTTAAATTGAGTTGATATCACAAATTAATCTGCATCAACTCAATTAAGGAAATTACTGAATGTTTTTATATTTAAAATATAAAATATTATTTGATGGTATTTTAATCTTGCTATTTAAAAATCAATAAAATATACATATGATGATATTTGAACCCATACTAATTGTATTAATAAAATATTAAATTTAGCACTCAACTAATATTTTATTTTAATATTTTTATACATTTAAATTTTATTACCTCCATCAATTTTATATCTATACTATTATTTAAATCCGTTACTAGATTGATGTCATGAGTCAATTAAGTATCAACTTGGTTACGAAATTACGAAAATATCTTTTGTATTTAAAATAAGTTATATTATTCTAGGGTATTTTAATTTTCATTGCGGTAAAATGCAGACTGGAGGACACCTTGATATACGAAAAAAATTAATATTGTTGATTGAGTTGGTATCACAAGTTAACTCGACACCAACATAAGATTAATGATAACACCATGATAAACAATTGTATTTATTTAGTATTCTTAAACCGATATATTTATATGTTTAAAATTTGTTTTATCACAATTTAATCTATTTTTTTATATTTTACTATTGTACATATTTCATGTATTATTATTAATTAGTTTTAAACCATATCTTTCATTATTTATATAATGATATTTTTAAATATACCTCTTTATTCTAAATACGTAATCTCCACAAGTATGATAAAATCTTTAATTTATTTAATATTTATTAAAATTTTATAGTTTGATCATTTCTTTACTAACTTGTAAATTTAATTTGTAGTTCATTGTTTTGTAAATTTAGCCAATTCTTTAACTCCATTCTTTTCGCTAAAATTGATTACATGCTTTGGTTAAAATATATTTCAAGTCATTATATTTTTATATGTTTAGAATTTAGTCCTTTTCGTGAATTTAATCTTTTTACTTTTTCGATTTTAAAGTTTAAGTGTAATTCTTAACACCGTTAATTTTTTATTAAATTCACTAATATAACATTTTAAAATAAAAAAATCACTTGATAGTCATATAATAAAAAGATCATTACAACAAACCTAAATTTAATAAAATTTTAAAACTATTTTAACAATTGTAATTGTATTCTTAAATTCGAAAGAAATTAAATTCCTTAAAAAAAATTCAAATTTAAATGCAGAAAGAATAAAAGTACTTAAAACATATTTTAGGGTTTTTTTACATAAATAATACAAAAAAATTAAAATAATACAACCATTTTATTATGTACAAAAATGGTACAAACGGAAAAAAAAAACCTGGTTGAGGGTCTGCCATAGGTGGCACCAAAGGTGCCACTGCCACAGGCGGCACCCCAGCCTTATAATGGCCCCCAATTCACTTCAGCTGCACGAAGGAGAAGAAAGAAAAGGAAAGGAGAAGAAGAAGAAGAAGAAGAGAAGAAGAAGAAGGGGAAGGAGGCGCAGAAGGAAGAAAAAGGAAAAAGAAAAAGAGAAGGAGAAAAAGAAGAGGGAGGGAAGGAAAAAGAAAGGAAAAAAATAAAGGAAGGTAATTTTTTTTTAAATAGAGTAAGTAATGGTATAAAGGAAATTTGTTTATTTTTGTTGTTATTATTATAATGTGATTGGTTTTGATTTAATTGAGATTTAATTTTAAATTTATTTTTTGCAAGGTATTATTTGATTAAAAGAGATATTAAGGTATGTTTATATTTATCTATATTTTCATTCATTCATAATTTAATTTTAATTTTTATGTTATGTACATTCTATGTTTTATTATTTATGTTATGTACATACTATGTCTTATTATTTTATTATTTATGTTATGTACATTCTATGTTTTATTATTTTATTTTATTTATTTGTTAAGTGTGTTTTATATTGATTAGATATATTTTTATGAAATTTATTAAGCATGTTGTAATGAGATTTTTTACAAAATAGTATTAAAATAAAATACCAAAAAATATGTTTATGAAAAATAAAATACGAAAAGAAATAAAAATGAAAATAGTATATTTACTGAAAGTAATAAAATCAAAAAAGAAAAATACTGAACAAAGGGCCAAAATAAGGGTTTTTTACTAAATTTATATAAAAATACACTAAAATAATACATTTCAAATATTATGTACTAAAATAATATAAAATAAAAAATAAGAAAATTGTATATTTTTGAAAGTAATAAAATCCGAAAATAAGAAAAATACGAACAAATGGCCAAAATAAGGGTTTTTACTAAATTTATATAAAAAACACACTAAAATAATACATTTCAAACTTTATGTACTAAAATAATACAAAATAATAAAATACGAAAATAGTATATTTTTGAAAGTAATAAAATTCAAAATAAGAAAAATACTGAATAAATAGCCAAAATAAGGGTTTTACTAAATTTATATAAAACACACACTAAAATAATACATTTCAAAATAATATAAAATAATAAAATACAAAAATAGTATATTTTTTGAAAGTAATAAAATCCGAAAATAAGAAAAATCAGAAAATCAGAAAAATACATTGAAATTAAAAACAGAAATTTGTTTTGAAGTTGCAGGCATCGCAATGGCTCGATTGATTAACGACAATCCTCACATATCCGATGTGGCTAATAATATGATAATATATTATTATTTGTTAATCACAGGTTCTATTAAAAAAGGATATATGTAATATATATAAATAAATCATGTTATCCTAATATTTATTTTCTGTAATTTAACACTATTAGGGCTCGTACCGCGTATTAAGGGGCCATGTGAATGGTATAGGATATCCCCCGGATGAACGATTGATGCCCTACTTGGAGCAAGCTAGATTCGAGTCAGCAACATTGATCAGGACGTTCGACTTGCGATACAATTTAATATCTGCACTAGTGGAGCGGTGACGCCCGTAGACCCACACTTTTTATTTTCCGTGTGGGGAGTGCACAGTGACTTAGAGGATGTTGCACTACAGCTTGGGCTCCCAATCGACGGGAGTCCCGTAACAGGAGTAAGTGCATTTGCTGAGCCGGCTGCACTATGTTATAGCCTACTAGGAGACTTGCCTGACGATGATGAGTCAAAATTTTCGGGCTTGAAATTTACATGGCTGAAAGGTAAATTTGGACACTTATCAGCTAATGCCACTGAAGGAGAGTTAATGTGTGCTGCTCGAGTGTACATCATGCATATTATAGGGGGAGTATTGATGCCCAATTCAAACAACAACAAGGTTCATATCATGCACTTACCTCTATTAGCTGATTTGAGTAATGTTCACTCGTATAGCTAGGGCTCCGCAGTTCTGGCAGTATTGTATCGGGAACTTTGTCGGGCGACAAAGCCTGCTGTCTTAGACATGGGAGGATGCCTTACATTGTTGCAGTCCAGGGCACTTTATTGGATGCCATTCTTGGCATCAGTTAGTCACCAACCATATGTATATCCACTAGTTAACAGGTGATAAAATATAACTTGTCATTAATTGACAATTTCTTTATGATACTATTGTAATGATACTATATTGACTTGAAATTTGTTTTCGTAGATAGAGTATTTATTCGGGTATCTGGAGGTCGTACACTGTCCTGATATATCGTTTGATGATCAAACAACATGCCGGGGAAGGGGTAAGCTATTCTAATATTCGTGACATGTTACTTTCTATATCTTACTCACACCGTGTTAAATTATAACCATGTTATTAATCATGCAGTTTATATGGATGCCATATCGTAGATTGAAAATTGCAGCTATTATACATTCGTCTGCCTACGTTCATTCTCATATGTGGTGCACTAACGCACCAATTATTGTGTACTCCGGGAACTCAGCTACATGCGCTGCGTCGGGGTCTATGAGCGACATGTGTGGCCCAGGATTATTGGGTATCACAATACGTCGCATCTAGTTCCCGACCGAAGACACGTAAATGTTTCCATCATTATTCACATCTTCATCGTCAATATCATCAGGTACATCGTCCACATCGGGATCAATGTCACTATCAATCTCTTGATCACAATGATCGCTACCATCATATCCATCATCACCAACCACATCAATATCGGGTGTAATATTGAGATCGATACCGATCCCACCTATAGTCGATTCACTATCAACGTACGATATTGGAGCCACCATGCACGGTTCTTGAGCTCCATGTTCTTCACCATATGCATTGACATCTTTATTTTGCTCCATACCGGCTAACTCAGCAAATAAGTGAATCGGTGCATTTTTGTCACTCCCATTCCCACAATAAAGAGTGATCATTGTCTCCACGTCTTCGTCGTCTACAAGTTCCATTTCGGTGAATTTGATCGGATTTGTCGAAACTGGAAACTTGTAGAAAATTTTTGATATCCTTCTCCCACAACGTCTAACAATTTTTGCATTAATCCTTCCATTCATATCATCCAACGAGACATTTCTATAAAATCTCATTGCTATTTGTTGCCGACATTCAAATATACATCCAACAGTTGTTGTCAAGATGATTCCTTCGAAAACGCATACGAAAAACTTATCATCCATCTTCAATATTCAATCTGCTAAAAAATAAACAAAATTTCAAAAAATAATTTCGAACAGTAAATAAATTACTTAAATAAAAAAATTAATGTTTCAATATGCAATTTTTTTCATTCATAAGGTCATACTATTTCAGTTATCATTTTGTACATGAACGACATTTAACCACTAATCCTAATAACTAACACAATAATAATAATAATAATAATAATAATAATATTAATAATAGTTTTTACTAAAGATAATACTAACTAACTATAATAATTAGGGTTTTACTAAAATAATAACTAACAATAATATAATGTAAAACTAACAATCATACTAACTAAAATAATAATTAGGGTTTTACTAATCCTAATAACTAACCATAATAATATTAGTTTTTCACTAACAATAATACTAAGTAATAATAATTATTAAAAACTAAACCCTAAAACTAACAATAATAATACTAACTAAAATAATAATTAGAGTTTTTATTAATCCTAATAACTAACAATAATAACTAAACTAACAACAAAAACAATAAAAACATACAAAAAATAATAACAAGATAATCAATTATTTTTTTAAAAAATATCTTATTTTTTCTATTTTTTTCTTCTCTTTCTTTCTCCTTTCTCTATTCTCTTTCTCTCTTTTTTTTTCTTTTTTCCGGCACCGCCCTTTCCTTCTCCTCCTCCTCCTTCTTCTTCTTGTCCTTTTTCTTCTCCTTTCCTTTTCTTTCTTCTCCTTCGTGCAGCTGAAGTGAAAGTGAAATTGGGGAGGTGCGGGAAAACATGGCACAGTGTCGTCATGGCGTTGGCACCTTTGTGCCGCCTCACATCCTGGTACCTTTGGCAAAGGTGTCACTGTGGCGAACCCTCGACTGTGTTTTTACTGTTTGTACCATTTTGGTACATAATAAAATGGTTGTATTATTTTAGTATTTTTTAAATTTTTTTTATATTATTTGTGTAAAAAACCCCATATTTTAACATAATCCATAAGGATGATTTACATGAAAACATACAAGTGTGGGGATAATTACCCACAAAGTTAACCCAAAAACAATTGATGGGACATAGTGATTTATTGAAATTTACAACATCGTTATGTATAATTAGATTAAATTCGGGTAATTTTATTAAAATTGAAATGTATTTTGCCCTTTTAATAAAAATGGGTGAATTAGTCGATTATGTCTTAATTTAGTTGATATTTGTATTATTGTCAAGATAAGAGCATGTGAGTTTGAATGCTCTCTTACTTAAGAATTAGAGAAATGCTATGGATAATTCTAAGCATTGTATAAAATAAATAGGTGAATTAATTTTTGCATATTGGATTAAAAAATAATTGGTCATTTTATTAAAATTTTCATCCGCATGATAAGAATTGATTTCTATATGTTAGTTTGAGGTACACGTGTCACTATTTTATTATTCTATTAATCACACTAGTTTTAAAAATACAAATAAATAAAAAAATTTTAAAATGTAAATTCATTAATTCATTCAATAAATGAAACCATACAATTCAGAGAAAAAATAATAGACACTTGTCGTAGATGAGGAAGGACAAGCTCCTTCAACACAACAAAAACTTTAGTCTCAACATCAATAGAAAATTATGACACGTTGACAATTAACTTTATCACAACTCAAGCACGATATATCTGGAGATATTGTAAACACTTAATGTGATGGTCCAAAACAACGAGCAAAAATCAACAAAAGAATCAAGCATTCACCAAATTAAAGAAGACGACAACAAAATCATCCTTAAAATCACTTATAAAACTAAGATTATATTCATAAACAAGACTAAAAAACGTGCTATAAGAGCAGACAAAAACTTCTAAAACTGAACACTTATTAAACAATGAAAAAAATAAAAAAAATATATAAAATTTAAGATAACACAGATCTAAATCGACACGTAAAATTATTTATTATGATGAAATACTATCAAAAGAAAAACAAATTAAAAAGTTGAAAAAGAGCCTCCCACTTTTTAAAAAAACTATTGGGCCGATAGATTTTTAGCGAGTAACAAACACTGTTATTTATCTATCACAAATTGTAAAAACAACAATTGTACTTAAAAAAATAAATCTGTAAAATATATAATAAATAAGAAAAAAAAAGAAAAGAAAGAAGTGATGAGACTTGAGAGAGGAGAAAAGCGGGTGATAGTGAAACAGCTCGAAATTTATTTTTTAGAAATTTTGTTAACAAAAATGAAGAATTTGTTGTTTGATATAACCTATAGTATTAATTATAGAAATCGACCTGTCCTCACCTTGTTCTCCTGATATAAATTTGCACCGTCTCCATCCCTCATCCTCTCTTTGGTTTTCATTTTCGTCACCATCCAAACAATCAAATCAAAGGCACCTAAAATCCTTTCCTTCCCCTTTACTCTCTTCTTCTCTCCCCCATTTCCTCACCTACTTTTACCTTCTCTTCTTCTTCCTTTGTGTTTACACAATCTAAGCTACCCCCATGGCAACTCCCCTCCCTATCTGATCCTGTGACCAGTTTTTTCCAATACCCTCTTTCTCCTTCTCTCTTTTTTCATTATTAAAACCCTAATGGAGACTCTTCATGGTTCGGTACCAGCCGCGTGTGCGGACACCGCAGCCAACGGCAACACGGTGACGCCTTTTTTGAGCAAAACCTTCGACGTGGTGGACGATCCGTCCACCGATTCGGTCGTATCGTGGAGTAGTGATAACAACAGCTTCGTTGTCTGGAAAGTGCCCGAGTTTGCGAGGGACCTTTTGCCCATGTATTTTAAGCACAATAACTTCTCCAGTTTTGTCAGACAACTTAATACTTATGTGGGTATTTCTTTGATTTTATATTCGTTCACTTTTCTTTTCTTTTTTAATGTTGCAAGTTCCAATTTTTTATACTTATGGAGGCTAATGAGACCTCTGCTTTAGGTTTATTTGGATTCGAACATTACACCAATAAGATATTATTGTATATACTATTGGGAAAGTTTGGGTTGTATGGAAATTTGGTCTTACTTATATTGCCTTAAAAAAATTAGGCGAGACTGAAGTCACCTTTGAATAGTTTTGAGTCAGTGATGGAGTGGAAGGAGAGTTTTCAGAACCGATATGGTTGTTGGATAATGAATTTATGGTGTAAGATTAATTAAATGGAATATGAGTTTGATTGAATGGTCATATTAATTTGTTGAAATCTAGGAGTAGGGATTTGCCACTGCAATTTTTACTTCTTTCTGAACTTTGATAATCGAGTAGCTCTTGGCTGTTGGAGTTCCTCATATTTTATAGGATTCTCAATGGCATGAGGGTGATTGGTTGAAATCATTTTCCCTTGAACATAAATGTGGAAGAATAGATATGAAACATAATATGTAAAAACTGAATTTTCGGGTATATGGTATGGGGCTGTAACCTAATGTTTCCTAAGTTTGGCCAAAAGGGTTCCAGGAGCTGGTAAAACTCCATTTATTTGGCCGTCTATTAGGCTAAATTTGGAAAATTTGAAGTAAGGCTAGCTGAAAGAACTGATTTCTATTTCTCCCTATCTTCCCTTCCTCCCTTCTAGGCTCCATTTTATTCGTAAGATGCAAATTTGGTTAATTAAACTAAATATAACATTGTTTTAGTTGGTTGTGAATTGTGACTGATGCACATGGAATTTCTAAATTGAACTGCCATGGTGGAATGCTGATGAGTTCTAGTGTCTTAAGTTCTCTTTTTTCAATAGGAATCCTGTAGTAGTTACTAGCTTTGGTATACAGACACATTTATACTTAATTTCCATCAAACATGAATCCATATATATACACCTATTTATATATTTTGACAGATTTTGCTATCATATTAGATGATGCTAATTTATAAATCACCTTTCTTTCCTACTAGTCTTATATGTTGGATTTGAATTAGTTAAAAGTTTCTTATACATTCTTCTATCCATGTCAATAGTTGAAGCCTGAAATGTCTAGTGATATTGTTCGTGCTTGTTATTTGTATTAATCTCATGTTCCTAAAGGCTAAAGGTTCCAAACCCTCACTGACTTTCTTTTTTCATATAAAATGCTATGAAGTCTGGAGACTTATCTTGCATTCCATGATATTTTCTGTAGTTGATTTGTTTCTTCTTTGTTTTTGCCTTGTTTGACCTTAACTATACTTGTTTACTTAAGAAATGAGTCTAGAGGAATTGCATCATAAGCTAACATTTTCTTTTGAGGGTCTTCCTAGTAAGATACAAAATCCGACGGACTAGCTATACTGACAAATCAAATCTTGATTCATATTAGCTTTTTCTTCATTCCTTTTCTTTTTAAAGTTCGTTTCATGTCTTAAGATGTTTCTCAACTAACAAGTGAACCAAAGTATGATGGAGAGAGTGTTATTTGTAAGCTGCTGTCATGGGTTGTAATTTGGAATTATTCATTGAGAGGGTGAATGTTAGATATTTAACTTTTCTGACATATTTTCTTTTTCTTGAGCTGAAGAACTCATCAAATTGCAATTGTGTTTGTCATCTGCAGGTTTAAGTATGTGCTTGTAATTACTAATCGATTATGGTCAGGCATTGGGGTTCGACTGAGCGCATGATATGTGATTCACTTAGATATAAAACTTCAATCCTGCTTTATGCATTGCGGACTTGCTATATTCGGTTTAGCAAGTGAACACGATAACTCATGTCTTTGATTATCCTAATTTTTTTCCTATAGGGTTTTAAGAAAGTTGACCCTGATCGTTGGGAATTTGCTAATGAGGGATTCCTAAGAGGTCAGAAACATGCCTTGAAAGCTATCAGCAGGCGGAAGCCTGCTAATGTCCATTGTAATCAGCAACAGAACTCATCCATTGGAGCTTGCGTTGATGTAGGGAAGTTTGGGCTTCAAGAGGAGGTTGAAGGGCTTAAGAGAGACAAGAATGTTCTCATGCAGGAACTTGTTAGGGTGAGGCAGCAGCAGCAAGCCACGGACAACCAGTTGCAAGCTTATGGCCAGCGTGTACAGATGATGGAGCAGAGACAGCAGCAAATGATGTCTTTTCTTGCTAAGGTCATGCAAACTCCAGGTTTCTTAAACCAGCTTTTACAGCAGCAAAATGAATGCAACAGGCAACTGACTGGAGCAAACAAGAAGAGGAGACTCCATAGGCAGGATGAAGAAAATTTAACTGGTGAAAATGGTGCCGTATCTCCAAATGGTCAGACTGTAAAGTTCCAGCCTTTACTCAATGAGCACCAGATGATGGAGGTGAACACATCACCGAGGAGGGAACATGGCGCTCCTCCTTCCAGTGCATTACACAGCAGTAGCTCCTCCAGCGAGATTGCGGAAGTGATTCTTTCAGAAGTCTCACCAGCTTCTTGGCAGTCATATCTGCAAGCAGAATCAGGGGTTCCCGACTCTAGTCTGTCAACAGCTGCTGCTCAATTAACAACTGAGACAAGTGTGCATAAATCACTGAAAGATGCAATTTTCGGTAGCGTTCCTCAAATGCTAGGATTTGTACCTGATAATATTGTTGGGCCTGAGAGCAGGAATGCCGAATATCTTGATCCAATGTCAGTCGTATCGAATGCTACAATGCCCACAGAAGCTGACGAGTCTTGTGCAGGTCAAGATATGGAGATCATGCTTGATGGAAGCCCTAAACTTCCAGCAATTAACGACACTTTTTGGGAACATTTTCTTACAGGAAGTCCACTCACTGGGGACACAGATGAGATAAACTCGAGTTCCCTCGAAAATGGTGCATACGGTGGATAGGATGCAGTTTTAAGGGAGGAGAGTGGATGGGATGAATCATCTTTGCTGACAAATAGGCCTTCTTTACATCACATTAGCAGGAAGGGGTGATGTCCTACAAGTTGTATACACAAATACATGTTTGTTTTTCTTGCTTTTATGAGGTAAAACTTGTTACTGCCTATGGTTTTAGAAGGCTTAATATTATATTCAAATTTTGTATTGGTATCATGTTGCGATGAGTATATTCTGAATTAGTGGATGGGCAAGGTAATGATATTTGTTTTAACACATCATTTGCTCTAAAAATAAACAAGGTGGCTTCATGTTTAGAATCTTTTAGGCTGTCCTTGACAAAAAAAGAAAAAAAAACTTTTAGGCTGTCAGGTTATATTGCAATGATAATAATAGTAATTTTTACAAAAAAATAATAATAATATGAACTAAACATACATTATTTGAGTCATTTTCCTTTAATTAATAAGCCTCAAATTCTAACTCCAAATGACTAGTATCTATTATTTCAATTAATAGTTAGTTTTTTCTTGTTTAGCAATTATTAAAACTTTGTTTGACAAAATATAATGCATAGATACAAAAGTACCTTCAGGAAAAATGAAAAAAAAAAATCAATTGAGTCATTGCATGAAATTCACGCCAATTTAGCCTTGCTGTTACTAAAAAAATCAATTAAGTTTTTGTGTCAATGCTTTTCGTCTTTAATTATGTTAATTGTTAAAATTAATTGATGGATCAGTTAGTAATTAGATGGTGACAATTTATAATTTAATATTATATTATCTCATAAAAATATTAAAAATATTAAAATTTCTATAAAATTATTGAATTATAGAACTTATAAAAAAATTATAAAATTTTATTAAATTCTAATAAGTTTAGAACTTTATAATAACTTATAAAA
Source organism: Gossypium raimondii (assembly GCF_025698545.1). Classification (NCBI taxonomy): domain Eukaryota; kingdom Viridiplantae; phylum Streptophyta; class Magnoliopsida; order Malvales; family Malvaceae; genus Gossypium; species Gossypium raimondii. The sequence continues at coordinate 49,289,835 of NC_068577.1, read as the reverse complement.
ATCATAATAACTTATAAAGAATATAAAAATTCAAATAAATTATAAAAATTATAAAGAGGTCATTTAAACAATTAAATCCTAATAAATACATGACATCACACCAATAACTGGATAATGAGAATAACAAATTATTTGGGATATTTTCATGTTGAATAAAATGTTCTTGATCATTCACAAATAAGACGATAATTACAAGATCCTCTCATTTTTATTGATAAATATTATTTTATTTTAAAATTTTTATCTCTAATTTTTTAAGTACAATATAGTAGTTTGGACATTGAAAAATTGAAATTTGTTTGCTAAGTATTGTATGATATTAACAACATGTTTGGTTCACCTGAATGACTAAGTCATTCCGAGTGTATTCACATTGTTATTGTGAAGCAGGTGTTTGGTTGGCTGAATGACCATTCAACCGAATGGCCATTCCGGGACTAAGCGGCAAAGTCCCGTAATCACCATTACGCACGCCCATCTCTGAATGGGTTATTCGGCGATTCCGAAATATATTTCATTTTGTTTTACCCAATTTACCCATGCAGAAAATAATTTAAAACTCCAAAATTAAACAAAGAAAATCGATAAAAAAAGTAGCAACACTTTAATCTGAACATTGCAGTAAAGTAAACCATGGCCGAAAAAAAAACAAAATTTTATAACATTTATCTTTAAAAAAAAGAGACTCAATCATCTCAATCTCAAGCACTCAAACAAATTACAAAGAAAAGAACAGCAACCCATCTACAGGAACACCTAAAGGAACTGAATCTACTTAGATTTTTAAAGTAAGTAGCTTACATGTTAATTCATCTTTGTTACTGTTTGGTCTTTAAGGCAGAAAAGAAAGCCCTGACTGGTTGCTCTTTGGGAATTTTGGGATCCAAAATTTTTAAGCATAATAAGTAGATAAGAATGGAAGGATAAATATTTTATCATTTTAGATAAAATAAAAATGTTGGAATGTTGTTGCCCATCTGTTGGCTGTTGAAGGATTAAAACGAGGGATACATCAATGCCTGCGAGACGGAGTTCCTGATTTTGCCAGAGAAGGGCATATGTTTACTGCTTTGAACATATGTTTTCTGATTCAAGGGAGGGGAGTCTTGGGTGGATATAGGATCTGGAAAGGGCATTTTTGCAGGAAATGAAAGGTTGAAGAAGGTTGAGAAGAGGACTATTTAGGTAATCGAAGGAAATTAATTACTGATTGTTGCTTTGTAGGAGAGTTTACTGCTTTTGTTTCATTGGTTGAAACATCGGTGGCTTCTAGAGCTTTCTTCTGGATTGGGTTGCTGGGCTTTAGTTTGTTCTTGTTGATGGAAAATTTGGGTGATAGGGAAAAAATAATGGGGGAAGAAAGTGATGATGGCGGATGCAGTTTGGGATTTTGGTGAGTGGGCTTTGGTATTTGGTGGGTTTTATGGGTAAATTACACTCAAGTAATTAAATTATTAGTAAGTTTATATTTTGGTCACTTAATTTTAAAAAATTATAAAATGATCACTAAATTAAAGGATATATTTTGGTTTTTTAATATTTTACAAAAAAAACATAATTATGTTTAAAATGTTATTAAATTATATATTATTAAATTATTTTTAATAATGATCTTATTAAAGTTTAATAACAATAACAATAATCATCTACTTAAAAATTTTTTGCTAAGGGTATTCTAGTCATTTTAGTTTTTTTCTTTATACTATTACAACATTATTCTATTCAACCAAACACAAGAATACTATTACAGTTCTATTCCATTCCATTCAACCAAACAATTGAATTACTATTACGCCTCTATTCCATTACAGCTCTATTCTATTACACCTCTATTCCATTACAGCTTTATTCCATTACAGCGAACCAAATGTGCCCTAAGTATTGTTGGTGCGGTTAGTTACTATAAAATAAAAATTTTAATATCCATCAATTGCAAATATTAGCATATACTAGCATGGAATATTCTGACAAGTACTCCCATTATTCTACTGTTGGTATAATGTCACATGTTCATTTTGATTTTAGGGGTTTAATTTCTAAAATGAGTGTTGAGGATCGACCCGATTAAACAACGAACAAGTTAAAGTAGCGGAAGAAATTGAGAAATTGAACACACAAATTTAATATGAAAAAATCCCTCCAAAGATGATATAAAAAACCACAGGTAAAGATAATTATATTATAATGGCAAAAGAACGAAGAGTACAAAAGATGGAGATAAAAACTAAACCCTAAAAACAAAGAACCCTCAAAACGTAAACACAATTCTCTAAAAGTATTATGAGTTCTAACATCTAATAACTGTATTTTCTAAAGTTGTAAAAGAGTCTATTTATAGGCTAAATTTATAGGTCAAATAATAAAAGAATAATCTACACTAATCAGAGTTTGATTGAAACAAATAAACAAAGTTTAACTAGAAGATTATTTCACAAATTTGATTGAAATAGGAGTCCTATTCAACAAATCTCCACCTTGACTCATATTTCCACAACGTCATCTTTGCCAAAGCCTGCTACGGGCCTATCTTGAACTATGCAGGGAATTAACTGAGTCGAATCTATACTTAAAAACTAGAATACTTCTAGCCTTCGACTTCTACACTGCCAAACCAAAACTAACATGAGTTTGATTTTCACGAACACACTGACCTAACTTTTCAAAACTTGCATCCAAAAGAGAACCTCTCTTCAACAAAACATACATACTTTTCCCCTCATATGACCAAGTTGCCTTTGCTCCAAACGAGTTGACTTCGACTTCGTAATGGGCGAGGGACGTCCAATATCACCGGTCACTATAAAACCTTCCAGAATATAAAGGCTGTCTGTCCTTTTTCCTTTTAACAAAACGAAAGTCCCACGAGAGACTTTAATGACGCTCGACTCAATGTTGATTCTACATCTTTTCGAGTCTAAAATACTCAAAGAGATGAGATTCTTTCATAAATCTTTCGTAAATCAGGTACATACTTGACATTTGAGAGTGTCCTAGTCGTCTCATCGTGCATCCTAATTATAACAGTACCAATACTAATTACCTTACTGGATGAATCCTTTCCCATGCGTATAACTCCACCTTCAACCGAACTGTATGTGGAGAACCATTCTCTATTGGGACACATGTGGAAAGAATATCCCGAATCTAAGATCCACTTGGACATAAGCTTGGAGTTATCACTCATTAGCATTAACAAGAAATCATCACCACTTTCATCGGCCAAATTAACACCAGTTACATCTTCCTCGTTACTCTCAGCAACTCTTTTATTTCACAGTTTATAACAATTTGCTTTGACGTAACCCAACTTTTTACAATAGCAACACCTTTTGTCTCGCTTCTTTGAATACTACCAAAACAGAAGCTTGTGTACCTGCCTTGCTATTTGAACCAAACTCATTGCCGAGTTTGTCTCTACTCAACAAATGACCCTTCACATATTCGAATGAGAGTTTGTTTCTGTCATAAATCAGAGTCTCCTTGAAAGACTTGTATGAAAGGGTAAAGAGTACAATAATAGCATAGCTTGATCTTCATCGTCAATTTGAACCTCAACGTTCTTTAAATCATTTAAAAGAGTAATGAATTGACTGATGCGATCTCTAAGAAGCTCACCTTTGTTGATGCGAAATATAAATAGACATTGTTTCAACACTAAACAGTTAGCTAGAGACTTGGTCGCATAAAGAGTTTCTAACCTTTTCCACAATGTAGATGAGGTATTCTCCATCAATACCTCCTGCAATACTATATTTGCAAGGCACAACTAGATTGCAGACAATGCCTTTTCATCAAGCTCTTCCCATTCTGTTTGATTTAGATTCTCAAGCTTTTTCCCGATAATAACCTTTTTCAAGCTAGTTTGAACTAGAATTGTCATCATCCGAACTTACCATAGATTGAAATTTGTGACAACATCGAACTTCTCAATTTCAAACCTTGTTGCTACTATCTCTGCATGGGCTGATCTATGAAAATTAAATTAGCTCTGATACCACTTGTAGTGGATCAACCCGATTAAACAACGAACAAATAAAAATAACGGAAGAAATTGAAAAATTGAACATAAATTTAACGTGGAAAATCCCCTTCAAAGAGGATAAAAAAACCACGGGTAAAGATAATTATACTATAATGACAAAAGAACGAAGAATACAAAAGATGGAGATAAAAATTAAACCCTGAAAACTCAAAAATTTGAAAACAAATAGCCCTCAAAACGTAAACACAAAATTCTCTAAAAGTGTTATTAGTTCTAATCTCTAATGGCTGTATTTTCTAAGGTTGTAAAAAGTCTATTTATAGGTCAAATAATAAAAATAATAATCTAGACTAATTAGAGTTTGATTGAAACAAATAAACAGAGTTTAACTGGAAGATTATTTCTCAAATTTAATTGAAATAGGAGTCATACTAAACAATGAGGAATCAATAAATGAATTTTTATGATCATTATATATTTTAATATTTTATATTTTTAAAATATAAAATTTTTATAATTGATTAGAACTTGTTTTGAATTTTATAAGGTTTATAATTATTGATATGTTATAATTTATTATAATATTTATAAGTTTTATAAGTTTTATTATAAATTTTATAATTTTATAGAAATTTCAAATATGTTTTATTTTTTTATAATTTATTAGAATTTTTTATAAGTTTTATGAATTTTTATAAGTTTATATAAATTTGTAATGTTGTTACATATATTTTAAATATTTTTATAATATTAATTATTTTTATGGTTTTTATGAGACAAATATAAGATTCAATCAAAAGTGGTTGTATTTGATTGGTTTGTCAATTGATTTTAACACTCAATATGATAAAATTTAAAAATAGTTAATAGAGGGACTTAATTGGTTTTATTTTTGTTAATGACATAAGCTCAATTGAATTGAATTTTGTATATGGCTCAATTGATTTTTATTTTTAAATACGTTTAAACCATTAAGAAAAAGGAAAAAAGGTTTGAAATGTATATATATATATAAAGTAAAAAAAAAGCACACTTTTTATTTATTTAGTTCACGCTGGTAAAAATCTCATTAATTACTATTTTACTATTAGAAAAATTACATTTGGTTGTAAGAGAATATCAAATGATGTTATTGCATTAAAATAAAAAGTTCTAATTATAGTAGTACAAATCTCCGGTGAAGAAAATTTCGAATACACGAACGAAACTTGAATAGAAAATGAAGAAATAGGACAAGGCTCAAAGGCGTGTATTAAGCCACTATTTTTAAGGTTATATTCGCCTCAACTTATATTCGGTGTGCAAAAGAATTTCAAGCAAATTAACCTCGAGGATACAATGAAGCCAATGACTATTTGTGTTTTGAACTGACGAAAATATCCACTAAACAATGAGCAATGAATAACAAGAAACTCAATTTTTACAAAGAATTTCCGCAGTAACTCTTTATAGAACAATTTAACAATATTAGAAAATGAGGAAGGATAGAAATAATTTTTAGAACTTGTTGGTGTGATTTCCAAATGAAATCTCATTCCTATTTATAGGAATTTTCATCTCTTCATAAAGACATCTTTCAATATGTATCTTTTGAATAATAATGTCTTTAAAAAATATACTTATTCATTTAATGTTATAACTATTCAAATAATATTATTTGAATAGTTATAATTCTTTAAAAATAAAATGATATAACTTTAGACCAATGATCAAAAGATTTATCTTTTGATTAATTACACCAGTCATTTATAGTTATTGGAACATTATAAATATTTGAAAATGTTCCAACAATCTCCCCCCATTTTCAAAATATTTTAGATTTTGATATTCTTGGAAATCAATTTGCATAAATGAACGTGTCTTACGATTGAACCTACACTTAGTGAAAATATATTAAAGTTAATCAAAATTGCATGGTAGACTAAAAGTTAATCGAAATTGCATGGTAGACTAAGCTATGAACCAACTATTCCATTTGATTAACTAAACACATTTCATACAATGATTTCAACATCGGCCAATGCATGGTATCTAGGGACACTATTTTGGTTTTTATGAGTGCTATCAGAGCCAAGCCCTTGAGCTCCTAGAAGCGGCCATACTTCCACTCACATAAGTAGATCCCATCAAGAGTGTTTTCGTAATTATAACACTCTAACATATTTATGTTATGGGTCCATTAATAGTACATTAATCATCCTTCATTTATCATTACGGGCACCTAACACTTTAAGCTTAGGATGGATTTATTTATAGTGCTAACAGTCACATGCTAATGATGTACTTTGTCTCATTGAACTCAAGACTTGATGTTATACCAAACATTGAGTCGAGTTTCCATCATGGGTGACTCTAATTAATGGGCTTGAGTCCCATCTCTTTTGAGGTTTTTTTAATTGCATCTCTAGCAAGATTTTTTGTTAAAGGATCCTATAACGATCCGATAGTCACGAATGTCAAAAAGTACATTCCTGAGACTCCATTATCATAAATCGAACTCGTAAATATTTATTAAAAATATTTATGAAGTTAGTTGTGTAGTTAATTAGGTTTTGGTTAAGTGAATTTGCATGAATTAAGAGTAATTAGGTATAAGGGCTAAATTGCATAAAGGGTGAAAGTTAAATTATAGATTAAAAAAATTAAAGGGACTAAAGAAGCAATTATGTCATTCTCCTTTAAATGAGGCGAGATAAGGTGTCATATTATTATAAAATTTAAGTTAAAATATATATGTTATAATATAAAACCTTAAGAATTAAGTGTATATATATTATAAAATTATAATAAAACAAAATAAGAAAAAGAGAAAGAAAGAAGGCTAAACGAAATAAAAATAAAAAGAAAGAAAAGAAAAAGGGGAAAGAAAGAAAGGAGAAAGACAAGGCTAGGGTTTCAAAGTTTTCAAGTTCAATTGGTTAGTCGATTTAGTCTATTTTCTTGTAATTTTTATATTTTTGAAATCCCGATGTTAAATATTACCCGACCCATGTCAAAATTTTAGAAATTATTGAGTTTTTAAGTGTTGTTAATGTTGAATAATTTTAGTATTAGGGATTAAATTGATAGATTTTTAAGTTAGAAGTGAAAAGGATTAAATTGTAGAATAAATTGTAAATTTTGAATAATAGAGACTAAATTGTGAAAATTTTGAAATTTAGGAATTTAAGTGAAAATAGGGAGTTAAATTTAGTTTAAAGTGAAATTTGTGTGAAAATATAGGGTTAATTGTAAAGAAATAAAGTTAGTTTCAATTTAGGGACTAAATTGAAAATTATGCAAATATTGAGTAAAAATTAAAATATTCAATATAAAAATGAATTGTGTTGTATAGATGAATTTTAATTGTTTTAATTCTGTAGCTAACGTCGTACTGGAATCCTCGACTAAAAAGGGGAAAGTTAAAGTCGACAGGGAATAGCTCGAAATTTCTGGTTTATATTTTTATAACCCGAAACTAGTTATTAATTGTTGTATTTTTTATTAAATGCATATGGTAAGTGTTAAGGTGAGTATTTGTCACTTTGAAATTGAATTGAATTGAAGTTGATTGAATGGATTGAATTGATATATATATATATTATGAATGTATTGATTATTGAATTGAAATGAATATACATATGTGCAAACATTATAATTGAATTTTGGTTGTATTTGGAAAGTGAAATTAAACCCTATTAACTATATCGGGCTTAGTTGGATATAGATGGCATGCCATAGGATTGGATGAGTTCAGGGACTTTTTCGACTTCGAGTTGATGAGACATTGGGTGTCAATCTATCACTTCAGATTTATTCGATGAGGCACTGGGTGGCAAACTGGTGTGTTGGTTAGATCCGTGTATCCGTCTGAATCCGAGTCGTGTTAATATGAGTAGTTAAATAAAATAGTACTATGATTGATATTGGATGATATTGTAAGTGAATTGAAAATGGAATAGTGAATTGAATCATGAAAATGAGATACATAAATTATGTACTCATGAATTGGATATGGAATGAATAATGTTATTGTTTAAATGAAATGTGAAACAAATTGTGAAAAACTATTTATATAACAAGTATGAGAATCGGGATAATTGTGAAACAAATGAAATATGATATGCTATTATGTATGAATTTAAAGAGTTGGCATATGGTAGTTGTGATTTTTAAATAATATTAATATGTGTTTATATTTTAAATATACGTTTGTAATCTCTTGTCTCTAAATATTCGGATTATAGAAATACCATCAAATTTTACTCAGCGTATGGTTTTTGTTTTCCGTGCGCAGATTAGGTACTTCAATTTTGATCACCGATCCAACATCCAACAACGATCCCGATCTCAAACGTGGTGATGTTTATCCTTTTGTGTCGGCATGTACCTAGTGTGTCTAAATAATAGTTATTTTGTGGTTTGATTGTAAATGAGGTTATAAGTTTAATAATGGTTTGGTATATACATATGAATATGAGTTTGTGTTTGAAGTTATATTATGACATGTTAAAATGATGTTTAAGTGTTCAAAAACTAGGCAAAATGGATTAAATTAGGTATGTTTAAAATTTGGACTTGAATAATGCTTTGATGATATGTTTTGATGACATAAATGTGGTACCAATGAGGGTACATTGGTTAGGCACCTAGGACGATTGTTTTGACATGATTTGAATGTGTTTGATTGTGTTTTGAACTGGTTAAACGAATGATTTTTGAATTACTTAGTGTCCAAGCTTGCAGGGAATGGTAAACTTGTTGTTTAAGGTACATGCTGAGTCCACACGGCCAAACACACGGGTGTGTGACTCGACCGTCTGAGACACACGGCTAGCACACGGGTGTGCGAGGCCATTTCGAAAGGGCACACAGTCTGGCACACGGGCGTGTGGCTTGGCCGTATAACCTAAGTCAGAGAGTTATACGGGCATGGACACAGGCTGGGACACGATCGTGTGTCCCTATTTTGAATTCCCATACGGTTTAAGACTCGGGCGTGTCTCCTAGCCGTGTGAACCCTGCAGCTTTGAAAATTTTTAATATTTTTCGAAAAATTACCTAAGTTTCCGAATTAGTCCCAATTTGTTTCTAATGCGTATTTTGGGCTCGAGGGCTCGAATAAGGGATAATATATATGAGTTTGATTGGTTTATGACTTGAATATTATATGTTATGAAATGTTTGTAATTTATTTCTATTTGATTGGTAAACTACGATAATGCTCTGAAACCCTATTTCAGCGACAGACATGGGTTAGGGGTGTTACAGATCCATCAAATTTTCACTTGATCTCACATAATTAATAGTGATCACTCCATCAGAGATTAATTGTCGGACATAGCTATATCTTAATCCAATGTGTCTAGACTTCCCATTATATACTTGGCTATATGCCTTTGCTAGAATAGCCTCACTATCACAATGGACAAAAATAGTTGAAATTGGTTTAAACCATAAAAGTACATCATAAAGAAAATTTCTTAACCATTCTGCTTCTTTAGATGTAGCGGCTAATACAATAAATTTTACTGCCATGGTGAAATCAGTAGTACATGTTTGTTTCTTGGAACCCTAAGAAATGACTCCACCAAGAATGAAGATCTGTTCACTAGTAGATGCATGATCTTCCAAACTTGTAATCTAACTAGCATCCGAATTCCCTTATAAAACTGGAGGATATCCATTATAACACAATCCATAGTTAATAGTTTTCTTTAAGTACCTAAGTACTCTATTCAAAGCTTGCTAGTGCAAACTACTTGGGTTACTTGCATATCTACTCAATTTTCCAACAGCATATGCAATATTTGGTATTGTACAAGTCATTATGTACATAGGACAACCAATTAGACTTGCATATTTCAATTGATCAATTTTCCTACCAGCATTAGATACTAATTTTATTTGAGGATCCATAGGTATATATGCTGGTACACAATTGAAAAGATCAAACTTTTTAAGCACTTTTTCAATGTAATGTGATTGTGATAAAGCTATAGTGCTTTTCTCTCGGGTTATTTTAATCCCAAGAATAACATCTGCTACACATATATCCTTCATAGCAAAGTTGTTTGACAAGAAATTCTGTGTTTTCTATTTGTTTCAAATCCATGCCAAAAATGAGCATGTCATCTACATATAAACAAATTATGACACCTTTTCCATTTTCAAATTTGCTATATATGCACTTATCGTATTCATTTATTTTATAGCCATTAGCTAAAACAACCTTGTCAAACTTTTGGTGCCATTGCTTTGGTGCTTATTTAAGTCCATATAGAGATTTAACAAGCTTACATGCCTTATGCCCCTATTCTGGAACAACAAATCCTTTCGGTTGTTCCATGTACACTTCCTCTTCCAATTCACCATTTAAAAATGCAGTTTTAACATCCATCTAGTGAACAACCAAATTATATATTGAGGTAAATGGTATTAAGAGTCTAATTATAGCAATTCTTGCTACTGGAGCATAGGTATCAAAGTAATCAATACCTTATTTTTGTGTAAAACCTTTGGCTACCAACCTTGCTTTAAATTTATCAATGGTTCCATCGACCTTCATTTTCCTTTTCAAGATCCATTTACAACCTATTGGTTTGTAACTAGGTGGAAGATCAACAAAGATCCAAGTTTAATTTCCCATTATTGAATCCATCTCATCATTTATTGTTTCTTTCCAAAAAGTAAAGTCTTGAGATTTCATTACCTCTTCAAATGTAATAGGATCAGATTCCATATTATAACATTAATGTATCTTATTGCATATAATTTCACCTTTTCCTTCTACAAGAAACATAATGAAATCTGGTCCAAAATCTTTGACATTTTAATCCTTTTACTTCTTCTTCTTAATTCTTGACCGATTCATTATTATCAATTTGTTCCAATGGAATCATTCTCATTTGAAGAATGAATCAATTGTTGTGGATGTAATTGTCTTGAAATAGAATTAAATCTATTTTCATAAAAAATAACATCTCTTGATTCAATAACAATATCAATTGAAATTGAATCATTTGGTTCAATTACCATGAACATATATGCCTTGCTATTATGTGCATATCCTATAAATATGCATTCAATTCCTTTTTCACCTAACTTTTTACGTTTAGGTGTTGGAACATTGACAATAGCTCTATAACCCCAAAACTTCAAATAATTAAGAATTGGTTTCCTTTTCTTCCATTGTTCATGGGGGAATATTTTAGTTTTCTTATTAGGAATGCTATCCAATATATGAAAAGCTGTTAGAACAACTTCTCCCTAAAAACATTGTCCCAGACTTGAATATGATAATATTAAATTTACCATTTAAGTCAAGACTCTATTTTTCCTTTCTGCTACACCATTTTGTTGTGGTGTGTAAGGGGTTGAAACTTGATGAATGATCCCAATGATTTAAAATAACTTGGATTATAGTATTCTCCACCTCTATCCTATCTTAAGCACTTGATCAATGATTCATATTGAAGTTCAACTTCAGATTTATAAACTTTAAATTTATCAAGCGCTTCATATTTTGAATGCAATAAATATACATAAAATATCTAAAATAATCATCAATAAAAATAACAAAATATTTCTTTCCACCTAATGTAGGAGTATTATGTATGTAACATAAATCACTATGTATCAAATTAAGCAACTTTGTATTCCTTTTAACCTTAGGGAAAGAGTTTCTAGTAATTTTAGTTAACATACATGTATTGCATTTTTCAATATTATTATTAAAAATAGGAATTAAATCTAACTTATGCATGTCATTCAATTTTCTATAAATCAAATGACCTAATTTATAATGCCATAAACAAGAGGATTCAACAATATAAGTAGAAATATTATTTTTTCTTATTAATAATATTGAGTTTGAACATTCTCTCACACATATATCATTTCCCTACAAAAATTCTTCCCCTAGAAAAAATAAACTTATTTGCCTCAAAAACAAGTTTGAAACCAAACTTATTCAACAAACTTTCAGACACTAAATTCTTCCTAACTTTTGGTACATAAAGTATATCATTCAAGGTTAAAACCTTTTCAGAAGTGAATTGTAGTTCAATAGACCCTTTGCCTTTGATTTTTGCGGTGGAAGAATTTCCCATGTACAAGACATTGTCATTTTCACATCGTGTGAACTTTGTGAACATGCTTTTTTCTTTGCACACATGTGTGGTTGCTTCGGTATCAATCCACCATGCATTATCATCTTGTGCCATATTAATTTCAGATATCATTGCAACAAACTTTTCATTATTATCAACCTTAGAAGATGATTTCTTGTTTAAAAATCGACATTCATTCTTGAATTGTCCCGGCTTATCACAATGATAGCACGAACCCTTTTGTTTCTTTTTGAACTTAGGTGCTCTATCAGTCTGTTTGAACTTTCTCTTGAATGATTTAATAATCTATACTTCCTTCGTAACATGCACTTTGGCATTTTCAGAATTTAGGTTATGATATTGCTTTCGATATTCTACTTTAATACGAAGATGATTTGCAAAAGCCTCAAGAGATATTTCCTCTTTATTATGTTTTAAACTTATTTTAAAGTCTTTTCAAGATGGAGGAAGTTTGTTTATTATGGAGGATACAACAATCATTTCATATATTTTCATATCATATTTCTTAAATTGATTCAAAATTTTTCCAATATCACAAAATTGTTCCATAACAAAACGACCATAAACCATTTGATAACTATTGAAATGTCCGACAATAAATTTCTTACTTGTAGCATTTTTGGTCATGTATCTTTTCTCCAATTTGTCCCATAATTCCTTAGCGGTGACCTCGTTTTGGTAGGTGCTGAACAAACCATCAGATAAACCATTCAATATGTGGCCTATGCACATGTAATCAACATTGTCCCGTTTTTCCTTTTTCGGGTTACAGTAACAGATTCGACTTCATTCTCTTTCGGTCTTAGTGCATCCAAAACATAGACAATCTTCAAAGTTGTTAAGAAGAAGTGTATCTTTTTCTACTATTGTATGAAATTGCCACCATCAAAACGATCAAGTTTGACAAAGTTGGAAGCCAACTCTCTTAGTGTTTCACTTTCATGTGTTGTGGTAGTCGTCAGGAATTTTATAACCTTGAAATTGTTATCAGAAACCTTTGGTGAGGAAAATCTCGAGCACACGAACGTAACTCGAATAGAAAATGAAGAAATAGGACAAGGCTCCAAGGCGTGTATCAAGCAATTACTTTAAGGTTATATTCACCCCCACCTATATTCGGTGTGCAAAAGAGTTTCAAGCAAATTAACCTTGAGGATACAATGAAGCCAATGACTATTTGCGATTTGCACTGACGAAAATAGTGCACTAAACACTGAGCAATAAATAATAAGAAACTCAATTTCTACAAAGAATTTCTGCAGTAACTCTTTATAGAACAATCTAATAATATTAGAAAATGAGGAAGGATAGAAAAAACTTTTAGAACTTGTTGGTGTGATTTCTAAATGAAATCTCATTCCTATTTATAGGAATTTTCACATCTCTTCATAGAGACATCTTTCAATATGTGTCTTTCTGAATAATAATGTTTTTAAAAATATATAATTATTCATTTAATATTATAACTATTCAAATAATATTGTTTGAATAGTTATAATTTATTTTCAAAAATCAAATGATATAACTTTGGACCAATGACCAAAAGATTTATCTTTTGATTAATTACACTCATTCATTTATAGTTATTGGAACACTATAAATATTTGAAAAAGTTCGAATAGGTCCTAGTCCTGTATTTTTAAAATTTGAAATTTAATCTATTTACTTTTAATTTAAGGTTAATCTCTCTATTTGTCAAATTTTAAAACTAAGGTCTAATTAATAATATTATTAATTGAATATTGTTAACTGGAAATTTATTTTTAAATAAAACAATTGAATATAAAATGTCATATATTCAAATTTAAGAAAAATCTATATGACACTCCACACTCGACCCAGATGACAAACCCCAATGTGAAATGCTGCATTCATTGCTGACAAATCAGTCTAACTTTGTATTTTGAATACACTAAGAAATCAAGCAAGAGACCATTTAAACTTGTATAGACATCATGTTTATCATGTTTAAATAACATTTCATTCTAGTTAATCTATTATGCAAGTTCTTAATTCATCATACAATACCCTCTTAGTTGTTTAGTCTTAGGTACATATTATTACTAGTGAAACTTCAAAGAATCATTGCAAGGACTTTGGTGAACTGAGTTGTATGCTTTTAGATGCTTTTGAACTAAACGACTAAAATTGATCTTCTCCTGATAGCTGCGCACAAAACAAACATGTCTGGATGCTAAGCATTAGATGCTTAGTGGTGTTAATATAATTGAATAACAATGTATACATATACATATATATATATATATATATATATATATATATATATATATATATATATATATATACTAGGTAATTAAACATGGTATTAATTCATATAATAAACTATCCAATCAAATTCATAATGAAGATCACTATCTTATAACAACATTCCCTCAAACTTTCATATGAGTTTCGTAGCTCGATCCAAGTTTTGTATTTTAACGTATTGATGCACCCTCAAGGTATTGCATTTAGTTTCATATATCAAACAACTTGACCCACTTTATAGCATCATTCACATCTCGATTTTAACTCAAGCATAATCATTAACTTACTGTATGTTCAACAAACAATTGCAATTTCCATACCTATGGTTTATATTACTCGAATTTGAGTATGAACAGATACGCGAATAACATGACAAACTACACTCGTGACCCAATAGGGAATATGGAAGTCAAATAGAGTGTGCTTAGTGCTAATTTACCTCAATATACGCTCACGGACTCCCAAAGCTCTGGAGCTAGTGATACATTTCCACGGACATCCAGTGCTTTGAAGAACTATCCGATATCAATATATGCTCGTGGGCACCAAATACTTTGAAACTAATGATACATTCTCGACCCTTCAAAAACTAGAGTACTAATTTTGTTTTCATTTACCATTATAACATAATTCAATATAGTACCTTCATGATATCAAATAAAATTCAACTCATAATAGCAGTCATATAAGTGTAGTTGATAACTTCAACAATCATCACCCATTTATTTATCATTTTCAACATTACCGTTTATTCAATAAATCCAATAAACTTTTAAGACATTTATTAGTCCATCTAAATTTAAGTCATTAATATTTAATGATGGTAAAAGTAAATTCATTAAGCACTTGTTTCTCATCCATCTTCCTCCAATAATTTCCTGCCTCCGCATGAAACATATACCACAATATCATTTCCAATTACTAATTATAACAAAATCTAAGCATGGATGCAAGCTATATCTATTGTATTTCTCACCCACTAATACCATAATATTAACATTAATTTAATAAGGATGAAGGTTGGGTATATTGACAGTGTATTTTTATTTTACAAATAATTTTAAAATTTGATATATATCTTTTTAATATTTTGTTATACAAGATAAAACATTTCTCAACCCCTAATTCTACGTAGTAGAGTTTAAAGAATCTATTATGTAGCAAATATTTTCCCACCTTTGTTTTTGACATGGTAGAAATTAATGGAAATGGACTGTGGATATCATGCTAATCCACTAACAAATTTTTAATAATGATTTAATTATTCTCAAGCCGGTAAATTTCACATTAAGGCTTTACTAATTTTCCCTAATCAAATTTTACTAATTTAATCACCCTGTAATTTAGTCTTTGTACTATTTTCACTAACTATTCAAATAAATTATTTAATAATTTTAATTGTTAATTTCCTAGCCAACTCGTAAATATTCTCGGTTTAATAATTAGTTTGTCTTGATTTAAGAAAATTTAGCCTCGAAACTAAATTTTTGATCCCAACGAAAATCGGGTCGTTACAATGCGTTAATGATATTGTAAATTTGACTTTAATTTTTCAAATGAGAAGTAGAGAGAATAAATTTCAAGAAATGGAAAACGAGACTAAATTGAAAATTCTCAAAGAGTACAGGGACTGCAAGCAGAATTAAACTGAGAAGAGCGCGTAGGAGTACAACGGCTAGTTTCCATGTGTATATAAAGGGAGGCGGCTTCCCTCTTTCACTTCCCTCTCTGATTGAATTTTCAGCTTCCTCTCCCATTCACGCGATTTCTCAATCCCTCGTTTTCTCGTTACGATTCCTATTGATTTTTTTTGGGGTTATTTCTCTGTTTCTAAAACCTTTTAGCATTCAGGTTTGTTTCGATTTCTTGTTTCTGATTTTGATCTACACTTTCATTCTGAAATTCAACTCTGTTTTTTTAGGTTTCTTGGTTCGATTTAATTTTCGTTTGGTGATTTTGGGTTCCCTGTTTTGATTTTTTTTCCTTTCTAGTTTTTTTATGGGTCGTGATTATATGTGGGATGTTTTTTATTTTAACCCACAGTTTCCTTCTAAAACTTGAACTCAGCTTTTTAGGGTTTCTTACTCCGATTCATTCTCTGTTTTGGTTATTTCCTGTTTGGTGATTTAGGGTTCCCTGTTTTGACTTGTTTTTCTCTTTAAATTTCTAAGGGTTGGGATTATACGAAGGAGCTAACTGATCTGTTGAAAACAGGGTTTGATTTGCACAGCAAATGCATCATGGGGTTATCAGGGATCCATCATCGATTCTCAGTTGCGGCCTGGGTTTTATGATCCGAGGAAGGCTCTTTTTCAGGCACTGGACTTGGTCCTTTTTCAAGGATCAAGTAGATTAGGAGATTTATATATTTTCGTTTTACAAAGATTGCAACTTTACTTTATTCATTCCTCGTGGGTAAAAACCATTATCATTATCGGGTATCAAGATCTTGAGGTCTTTTGATTACAATGGGGAAAAACAAGCCATCCTTGGATGCCTGCTCCCTTCAACCCTCTGCCGACTCAAACAATGTATACACTTTAGTCACCAACACCAAATCCAGGGAGAATCATCGACTTCCAGTTCCAGATGACAGTATTCTATCCTTGCTCGCCATTTTCATCGATGAAAGCACGAGAGATGGTCCGGAACCGGAAGATGCGCACTCTGTATTGTATTTTAAAGCTTCTGATTTGTTGGATGGTCATGGTCATGGTCATGGTCATGGGGTTTCTCTTGATGATCAAAGTGACGAGATTACATCAAGATTGGCAACCTCCATAGATTACTCTGACGTTGCCTCTCCTACTACATTAAAGGAGATTCCCCAGCTTTCACACGATGACAGCATCTTGGCTATGCTCGATATTTTCACAGAAGATAGCACGAAGCTGATAGTCGGTGAGAAAAGGGAAGATGGCCCTCTGCTGGTTTCACTTGGTGATGAAAAAGATGATGAAATCTTCTCATTGTTGCAAAACTTTATATAAGATCATAGTTTTGTATTTGTTTTTAAGGAAATTAATAGCAATGGATCTTGATTGTTTTGTTAGTATTCATTCGTACATGTTAGAATTATGAGAGATTTCCCCTCCCTGCATTTGTTAAAGTTGTAAGTTTCATACAATTCTTTTAGAGAAAATAAAACTAAAATTTCAATAATTATAAGCTCCAAAGTTTGGATGTAATTCCAACATTTTAGAATGTGAGTCATAATTTGATGCATGAATACTTTTTCATATATTTAGAAGATGATATCTTCATAATCAAAATAAATACTATTTTGTTAGTTCATAGATACCAAACATTGCTGTACCTTTGAGGTAAGAAATAAATCCCAGTCTGCAATTGAATCAGTATTTGGGATTATATTTTAAATTCACACTAATCTTATCTTTTTTTTATAGTAATTGATTTGAACTAAAACTTAATTAAAAGGAACTGATGAAATCTAGATCCACATTTGGATGGTGTTTATTTGATTTCACAAACCATGTAGTAAAACAGCTGTTATTCTACTTCCTCATTTATGCAAAATTTAAGTAGTTTCATGGTTCAAGATGTATATTTATTTCTATTTCTTTTTTCCCTGTTCTTTTGGGGACTTCATGCATCAATTTCTTCTTTCCTTATTGCTTCTACTTGTTTTCTTCTATGAGAGCGAAAAGGGTAGATGCAAGGAGGTTCCTCATACACATATTCTACACTTCTATACATAACTACGTTCAAATATTATATTTAATCTTTATATTTTCATTTTTGACATCATTCAGTTTTATAATGTCATTAGTTAGTCTAAATATTTTATTTTGTTTAAAGTGCTAATGTAAATTTTAAAATTATTAACACTGTATAAATTTTATGTTGAATTTAGGATCATTGCAATGCCATCTTCTTTGTCATATGGCTACTAAGTTAGGATTTTTCAAAAAATTAGAATGTCATTTAAATGAATTTAACATAAGAATTTTAAAGTTGTTAACAACTGAACTTGAATTTTGAATTTAAAAAGTAAAGGGAGTAAGTTCTTGAAAATAAAAGCATAAGAACTAAATCCAAATATATGAGAGACTTCAGAAACGCGTATTTGTAACCTTTAAAATAAAAAGGTCTGGATCAGGTTTTGTGATAATTATTGTTTATGTTGAATATCTGAATATTATTGGAACTCTCGAGGAGCTTCAAAATGCAGTAAATTATTTAAAGAAAGAATTTAATATGAAAGATCTTGAAAAAATAATGTTTTATCTTGGCCTACAAAACGAGCATTTAAAAGATGAAATTCATGTCCATCAGTCAATTTATATGGAAAAGACCTTAAAGAAATTTAACATGAATAAAGCACATCCATTGAGTACCCTGATGGTTGTGTGATCACTAGATTGAATTTTGTCATTGTGAGAATGATGAAGATTTTCTTGGTCTTAAAGTACCATATCTAAATGGCATTGATGTATCTTGCAAACAACACAAGGCTTGATATAACTTTTGTTGTAAACTTGTTAGCAAGCTTTAGTTTTTCTCCAACACGTAGACATTGGAATGGAATTAAACATGTATTCAAATATCTCAGAAGGACCATTGGTATGAGATTATTTTATTCAAATGATTCAAAATCTCTATTACTTGGCTATGCTGATGTTGGTTATTTATCGAATCCACATAAAAGTTGATCTCAAACGGGATATTTATTTACATGTAGGGTACTGCCATATCACGACGTTTAACAAAGCAAACATTACCTACCGTTTCTTCAAATCATGCAGAAATAATTGCAATGCATGAGGCAAGTCGAGAGTGTGTTTGGCTAAGGTTATTCACCCAACATATCTAGAAGATGTTTAATTTGTCTTTACAGAAATAGATGCCAACTATCTTATACGAAGATAATGCAACATGTATAGCTTAATTGAAGGGTGGTAACATCAAAGGTGACAGAATGAAACATATTTCACTAAAATTATTCTTCACCCATGATATTGAGAAAAGATGTGATATAAATGTTCAACAAATTCATTTTAGTGATAATTTAGCATACCTTTTTACTAAGGCACTGCCAACTTCAATATTTGAAAGACTACTATATAAGATTGGAATGCGTCGACTCAAAGATGTAATGTAATGTTCTCATCAGGGAAGTCTAAAAACAAGATGTACTTTTTTCCTTTAATCAAGGTTTTGTCCCATTAGGGTTTCCTGATAAATATTTTTAACTAGGCATCTTGTAATAGAAGATTGTGTACTCTTTTTCGTTTATTAGGTTTTTATCTCACAGAGTTTTTGCTAATAAGGTTTTAATGAGGCATATTATCTACCAATGGACATCTAAGGGGGAGTGTTATGAATATATTATTAAGTGGACGTCCATCAAGATTAAGATAAGTTTTGATATACTTTAAATTGTAATAGTCATTAGAATTATATCTCTACTTCATTTATGCTTATTACGCCTATAAATAGACTTTGAAGAAGCATTGTAATCATCCCATTGATCAATAAAATATATTCTTTATTATTTCTCATATTTTCTTTGTTCTTTACCCTCTCTATCTCTCTTTATTTTATATAACATAAACTAATTTTTATAGAAATTTTAAACTAAATTTGATTTGTTTGAAAGAAATATTTTAATTTTAATTTATTTAGATGATGTAATTACTTACACGTGGATTTAGTAATTATATCATTAATTCATTAAATAAAATTAAAACCCCAGTTAAAACTAGTATAAAGTAAAGAAAAGAGTAAAATATTTATTTATCATCACAATTTGTTATTGAAAAGAATATCCAATAATGTTATTAAATTAAAAGAAGAAAGTCTAATTATGACCCTAGTCCTTGTACTCTTTAAAATTATGAAATTTAATCCTTTTGCTTTCAGTTTCAGAAATTTAGTCCCTTTATTTGTTTGATTTGAAAATTAGAGTCTAATTCATTAGAAAAAAGTTAGAGTCAAATTGTTAACCTTGTTAATTTGACTTTTACTAAATTTGAATATTAGCTATCAATAAGATTTTAATTTCTAAATAATTTTTGAATATTAAAATTTAAATAAAATTTATTAACTTTAATTTTTTCAAATAAGAAATGGAGAGACTAAATCAGAAATAAAAATAAAGAGACTAAATTTCAAATATTTCAAAAAGAATAGGGACCGTAAGAAATAAACCAAGAAAAACGCGTAGGAATACAACGGCTAGTTCCCATGTGTATATAAAGGGAGGCGGCTTCCCTCTCCCTCACTTATTTTCACTTCCCTCTTTCACAGAGTTTTCAGCTGCCTTTCCCATTCTTGCGATTTCTAAATTCCTCGCTGATTCCTATTGATTTTTTTTGGGTTATTTCTCTGTTTCTGAAACCTTTCATAATTCAGGTTTGTTTCGATTTCTTGTTTCTGATTTTGATCTACAGTTTCATTCTGAAATTCAACTCTGTTTTTTTAGGTTTCTTAGTTCGATTTAATTTTCGTCTGGTGATTTTGGGTTCCCTGTTTTGATTTGTTTTCCTTTCTAGTTTTCTATCTGCCGTGCTTATATTTTTATTTTAACCCACAGTTTTCTTCTAAAACTTGAACTCTGCTTTTTAGGGTTTCTTACTTCGATTCATTCTCTGTTTTGGTTATTTCCTGTTTGGTGATTTAGGGTTCCCTGTTTTGACATGTTTTTCTCTTTTAATTTCTATGGGTTGGGATTATACGAAGGAGCTAACTGATCTGTTGAAAACAGGGTTTGATTTGCACAGCAAATGCATCATGGGGTTATCAGGGGTCCACCATCGTTTCTCAGTTGCGGCCTGGGTTTTATGATCCGAGGAAGGCTCTTTTTCAGGCATTGGACTTGGTCCTTTTTCAAGGATCAAGTAAATTAGTAGATTTATATATTTTCGTTTTACAAAGATTGCAACTTTATTTTATTCACTCCTCGTGGGTAAAAACCATTATTATTATTCTCGGTTATCGAGATCTTGAGGTCTTTTGATTACAATGGGGAAAAACAAGCCATCCTTGGATGCCTGCTCCCTTCAACCCTCTGCCGACTCAAACAATGTCTACACTTTGGTCACCAACACCAAATCCAGGGAGAGTCATCTCCTTCCAGTTCCAGATTTCATCGGTGAAAGCACGAGAGATGGTCCGGAACCGGAAGATGCGCACTCTGTATTGTATTTTAAAGCTTCTGATTTGTTGGATGGTCATGGTCATGGTCACGGGGTTTCTCTTGATTATCAAAGTGACGAGATTACATCAAGATTGGCACCCTCCATAGATCACTCTGACGTTGCCTCTCCTACTACATTAATGGAGATTCCCCAGCTTTCACACGATGACAGTATCTTGGCTATGCTCGATATTTTCACAGAAGATAGCACGATGATGATAGTCGGTGAGAAAAGGGAAGATGGCCCTCTGCTGGTTTCACTTGCTGATGAAAAGGATAATGACATCTTCTCCTTGTTGCAGAACTTCATATAGAATCATAGTTTGTTTTTAAGGAAATTAATAGCAATGGATCTTGTTGTTAGTATTCATTCGTACATTTTAGAATTATGAGAGATTTTTCCCTCTGTATTTGTTTCAAAGTTGTTTCATACATTTCGTTTGGAGTAAATTTTTTTATAGGAACATCAAAGTGGGTCTATTTCATTATATTTCATCCAGATCCCAATTTCATTTTTATATTGTCATTGACATGATATAAGAGATGTCGGTTCTAGTCTATCTTTTTCTATTTCTATATATGTATATGAAAAGCTCAAAAATCATCATATAATAATCCAGAAATAGAAAAGAAAAAAGGGAGGTTAATGATGATTTTAAAATCTTTTATACCAGGGAATCTAATATCCTTACACATGACGATAATCAATTCGGTCGTTATGGTCGGACTCTATTATAGATTTCTGACCACACTATCCATAGGTCCCTCTTATATCTTCCTTCTACGAGCTCGAGTTATAGAAGAAGGAGAAGAAAGAACCGAGAGCTATTTTTACACTAATTATACGAATAAACGGACCGCATGTCCAAAGTCAACCTAATTCAATAATAACACTTAAATTTCAATAATTATACTAAAAATAAATAAAATAAGACGCAAATTATATTTTTATCTTTCTTCATATTGCACAAATACTCCCAAAATACCCTAGAAGCTTGCTTCTAAACGATGTATGTTAAGGATATCCGCACAGGATTTTTTTTCTAATGTACACCCCGTAATATCTTCGACGCCATAACCTCTCCCTCTCAGGAAAACTTTCATTTCCTTCAAATTTTGTTGAAAAGAAAAAAGAAAAAATTCCGGCGAAGAAAAGTTCGGCTTTTCTGCCATAAACGGAACTTCATGGCGGTTAGTGTAATGTTTATAAATTTTCTTTTTGTTCCATCATCTTGTTTGGTCGGTAAGAATATTTATGTCACATCTTTTTTTTTTCTTTCAATTTCGTCGCAGAATGGAAGAGAATGTTCCGATTTGTTTAATTATTTAATACCTCATTATTATTAGGATATTATCTAATATAAGTTTAGCATTCTGCCATTATCATGCATTTGAATTTTCTTCTTATATCGTTATATGGTACTGTCATTTTCTACTTCTTAGCGATTTATATATATATACAGACACACGTATAATATATCACTGTCATTCTTCTTATATTGATACTTTTGTAATTGAAAAGATTTTGATTATATATTCTTATTGGATTTGTTGCAAACTTTATACGGATCTTTTTTATTTCATTTCGTCGTGCGTGTATGATCATTTGCATGCTAATTAGAAATTTATTGGGTTGCTAAAAGAAAATTGCTCAAACTAATGCTTCATTTAAAAAGATTTAGAAAATTTACAGAATTTAACTCGTGCTAAGGCCTCCATAATTTGTATTCAACATTATGTGCATGCTTGCATGCGAGCATGTATGATTATGAAAATCCTATTGGGAATTTTTTTATTTGATTTTGCCATAATTTCTTGGTAAAAATGCATGTGGCAATGGGGGACAGAATACTAGGTTGCGACAAATTTTCATATTCGAGCATGGATTAAACATATGATCAGACACTCCAAATATATGGAAAATATTTTAAAAAATTGAATGTAAACACCTACCTATATCTAACACTTACACTCCAATTCTAAGTAACATAAATAGAACATGTTTTATTAGTTTCGGGGCTTACAAGTTTTTTTTTTAACAGATCCGATCAGTGAAAGTGAGCAATGTCTCCTTGGGTGCATCTGAGCAAGATATAAAGGAGTTCTTTATCTTCTCCGGTGAACTTGTATATGTTGAAATGCAAGGGTTAGTTATTACCATATGATGTTTAAATTTCACAATCTCTTTTTCATTCACATTCTCTTCTCCACTGTATTGGATACAAATAAAAAAAGGGTGAAATTGTTGGAATTACTTCTCATGCCTTCTGATTCATGTAGTTATTCCAGTATAGTGATGTTCTGGAATCTCTTGAACACTTTCTACTCTAGGCTTATTACTGCTTTGCCTTTTGGCTTTCAGTGATAATGAGCGATCGCAAGTTGCATATATTACTTTCAAGGAACCACAGGGAGCAGAGACTGCAGTCCTCCTTTCAGTATGAACCTGTCATTTCTTTAGAGCTTTTTCCATATTGGTCATATTGATTGCTTTTACTGACTTTCCTGCATGCATCATGTAATAGCAGTTTATGCTTCTGTTGTAAGGAAAATGAATATGAAAATTAAATGTCTATGCACATCTCTGTGGAATCTTATGTCTGATGTGGTTTTGAAAGCACTTACTGTAATGCTTTGCCTGTGGGATCACCATGCCAGTGCCCATTTTGTTTAAAACTATGGTACTTAGATTCGGGGTGAGTATCAAATTCAGGCATGTTTCCTACATGGCTATATGTTCATTTTTAAAAGATTTTTTCATGTATTTGGAAGATCATACCTCATAGTCCATACTCATGTTCGAATGTGTAGGACATAGGTATAGAGCAAGAGTACTTCAAGAAAATTTTTTACAAATTGATAATTGATAGTGTTCTAACGTTGGTTAGCATTTTTACAAAGGAGCAAATCTCCCATTAAGACTAACGTTGATTGGTCGGATTGACAATTTTCATTTCGTTCTTATTGATTCGGATACACGTTTCTTCAGGGGGCAACAATTGTTGATCAGTCTGTTACCATAGAGCTGGCTCCTGATTACAAGCTGCCAGACCATGTCTTTACAACACCGGTAATGTCCTAACTACTTGAATCCATTTTGGGTTCACTTGCTAATTCATGGTTTCTGATATGAAAAGATTGTTTGATCACCACAGGGAACAGGGGATAAAGGTAGTGGCCAGGCTGAAGCTGGTTTCAAGAAGGCAGAGGATGTTGTTAGCACCATGCTAGCGAAGGGATTCATTATTGGCAAAGATGCATTAGGCAAAGCAAAGGCCTTTGATGAGAAGCATCAGTTCACATCAACTGCCTCTGCCAAAATTGCATCCCTTGATCAGAAGATTGGTTTTACTGAAAAATTTAGTGCTGGCACAGCCATAGTAAATGAAAAGATGCGGGATGTGGACCAGAAATTTCAGGTTTCTGAGAAGACAAAGTCTGCATTTGCAGTTGCCGAGCAGTCCGTTAGCACTGCGGGATCTGCCATAATGAAGAACCGTTATGTTTTGGTTGGAGCCTCATGGGTTAGTGCTGCGTACAACAGGGTTGCTAAAGCAGCAGAAGATGTGGGGCAGAAGGCAAGAGAAAAAGTTTTGGCTGAGGAGCAAGCTCAGAAACCAGAGGGCCATGCACACGTTAACGAGTCTAATTCTCCCAAAGATTCTAAACCGGCCGAAACCAGTGGGCAACCTTCCAATCCCTCATCTGAACAAGCTTTAATCCTCAGTGAGCAACCTTCCAATCCCTCAGCTGATCGAGGTTTACTCATTTAGGCTTTTGCTTGGTAGGGTGGAAAGGTGAAAAATTGTTGGTAAGAGAATGGAAAAGTTGAAAGATGAAAAGAAAATGAAATTTTTAAAAAAGTTCATAAATCTTGTAAAATGCACCACTTACATCTTTTTCATTTTTCTCCTTTGATCATTTCAATTTGGAATGAAGGATGAAAAATGCACACTTTGTTTTTATCATTTTTTTCTTTTCATGCCTTAAGATGAAAATGATAATCTATCTCTTTATTATTCTTTCCTACCAAGCACATTCAAAATATAATTTCTTTTTAACTTTCTACTCTCTTCTTTCCATTCTTCCATTTACTACTTAAGCAAGGACATCTTTAATCTGCAAAAAACTGTAAATACCAGCATGGGAAGTATGGATTTTATCATCTGAGCTATGCCTTCTGGTTTGGACATATTTAAATGTAACCATGTAAGATAATTTTGTCACATATTCTTTGATATGTTTGATACAGTTGAGTTGGAAAATAATAGATGCCACCCCAACATTTCAGCATAAATTTTGTATCATATTTACCAAGTTTATTCATGTTCAGATCTTTCTGCACTTTAGAAGGAGGATGATTTTAGGTTTGCCTTTGTCTTTCATGTGTGATTGCTCTTACTCATCACCAAGTGTCATCCCCCCGACACTACAGGGCTCACCATGACCCATATCCTTTTTTCTTTTCTTTTCTAAATGCAACAGCTTAAGTATCTTTCATGAATGAATAGAACTTTCTTTGGAGTTTGGAGACTGGATCACGTCCAAGAAGATTATGTGAAATAAAGAAAGTTATGGGGATGTTGAAGTTTGTATTTCTATATTTCATCGTAGTTATTTTTGGATATATCTCTTAATTTTGATAAATGATTGAAAATTAATTAACATGAAAAATTTTAATATTTAATATTTTAAATATGTTTGGTAATATTTTAATTTTTACTTAATATAAAATTTTAATAAAAAGTATTGAATAAGGTAAGGTATAATTTTATTAAAAATTAAAATAAATTATCTGTTTTTTTTAAATGTGATATTCAAATTACGCATTTATCTTCCATCTAAAACTATTCAAAATAATATAAAATATTATATTAATAAGATTAAAATTAAAAGTAATAGTGGTTTAAAATTAATATTTACTTTTATCAAACAACATAATTTTTTCAATACTTATATTTACTAATTTACCAAATAATTTTAAAACTAAATTTAGTACTTATAAAATTAAGTAGTAAAAATCAAGTACTTAATTTTTCAGCATTCAAATATTTAGTTTATCAAACACACCTTAATCTAATAAATGTAAGTGCCAATAATCTATATATTTTATCATAATTATATTTAAATTTTTTATATATTTATATAAATATTCAAATATTAACTATACTATGTAAAATTTATGACAATATATTTAAAAATAAAATTTTGGGTTCAAAGTCTCAAATCTAATCACCCCAAATTATTTTTTACAACAAAATTATATATTGATAATCACAATCTTTTAGATTATATTTTAATTAAGCATTATTAATGTTTTACCTCTGAATCATATTATTTTTCTCATTTTGATACCTAAGGTTTAATTTCGTCTACTATTGATTCCTTAGAGTCAATTGTGTTAAAAAAACCTTAAGAGAACATGTACACATACCAATACGTGCCATGTGACATTTTTACTTAGTTTAACATAATGTGGCATGTATAGGCTTAAAATTCTTAAAAATTGTGTATAAATTCTAAATTTTTTTATAATATCTAAAATAATAATTAAAAATTTTAGAACACCTCATACCCAATCCGATCGTTGAGTCCGAGTTATAGGATACTATATTCATTTGCTGAAGCAACTACAGTCAATTCAATTACAATTTATATCGTTAGACATGCAAATATGAGTATTATAAGAAAATGATACGATAAATAATCATTTCTGGGTCTTATACGAGCTTACAAAAGCCCTAATGATAACTTGAGATCGAATTAGGACTAAATTGTAAAGAATTAAAAATATTGAATTGACGTTGCGACTTCGAGGGTTCCTCATTGCGACATGACATACTGTTTTGGCCTCGTTGCGTTGTGGCCTGAAGTTCAAATCTCATCATGATGACATGCATTTAGCATCGCGATGTGACAAACATGTTTCTTCAAATTCTATTCAACATCAACTTCCAATTTTCTAAACAAAGCATAATACATACACCTAAAGATCAGTCAATATATATAGCCCTCAAACATAAATTCATTTACTTCAACACCCATAATTAACAATATATCAATGCCTTATCACTTACAAGTTAACTATTACATTTAAATTCTTAAACATACCCATCCATTCATCTATGCCATTGATAGTTGCAGCTTTTAATACATTTCAAACCACATTTTGAGCTCATATACATACCACATCCTATTGACCAATTTCATTCACCCAAATTCTATTCCAAAAGTGCATGTAGACATAATCTTGTACCAAAAATTGACTCAATCTAGGTACATGTTGAATAACTAACAAAAGAAAGTACGCAAACATTGTTGAGTTCGAGATTTTTGACTGGATGCTGAAGTCGATGCTCATAACCTCGAATTGGACCTAACTTGCGCGAAAAACAAACCATACATTGAGTGATAAAGCTCAATGGTTTTTTTATAATTCAAATCAATATAACATATGGCATAGTCAATAGCATACAATTTTCATGTATATACTATTGATCAATACAAATGCACTATATAACCAAACTTATTTAACACATCTTTATAGGCATATATCATCATTATGTCAATTCTTAAAGATGATTTATGTAATCATTTTATGAACTAGTAATTTATATGAATATTTCATACTATTATCACAATGCTAGTTAAATTTGCATAATTACTCAACTTATAATATATAATTATACTTCATTCCATTACCAAGTCAAATGAATCATTCTTCATCTTACCAAATCGGCTTTCCGATTCATTAACCTTTTTGTGTGATCTTTTACATACTCTTGACATTCAATGTTGTATATAAGTGCCTATATTCCAACTTTGTAACATTTAATCAATTCTAATCATCATTCAACCAATTCATATATTATATTTCCTATTAACATGATTTGGACTCGAACGGATATACAGATCCAATCAACACACCAATTTAGCACTCAGTGCCTCATCAGAACATCCGAAATAAGTAAATTGCGCATAACGCTTATCAGTTTAATGAAAATAATAATTGTGCCTTGCACTCGTCGGAATGTTTGAAGGAAAAATGTGCCCAATGCTCATCGACATATAGTCGAGATAACCCGTACTCAATCTATCCTATGACATGTCAACTATATATTCAAAAAGATTTAAAATTAAAAAAATTAAATTAAAAGTTGACCATATTGGTTGTCCAATACTTACTTTGACCGGTAATCAATCAAGGTTTGGTTAATACCCGGTCAACATTAGTCAACCTTGATCAATACCTAATCAATACGATTATCGGTCTAACTCTAGTCAACGCTTGATTTAGTTTTAAATTTAGCAGAATATATATATATATATATATATATATATATATATAAATATATGATTTTTTTGAAATTTCCTAAAGGTTTATCTAAAATTTTAACTAAAATTCTATAATTTTGATTTTTAGAATTTATATATTTTGTCATTTTCTAAAATGTTTAATTGATTTTTATATTTTGAGATTTTTATAAAATATATATTTTATTAAAATTTTAAAATGTTTAAATATTTTAAAATGTTTAAATGTTTATTTTTAAAATTATATATATATTTAAAAGTTATTACTATATCATGCTGAAATAGGGTAAAAAGAGGAGTCATGAGCCTGATTTTGATAGGCCATGAGTCAAAAAAAAAAAAAAAAAAACCTGATATACTCTCGGGTCAAATAATAAAATTATATTTCTGAGGTCCCGAGTGGCAACGCCAGGGCATAGCACAGAATTGAAACTCCCAAAGTCCAACCAAGTTAAACTCATTCCTTACGCTTGCCGTCTTCTTCCTTTTCTTTCTTTTTTATTATCTCAAATTCAAATTCAAAGTTAAAGTAATTGCTTCTCTTTTTTTTCAACTTCCATTTTTCTCTTTTATATTTTATCAAATCTCTTTGGGCTTTGCTCTCTCATCTACTTCGCCTCTATAATAACTGTAAGCAAAGGGCAAAGGGATTTTTTTTTTTTTGAATTTTAATTTTCCTATGATTTTTTTTTTCTGATTTTTTAAATTGATGTATTTAGGATCTAGGTTTAGCTGGCCCTGCAGTTACCATTCTGAACTTCATTTTTTTTTTAAGAAAATAATTTTGTGTTACAATTTTCTATAAGTTATTTTCATCTTAAGCTTATCTAAGTTTAGATTTTGGGCACTTATGCATCTATAGCTGTATTTCAACTGCTGCTATAATGGAAGAATAAATGATCTTTACTTTAATTATTTGCTTTAAATTAGGTAATTTTTTTCTTTTGTTTTCTTTATTCAGCTAGTTGATCAATGTTTTGGAGGTTTTGAAGTCAATATATCTTTTTATAATGTGGGTTTTTTTTTTTTGAAGATTTGGGTACTAGGGTTTTGAATAATTTTGATGCTATTAGAAAATGTCCAGATCATTTATTAGATCTACGTGAATTTCTGTGGATAAATCCTAGGGAAGAAAGTGAAAGCAGCAAAAAGCCAGATATTTAGTTTTCTAATTAAGGATGATGGGGCAAATCATATATTTTTCTCTGTTTGATTATATTGCAACATATATTTCGTTTTGAGGCATTTGGGAATCCTTTTTTTTTTTGGAAGATTACATGGAAGAAATCTTATGCGGAAATTCTGCATCTATGGTGGTTGCATTTAGGCATTAACTTTTGCAGACATTTATTCAAGATGTAATTTTTTTGTGTTTTGAAGGTTTGTTGAAAATGGAAAAAGAATTGATGGATAAAGTTGGTGCCTTTGGTGAACGCATCAAGGTTGAAGGAGCTGAGTTGGGCAGAAAGATGAGCGCTGGCATGAGCTCAATGAGCTTTAAGGTGAAGGAACTCTTCCAAGGCCCGAACCCAACTGATAAGCTTGTTGAGGATGCTACATCTGAGGCCCTTGATGAGCCTGACTGGGCCTTGAATCTTGATATTTGTGACATGGTCAATCATGAAAAAGTGAACAGTGTTGAATTGATCCGTGGCATAAAGCGGAGGATAATGTTGAAGAGCCCTCGGGTTCAATACTTCTCCTTGGTCTTGCTTGAAACTTTTGTCAAGAATTGTGAGAAGGCATTCTCGGAGGTGGCAGCTGAAGGGGTTCTTGGTGAGATGGTTAAGTTAATTGATGATCCTCAAACTGTTGTCAATAATCGGAACAAAGCTTTAATTCTTATTGAAGCTTGGGGGGAGTCAACCAGCGAGCTCCGCTATTTACCTGTTTTTGAAGAAACTTACAAGGTAACAGCATAAACTATTTATCTAGTTCTTTGCAGCTGTGGAAGTGAGTTGAGAAAATATGATCATATAATTTTGTTCACTAGGTTTCCTGAGGTGTGTATCTGAGTGAAAGTCATGTGAAATCTATTCCTTTGATTGCTATTACAGCCTTGGAATCGTAGTTTAGGAATTAGCGTACAAAGCTTCATTCAATCATGGAATTGGAGTTTTTTCCGTAAAAGGAAAAACTATATTATTGTTTATTTTGTTTAGTCGCTTGAAATATAAGATCAATTCATATGATCCTTGAGTAAGCATTGTCAAACAATTAAATTCTTTGCTAGTAACGTATGGAATTGGAATTTTTCCCGTAAAAGGAAAAAAATATATTATTGTTTTTGTTGCTTGGAATATAAGATCAATTCGTATGATCCTTGAATAAGCTTTGTCAAACAATTAAATTCTTGGCTAGTAACATTTGTCTGCATCAATGTCTCTTGAGCTATTTATGCTTTGTGTTACATTAGGATTTAACATGCATTCTAAAATATGCAATGCAATGTAGCCGTGAAAGATAAACCTTTTCTTGTGGCTTGTCGATTGATGAATTTTAAGATTTTCTCCAATGATCCTTTTTTTTCCTCTGTAGAGTTTAAAATCAAGGGGTATTCACTTTCCTGGTCGTGATAATGAGAGTTTGGCACCTATTTTTACCCCTGCTCGTTCAGTTTCAGCGGCAGAAGTGGATGCCAGACTTGCACAGCAGCTACAGCGTGATGTGCAGCTTCAGCATGATATTCCTGTTCCAAGCTTTTCTGCTGAACAAACAAAGGAAGCATTTGATGTGGCAAGAAACTGCATTGAGCTTCTTTCAACTGTGTTATCCTCATCACCCCAACAAGATGCTCTTGAGGTATTATCGTCTTCTTTATAACACTTTTTAGTTGCTCATTTCATGTACCAATAAATTATGCTTTGTTCTTTGCTGCCAAGTAACAAGGCTTAAAAATTGAGTTTTGGCTTAATGAGTCATTCCTTTGTTTAATGATGTTCAGTCTGTTCGGTGCAGTGAGCCTTTAATGTGCAAAAGCTCATTTTATGTCAGTCTATTTTTTCCTTTTTCCCTGTTTTCAAGGAGGAAATTACTTTCCTTTTAGATCTCTTAAATCTTTCAGTTATCTGTTTATGATATGTATCAGACAGTCGCACTTGAAGGCTTGTAGCTAATGCATGTTAAATTTCCTCAATAATTAATACTGATGAGAATGCTGACGTGTGCAACAGTACCAAGTTTTCACTTTAAAGTTTGAAGGGGATGTCTTCGACTTGTTTTGCTTGCTCTGCAGCTGGTAAATTAGAATTAATGCTTTGTGATAAGATGACGTATCAGCAGATTAGATTTAAATTTACTTGGTTTATTTGGTGACTGTTGATGGTAAGTTGGGCTTATTCTGATTATCATCGACAATGTGACATACAGATGACAGTTTCACAATACATGTAGTTCGATTCCAGTTAAGACTCAGATGATAATGATGTCATTCTTTAAGGTCCCAGTAATTTTTGTCTGTTTGATGTCAGGATGACCTGACAACCACGCTTGTCCAACAATGTCGTCAGTCCCAGTCCACTGTTCTAAGAATCATCGAGACTGCTGGAGATAACGAGGCCCTGCTTTTTGAAGCTTTGAATGTGAATGATGAGATCCAGAAAGCTCTCTCAAAGTATGAAGAGTTGAAGAAGCCATCAGTAGTTCGTCACGAGCCAGAACCTGCAATGATTCCTGTGGCTGTTGAACCTGATGATTCGCCCCGTCATACAAACGAAGATGCCTTGATTAGGAAAACAAGTGGTACTCGACATGGGACGCATGGCGGAAGCAACGATGACATGATGGATGATCTTGATGAAATGATTTTTGGTAAGAAAGGTGGGGGTTCATCTGAAGGGGGGCAAGATTCAAAGAAGCAGCAAGCACCTAAAGATGATCTAATCACATTCTAATTCCATAATATTAGGACGGAAGGCCTATGCCGGGCCATTGTAGCCATTTATCCGAAGTTAGGAAGTAAAAACACACGACAAGATTGTTGACTTTTTCTTTAGTATACTAGGATTGGATTGGATTGGATTGGTTGTCCCTGCAAATTATGTGTAAGTAAATTCATGTCTGGATTTGTTTACTTAAATATTTGATGAGTAGAGAGTGTACATGGATGGGATGGCTCTCATATCCATGACTTGATATCTGCTGCATTCAATTAACATTAATTCTTTTGCCATGAGATTAAAATTACAGTTGTGATATGTATATTTGAATGCAAAAACAGGGATGGTGATGTGATGTGTCCAAAATTATGGACATTGAATTAAAATTTCAATGGAAATTTTAGATTATTTGATTTTCATGTCAAATATATTATCAAATAAAAATGTCTCTATTATATTAAAGAATATTATATATTTTTGTGCTTCAACAAGCTTAGATGCAATCACTATAATTTACAGTAACGCTTAGATCATTCAGTTACTCTTAAAATTGTGATATTAAACCGTACCGGTGCTTAGTTAGGTTATCGGTTTGATTAGTTCAATTAATTTGATTTAATTCATTTTTTATTCGGTTCAACCAGTCTATATCGTTTTTGGGTCAATCGATTCAAAATCTTTTTTGAATTGATATCTGGTTAGTTTTCGATTCCACCGGTCCGACTGACCATTCGGATTCAATTCAAACAATATTATAGTGCAACTTTATATTTTTTTCCACATTTAAAAATGAAAAAAACCTTGAAATATTCCTTAGATAATATTTTTACTAGTTTAATATTTCGCTTGCAATATTTGGTCTCAAAAGTTTGGCCGAGTTCTATACTCGGTTCAACTGGAATTTGGTTCAATGCAAAGGAGGAAAAGTATAAAACCAGCCGAAAAAATACGCTATTCCAATTTCGACGCCTTAGAGCACAAACCCTACCAAAACCCTGCCCTTTGGTCTTTGTTTACCTTCTCATTTTCTCAGTGAATACATTCTATTTCTTTTAACGGATTGAGAGAATATTGTAGGGCCCAATTTATGCCCGGGCCCAAGCAAATAAGCAGCCCAAAACAATTACCAGGCCCAAAACCCAAATTAACATAGCCCAAACACTAACCCAAAACTTAGCCCAAAAAGAAAACATCAGCAGAAAACCTAAAGCAGCCACCAGCAGCTTGGCGCCGCAATTGCTACCTCTTTGCGCGCCTCCGTCTGCACGCCCACCGCCGCAAATGTCGCAGCACGACCTTCCTCAGCGCGTGCCGCTCCGTATGCCACGTTTGTACCTGCAACAGCAAACAACAAACAAAGAAATGGAAGCCAAACAGAATAGCAAAAATCGGGCAATATAATGCCAACAAATAACAAACTAGATTTAGTGGGTTCATTTGTTTTCCATTTTCGGCTATTTAAAGCCTTGAAAAATCAGTAAATAAGGGGATTTTGAGGGTAAAAAAGAGACTGAACGGAGAGAAAACAGATTTTTTTTTGGAATACAAAGGTGATCTTTTACTTTTTTTTGCTTTTGTTTTATTTTATTTTATTTTATTTTGCTTAAAATAATAAAAGGGAAAGGAGGGGAGAAACTCACCTTTTTGCCAGAATCGCCGAGTTGGTGCCCCTCTCCGTCGCGATTGGAGACCGGGGCGTCGACGGAGGCCGATTGGCGGAGAACGGCGGCGGCATTAGCAAATGGACAAAACCCTAGCAGAGGGTCTCTTTGTTTTTTTCCTTTTTCTACTGCAAAAACAAGGTTTTAGAGGGAAAAAACTGCTTTAAATAGCAGATCAAAACGGCGCCGTTTAGGGTGCCATGACCCGCGCGTCGACCCGACCCGGAAGGGGGGATCCGCGCTTTCTGGCCCTGCGTGGGGAAATTGCGCGTCTAGCCCTCCCCATTTTGCGATGTGTTTAATCAAGCTTTTTTTTCCTTCAAATTCGGCCCAAATATTTTTCTCGCGTGACAATTTAATCCATATCAGTGCACAGTGCTTGAGTGACTAGGGAAAATTGCTTTTTAATTCCTCCTATCATGGCGCGCGTATCAATTTGGTCCTTCCTGTTTTTTAAATTTGGCCTTTTAACTTCGTTTAGCTTTCAGTTGAATCCTTAATGGTCCTTTTAAAGGCTTTTTTGTAATTTTTTTTTTAGTTTTTGTTATTATTATTACTATTATCATTTTTATATTATATAGTATTATAATTATACTTACATATACACGTATATACATTTATATTTCCATTATATTTATATATTTTTTCATATTTTATAATATATATATGCATATATAGATATTGATATACACGTCGCCCTTCAAAATTATTGTAAATATATCTTTTTTATATATATGTATATCTATATACACATTTTCCTAATTTCTTCATATACTATTATTATTTTTGTTTTACTAAAGCATGTATATTTATATTTTTATTTTGTAAATATATACACATATACATACTTTTTCTATTTTTATTTTATTTTCACATACATATATACATGCATATTATTATAAGTTTTGTTTTGTATATTTCATTCCTTTTATGTACACTTATATTTTCTAAAATGTATGCATATACATGTTTTCAAAATTCATTTATGCTTTATACTTATATTTTGAAAACACATATATACATATATTTTAAATTAAAGTATTTGTTTCATATTGTACATTAATTTTTTAACATACCCTTTGGAAAATAAATCTTGGTTTTTTTTCGATAAATCAAAATCATGTTTTCTTGATTGAAGGTTTTTTTTGAATAAAAGCAATATTCGAAGCTTGAGATTTTCGAGGGAAATTGAGCCCTAACGTATTGGGTTCGGATTTTCTTTGTTAATCTTAAATAACCAAGGATATTCTTTATTCAAAATGCATGAGCATAAAAATCATTTTTGGGAACTTAACTTGTCGTGCCCTAACGTATTGGGTGTGGCATGTTACTTTCTCGAAATGAATATTTTCGCATGAAATAAAAGTGATATTCAAAGTTCGGGGATTATGAGGAATTGTACCCTAACGTATTGGGACTCGATTTCTTTACATGACTTGAACAATTTGTTATCCTTTCGCAAATTCCATCATTCAAGCTTATTTTAAAATCTTTTTAACTTTCGACACTAAGACATTAAATGATCAATTTGGTACCGATTTTGGGCGTCAAGAGGGTGCTAACCCTTCCTCGTGCGTAACCGACTCCCGAACTCGTTTTCTCAAAATTCGTAGACCAAAATAATTTTTAAGGTGACCCGATCACACCTTAATAAAAGATCGGTGGCGACTCCAGTTTTGTTTTTTAAAGTCGACAACTAAAATTTTTTGTTTTCAAAAAAACGGTTTCGACAAATATTATTTGAAATTTCTTGCTGTTCAAGCCAGTAAATTGTGATAAAAAGGGTTTTGAAGTTAAATCCAAAACCCACATTAAAAAAAAAATCCTGGTTCAAAACAAAAATGGGAAAACCATATATAATGGGCTAAGCTCAGCTTTTGCAGCCGCCTCTGCTGCTGCTTCTCTTTTATCCCAACCCAATAACAATGTTGCTTTTGCTAACGGCCCCTTCAATTTTCCCTTATTTTCTTATTCTCCCCAGTCTTCTGTTACGGTGGAAGAAAGAAAGATCCAGTAGAGAGAAGAAGAAAGGAAGAAAAATTTAGAAAGAAGGGGAAAAAGGATAAAAGAAAAACTGTATTCTGAATTCATATAATCCTTTACACTATTTGTTTATGTTTTTATTGCGTGTAACTGTCTGAGAAACAACTTGGCAACAACCCTCCAGGTGTTCCCAAAACGACTCGTTTCAATAAAGGACTAAAAACACTAAACGCAACATTTTAATGTTTCAGCCCTTCCTCCCCAAACGACTCCGTATAATTGCAATTAAAACAAGTAAAGAAACGTAACATTTTACATATCATTTAAACTAACAAAAATAACAAAAATGAAAGACATTTGCAGTAGCCGGCTAGTGTCTCGATCTCACCCATAACAAATACTCCCCTCGTGAACCTGGTCCTTGTCCTGAAGGATCAAAAGTTGGATACCATTGCTGGAAAATACTCTAAACTTCCCAAGTTGCATCTTCTGGAAATGTATCAGCTCATTCGACAAGCATCTCAATGACAACTTGGTTACCCTACTTAGTCATCTTTCGGTCAATGATTCTGATTGGTTCTTTCAAAATAGAGCCATCCCTCCAACTTTGGCTTCTAAAGGATAAGGGCCATTTTTCTGTAAAAGTTTCTGGTTCCTCAGTTTCCTCAAGGAATGTTGTCTATAAGGCTGAAGCCTTAAATACACCAAGTATTCCACTTCAAACTATTGTTCTAACCTTCTATTATTTGTCAATTGCTTCATTATTTCTTGTGCCCTTTTTAAATGGAACTTGAGCAACCTTCTGAGTTCTTCTCGATGTTGGAGGCTTTTGTCAACCTTCTTTACCTGTGAGGATCCAACCAAATAAGGCAAATGAATGAGAGGTGCCTGGCCATACAAGGCTTCATATGGAGTAGTCTGGATTGTAGAATGAAATGTGGTGTTGTACCACCATTCTGCTAATGGCAACTAAGTGGCCCATTTAGATGGTTTCTCTCTTGCCATGTATCGGAGGTAACCTTCCAAACATTTGTTCAAAATCTCTGTTTGACCATATTTTTGTGGATGGTATGTAGTAGATAAGTGGAGTTTAGTGCCCAAATGCTTGAAAAGTTGTTGCCAAAAATGACTAAGGAAAACCTTGTCTCGATCTGAAACAATCAACTCAGGAGCTCCATGTAGTTTATAGACATGATCCAAGTAAACTTGAGCCACTGTGGTAGCAGTATATAGATGTGCCAAAGCCATGAAGTGGCCATATTTGGTCAACATGTCTACAATCACTAAGATGGCTGTTTTACCCTTAGATATTGGTAGTCCCTCGATGAAGTCCATGCCGATGGCAGCCCATGCTCGATCAGGAGTAGGTAATGGTGTTAACAGGCTAGGATAGGCAGCATTGCCACTTTTGCATTTTTGGCAAATAGAGTATTCACACACCCATGTTTTGACATAATTTGAAAGCCCTTTCTAGTAAAGAAAACCTTCTATTCTTTGCCTCGTGGCATGTATTCCAGAATGCCTGCCAATTGTTTCCCTATGAAAAAGTTGGAAGATGGCCTTTCTTAATTCCAATAGGTTCCCCACAATTACTTTTCCTTTCCTTCGAAAAATTGTACCATCCCAAGAGTATTTAGGGTGGGAATGAGGTTGTTATTGCACCTCCTTACACGTTATTTTGCAAAATGGGATCTTTTTTACTAGCTTGTATGGTTTGTTCCCATAGCTCAGACTAAGATAAAGTACTGTTTCTTGTACATTGAAATAATTGGGCCTCAATAACACACATTTTTCTTAGAGAGCATCAACAACAATATTTTGAATCCCCCTTCGATAAATGGAGTAATCATACCCCAACATTTTGGCAACCCACCTCTGTTGAAAATGGGTGATTGCTTTTTGTTCTGAAAGAAACTTCAAGTTTTGGTGGTCTGTGTTAATTAAAAAGTGTCTTCCTACTAAATATGGATGCCCTTTTTTAACTGCTAGCAGGGTTGCGAGCATTTCTTATCATATATAGATAGAGCCTGATGGTTGATGCCTAAAGCTTTGCTAAAGAAGGCTACTAGTTTCCCTTGTTGCTAAAGTATTGCCCCAGCTCCTATACCACTAGTACGGTACCCACACATAAAAGTTTCTAAAAATCAGGCAGACTCAACACTGGTGCTTGACAAATGGCTTCTTTGAGCTCTTGAAAAACCTTCTATATCTCTTCAGTCCACTACCATATAACATTTTTCTTCAATAAATTGGTATGTGGTTTGGCTAGAATTCCATAACCCTTGATAAACCTCTTATAATACCCTGACAGTCCCAAGAAGCCTCTCAATTCCTTAATGGATTGTGGTGGAGACCAATTAAGAACCCCTTCTACCTTGGAGGAATCCATGCTCACTTAGCCACCAGAAATGACATAGCCTAGATACTCCACTTGACTAGTGCCAAACTGACATTTTCTCATTTTAGCAAATAACTGGTTTCTTCTCAACAACTGTAATACTTCCCTCAAGTGTTGTAGGTGCATTGTCCAGCCCTTAGAATAGACTAAGATATTGTCAAAGAACACCAAAACTGACTTCCTAAGCAAGTTCATAAAGACATCATTCATTTAGGATTGAAAACTGGATGAGGGCATTTGTGAGTTCAAATGGCATTACCATAAACTCGTAATGTCATTCATGAGTTCAAAAGGTTGTTTTGCAGATGTCTTTGTCCCATATCCGAATTTGATGGTACCTTGACCTCAGGTCCAATTTAGAGAAAATAGTGGCTTGGCTTAGTTCATCCAAAAGCTCCTCAATCACAGGGATGAGGAACTTATATTTTATTGTAAGTTGGTTGAACTGTCTGTAGGCAATACACAATCTCCATGTAACAGCCCATTTTCAGTGAAATCGGAACAGTGGTTTCGGGACCACAAATTCGAGTCCGTAAGAAAATTATTTTAATATTATTTCATGGTCTACCTAATGATAGAAATGTTGTATACAAATTTGTAAAGAAATTTTATTGATTTTATGTCCAATATGATAAAAAGGACCAAATTGCATAAAATGAAAAAGTTGAATTCTAGTAGCTAAAGGGATCAAATGGCTATGGAATTCAAAATATGAGGTCTTTATATGACAAATAGACCATTAAGAGGATTTAGTAGATAAGTATGATGATTCATCCATAGAAAATTAAATAAAGAAAATGATGAAATTGGAAAGTAAAATATTAAAAGATGATAAATGATAAAATAATGAAAATATCATTATTTTATCCTCTTTCCCAAATTATTTTTACATGGAAACCCTAGTTAGAAGAGCTTGAAGGTAGCAAGCTTATTTGGCTCAAGTAGGTGAGTATTCAAATCCCGTTTTTAATGATTTTTATGTTTCCAAGATCGTAATAACTTAATTTAGCTATCCCGGGAATTAATTTGTAAAGTTATCAAAGTACTAGGGTTTTTATTCACTAGGGTTTTTACATGGATGAATATGCATGGATTATGAAGTTTTATGGTAGAAAATGAAAGGTTGTTGATAGATAAACAACTTTTGTAAAGCGAATTTTTATGAAAGTGTGATTTAGGGACTAAATTGTAAAGATGTAAAATTAATAGAAAAATTCTAAATTTTGTGAAATATATAGGCTATTATTGTTACATGTAAAAATCGGCTAGGCTTGGAATAAGGATTAAATTGCATGAATTTCATTTTTCGAGCCTAGGGATAAAATTGTAATTAATCAAAAGTATAGGGAAAAATGGTAATTTTACCAAAGATGTGAATTGAATTGTAATGAACATGAATTGATGTTAAATTCATTCATATAGATCCAGATAGACCAAATACGGAATTGGATCGAGGAAAAGAAAAAGTGTCGGATTAGTAGATTGCAAATACACGAACACTTATCGAGGTAAGTTCGTGTAACTAAATTGAGAATTCATATGTGTTAATTGAATTGTATGTATGTGATTTTATTATTGCTATGTATTTGAAATTAATCTTATATCCAACAAAGCCTAACAAACATTAAGTCTGAATTAAATAAATAAAATTCGATGGATACGGGGTTCCCGTATTGGTTGTGGTCCACATATGTTGTGGACACACCACAGCTCGAAAGAGCGTTCCGTTATTAGTCCTATCAAGCTTCCCGTTATATGGTTCCTGCGAGCTTCCTGTTAATAGCTCTTTGGAGCATCTCGATCGATTGTGATCCTGCATGTGTTGTGGACACACCGCAGCTCTTATGAGCTTCCCGATAGTGGCTCACTTAAACTTCCCGATATATTGCTATCAGGAGCTTCTTGATTAATGGCTTTTCGGAGTTACCCGTTATTGGCTCCATGAGCTTTCTGAATATGGCTCTTATAAGCTTCTCGTTATACAGCTCGGATAAGCTTTCTGTTATACAGCTTACATGATCTTCCTATTATATGGCTCGAGAGAGAGCTTCCTGTTTATGTGCTCGTATGAGCATTCCCGAATATGAATTGACGGATTACAGTTTTTTACACTTCAAGTGTACTACCTATGTATCAATCGATATTTCAAATTAATTCAACGAGAAAAGTTCCGACATGGGATAATATGAACTTGGGATGAATTATTATGAAAATGTATATGTTATATGAATATATGATGTGGAAAACATATGTATATGAAAATTGTTACATGATGAGCTCATCCTTGTTTCTTGATATTCACATGAAGTATATGACTAACACGTTTCTTGAGGTTATATGTGTTTAGGCAAATTGCTAAATTTCTTTGGATGAATTTTGCATGCTTACTTTAAATGTAAATGAATGGTAAGTTAATTTCCCATTATACGAACTTATTAAGCATAAAATCCTTACTTTGTTTTATTTTCCTCTATTCTATAGTAATTCGGAAGCTTGTTGGGTTCGAAACTTGGCGGAGATATCATCACACTATCCATCGGTTCATCTCGGTATATTTAGTAAATTAATTTTGGTTATAATGACATGTATATGTTAACTTGGCCAATGTTGGCATATTAATGTTTTGGTTGCAACTAGCCATTGGAATGGCTTGTGATGGATATATTTTGATGTAAATATAAGAGACTATATTGTGTTTGATATGTGTTTGAAATGGTTGATTGATAGAATCATATTAGTTTATTAATGATTAAATTGAGTTAGCATATTTGGTAAAATATGGATATATGTGAATTTAGTAAGTTAGATAAGTTTGTATACTTGGTTATAAGAGGTATTATATCATGTATAAGACTTGATTTTGAATGGATTTGAATGTTTTGTATTGGTTTGAGGATATGTTTAAGTGTTTATTTAGGTGAAAGGTAAATTTGGGTGAGAAATATGGCTTAGAAATGACCTTATTTTGTCCATACGAGTAGATACACAGACGTGTGTCTCAGCTGTGTATGAAACATGGCCTAGCACATGGGCGTGTGTTTTGGCTGTGTGTCCCCTGCATCATTAAAATTCAAAACAGAATGCTCAATATTTTTTACATGGCCTGGCACACGGGCGTGTGACTTGGCCTTGTGATCCTTGCACCTACACACGACCTAGCACATGGGCGTATGACTTGGCTGTGTGACCCAAGAAAGAGAGTTACAAGGGTATAGACACGAGCTGGGACATGACTGTGTGCCCTATTTTGAATACCCACACGACCTGAGACACATTGGAAAATTTTTAAAATTTTGTGAAAAATTTTCTAAGTACTTGGTTTAGTCCCAACTTGTTTCTAATGTTTATTTTGGACCCCGAGGGTTCATATAAGGGACTTTATAATTGATTTCTGATATAAATACTATATGAGGTGGGATATTTGTTTAATTGATCTGTAAATTTCGGTAATGCTTTGTAACTCTATTTTAGCGA
Organism: Gossypium raimondii; assembly: GCF_025698545.1. Lineage (NCBI taxonomy): Eukaryota > Viridiplantae > Streptophyta > Magnoliopsida > Malvales > Malvaceae > Gossypium > Gossypium raimondii. Next base: position 49,247,607 of record NC_068577.1, on the reverse strand, counting down.
CGGATACGAGTTAGGGGTGTTATATTTATTGGTATCAGAGCTACAATTTAGTCGATTCTCAGACTAACGTAGCAAGTACGAGTCTAACTATACATGCCATTATATAACTTGTGATAGTGTGATATCTCCTGACCATTTTAAACATGTTTTTCATATAGTAATGTCGTCCAACAAAGCTGAATTCGAAGAAGCTGAGAGCAATGCTCAAGCTTCAATACTAAGAGCAACATCTAGTAGTAGAAGACCCGTATCTGAGGGCTGAGGAGGATAGGCAAAAGAAGCTTTCTTCCAAATAGAATTTTAGAATTAAAAGAATTTGTTGTACTGGTAGATTGAGCTTACAAAGCTGAAGAACTAAATAAAGAAAAGAAACAAGTCGAGATGGAAACCAGAACTTTAAGTAAAAGATTTACGGAAAAATTGTATCAATCGGCTTCCAAGAAATCAAAGAAATATCATGACCCTTATGTTACCTCTGCGGGATATTCAGGCAGAGATAAAGTTACCTGATGCTCCAGTCCAAAATCTCAGGCTACATCTGTAGCAAGTGCAGGTAGTGTTAGAAACATCAAACCCAGGTGCAAACACTGTAATAAATTTCATTTTAGAGAGTGCCGCATGAAAAGAGGAGCTTGCTTTAGATGTGGTTCTTTTAACCATTATCTAAGAAACTCTTGGAAAAGCCTGAAAAAGATACAATCCAGACTTCAAGACCGAGTAATACAGCTACTAGAGGTAGACCACCACGTAATTCTGGCAATGTGAGTGGTAGCTGGGGTATGGCAAAAGATTCAACCGTCAAATCTAAGGCACGAGCACCAACCAAAACATATGTTATTCGTGCACAAGAGGATACTTCAACACTCGATGTGATTACTGGAACTTTTTTTCTTCTTGATACTAATATAACTGCTTTAATTGATCCTGGTTCAACATATTCATATGTTTGCATGAATTTAGTGAATAATAAAAATTTGTCTGTCGAGTCTACTGAATTCGTGGTTAAAGTATCAAACCCCTTGGTCCAGTATGTGATGGTGGATAAAATTTGTAAGAATTATCCTCTAATGATACGGGGTTACTACTTTCCGGCTGATTTGATGTTATTATTGTTTGATGAATTTGATGTAATTTTGTGTATGAACTGTTTAACTCAGCATGATACCATGGTAAATTGCAAACAAAAGCATATTGTATTGAAATGTCAGAATGGTGAAATGCTCTGTATTGAATCTGATAAAGTGGACGGGTTGTCTAATGTAATATCAGCCGTGTCATCACAGAAATATGTCAGGAAAGGGTATGATGCTTATCTTACTTATGTGTTAGACACTAAAGTATCTGAGTCAAAAATTAAGGCAGTGCCAGTAGTTTGCGAGTATCCTAATGTGTTTCCAGAAGAATTATCTAGATTATTGTCGGTCAGAGAGGTTGAATTTTCTATAGATCTTGTTCCGGGGACAGCACGGATATCTATAGCATCATACAAAATAACCCCTACAGAATTAAAAGAGTTAAAAGTACAGTTGCAAGAACTGACTGATAGATGTTTTGCTCGATCTAGTTCTTCATCTTAGGGTGCACCAGTTCTGTTTGTTAAGAAGAAAGATGAATCCCTGAGGTTATGTATTGATTACAGACAGCTCAACAAAGTCATAATTAAGAATAAGTATCTAGTGCCTCGTATTGATGACTTGTTTGATTAGTTGAAGAGTGCTACAATATTTTCAAAAATAGATCTCCGTTCTAGTTATTATCAGTTACGAGTGAAAGAGTCAGATGTACCGAAAATAACCTTCAGAACTAGGTATGGACATTATGAGTTTCACGTGATGCCATTTGGTTAAACTAATACACCTGCAATATTTATGGATTTAATGAATAGAATTTTTAGACCATATCTGGATAGATTTGTAGTGGTATTTATTGATGATATCCTGGTATATTCTCGAGAAGAAATGAACATGCTGACCATTTGAGAATTGTCCTACAAACTCTGTGTGAAAAAAATTGTATGCTAAATTTAGCAAGTGTGAATTCTGGCTTCGAGAAATTGGTTTTCTGGGACATATAGTGTCGGCTGAAGGTATTAGAGTTGATCCAAGTAAAATTTCAGCAATTGTTAACTGGAAAACACCGAAAAATATGTCTGAAGTCAGAAGTTTTCTGGGATTAGCTAGTTATTATCAGAGATTTGTACAAGGGTTTTCGATGATAGCTTCACCAATGACACGGTTATTACAGAAAGATGTAAAATTTGAATGCACTGATAAATGTCAACAAAGTTTTGACTTGTTAAAAACCCTATTAACTGAAGCACCAATTCTAGTTCAGCCTGAATCGAGTAAGGAATTTGTGATTTACAGTGATGCGCCATTGAATGGTTTAGGTTGTGTCTTGATGCAAGAAGGTAAAGTAATAGCCTATGCTTCTAGACAGCTAAAACCATATGAAAAGAATTACCCGATACATGATTTAGAATTGGTAGCAATTGTAGTTGTATTGGCAATTTGGCGACACTATTTGGTGAAAAATGCCATATATTTACTGATCACAAAAGTTTAAAGTATCTAATGTCGCAAAAAGATTTGAATTTGAGACAGCATAGATGGCTTGAATTATTAAAAGATTATGATCTAGTTATTGATTATCATCCGGGAAAAGTAAATGTGATTGCTGATGCTCTGAGTAGGAAGTCTTTGCTTGCTTTACGAGCAATGAATACCTGATTAACATTGTCTGATGATGGTTCGATTTTAGCTGAGTTAAAAGCTAGACTAACATTTCTACAGTAGATTTGTAAAGCCTGAAAAATGATGATGAATTACAAGCTAAACGAGTACAATATGGGTTAAATCCCGATTAAGAGTTTTAAATTAGACCCGATGATTGTCTGTTATTTCAAGGCAGGATCTGTGTACTGAAAAATTCAAAGCTTGTATAGAAGATTTTATATGAAGCTCACAGTGATACTATGTCTATCCATCCGGGTAGTAATAAAATGTACAATAATTTGAAACAAATGTACTGGTGGCCAGGAATGAAACGTGATATTTCTGAATTCGTATCTAGATTTTTGATATGCCAACAAGTTAAAGCTGAACATCAGGTACCTTCGGGACCTTTACAGCCAGTAACGATACCGAAATAGAAATGGGAAAGAGTTACTATGGATTTTGTGTCGGGGTTACCCTTATCTCTGAAAAAGAAAGATGCTATTTGGGTAATCGTTGACTGTTTGACGAAGTCTGCACACTTTATTTCGGTACGTACGAATTTCTCCCTAGATAGATTGGTTGAATTATATGTTTCTGAGATTGTCAGATTACACGGTGTGCCAGTTTCTATCATTTCTGATAGAGATCCACGGTTTACATCTTGATTTTGGAACAAGTTGCAAGAGGCTCTGGGTACGCAATTACATTTTAGTACTGCATTTCATCCTCAGACGAATATTCAGTCTGAACATGTAATACAGATTCTAGAAGATATGCTTCGGTGTTGTATTTTAGAATTCGAAGGCAATTGAGAAAAATATCTGCCATTAGTTGAATTCGTATATAATAACAGTTATCAGTCAAGTATAAAGATGGCACCGTACGAAGCTCTGTATGGTCGTAAATGTAGAACTCTATTGTATTGGACTGAGCTCAGTGAGAAAAAGGTACATGGAGTTGATCTGATCCATGAAACCGAAGAGAAAGTGAAAATGATCCGAAACAGTTTAAAGGCAGCTTCTGATCGCCAGAAATCCTATATGGATTTTAAACGAAAAGTAATAGAATTTCAAGTTGGCGACAAGATATTATTGAAAGTTTCGCCTTGGAAGAAAGTTCTTCGGTTTGGTTGTAAAGGAAAATTGAGCCTACGATATATCAGGTCATATGAGATCATTAAGAGAATTGGACCTGTTGCATACTGATTAGCCCTACCGCCAGAGCTTGACAGAATTCACAATGTTTTTCACGTGTCCATGTTACAACGGTATCAGTCAGACCCTTCACATGTTATCTCTCTAACGGAGATTGAGATTCAGCTTGATATGATTTACAGTGAGGAACCGATCAAAATTCTGGCACATGAGACGAAAGAATCGAGAAATAAAAAGGTAGCTTTAGTAAAAGTCTTCTTGCAACGACACAGTATAGACGAAACTAACTTGGGAACCTGAGGAAACAATGAGAAAGCAATACCCGAACCTCTGTACTGGTAAGATTTTCAAGGACGAAAATTCTTTAAAGGGGGAGAGTTGTAACAACCCGTTTTCAGTGAAATCAGAACAGTGATTTCAGGACCACAAATTTGAGTCCGTAAGAAAATTATTTTAATATTATTTCATGGTCTATCTTATGATAGAAATTATATTATTTTAAAATACTTTAGTCTTTTATTTAAAAACCAATAAAATATGCATAAGGTGGAATTTAAATGCATACCAATCTCATTAGTAAAAAATTAAGTTACCATTAAACTAAAGCTTTGTTTTAATATTTTTATACATTTTAATTTTATTATGTGCACTTTATTATATCCATCAATTGTATATATATTAATAATGTATTTGATTGAATTGGTATCACAAATTAACTCAAAGATCGACTCAAGATTGATGACAACATCATGATAAACAATTTAATTTTTTTTCATTTTAATATTATACATATTTCATTTATTATTATTAATTAATTTCAAATCATATGTTTTTGTTATTTATTTTATGTTATTTTTATACATACTTTTATATTCTAAATTTATAATTTTGATGCATAAGCGAGTGATATGATTTTTAGTGATTATTAATTTATTTGGAATTCTCCTAACTTCATGGTCGATCTTTACTGCTTTGGGACAATTTTCTACTTGGACCAGGTAGATCATCGTATGGAATGAATACCCTGACTAATAAACTAAAGCCATGGTTATTGGACAGATACAAATTAAGTGATATGAAAAGAGGAATCCACAAAGGCGACGATATAGCAAAATTCAAAAACAAATTAAATTAGAAACAAGATGACACCTTTAAAGGACGGCCTGAAATTCAAAAACTCCCATATAGCAGAAGTCAAACCCCTGATCAACAACCCAAGGCACCAGAAAAAGGCGACGATGGTCTGTGAAATATACATACAAAACGAATCCATGATTAACAAAACCAAAAGAATTATACCTATACATGAAGATGAGAAATAACAGCTTATACTTACTTGATATCATACACTTTGGCTTCTGTAGTTTTCCTGCCTCTGCTGATAATAAGAAAGAAGCGAAAATATAGTTTGTAGTATAGTAATCAGGAGCAAGACAAGCGCAGCAAGAAACGATATGGGGGACCAGGGAGTGTTAAAATAATCTTTCTTCAATTTTGCCTTCCATATGTTCCAGTCTTTCTTGCAATGCTTGTTCACTCGATCAGCTATGTCCTCATAGTAGAAGGCTTCTGTGTCGTAATAAACGAAATACCCCAGTTTATTAAATATTTTGGTAACTGCTTCATCGTCTCCTAACCAATTATCAATAATTCCACTTTTACGGAGTAGCTCCACATCCTTGCCTGTGTTGATGAGTTTATCCATGAATAGCACATAATCAACATAGTATTTTCGCACCCCCCATAATTGTTCGTAGGCCATATAATTTCGGAACGTACGCTCTGTGGAATGGTCGACTTTTAAGGTTGGAATCTTGAGTTCTTTGGTGCCATTATCAAACGTTATATCAAACATGTTCATTTTCCCCTCCTCCTGGTTTTGCATATTTTGGATAGAGACACCAAAGAAATGGATTCCTGCATCTTCCAGCTCTGTTGCGCTAGGTATCAAGCTCCGTGAGCTTTGGATTTTTCTTTTAGGAAAGTAGTATTCTACTTCTTTTGTTCCTGCTACTCGGATTTCTTGAGAAGGATCATGTACCAACTGTAGAAGATGTCTGATACTAGTATTTTCGGGTAAATAGATGGGATGCCTTCCAAAAAAAGTAAGAGCAAATGCAGCCAACTGAGTCAAATGTCCTCGAGGTCCAGGATTTGGTATTATCATGCGATACAACTCCAAAATTACAAAGAAAGGAAGTTGGTTTTCTAGTAATAACAAATCGTACCGCATGTCATATGAAACATGTTGTCCCAGTTCCCTAAAATCATATAGATGACCGATCCAGATTAGCTGTACAACAAAGCAACCATCATACACCATCATATCTAAAAAATTTTCTTCAACTTCAAGATCAGGATGAAGAGGTTGTTCATAGCATTTGCGAGTTTTTCCTTCCAAGTGCTTCATCGCCTCTCGAAATTGGTTGAGACCAAGGTTAGTTTTCTTAGCGATCTTCTCAAACTGCCTCTTTTTGAAACCTTCCATCCTCGCCAAGTGTGGCTTACGGTAGTGATAGGGGCCAACTGAAATCACATTTGGTTCGTAGGCTTTTTCATTTACTTCACGTAGTCGATGAGGAACTTTGAAAATTGTAAAACTTTCCTGTTAACATTAAACAAATTTACTAAGGAACGGGTTTTAGTAATTTTATTAGTTTACTCAACGCAAAAGCAATAGAATACTTGTTCAAATACCTCCTCGGATTAACATACGTCTCTCCCTCCTTTTTACTTCAACCCACAACATTTTGTTTCCTTTATTAACTAAGCCTTTTGCTTCTTTTATTTACGCAATGCATTAAAAAACAAATGTAGCAGTGTCTGAAATACCTCTTGGGAGGGGGAAATTCCATGCTTAACATCACCTTCCTCAATATCAGGCGAAAGGCAATGCAAAGGCGGGCTTGATGTCATCTGTTCCAATTGTCAACCAAGTATTTAATATTTATAATCAAAAAATTTAAAAAATAATTAATGCTAAACATAAAATTTTAACTTTGAAACAGAAAATCAAACTAACCCAATTTAGTCCCAACCATTATAGGTCAAAATGATTTCCAATTTTTTTGATTTGTTGTCAAGAAAAAAAAACCAAAAAACATTTTAAAAATATCATCTTTTTATAAAATTATCTATAATCTCTTCCTAACCCAATAAGAGATAAGCGGAAAAACGTGCTTCAGTGCACTGAAAACAATATCGATACAAAATAAGCCAAAACTTAATCAACAAAAATATAAAATCTATTTTAAAAAAATTAAATAGAAATAAAATTTTATAAATCATAACTCCATACATATAAGCTACAACCCACTCATTTTGCAGGCGAAAATAAAATACAAAAATAATATGTAGGTTATTTAACTAAAATTTAATGGTTATTGAAAATTAAAAAAATGAGAAACAGTAGAAAATAAATTTTATATTAATTTTGATATAATGTTTATAATTATCCATAATCTTTCTTAACTCTTAAATAAGAAAATAAAACGGGTTTGAACACACTAAAACCTACATCCTCTTATACTAACAACAATTTTAATACCAACAAATTAAAACTCAATCAATGATTTTTTTATTATATAAAATTAAACTGCTTATATAACTCAATTAATAATCTTCCCTCTAAATTTTAGTTTAGATTATTTGAAATTACTATAATGAAAAATTTAATCGCTAACATTTATCCATTTTATCACTTTATTCTTTTTCTTTGGACCAATTTAATCAACTTACCTTTTGTTGGGAGGATCAAACTTCTTTTTCTTTCTTATACATTTAGTTCAAACTCACACAGCAGTGTTTGAAATACCTCTTGGGAGGAGGAATGTCCATGCTCAATTTCAATAATAGAATGCCAAGGCGTCATCTCAGGCGAACTTGATCCCATCTGTTCCATTTCTCAACTAATTTATATAATATTTATAATCAAATCAATAAAATTAAATATATAATTTTAACTTTGAAATACAAAATCGAATTAACCCAATTTACTACCAACCAAAATGAATCCAGGTTCAAATGGTTTTCAATTTTTCCATTTCTTGTCAAGAAAAGAATAAAAACTATTCATAATCGAAAAACGTACTTTAGTACGATCAAATTCACATTTTCTATACAATTATTAATATCAATTCAAATTAAGCTTCAAAAATTAAATAGAAACTTTTTCTTCAAGGATTGAAACCCAAATATGAAATTGTTAGAGGTTAAAATATTAATTTATGAAGTCACTAAACATGAAAAAATAAATTTATTTATCATTGATTAACTTATGAGACCAGATTAAAAGTTATGGTTTTTAAGGAATGCGAAGACCACTATCAGTCCCTGCGTCACGTCTAATGCCACAATAATCCAAAATTTTATCTCAAAAAAAAAAAAAAAAAAAAAAAAAGAGAGGGATAGAGATGTTGAAGTTTTAGTTAAAGAATTTTTTTTACGAAAAGGATGAGAAAAGCATACTAAATCATCATACCCTTTAGAGAGATGAACTTCTGGGTTTGTGATGTTTTCTAGAATAAGATGAACAAAGATGATCAAATAAACAAGGAGAGAAATTGGATGTGAGAGAAAGTTGTGGTGAGGATGAAGTGAGAGTAAAAGATTATATATAGTTTTACATAATTTTATAATTTTTTTTATATGAGTAATATTTTAAAAACTCACCCTTGAATTTATTACTATATTTATTTTTATCATACATGTAAAATTTTGACGGGCAAAAAACCTTCACATTTTTTAAAAAATTAATTAAGTTTTTGTTTTTGTTTTTGCAATCATTTGGATACTTGAATTTTCAAAATGCATAAAAAGACCTTAAAACCTTAAAAAAACAATTAAGCCTCTATTTTATTAAAAATTAGAAAAATTAAAAAAATTAAAAGTTATAAATATTATTAAATTTTAATAAAAATTTCAAATATTAAAATTATAAAAATATAAAAATTGTAAAATTTTATAAAAATCATAAAATATATAGAAATATATAGAAATATAAAAAAACTATAAAATTTTATAAAGTTGTAAGAAAATTATACAAAATATAAAAAATATAAATTTTGTAAAAATTATAAAATTATCGTACAAAATAAAGAATCATTTTATAATTTTCTATAACTTTTATTGATTTTTATTTTTATCATTTTTCGCCATGTGTCACATTATGTTGCGACACATGATAACTTTAATTTTAAAAAAAACTAAGGGCTGTTAACTTTAACGACCAATAGTTAAAGTTAATTGTTAAAAGGATTTTTGATGCATTTTATAAATTTTTATGATTTTACAAAATTTTACAATTTTTTACTTTTTACAATTTTATAAAAATTCTAATTTTTAATAAATTTGGAAATTTTATATTTTTATTAAAATTTAAAATTTATTTATTTTTATTTATTTTTCTAATTTTTAATAAGAGCAGCGCCTTAATTGCTTTTTTGAAAAATTTTGAGGGTAATTTTGATGCATTTTGAAAGTTTAAGTATCCAATTGAGTGTAAAAAAAAAAGGAACTTAATTGCTTTTTTTTGAAGAAATTTGAGGGCCTTTTTAATGCATTTTGAAAGTTCAAGTGCTCAATTGAGTGCAAAAAAAGAGAGGAGGAGTTTAATTGCTTTTTTTGAAAAAGTTTAACGGTTTTTTACACCCTTAAGCCTAAATTTTTTAATTGATATGATATTTTTATCATATGGATTTAAAATATTGTCTATATTAATAGATATTTAACTATTGAATTTTTTTATTCCTTAAAGCTAGACTTGATAATGAGTCAGGCCGGGTTTAGCTCAAACATCAACAAAATTTTAGATCTATTTTTTAGGTTTGAGCTTGACCTGATTCGAAAAATGAGAGTAAAATTTTGCCCAAGCCACGACCCAAATTATAGATACTAAACTCAAGCCTAACTGACGTTAAAAATTTCATGTCTAGAAGCAATTTTCATCACCACCCAAAAAAATTGTGAGCAAAACTTGATTCGATTCAAAAAAAAATTAAATTTCGAGTTAACCGGATTGAGTTATTCGAGTCAACTTAAATAAGTAATTCGAGTTTCGAGTTCGAATCAAGTTAAATTTTACAATTTGAATAATTCGAATAACAAATTAGAGTTAATACCCACTCGATTCCTGTCAATTTTGAAAATAAACAAATTAGTCTCTCTCAACAAAATTAAAAATTAAAAGTAATTCTTAAAAATCAAAATATTTATGAAAAATTCCAAATTTATATATTTTAAAATTATAATAAATTTAAAATTTTCTAATATAAAGGAAGTTAAATTTTAATTTTTTAAAATAATAATTTTAAGATCTAAATAAGTTAATTAATAATTTAAATTAATCATATTAAAGTATCTTATTTTTTATTATTTTACTTTGAAAAGGTTTTTAAATATATACGGTTTCAAAATTATGGGGTCTAATATGAAATTAGTTGTACTAAAGTATTATTTTAATTTGACATGTTTATTTTTTAATTTAACACAAAAAAAATTATTCGATTAAAAAAATATTCAAATCGAATTAGGATTATAAAATACGAATCGTTAACTCGATTAATTCAAAATTTTTTCACTTAATTCGACTTGAACCAACACTCACCCAACCCCAAATTACCCAACAAAACATCGACATATTCACGTCTAGAAGCCATTTTTCTTAAACTTTAAACAAAGGATAAATGGGGAACATTTGTCTGAAATTTGATTTTTTTGTTTCCCAAAGAATTGATTGGAAAAGTTAACAACTCCACCAGGATTAATTTCTGGGTGGTTGTTCTGAAACATTTTAACTCGAAAATAACTTTGGGGAAAAGGGGGAAAGTTAGGGAATGAAGAAATATTCAACTCTGCAACTTTCAACAGAGGATTTATGCTGTATTGCTATCTATAGCTTTCATTGTCCCCATGTAAAAATTCCTTACGCATAAATGCTAATTTTGGTGAAGAATATGAGTGAGTGATGGAGAATCAATTCCAGTTTGCCACCAACCTATGTCTATCAGTTAAGAATTTTCTCAGCAATTATTGTTTCTTCAAGAAATTGACTACACCGTTCTTAACATTGACCGAGTTGTTAGTTGTAATATTATTACACAAAATTTCTCCCACACATTTCATATTTCATTTAGTACATATTATTATTAATTTTATAATTTCTATGTCAATAACGAGTGAATGGAGCAAGAAGCTAACGACTCTTGTTTTGTTATTACTTGAATTTATATATTTAACAGAGCCATTATTGAATGGGTCTACTGTTTCATTTTCCATTCCTCATTCTAGGATTATTTCTCGAGCCACCCACCCTTTGAATCGCCTATTCAGACCATCTGCTTCCAACATAGTCCTTCTTCTTTACTTTCATCTTTTAAAAAATTATAAGCAATTTTTGCTTTGATGAGGCCTCCAAAAATATTATTTTTCGCTCACATATATATATATTTCTCATATTTTTTCCTAATAATACATCAAATAATCTTCAACAGAAGGTTGAATAACACAAACCCAAAGAAACAAAAAGTAAAACGAGCAACTAGAATTTTTTGGGTGAAAATCTCATTCTAATCTTTTACATCCAGGATTCTTTTAAATTTTCTTTTAAAAGAAGAATAAGATGAGAAGACAAGATTAAAAGGAAAGAACCTAAAAAATTTGTGGTTCAACAGCTGTGGCCAATGGCGTAGAATAGCTGTTGATATGTCCCATAAAAAAATAATTCAAAAATTATAAAGATAAAAGAATCAAAATTAAAATAAAAAATTTACAAAATTTTTTAAAATAATTAGCATGGAGTAATTATGGGTTATACAAGTTGTTGTGTTTAAAAATTTAACATTTTACTTAGCATCCTCATTAAAAGATATCATTTCAACTCTTTTTTAAACGTTGATGGTCAAATTCAACTCTTTTAAAATATTGAGGGCCAAATTTAGTTTAAAAAAAGACCAAATTGAGAAAAAATAAAAACATTAAGAGCTAAATTTGACATTATGCCATACTATTTTACTCGATCAAACAAAGTAATGCAACATGTTTATTACATTTCATCTAACAAAACTATTATTAAAGTTATTACATCCCGTTCCATAACACTTCTATTTCATTCTTATAGAACAGAATTCCTTCACAACTCTATTCCATTCCAACGAACCAAGCATGTCGTAAGTGCTTTATTGAATTGACATCACCCATCAATTATGTGTATATATATTGTCGAAACCATTTTTTTGTAAAAGGGGTCGACTTTTATTTAAAAACGAAAATTGAGTCGCCACCCCACCAATCCTTTTTATTTAGGTGTGATCGGATCACCTCATAATTTAATCATTTTAATAAAAGTTTAAATTTACTAAAACGATAATTTTTTTTGGTCTACAAAATCCAGAAAATGGGTTCGGGAGTCGGTTATGCACGAGGAATGATTAGCACCCTCGATACGTCCAAAATTAGTACCTAGTTGATTACTTAATGTCTTAGTGTCGAAAGTTGAAATTTTGAAAAGATTTTAAAATACGATCCCTTTTTTTATTAATGTTAATTAAAAAAACACTTGAATTAAATTGAAACGAGCATCAAAGGCCCTCTCGTTCCGCAATAACAAAATGCCACATCTTGTTAGTTAGGATGCAACATTTGAAACCTCGAGAATAAGCTTGTCATTAACTTTTATTGATATTCCATGTATTTTGAAATTTAAAAGAATATTTGGCCATTTAGGTTCGACGAGAAAATCGAAACCCCCGTAAGTTAGGGCACGATTTCTTGAAGTTCCAAATACGAAATATTGCCTTTATCTTTTTTTTTTCTTTAAAATTTCCTTTTTCGCAAATTTAGGTAAAAAAATTAATGCAATATTTAAAATGATATAAGTTTAATTTATTTGATTATGGTAAAAAAGCAGCTAAAACGTAAAAATATCATGTTTAATGAATAATGATAATGCGAAGTAATTTGTAGTAATACAATAAAACATAAAAAATAATGATAACAATAGATCATGATACCAATATGTATAATAGGACAATAATAACAATGAAAATAATAATTGTGATAATAATAATACTTATAATAATAATATCTAAATTTTGAAATATTGAAGGTAGCAAATAAATAAAAGACACAATAAAAGAAAATAAATAAAAAGAAGCCGAATATAAAAATAAAATAAGAGAAATGTTAAGTAAATAAATAAGTGAACATCAATAAGACATTTGATTAAAAAATTTGAAACTAAATAAATAAACAAATAAAATAAATGAAACAGTTCTTGAGAAAAAAAAACAAGTTAAAGGAACAATTTGTGAATAAATACATAATAGATGATAATAAAAATAATAGAAGACAAAAACGAAATAGATAAAATGTATACATAATGTTAAGTTTAAAAATTTTAAGAGTAAAAAAAACAGATAAAATAATACCTAATATTAAATTTAAATATTTTAAAAGTAAGAGAATGATAAATAAATAAATAAATAAATGAATTGATAAATCAAATATAAATAATCAAATTAATTAAATAGGGATTAAATTTAAATCAAAACAGAATTTAAAAGGAAAAAACATAATAATATAAAGCAAATGATCAAAATATAATGCGCGAATGATTTGGGGGACCAAATGGGAAATATTTCCTGCCCTCCAAAACTCATCATTCCAAAAGGACCAAATTGAAGCAAAAATAAAATGCGTGGCGAAATTAAAAGAGAAGAAAAAGTGAATAGGACTGATTTGAAGTGCGATGCAAAAGCAGAAGGGCTATTCGCGCAAATAGCCCATTAGTCAAAAACGCGCGGATCCCCTTGGTGTGGGTTGGGTCGCGTGCAGGTAGATGCTAAAACGACGCCGTTTTGGCGCCTGAAACCAGGGCCCAAAACGACGTCGTATGGTCCCTTTATAAATATAAAAAATTTAACAAAAAAAAAATTTTGTCAGCCTTTTTTAAAAAAAAACTTTCTGTTCTCCCTTTTCTTTCTGGGCTAAACACAAAAATTAACCAAGAAGGCCACCGGCGGTCAGCCACCGCACCACCGCATCGCCACCGTGGCCGATGGTCGGCGGTGCACAAAATGGGCTTTTTAGCCTAATTTTCAATTATTCGAAGGCCAAGCCTTCTCAACCCCCAAAAAATTGAAAGAAAAGTTCCCTTCCCCTCCCTTTTAGGTCCGATTTCGACAACGGAGAATAGACCTCTGACGACGAGACCACGGGATGATTCTGGTAAGGTTTTCCTTCTTCTTTCTTTTTATTTTTGTAGATAAAATAAAGAAAAAATAAATATAATCAAACTTAAACGTAAAAATAAACAGAAATATCAAATGAATGTTACCTTAAAAATATAAGTTCAAATCTTTGATTTTTTTGTATTTAATCATCCGGAAAGAAGAAGAAGAAAAAGCTATTGTGGGTTGTGGCTTTTTTATAGTTGTATTACAACTTTGTGTTTCTATTTTTTTTGTCGTTTTGCTACTTGGTGTTTTCTGTTGTTGCGTGTGGTTTTGTTTTGCAGGTGTCAGAGGTTGACGGTGGTGGCAGAGGGTGTCAGACGCGTGGGGGAAGCAGTGGCAGCAGCAAGGTTGGGGCTATGGTGTGGCGCCAGAAACTAGGGTTTTTGGCATTCTAAAATAGTTTGGGCCATTGGGCCTTTAGGGTTTTTTTTGGTTTGGACCATATAGACCTGCTGTAATTTGGACTGTATTATTTTTTATTTTATTTGTCTTGGGCCCAGGCAAATTGGGCTGATTACATATATAAATATATTATAATTTTATAGAAAAACTAGAAAAATACACGATTTGGACCTAAAGATAATTCCCTTTGCCTAGGGAAGGTGAATGCTTCAAATTGCTAAAGTTGTACCTAGACAAGTACATAGCTCAAGGCTCAGGTTGGGTTAAGACAACCTAGTATGCTTCTAAATATTTTCAAAAAGTAGCAGCAAATTGGGTGGTGATATATTAAGAAAAGCTGCAGCTAAAACTAAAGGATTTTGGGGAAGGGAAATAGCCAAACTTATGGCTAGTGTTGAAGTAGAAGTTTATGGGAGTGAGAAGAAACTTATAAGGAGTTTAAAGGAAATAGCCAAATTTATGACCCCACCTTATTTCGTAAAGTGGTGGATTATAAGGTTAGAGAACATCAACAGAGAAGAAAATCAGTTGTTTCCGATGGTGGTTGAAGTCATGTGGTCCAATTAATGTTGTCATTATTTTAGGTTGGTATTAGCATACTAGGGAAGAGTTTTAGCACTTTCTGTTGGAAAAAATTTGGTTCAAAAATAGTTTTTTTGTACAACGAAAAATTAAAATTTTGAAAATTAATCTGATTTGTGATATTTATAGCAATATACCCTAGATTGAATTCATAATTGTGTTTCGGCTAGATGGCTTTGCTCATTGTCGTGTAACGAGGACAGGGCAAAGACTTTTAAGAAAGACCAATTTTGCCCAGTCTCACCGAGTCTTGACTTGTTTTGGTGCTTCTCTTCTTCAAGTAGCTTCATTCTAGTCTACTACGTCTTGTTGCTTCGATTCACTCCACTACAACTTCAGAGAGATACGAATCGTAGCTTCAACCTACTCCGCTACAACTTCAAGGAGATGAGATTTGTGTCTTCAACTGCTCTGCTGTAACCTCAGGGAGATAAGATTCACTATCTTCAGTCCGCTCCACCGCAACTTTAGAGAGATAAGACTTATAGCTTATTTTCAATCTGCTCCACTACAACTTTAGGGAGATAAGATTAGTGGCTTCAATCTACTTCACTGCAACTTCAGGGAGATAAGATTCGCCATGATAACTTTGATCTGACCTACTTTAGCTTCAAAGGTATAAGATTTGCTATCTATAGCTTTAATCTGTTCCACTGCAACTTTAGGGAAATAAGATTCGCTATCTTTAGTCTGTTCCACTACAACTTTAGGGAGATAAGACCTGCAATTTATAGTTTTAATCTGTTCCACTACAACTTCAGGGAAATAAGATTTGCTATCTTCAGGCTGTTCCACTACACCTTCAGGGAGATGAGACTTGTAATTTCAATCTGCTCCACTGCAACTTCAGGGAGATAATATTTGCTATGATCTTCAATCCATCCCACTGCAACTTCAGGGGTATGGGATTTGTAACTTCAATCTACTCCACTGCAACTTCAGGGAGATAAGATTTGTTATTTTTAACCTATTCCACTGCAATTTCAGGGAGATAAGGTTTGTGGCTTCAATCTACTCCACTGCAAATTCAGGGAGATAAGATTCACTATCTTCAGTCTGCTCTACTGCAACTTCAGAGAGATAAGATGTATAATTTATAGCTTTAATCTGTTCCACTATAACTTCAGGGAAATAAGATTCGCTATCTTCAGTTTGCTCCACTGCAACTTCAAGAAGATAAGATTTGCCATGATGACTCTAATCTATCCCACTACAACTTCAGGGGTATAGGATCAGTGATTTTTTGACTTGTTACACCATTCTCTGGGTAACATGACCTATAGGATCCATTTCATGGACCTATTTATGCCTAGTGATTAAGATGTCCTGATCAAAATGAATCAAATGCTCCTAATTAGATGTGTATGAATGATATTTGCATGAATACAGAATGTCATAAGAATGATCCCTTTCTAATGTTTGGATTGTCATTGCTCATTGTTCATCAAGGTTCTATCAATGATTTATTACATTGCCTTCTTGCTTAGCTGGTATCTTTAACAGAAAACCTGAAGAAATAGTTACAATTTAGACTATTCTTTCCCAAATGTTTCCAACCCTTACGTTTGGTTAGTTCTGAATAGTGGCATTGTTTTCAGACCCTTATACTATTTAGAAAATCTTTCAGAGTAATATGCAGAACTCCTCTTGCTTGAGTATTATTGGTCCATTAATCATTATTTCAATGAAAAATGCTTGAAAAAGAGTATCACAACGGATAAGATGGAATTTTATTGAGAGAAAAGCTCAAAATGAATAAACTAATCAAGATAGAAAATTTTGCTAAGATACGAAATGAATAAGATGAAAACAGGTACCCCAGATATCGCAGCATGAGCTTCTCTGCACAAAACTTCTCGAGGACCCTTTGAACTTGACACGTGTTTAGAAGTTCTAGAAGATTTTATTGATGCCCCAAGATGTAGCATCCCTCCTTCTTGTTAATTCAGAGAAAACAAGACTACCTTATGCCGGATAAAAAATTTGAATTGCTTATTCCTAGGTTTTCAATTAAAAACTCCTTTGGTCTCAAGGCACCCTTTGTGGGTTTTTGCCTTGGCCTCTCATTTTTCTTTTTTTCTTTCCTTTTTCCTTTTTGTTTCTTTTTTCTTTTTCTCTTTTTTTTTTAAAAAAAAGTGGAGTATTTCTTTCTTGAATCAAAGTTCACAAAATCAGGCAGGTTCTTGCCATCCATCTTGGTCAATATCGATGCTTTTCCAGATAAGGCCTTCCACATAAGGTCTTTCCCAGTTTAGTATTTTCTCTCTTCTAAAGTCCTTTTGTATGGGAAGGATCTTCTTTGATACCAGGTTCCCCTCATGGAATTCTCTGAGGCGAACTTTTTTGGTGAGCTCGCATCATTTATTTTTGGTACATTTGACCATAACGATAGCCTTTAGCCTCTTTTCTTCAATCAAGTTCAGCTGATCATGTCGGGATTGGATCCCTTCTAATTCATTCAACTTCAACTCTGGTAAAACTTGAAGAGAAAGAATATCGACTTCAACGGGCAAAACCGCCTCCATCCATAAATTAATGAGAAAGGCGTTGCTCTGGTAGAGGTTCTTTTTTTTTTGCCTCCATTGCATCGTTCATTTTGGAGCGATATGGTGTTTGTTCAAATTTAGTGCATTTGTCAGATATGTTTTTGGCATTCCATACCGACATGTGATTTCTTTTTTTCAAGAGTTTACTGACTGTTGACTTTGTGACATTAGCATGCGAAGTAGCTTCACTCATTTAGTAAAGCAATCGACGACCACAAAGATAGATTGATGACCGCCAGAAGCTTTTGGTGAGGTCGGCCCAATAACATCCATGCCCCACATAGAGAAAAACCATGGATTCTTCGTAAGGTAAGATTTATTTCTCATATTGTTCTACCATCCTTAACAAATCAGGAGATAAGTTATAGTCTTGGTTATCTTTAAAGTCCTATGGTTCCTCTGAACACATATCTTGCTCAAAATAAGGTTTTGAGTCAATAGTAGTGTCACTCAAAACGAATGAAGATTCAAAGAATAAAAAAATCTAAGATTATTTATCTGTATAGTATGATTATGAATGAAATGAAAACAATAAAAGAATATTTGCTCAAAGTGAGAAACAAAGATAAATTTTATTGAAATAAAGATGTTGAACATAAGTCTATCTCACAAAAGGATTCTTATTTCTCCCAGGCTTAGAGAAATAAGCATGTTTTGGACATTACTCCAAATTAGGTCTAAAAAAATTCAGGGATCTCTTCCATAGTCCCATTGTTCAAAACACTCACACGTGTGTAAGGGCAAATGCCTGATAAATTCTCTTTCCCGGCTCCCTCTTCGGATACTGCGTTAACGTTCAAATTCCCCAACATTCTTTTCGTGCCTTTGACTTCTTCAAGGAATTCCAACTCTTTATTATCCATTAGGCTCTGCACCAAAGCTATGAATTCAGCGCGCTTCTGGATTTCATGGCTTTCTTCAGCGTGGAACTCACAATTGCTCCTCATCCTTTTTGGTCTCTTCTCCAAATTCTGAATGATAAATCTCATGTCTATCATTTGTTTCAAAACCCATTTCAGTAGGGTTTTTACTTCTGCAACATTGGTTTTGGTTCTCTTTCCTCCATTCTCAATTATCACGTTTACCCCTGGGTCTGGATGACTGGGTAACGAATTTCTTGCCACATTAGGTCCTGATGGATCGTCAAACTTCACGATGTCCATCTTGATGAACCTTTCAACTAACTTTTCAAATGTAGTGTAGTTTTCAATTGAGTGCCCTGTTATTTCTGCGTGGTATTCGCATTGGGTATTTGCATCATACCATTTCGAGAACGGAGGTTGCACGGGTTCTGAGTAGAACAGAGATACAACATGCGTATCAAACAGATTTTGATACAGCTCTCTATATGTCATTGAGATGGGTGTGAACTGGAGTCTTTCTATGTTTGGCCTCGAGTTTGATTCTTGTCTTGAGGTGCCTTAATAACTAATAGTCAAGGCCCTCGGCTGGCCTACAGTGACTGATTTGGAGTACCTTTTATTATACATGCTCAGGTTATTCACTTCATTTTCCTTGTTCTTTGGAGTTGATCTTTTGACGCTTTCCCTCGCATCTATTTTCCCATTTTTTACCGCGTTTTCAATTGTAACGCCCTAAAATTTTAATTTTGGGTATTTTGAATGTGTGACACAAGCATTTGTCAGCTTTAGTGGTTATGTGTTCTGGGAGTGTTTGGGAGGTCCCAAGTCCAAGTCAGGACTTGGGAAAATTTTGATATTTTATGAATAAGCTCTATCTTTAGTCAGTAGACTTTTAAGTAAAAGTTGGCAAATAATTAACAGAATGAGCCTACTGGTCTGGTGGATAAGTAGAGTGTTGGTGTGAGGGAGGTCATGGGTTCGAATATTTGGGACGGTAAAGGTTATATTTTTGCTCCTAATTTCGGCAAGAGTTGTGCCGAATTAGGTTTATGAGTGCTAGATGTGTAGTGGGAAGTGAGGGAGCAATTTGAGGAGTGAATTAGGGGATTATAGGGGAGAATATCCAAAATCTGATCACTTTTTCCTTTTTCAAAAGAGAGAGAGAGTCGTTTTTCTCTCCATCTTTCTGACGTTTTCTCTCCCCCATCTCTACCAAAATTTTTTTTGTCTTTGCTTCTTACTCGGTTATCTTTTCTTTTCCTTCCTCTACTACAGAAATTTCCTTGTTCCCCCTAAACCATTCTTTCCCTCTTGATTTCGTAGCGTTAAGCAGCACTTGTGCAAATGTAGTAAGTTTTTAGGTGTCATTTTAATAGATTATTTTGTGTTCAATAGTCTAATTCTAAGGTGTTGCCAGTAGCATTTTGCGAGGATTAGGGCTCTCCTCGTGATTTTCGTAAACGTACCGATTTAAAGTTTTTGCGGTAAGTGTTCATTATTTTAAAAGTAAGTATTTTGGTTTCGTGATTTTGATTAATCGCGAGGTAAGATTGATTATGGTGTTATTTGTTTAATTATAGGCTTTGGAGTGCTCAGGGACTGTTTTAGCACCAAACAAAACTAGGTGTGTACTCGAAACATAAAAATAAGGGATTCGGCGAAAAACTGAAATTGCTTGCTGTTTGGATAGCAGCAGTAGGCTAACATTGAAAAATCACCATAAATTATGAAAATCGAATTAGAGGATGAAAAGAAATATGTGATTAAAGATATTTGAGTTTAATTTCTCATAGATGAAATGAAGTAAGCAAAAGAATTTCATATTATGATATATTTGAATTTTAGTGAGACAGGGTCAGAATGATTTTGGAGTCCCCTATCCTGACTTTGGAAAAATATTAAAAATTGTATAAAATTAATTATGGGTTAAATTTATATGTTTAAACTCTTAAATGAGTATACTTTCCGAAAAAAACAAACGAGAACATTATCTGAATTACGTACAAGAAGATAATCAATTTTACTATAAAAAGGTCGAAACTATTAGACAGCAGAATAGAGGAAAATTTAAAGAATAAATTATACGTATTGGCTAAAACAATAATTCTAAAAATTTTATGGTAAGAAGATATGTTAGTCTGGTTTTAGGAAAAATTTGCAGATCTTAATTCGGAATTTTGTAACTTAAGATACAAATAATTTAGTAACAGTGACTCAAGTAGACATCTTGGGTTACATTAAAATGGATCACGAGGCGAAGAACAATTTGGGTCATGTGTGCTACACGGGCGTGTGAGCCCACACGGGCGAACATCATGGGCTTGTAGGCTCATTTTCACTGTTTGACTAATAAGGTTGCACGGGCCCCCCAAGTCGACTGTGAACCTACTGTAGGGTCGGTAAGCTTACCTAGACCCCTAATTGACTGAAATGACTGTATGACTAATATGATTAAGCCTGGTGATGTCCCACTGATTTGATACTGTATGCCCTGTTTACAAGCATGATATTATGTTATAGCATGTCATATCTGTATAATGCATTGCATTGGATTGAGGGATTATAATGGTCGGAGGAAGTGTATTGAAATGCCTCGAGCCTAATTTACTGGCAGATCAGCTGCAAACTACTGTCTAGTGCCACATTTGGTATTACTTGGAGTGTAGGGATGGGTGGGTTAATTATATCCCCACATGGAGTGTAGGGTTGGACGGAGATGGTGTGTAAAGGTTGGATGGGTAGGATATTTGTGATGCATATCTGTTACTGCTACTGATACTGTGATGGGCTAAAGCCTTGCTGCATGACTATTTTTGTACTAAGATGGGCTAAGGCCCAAACTATGATTATTTGTTTACTGTCTGTTCATTTGTATGGGGATTACACACTGAGTTTACTTAAACTCACCCCTTCTATTTAATCTGTACAGGTAATCCCTAGATTTAGACGGATCGGTACGGTGGAGGACTCAGTGGTGGCCACATGACTTCTTTTACACTGTTTATTACCTATTTATGATTTTACTTTTATTTGGGAGTATTTTGCTGTAATTATGGCCTTTATGGATTTTGGTTTAAATTTGGTTTTTATAAATTTTTATGATTTAAATCTGCTAGTGTTAGGTAAAACTCGGGTTTTCAAATGAAATTAACGTTTTATCAAAAATACCACGAATATGCAAATTGTTTAAAAGCTTCTGCAGTAAGAAAATGTTTTGAAATTGAATAATGATTTGTAAATGAATAATGTTTTGGAAACGAATGGCACGATTTGAAATTAACATAAGATAATGAAAAAAAATGGTTAAATAGAAAAAGGGATTTAGTGACTACATATTTTTCGAAAAGTACTACCTTGTGACATCGTCAGATTCGACCATAACGTCTAGGCCAGGTCTGGGGTGTTACATCAATCATCTCGCCAGACATTACTATATCTGAGAAGCTCATGGTAGCGCTTCCCAACATGTGGTTAATGAACGGGGCTTTCAGAGTGTTGATGAAAAGTTTCGTGGTTTTTTTCTCCAAAAGAGGTGGTTGGACTTATGTTGCTACCTCTCTCCATCTTTGGGCATATTGCCTAAAGCTCTCACTTTACTTCTTTTCCATATTCTGTAGTGTGATTCTGTCGGGCGCCATGTCTGTCATGTGGCCATATTGCTTCATGAAAGTCTGTTCCAAGTCCTTCCATGAGTGAATTTTGACACGGCTCAGTTGGTTGTACCATTTGGCAGCTGACCCAATCAGACTATCTTGGAAGCAATGAATTAACAGTTGATCGTTATTAACGTATCCCATCATTCTTAGGCAGAACATCATAATGTGAGCTTTAGGACAACTAGTCCCATTATACTTTTCAAATTCTGGAGCCTTGAATTTTGGTGGGAGTACTAAATCTAGTACCAAACTCAGATCCTTGGCGTCAACCCCGCAGTGGTAATCAGAATTTTCCATTACTCTGAGTTTTTCCTCCAACCTTTTATACCGATATTCGAGTTGTTTTGGCAGTTCCACTTTTGCTTTTTCTATTTTTGCCATTTCGTCTAAATCAAGAACTACATAATTGGTTGAATTGTCCCCCGAATTGGAACTTGAGCCTGTCGGGTAATTCATTGGTGCCGAGGTATTAGTCTGATATTGTTGAGGTCTGATAGTAATGGGTGTTCCTTGTGGACGTACGTCTGGTTCGGCCTGGACACTTATCGGGGAAAAACCTGGGGGATAGGCAGGGTCTTCATATTATCCCCAGAATTGACCACTGGGCTTTTCCCTTTTTCAAGCCCTCTGACTAGTAACTGCGTTAATTGGCTCATCATACTTCTTTGGGAATCTAACATCTGATCCTGCATGTCTTGTTGAATTTTGGCCAATTATTCTTGCATCTGATCTTGCATATCCTTCTGCATTTGTTCTAATCTTTCTAATCTTTGATCCATTACTTTGGTTTTGTAGCGGGTACTGTAGCGATGTTTGGTTGGTTGAATCTTGTTGGATTTCAGATTAACTGAAATAATATCGTTTAATTAGGGTTGTTTTGTGAAATTTTATGCAGATGAATGGAATGAATGCAAAAAGAGGCGTTGATTCTGATTGAATTTTATTAGAACAACTTTACTAGAAAATAAATATCTTTACATAAAACAGATATTTACATATATGGTCTTGCCCTAATACTCAAAGTGAAGACATCGATCCTTTTCCGCATATCCGTTTGTTAATATCGAACCTCGCAAATTCTCCAAAGGGGTGCCTCTTCTATCTCCTTTTTTCTTGATCCGAGCCGTGACCCATTGTTCACTCATCCTCATGATGCTTGTTAGCTTCTTTAAGAAATTTTGGTGGCTTTCAAATAATCTTTATCATCTTGAATACTCGGCCAACGAAGCAAAGTCGTGTACTCATTCATCAGACTATCACCTTTACCTCGTTACGTTTTCTCGGACCATATTCGGATGACCGCATTGTCTTCCACTTTATCAAAAAATCCATTTTCCATGGCAAGCTCTTTATTTAGATACTGAACGTGAATCAACACCTCTTTTATGATAAAAATTCCATGCAATCACAGTCAAAGCAAAACAAAGCAAGTCAGTATTAAACACAAAGCTAGGATTCAAAGCAAACGAAAAAATAAATAAAGCATCTATTCGGGTAACCGCTAGGGTTTGGCGTGGTTCTACCTGGGGTAGGTTCTTAAGGCTCAATATATGCGGTTTGGTTTTAAAGTAAAGGTACCTAAACAAGCAGATTTCTCGATCCTCACCCATTATAGGCTCATATGGATTGAGTTCAGTTTAGGGGAATACATTTTCCTATGGTTGCACAGAGATAAAAATCTCACGAAAACATAGGTACGAATGTATCCCTAAAGTGATCCACTATCATGTACGGAGGTGAAGACCTCACAAAGGAATAGTTTCTTACACCTACTTAAAAGGGTATAATCGAGCGGTCATGTAATGCAATATGCAGAGATATATAAAAAAAGGCTCAAACCAATAAAATAAACAAATTATGATAAAGACCACAAAAATGACGGATGAAATGCAATGAAAGGATTGTAAATTTTAATTGAACTTTCAATTTTTGACAAAAAGATAGAAAATAATCAATTTACGGCTTGACTCTCTTATTTTGTCCCCAGTGGAGTCGCCAAGCTGTCGAAACCATTTTTTTGTAAAAGGGGTCGACTTTTATTAAAAAGCAAAAATGGAGTCACCACCAATCCTTTTTATTTAGGTGTGATCGGATCACCTCATAATTTAATCATTTAAATAAAAGTTTAAATTTACTAAAACTATAATTTTTTTGGTCTACAAAATCCAGAAAACGAGTTTGGGAGTCGGTTACACACGAGGAAGGATTAGCACCCTCGATACGTCCAAAATTGGTACCTAGTTGATTACTTAATGTCGTAGTGTCGAAAGTTGAAATTTTGAAAAGATTTTAAAATGCGATCCCCTTTTCTATTAATGTTAATTAAAAAAACACTTGAATTAAATTGAAACGAGCATCAAAGGCCCTCTCGTCCCGCAATAACAAAATGTCACATCCCGTTAGTTAGGATGCAACATTTGAATCCTCGAGAATAAGCTTGCCTTTAACTTTTATTGAAATTCCATGTATTTTGAAATTTAAAAGAATATTTGGCCATTTAGGTTTGATGAGAAAATCGAAACCCGGGCACAATTTCTCAAAGTTCCAAATACGAAATATTGCCTTTATCTTTTTTTCTTTAAAATTTCCTTTTTTACGAATTTAGGTAAACAATAAATTTAATGCAATATTTAAACTGATATAAGTTTAGTTTATTTGATTATGGTAAAAAAGCGGCTAAAACGTAAAAAAATGTCATGTTTAATGAAGAACGATAATGCGACATAATTTGTAGTAATACAATAAAACATAAAAAAATAATGCTAACAATAAATCATGATACCAATATGTATAATAAAAATAATAATTGTGATAATAATAATACTTTTAATAATAATATCTAAATTTTGAAATATAGAAAGTAGCAAATAAATAAAAGAATAAATAAAAGACACAATAAAAGAAAATAAATAAAAAGAAGCCGATTATAAAAATAAAATAAAAGAAATGTTAAGTAAATAAACAAATAAGTGACCATCAATCAGACATTTGATAACAAAAATTTGAAACTAAAAAATAAACAAATAAAATAAATGAAACAGTTCTTGAGAAAAAAAACAAGTTAAAGGAGCAAGTAGTGAATAAATACATAATAGATAATAATAAAAATAATAGAAGACAAAAACGAAATAGATAAAATGTATACATAATGTTAATTTTAAATATTTTAAGAGTAAAAAAAGATAAAATAATACCTAATATTAAATTTAAATATTTTAAAAGTAAGAGAATGATAAATAAATAAATGAATTGATAAATCAAATATAAATAATCAAATTAATTAAATAGGGATTAAATTGAAATCAAAATAGAATTTAAATGGAAAAACGGAATAAAATAAAGCAAAGGATCAAAATATAACGCGCGAATGATATGGGGGACCAAATGGGAAATATTTCCTGCCCTCCAAAACGCATCATTCCAAAAAGACCAAATTGAAGAAAAAATAAAATGCATGGCGAAATTAAAAGAGAATAAAAAGTGAATAGGACTGCTTTGAAGCGCGCTGTAAAAGCGGAAGGGCTATTCGCGCAAATAGCCCATTAGCCAAAAACGCGCGGATCCCCCTGGAACGGGTCGGGTCGTGCGCGAATAGATGCTAAAATGACGCCGTTTTGGCGCTTGAAACTAGGACACAAAACAACGTAGTATAGTCCCTTTATAAATATAAAAAATTTAACAAAAAATGCATTCTTTCAACCCATTAAAAAAAAACTCTCTATTCTTCCTTCTCTCTCTTTGGGCTAAACCCAAAAATTAACCAAGAAGGCCATCGGCGGACAAAATGGGCTTTTTAGCCCCGTTTTCAACGATTCGAAGGCCAAACCTTCTCAACCCCCAAAAAATCGAAAGAAAAGGTCCCTTCCCCTCCCTTTTAGGCCCGATTCCAACGACGGAGAAGAGACCTTCGACGACGTGACCCCGGGATTATTCCGGTAAGGTTTTTCTTCTTCTTTCTTTTTATTTTTGTAGATAAAATAAATAAAAATAAATAAAATCAAACTTAAATGTAAAAATAAACAGAAATATCAAATGAATATCACCTTAAAAATATAAGTTCAAATCTTTGATTTTTTTTTTGTATTTAGTCCTCCGGAAAGAAGAAGAAAAAAAAGCTATTGTGGGTTGTGGCTTTTTTATAGCCGTATTACAACTTTGTGTTTCTATTTTTTTGTCGTTTTGCTACTTGGTGTTTTCTGCTGTTGCGTGAGGTTTTGTTTTGCAGGTGTCAGAGGCTGGCGGTGGTGGCAGAGGGCGTCAGATGCGTGGGGGAAGCAACAGCGGCAGAAAGGTTGGGGCTATGGTGCGGCGCCAGAAACCCTAGGGTTTCTGGCATTCTAAAATAGTTTGGGCCACTGGGCCTCTAGGGTTTTTTTTTTGGTTTAGGCCATATAGGCCTATTGTAATTTGGATTGTAATATTTTTTATTTTATTTTTCTTGGGCCTAGGCAAATTGGGCTAGTTACATATATATATTATAATTTTATAGAAAAACTAGAAAAATACACGATTTGGACTTAAAGATAATTCCCTTTGCCTGAGGAAGGTGAACGCTTCAAATTGCTAAAGTTGTACCTGGACAAGTACATAGCTCAAGGCTCAGGTTGGGTTAAGACAACCTAGTGTGCTTCTAAATATTTTCAAAAAGTAGCAACAAATTGAGTGGTGATATATTAAGAAAAGTCGCAGCTAGAACTTAAGGATTTTGGTGAAGGGAAATAGCCAAACTTATGGCTAGTGTTGAAGCAGAAGTTTATGGGGGTGAGAAGAAACTTATAAGGAGTTTAAAGGAAATAGCCAAATTTATAACCCCATGCTATTTCGAGAAGTGGTGGATTATAAGGTTAGAGAACATCAACGGAGAAAAAAATCAGTTGCTGCCAATGGAGGTCGAAGTCATGTGGTCCAATTAATGTTGTCACTATTTTAGGTTGGTATTAGCATACTAGGGAAGAGTTTTAGCGCTTTCTGTTGGAAAAAATTTGGTTCGAAAAAAGTGCTTTGTACAACGAAAAATTAAAATATTGAAAATCAATCTGATTTGTGATATTTATAGCAATATACCCTAGACCGAATTCATAATTGTGTTTTCGGCTAGATGGTTTTTATCGTTCTGGGCTTTTAACCAAGTGATCTTCTTCGCTATTCTTGTACCACGAACAACTTCGAGTGTGGGCTCGAACTATTCAAATCAAAACATAGTACCATAAATCATTTTCTATTTTTTTAGGGTGAAAAGGAAATTTTGCTTCTTAAATAAAAACCGACAGAATAGTTATTCCAAAAAAAATATTTAAGTCTAAAAGAATAAAAGTCTCCCTATTTTCAGGTTGAATGACAATATCTTAAAGTTATGTTTATAGCTCTGCTGACGTCATATATTTATAGGGAGAGAATGTAGAATCTTTGTTGAATTTGAAAGGTTTATTTCAAATAGAAAACTAACTTGCTACTTAAGAGTAAGAGTAGGGAGAGCGGCACACCCTAATGTTCTTATTAGGGTAGCTGTCCCTTCATATTCCATGAGGGGATTTTGGGTCTCTCTCTCATCGGGACCAATTAAGTGTACTTCTTGAACTTTTTGACCAAGTAATTTATAATCTAATCCAACTCGATTTTGTTTTTTCTATTTTCCAAAATAAACTTCATTACTTATATTCAATTAAATAATTTACTCATCCCAGTTTTACTCCATGTATAATTATAACAATTTTACCCTAGTAAAATTTTGGAGAAAATATATTTAATAGTTTACAATTCAACTTGTTTACTATGATCGAATGATTTATTTTTATTTTGGGCTTTAAAATAGCTCAAAAACATAAACTCATTCTTATGATGTTTTTGAGAAATCCAATTTCATTTGTAAATGAATTTATTTATCATTTTCATTTACATTTCCATTTTGAGAAAACCAAATTCATTTTCAAATGATTTCATCTTTCCATTCCGGAGAAAACCATAATTATTTTTTAATATTTTTTCATTTATTCATCTCTATTCATTTCGTGCATTTTGATTCAACATGCAATTCATTTCTAACATCAACGACCTAACGGAGGGACCAATTGAATATATGCAATTAGGGCTCAAATGATTTATAATTAAGTTACAATTCTTCACCTATTAATTATAAACTCTTTTAGTCACAAAGTCATTCCATTATAGTATCGTGATTGAGTTTTCCCTGATAGCATACTATTACGAAAGCAACTCAATCAATGCTCGTCTAGTAACCTTGTAACAAGTGTGTTACCCTCATAGGATATCCTTAATCTCTTTAGGATAATATTTGTTCTTCCAATATGATCATATTTTATCTCATGGTAACCATTACATCTTTTTTCATGAAAATTTTATTACTATCAAATAGCAATCAAGTTATTTGTCACAAAGAACGACCCATGACCATGTTTACTTTTCGTCAACCATGTAATGTCAATGAGAGGATATCATTTACCTATGTCTCGGGCTATAAATTCCACTATTATGAACGACTCTACATATTGTGGAAGTCGTACACCTAACACACTAGCTTTTGGATCCTCATCTATTCTAACTCAGGCTTTTACTTCCATCAAAGTTTACGAGTCACGCATACATAGCCCGCTATCTACTCAAGATTTATGTATGTCACACTATAAATTTCACAAGTGAATAAATTCATAAATGGATTCTTTTTAATTTTTTTTAAAAAAATAATATGAGAAGATAAGATTTAAAGGAAAAAAACCTAATTATTTTTTTTTGGTTGAACTGCGGTGGCCAATGGCGTAGAGGAGCTACTGATATGTCACATAATATCAATTGTCTTATATGTCACATAAAAAATAATTCAAAATTATAAAGATAAAAGGATCAAAATTAAAATAAATAAAAATTTTAAAAAATTTTAAAAAATTTTAAAAAATTAGCATGGAGTACTTATGAATTTTCATGTAGGTTGTTGTGTTTAAAATTTTAACATTTTACTTATTCTCATTAAAAAGATATCATTTTGACTCTTTTTCAAAATATTGATGGTAGACAAATTCAACTTTTTTTAAAAAGTTAAGGGCCAAATTTAGTTAGAAAAATGCTAAACTGACAAAAGATATAAACGTTAAGAGCTAAATTTGACATTATGCCATATTTTACTCAATCAGACAAATGCTCCATCTTTATTTCATTTCATCTAACAAAGCTATTGTTAAAGTTATTACATCTTGTCATGTAATTAGGGATGAGCAAAACTCGATTCGACTAAAAAAAATAAAATAAAAAATTTTAAAATTCAAGTTAATTGAGTCAACTCTAATTTTGTTTTCGAATTTCAAGTTCTAATCGAGTTTAATTTTCAAATTCGAATAATTTGAATAAACCAAATACCAAACTATTATATTTTACATTTTTACCCAAAACCTCCAAACCTTTTTACTTTCCCCCAATACTTTTTCTCCCTCCCAGTTTCCCCTTAAAGCTTTTATTCCCCTCTCATCCCACCCCAAATTTTATTTTGAATATTTTCTTCCCATTGACTTTCCGCCAAAAATTTTACTCCCCAACTCTCAAAACTTTTTGTTTTTCCCTTCCCCTTTCACTTTTCACCCTTTTCCTTCAAATAAAAAACCATTCAAAAAAATTCTCTAAACTTAAATAGTAATAATTATATATATATATATATCTATTATTTATATTATTAAATTAAATTTCACATTTTGTACTATTTATATTATTGAATTGTTTAATTATATTAAATCTTTATAAATTTCAATTAAAATTGAATTATTCATAATGTCATAAAATATTCGTGTTAAAATTTTATATTGTTATCAATTTCACATTTTATATTTAACATAACTTTTATTAAAATATAAATTTTTATATTTAATATATTTTTAATTTTAAAATACATACTGATAAAAATCGAAGATAACAAAGAAGTTATCCCGTATATAAAATATTAATAAATAAATTACGAGGAGATGAAAGTTAAGAACAAATTTGATTATGATGGATGGTAGCGTTTACATGGATCTAAATTTTTTTTTAATTTAACTCGAACAAATATATTCGATTTGATTTGAATTTCATCTCACTTGACTCGATTCGAGAAAATTTCAAATCGAGTTAGGATGATAAAATAGGATTCGTCAACTCAATTAATTCAAAATTTTTTCATACGATTTGATTGAATGCTCACATCTACCTATAACATTTCTATTTCAATCTCACATAATAACATTCCTTCACAACTCTATTCCATTCCAGCAAACCAAGCATGTCGTAAGTGTTTGATTGAACTGACGTAACCCACCAACTATGTGTGTGTATATATATATATATTATAATTTTATAGAAAAATACACAATCTGGACCTAAAGATACCTTTTGCCCTAGGAAGGTGAACGCGTCAAATTGCTAAAGTTGTACCTAGACAAGTACATAGCTTAAGGCTCAGGTTGGGTTATGACAACTTGGCGTGCTTCTGAATATTTTCAAAATGCAGCAGCAAATTGAGTGGTGATATATTAAGAAAAGTCGCAGCTAAAACTAAAGGATTTTGGGGAAGGGAAATAGCCAAACTTGTGGCTAGTGTTGAAGTAGAAGTTTACGGGAGTGAGAAAAAAAACTTATAAGGAGTTTAAGGGAAATAGCCAAACTTATGACCCCACCTTATTTCGTGAAGTGGTGGATTATAAGGTTAGAGAACATCAACGGAGAAGAAAACCGGTTGTTGCTAATGGAGGTCGAAATCATGTGGTCCAATTAATGTTGTCCTTATTTTTAGGTTGGCATTGGCATACCAGGGAAGAGTCTTAGAAGTTTCCATTGGAAAAAATTCGGGTCGAAAACGATTTTTTTATACAGCGAAAAATTAAAATTTTGAAAATCAACCTGGTTTGTGATATTTATTCCAATAAACCCTAGATCGAATTCATAATTGTGTTTTCGACTAAATGATTTTTATCAACCAATAAAATCATTATTCTAGAAAAAATATTTAAGTTTAAAAGAATAAAAGTCTCTATATTTTCGGGGAGAATGACAATATCTTAAAGTTATATTTATAACTCTACCGATGCCATCTATTTATAGGGACAGAATGTAAAACCTTTACTAAATTTGAAAGGTTTATTTTAAATAGAAAAATAACTACTTAGAGTAGGAGTAGGGTGGGCGACATCCCCTAGTATTCCTATTAGGGTGGCCGCCCTTTTATATTCTATAAGGGGATTTTGGGCATCTCTCACATCGTTACCAATTGTAAGTACTTCTTGGACTTTTTGACCAGTATTTTGTAATCTGATCCAACCTGATTTTGTTTTTTCTATTTTTCAAAATAAACTTCACTATTTATATTCAATTAAGTAATTTTCTCATTTCAATTTTACTCCTGTATAATTATAACAATTTTAGCCCTAGTAAAATTTTCGAGAAAATATATTTAATATTTCACAATTCAACTTGTTTACTATGACCAAATGATTTATTTTCATCTTTTGGCTTTAAAATAGTACAAAAACATAAACTCATTCTTGATCATTTTGAAAAATCCAATTTCATTTTATATGGATTTATTTCTCATTTTCATTTTCATTTCCATTTTGAGAAAACCAAATTCATTTTCAAATGATTTCATTTCTCCATTTTGGAGAAAGCCATAATCATTTACGAATATTTTTTCATTTCTTCATTTCTATTCATTTCGTTCATTTTGATTCAACATGCAATTAATTACTAGTTTCAACGAGCTAGAGGAGGGACCGACTGGATATAAGCAATTAGGGCTCAAATGATTTATAATTAAGTGCCAACTTTTCACCTATTAATTATAAACTCATTTAGTCACAAAGTCATTCCATTATAGTATCGGGATTGCGTTTTCCCTCACAACATACCATTACGAAAGCAACTCGATCAATGCTCGTCCAATAACCTTGTAATAAGTGTATTACCCTTAGGGTATCTTTAATCTCTTTGGGATAATATATGTTCTTCCAACATGATCCTATTTTATCTCATGGTAACCATTATGTCTTCTTTTGTGAAAAGTCGATTACTATCAAATAGCAATTAAGTCATTCGTCACAAAGAAGAACGACTGATGATCATGTTTACTTTTCGTCAACTATGTAATGCCAATGAGAGGATATCATTTACCCATGTCTCGGACTATAAATTCCACTATTGTGAATGACACTACATATTGTAAAAGTCATACACCCAACACACCAGCTTTTGATTCCTCATCTATTCTAACTCAAGCTTTTACTTACATCAAAGTTTACGAGTCACGCATACATAGTCCGCCATCCATTCAAGATTTAGGTATGTCACACGATGAATGTCACAAGTGAATAAATCCATAAATAGATTCAAAATATATTCTTCTTGGGTCTTAGTCCGATGTACTGTCAATCACATCTATGTCTTTATCTTTTAGGAGTCATCCGCTCTGATGATTAAGACAAAACATCTTCCCAATTGAACTTGATGGACAACATATTAGACTTTCGATTAGTTTGTTCATTTTCGATTAGACTAAGGATATGTTTAGATTCATCTACTAATACATGATGTCTTTCCGTATTACGATTCATCCACGTAATACCCCTTCGTATCAGTTTAAACATTAGACAATCAATGAACAATATTTGCTTTTATTTTACTTTGTGTGCAAAAACCACATGAGGACAATAATACAAAATATATTAATTATAATCAATAAAATTTGTTTTATTATTCAATCTTTTTGAAAAAATTACAAGTTTACAAACGAATATACTATACTCAGGATACCAGATCCAACACTTTCTTACTAAGCTTTAATATATTTGATGCTGAAGTTGATTGTAAGTTTATTATCTGTTCAAATTGTTTCTGAAATGAGGAGGGGTCGATGGAGTTATCCAACACTTAGGGCCATATTTGTATCAACAACAATTCAGTTCTAGTGTAAGTAAAATTGAGTTTACTTGCGTTAAATGTTGCCTAGTCTAGTAGAACTCTGAGCTACTCCGACGATCATCAGTTTCTGAGCTACATCGATGGTCATCAAATTCTACCAAAGAACTAAAAAGAGCGTGGTATAGTATCCTGGGCGGGGGGAAACTCATTTTTATTGTTTTCATTTCTATTATGTACGATTTAACCTTCTTAAAAACATTATCAGTATAACTTAACATGAAAGCAAGTTTCCAAAATATCTAGCATGCATGCACTCACTTGCAAGGATTAATTGGTTTGATAAAAAATTATTAAAAAACTAGAAAGGTAAAAATAAATTGAACAATTTGGTCCAACCACTTGGTTCAATCGATTTTTGGTATTACATTGCCAAGGCCTTGAGGGAAATCAGCAGCTCCTCTAATGCCAAAAAGGTTTCTTCACATTGCATACCAGAATGTCTTTTTTTTTTTTTTTTTAAATATTATTTTTGCTTGTTTTAGAGGAGGGTTGAGTTATATATTTTGTATATTTCCTGTTTGGTTATTCGTTATGTGATGCTAATGGCTTCTTGTTGTTGTTGTTGTAGGCCTTTGAATTTATGAAGAAGTAAGAGGAGACAAGGCAAGCTGAGTTGGCTGCAAGAGCTGCAGAGTTTAAGGCAATGCAAGCCCAAGCTGGAACTGTAAGATCTCCTCTGAAATCTTTGTACCTTGATGGTTAATTAATATAGATGTTGGTTTAAAGATTAATTTTGAAATTGCAAATTGTTCCTTAATAACATCAAGGCCAATCTGCTCGAGTGTATTTATAAGGTTAGCGATAGTGACATTATTGGTCTTATTGTTTCTTCTCGAATCTCATTTTAAGTTGCAAGTTGCAACCAGGAAATTCTTTCCAGCTTATTTCACAATCCTGTTATTGCATATGATATGTCTCTATTGTGCTATGCTAAAACTAGTTCTCCTGAGTGGATCATGAATCAACCGTGGAGCTTTTTGGTATTACATTGCAGTCTTTCTTGTGTGATTGAATCGTATTGTATGGGTTTTCTACTTCAGTTTTTTCATAGATATCCTTAACAAATTTTGGTTTTTACACTTCTTAAAATATTTTCAGCAAATTGTGTCCTTATTTGTTTACAAATGGAAATGTATTTATTAGATGTGTAAAATCGCACTAGACACTAGTTTATTTAAGAAAAAATTATATTTAATATAAGACAAAAAAAAACCTTCTAAAATTTATTGAAATTCGTAGAGATAATAACAAAAACGTTTCGATTTTTAAAAAATTTGGTTGAAAATTTATAACAAAAACATGTTCAATTAAATTAATTTATTCTTTAAAAACTAAACATTACTCTCTGTGTAGATTCATTCAATGTGGTGAGTTGGATTTCTTAACCTCATACTATTTATATTATTATTTAAATTATTGATTGAGTTAATATTACAACCAATCAAATATTAGCTTAATTGGAAAACTTATAATTTTTTCGTAATTATAATAAATTATATTATTTTAAAATACTTCAATTTTTTATTTAAAAACCAATAAAAATATGCATACAGTGGAATTTAAATGCATACCAATTTCATTAGTAAAATTTTAATTTACAATTAAACTAAAGCTTTGTTTAAGTATTTTTATACATTTTAATTTTATTATGTACACTTTATTATATCCATCAATTGTATATATATTAATAATGTATTTTATTGAATTGGTATCACAAATTAACTCAACATCGACTCAAGATTGATACAAATATCATGATAAACAATTTTCTACTTGGACCAGGTATATCATCGCACTACATCAAAACAGGCTTTTAAAAGTATTTGTGGCGCTTTGAGAAGAGCTTAGCGCCGCTAAAAGTATTTGCGGCGCTTTGAGAAGTGCCGGAAAAAACGCCGCTAAAGACCGCGTCGCTAACTTTAGCGGCGTTTCTAGAAACAAACGCCGCTAAAGACCAGGACCTTTAGCAGCGCTTTTCTCACAAACGCCGCTAAAGACTCAGACCTATAGCGACTTTTTTCCGCAAACGCCGCTATAGCTCAAGACCTTTAGCGACGCTTTGATACAAACGCCGTTAAAAATACCATTAAATATTAAAATCAAACATTATTAATATAAAAAATTAATTAGTATTAAATATATATACTTTTAGTCAAAAAGATAATATTTAATCATATAATAAATTAATTTTTTTAATCAAAATATTGAAAAATCATGTTAATATTTAAATTGCAAAATTACAAGTTCAAATAGTGCAACTAATTGATTGCAAAAAAAAAAAAATGCACAAGTTCATAATGTACAGTAATCAACTCCAGGGATATGGATCATCTTCATCTTCATCATCTTCTTCACTTTCAACTCTGTGACCATCTTCTTCTCTGCTGCCTATGTGATTCAATGCTCTCCTTTCATCATCTTCATCGTCATTATAAGGCACAAGTGACTCTTCAGGAGGTGAAGATGGTGAATCCACAATTAAACTAAGTTCCCATGAGATCTTCTACTACAATCGTTCACTTAAAATAAATGATAAAAAAAAAAGAACTATACTTTTAGATGCTGAGAAAAAAAAAACGAAAATTCATAGCCAACTATCTAGGGTTTTTATTGAGTACCAGATAAAACATAGCAGCATAGTAAAGGAACTTAAGTACAAAGGAGATTAGATAAATTTTCAAACAAAATATCAGCGACTAAAATATACTATACATTTTTTAATTTTTTAAAGAAATTAGAAGAAGAGTTATAACAATAAAGTTATGAAAAACCACAAGCCACAGTACTGTTGGGACATTCAAACTGGCATAAATTAAAGCCAAACTCCGATCAAGAAATGAGTATATAGAAAACAATCGAAGATTCTTCAAATATGAAAAAATATTAAAATCAAAATAAAGAGGAAAAATACTAGAAAAACAAAATAAAATATCAAAGAAAATGAAGCGAAGAAAATTTTAATAAAGAAAATGAATATGACCACCTGAAGTCTATAGTAATTTGAACATACTAAGGCCAATTACTAATTAGTAATTTGAACGTCTATAATATTTAAACATACAATAAAGTGCAGATCCCAAAGGACAGTTCACATACAAAGGCCAATTACTAATTAGTAATTTGAACTTCACACAATTTACAATCACCATTTATGGGCTGAATCAGTTTCCAAACAAGGTCTGCTAATTTTAGCTTTGGCTTCTACAAGTTTCTAATATATCATCACCTAATAAAACGCAGCCACTAAGGAAAACTTTAAACATGCAGAAAAGCATGATATAATAATTGTCTGGTTAATGCTCAAAATTTCTCTCTATTAACATATTAAGAGATGGGTGTCAAATTAAGAAGAGAATGAAAAAGGTACTTGACTATAACAAGAATGTGAGAATTAACCTGATCCCTTCCAACACGTATAAGGCATTACAAACTTTCATAAACAAGGACAACTACAAAATGCATTCCATCACATCTCTTATATTTTTAAAGTAATAAATCGAATAAAAAATGAGAAAATCCAAGAAGTGGAAGAATAGATACCATCATGCGTTTCAAAATCTTTGGATTAGATATTTGTGATCACATGTTAGGCTTCAAAGGCAAAAATAGCATATATCTAACGATATTGCTTCCATTTTGTCATTACATATTAGAGAAAGTTACTTGGAAATACATTAGCATATATCTAGCTGAAAAATTGTAAAAATCTACCAACCAAATTTATACATTAATGAATCGGGTCATACATTTTATATTTTGTATTTACAAAATATTGTTAGAAAACTAAGTTATAATTTTATATTTTGTAAAATTGTAAATATTATTTTGTCATTTTATAGTGCAGTAATGAATTGGGTCATACATTTTTGTCCAATTTTTACTGGAACACATACAAAGGCATAAACTTGCAGCCAGCTTATATCAAAATGACCAGTTCTTGATGTCACTAAATTTATTCAACATTATCTGGAAGAACTATACAAATACAACAGCCATGAACAGGAAGACAACTAAACATCGTTACCTTGAACATTCAAAGTATGTTAAGGTTAAAGTATTAACTAGCGACCCATAAAAGAACAAATAATCACATTTTGAATTAACCAAGGTATTTCAGCATATTCAGCAGCCTATATGTCTAAACAATATACCCTCAACCCAAACAGAAATTATTCACCATAAATAACATAAACAAGTGCTGCTTGGGATAGACAATGCAAACAAAATGATGAGGGAAAAAAATCAGTCAGAAATAGGATACAAATCGTGCAACCAAATGATATTTATTGTAAATGCAAACTAGACCTAATCATTGTATCGAATCTGAAAACCTTTGCTCAAATTTATCTTCAACTGAAGCATTCCTTTCTTTGATTGAGGCTGACATAGACTTCCTAATTATCGTATAAGGGGTAGTTTAAAATATCAAGTATATAGTAGGCATACGACAAAATCCCCATGAACAACCTTAAACTAACTCATCACTGTTAATTAGCATATCAAAACTACGACAAAAGTTACAAATATGATGTCAGAACACTTACAAACAGTGTAGGAATAGCTGCAATGACCAGGCTTGTAAACGCCAAAGAAGCCTGCATGTATCCAAGTGATTGGTGTCAACCAATCCGAAAATATAGAAAATTGAAACACCAAACATAGTACTTAATACCAATGCACAACACTTGAATTTCTACCACTGCCTGCCTATAAAAAGAATCTATTTGATTTGCAGTAACAAGCCAAAGAAAATTGCAAAAAATAAAAATTATCCAACAAATTGCAAAAAACCGATTATAACAATGAAACTATAATCAACAAATGCAAAAAGAATTAAATAATGAAAAAAAAAGCTTATCTAAAAGAACATAAAAATAATGAAAAAAATAAATAACAAAATGGGACAGATGAAAAAACCAAATCATCGAAAATAAGAAACGGGTCACCTTATTATCAATTGGTAGATTTAGATTTGCAGAAAACAAGTAATGATGGAAATCGTCGAGGGTCAGTGCGTGTTTTCTGAACTTCGCCATATGGTGTCGTTTCTGCAGACCCTGCAGCAGAATCTCTTCCGTGTCGGAGACCTTCGCACCGCCTTGCCCCTGCGCATCCACCAAGAACCTATGCAACTGCTCTGCCGTCATTTGAGGCCCACCTTCGGCGCACTTCTCGAATGCAGCTATAACATCCGGTGGTGGTGCCGCCTCAATGATTTTGAACTTCCTAGTAAAGCACCCGCACATCCTATAAGTCCCCATCTTTCAACTCTGCTTTTCTTTTCCCTTGATGAATGAAATGAAAGAAATTAGCGTTGATTGAAATGGTTTTAGAAAGTGTAGAGAAACTGTGGTTGCGTGGGGGTATTTATTTGGATTTAGGATTTGTATTATTCGAATGTCGAAGTGGGTCTTTTGTTTCTTTATTTTTTTTATGTCGGAAGTGCTGGTTACCTTGGTTGATAATGAGCCGAATCATGCTTCATCCATTTACTTTTAGGTTTTAACGTTTTAGCCAACGGAGATTAATACTCTGAAACCAACTTCTTTCAAATCTCAAGATTTGCAGCAATATTCTAGGGTTTAGATTTCAAAGCAAGAGAGAGAAACTTGTGCTCTTACCCGCTTGATGAACTGGTTTTTAAGATCGTCAGTTAGCGCAACAATCGCCTACGAGGTCTCCTTATTCTGACTCTGACCCTGCTCATGGTTGTGCCCCCTCTTCGGACGGCGGTGCTGGAATCTCCTCTTTTCCTTTACTTCTCTCATGCTCTCTTATTTCTTCCGTTCGGTGGGAACCCTTTAAAATGAAGCGGTAAATTTAAGTTTATAATTTTAGGGGGAAATTTTAGGGTTTTAGGGGAAAATTTGTGGATAAAACGGCGTAGTTTTAAAGTATTTTTGCAGCGTTTTTATAGAAAACGCCGCTATTGCCCACCTGCAAAAAATTATTTTATTTTGAATAAAACGACGCCATTTTGTTATAATTTGGTCCTATCTATTACACCAATTAATCTAAACCCTAACCCCTATCTCCTAAACCCTAAATCATAAAACATAAACCCTAACCCCTAACCTCTAACCCTTAACCCCTAAACCTTAAACCCCAACCCTTAACCATAAACCATAATCTATAATCTATAATCCCTAATTATTTAAATACTATAAGAATAAAATTTTAATTATTTAAAAAAAGAAAATCAAGAATTGTAGATTTAATGTTTATATTATAAATTACTGGTAAATTCAAATAAAAATCTATCTTATCTAAACATTTTTAATATATATATATATTGAAATTGTTAAATTTCAGTCCTATATAAATGAATCACCATTCTGTTTCAACATTCGGCTTTCGACATTTCAATGGAGTTTACAGAAAATATTTTGTTAGTTTATTTCATAATTGGGTGTTTTTGTGAGATAATAAGTAAGAATGGCGTCGTTGAAGCATTTCATAAGGTTTATCCACATTTACAATCTAAAACTGGACTTACTGTAAAACAGCTTCATCGAACCGGGTATCACTTTCAGCTTCCTATGAACTGGATTAACGGTAATGTTTTTCTTTTATTTTTATTTTTTGGAGGAGATGGAATTAAATTATATATTTTAGGATAGTTAAAAATGTAATTTTACCATTTTAATTATATTTTTATAAGGATTAAATAATTTTTTTATTATTTTTAGGGGATTAACAAGTAAATTTACCATTATTAATTTAAAAGTGTATCAGTTATAAAAATGCTTAGATGAAAATTGTTTTCATTTCAGGGCCTTGGCTTCCATGTTTAGTAAAGTTAATAAAGAATAATTTTTCCCATCTATTTTGAGTTGATTTAATACATAATATAAATTTAAGGGTTAAAAGATAAAAATTAAATGAAGGGTTGTAATTATTTTTTGTAAAGTTAGAAGGATAAATAAATCATTATGTCTATTTTATTTATATAAACTTTGAAATAATAATTGAATTAGTTTAACACGTGATGCCGCCTTTTATTCCATATATAAGGTTATGCCATATATTATGTTTAAAAGAACTTATACTATTTTAATTTTTCTATTTTTAACAAATAATTTAAATTATTTTAAATCCTTGAGCATTAGCGGCGCTTTTTTGAAAACGCCGCTAAAAATAGAGCATTAACGGCACTAATTCAAAAACGCCGCTAAAGCCCCGAGCATTAGCGGCGCTTTACCAAAAGCGCCACTAAATCCCTAAGCATTAGTGGCGCTTTCTAAAAAACGCCGCTAATTATCGATCTTTAGCGGCGTTTGGATAAAAAATGCCGCTAAAAGTGCCGCTAAAAGCCTGTTTTGGTGTAGTGTTGTATGGAATGAATACCCTCACTAATAAACTAAAGCCATGGTTATTGGACAGATACAAATTAAGTGATATGAAAAGAGGAATCCACAAAGGCGACGATATAGCAAAATTCAAAAACAAATTAAATTAGAAACAAGATGACACCTTTAAAGGACAATCACCAAGTGCGGCCTGAAATTCAAAAACTCCCATATAGCAGAAGTCAAACCTCTGATCAACAATCCAAAGTACCAAAAAAAGGCGACGATGGTCTGTGAAATATACATACCAAAAGAATTATACTTATACATGAAGATGAGAAATAACAGCTTATACTGACTTGGTATCATACACTTTGGCTTCTGTAGTTTTCCTGCCTCTGCTGATAATAAGAAAGAAGCGAAAATATAGTTTGTAGTATAGTAATCAGGAGTAAGACAAGCGCAGCAAGAAACGATATGGGGGACCAGGAAGTGTTAAAATAATCTTTCTTCAATTTTGCCTTCCATATGTTCTAGTCTATCTTGCAATGCTTGTTCACTCGATCAGCTATGTCCTCATAGTAGAAGGCTTCTGTGTCGTAATAAACGAAATACTCCAGTTTATTAAATATTTTGGTAATTGCTTCATCGTCTCCTAACCAATTATCAATAATTCCACTTTTACGGAGTAGCTCTATATCCTTGCCTGTGTTGAAGAGTTTATCCATGAATAGCACATAATGAACATAGTATTTTTGCACCCCCCATAATTATTCGTAGGCCATATAATTTCAGAACATACGCTCTGTGGAATGGTCGATTTTTAAGGTTGGAATCTTGAGTTCTTTGGTTCCATTATCAAACGTTATATCAAATATGTTCGTTTTCCCTTTCTCCTGGTTTTGCATATTTTGGATAGAGACATCAAAGAAATGGATTCCTGCATCTTCCAGCTCTGTTGCGCTAGGTATCAAGCTTGTTGAAGTTTGGTCAGCATGCAACAACTAAAGCAGTTAAGAAGCAGGCCATGGAGATCGAGCCATGCAGGAGCTGCTGTTGCAAGTGTAGCTGTTCATTTTTTATTTATTTTGTAAGCTTAGGTTGATGTAATGTATTTTAGTTCATTTTGAACTATGTTAGGTTGATGATTGATGTAATTTGATGGTGAATGAGCTGTTAACTCAGCTTTGTTTATGTGTAAAAGCTTGTTTTTACATGTATTAGTTGTAGTAGGTATTGATTAGGTAACTATACACTGATTTTGACAAGCAAATTTCTTGGTTTATGTATTGGCACTATGCCATTATTCAAGAAATGAATGAATTTAATCAGATTTTGTTCCATATACTCTTCATTTTCTTTGCTTTTGTTTTTCAATTTTCTAGTTTGAATTCTGTTTGTTTCTTCTGCAAGTCTCGAGTATTGCTACTCAAGTCTCAACCAACTTGCTTGTTATTTGTTCTATACACCAACAATTGGTATCTAGAGCTGCAATCTCAGTGGACCTGTTATAGTTCAACATTTAAAACATGGCTTCATCAAGCTTCTCACCAGCTGCACCACCAGTCTTCAATAGAGAGGGCTATCAT
Source organism: Gossypium raimondii (assembly GCF_025698545.1). Classification (NCBI taxonomy): domain Eukaryota; kingdom Viridiplantae; phylum Streptophyta; class Magnoliopsida; order Malvales; family Malvaceae; genus Gossypium; species Gossypium raimondii. The sequence continues at coordinate 49,205,627 of NC_068577.1, read as the reverse complement.
ATATGGGTGGTCAAAATGAAGACCTACCTGCAGGCATTCGATTTATGGGAGGTGGTCAACTTAGATGTTGAACCAGAGCCACTAAGAGCCAATCCAACTGTGGCTCAGATCAGGCAGCATGCTGATGAAAGGACCAAGAGGCACTAGGCCATGTCTTGCATCCAAAACTCTGTGTCAGATGTGATCTTTACAAGGATCATGACATGTAAGACACCAAAACAAGTCTGGGACAGATTGAAAGAGGAGTTCTAAGGAACTGAGAGAACAAGGCAGTAACAACTATTAAACTTGAGAAATGATTTTGAGAATTTGAAGATGAAGGAAGAAGAAATTGTCAAATAGTATTCAGATAGGATTATGGCTGTGGTAAACAACATAAGGCTCCTTGGTGAGCAATTTAATGAAGTAAGGATAGTGGAGAAGGTAATCTCAACGCTGCCTGAGAGATATGAGGCAAAAATTTCATCCTTCGAAGACTCAAGGGACCTGACTAGCATCACATTGATAGAGTTAATCAATGCTCTTTATGCATAAGAGCAAATGAGAGATAGTAGACTGAAGGAGCACCAAGAAGTTTCCTTCCAAGTAAAAACCAAACCTAACTCGAGCACCTCTGCCTACAAAGGCAGAAAGACTTGGAGAGATAAGTCTAAGTCAGATGTTGTAAGAAAAAGGGATAAACCCTGCAGGCATTGCAAAAGACCTGGTCATCTTGAAGCCAACTGTTGGTTTAAACCAGATGTTCAGTGCCAACACTGTAAAAAGACGGGCCATTTTGAAAAGGTTTGCAGAAGTAAAAGCAAACCAAGGCAGTACCAACCACAATAGCTAAAGGCTGAAGCTCGAGTAGCAAAAGAGGGCAGTGACCAAGCAGAATAGGTTTTTGTTGTTTCATGCACATCCAATAAAGAAAAAATAGCAAACTGATGGCTCATAGACAATGGCTGCACCAACCATATGTCTCATAATGCTACCATCTTCAAAACAATTGATAGAAGCTTCAAAACAAAGGTGAAAATAGGTAATGGTCATTTCATTAAAGCTAAAGGAATAAGGAATGTGCTGATAAACACTCCCATAAGCAACAAACTTGTTTTGACAGAAATCTGCTCAGCATAGCTCAGCTATTGGAGAAAGGCTATTCTGTTGTGTTTAAAGGCAAGGAATGCAAAATCGATTACCCAAATGGATCCAGGCTTATGTTAGTCACTATGGTTGATAAGAGCTTTGTTGTTTACTGGACAAATGGCTCAGACTCAGCCTGCATAGCCTTATTGGATGAATCTAAGCTTTGGCACTAAAGACTTCATAATGTCAACTACAGATCAATGGACCAGCTAACCAGAGAAGATTTGGCTGAAAACTTCATTGGTTCAGTTGAAAAGCAGGAAGTTTGTGAAGTATGCCAGCTAGAAAAACAGGCCAAGCTTCCATTTCCCTCAAGTCAGGCCTAAAGAGCCTTAGAAAGGCTGCAGCTTGTGCACACTGATGTATGTGGGCCTACGAAGACTCAGTCACTAAATGGAAGTAGGTACTTTATCTTGTTCATTGATGATTACTTGAGGTTTTGCTAGATTTATTACTTGAAACAGAAATCAGAGGTGGTCTTTGTGTTTTAAAAGTTTAAGGCTGCTGTAGAGAGTGAAACAGGCTGCAAGTTAAAGACCCTAAGGTCTGATAATGGGACTGAGTACACCTCAGCTCAGTTCCAAGCCTTTTGTGATGAAGTAGGCATCAAACACCAGCTCACCAACACCTATACTCCACAACAGAAAGGTGTAAGTGAAAGAAAGAACAGGAGCTTGATGGATATGGCCAGGTGTTTGATGTTTGAGAAGAATTTGCCCAAGACCTTGTGGGCTGAGGCAGTCAATACTACTGTTTACATCCAAAACAGGCTTCCAACCAAAGCTTTGGCTCTAAAAACTCCATTTGAGGCATGGTTTAGATTCAAGCCATCATTGGCTCACATAAAGGTCTTTAATTGCATCTACTATGCACATGTGCTTGTTGTTAAAAGGGACAAGTTATCTAAAAGGGCTTAACCTGGTATTCTGGTGGGCTACGACACTATCAGAAAGGGGTATAGGATCTTGGATCCTTCAACAAACAAGGTGTTTGTAAGTAGAGATGTAGTATTCGATGAAAACTCCAGTTGGAATTGGGAGAAGAATGAGCCAGAGACAGTTTGTGAAGATCTTATAACAGATCAAACTAAAAATAATCAGAATGGTCCTGAAATGGACTTTGATGATGTACCAGTCAGGGGTAGGGGTGAGCATTCGATCGAATCGAATCGAATCGAATCGAAAATTTTCGAGTTAATCGAGTTTTCAAATATCATTTTATCATCCTAACTTTATTTGAAGTTTTCTCGAATCGAGTCGAGTGAGATGGAATTCGAATCGAATCAAATCGAATATATTTGTTCGAGTTAAATTTTAAAAAAATAATTTTGGGTCCTTGTAACCACTGTCACCCATCGTAATAAAATTTGTCCACCTTAATCAATTTTTTATTAACTTTTATCACCTCATAATTTATTTATTAATTTTTTATATACTGGTTAGCTTCTTTGCTTACTTAGTTGTTTCAATTATCTTGATTCTTGTCACTTTGCATTTTGGAATTAAAAATGTATTAAATGTAAAAATATGATTTTTAATAAAAGTTATTTTAAAAATAAAATGTGAAATTGATACCAATATAAAATTTTAACACGAATATTTTATGACATAATTAATAATTCAATTTTAATATAAATATTCAATATGACTAAACAATTCAATAATATAAATAATATAAAATGTGAAATTTAATTTAATAATATAAATAGTAGATATAAATAAAATTATTACTATTTATATTTAGTGATTTTTGGATAATTTTGATTTTTTATTTGAGAGTAAAGGGTGAGAAGTAAAAGTTTAGGGGATAATAAAAAGTTTTGGGGAATAAAAGTTTGAGGGAAAGTAAATAGGGGGAGTAAAATTTTAGAGGGAAAATATTAAAAAAAAATAGAGGGGGGAGGGTTTGGGGTAGATGAGAGGTGGGATGGGAAGAGAATAAAAGTTTTAGGGAAAAAGTGGGAAGGAGTAAAAATTTTGGGGGAAAATAAAAGGTTTGAGGGTTTTTGGGAGTAAAAATTTGAGAAAAATTAAATGGGAGGGTAAAATTTTGGTGGGAAATGAATTATGGGTCGATTAGGGGGTTGGGAGATGAGGGGAGTAAAAGTTTTGGGGGAAAAGGGGGAAGGAGTAAAAGTTTTGAGGGAAAAGCAAAAAGGTTTGAGAGTTTAGGGTAAAAATGTAAAATATTATAGTTTGATATTTGAATTATTCGAATTATTCGAGTTATTCGAATTCGAAAACTCAACTCGATTCGAACTCGAAATTTGAAAAAAAATTCAAGTTGATTTGAATAACTTGATTAACTCGAATAACTCGATTCGTTTAACTCGAAATTCAAATTTTTTTCAATTTTTTCGAGTCAAATCAAATTTTGCTCACCCCTAGTCAGGGGCACTAGACCATTGGCTGAGATTTATGAAAAAGCTCAAGTAGCCATAGCAGAACCAAGTTGTTTTGAAGAGGCTGAAGCTCAGCAAGGGTGGAAGCAGGCAATGGCTGATGAAATCAACATGATTGAGAAGAACCAAACTTGGGATTTAGTTGAAAGACCAGCCAACAAGAAGATTATTAGGGTGAAATAGGTCTATCGAGCTAAGCATAATGCTGATGGAAGCTTGAACAAACTTAAAGCTAGGCTAGTTGTGAAAGGTTTTAGCCAAAAGTGTGGCACAGATTATTTGAAGACCTTTACACCAGTGGCCAGGCTAGACACCATCAGGTTGCTAGTTGCCTTAGCAGCACAAATGCAGTGGAAAATTCACCAGCTCGATGTGAAGTCAGCCTTCCTCAATGGATTTGATAACATTCTAGAATAACATATTTTTATGAATTAATTATGTATTTATTCTGAGTATGATCCTACTAATTTGAGCTATTTATGATCTTTTATCTCATAGGGACAAAATTTGAGGCAAAAGCAAAATTAAGGGCCAAAAGCATGAATTTAGAGATAAAATGGGCCAATATGCGACACAAGGAAAAGTTGGTGCCAAAAGTGCAAGCATAGATGACACAAGGGTTGAAATGCAAAAAGAAGAGATTTTATTCTATCAGACTCTATTTTAATTATATTAGGATAATTAATATTAAGATAATTATTAAGGATTATTTAATTTTAGGATTTTATTTTATTTATCTTTATTTTTCTTCAATTAAATGTATTTATCTTTTAGGAATTTAAATAGGATTAGACTATCTCCCCTAGCACTATAAATAGAGGTGAAGTGACTCAAAAGAGATCCATATTTTTCTGTAAACACTTTCTCCCCAAAAGTCTAGGCTTTTGTTCTTATCATATTTCCTTTCAATAAAATCTCCATTTTTATTTTATTTGTTTTCTTTTTCACCACAACCATGAGCCACTAAACCCATCTAGTTGAAAGTTGTCAATATTCCCCAAAAAGGGTTCTTGAGGCTTAGATTTTGTACTTAGCCTTTTCACTGAGTATTTATCGTTTCTCTGCACTACGGGGCTGACACTTCCGTCCATGTCCCTTAAGAAGTAATCTTTTCAACGTACGTAAAGGCAGCCGCTTTGTATGTTTTGGGAAGGTTGCACAGTCGATTCGTTAGCTTACTGCGTCAGAGGTTGGCGAGCCCAAGAGACAAAATGACATGGGATTCGCCATTGAGAATTGTTGATCTAGCATAAGACAATCCCGCAGAAGCGATTGTTGGCTAGAGTCAGGTTCTACTAAATCGTAAGTCTAAATCCTTGGAGCTGGTGGTCGTAGGCGTCCTCTTCCACTATAACTGGCTTATTCGGTCTGGGAAGGATCATCTAAAAGCCAAAGATTAAACCCAAGGCGGAACGAGACAACTGGAGGCTTCTCCCATAAAAATTTCCTTTCTCTCAACTCTATTTTTAATTTCTCGAATTTTCGATTCAATATTCTTAATTCTGTTTTTATTTTATTTTTCGTTTTCAAATCCAAACCTTTAATTCTGTTATTTTCTTATTTTTTTTCAGGAACGCAGGTTTTCTTGGGCAAGATTCTGCTTGGAATTTCACAAAACAAGATATTATGCAAATCCAGTCCCTGAGGATTTGACCATACTTCCATTTACTATTCTTTTTCATTATTTATTAGGGATAGGATATTTTTGGTACTTTCAATGACCGCATCAGGATTTCTTGAAGAAGAGATCTACGTTGAACAACCTGAGGGCTTCAAAGTGGCTGGTAGAGAGCACATGGTTTACAGATTGAAGAAAGCCTTGTATAGCTTGAAACAGGCACCAAGGGCCTGGTACAGCAGGATCAATAGCTACTTGGCCAATCTAGGATTTGAAAGGAGCATTAGTGAGCCAACATTGTATGTTAGGAAGGATTGAGTGAAGACTCAGCTCATTGTATCTTTGTATGTTGATGACCTGCTGGTGACAGGAGGAGACCAAGCAATGCTGATTGATTTCAAAACCAAAATGCAGCAGATGTTTGAGATGTCTGATCTAGGAAGGATGACCTATTTTCTTGGGATGGAAGTGACACAAGCACAGAATAGGATATTTCTAAGTCCGAAAGTCTTTGCCTCCAAGATTTTGACCAAGTTCTCCATGCAAAACAGCAAAGCAACTAACACTTCAGTTGTTGTTGGAGAAAAGTTATTGAGCCATGGTGATTTTAAGAAGGTATGTGAATCAAACTATAGAAGCTTAGTTGGTTGTTTGCTATATTTGATTGCCACTTGGCCAGACATTATGTTTGCTGTAAGTTTGCTTTCTAGGTTTATGCATTGTTGCAATGAGAAGCATTTTCATGCAGTAAAAAGGGTGCTCAGGTACATCAAAGGTACCGTGAGCCATGGAATGTTGTATAGCAAAGCTAAAATCCTGAAGTTGGTTGGCTATACTGATAGTAACTGGGCTTGTTCGATGGATGACATGAAAAGCACCTCAAGGTATGCTTTCAATCTCGGTTCAGCTATGTTTTGTTGGAGCTCGAAGAAGCAAACAGTAGTTGCTCAATCTACTGCTGAAGCTGAATATGTTGCAGCTGCAAGTGCTGTCAACCAAGTCATCTGGCTAAGGAAAATAATGGTTGATTTGAATGTGCACCAAAGGGAAACAACAGAGATCTTTTGTGACAATCAGTCTGCTGTTACAATTGCAAAGAATCCAGTGTTCCATGGAAGAACAAATCATTTCAACATCAAACTACATGTTGTCAGAGAAATGGAGCAAGCACAGGAAGTGAAACTGGTTCATTGCAATTCAAATGATCAACTTGTTGACATTTTGACCAAGCCTCTTAGTGTGACAAAGTATGAGGACTTGAGAAAGAGACTACGAGTTTGTAACATGCTAACTAAGGAGGAGTGTTGAAATTTGGTTAGCATGTAACAACTAAAGCAGTCAAGAAGCAGGCCATGAAGATCGAGCCATGCAGGAGCTGCTGAAGCAAGTGCAACTATTCATTTTTTGTTTATTTTGTAAGCTTAGGTTGATGTAATGTATTTCAGTTCATTTTGAACTATGTTAGGTTGATGATTGATGTAATTTGATGGTGAATAAGCTGTTAACTTAACTTTGTTTATGTGTACAAGCTTTTTTTTTTTACAAGTTTCAATGTATTAGTTGTAGTAGGTATTGATTAGGTAACTATACACTGATTTTGACAAGCAAATTGCTTGGTTTATGTATTGGCACTATGCCATTATTCAAGCAATGAATGAATTCAATTAGATTTTGTTCCATATACTCTTCATTTTCTTTGCTTTTGTTTTTCAATTTTCTAGTTTGAATTCTGTTTGTTTCTTCTACAAGTCTCGAGCATTTCTACTCAAGTCTCAGCCAACTTGCTTGTTCTTTGCTCTATACACCAACAAAGCTCTGTGAGCTTTGGATTTTTCTTTTAGGAATACCAACTGTAGAAGATGCCTGATACTAGTATTTTCGGGTAAATAGATGGGATGCCTTCCGAAAAAAGTAAGAGCAAATGCAACCAACTGAGTCAAATGTCCTCGAGGTCCAGGATTTGGTATTATCATGCGATACAACTCCAAAAGCACAAAGAAAGGAAGTTGGTTTTCTAGTAATAACAAATCGTACCGAATGTCATATGAAACATGTTGTCCCAGTTCCTTAAAATCATATAGATGACTGATCCAGATTAGTTGAACAGCAAAGCAACCATCATACACCATCATATCTAAAAAATTTTCTTTAACTTCAAGATCAGGATGAAGAGGTTGTTCATAGCATTTGCGAGTTTTTCCTTCCAAGTACTTCATCGCCTCTCGAAATTCGTTGAGACCAAGGTTAGTTTTCTTAGCGATCTTCTCAAACTGCCTCTTTTTTAAACCTTCTATCCTCGCCAAGTGTGGCTTACAGTAGTGATAGGGGCCAACTGAAATCACATTTGGTTCGTAGGCTTTTTCATTTACTTTACGTAGTCGATGAGGCACTTTGAAAATTGTAAAACTTTCTTGTTAACATTAAACAAATTTATTAAGGAACGGGTTTTAGTTATTTTATTAGTTTACTCAATGCAAAAGCAATAGAATACTTTTTCAAATACCTCCTCTTGGGAAGGTGGATTAACTGTTGAAAGTTGAACTCTAATTGACGCTGTGGTAGCCAAGTCGTTATTCTTTGATATCATTTTCTGCACTAAAGCAAGAATTATTATTTAGTATTAGATATTTTATATATCAAATTATATATCAAATATGATGAATTGGATTTCTAATGTTATAATATTTATATTATTATTTAAATTTTGATTGAGTTGATATTATGAGTTAATTAGACATCAATTCAATTGAAAATTACAGAAATATCATTTCATAATTAAAATAAGTTATATTATTCGAGAGTATTTTAATTTTTATTTTAAAATTAATAAAAATATGTGAGATTTAAACTCATACCAATTGCATTAGTAAAATTTTAATTTACCACTAAAATAAAGATTTATTTTAATATTTTTGTACATTTTAATCTTATTATGCACACTTTGTTACCTCAATCAATTGTACATATATTTATAATGTATTTGACTGAAGTAGTGCCACGTTAACTCTACATTGACTCAAAATTGATGATAATATCAAGATAAACAATTTAATTTAATTTTTTGCATTTTAATATTATACATAATTTATATATTATGATTAATTAATATCAAATTATACATTTTATTAATTTTTATATGTTATTTTTAAGCACACTTTTATATTCTGAATTCATGGTTTTCATATATATATATATACACGGATAATAAAAATTCTAATTATTATTAATTTATTTGGAATTCTTCTAATCTCATAATAGACTTTTGGTTCTTTTAGTCAAATTTCAACCTCAATGAAGTTGAATGAATACCCTTGAACAATAAACTAGACCGATGGTTATTGGACAGAATCAAATTAATTAAGTGATATGACAAAGGCACTACTACGTAAACTGCCGGTCTAGAAATTACATTAGAAACAAGATGACACCTTTAAAGGATAGTCACCAAGTGCTGCCTGAAATTCAAAAACTAACATATAGCAGAAGTCAACCCCCTGATCATCAATCCAAAGCACCAGAAAAAGGCGACGATGATCTGTGAAATATGCATACAAAATGAATCCATGACTAACAAAACAAAAGAATCATACATATACATGAAGATGAGAAATAACATTAGCTGTTAGGTCTAGCAGCTTATACTTACTTGATATCATAAACTTTGGCTTCAGTAGTCTTATTGCCTCTAGTGATAATAAGAAAGAAGCGAAAATATAGTTTGTACTATAGTAAGCACGAGCAAGACAAACGCAGCAAGAAATGATATGGGCGACCAGGGAGTGTTAAAGTAATCTTTCATCAATTTCGCCTTCCATTTCCATATGTTACATTTTATCTCGCAATGCTTGTTCACTTGAATAACTATGTTCTTATAGTAGACGTCTTCTCGACTGTAATAAATGCAGTCCCCCAGTTTGTTAAACATTTTGGTAACTGCTTCATCGTTTCCTAACCAATTATCAATAATTCTACTTTTACGGAGTAGCTCCACATCCTTGCCTGTGTTGATGAGATTATCCATGAATATTGTTGATACCATTTTTTGGATGAAAATGGGGTCGACTTGGGTTTTGAAAAATGAAAACGAAAGTGGGAGTCGCCACCAATCTTTTTTGATGAGGTGTGATTGGGTCACCTTTAAAAGCGGTTATTTTTAATAAACAATTTGATTTTATTAAAACAACGGTTTTGGTCCACGAAATTCAGAAAAACAGGTTCGGGAGTCGGTTACGCACGAGGAAGGATTAGCACCCTCGATACGCCCAAAATTGGTACCTAGTTGATTACTTAATGTCTTAGTGTCGAAAATTTAAAACTTTGAAGAATTTTAAAAATACGATCCTTGTATTAAAATGTTGAAAAATTTAAAAAAAAAGGGGACATATTTCACGTTAATCAAGAAAAAGAATCATATCCAGTAAGTTAGGACACAATATCTCGAATTCCCGAAACGTGAATGAATAATGAAAATTTGCTTATTTAAAAGGTATTTAGCTATCTCGGATTTAAAAAAGGGATCACGACCAGTAAGTTAGGACACGATCTTTTTTTATTCCCGAGATCGTTTAAAACTTGAGTTTGAAAAAATTCGTGTATTCAGATTTATTGTGAAAATCAAAACCCAGTAAATTAGGGTACGACCTTCCCAAATCTAAACACAAAATTTTGTTTATTCAAAAATCATAATTTATGTGTTGAATAAAAATAATCTAACACTAAATAGTGGAAATAAAAACACGATGTTAATGCTCGCAACAAAACAATATTGAATATGATGATGTAAGAATAACACGAGTAAAAGCAACGAAAATAAGATAAACGAAAAAATACAAATCAATAGCATATGAAATAGCAATGTAAACAAGCAAATAAAATTAAAGCATTACTTCAAATCAAAAATGAAATAAATAAATAAATAAATAAAATTATAAAAGTAAAGATATATACATGTGCATAAAATTATGAAAATGTGAGGAAATCTATGTACGTAAAAATATATGTAAGTATGTATGTATATATATATTATATGAAAATATAAATACAAATATATAAATGAGCAGATAAACTATAAAATATAAAAGTATGTATATGAATATATATAAAATGGTAAAAAATACATACAAGTATACATTCATATTCGTGGAAGTAAAATCTGTATAGATCTATATAGATACTTGTATTAACAATAGAATCATATATAAAATACGCGTATGTTAATGTATAAATCAAAGGTATGCACATATATATAAAAAAAACTAAAACTAAAAAATATAAATGAGTAAATAATAATAATAATAAGGGACAATAGTAACAAATTTATCAATTTAAAAAACAGAAATAACCAAAATGTCAAAAAAAAGGGCAAATTGAATTTTAAAACGAACTTCGGGGTTTAAATCTTTAAATAAACCAAAGGAATGGTGCAGGACTGAAAAGAGGCGCGCTTAAAGAATGAGGACCGATCGCGCAATATCCCTATTCCTTACACGCATCATTTTGCGCAGGACTAGATTGGAATAGACGCGAAAAATGGGTTTAAATTGAAAATACTAAAAAAGGACAGAATGACCTGATTGAAATCGACGTAAAAACGAAGGGATCCGCAGCGCAAATAACCCATTCGGTCTTGAAACGCGCGGATCCTCTGCTAAACGGGTCGGGTCACGAGTCGGCCTCCCCAAACGACGTCGTTTTTGCGTGTGGGGAAACCACCCAAAACGTAGCCGTTTCAGCTTTCCCTTTTAAGTCCCCTTTTTATTTTTTTTGTTCATTTATCCCCCCATTAAAAAAAAAACTGTAGCACCCTCTCAAATTGCCCTCCAACGATCGGCCTCCCACCGTCGTTCGCACATCCACCGCACTGGCACCAAATCGACGGCCGACGAAGCGCGATAACGGGCTTTTAAAGCCCTCCTTCAAGTAAGTTTCTCCTCTTTTCACCCTTTTTATATTTTCGTTATGTAAAAAAAAAACCATGATATAAATAAAGAAAAGGGAAAGATTGAAACCAAAATAAAAAAACTTGGAAATCACCTTGAATCTCTTTTTTTTTTATTTTCTTTCCGTTTAATCTCTGTTTTTTGTTACAAAAGTCCCCCTTACATCCTTTTTCTCTGGGCTTATAAAGCCGAAATCCCCCTTTTTCCATTCTCTGTTGTTTTTTTCTTTTCTCTGTGCGTATTCTTCTCCTTACAGGTGGAGCAGGTGCGGCAGGAGGCTGAGGTGACAAGGGCGGTGGAGGCAGGTCAAGTGGCCGACCCTAGGTGCGGCGCACCTAGGGTTAGGCTTACTGCTTTTGGCTTCTGAAAATGTTAGGGTTTAGGGTAGTTGGGCTGGTTATTGGGTTTGTATTGGTTTTGGGCTGTTGTTGTAAATAGGTAGAGGGTTTGGGTTTCAAATGGGCCCTGAGTCATAAAATTGGGCCCTACAGCTGCCCCTCTTTACTCATTGTCGTGTAACGAGAATAGAGCAAAGACATCAAAAGGGACCAATTTTTGCCCGGTCTCGTCGAGTCTTGACTTCTCTTGACGCTTCTCTTCAAATAGCTTCTTTTCAGTTCGTCGCGTCTTGTTGCTTCGATCCACTCTACTGCACTTCAGAGAGATCTAACTTGTAGCTTCAATCTTCTTCGCAGCAACTTCAGGGGGATGAAGTTTGTGGTTTTAGTCTGTTCCACTGCAACATCAGGGAGATAAGACTTGCTATGATAGATTTAATCCGATCTACTGCAACTTCAGAGGTATAGGCATTGGCGTTTCGGCCCACTCCATAACGTCAGGAAGGTAGAATTTATGGCTTCAATATACTCCATTGTAACCTTAGGGAGGTAAAATTCGCCATCTTCGATCTACTCCACTCTCGCTTAGGAGATAAGATCGTCGATCTATTCTCTTGTAACCCGGAGAGATAAGATCCTTTATTTTAATTCGCTCCATTTGTAATCTCAAAGAGAGGATTACTAGCTTTAATCGCTCATTGTAATCTCGGGGAGATAAGATCTCGAAATTCTTGATGCATTCCACTTTGTAATCTCAGGGAAATAAGACCTGGTACGATCTACTCCACTATAACTTCAGAGAGATAAGATCTCTGGTTTTAATCTGCTCCACTGTAATCTCAGGGAGATATGATTACAATCTTTAATCTGCTCTGCTGTAATCTCAGGGAGATAAGATCTAAAATTCTTTGGTCTGTTCCACTGTAATCTCAGGGAAATAAGACACAGTGCGATCTACTCTCTCGTAACCCGGAGAAATCGATCCTAGTTTTAATCGCTCCACTGTAATCTCAGGGAGATAGGATTACTATCTTCAATCTGCTCCGCTGTAATCTCAGGGAGATAAGATCTGAAATCCTTCGGTCTGTTCCACTGTAATCTTAGGGAGATAAGACCTGATGCGATCTACTCTACTGTAACTTCAGAGAGATAAGATCCTTTATTTTAATCCACTCCACTATAATCTTAGGGAGATAGGATTACTAGCTCGTAACCTTTTGAAAGTAAGATTCGCCATTGTGGCTTTATTCTTTTTAACTGCAATACCGGGGAAACAAGATTTACCGATATGGCTTTAATCTGTTCCACTGCACCGCCAGGGAAGTAGGATTCGCCGCTGTGGCTTTAATCTTTTTAACTGCAATGTCAGGGAAGCAATATGCAGGAATACATCAAAATTCAAGCCAATAGAGCAATTACAAATCGAAGGAATGATAATCGTAACAAAAACAGACAAAATACAACAAAATGATCGTAAAATTAAACCAAAATTTGGGTGACCTCTAGGCATTCGGTGTGGTTCTACCTAGGGTAGGCTCTTAAGGCTCATTATATGTAGTTCGGTTCTAAAGTAAGGGTACCTGAACCAGTAGATTCCTCGATCCTCACCCATTATAGGCTCATACGGATTGAGTTCAGTTCAGGGGAATACATTTCCCTATGGCCATGCGGAGATGAAAACCTCACGAAGACATAGGTACGGATGTATCCCGAAAGCGATTCACTATCCCATGCGAAGGTGAAAACCTCACGAAGGCGTAGCTTCTCACTCCTACTTAAAAGGTGTGACCCACGGTCATGCAATGCAATGCAATGCGCAGAAACATATCTGAATTTAAACTAATCACAATGATGAAGATCGTAATAAAGACGAATAAAATGCAACGAAAGGATCGTATATTTAAATCAAGTTTTTGATTTTCGAGAAAAAGACAAAAAGTAATCAACACGTGGCTTGACTCTCAGTTTTAGATCCCCAGTGGAGTCGCCAAGCTGTTGACACCATTTTTTTAATAAAAACGGGGTCGACTTGGGGTTTGAAAAATGAAATCGAATGTGGGAGTCGCCACCAATCCTTTTTTGATAAGGTGTGATCGGATCACATTGTAAAGTGGTTGTTTTTAATAAACGATTTGATTTTATTAAAACAACATTTTTGGTCCATAAAATTTAGAAAAACAGGTTCGGGAGTCGATTACGCACGAGGAAGGATTAGCACCCTCGATACGCCCAAAATTGGTACCTAGTTGATTACTTAATGTCTTGGTGTCGAAAACTGAAAACTTTAAAGAGATTTAAAATACGATCCTAAAAAAACTTGAATGACATGGATTGAGATTTAAGGGAATATTTAGCTATTTGGCGAACCCAGCACATTAGGGCACATTTCCTCGAATTTTCAAACGTAAAATATTGTCTTACTTCGAAATTTTAAAAGGATATTTGGTTATTTGATCGAACGAGAAAAATCGAAACCCAGCACATTAGGGCACGTTTTCTCGAATCTCCAAACGCAAAACATTGCCTTTATTATTTTTTAGAAAAAATCCTCATCTTGAGAAAACGACATGTCATATCCAATGCATTAGGACACGACGTATCGAATTCCCGATACGAGAATACATGCCAAAAAATTTACTTATTTAAAAAGACATTTAATTATCTCGGGTTTAGAAAAAAGATCATGCCCAATAAGTTAGAACATGATCTTTTCTTAATTCCCGAGATCGTTTAAAAACTTGACTTTGAAAAGATTCGTGTATTTAGATATTGTGAAAATCGAAACCCAGTAAGTTATGGTACGACCTTCTCGAAACTTAACACGAGATGCTATTAATTTAAGACAAATTTTGACATATCGAGTAAAATAAAACACGAAGTCGTAATAAAAGAATGTGAAAGCAGATTACATTTTTTGTTATACATGGCAAAATCACAATGAACACGAAAATATAAAAATGATACGAGCAATTGCAACTAATATAAAATAAATAAAAGGACAAATCGACAACATGCAAAATAACAACGTATACAAACGAATAAAAATAAAAGATTCATTCCAAATAATAATGAAAAGAAATAAATAAATAATGAATACAATTAAAATGTAAAATATATATATATATATATATGTATATTGATATAAATTAAAATATGTATGCATATGTGAATCATAAAATATATAGAAAATACATATGTATAAAATATATTTTAAAATATAAAGAATATATATGTACGTATATATAAAAATGTTCATATATGTGTAGTTATGTAAAATTATGAAATATAAAGAATATAAACAAAATGTATATTTTGACGGTATGAAGTATATGTAAGTATATATATATATATTATAAGGGTGTATAAAAATATCTTTATATACACGTATATATATAAAGATGCATGTAGATGTATATAGATATGCAAGTATATATGTATAAAAAGTGTAGAATATATATATATAAAAAATACTTATATATAGACGTTTGTATGTATATAAATTAGGTTATTATAAAAACATGTAAATGCATAATGCATACGTGTATATATATATTTAAAATAAAAATAAAGCTAAAATATTATGAAATTAATTATCATACTAACAAAACAGTAACGAAAAAGAAAAAAAAGAAGAAGAAAAGAAAAGAAAAATAAGGAAAATAAAACTAATAATTAATAGTACTAATAATAATAATAATAATGATAATAATGATAATAATAATAATAATAATAATAATAATAATAATAATAATAAACAAAATGATAAGAATGAATGATAATACATTAAAAAAATTAACAAAATAATAAGATTGCTAAAAAGGGACTAAATTAAAATAAAAACAAATATACTAGGCAAATTCGAAATAAAAAAGACAAAAAGGACTATAATGTAAGACGCGCCGAAAGAGGGGGGACCGAAATGTAAATAGACCAAAGCCTCAAAACGCAGTGCTGCAGTGGACCAAAGTGAAACAAAAGTAAAATTTTCAGGCTAAATTAAAATAAAGGAAAAGAAAGCAAAAGGGGCAAATTGCAACGCGTCGTAAAAGCGGAGGGACTGATCGCGCAAATATCCCATATTAGGAAAACACGCGGATCCTCACCCAGGGTCGGGTCACCGCGCGGGTCAGGGCCAAAACGTCGTCGTTTTGGCACCTGACCCTTAGGTGCAAAACGGCGCCGTTTTATAAGGCTATAAAAGCCAAAAAACTTTGAAAAAAAAAAATCACTTTAAACCATTTCAGAAGAAAAAAATTTCAGCCCTCCTTTTTTTCTCTGAAAAGCCCCATTGGCCGGCCATACTCCGATCAGTGGCCACCGCACCGGCCGTCGGTCGTCGGTGCCTGCGCCGCCGTACGCGGTGGCCGAAAAAGAGAAAAAACTTCAGATCCGACCCTTTCTAACCTCCTAAGCCCGAATCCGCTTTTAAAATCCCCAAAATATTAACCAAACACAGGTGAGTTCCTACCTTTTTTCTTTTTATTTGATTATAAATACGAAATAGAAATAAAAAGATGAAAAAAAGAAAAGTAAATAAAGAAGATCAAAATCAAGAATACAAAAAGATGTTTTCTGTTTTTATTTCTTGAATGTTCATCTTTTTCTTTTTGAAAAATCCCCCCTGTTTCTTTACAAAATGTTCGGCTTTATAGCCGAAAGAACAGAAAATAAAAGATTCAATATTTTTTATTATTCTGTGTTGTCTGCTTCTCTTTTTCCTTGTTGCGTGTTTGCAGCTGTCTGCAGTAGGGTTGGTGGCGGCAGATGGAGATGGGACAAGGCGAACGGCGGCGGCAGAGGGGTGGGTGCGGCGCTAGGCAAGGCAGGAAACCCAAGGGTTCCCTGATGCTGTTTAATTTTTGGGCCCAATTGGGCCAATTTAGATTTTGGGCCTTGGGCTATTGGGCCGGGTCAAAATTGGTCTTGTACAAATATCACATAATCAACAAAGTAAGTTGGCATCTCCAATGGGAAAAATTGTTCGTGGACGATATAATTTCGGAACTCACGCTCTATGGAATCTTGAACTTCTAAGGTTGGAATCTTGAGTTCTTTGGTGGCATTGTCAAACGTTATATCAAACTTGTTCTTTTCCCCTTGCTCTTGGTTTTGCATATTTTGGATAGAGACACCTGAGAAATGGATTCCTGCATCTTCCAGCTCTGTTGCGCTAGGCATCCAGTTCCGTGAGCTTTGTAATTTCTCTTCTTCTTTTTCTACTTCTGGTTGGATTCCTGGAGGTGAACAATGGAAAGTAGTATGTACCAAGTGTAGAAGATTCCCGATGATAGTATTTTTGGGAAAGCAGCATGCTACTTCTTTTTCTACTTCTGCTTGGGTTCCTAGATGTGAAGGATGGAAAGTAGAATGTACCAATTGTAGAAGATGCCTGATACTAGTATTTTCGGGTAAATAGAGGGCAAGCCTGTCGAAAAACTTAAGAGCAAATGCAACCAACTGACAAATTCGTCTTTGAGGTTCAAGAGTTGGTGTTATCATGCTATACAACTACAAAAGCACAAAGAAAGGAAGTTGGTTTTCTAGCAATAACAAATCGTACTGCATCTCATCTGAAAGATGTGGTCCATGTTGGCTAAAATCATTTAGACCGTTCTGGAGTAGCTGAACAACAAAGCATCCATCATATCTACAAAATTTGCTTTAGCTTCCAGGCCAGGAGGAAGAGGTTGTTCATAGCAATTGTGAATTTTTTCCTCCAAGGGTCTGATTGCTTCTCGAAATTGGTCGATACCAAGGTGGGTTTCCTTAGCGATCTTCTGAAGCCACCTCTTTTTGAAATCTTCCATCCTGGCCAAGTGTGGCTTACGGTAATGATAGGGGCCAATTGAAATCACATTTGGTTCGTAGGCTTTTTCATTTACTTCACGTAGGCGATGAGGCACTTTGAAAATTATAGTACTTTCCTAATAACATTAAACAAATTTATTAAGGAACTGGTTTTAATTTAGTCAATACAAAAGCAGTAGAATACTTTTTCAAATACCTTTTCTTGAGAAGGTGGATTATCCATCAAAAGTTCTACTTCCATCAAAAGTTGTACTTCATTTGTAAATGACTCTGTTATCATTTTTGCAAAAAAGCATGAGATATTATTTGTTAGAGTTTTGATGAAACTTCTTTTTCTTTCTTATATTTCTATATTTCTATATCAAATATTTGAAGGTGCTTTTCAGTCCTCCACCCTAACTTTGTGAAGGTTAACCTTGATATCTATCTATCCTAATATAAAAATTTTAGTTGATTAAATATTAAACTTATTTGAAAGTTTATGCATTAATTAGTATCATTTTAACAACCATTTCAATTTAAAAACTTTTAATGTTGAGAAATTGCACCCATTAATTTAAAAACTACACACTGTCATTAGTGTAATACATTGCTCCCCCCTCCTTTTTACTTAATTATTTTTCAACCCACAGCATGGGTGCGTTTGAATCTTGTTTCCTTTATTAACTAAGTCTTTTGCTTCTTTTATTGACGTAATGCACTACAAAAACATATGTATACCAGTGTTTGAAATACCTCCTGGATTCCTCATCACATTCTTCAATCTCAGAATGCGAAGGCGTCATCTCAGGCGAGCTTCTTTCCATCTGTTCCAATTAAAAACTAATTTATAATAAAAAAAGGAATTAAAATTAAATATAAAATTTAAACTTTCAAACAGAAAATCAAATTAACCCAATTTATTCCAAACCAAAAAAGGAATTAAAATTAAATATAAAATTTAAACTTTCAAACAGAAAATCAAATTAACCCAATTTATTCCAAACCAAAATGAGACCAGCCATTATAGATCAAAATGGTTTTCAAAATTTTCGATTTGTTGTCAAGAAAAAATCAAAAAATATTTCAACATTATAATTTTTTAATAAAATTATCTATTATCTCACCCTAATCATTAATAAGAGGAATCTGCTTTAGCATGTTCGAATCCACGTCTTCCTATACTATATGATAACAATATCAATACAAACTAAGCTAAAACTCAATCAACAAAAATATAAAACCTATTTTTAAAAATTAAATAAAAATATTTTTTTAAAATTAAATAAAAATTATTTTTTATAAAATGCAACTCCATACGTATATAAGATTACAATGCACTCATTTTGCAGGCCAAAAATATATAAAAATAATGTGTGAAGTTATTTTACTAAAATTTAATGGTGATTGAAAATTTAAAAATGAGAAAAATAAGAAAAACAATTTTTATATTAATTTTAATATTATGTTTACAAATATCCATAATTTATCTTAACTTTTAAATAAGAAGGTAAAACGTATTTAGAGACGCTAGAACCTATATCTTCTTACACTAATAATAATATTAATGCCAACCAAATTAAGACTCAATCAGTAAAATTTTAAAAATTAAACTACTTATATAACTTAATTAATATTTGTCATTATTTTTTATTTTAATGTTATCCAGTCAGGGATAAAGAAATAATATCTATACTACAGGTGGATATATAATATAAATTTCATTACTTTTATTTTAATATATAAATTTGGAAGTAAAATTTTTAATTTTAATAAAATTCCCACTTAGTTTTAATTATTTCAAAAAAAATCAAGATCTGCCACTCAATTTAGATTTTAGATTATCTGAAGATAAAATATACCTAAAACAGTTGTTTTGGGAAATCGAAGGTCTATTACGTACCTACAGCAAATAAGCAAAAGAAAATTGTATACCTTTTATACTTACCAAAAACAAATAAAAACTCATAACAAAAAAAGGTGCAAGCATAATTCAGTGAAAAATAAAAGAAAATACAAGCTTAAAACATCATAAAAATTAACATATTCCTCAAAACACAAGCATCAAAAATAAAAGAGGGAGAGAAATGTGGGAGTTTTAGGTAAAGAAAATTTTGATGATGTAGATTTTTAATTTTTTACGAAAAAGGATAATCATCATACACTGTAGAGAGGCATCAACATATAAATTGAAGATGATAAAATACATTGTACACAATGCAAAAGCAATAAATTACTTCTTCAAATGCCTCCTCTTGGGAAGGTGGATTAACTGCCGAATGTAATTCTTCGACTCTAATTGCCATTGAAGTCATTTTCTGCGCAAAAGCAAGGGTTATTATTTCTTACAACTTTTTCCTTCTTATACTTTCGTATTACATATTTTATATATCAAACATTTCAAGCTCACACATGACATGCCCACCTAGTAACTAAACTTTTCAATCCTCCACCCTAACTTTGCCATATCTATCTATCTATCCTAATGTAAAAATTTTAGTTGATTAAATATTAAAATTATTAGAAAGTTTATAAAATAATATCATTTTAACAACTTTTAATGTCAAGAAACTGCACTCGTTCATTTAAAAACTACACACTCTCACTACTGTCATACATAGCTCTACCCCTCTTTTTTACTTCTTTATTTTTCATTATTAACTAAGGCTCTTGCTTCTTTTATTTACGCAGTGCACAAAAATACAAATGTATAGCACTGTTTGAGATACCTCTTGGAAGGAGGAAAGTCCATGCTCAAATTCAACACATCCTTTCTCAATATCACAATGCCAAGACGTCATCTCACGCAAGCTTTTACTATCTGTTCCAATTGCAACTAATTTATATAATATTTATAATAAAAATTTTAAATAAGTAAATTAAAATTAAATATAAATTTTTAACTTTGAAACAGAATCTTGTCAAGAAAAAATATTTTTTCTCATCTAATGATTTTTGTAATTATGAGGTAATTTGGAGTGATGCTGCTTTGGAAAGTGGCGACACCCATTAACACTATAGAAACAAGATAATTTTCCTAAATAATATAGTACTAGGTCATTTTATAAATTTTTAATACTATTGGATTATTTATCTTAAAAAACCCCAAAAATAGTCTCAAAAATAAAAGAGGAGAGATATCCTAGAGTTTTAGTTAAAGAAATTTGTGATGATGTAAATTTTCAAATTTTTACAAAAAGGATAATCAAATGGAGGGGGAAAGCATACTAAACTATCATAACCTATAGAGAGGCAAAAGATTATTGAGAAAGATGAACAACTGGGTTTGTGATGTTTTCTAGAAAAATATGAAGATTGAATAACAAGATCAACAAAGATGATAAAATAAAAAAGGAAAGAAAATGAATGAGAGAGAAAGTTGGGATGAAGGATGAAGGATGAAGTGAGAATGAAAAGTAATGAAGAGTGTATATATAAGAAATTTTACAAAAATAATTCAAAAAAGTTAAATACAAAAATAGTATGAAATACATTTTAATTGCAAAAGTGGTTAATTTTCTACAACAAACTTGGGTGCCACCAAGCTATCCAGCAACACCACCTAAAATCTACTATCAATCATCAGTTAATCATGTTGTTGGAAAAAATATTTTTTTTAACTGGTGTCGCTTGATATATTGACGACACCGGCATGTATTTTTAAAAAATACTCGTGTTTCCTCCTAAATATAGTCCAAATGTTACACGAATTAAAAAATAATTTTTTTGGTGCCGCTTGACAATTGGCTACATAGGATTATTTAAATAAAAAAAAGAGGTTGATAGGAAAAATAAAAGCTAAAAAGAGAGAAAAAAAAGTAGAAGAAGAAAACTGAAAAAAAGGGTTGGGGTACTTTTTATTTATTTATTTATTTCTTCTTCTATCTATATAATGTAACACCTCATACCTGGCCTAGATGATAAAACCAAGCCTAGAGAATTACATTGAATGTTTCTCAAAACACATTTCCCAAAGCTTAGTTTTTGAAACCATCCAAAAATAAAAGGAGTTAGCAAACGCAAAGTTCAATCTGAGGTTTATCATCTTAGAAAGTCAAATTTACGAAGAGTATACTAGAAATACTAATATCCTAAAAGATAATAAGTAGAACGACTGAGCTCCCGATGTGCCAACCCGATCACTTTTGCGGATTACCTACAGTTCAATCGACAGACAAAGTGGGTAACTAACTCAACAAATAGGTTCAAAATACAATCAACAAAATTATGTTGTTCAGAGTAACTTTTCAACCATATGCGTAATCAGAAATAGAGAATATACGGTTCGGTTTAACAGAACATATATTTGGCAGAATCGTCAATTGTAGATACAAAACAGATCAGAAACAGATGCAGTTTTCTACCCCCATCTGCTACACTCCACCTCTAACCAACTCAACACACCATAATAGGTATTTAATACCTATCCAGCCCTACACACCACATAGTGTTAGTATGACATATTTTAGAAGATTTGTAGCCTAGCTACTGTACCAAATTGTGTTAAACGCCGAATTCAATTATAATTTTCGTGGTTTAGCCACTGAATCAAAACAGATCAATACCTCCAATATACAATTCCCAATCCAATGCAAATACATAATTCAAGTGACAGTTAATACAGAGGTTTATACAACCATTAAGATACCGATCATGCTCATACTGAATATATATCAATGTCACTAATGATTTTCACATGCAATACGTATATAGATATTCAATACTCAGTCTCAGATCACAGTATAGCAATTCACACAATTCAATGAAGTTCATACTAACCATACGAAAGACTGGCGTTCATTTCAAACGACGCATACAAGCTGATGGAAAAATCCAATTCCTGGTGTTGAAACCTTTTTGGAGCTCGACTTTTTATTTTAAAAACGAAGATGGAGTCACCACCAATTCTTTTTATTAGGTGTGATCGGATCACCTTGAAACTTAATCATTTTAATAAAAGATTAAATTTACTAAAACGATAATTTTCAGTCTACAAAATCCAAGAAGTGAGTTCGGGAGTCGGTTACGTATGAGGAAGGATTAGCACCATTATAACGCCCAAAATTGGTACCTAGTTGATTACTTTATGTCTTAGCGTCGAAAATTGAAAATTCAAAAATAACTTAAAATACGACCCCTCTTTGCATGATGTTATTTGATTAAAATATTGCTAACTAAATTAATTTTTTTGTGGAAAATGCTTTATTTCAAGTTATTCGAGAAGAAAAGATCATGCCATGTAAGATAGGGCACGATGTCTCGAATAAAGTTAGGAGCATGACCCCTCAGATTCCCCAAATAAAGAAATTGAATCGGCCTTAAATTATTTTTTATGCGCTTATGCCGAAAAACAGATGAGTATATGTAACAACATTTACAATGTACGATGATGGCAAAATTATAGTATTAACAAAATAACAACATAAATAATGAAATAAAATGACAATACTATAGTGAATACAATAATAATAACAATAATAATAAATATTCAATTAATAATACTATATGATAATAATGATAATAATAGTGAAATAATATAAAATATATGATAATAATATAATCACATAAAATATTGATATTTGAGCAAATTTTAAAAATAATAATATTAATTAACAATGATAGTTATTTAATAGTATTAATAATATCAAAATTAAAATAAAATACCAAAAATAAAACAATAGGGAAATTCATGGGAAAATGTAAATAGCACAAATTATAAATCTAGAAATAAACAAAAGGAAATAAAGGGCTAACTTTAATGAATAAAGGACTGAATTAAAATTTAAACAAAATTTAAAGCCTGAATTGCAAAAAGAAAAGGGAAATAAAGGAAAATAATAAAATTGAGTATAAACATATATGGCTGTCTACAAGCAGACATGTTGGCTATTGCTTTATTAATCTATATCATGATGTTTTGGATATAAAAATCCGAAATCCAAGTTGTAATATCAAACAAATTATGAAACAAAGAAGAAGTTATAAAAGAAATTATAAAATGGTGTAAAACGATTTTAATTTTATATTAGTGTATATATAAAAGGAATATAATATATATGTAAACATTGAATTTTAGGTCCTTTGCTATACTTAAAGTGGGTCTCATTTTAAATTTAAGTTGTAACAATAAATATATTAATTAATAAATACAATCAAATAAATATTATTTTAATTTACATATAATTTTTTAAAACAAGCAAATATAATATTTTACCTTATTTTAGTTAAAAATAAAATAATGGTCTAACCTTTGGTTTAGATATGTTGTAACTCTATTTCATTTAATAATTTATAATATTAAAATAATAAAACATATAATTTTATATTATTATCTATGTATTTTATAATTAAATTTGAACATGTGCGTAATCTAAAAGAAGAAATAAAAGTATATTTGGAAACATTGAGTTCTAAGTTAGTTGTTTGAGTTCCAAAATATTTTTTTTTATTTTGTTATATTTGAAGCAAGTCCCATCTTAGAATTAATTTTTAATAATAAATTATACTAATTAATACATAAATACGACAAATTAAATACTATTTTAAACTGTTGCTCAGTCCATAGCTGAAGCAGAATACATTGCAGCTGCTGCAGCTGTTAACCAAGCTATTTGGCTTAGGAAGCTCCTACATGATCTTAATGAAGAACAGACTGAACCAACTAAGATCAAGGTTGATAACTAGTCAGCAGTTTCCATAGCCAAAAATCCAATATTTCATGGTAAGACCAAACATTTCAAAATTAAATTTCACTTTGTTCGAGAGGCTGAGCAATTGAAGGAAGTTAGTCTTGTTCATTATAGCTCAGAAACTCAATTGGCTGATATACTAACCAAGCCATTAGGAGCTACTAGATTTGAAGCTTTGAGAAAGAAAATTGGTGTTTGTTGCATACAGTCCAAGGAGGAGTGTTCAGCTTTGGCCTGCATTGCAATAGGAGACCAGTAGCAGTTCAGCACAACACTAGCAGCAACAATGCTTAAAGTACAGAAATGGAGCTGAACTGAATACAGCAATATGTTTTGACCATTTTGTTCCTATGTAACTTTGGCTAGTTCATTTGTAATGTGTTCACAAAGTTAGTAGGATTAGTTTATGATTTGAGTTGATGTAATAGCTAATATGTCAACTACCTTTTGTGTATAATTCAAGCAAATGTTAGTCTTGTATTAGTGGGAGCAGTTAAGTCATTAGGTAACTTGCCATTTCTTTGTAACTCATATATTATTCAAATTTTGAATGAAAAATAGAGAGAAATTTTTCAGTTATCATTCTTCCAATTGTTTTCATTCTGTTTATGCTTCGATTTCTTTGCTTTTGTCTGCTGCTTTTGTTTTTGTTTTACTGCTAAAGTTCCAACATGAATCCATGATTAACAAAACAAAAGAATCATACATACACATGAAGATAAGAAATAACATTAGCTGTTAGGTCTAGCAGCTTATTATTACTTGATATCATACACTTTGGCTTCAGTAATCTTATTAATTTGTACTATTTACTGCAGAACCTTAGGATTAATTATTTATTATCATTCTTGTTGCATATTGTATTTGCTATTGTTTAGATTCTGAAATCATAATATATATATATATATATATATATATATTGCTGATAAATTTCTTTTCTTAAAAGAAATGGTAGCAAGGAAAGAGATAGTGTCATTAATTTATATATGAAATTGCTGCAGCACTTTCCATGGATTTGCTCATCACTATTATAACATCAGTATATTTAATTTGTATAACAATTAGATTTATAATGGTCAATTATATTTATGAAAATAAAAAAGTCATAGAGAGGAATTGTAGGCTGAAATAAAAAGTTGAAATTGTGAAACAAAGGTCAAATCCATTGATTGGAATCTGATGATGGGTGTGCATGTAATTTGAATGACCACATAATCCATATACAAGTACTGCAAGCTGCAGCGAGACAAGTAGCACAAAATCTAGAAAAATGTGGATATATATTGAAACAAATGAAGGAAGTTTCTTCCTTTTCTTAGTAGGTCACCAAATTTATTTAGTGACATGCATGCAGTGTATTTAGCAGCATTCAGAGCTAGGCTGCAAGCCTCCACATATACTTGGTGAAGGCAACACCTGATCAACAAGAGTGGGCTTTTCAATTCATCTGTTATGTGACTGCGTATACCTCCTTATTTCAAAGAGAATTGGTCAATCTTTCCCCCATAACACCTTAAGAAATATTAAATTATAAAAAATTATATATAATAAATATATTTATAAAAATTTAATATTCAAATATTAAATAAAGTTTTAGTTAAAATGATAAAAATATTAAATATATTTTTTTTAATTTAATACGATGTCTCGAATAAAGTTAGGAGCATGACCCCTCGGATTCCCCAAATAAAGAAATTGAATCGGCCTTAAATTATTTTTTATGCGCTTATGCCGAAAAACAGATGAGTATATGTAACAACATTTACAATGTACGATGATGGCAAAATTATGGTATTAACAAAATAACAACATAAATAATGAAATAAAATGACAATACTATAGTGAATACAATAATAATAACAATAATAATAAATATTCAATTAATAATACTATATGATAATAATGATAATAATAGTGAAATAATATAAAATATATGATAATAATATAATCACATAAAATATTGATATTTGAGCAAATTTTAAAAATAATAATATTAATTAACAATGATAGTTATTTAATAGTATTAATAATATCAAAATTAAAAATAAAATACCAAAAATAAAACAATAGGGAAATTCATGGGGAAAAATGTAAATAGCACAAATTATAAATCTAGAAATAAACAAAAGGAAATAAAGGGGCTAACTTTAATGAATAAAGGACTGAATTAAAATTTAAACAAAATTTAAAGCCTGAATTGCAAAAAAGAAAAGGGAAATAAAGGGAGAATAATAAAAATTGAGTCACAAAATCAAAGTATAAACATATATGGCTGTCTACAAGCAGACATGTTGGCTATTTTGTTGGGTGATGCCTCTGGTATTCCCATGTGCCGAACAGTTGACTAAGCTTTATTAATCTATATCATGATGTTTTGGATATAAAAAAAATCCGAAATCCAAGTTGTAATATCAAAGAAATTATGAAACAAAAAGAAGTTAAAAAATAATTATGAAAGGGTGTAAAATTAATTTAGAAAATAATTTTTATTTTGTTATATTTGAAGCAAGTCCCATCTTAGAATTAATTTTTAATAATAAATTATACTAATTAATACATAAATACGACAAGTTAAATACTATTTTAATTTACATTTATTTTTAGAAAAGAATGGTCCTATCTTTGGTAAAATAGAATTTGTTTTACCTCTATTTCATTTTAATAATTTACAATATTAAATTAATAAAATATATAATTTTATATTAATATATATTTGTAATTCAATTTAAATAAATATATATGACATAAAAGAAGAAACTAAAGTATATATGAAAACCTTGAGTTCTAGGTTAATTAATATTTCAGTTTTGATTTTATTTAAAATGGGTCTCATTTTAGAATTAATTTTAATAATAAATACTGTTGATTAATAAATAAAATAAAGAAATATTATTTTAAATTACATTTATTTTATTCTATTTTTTGAAAAATTGATGATATAATAATAAAAGGAATAGAAGAAACAAGTGGGCTAACATAGCATACTGGATAATTTAAGTCTGCTTTTGGTGAAATTTGGCATAAATGAGTATAGTAGTTAAGTGTTCTGGGTGTGTGTATGAGGTATTGGGTTCAAGTCCCACTTTTGGCAATTTTATTATTTTTAATCCTAGCCTTATCCCTGCTGGGTAGGGTTATGTAATATTATTGGTAAACTTGTATTAGAATGAGCTTGTTGGTTTGAGTAATAAGGAGTAAGCTTGTTGGAGGTCTTGTGTTCAAATCCTTGTGTGAGCGTGGGTGATAAATTTTTGCTCCGGTTGTCTGAGAGAGTTTGGGTGGAGTTAGAATTCTAAGATGGTTGAGAATTAGTGGGTTAGTTAATAGGATAATGGGGGTTGAGATTTAGTAGGATATGAATTTATTTTAATTTTAACAATTTTTGTTTTTAATTCTGACGTTAGTTTTCCTTTCTCTACATATTTCCTGTCAATTGAAAAATTCTTATTTCCTCGCTCCCCGTTTTCTATTTCAATTTTGTTATTCAATTTTGGTATTCTAGTTCTTTGGTGTTGGCGTGTGGCTTGGTAAGTATAAGGGGTATAGTTTGGGATAATTTTCAAGTGTTTCTTAACTTGTTGTTCTTTTCGTTGATGTTGTTTCTGGGATTTTTGGCAGGAGTTAATTGCGAGGAACAAAACTCGCCTCTTGCGAAATCGTAGTCGGAATCGCTTGAGGAATTGGGTAAGTGTGGAACACTTGAACTTCACTATTTTCGGTTTTCTTTTTTCGATTTAGTTGAGAAGTAAAACTGATTTTGGGAGCTTGTAATGTCGATTTTTAGGTTTTGGTGGTCTCGAGAGTATTTTCGTATCAAAATCATACCAAGTGTGTACCCTAAGCACAAAAAATTAAGGTTTAGCAAAAGTCAGAAAATGGCACTGTCGACGCCACACGGGTGTGTGCCCGGTTGTGTGGCTGGCTGTGTGCGAGACAAGGTCGTGTGACGGTGTAAGTGTGGCCGTGTGGGCCACATGAGCTAGGCCAAGTTAGGCGTGTGGGTTTTGGGTTAGGCCGTGTGGGCCACACGGACAAGGCCAATTTGGGTGTGTGGGCCCACACGGGAATGTAGGCCCAAAATTCTGAAATTTCCCTTACTGAACCATACTGAACCATCATACCGTATAGAGAGTCCAAAGGTTGAAAGAGATGAACAACTGAGTTTGTGATGCTTTCTAGAAAAAGATTAAGATTGAAGAACAAAAGAAAATGAAAGGGAGAGAAAGTTGAGGTGGAGGATGAAGTGAGAGTAAAAGTAACAAAAAGATATATATATATATATACAGTGTAAAATTTTAGCGGTTCTCTATCAATTTATAATTTTTTATACGATTAATATTTTAAAAATCTAATAATTGAATTTATCAAGATATTTGTACTTGTCATGCATGTAAATTTTTTAATTGATCCGATATTTTTATTTTATCGATCTAAAATATTGTTTACACTAATAGATATTTAATTATTGAATTTTTTATTACTTAAAATGAATAGTTCAAAAATTTTAATTATACCAAACTTGGCGTGTATACAACTGTATCTGTGTTTGAGGTGGGATTTGCATATGAATTCAATTAGGTGTCCCAAAACAAGATTACCGTCCAAAACCAAACCAAAAAGCTAACAACTTTTGTTTTGTTGTTACTTGAATAATTTATTTGCTATTCTATGTTTGGTTCATTGCAGCCATTATTCAATGGGGTCCACTGTTTCATTTGTTTGGTTGAATTGTTCATCCATCAATCTTAGGGCTCCGTTTAGATGCAAAATAAGTCATGGTGAGATGGAATATTGAGGGAAGATTCTTTTCTATTATATTGTTTTGATGTATGAATATTTAAGGTGGGTTTGGATGGACGGTGAGATCTATTTAGTTTATTTTTTATCTAATGTTATAGTAGCTAATCTCACCACCATTACTATTTTTACACTAACTGCAGGTAAACACACCACCCAGCCAAATCCACCCTTAATAGTGAGGAGCGGTTAAAATATTTTATCTATTGTTGGTTTCATTTTGTACTGGAGCAAAAGCTACCGGTGGGAAAAAACACCTACAATGGAAAGCTACTTTCCCACTCTAACATTATTCTTATTCAAGTCCAACAATGAATAGATTTCTAATCTAATGTCCTTAATAGTCATTTTTTATTCTCACCTTATCGCTACAGTTGCGTTTAAATCCAAACACGCCGACACCATTGTTTCTAATCTCATTGTTACAGTATCAAGTTTCATCGTTATAGTGACTATCGGGGATAAATTTGTGTACGCAATAAACAAGTAAAATAAACAAAGAAATTGCAAAGATCAAATACACAAATTTTATATGGAAAAACTCCTCAAAAGAGGATAAAAACCACGAGCAAAAGGAGATTTTACTAATATGTAAAAATAAGTTCAAAGATGGAGAGAATCAAAAGAAAACCCAAAATCTCGAAAGAAAAAACCTTTCTAACTCAAAACACAGAATTCTCTCTGTAATACCCAATTTTAGCCCGGGCTCACATATGGAAACATAATTTTTGAGGATATGCAATCTTAGATAGGATATGCAATCCTAGATATGATATGCAATCTTAGATATGATATATGCAATCTTAGATATGATATGCAATCTTAGATATGATGTATAATCTTAGATATGATATGCAATCTTAGAAGATATGATTTTGTAATCTTAGAGATATCCTTTAATCTCAGCCGTTGATGTAATTGATCTGTACCGTTGGATTTGGGAATGCTCAGCTATAAATAGAGGCCTCTCCATTCACTTCAAAAAATGAGGAAAAAGGGAGGAATAAAAAAGAGAACGATTGGCAGTTTTTTAAAGGTGGCTTACTATTTTTTTCGTTTGATTATTTTTTACTTATTTACGATTTTAAAAAAAGGAGAAGGTGATACCACTGCGAATTTTATTTATTTTTTATTTAGCCCCTCCGCCTTTTAATGTTTTTGTAATTAAGTTTTTTTTTATTTTTTTAATTTACCCTTTTATTTATTTTAAATTCCAATTTGATCCATTTGAACGGCGCCGTTTTAGAGGAGAAGGGAATATTTTTCTTCCAGCCCCTCTATGTAATTCGCGCGTTCAAATTAGTCCTTTTACTTTTATTTATTTGCGGATTTACCCCAGATTTTTTAATTGCAAT
Organism: Gossypium raimondii; assembly: GCF_025698545.1. Taxonomy (NCBI): domain Eukaryota; kingdom Viridiplantae; phylum Streptophyta; class Magnoliopsida; order Malvales; family Malvaceae; genus Gossypium; species Gossypium raimondii. Next base: position 49,175,575 of record NC_068577.1, on the reverse strand, counting down.
TCAATTTGGTAATTATTATTTTTATTTTCATTTTAAAAAAAATCTATATATGTTTATTTTATGACAATTATTATTTATTTTTATATATTTTTACGTATATGTATATATTTAGTTTTTAAAACAAATATTCTTTTATGTCAATAAACACGCATATATCTATTTTATTTTATTTCTAAAACGCCTAAATACCTATTTATTTTTTAACACATATTTTATATGTATATATATATATATTTTAAATACATTGTATATTTTATATAAACTTTATAATCTAGAATTCTACATGTAAATTCATATATATGCCTCTTATTCTTCATAATTTCAATATATATTATAAACTTTTTATTCTTTATTTATTTTGTTTGTTTTCTTTGTTCGCTATTTTATTACATTCTTGTTTTTATTTATTTTGCATATTTATGTGATATTTTATCGTCATTAGTTATTTTTCCTTTATATTAATTTTATTTGTTTACTATTCATGTCATTACACCATTGATGTATTTATTATGGTACTTGTTTTGTAACAATTATGCATATGTTCAATTTAACATTACATGTTTTACTCGATTTTTTAAAAAAATCGAACTCTTTCAAAATGAATATTCTTTAAATCAAAATAAACTCATTATTGGGAATTCAACACGTTGTGTCCTAACGTATTGGATGTGACGCATTGATTTCTCGAAATGAGGATTTTTTTAAAAAATCATGAAGGAAATGTTCCGAGTTTGAGATTCTAAAGGAATTGTGCCCTAACGTATTGGGTGTGATTTCTTAAATCTTGGATAAGTGGATGTTCTTTTAAAGTAAAGGAAATCTTCCGAGTTTGGGATTCTAAAGGGATCGTGCCCTAACGTATTGGGTGTGATTTCTTAAATCTTGGATGAGTGGATGTTCTTTTAAAGTTTTATAGTATAAGTATTCTGACCTAATTCATTTTCGAGGAAATTAGAATGTTGTGCCCTAACGTATTGGGTGTGGCATTTTTTGCTTCTCTGAATTGAAAAGGGTCTTAATATGCAACGTTTTAAGTTTTTAAAGATTATATTTTTAAAATTTTCGACCTTAAGACATTAATTAATTAACTAGGTACCAATTTTTGGGCGTAATGAGGGTGCTAATCCTTCCTCATACGTAACCGACTCCCGGACCTATTTTTCTAAAATTCGTAGACCAAAACCGTTTTTTTAGGTGATCCAATTACACCTTAATAAAAGATTGGTGGCGACTCCCAATTTTCATTTTTTAAAGTCGACAACCTAAAAAATTTTTTGTTTTCGAAAAAAATGGTTTCGACAGCTTGGCGACTCCGCTGGGGAAATTTTTTTTAAAAAAAGAAGAGAGTCGAGCCACAAAGTTGATTAATTTTTGTCTTACGGTCGAGAAATTTTTTTTAAAAAAAAAATCATAACATCCTTTCGCATTCATTATCTTATTCCTTAAATATTGTTTGCATTATACATTTCATGAGTTGAACATTTTTACCCTTTTAAGTGGGAGTGAGAAACTATGCCTTCGTGAGGTTTTACCTCCGTGTAGGGTAGTGGATTGCTGTCGGGATACATCCGTACCTATGTCTTCGTGAGATTTTTTCATCTCCGTGCAGCCATAGGGAAATGTATTCCCCTGAACTGAACTCGGTCCATATGAGCCTATAATGGGTGAGGATTGAGGAATCTGCTGGTTCGGGTACCTTTACTCTAGAAGCCAAACCTCATATAATGACCCTTAGGAATCCACCTTAAGTAGAATCATACTAAACCCTAGTAAAAATCCAATTAGGGATCTTTATTATTTCTTGATTATATTTTGTGTTTCTATACTGACTTTTGGTGTTTTATTTGCATGACATGACATTTCATTTCATCATAAAAGGCGTCAATTCAAATTCAGTTGCTAGATAGAAGGCTTATCATGGAAAGCGGGTTTCTTGATAAAGTGGAGGACAATGCGGCTGTTCGAACTTGGTCTGAAACAACGCAGCAAGAAAAGGGTGATAGTTTGGTTGATAGGCATGTATCGGAGTTATGGGACTTTACGCATATCAATGCAACTCAAAACAATTTGCAAGAATTGAAGGAAATCTGGGGTCAGTGGAGTGATGAGGTTAGACAGCTCTTTTATGATAATTATGGGGATTTGCCTTATTTGCTTGATGTGAAGGTAGACAAGCATTTGTTTCAAGCCCTCGCCAATTAAAATCCTCCTTTACAACCGCTTACGTTCGGGAAGGTCGATTTAGTGCTTACGATAGAGGAGTATATGGCTTTACTCCGTTGTTCAAAGTTTCAAGGGGACAGGGTCTATTCGAGAGCGGTGAATGTGCCAACCTTTTCCAAGAAGTTGATGAGTGTAACAGGAATGAGTGAGTAGTGGGTTGTCGCACGAATTAAGCAAAAGGGGGACAGTAAGTGCGTTCCTTGGAGAGGCTTGAAAGATGCAATCCTCACACACCCAGATGTCAGGAAAAGGTTAGATGTTTTTGCTTTAAGCATATATGGCTTGGTTGTCTTCCCTAAAGCCTTGGGGTATGTGGATGAAACAGTCATTGATTTATTCGACCGGCTCGATAAGAAAGTTACACCGATTCCAGTAATTTTGGCAGAAACTTTTAGGTCATTGAGTGCATGCCGGAAGACATGTGAAGGTAGATTTATTGGATGTGCACAGCTTCTAATCGCGTGGTTTCACAGTCACTTTTGGAAGGTGGATAAAATGTCGTATCAGGTTTTCTCTGAAAATTATTCACCACTAAAGGAGATAGTCGCTACGCCCAGGAGAGACGACATTTCGAAGGAGAAGTGGATAGCAATTCTTCAAAATCTTCGAGAAGAGGACATTGAGTGGAGAGCTCCTTGGTTACTTCCAGATGAGATCCTGTATAGGTGTGGTAGTTTTGATTGGGTTCCTTTGCTAGGGGTTTGGGGAGCTACTGGATACGCCCCATTATTGGTACTAAGGCAATATAGGTCAAGGCAATTTATACTTGTGACCCAAGGGATAGCTGATTGTGAATTTTCGTACAAGGATGATGGTTATAGAAAGAAGATTCAAGAGATGGCTAGTGCGTGGAAACAAACTCGCCTAATGAAGAGGCTAGCTGTGGGTCCAATGAAAACTCCTAGGTATCATCAATGGTGGGCTAGAAGGATAAATGATAATACACCTAAGTTAAATCAGGGAGAAGCCAGTCAATAGAAGAGCATTTGCGAGTCATTCCTTCTGAGTTGGAAATGGTAAGACAAGATTTTGAGAGGAAGAATGCGGATTTAGAGAAAAAGATAGAGCAAATGGAGGCGGAAAAGACGAACTTGAGATTGGACATAGACATTCAGAAGCTTGAGAATGAGAGGTTGAAGAAAGAGAAAAATAAGGCTGATGAGGAACTGGGCAGTCTAAAGATGGGTTATAAAAAGTTGCGTTTGTCAATAAGAACTGTTGGGTTGGGAAAGACGTCAGAACAGTGGCGAGTAGAAATCCAAGAAGAAAAGGACAAGGCCGATAAATGGGAACAGAGATTTCAAGAGATGCAAAGGCAAAATGAGGCCTTAGAAAAGAGTTTGTCAGAAAGCCAGAAGGAAAAGGGTGAGTTAAAGGATAGAGTGATTGTGTTGGAAAGATCTCTTCGTCGGTATCGAAGCTGAAACTCTGCGATAGAGTTAAAAGCAAGCTTAAGTAAGATCGAAGAGAAGAATCGAAGAGCTAGAAATGGTGCTGCAAAGTTGTGAGATTCAGATCAAGCACTTGAAAGCAAATGAAAGTCGTAATAATGAACAACTTCACCACTTTCAGAGCCAAGTTAGAAGCAGAGATCATCTTATCGAGGAAGCTGTGGTCCAGATTCGAGAAGTGGCTGATCATATACAGAATTTAGCAGTACAAGCTGACACGCTGAGTGTGAAGTATGAATTAGAGTTAGATCGGGGGCAAGAATTGGCTTTGTTACTTAGAAAGATTAGAGTTCTAGGTACTAGGGCAAAGTCGTATTTGTAATTCATTTTATGTAAAGGAATTTAATTTCTAGTAAAGTTTTCTTATGTGGAATTGAATTCAAATTGACACATTTTCTGCATTCATTTCATGCATTGCATTGTTTCATATGCATTAATAAATACATTAAGGGATTCTAATTAATCTAAATTACTCCTCAGCTAATCTGGAAACTAACCAACCTACCAAGCACCACTACGGTACTCGATCAAAAACCAAGGATATGGATCAAAGAATGGAAAGATTAGAACAAACCCAAAAGGAAATGCAGGAACTGCTTCAAAAGCAAATGAATGAGCAGCAAAAGATGATAGACAAAATGATGGAGTCTCAAGGGAGTTTGATGGCTCAGTTAACTCAGTGGTTCAATAAAGGAACTGATAAAGGCAAGGGTTCTGTGCTCAATATTGAAGAAGGAGACAATGAGGGACTTGTCTATCCTCCGGACTTTACACCTCAACAAGTTGAGATATACCCGCGTAGGTCCTCTGTTACCATTAATCCTCCGGGTGACGCTGCAACGCAAATAAATTTCCAGGCAAGATCAGGCTCTAATCCCGGAGCCAATTTTGTTAATCCTGCTATTCCTGATTTTGATGAGACGGCTGGAAAAGAAAAAATGAATGATGAATTGCTGAAACAGCTTGAGGAAAAGTATAAATGGCTGGAGGAAAAACTTAGAGCGATAGAATGTACTGAGAGCTACCATGGAATTGATGCTAGAGAATTGAGCTTGGTTCCAGGTCTGGTACTTCCTCACAAGTTCAAAATGCCAGAGTTCGAGAAGTACAACGGGACTAGTAGCCCTGAAGCCCATATTACTATGTTCTACAGGAGGATGATCGGATATGTTAATAATGTCTAGTTGCTGATACATTGCTTCCAGGATAGCCTCACAGGGGCTGCATCCAAATGGTACAATCAACTGAGCTGTACCCAGATTAATTCATGGAGAGATCTAGCACAGGCATTCTTAAAATAGTATAGCCATGTGACTGACATGGTACCTGATAGAATTACTCTTCAGAATATGGAGAAGAAGCCTGGTGAAAGTTTCAGGCAATATGCACAGAGATGGAGGGAGGTTGCTGTCCAAGTTCAGCCATCTCTTCTAGAAAGAGAGATGGCGATGCTTTTCGTTAATACATTGAAAGCCCCATTCATTACACATATGTTAGGGAGTGCAACAAAAAGCTTTTCTGACATAATCATGAATGGTGAAATGATTGAAAGTGCCATAAGAAGCGGAAAGATTGATGCTGGAGGAAATAGCAGAAGGTAAGCCTCAAAAGAAAAGGGAAATGAGGTGAACAGCGTGAATACGTACGGCAAATCGATTGCTAATCAACAGGGTTCATCAAGACAAGAATTAGGTGTGAAGCCAGGTACTGAAAAGCTCCAGTGCATGCCAATTCCAATGTCGTACAAGGAGCTGTATCAAAGCTTATTCAATGCACATGTTGTTGCTCCTTTACATGTGAAGCCTCCACAGCCCCTGTATCCCAAATGGTATGATGCAAGTGCACAATGTGATTATCATGTAGGAATTACGGGGCATTCTATAGAAAATTGCATTACCTTAAAAAAGCTAGTTAAAAAATTCATCAACATGGGTATTGTCAAGATAGATGGTTCATCTAGTACCTAGTCATGATTGAATGCAATATATGAAGGAGTGTCGAGAAGTGTTCACAATGAAAGAACTGAAGAAGAGACCTTGTCAGATTTTTACCCTTATAGACTTAGGAGTGTTTTAAATAATTAGACTGCAAAAGAAGTCCCTGTAGTATTTAGAGATTACTCAGAGTAATGTTCAAAACACACTTGTTTCCTTCAGCCTAGAGGCAATAAGAATTCCTTTATGAAATAGGCTCATGTCTGAACATCCTTATTCTAATAAAATACATCTTTGCATTCATATTCTTTCATTCTTTTCGAATAATTATACTTTCATTCTTTCGGATCTTCTTCCATATTATTCTATTCATTCATAATTGTACAAATGATTATTCATACATTCTTTTGTATATTCTTTGGTACCTACTATGGGTCCCCAGATATCAACGACATGAGTGATGCTGATACGGACTCAGAAGTTTCTTTTGAGTGAGATCTGTGTTTAGAGTGATCTCATGACTTTAAAGATGACATAGATTGTAGCCTATTTTCAGACTTGTTGAGGATGGTAGAACAGGAATGAAATCTTACTTCATGAGGGGACAATGGAGATTGTGACCTTAAGATAGCGTGCATAACCGAAGAAATAAAGCATGACCTTGTTGAGTTACTTCAAAGAGTTCAAAGATGTCTTCATATGGTCATATCAGGATATGCTTGAGTAAGCATCGACATTGTAATCAGAATAACAATACGATATCAAGAATTTACAGTATGTTCAAGATTAACATCATAAACGATGCATTTAGAATTCTTTACCGGGGCAATGCCTTCTCCTTTGGCTCATCATGGTTTAGCCTGTCGAAGTCAAGTTGCCATTTCTCTGTTGTTGAATTTCATCCTAATTGAAGAGGAAGATCCAAAGTTTTCGTCATAGTTAAATTTTGCCCCAAAAGGCTCTATGAAAGAAATCTGATCACAAAGAAGATCTTACATTGGTTCTGATCGAAAGGGATAACGAGGACTTATCTAATCCTATGAGTTCAGATTAAAAAAAACAAAAAAAACAAAAAAACAAAAACAAAAAAACAAAAAAACAAAAAAAATAAAAAAAACAAAAAAAATAAAAAATGAAAGTGAAAGAAAAAAGAAAAGAAAATGGAGAGGCCAAAGTGAAAACCCGCAAAGGGCACTTTGAGACCAAAGGGGATTTGAGTTGAAAACCCAAAAAAGGCGGCTCAAATATTGATCAGAATGGGGCACGAGGCGATTAGAGCAACTCAAAGTTTAACCAGATTGGGGCATGTGGTGATCTTGTTATACCTGAATTATCAGGAAAAGGTAGGCAACATCTTGGGGCATTGGCAGAGTACTGTGGATCTCCTAAACACATGTCAAACTCAGAAAGATCTTTAAAAAGTTTGTACAGAGAAGTTCAAGCTACGATATCTGGGGCACCCAATATTCATATTGAATTTGTTATTCTTGGAATACTTCATTTTTTCCAAGATACACATTCCCAATCAATTTCTTTACTATCCTTGTTTACTATTTTTTAATCTATTCCTTTCGAGCTATGCTCAGAACCAATTGTATTCTCATCCATTGTTATACCCTTTTTGCAAGCATGTTGCATTAGAATAATGATTAATGGACTAATAAAACTTTCACGAAGGAAGTTTTGCATATTACTTTAGAAGTTTCTAAATAAATACAGGAACATGAAACAGGACTATTGTTTAGAACGCACCAAGTTTTTAAAGGTTGGAAATCTGAAAAGGAAGAGTCTAAACTAGGACTTTCTCTTTGGATTTTGTTGTCAAAAACATTGGATGTCGTGTTGATGACAAAGCCTAAATCAACAAGCAAGTAATGATCACCAGGTAATAGAAAGAGGTTACCTCGGGGAAGAGAGCCTTCATTTGTGCACGAGCCTTTGGTACGACACATTGGGAATGGTGTAAGAGACTAGAAAGATTTAGATCCTGTATCCTTGAATTGTGATAGGAGAGGATTGAAGAAAAGCCATATACTCTTGGGTTACAGTGGGAGAACGATGGTATGAATTTTTGCGCCTTGATAGATTAAACTTTGAGGTTTACAGTGGGGGCAATCTGGCTAAATGTTTCTTCAAAAAAGCCAGTCAAGCAAGAAGGCGTTGTAGCACGTCAGTTACAAAGCCTTAATAAACTTCGAGTAATGACAACCTAAGCGGGATCATTCTCAGAAAATTAAAATTTTGCATTCATGCAAACACCATTCACACATGTCTAGTTAGGAGCATTTGATGCATTTTGATCATGCCATCCTAATCATTAGGCATAGTTAGGTTCATTATCTGGTCATGTTCCACGGAGAATGGATCGGTGAAAGAGCGATCTTGCCTTCCTGCCGCAGTGGAGCGGATCGAAGACAATGAATCTTATCTTTCCAAGATAGTGGGAAGCGATTTAAGCCACCAAGCCTTGTCTCCTGAGCGGCGGAGAAGGTTGAAGATTGTAGATCTTATCTCCTAAGCGATAGTGGAGCGGATCGAAGGCAGCGAATCTTATCTTTCCAAGATAGTGGGAAATAGATTTAAGCCACCAAGCCTTGTCTCCCTCAGCAGCAGCGGAGAAGGTTGAAGATTTCAGATCTTATCTCCCTAAGCAGTAGTGGAGCAGATTGAAGATGGCAGATTTTACCTCCCTGTGGTTATAGTGGAGTACATTGAAGCCGATAATTCTACTTCCTTGGACAACGATGGAATAGATTGAAGATTTCAGATCTTATCTACCTAGCGATGAGTGGAGTAGATCGAAGATGGCGGATTTTACCTCCTGTGGTTATAGTGGAGTGCGTTGAAGCCGATAATTCTACTTCCACGGACAACAATGGAATAGATTGAAGATTTCAGATCTTATCTCTCTAGCGAAGCGAGATCAAAGATGGCGGATCTTACCTCCCGTGGTTATAGTGAAGTACATTGAAGCGATAATTCTACTTCCACGGACAACGATGGAATAGATTGAAGATTTCAAATCTTATCTCCTAGCGATGAGTGGAGCGGATCGAAGATGGTGGATTTTACCTCTCTGTGGATACAGTGGAGTACATTGAAGCCAGTAATTCTACTTCCCTGGGCAACAGTGGAATAGATTGAAGATTTCAAGTCTTATCTCCCTAAGCAGTAGAGGAGTAGATCGAAGATGGTGGATTTTACCTCCCTGTGGTTACAGTGGAGTACATTGAAGCCAGTAGTCTTATCTCCCTGAAGTTGTAGTGGAGCAGACTAAGTAAGCAAGTCTTATCCTCCTGAAGTTGCAGTGGGGCAGACTGAAGATGGCAAGTCTTATCTCCCTGAAGTTGCAGTGGAGCAGATTAAAGCCGATAATCCTATCTCTCTAAAGTTGCAGTAGAGCGGATTAAAACCTTAGATCTTATCTCTCTGAAGATGCAGAGAGCAGATCGCATCAAATCTTATCTCCCTGAAGTTGCAGTGGAGCATATTAAAGCCGATAATCCTATCTCCCTGAAGTTACAGTGGAGCGGATTAAAACCTTAGATCTTATCTCTCTGAAGTTGCAGAGAGCAGATCGCATCTAGTCTTATCTCCCTGAAGTTGCAGTGAAGCAAACTAAGTAAGCAAGTCTTATCCTCCTGAAGTTGCAGTGGGGCAGACTGAAGATGACACTAATTCCTATACTTCTGAAGATGTACCAAGGTTCAGTACGACCGGGCAAAATTGGACATTTTTAAAGTCTTTACTCCGTTCCTGTTACACGACAACGAGCAAAGAGGGGCAGCTGTAATACCCAATTTTAGCCCGGGCTCACATATGGAAACATAATTTTTGAGGATATGCAATCTTAGATATGATATATGCAATCTTAGATATGATATGCAATCTTAGATATGATGTATAATCTTAGATATGATATGCAATCTTAGAAGATATGATTTTGTAATCTTAGAGATACCCTTTAATCTCAGCCGTTGATGTAATTGATCTGTACCGTTGGATTTGGGGAGGCTCAGCTATAAATAAAGACCTCTCCATTCACTTCAAAAAATGAGGAAAAATGAAGGAATAAAAAAGAGAACGATTGGCAGTTTTTTAAAGGTGGCTTACTATTTTTTTCGTTTGATTATTTTTTACTTATTTACGATTTTAAAAAAAGGAGAAGGTGATACCACTGCGAATTTTATTTATTTTTTATTTAGCCCTCCGCCTTTTAATGTTTTTGTAATTAAGTTTTTTTTTAATTTACCCTTTTATTTATTTTAAATTCCAATTTGATCCATTTGAACGGCGCCGTTTTAGAGGAGAAGGGAATATTTCCCTTCCAGCCCCTCTATGTAATTCGCGCGTTCAAATTAGTCCTTTTACTTTTATTTATTTGCGGATTTACCCCAGATTTTTTAATTGCAATTCAATTTGGTAATTATTATTATTATTTTCATTTTTTTAAAAATCTATATATGTTTATTTTTATGACAATTATTATTTATTTTTATATATTTTTACGTATATGTATATATTTAGTTTTTAAAACAAATATTCTTTTATGTCAATAAACACGCATATATCCATTTTTATTTTATTTCTAAAATGCCTAAATACCTATTTATTTTTTAACACATATTTTATATGTATATATATATATTTTAAATACATTGTATATTTATATAAACTTTATAATCTAGAATTCTACATGTAAATTCATATATATGCCTCTTATTCCTCATAATTTCAAGTATATATTATAAACTTTTTATTCTTTATTTATTTTGTTTGTTTTCTTTGTTCGCTATTTTCATTACATTCTTGTTTTTATTTATTTTGCATATTTATGTGATATTTTATCGTCATTAGTTATTTTGCCTTTATATTAATTTTATTTGTTTACTATTCATGTCATTACACCATTGATGTATTTATTATGGTACTTGTTTTGTAACAATTATGCATACGTTCAATTTAACATTACATGTTTTACTCGATTTTTAAAAAAAATCAAACTCTTTCAAAATGAATATTCTTTAAATCAAAATAAACTCATTATTGGGAATTCAACACGTTGTGTCCTAACGTATTGGATGTGACGCATTGATCTCGAAATGAGGATTTTTAAAAAAAATCATGAAGGAAATGTTCCAAGTTTGAGATTCTAAAGGAATTGTGCCCTAACGTATTGGGTGTGATTTCTTAAATCTTGGATAAGTGGATGTTCTTTTAAAGTAAAGGAAATATTCCGAGTTTGGGATTCTAAAGGGATCGTGCCCTAACGTATTGGGTGTGATTTCTTAAATCTTGGATGAGTGGATGTTCTTTTAAAGTTTTATTGTATAAGTATTCTGACCTAATTCATTTTCGAGGAAATTAGAATGTTGTGCCCTAACGTATTGGGTGTGGCATTTTTTGCTTCTCTGAATTGAAAAGGGTCTTAATATGCAACGTTTTAAGTTTTTAAAGATTATATTTTTAAAATTTTTGACCTTAAGACATTAATTAATTAACTAGGTACCAATTTTTGGGCGTAATGAGGGTGCTAATGCTTCCTCATACGTAACCGACTCCCGGACCCGTTTTTCTAAAATTCGTAGACCAAAGCCGTTTTTTTAGGTGATCCAATCACACCTTAATAAAATATTGGTGGCGACTCCCAATTTTCATTTTTTAAAGTTGACAACCTAAAAAATTTTTTGTTTTCGAAAAAAATGGTTTCGACACTCTCAATCTGTATATTTTCTATATGTTGTAAACCTAGAGTAACTAAAGCTTATTTATAGGTTAAATTCATAGTTTTTATGACTAAAATATCCCTAGATTAATCAAAGTTTAAGTGAGAAATTAAATCGAAAGTTTGACTGAGAAAAGAAAATTGAGAAACTTAAGAAATATGTCGCCACATCGTGGCGTGATGTTTGGTCGTTGGGACGAAAGTCTTCTTCTTGTCATGACATCGGCCACTTGTCGGGACGAAGAGTCTTCCCTCATTGTGACATCAGTCGAAATGAAAAACATATTTCCACACTAACTAGTCTCACCAACACCTTTATTTTTAATCTCATCGGAGGTAAGCGCAATATCCATCCAAACTAACTTAAGACTATTTCTTGAGTTCCTTGAATCCCATTCAACTACCCACCCTTTGAATTGCCTATTCAAACCATCTGGTAATAGCGTTTTTACCCTTCCACATACAGCTCACATTTATTCTAAATTCTCAAAAATTCTCTATCAATTTTAATATTCGATTTAATCCTTTAACTAAAAGCTAACAAAAATCACTTAATAAACTAATTTTAGTCAACAACTAAAACTTCCATTTCATCATTTCACATCCAAAATAACAAGGATTTATCAATGGAAACATCTAAAATTTTTGACAGTTTCAAAAACAAAACCACGGGTTAGCTGCATCTAGTTGCAATGATCTCAAAAACATAAAAATTATAAGAAACGAGTTTAAAACGAGCTACATGCAAGGAATTGATGTAGCCGAACCTAAAGGTCCAACCATGGAGATTTTACCTTCAATTTTTCGTGGAGAACCATTTGAGAAGATGATAGAATATTTTTTTATTATTAATTTTTGTTTAATTCTATTTAATTACAAAATTACCCTTGTTATAAACTTAAAATTTAACAATTAAAAGATCCTTAACCGTCCATCTATATACCTTATGGACTAATTGCTTCTCAAATCCTCTTTCATTTGATAATTAAGCTATCAAGTCAATACAATTCAATGATTATCAAGTTTTGTGTCTTTCACAATTTAGTCCTTTTATTCAATTAACTAACTAAACATTAAAATTTCTTCACCAAAATTTAATACGACTCTAATGTAACTCCATAAACATTAATTAAATAGTAAAACATGAGCTCACATATCGAAATTGTGGTCTTGAAACCACTATTTCCAATACCAACGAAAAATGAGATATTACAGATTGAGTTAATTTCACGAGTTAATTTGATACCAAATCATCCAAGGAAAATTATTAAAATAATCTTTCATATTTTAAATAAATTATATTATTATAATGATATTTTAGTCTTTTATATTTAAAAGACAAATAAAAATTTATTGATATTAATATTTGAACCCATATCATCCACATCTATAAAATTATAAATGTATAAAACAAATAAAATATTTTCTTTACCACTTCAATCAAAATTTTATTTTAATATTTTTGTACATTTCAATTTTATTAGAGCACGTTTGGTTCGCTGTATTGGATTAGAGGTGTAATGGATTAGAGGTGTAATGGAATAGAGGTGTAATAGCAAATCAACTGTTTGGTTGAATGTAATTGAATAGAGGCGTAATAGTAATCTTGTGTTTGGTTGAATGGAATAGAGGTGTAATAGCATAATGGAAAAAACTAAAATGACTAGAATACCCTTAGCATAAATTTGTTTTGGTAAATGATTATTGTTATTGTTATTTAAATTTTAATAAGATTATTATTATCAATAATAAATAATTTAATTATATTTAAACATAATTATTATTAAATATATTTTAATTAAAATATATAATTTAATAAAATTCTTAATAATTAGCGAAAATTTGTTTTGGTAAATTATTATTGTTATTGTTATTTAAATTTTAATAAGATTATTAATATCAATAATAAATAATTTAATCATATTTAAACATAATTATTATTAAATATATTTTAATTAAAATATATAATTTAATAAAATTCTTAATAATTAATATTCTTATATGAATTTACTCAAATCATAATATATGATCTTGTAAAATATAAATTAACATAATTATTATTAAATATATTATAACTATATTTCTTTGCAACATCATAGAAATTCAATCTAGTAGCTCACTCCAATTTTCCTATTTAAACTCTATAACTATATTTCTTGCAACATCCAATGGAAGCAAACTAGACTAAAAGCAGATAATAGCCAAATGTTTCCATTTTTCTTTTTCATGTTTTTAAGATACGAGCATACATTGAAAGCGAGATATGCACACTTGAGCACATATTCATCATACAATTTGAAGAAAAACACTGCTACAAACAACGGCTTTTAGATAAACTTTACAAAGGTAAAAACATCATTAGCACAAATTCATAGCGCCACTGTTGGAGAGATCTTGGTGATGATCGATGACCCGAACCAAGCTATGGTGATCCGATGCGGACCAACTACTAGAAACAACACCATAACGATGCGAAGTCTCTGCGTGTTGTATCTGGATAGATTTGGGAGCCATGATCATTAACACACTTGTCAAGTAGCCATTAGTTAGACCTAGAAGGCAAGTCGATGTGAGGCCGGAAACTCGTTCGGAAGAGCCGAGGGCCGTGCAAGCAACCTATGAAGAGAGGAAAGAACAATAACCTCACAACACAAGCGGAAATAGCAACCTTTGCATTTTCAAGGAGATAGACTGCATCAACGATTTGCCAACCAGGTCAAACACATTGTAGCTTTGTTATAAGGAGGACCAAATACAGGTCCTTGAGAACCAATGAGTGCACATCCTCATGATGTATCCCGAAATATTGATAAAGTCACAACATATATGAGGACGATCCCAAATCCATACCACTTGACTGTTCCTACTATATTCTACAAGGTTGCTCTCCAAACAGGCCGGTCATGGGACCTTTCTCTTTTTTCCTCCTTAATGACCTCGACCTTTTACTCCTCATAATCTTGCATAATCGGAAGTTTGTGTGCCACATTGTACAAGACTATGCATATGACCATAAACACAATGCTAGTAAAAAGTAAAGGTAGGCACTCTTTCTCGGGCCATCGACATCTTGTGGAAATACTGACTTTGGTTAGGATCCTTAGCATTGAAACAAGGACCCTAGCCCAACAATTTGACAAATTAAAATTTCACTAGACGAGGAAGCAAACAGTTCTTCATATAATATGATTCAATACAAAAGATAAAAAATGAAAGAAATGAATTTTGTATCCAGGAATATTCAAGTGAAACTACTGACCACATGGGTACTAATAGTAACTATGGTTTAATTTCTATTACACCATATAAAAAGCATAGCCATAGACCATGTGTGGTAGAGGAAAAATGTTCAAGATTCAGAGTTCATAGTGTCATCAAGAGCTTTATTACATACCTGGCGAATCAAGGAAACTTTCAAGTTGTTAAAGCAAAACATACCTTGAAAACAACTAACATATAATTAAGCTATCCTTGAGTCAAACCACTGGTTGGGCTACTTCAGCTATAATAATTAGTAATTACTGAACAGCTCGATGCCCTTAAGCAAAGTACTAATGACTCCTTTAAGTACCAATCTAATAAACTTCACCAACTTTCAAGAATTCATGGATCAACAAAATTAAATTAACATCCATATCTATAGTTAGTCAAAAAGTTGTTCGTTAAATTACCAGAACCACGGATCCATAGCGATAGCCTACATGTAGCGTTCAGGCAATTCCCCAGCCGCTCCAATGAGCCCACCTTGAACAAGCGCATCGCCTATACCCGCCAGAGCGAGAAGACCGACCGTGACGTAGAATCCGTCATACAATCCGACCCGACCCTTAATATAACCGCATCCATAACAGGCACGATGAGCAGGGAAACCACGAAAATGCCCAAACCAACATTGATTCGCATGTAAGCTTCACTTTTGTGAGCATAAAATACAATGACCAAGAGGCAAGCGAGGCCGACGACCATGTAAACGACGGCGAAAACACGGTGGACGGAAGCTTCCGGGTAGAGGTAGGAAAAGTAATCGACGGCAGTGATGAAGCTATTCCATGAGAGGAGAAAGCCAACGCCCAAAGTGAAGTAGATGATGTAGCCCAAATTGAATTTGTCTTCTGGTTTTAGGAATGTGCGGAGGAGGAGGGCGGATTCAGAGTCGGGTTCCGGGCCTCCGTCGATTGCGGATGCATCGGGGAAACCCATTTCTGTTTTTGTTTGGTTTTGTTTTGTTTTTTTCCACCAAAATGCAACTGGGAGGAGAAATTATGAGGACAGAAGAGGAGAGGGTCGGGTAGGGAGGGAGGGTAAAATAGAGAGTTGGGGAGGGAAGCCAGACGTAATACCTATTACTCGATTTGGGAAGGGATTAGAAAAGCAGGGAATTTGGGGATTAGGTCGGGATTGTATTACGCGCTTAATACCTATTACAGCGAACCAAACGCCGGATTAGGGGCGTAATGTAATAGGCGCGTAATCGGTCAGTAATGGATTACCTAATACATTGAACCAAACACAAGTATATTTTTTATTTCATTTCATTATATATGTGTTGTTGTTATTATTAGTTTTAAACCATATATTTTTTATTTATTATATATTATTTTTAAATATATAATTATTAAATTTATGACGTCACAAATTAAAACATACATAAAACGTGGAACTATATAGCAAATTAAGACGTCATGTTGGTAGTTGGAAGTACATAAAACAAATTAATAATTAATAAATATAGCAAAGTAAGAGGTAGGTTGATGGGCGGAAGCACATAAAACTAATTAATAATTAATAAATATAGTCAAGTAGGTAGGTGGAAGTACATAAAATAAGTTAATAATTAATAAATATAGTAATAAGGAGAGTTCTAATATAATACATTAATGTTTTTATTTTTAAAATATTTATTACTAGTCAATAATAATTAATTAAAATTTTATTCTTAAAGACAGTTCATTTTATCCAAAAGTATGACTCTAAAAAACACTACTAAATTTGTTATTAAATTCATATAATTAAATTTATCATTTTATTTCACAAATATATATAACTAAAAATACCATATTACAACCTAAAATTAAATAAAGAAGATATAATTACATCTAATTAAATATTATAATTATTACAGTAAAAAAATACTATAATAAATTTTAAAATATCAACTTAATAAATTTCTTCAAACTTATTATTTTATATAAATTATAGATATCTATTATTTGCAGTCGTGACTCATCAGTTCTTTCGTGGGCCAGGTCAAGTTAATTCCAAATAATAAATAAAAAACATAAATAAAGATGGAGAGAATTAAAGAAAACCCAAAACCTTGAAATAAAAAATCTTTCTAACTCAAAACACAGAATTCTCTCTGTAATAACCAATTTTTTGCCCGGCCCAATTATACTAACCTAAAGCCCAATGACCGAATACACCAGACCCAACCCTAAGTAAGCCCACTAGCCTAAAACACTAAACAGAATCAAAGAACCCTAAGCAATTAGCAGCAGCCGCCTCTGTCGCAGCAACCGTTCCATTGCCCATGTCGTTGCTCGCACGTTCAGCAGCACTGCACAACGTCCGTTTCGACGTTCTCCTTCACATGCAACAAATGATCAATAATAGCAGAAAATAGGACAAAAATGTAAAGGGGGAGTTTTTGAGAGTTTTTTTTTATTCGGCTATAAAAATCGATTAAAGAATCTGTAATGGGGATTAGACAAATTTTGTATTGAAAGTTAAAGAAAAAAAAAGAGAAAAAATAGAAAAGCAAGGATTTTTGAAGGTGACAGATTTTACTTTATTTTGTTTTTCTTTTGTTTTCCTAAAACAAAAATAAACAAAGAGAGGAAGGAAAGGAGGACTTACCATCGAGAGAGCCGTCGGGCGCCCTCGTTCATCGTTATCTGGTCGGAAAAGGAGGAGACTGGAACGACAGAGGGAGCGCTGCGGCGCAGCTTCAAATGGCATAGGAGAAATGTTTTTAGGGTTTGAAGAAGGATTTTTATTGGATTTGAAAAACGGCGCCGTGTTTGATGTACCCAAATGCCCGCGTGTTGACCCGATCTGACCCGGAGAGGATCCGCGCATTTCTTTAAAATGGGCCATTTGCGCAATTGGTCCCCCTGTTTTTTCAGTGTTTTTAAATTGTTTTTGTTTATTCTAAAATTTACAAAATATTTTATTATTGTTTCAATTTAGTCCAATACTGTGAAGTGTTTTTGGGTAATTTTCTCCTTCGGCCTTCCCCCTGTTAAGCGTGTTTTAAAATACTCCCTTTCTTGTTTTGATTTTCAAATTCAGCTCTCAAATTCTGTTTGTTTTTTAACTTAATCCTTAATTTGTTTTTTTATTTTTTATTATATTGTTAATATTGTTTATTTATATTATTATTATTGTATTATTATATTATATATTATTATTATACTTACTTATATATGCGTATATGCATATTAATACATATATATTTTAAAAGTTTTAAATATATATGCTATATACATATTTTATTATTATTTTATTTTCACAATTTATATATATATATATACACATTTATATTTCACGATGTTTATATTTTTCCCAATTTTATAATTTATATGTTTATACAGTTTTTATAACGTGTACATATATATTTTATACTCTATTCAAAGCTTATTATAAATATTTTCCACGTTTTATATTTACTAATATACTATACTTATACTTTTTTTGTTTTTTTAAATGTATGAATATATTTTATATGTATTTTATTTTCATGACTTATGTGTTCATATATATATATGCATTGACATTTTATAATACATATGCATCTTTTATATTTCATATTCCATGCACATATACACGCATTTTCTATAATATATGTACGTATAATTTAAATTAAAGTATTTATTTCATATTGTGCATTAACTGTTTTTTAACCTACCTTTTAGAAAATATATATATATTTTGATTTAGTCAAAACATTAAAATCATTTTCTTTTGATTCAAAGGCTTTTAAAATAATGCAATATTTGATATTTGGGATTTTCGAGGAAATTGAGCCCTAACGTATTGGGTTCCGATTTTTTTTATTAATCCTAAATAATCAAGAATATTCTTTATTCCAAACGCATAAGTAAAAAAATCATTTTCGGGAATTTAACATGTTATGTCCTAACGCATTGGGTATGACATATTATTTTCTCGAGATGAAGATTTTCCTAGATAATAAAGGCAATATTCCGTATTTGGGAAATTCGAGTGATTGTGCCCTAACTTACTGGGTTTCAATTTTTCTCTTTTAACCCAAATAAACGAATATCCTTTTGAAATTTAAATGTACGAGTTTTAAAAATCAAAAGACAAACTTAATTTTGAAGATAAAAAATGTTGCGCCCTAACTTACTGAGTGTGACATTTAAATTCTTTGAAATAAGAATGTCTTATTTTTTAATTTATTCGAGTTAAAAAGTTTTCTTTTAAAATATTTTTAAATTTTCGACACCAAGACATTAAACAATCAATTCGGTACCGATTTTAGGCGTTACGAGGGTGCTAACCCTTCCTCGTGCGTAATTGACTCCCGAACCTTTTTTTCAAATTTCGTAGACCAAAATTATTTTTTAGGTGAGCCGATCACACCTCAATAAAGGATCGGTGGCGACTCATTTTTTTGTTTTTAAAGTCGATAACTAATTTTTGTTTTCAAAAAAATGGTTTCGACAGCTTGGTGACTCCGCTGGGGACTGGTTAGAGAGTTGAGCCGTAAATTGATTATTTTTTGTCTTTTAGTCGAAAAAAATAAATTTTGTTTTAAATCATAATTTCCCATTTTCATTCATTGGATTTCATTGTCATACGCTTGTTTGATTGGCTTAAGTTTGTTAGCTTATTTGCATTTTGCATTTCACAAGTCGGTCATTTTACCCCTCTAGGTTGGAGTGAGAAACTAGTCATTCGTGAGGTTTTCACCTCCGTACAGGATAGTGGATCGCTTTCGGGATACATCCGTACCTATTTCTTCGTGAGATTTTCATCTCCGTGTAGCCATAGGGAAATGTATCCCCTTGAACCGAACTCGGTCTATATGAGCCTATAATGGGTGAGGATCAAGGAATCTGCTGGTTCGGGTACCCTTACTTTAGAAGCCAAATTTCATATAGTGAACCTTAGGAACTCACCCTAGGTAGAATTACTCTGAACCTTAGTAGATACCTGATTAGGAGTTTTTATTATTTCTTGATTGTATTGGATTTAATGTTTATACCTGATACTAGCTTATTGTGTTTTGTTTTGAATGCATGACATTTTGACTGCATGGCATTTCATTATAGAAAAGAGGTGTTGATTCACGTTCGGTTGCTAAATAGAGAGCTTGTTATGGAAAACGAATTTCTTGATAAAGTGGAAAATAATACGGCTGCCTGAATATATTCTGAGAAACACAAGAAAGGTGATGGGGGAATACATGGCTTTACTTCATGCCTCAAGGTCAACCTGATTATTCAAGAGTTTCTGACATTCCAACTTCCTTAAAGAAGCTGAGGAGCATTACAGGGATGGGCAGACGATCGATCATAGCTAGGATCAAGCAAAAAAGAGATAGAAGAGACACTCTTTTAAAGAATTCGCAGGGTTTATCTTAGCATCCGGATGAAGAAAGAGAAGATGTCCTCGCTTGGAGTATGAGGGCAAAGCCGGATATATACCGCTTTATGTAAAGAAATTTGTCTTTTAGTAAAGTTTTCTAAATGCAATTGAATTAGAATCAACGTCTCTTTATGCATTCATTTCATGCATTTGCATTACATTGCATCATATGCATTAAAATCCATTAAAAGGGCGTTAATTTGGAAAACCGACACCCTTACGGCACCCAAGCAAAGACTAGAGAAATGGACCAAAGGTTGAAGAAATTAGAGTGAATGCAAATACAGATGCAGGAGCAACTGACCAAATTTTAGCAGGAAATGAGAGATATGATGATAGAATTACAGAGAGCTATGACGAATCAGTTAACCCGGTTGCTAGCTGGAGAGTTAGAAAAAGGGAAAGACTCGGTGGTTCACTGTGGGGTTGATAATGAGGATCTCGCCTATTCCCTAGGTTGTACTCCAATAAGTGTCCAGGTCCAGCCAAATGGGCGTCCACAAGAGACACTCTTTACTATTAGATCCCAACAATATCAAACTGGTACATCGACACCAGTGAGTTGCTTGACAGGCTTAGGATCCAATCTGAGGAATAATTTAGCTAATCCTGTTGCTCTTGAAAATCCAGCCTAAATAAAACAGGCGAGGGTAGAGTACTCAGATACTATAAGAGCCCCAAGGAAGAAGGGGAATAAGGGAGATAATAAAGGCAGATATAACAAGGGCCACTCAAAACCAATCACTATGGGCCGGCCAAAGACAGAAACCACTAGCCATCAGAGCCCTTTAAAGTGAGAATCTTACACAAAGACAAATATAGAAAGGCTTCAGTTCACGCCTATACCGATGTCATATAGCGAGCTATATCAAAGCTTATTTAATGCACATGTGGTGTCCCCCTTCTACTTGAAACCCATGCAGCCCCCATTTCCTAAAGGATACGACGCAAACGTCCAGTGAAAATATCATGCAGGAATCACGGGGCATTCGATAAAAAACTGCACTACTTTCAAGAAGCTAGTTGAAAGGTTCATCAATAGGGGTATTGTCAAGTTTGATGACTCATCTAATCTGCTACCCAATCATGTTGATAATGGGGTAAGAGTGAGAGCAAGAAGGGGATTAGTTATTTCTGATTCAAGAGGTAACCATGGAAAGATAATGAACCATTGTGAGTTCCATCACGAGAAGAAATACGAAACCCAAGAGAGTGTGGAACTCAAGACCTTGGTTCCGGGCATGATAGATGACAAAGAGATGGAGTTTTGTGAGGAAATTAAAGAAGAGAGAAATATACACACAATGTTGGAAAGTGTTCACATCAATGCCATATATGAAGACACACTTGAAAAGGGACCTTGTTAGATATCCATTCTTATAAACTTGGGAGTGTTCTAAAATAATCAGATTGTAGAAGAAATTTTTGTAGCATTTAGAGTTTATTTAGAGCAATGTTCAAAACACACTTGTTACTTTTAGCCTAGAGGCAATAAGAATTCTTTTGTGAAATAGGCTCATGTTTGAATGTCGTTATTTTAATGAAATGCTTCATTGTGATCATTTTTTTGAACCAATATACTTTTGGTCTTTTTGAATAATTATTCTTTCATTCTTTTGGATTTTCTTCCACATCATTCATTCATTCATAATCATAATTCTACAAATAGTTATTCATAAATTTATACATTCTTTTGTATATTCTTTGATATTTATTATGGGTCCCCAGATATCAATGACATGAATGACGCTGCTACAGACTCAGAACTTCCTTTTGAGCGAGGTATGTGTTTAGAGGGATTTCATGACTTTGAAAATGACATAGGTTATAGCTTATCTCCTGATTTGTTGAGGATGGTAGAGCAAGAAGAGAAAAAAAATTTATCCCATGAGGAGACAATATAGATTGTGACCTTGAGGGAACATGCACAACCGAAGAAACAAAGCAAGACATTGTTGAGGTGCTTCAAGAATTCAAAGACGTCTTCGCATGGTCATTCCAGGACATGCCTAGGTTAAGCACTGATATTGTAATCTAAGCAACAGCACGATGTCAAAAATTTGCAGTATGTTCAAGATTAACATCGTGAACGATGCTTTGCTGGGGCAATGTCTTTCGCTTTGGCTTATCATAGCTTTGCCTACTAAAGTCAAGTTACCATCACTCCATTTTTTTTGTTGGATCCCATCCTAATTGAAGAGGAAGATTCAAAGTTCTTTTTGCTATAGTTAAAATTCGCCCCAAAAGGCTCTATGAGAGAAGCCTGATACCAAAGAAGATCTGCCGCATACAAAATGAAAGTGGAAGATTTTATGTGGAAGACCTTATCTGGAATAACATTGATTCTGATCGAAAGGGATAACCAGGACTTGCCTAATCCTATGAGTGTAGATTCAATCCAAGAAAAAAATAAAAACAAAAAACAAAAAACAAAACAAAAACAAACAAAACAAAAAAAAGAAGAAAAGAAAGAGAAAAAGAAAAATTGGAACAAAAAACAAAAATAAAAACATCTACCGGGGCAATGCCTTTCTTTTTAGCTTATCACGGTTCTTCCATTAAAGTTGAAATTCTTTCTCTCCGGATATTGGTTGAGCTGAAGTAGGATGAAGATCCAATCTCGATACGATTAGTTGAACCTAATTGAAGGAAAAATGCCAAAAGCTATTCGTCACGGTCAGATGTACCAAAAACGGATGATGCGGGCTTACAATAAAAAGGTTCGTCCTAGAGAATTCCACGAGGGGGAAGTAGTGTTGGAAAAGATCCTTCCTATACAGAAAGATTTCAGAGGAAAATGGATGCCAAATTGGGAAGGTCGATACGTTGTAAAGAAGGCTTTTTCAGGGGGAGCTTTGATCTTGAGTGAGATGGACGGCAAAGATTTGCCAAACCCTGTAAACTCAGATTCGATTAAGAAATACTTTTCTTAAAAAAAAAAAAAGAGGAGAGGCCAAGGCGAAAACCCGCAAAGCGCGCTTTGTGACCAAAGGTGGATTTGAGTTGAAAACCCGAAAAAGGGCGGCTCAACTATTGATCAAAATGGGGCATGAGGTGATCAGAGTAGCTCAAATATTGATCAAAATGAGGCATGCAGTGTTCTTGCTATATCTAAATCAACAGGAAAGGAGACGTGACATCTTGGGGCATCAACAAAGTTTTGTTGGTTTTCTAAGCACATGTCAAACTCAGAACGATTTTTAGAAAGCCTGCACAGAGAAGTTCAAGTTGTGATATCTGGGGCACCTAGCCTTCCCGCAATTTATATTAAATTTGTTGTCTTGGAATACTTTATTCTTTTTCAAGATATGTGTTTCCAATCAATTTTTTCTGTTATTTTTCTTATCCTTGATGATTTATTTATCTCATATTTTATTTTCGATAAATTTCATCTTGTCCATTTTGATAGTCTTGTTCAAGCATTTTTAAATAGAAACAACGATTAATGGGCTAATAATACTTTTACAAAGGAAGTTTTGCATATTACTCTGGAAGATTCTAAATAATACGGGAACCTGAAACAGGACTATTGTTTAGAATGCACTTGGTTTAAAGGTTGGATATC
This sequence comes from Gossypium raimondii, assembly GCF_025698545.1. Classification (NCBI taxonomy): domain Eukaryota; kingdom Viridiplantae; phylum Streptophyta; class Magnoliopsida; order Malvales; family Malvaceae; genus Gossypium; species Gossypium raimondii. The sequence continues at coordinate 49,152,064 of NC_068577.1, read as the reverse complement.
TAGGAAGGAAAAGTCTAAATTGAGACTATCCCTTCAGATTTTGTTGTCAAAAGCATTGATTAAACAAAATGACAAAATGTCGTGTTGGTGACAAAGCGTCAATGAACAAACAAGCAATGATCACCTTGCAATAAGAAGAGGTTTCCTCGGAGAAAAATCATTCATTTGTGCATAGGCATTTGGTATGACACCCTAAGAATGGTATAGAGGGCCAAAGTGCTTCACATTGTGATAAGAGAAGATCGAGAAGTCATATTTTTCAACCCTTGGGTTATAGTGAAAAAATGATACAAATTTTGTGTTCCAGTGGATTAAACTTTGAAGTTTACAGTGGGGGGCAATCTGATTAAGTGTTTCTTTGGATATGCCAGCCAGGCAAGAAGGCGTTGTAGCACGTCAGTGATAAAGTCTTAATAAACTTTGAGTAATGATAACCTAAGTGGGATCATTCCCAGAAAGAATAATATTCTACATTCATTCAGACGTCATTTATACATGTCTAGTTAGGAGTATTCGATTCATTCTGATCATGTCATCCTAATCACTAGTCATAATTAGGTTCATAAATTGAATTATACAGGTCATGTTCCCCAGAGAGCAAGCCGGTGAAACTTCAGCCTTGTCTCCCTGAGCAGTAGTGGAATATGTTGAAAATAGCAGATCTTGTCTTCCTGTATTGGCAGTGAAGTAGATCGAAGACCTCAGCCTTGTCTCCCTGAGCAGTAGTGGAGTAGGTTGAAAATAGTAGATCTTGTCTTCTTGTATTGGCAGTGAAGTAGATCAAAGACCTCAGCCTTGTCTCCCTGAGCAGTAGTGGAGTAAGTTGAAAATAGCAGATCTTGTCTTTCTGTATTGGCAGCGAAGTAGATCGAAGACCTCAGTCTTGTCTCCCTGAGTAGTAGTGGAGTAGGTTGAAAATAGCAGATCTTGTCTTACTGTATTGGCAGCAAAGTAGATCGAAGATCTCAGCCTTGTCTCCCTGAGCGGTAGTGGAGTAGGTTGAAAATAGCAGATATTGTCTTCCTGTATTGGCAGCGAAGTAGATCGAAGATACCAGCCTTGTCTCTCTGAGCAGCAGTGGAGTAGGTTGAATATAGCAGATCTTGCCTTCCTGTACTGGCAGTGAAGCAGATCAAAGACACCAGTTTTATCGTGAGTCTTATTTCTTGGGCATTGTAGCGGAGTAGATTGAAGCCACGACAGCGAATTTTATCTCTCTGGTGTTAAGACTTAGATTAGCTTAAGTGGAGCGGATTAAAGCTGTGGGCAGCGAATCCTATCTCTTTGGCATTACAGTGGAAAAGATTGAAGCCACCACAACAATCTTACTTTCTTGGCGGTGTAGTGGAACAAATTGAAGCCACGAAGGCGGATCTGGTTTCCCTGACATTACAATTAAAAATATTGAAGCCACAACGGCGAATCTTACTTCCTTGGCGATGTAGTGGAATAGATTGAAGCCACGACGGCGAATCTTGTTTCCCCGACATTGCAGTTAAACAGACAGAAGAAATAAATCTTGTCTCCCTGAAATTGCAGTGGAGCCGATTAAAGCCAATAATCCTACCTCCCTGAAGTTACAGTAAAAATAGATCTTATCTCTATGAATTGTAGAAGAGCAGGTCGCGTCAATTTTTAGTGGAACAAATTGAAGCTACAAGTCATATCTCCTTGAAGTTGCAGTGGAGCTGATTGAAGATAGCTACAAGTCAAACAGATTTTTAACTCCTATGTCTCTAATGTTGCAGTAGAGTGGATCGAAGCACTAGTTCCTATACCTCTGAGGATGCAGTAGGAGGGAATGAGGCTATTTAAAGAAAAAGAAGAGCACTAAGGTCCAGCATGACCGGGCAAAATTGGTTTTTCTTAGTCTTTGCTCCATTCTCGTTACACGACAACAAGCAATGAGAGGCAGCTGTAATAACCAATTTTTTGCCCGGCCTAATTATACTAACCTAAAGCCCAATGACGCAATACACCAGACCCAACCCTAAGTAAGCCCACTAGCCTAAAACACTAAACAGAATCAAAGAACCCTAAGCAGTTTGCAGCAGCCGCCTCTATCGCAGCAACCGTTCCATTGCCCACGTCATTGCTCGTATGTTCAGCAGCACTGCACAACGCCCGTTTCCACGTTCTCCTTCACATGCAATAAATGATCAATAATAGCAGAAAATAGGACAAAAATGTAAAGGGGGAGTTTTTGAGAGTTTTTTTTTTGATTCAGCTATAAAAATCGATTAAAGAATCTGTAATGGGGGTTAGACAAATTTTGTATTGAAAGTTAAAGAAAATAAAAGAGAAAAAACAAAAAAGCAAGGATTTTTAAAGGTGACGGATTTTGTTTTTTTTTTCCTCTGTTCTTTTTACTGTTTTTACTTTCTTTTGTTTTTCTTTTGTTTTCCTTAAACAAAAATAAACAAAGAGAGGAAGGAAAGGAGGACTTACCGTCGAGAGAGCCGGCGGGCGCCCTCGTTCGTCGTTATCTGGTCAGAAAAAGGGAGGAGACTGGAACAGCAGAGGGAGCACTGCGGCACAGCTTCAAATGGCATAGGAGAAATGTTTTTAGGGTTTGAAGAAGGATTTTTATTGGATTTGAAAAACGGCGCCGTATTTGGTGTACCCGAATGCCTGCATGTTGACCCGATCTGACCCGGAGAGGATCTGCGCATTTCTTTAAAATGGGCCATTTGCGCAATTGGTCCCCCTGTTTTTGCAGTGTTTTTAAATTGTTTTTTATTTATTCTAAATTTTACAAAATATTTTATTATTGTTTCAATTTAGTCCAATACTGTGCAGTGTTTTTGGGTAATTTTCTCCTTCGGCCCTCCCCCTGTTGAGCGTGTTTTAAAATACTCCCTTTCTTGTTTTGATTTTCAAATTCAGCTCTCAAATTCTGTTTGTTTTTTAACTTAATCCTTAATTTGTTTTTTTATTTTTTATTATATTGTTAATATTGTTTATTTATATTATTATTGTATTATTATTAGTTTATTATTATTATATTATATATTATTATACTTACTTATATATGCGTATATGCATATTAATACATATATATTTTTAAAAATGTTTTAAATATATATACTATATACATATTTTATTATTATTTTATTTTAACAATATTTTATATATATATACACACATTTATATTTCACGATCTTTATATGTTTTCCCAATTTTATAATTTATATGTTTATACAGTTTTTATAACGTGTACATATATATTTTTATACTCTATTCAAAGCTTATTATAAATATTTTCCACGTTTTATATTTACTAATATACTATACTTATACATTTTTTGTTTTTTAAATGTATGAATATATTTTATATGTATTTTATTTTCATGACTTATATGTTCATATATATATATATATGCATTGACATTTTATAATACATATGCATCTTTTATATTTCATATTCCATGCACATATACACGCATTTTCTATAATATATGTACGTATAATTTAAATTAAAGTATTTATTTCATATTGTGCATTAACTGTTTTTTAACCTACCTTTTAGAAAATATATATATTTTGATTTCTTCAAAACATTAAAATCATTTTCTTTTGATTCAAAGGCTTTTAAAATAATGCAATATTTGATATTTGAGATTTTCGAGGAAATTGAGATCTAATGTATTGGGTTCCGATTTTCTTTATTAATCCTAAATAATCGAGAATATTCTTTATTCCAAACGCATAAGTAAAAAAATCATTTTCGGGAATTCAACATGTTATGTCCTAACGCATTGGGTATGACATATTGTTTTCTCGAGATGAAGATTTTCCTAGATAATAAAGGCAATATTCCGTATTTGGGAAATTCGAGTGATCGTGCCCTAACTTACTGGGTTTTGATTTTTCTCTTTTAACCCAAATAAACGAATATCCTTTTGAAATTTAGATGTACGAGTTTTAAAAATCAAAAGACAAACTTAATTTTGAAGATTAAAAATGTTGTGCCCTAACTTACTGAGTGTGACATTTAAATTCTTTAAAATAAGAATGTCTTATTTTTTAAATTTATTCGAGTTAAAAAGTTTTCTTTTAAAATTTTTTTAAATTTTCGACACCAAGACATTAAACAATCAATTCGGTACTGATTTCGGGCGTTACGAGGGTGCTAACCCTTCCTCGTGTGTAATTGACTCCCAAACCTGTTTTCTCAAATTTCGTAGACCAAAATTATTTTTTAGGTGAGCCGATCACACCTCAATAAAGGATCGGTGGCGACTCCATTTTTCGTTTTTAAAGTCGATAACTAATTTTTGTTTTCAAAAATATGGTTTCGACACTCTCAATCTGTATATTTTTTTATATGTTGTAAACCTAGAGTAACTAAAGCCTATTTATAGGTTAAATTCATAGTTTTTATGACTAAAATATCCCTAGATTAATCAGAGTTTAAGTGAGAAATTAAAACAAAGTTTAACTGAGAAAAGAAAATTGAGAAAGTTGAGAAATACGTCGCCACGTCGTGGCATGATGTTTGGTCGTTTTGACTTTATAAAATCGTAAAAAATATAAAAAATTGTAAAATTTTATAAAAATAATAAAAAATTATAAAATATATAGAAATATAAAAAATTATAAAATTTTATAAAGTCGAAAGAAAATTATACAAAATGTAAAGAAATATAAATTTCTTAAAAAAATTATAAAAATTATCGTACCAAAAGAATCATTTTATAATTTTATATAACTTTTATTGATTTTTATTTTTATCATTTTTCGCCACATGTCACATTATGTTGCGACACATGATGACTTTAATTTTAAAAAAAAACCTAGGAGTCGTTAACTTTAACGACCAATAGTTAAAGTTAATTGTTAAAGGGATTTTTGGTGCATTTTATAATATTTTATGATTTTCATAAAATTTTACAATTTTTATTTTTTACAATTTTATAAAATTCTAATTTTTAATAAATTTGAAAATTTTATATTTTATTAAAATTTAATAATTTATCTAAAATTTATTTATTTTAATTTATTTTCTAATTTTTAATAAGAGCATGGCCTTAATTGCTTTTTTTTTTTAAATTTTGAGGGTCTTTTTGATGCATTTTGAAAGTTCAAGTATCCAATTGAGTAAAAAAAAAAAAAGAGAGAATACTTAATTGCTTTTTTTGAAGAAATTTGAGGGCTTTTTTTTTATACATTTTGAAAGTTCAAGTCCTCAATTGAGTGCAAAAAAAAGAGAGGAAGGGCTTAATTGCTTTTTTTTGAAAAAGTTTGACGATTTTTTACACCCTTAAGCCTAAAACTTTTAATTGATATGATATTTTTATCATATGGATTTAAAATATTGTCTATATTAATAGATAGTAAACTATTGAATTTTTTTATTACTTAAAGCTAGACTTGATCATGAGTCAAGCCGGGTTTAGGTCAAATATCAACAGAATTTTAGGTTTGTCTTTTAGGTTTGAGTCTGGCCTGGTTCGAAAAATGAGAGTAAAATTTTGCCCAAGCCACGACCCAGATTATAGATGCTAAACTCAAGCCCGACCGACATTAAAAATTTCATGTCTAGAAGCAATTTTCATCACCACCCAAAAAAATTGTGAGCAAAACTTGATTTGATTCAAAAAAAATAAAAAAAATAAAATTCGAGTTAATCGGATTGAGTTATTCGAGTCAACTTAAATAAGTAATTCGAGTTTCGAGTTCGTATCAAGCTGAATTTTACAATTTGAATAATTCAAATCACAAATTAGAGTTAATACCCACCTTATTCTTGTCAATTTTGAAAATAAGCAAATTAGTCCCTCTCAACAAAAATTAAAAAAATAAAAGTAATTTTAAAATTTTAAAATATTTATAAAAATTATAATAAATTTAAAATTTTCTAATATAAAGGAAGTTAAATTTTAATTTTTTAAAATAATAAATTTAAAATCTAAATAAGTTAATTAATAATTCAAATTTATCATGTTAAAGTATCTTATTTTTATTATTTTACTTTAAAAGGTTTTAAATATATATGGTTTCAAATTTATGGGGTCTAATATGAAATTAGTTATACTAAAGTATGATTTTAATTTGACATGTTTATTTTATAATTTAACACAAAAAAATTATTCGATTAAAAAATATTCAAATCGAATTAGGATTATAAAATAAGATTCGTTAACTCGACTAACTCAAAATTTTAAGGCGTCACGTTGGTAGGTGAAAATACAAAACAACAAATTAATAATTAATAAATATAGTAATTCAATCATCCTCGGAGAGTTTTAATAAATTCATTAGTAATTATTGTCTTTCTATTATTTACTTTAATAATTTAAAAGATTGATTAAAACTAAAATTAACTAACGAATGTGTCAGGGAAATAAAACGCAAAAATAGTCAAATATTAACCAAGTGATAAAACAATACTTAGATAAGAGTCCACCTAGATTTCATCTATAATTCTCAATACAACTTCTATTCTTAGTTCTTTGATATGTACTTTGATATGTAGAAATCTCTAATTTCACTACACCAAAACAGGTCTTTAGCGGCGTTTTTTAATGCCTTTAGCGGCGCTTTTTAACGCCGCTAAAAGTATTTGCGGCGTTTTTGAAAGCGCCGCAAAAAACGACGCTGTTGTCAACGCCGCTAACATTTGCGGCGTTTATTTCTATAAACGCCGTTATAGAGCAGGACCTTTAGCGGCGCTTTTTCTGAAAAAGCCGCTACAGAGCAGGACCTTTAGCGGCGCTTTTCCACAAACGCCGCTATAGAGCAGGACCTTTAGCGGCGCTTTTAGGAAAAACGCCGCTATAGAACAGGACCTTTAGCGGCGCTTTTTCCACAAACGCCCCTAAAAACATATCTTTTAAAAAATAATTTTTTAAATAATATTTATTTCTATGATAAATATTATATTATATTTTAAGGATAAATAAAAATATTATTTAAATTAAATTTTCTACAAAAATTTTAACTTTAAAACTAAATATAAAATTTAATGAATTTAAATTTAAAATTTAAAATAATACATTAATAACACAATTAAAATCCAAAAGTTAGAACTCTTAAGTAAAAATAAAAATTTAGAATCAAAACTAAAATAAATAATACATATGCAAGGTAATAAAACATACAATGCATTTTCTTACTCAAATAAATAATACATTTACTTAATCAAGGAAATCTTGTACATTATTGAAGTCACACCATCAAATCTGTACCCATCAAACTTATACTCCTCTAGCCACCATCTTGCATATGAAAGAAGATACCTCAATACCTAAAGCAACAACTAAGAAATAATATTTACAACTGGAAGGGAGGAAGCCAAAATCTTTAAACAAGCTATTCATTAAGAAATGTTTAGGTAGAAGTACATACTTCCCAGCTTCCATAATTAAAAAGGCGAGAATCCCACACCGAGTGGTGACCCCTTGACCCCGTGTGGAAGTAATGAGCATCAGTTCCATCAAACATGTTCAGCCCATCTAACACATTATTGGAAGCATGGCTGTATTCATAAAACATCATTCAGATACACAGGTAGATAAGAAAATAAAATTAGCAACTTAACTATAGAATAAAAATGAATGGGGAAATAGCAAAAAAATACTTTCACAACAAGCTGGTCGTGAACAATCATACTAGAAATTTTATAGTATTCTAGTCATTTATATATTCTCAATCAATTACGACTTTGCTTCTCTCTTTTAGATTTATTTTTTAGCAACCTTTTAGGAAGCAAAAATCAACTAGAGAAACGAAGGAGTAAAAGTGACAACCAATAAGAGCCTAAATTCTCATGGCCATATTTGCATCAAGTCTACTGGAAAAATGAGCATAAAGCCAAAGCAGGAAAAGAATAAGAGTTCAAGTTCTCATTTTATTTACAAAACAATCAGGGAAAATGTTGGCATAAAAAGTATAACATCAAATATAGCTGAAGGGCATGTTTCTAGAAATTATATTCTCCTGCAGACATAACTATATAGTGAAGATGAAACAATTATAAAGAAAATTATAGCTTTAGTACCTTTAATATCTAATGAGCCTTGCACATGGTTGGCATACAAAGACGCAGGAAAATTAACCTTTAATATCTAATGTTTCATAATTGCCCAAACATAAACATGAGATTTTAAGAAATAAAACAATAGACAATAATTTAAAGTTTCTAATATTAGTATTTATTTGTAATAATTATATTTAGTTATATTAAATAAAATTATTGATAAATTTTATTTTATTTAATAATGATGATGTATAATATTATTATTTATTAATGATAATTGAGACCCATGCATCCATACATTATAACCTAAAAATCAAGCATTAATTTAGTTTTCTATGTTAAAAAGATAGAACTTGTTTTAAAAGGTATTAATCTGAAATAAGATAATTGACTAATATTTTATATTAACTTCTTTACTTGTATTTAATATTTTTAGTCATTCTTCAAAACAAGGTTAATTTTCCAAAATTTAAGATTTTATTTTACTTTTCAATAATTTAATTATGTTTATTAACTCTTACAAATTAAATCTTGTAATTGGATAAAGATTGGGATTGATACCCACTCCACTACAACAAATATGAAAATATGGAAAGAACATAGGAAAGTATGTAGAAATAGAACAACGATGAAACTGTGAAGATAAATAGAAAGAAATAAAACAACAAATCACAGTTAATTGGTCTCTTATATTAGCAAAATAGAAGCTAAAATATTTAATCCAACACAGCTCCAGTTTAAGCCACTCAGTAAATGCATTGGAACTAAATGTGTTACTTGAGCATAAAACATTCAGGCATAGAAAACTGAAATCCTCCTCTTCTACATGCCTCTATTAGGAAAAAGGTAATTTTTGGTTTGACATATTCACATATAATGAGAGAATATACATTTATCATTTTGCGGATGTCTAAAAACCGTAGGGAACAGGGATTTAGATTTATACCTGCCTATAATTTGCTTCTTTTGAAGTAACATGTAGCAAACAATTAGTCTATATGAATAAAAGAAATAAGAGTATATAGTAATATCCCTCTGCTGAAATACGCATATTCAGTTATATTCCAGTTCATATAACTACTGCTAGGATTTGGATTCATAACTGTTGATAATTTCTTTGAATCAATCTATAGGAAACAATCATCATCACATAAAACCAAAATCAGAGAGTAAATAGCAATTTCACTCTGCTAGAATATAAGAAGATATTAAATCATACTATACCATCAATGCATGATCCATCATATTCCAGTTTATATAATTATTAGATATAATATGATTAACCCAAATGAAGACCAACCAACATATTTAAGCATAAGGGTATGGGCAAATAAATTACCTTGATTAGCTTTGGATTATTTTCAACGACATGCTTAAGACCTTCATCAGTAATCCTTTGGCAATCAACCAGGCTCAAGCATTGCAAGCTTCCTTGGCCTCTACCAGTTATTTGTAAAAGAACATCATCCGTAATCTTCTCATTCAGTGGCAGATTTATGTGAATATCCCTCCATAAAAGAGGATCATTCTGAACTACAGATCGCAGAGATGTGCAAACATTCTCAATAACAAAAAGATCTCGCACACCCAAATAGCCAAGCGCCAAAATAAGAGCTTCATGAGGGGTTCCTTCATGTCCCTCAGCACGAACCTCACAGTCCTGAAATTCTTCATTTTCCTGATCAACCGAAATCATATCTTCATCCCCAAAAGACAAAACATCCTCTACATTACAATGGAAAACCACTGTCAAACTACCCAATACAAATAAAAACTAACACGAGACTAAACTAAGTTACAGGGAATAAAACAATTGAAAATAAAGGCACGACCTTCATTTTCAATGCAACTAGCTATGGCATTATCTGACAACTCATGCTGAAGTAAAAAGCTAGCAATAAGAATATTTTCCATTCACACTTCTTCTCTTTGCTTCAGTACTGAGCAAAAAACAGTTAGCAAAAGAGTTAGCAAAAGTAGCAACTAACTGCTACCTGATGAACTAATCTCAGCTTAACGAAGCTCAATAGTTTCAAATTCTTAGCTAATTAATCTTCAAAGCTAAAAACAACATGAAAAAAATGATAAAAGAAGGCAAATAAAGGAAGCTTAAATAATAATTTGATTGCTAACATGATAAAATCTCTGTATTTGATCTTGTGCATCAGGAGGTATCTCTCTTCCAGGGATGAAGGGATTTTTCTGTTACAGCAGAAAATTAGATACTGCTTAAAATACAAATAAAATGAAATAAGTAAATCCAAGAACAAGTATTAGCATAAAATGAAATAAGTAAATCAAAAGCAACTATAGAGCTCCAGAGAATAAAATTTTAATCCTGTATGTAGCTAAGATCTTTAACCAATCAAATATTCCACAATGAACCAAGATAAGAACACAACCTCATCTTGAGATGGTAGCGTCGAATTTTTGGACTCCTGTACAATTTGCTCTTTGGCATCCTCCATGCCTGTCGTAGCTCCTTGTAAACCCCATCCCTAAATATTTACTTGCTGAAACATATATGTTCTGCATCAAAACCAATTATATAATTGCAGTAACAATGAAAAACCCCCAAATACAAAATATTTTACAATTAATAACATGCCAAAAATTTTACATTACATTAAATATTACAAATACTAACCATTGAATTTAATTAATTTGAGGCAGAAGAAATGAGGTCCTTACTTAAGCTAGAAATACGAATTAAAAACCCTATGAATATCAAAACCTAACAAACAATCAAACCACAATATATTCTCCAACTAAAATTAAAAACAACCCTACATAAAAAATAAAAAACCCTAGGTGCTAACAATTATTTTACAAGTTAATTCAGCAAATAAATGACGATAAATTGGAACTAAATTTAAAGATTGGAGGAAATAAAATGCGAAATTGAAAAATATCGAAGTACCTGAATATTTTTCAGCACTCTGAATGGATCAGAAATTCAAAGGAAAAGATTTGAAAAATGGCGTTTGAAAAAAAATACAAAAGAAAAAGAGGAAAACCAATAATTAGACTACCAAAAGCAAGAACAGGAACACAAGAAAGAGAAAGAGAGAAAGGAAAAAACACAGAGTTAATAAGCTTTTGGGTTTTTTTCTTGGACGTGGGAAATTAGGGATTTTGGGGGGAAAGTTGGGAGAGAATTTTATAAAATGGCACCTGTTTTTTTAAAGTGAAATTATTTTTTGTGGCGTTTTTAATAAAAACGCCGCTATGCAAAAAAATTATTTCATTTAAAATAAAACGACACTATTTTGCTATGCTAAAAGGGCACTATTTTTTTTAAGTAAATTTTTTTTGTGTCGTTTTTATAAAAACGCCGATATTGCTTAACTTTTGCGGCGTTTTTCATAAAAACACCGCAAAAAATTATTTCATTTGGAATAAAATGACACTGTTTTGCTATATAAAATGGAGCTATTTTTTTAAAGTAAAATTATTTTTGTATGCTTTTTATAAAAATACGCTAAAAATTATTTCATTTGGAATAAAACGACAATTTGCTTTTGCTATGCTAAAAATCTTTTATTTTGTTTGTTAAAATTATTAGTTAAGTGATTTTATAAAATATTTATTATTATTTTTATAAATTGAATTTTTATAAAAAAATCAAGTACTCTCAAAATAAATATCGTATATTTTAATAAGAAAAAATGATTAAATGACTGTAATTAACTATTAAGTTAGAATTATCCAATATAAGCAATTATTCTTTCACATATCAAATTTCTATTAAAGATTGAGACGTTAATCATGATTTTATATTATTCATTTCCGATCTAATCTCTATTTTATTAGAAATATTTCTTCCTAACTAAAATATAATTATTTTGCTAGATGTTCGATGTGGAATGATTTTAGTTTTTGTATTTTAATTTTATTTACAATTTATTATTATCTCTTTTACAATTATATAAGAACTTATTTAATATATAAATTAAAAAATACTAATTAATCTAAATCTTAAACCCTAACCCGACCCCAAATCTCTAAACCTTAAATCCTAAACCCCAAACCCCAAATCCCAAACCCCAAACACCAAATCCCAAACCCCTAACCACTAACCCCTAAATCTTATTTAATATATAAATTAAAAAACACTAATTAATCTAAATCCTAAATCCTAAACCCTAACCCGAGCCCGAATCCCTAACCCCTAACCCCTAACCCCTAAACATTATTTAATATATAAATTAAAAACACTAATTAATCTAAATCCTAAACCCTAACCCGACCCTAAATCCCTAACCCCTAACCCCTAAACATTATTTAATATATAAATTAAAATACACTAATTAATCTAAACCCTAAATCCTAACCTGACATCGAATCCATAAACCTTAAATCCCTAACTCTTAACCTCTAACCCCTAACCCATAAACCTTAAATCACAACCCTTAAATCAAAATCCCTAATCCATAATCCCTAATTCCATAATCTATAAACCTTAATATTGTAAATCTTAAATCGGCTCTAAATCCTAAATTGACCATATATATACCCTAAATCATATATATTAAACCCTAAACTACAATGATAATTAAATTAAATATTTTAAAATTAATATTATCGTATCTTTTACAATTATATTTGAAATTATTTAATATATAAATTAAAAATCAATCAATTATGTACCCAAAAATTTTAAAATTATTTTAAATAATAGTATTTTAATTTCTCCATTTTTAACAAATATTTTCTATATTTTTTATTTCAAATTATTTCTACGTGTCATTATTTCAAATTTATCCATTTTTAACAAATATTCAATTAAAATAAATTGAATTTTAATTAATATAAATAAACAAAATAAAATAGTAAATAGACAGATAAAATGTTTTTATGCGCTTTTTCAAAACGCGCTAAAGCTTCGAGCATTAGCGGCTTCTTCAAAACGCCCAAATCTCGAGCATTAGCGGCTTTTCCAAAACGCCGCTACAGATTCGAGCATCGGTAGCGCTTTTCTAAAAATGCCGCTAAAGATCTGAGCATCAGCGGCGCTTTTCTAAAAACGCCGTTAAAGATCTGAGCATCAGCGACGCTATTTCAAAAACGCCGCTAAAGATCTGAGCATCAGCGGCGCTTTTTCAAAAATGCGGCTAAAGATCTGAGCATTAGCGGCGCTTCTTCAAAAACGCCGCTAAAGCCTCGAAGGTAGAAAACGATGCCGTTTGGCTTAGGTTTTTTGCGGCGTTTTTCTAGAAAAACGCCACTAATGCTGATTTTTAGCGGCGCTTTTAGGAAAACGCCGCTAATGCTCAATCTTTAACGGCGTTTTACGTAATGCGCCGCTAATGCTTGATTTTTAGCGGCGTTTTTTGTCCAAGCGCCGCTAAAAACGCAGCTAAAAGCCTGTTTTGGTGTAGTGTTTATGTTTATTTCTCTTTCGAGCATAAGAGCAACTAACTTTAAGTTGATTAATTGAAATTTCTTTCTAATTAAAACACTTATTATTGCATTAATTCGCTCTATGGTTCTCTCATCTTAGATTTCACTCTAATCCGTTAGATTTATGTTGACTTATTTTTAGAATTGCATGCAACCCCATTCAATTATGTAAGATCTAATCACAGGAAGAGTCTATTTAACCTCAAACTTATGCACATCAAACATGGACTAACACTCTAAAATTATAAACCTAAGAACAATTAAGCATTCATAATTGAAAACAAAGAAACTGATATTTTATTGCATAAAAATATAATTCCAACAATAGAATTCATCTCCCCTTGATATTAAGAGAATTAGTTCACATTTGCAAGAAGAAACACCAAAAGTACAATATAACCACTAAAATGAAAGAAATCCATGATTACTATCTAAAAAATCAGCTTGGACCCTTGAATCTTGATGGAGAATATTGTGAAAATCGACTTCGATGGCTTTCGTTGAGTAATTTTCGTGCTATTCTATGACAGTTGGTCTTCTATTCTTTCATTTCCTTATTTATACCTTTTAAAGTGTAAAAAAACCCCTAAAATTCGTTACTTTCAACTATCAATGCACATGGTTCTCGAAATCCACACATCCTAGACACACGATCATATGGATCACATGGCTGTGTGGAACTTTGCTGTATGTGTTCAGCTTCCGAATTGCTCCAATGTTCTAATTTCCTCTCGTTTTTCATTCCTATTGCTCCCAAGTGTTTTATTAAGCATGAAAAACATGAATATAAAGAATTAAGAGTATATAATTCATAATTAATAACACATAATCACCTAAAAATATGTGTCGAAACCTTTTTTTTATAAAACGGGGTCGACTTGGGTTTTGAAAATAAAACGAATGTGGGAGTCGCCACCAATCTTTTTTATGAGGTGTGATCGGATCACCTCGTAAAACGGCTATTTTTAATAAACAGTTTAGATTTATTAAAACAATGCTTTTGGTCTACAAAATTCAAAAAAAGGTTCGAGAGTCGGTTACATACGAGAAAGGATTAGCACCCTCGTAACGCCCAAAAATTGGTACCTAGTTGATTAATTAGTGTCTTAATGTTAAAAATTTTGAAGAGATTGAAAATATGATCCTTTGTAAAAAAACTTATATAAAACAAGTTACCCATTAAGACTCTCTCATTTCGGAGAGAGAAAATGTCACACCCAATGAGTTAGGGCATGATATTTCACCTCCTCAAAAATGAGCTTATCCAAAAGACTCATGCAATAAAATTTAAAAGGATATTCAATTGTTTAAGTCAGATGAAGAAATCGCAGCCCAATACATTAGGGCACAATTTCTCAAAATTGTAAACATTGAATATTGCCTTTATTATTTTTTAGAAAAAATCCTAATCTCGAGAAAACAACGTGTCATATCCAATGCGTTAGGACACAACGTATTGAATCCCGATAATGAGCTTTTTATGTTTTTTGATTAAAGAGCATTCTCGATTATTTAGATTCAACGAAGAAAATTAGAACCCAATACGTTAGGGCTGAATCCTCTCAAAGATCCCAAATTCCGAGTATTGCCTTTATTTTCAAAATTTTCTCTTTTTTTACGAATTTGGGTAAAATTGACGCATTATTAAAACGATGCGTAAAAACTTTGATAAAAAAAGGCAATATGAAAATACAAATAAATAATTTATAAAACATATAATGACAATTTTTATATACTAGCATCAATAATCAAAGACCAATGAATTTAAAATAAAGAGTATGAAATAAAAAAATAAGGCAAAATAAAATGTAAACAAATTTAAAAATAATGAATTTGAAAATGCATAATAAGGAAAATGATATTTGAAATAAAAATGTACAAATCAACAAAGAAATTATACACAAATCAACAAAGAAATTATACACAAATCAACAAAATAAGAATAAGCCACAGAAAATAAGAACGCAAGAGAGAGAAATTTGAGTGAATACTCTTAAGAATTATTATTACTCCTCTCTCAAGTGTTTTAAAATGAAGGGAGATGCCTCTATTTATGGTTGAGCCTCCCCAAATCCAACGGTACAGATCAATTACATCAACGGCTAAGATTAAAGGGTATCTACAAATAAAATGTCTAAGATTATCTTCTAAGATTGCATATCATATCTAAGATTGCATATATCATATCTAAGATTGCATATCATATCTAAGATTGCATATCCTTGAAGATTATGTTTCCATAAGCTTGTAGATGGACCTTCAACCTTTTCAAGTAATGGGCCATTCCGATCGGGCCAAATGATATAATTTTGTACTGGACTTGGACTTTGTTTTATTATTTTGGGTTTATTATTTTTTGTAAGCCCGGGCTAAATTGGCCTATTACAGCCGCCCCTCTTTGCTTGCTATCGTGTCATGGGAACGAAGCAAAGACTTTAAAAATGACCAATTTTGCCCGGTCGTGCTGGAATTTGGTGCTCGTCCTCTTCAAGTAGCCTCATTCCATCCTATTGCATTTTCAGAGGTATAGGAATTGGTGTCTCGATCAAATCCACTGCAACATCGGGGAGATAGGGTTTGTAACTCGTAACTTTAATTTGCTTAACTGTGATGTCGGGAAAGCAAGATTCGCCATCGTAGCTTTAATCTGTTCCACTACACCGCTAGGGAAGTAAGATTCGTTATCCTGAGTCTGCTCCACTGCAATCTTCAGGGGGATAAGACCTGCTTACTCAGTCTGCTTCGCTGCAACCTCAGGGAGATAAGATCTCCTGCAACTTCAGAGAGATAAGATTTATTTTAATTCACTCTACTTCAACTTCAGGGAGATAGGACTATTGGCTTCAATCTGCCATCTTCGATCTGCTCCACTATTTCTTAGGGAGATAAGATCTGTTTCTTCGGTTTGCTCTGCTGCAACCTCAGGGAGATAAGACCTGATGCGATCTATTCTACTACAACTTCAAAGAGATAAGATCTATTATTTTAATCCGCTCCACTGCAACCTCAGGGAAATAGGATTACTGGCTTCAATCTACTCCACTGTAACCTTAGGGAGGTAAAATCCACCATCTTCATCTGTTCCACTACTGTTTAGGGAGATAAGATCTGTTTCTTCGGTCTGCTCCGCTGCAACTTCAGGGAGATAAGACCTGATGCAATCTACTCTACTGCAACTCCAGAGAGATAAGATCTGTTATTTTAATTCGCTCCACTGCAACCTCAGGAAGATAGGATTAGTGGCTTCAATCTACTCCACTGTAGCCTCAGGGAGGTAAAATCCGCCATCTTCCTGCTCCACTACTGCTCAGGGAGATAAGATCTGTAAATTTTTTTTCAACCTACTCCACTGCTGCTTAGTGAGACAAGGCTGGGGTCTTCGATCTGCTCCACTACTACTTAGGGAGATAAGATCTGTAATTTTTCAATCTAATCCACTGCTGACTAGGGAGATAGAATTCACAATCTTCAACCTATTTTACTGCTGACCAGGGAGATAGGACCTACAATCTTTAATCTATTCCACTGCTGCCCAGGGAGTAGAGTTCTCAATCTTCAACCTATTCCACTGCTGACCAGGGAGATAGGACTTACAATCCTCAACCTATTCCACTGCTTTCTAGGGAGATAGGACTAGTATCTTCGATCTGCTTCACCGTCAATACAAGAATGCAAGATTTGTTTTTTTCAACTTGCTCCGCTGTAACCCAAGGAGGCAAGGCTGGTGTCTTCGATCTGCTTCGCTGTCAGTGCAGGAAGGCAATATTTGCTCTCTTCACTAATCTGTTCTCTGGGGAACATAACCTGTATAATGAACCTAATTATGCCTAATGATTAGGATGGCATGATCAAAATGAATCAAATGCTCCTAACTAGACATGTGTGAATGGTGTTTGCATGAATGTAGAATTTTATTTTTCTTGAGAATGATCCCGCTTAGGTTGTCATTTCTCGAAGTTTATTAAGGCTTTATCACTGACGTGCTATAATGCCTTCTTACTTGGCTGGCTTTTCTGAAGAAACATTTAGTCAAGTTGCCCCTACTGTAAACCTCAAAGTTTAATCCATTGGGGCGCAAAATCTGTATCATCATTCTCCCATTGTAACCCTAGAGTAGGAATATATGGCTTTTCCTCAAACCTTTCCCATCACAATTCAAGGATACAGGATCTAAATCTTTCTAGTCCCTTACACCATTCTTAGGGTGTCGTACCAAAGTCTCATGCTCAAATGAAGGCTTTCTTTTTCGAGGAAACCTCTTCTTATTGCCTGGTGATCAATGCTTGCTTGTTTATTTAAGCCTTTTCACCAACCTGACATCTTGTCATTTTGTTCAATCAATGTTTTTGACAACAAAATCCAAAGAAAAAGTCCTAATTTAGACTCTTCTTTCTCAAATTTCCAACCTTTAAACTTGGTGCGTTCTAAACAATAGCCCTGTTTCAGGTTCCCGTATTATTTAGAAAATTCTAGAGTAATATGCAATACTTCCCTTGTGAAAGTTTTATTAGTCCATTAATCATTATTCCAATGCAACATGCTTGCAAAAAGGGCATAACGATGGATGAAAATACAATTGGTTCTGAGCATAGCTTGAAAGGAATAGATTATCAAAAATAGTAAATAAGGATAACAAAGAAATTGATTAGGAATGTGTATCTTGGAAAAGAATAAAGTATTCCAAGAACAACAAATTCAATATAAATAATATAAAGATTAGGTGCCCTAGATATTGCAGCTTGAACTTCTCTGTACAAACTTTTTGAAAGACCATTCCAAGTTTGACATGTGTTTAGGAGATCTACAGTACTTCGCCGATGCCCCAAGATGTCGCCTACCATTTCCTGTTGATTCAGGTATAGCAAGATCACCACATGCCTCAATCTGATTAAAATTTGAGCTGCTCTGATCACCTCATGTCCCATTCTGATCAAAATTTGAGCCGCCTTTTTCAGGTTTTCAACTCAAATCCCCTTTGGTCTCAAGGCGTCCTTTGCGGATTTTCACCTTAGCCTCTCATTTTTCTTTTTTTTCTTTTGCTTTTTTTTGAAATATTTTTTGATTGAATCTGAACTCATAAGATTAGGCATTTCCTTGTTATTCCTTCTAATCAAAATCGATACTTTTCCAGATAAGGCCTTCTACATAAGGTCTTTCCCAGCTTGGGATGAAGTTCTTTTTGTATGGGAAGGATCTTCTTCAATACCAGGTCCCTCTCAAGGAATTTTCTAGGGCGGACATTTTTGTGAGCTCGCATCATTTGCTTTTGGCGCACTTGACCATGATGGATAACTTTGAACATTCCTCTTCAATCGAAATTGGATCCAAAAACTCAGAGAGAAAGAATCTTGTCTTCAATAGGCAAAATCGCGATGGGCCCAACAGAAAGGCATTGCCCCGGCAGAGTTTTTTTTTGCACCATCTTTTTTTTGGGCGATATGGCACTAATCGTGAACAGACTGCAAACTTTTGATATTGTGCTGTTGTTCAAATTTAGTACATTGTCAGATATGATCCTTTTGGCGTTCCATACTGATATATGATTCTTCAAGAATTTGCTAACTGTCGACTTTGTGACATTGGCATATGAAGCAGCTTCCACCCATTTAGTAAAGTAATTGACGACCACAAAGATGAATCGATGACCGTCAGACTCTTTTGGCGAGATCGACCAAATGACCTTCATGCCCCACATAAGGAGAAGTCATGTATCCCAATGATTCTTTGTAGGGTAAGATCCATTTCTCGACTTGTTCTACCATCCTTAACAGGTCCAGAAATAGGCTACAATCTATGTCATCTTCAAAGTCATGAGATCCCTCTAAACATATGTCTCGCTCAAAAGGAGATTCTGAGTCTGTAGCAGCTTCACTCATGTTGTTGATATTCAGAGACCTATTGTAGGTACAAAAGAATATACAAAGAATGTACAAATTTAAGAATAATTATCTGTACAGTATGATTATGAATGAAAGATTGATTTGGAAGAAAATCCAAAAGAATGAAAGAATAAAAACTAATTATTCGTAAAGAATGAGAGAATATTGGCTCAAAAATGATCGCAAAGATGCATTTCATTAAAATAATGACGTTCAGACTTGAGCCTATTTCACAAATGAGTTCTTATTACCTGTAGGCTGAAAGCAACAAGTGTGTTCTGAATATTACTCTAAGTAAGCTCTAAATACTACAGGGATTTCTTCTACAATCCGATTATCCAGAACACTCCCAAGTTTATAATGGTAGATGTCTAACAAGGTCCCTTTTCAGTTGTCTTCATGTATGACATTGATGTGAACGTTTCTTTTAACTCCTTCAAAGAACTTCATTTTTTTATTTTCCATCATATTTTGGTGGACCTTAGCTAACACTCTTGCAGCAGTAGCTGGTCCTACCTCTCCCTTTGGAGTTGTTCAGGTCTTTCCAATCTTTGGTCCATTACTTTGTTGTTTCCTCGTGTACTGATATTCTAGGATAGCTGCCAAAATTTTAGGGTCATTTTGTGAGATTTAATGTATATGATGCAATGCAAAGCTAATACATGAATGCAATGAATGCCATGAATGTAAAAGAAGAGAGGCGTTGATTCTGATTCAATTCTATTAAAACAACTTTTCTAGAAAACAAATCTCTTTACATAAAATGGATATTTATACAGCCTTGCCCTCATACTCCAGGTGAAGACATCAATCCCTTTCTTCATATCCAGATGTTAAGATCAAATCTCATAAACTTTCCAAAAAATGTGTCTCTTCTATCTCCTTTTTGCTTGATCCGAGCCGCGAATTGCTGCTCATTCATCCTCGTGATGCTCGTTGGCTTCTCTTTAAAAGGTCAGGAGGTTGACGACTCTCGAATAATCTTTATCAACTTGAATCCTCGGGCAACGAAGCAAAGTTGTGTAGTCCTCCATTAGACCATCATCTTTCTCTCGTTACGTTTTCTCGGACTATATTCGAACGACCGTATTACCTCTCACTTTATCAAGAAATCTATTTTCTTATGGCAAGCTCTCTATTTAGATACTGAACGTGAATCAACACCTCTTTTCTATGATGAAAATGCAATGCAATCATAACCATAACAAAACGAAATAGGTTAGTACAAAACAAAAGCAAGCAAGAAAGAAACAAATTGAGTATCTACTCGGGAAACCACTAGGTTTTGGTGTAATTATTCCTAAGGTGGGCAACTAGGGTTCACTATATGTAGTTTGGCTCTAAGGTAAGGGTACCTGAACCAGTAGATTCGTCGATCCTCACCCATTATAGGCTCATACGGACTGAGTTCAATTCAGGGGAATACATTTCCCTATGGCCATGCGGAGATGAAAATCTCACGAAGACATAGGTACGGATGTATCTCGAAAGTGATCCACTATCCCATGCGAAGGTGAAAACCTCACGAAGGCGTAGTTTCTCACTCCCACTTAAAAGGGTATGACCGAGTGGTCACGCAATGCAATGCGCAGAATTATATCCAAACTTAAACTAACACAGTGATTATAAATCACAATGATGAAAAATCGTAATAAAGACGAATGAAAATGCAACGAAAGGATCGTATATTTAAACCAAGTTTTTGATTTTTGACAAAAAGACAAAAAGTAATCAACTTGTGGCTTGACTCTCGTGTTTGTCCCCAGTGGAGTCGCCAAGCTGTCGAAACCCTTTTTTTGATAAAACGGGGTTGACTTGGGTTTTGAAAATAAAACGAATGTGGGAGTCGCCACCAATCTTTTTTTGATGAGGTGTGATCGGGTCACCTCGTAAAACGGTTGTTTTTAATAAACAGTTTAGTTTTATTAAAACAATGCTTTTGGTCTGCAAAATTCAAAAAAATAGGTTCGGGAGTCGGTTACGTACAAGGAAGAATTAGCACCCTCGTAACGCCCAAAAATTGGCACCTAGTTGATTAATTAGTGTCTTAATGTTGAAAATTTTGAAGAGATTTAAAATACGATCCTTTGTAAAAAAACTTATATAAAACAAGTTACCCATTAAGACTCTCTCATTTCGGAGAGAAAAAATGTCACACCCAATGAGTTAGGGCATGATATTTCACCTCCTCAAAAATGAGCTTACCCAAAAGACTCGTGCAATAAAATTTTGAAAGTATATTCAATTGTTTAAGTCAGATGAAGAAATTGCAGCCCAATACGTTAGGGCACAATTTCTCAAAATTGTAAACATTGAATATTGTCTTTTATTATTTTTTAGAAAAAATCCTAATCTCGAGAAAATAACGTGTCATATCCAATGCGTTAGGACACAACATATTGAATTCCCGATAATGAGCTTTTTATGTTTTTTGATTAAAGAGCATTCTCGATTATTTAGATTCAACGAAGAAAATTAGAACCCAATACGTTAGGGCTCAATCCTCTCAAAGATCCCAAATTACGAGTATTGCCTTTATTTTCAAAATTTTCTCTTTTTTACGAATTTGGGTAAATTTGACGTAATATTAAAACGATGCGTAAAAACTCGATAAAAAACGACAATATGAAAATACAAATAAACAATTTATAAAACATATAATGGCAATTATTTAAATACTAGCATCAATAATCAAATACCAATGAATTTAAAATAAAGAGTATAAAATAAAAAAATATAAGGCAAAATAAAATGTAAACAAATTTAAAAATAATGAATTTGAAAATGAATAATAAGGGAAAAAGAGATTTGAAATAAAAAATATACAAATCAATAAACAAATTATACACAAATCAACAAAATAAGAACAAGCCACAGAAAATAAGAACGCAAGAGAGAGAAATTTGAGTGAATACTCTTAAGAATTATTATTACTCCCCTCTCAAGTGTTTTACAATGAAGGGAGATGCCTCTATTTATAGTTTAGCCTCCTCAAATCCAACGGTACAGATCAATTACATCAACGGTTAAGATTAAAGGGTATCTACAAATTAAATCTCTAAGATTACAAAATCATATCTTCTAAGATTGCATATATCATATCTAAGATAGCATATCATATCTAAGATTGCATATCATATCTAAGATTGCATATCCTTGAAGATTATGTTTCCATAAGCTTGTAGATGAACCTTCAACCTTTTCAATAATGGGTCATTCCGATCGGGCCAAATGATATAATTTTGTACTGGACTTAGACTTTGTTTTATTATTTTGGGTTTATTATTTTTTTGTGAGTCCGGGCAAAATTGGCCTATTACAATATGCACTAAAAATAAAAATAAAACATATTACTTTTACACTTATCATTGAGCTATTTCTTCTTATTTTTATTTTTCATAGCATTTCATTAGCATGATTTTAGCTTCTAATTTTTAGAACACAAAATTTAGCTTCCAGTTGCTTGAAAATAATATTAATATATTACGAATTTTGAATTCTAATTTCATGATAATTTTAATTTTAATGTTTACATTTTTTTAATTTAGTCTTTATTTTTTTGTTAATTAAATTGGGCCTAAATCTTTTAAAAAGTCAAATTAGACTATCAAACTTTAAAAAAAAGAGTCAAATGGTTTTTAACGAAAATACTAACTAAAATATTATATTTTTAAATAAGGTAGGTTGCATGTTAATCCATATGTACTTCATGTTTTTTTTGAATTTTTATAAACACTTTTGTGATTTTTATTGATTTTTTATATTTTATAAAATTTAAATTATTTATTATTGTGACATATAAGATAAATAATATCATATCAACATAAAATAGATGTGGGCTACCGCTGCATACCACTTAGGTTGTCAAGCTCACATTGTTAAAAAAAATTATGTTTTAATCAATAATTTCATTAATTAGACTCTTTTCAAAAATTAACTCAAAAATAAATAAATATTGAATTATAAAAATATAAATACATAATATTAAATTTATCCGTATAACAAATTAAAACATACATAAAACATGGAACTATATAAGAAATTAAGAGGTGAGGTTAATAATTAATAAATATAGTAAAGTAAGACGTCAGGTTGGTAGGTGGAAGTACATAATTAATAAAAATAGTAATACAAATAATACATTAATGTTTTTATTTTTAAAATATCTATTAACAGTCAATAATAAAATTAATTAAAAATTCTCAAAGACAGTTAATTTTATCAAAAAGTATGACTCTAAAATATACTACTAAATTGTTATTAAAATTATCAATTTTATTTTATCACAAATATATACATATTACAACCTAAAAATAAATAATTACATCTAATTAAATATTATAATTATTTTTATAATATCAACTTAATAAGAAATAAAAAGTATTCAAATTGATGACTTTATATAAATTATAGATTATAAATATTCATTAATTCTTCCGTGAGTCATGTGAGGCTAATTTGTAATAATAAACCAAAAAACCATAACTTTTATTGAAAAATACTTGCATACAGCAGGCTCTTTCAAGTCAAGGCATATGAATTCAATTGGGTGTCCCAAAGCAGGTTATTGTCTAAAACCACATAGTAGACCATTCTACAAGTATTGTTCAATGCATGCGGCCATTAATCATTATTGAATTGCCCATTCAGCCAGATGATGAAATTTGGGAGTTAAAAAATTAAAAGGAATGAGAGAGAAAGAGAACGGGTTGGTTCTGAAAAATAGGATGAAGATGATGAAATCTGGGAGTAGTGGAAAAACAAAAGAGAAAGGCATTAAGAAAATAGGATGAAGATAAATGGTTTTTAAAAAATAATTAAGATATTTTAATGCTATTAATTAGTATAATTTTAGAAAAACGTTCAAATGTTATTTGCTTTTTAAACATAAAATAATATTTACTTAAACTAATGGATTCATTATAATGGTGTAAAATTTAATTGATTTTACACCCTTTCATAACTTCTTACATGATTAATAATTTAACAATCCAACTATGTTGTATTCTATGCAAATTATGTATATATATATATCAAGTTTGACATAGATTAAAATTTTCTAACTATTTTTTTATGTAAAAAGCTTTCGATCATTAAATATATATTAATATAAATAATATTTTCGATTAATATGATAGAAATATTAAATCGATTAAAAATTTTACATGAAAAATACCAATATATTTTGTACGGAAAAAAACAAATTGAAGAAACCAATCCTATTTCCCTGAAGTTGCAGTGGAGCGGATCAAAATGATGTATCTCATCTCTCTGAAGTTGCAGTAGAGCGGATCGCATCAGACTTATCTTTAAGGTTGCAGCAGAACAAGTTGAAGCTACAAGTCTCATATCCCTGAAGTTACAGTGGTGCAGACTAAAGATAGCAAATTTTGTTCTTTTGAGATGCTACAAGGTACAAATTCTATCTCCCTGACGTTGCAGTGGAGTAGATCGAAGCATCAATTCTTATACCTCTGAAGAGGCAGTGAACTAGAATGAAGTTACTTGAAGAAAGAAGAAGTACCAAAACAGGTCAAAGAATCTGTGAGACCGGGCAAAATTGGTCTTTCTTAGTCTTTGCTCTGTTCTCGTTACACGACAACGAGAAAAGAGGGGCGGCTGTAATAACCAATTTTCTGCTCGGCCCAATAGTAATAAATAAAGCCCAAACTAGACTAAATAAACCAAAAATTCAAAGTTATCCTAGCCCAAATACTTAGCCCAGATACCTAGCCCAATTGCTAAACCTAATGGAGCCCAATACCAAAACAAACAGCATGCAGAGACCCCAAAAGTTTCGGTCGCTGCTTCCCCCGTTCGCCTCCACGGCCTCCGTACCTGCGAAAAAAGTGGATCCAAACAGCAAACAAACCAGCATACAGCAGGCGAATAATAGAAGGAATTTTTTGGTTTTGTTGACACCATTTTTTTGTGAAAACGGGGTCGACTTGGGTATTGAAAAATGAAAACAAAAGTGGGAGTCGCCACCAATCCTTTTTTATGAGGTGTGATCGGATCACCTCGAAAAGTAGTTATTTATAATAAACGATTTGGTTTTATTAAAACAACGATTTTGGTCCACAAAATTCAGAAAAACGGGTTTGGGAGTCGGTTACGTACGGGGAAGGATTAGCACCCTCGTAACGCCCAAAAATTGGTACCTAGTTGATTAGTTAATGTCTTAATGTCAAAAATTGAAAACTTTGAAGAAATTTAAAAATACGATCCTAAAAACTTTCGAATAATATGAGTTGGAATTTAGGATTCTCTTGTTCCGAAAGAATATCTCATCCAACACATTAGGATACAATACTTAAAACCCTCAAAACCAAGATCACATTATGGTTCCAAAACCCATACTTTGAAATTTTAAAAGGATATCAAGCTATTTGGCTAAACGAGAAGCCGAAACCCAACACATTAGGGCACGTTTCTTGAATTTCTAAACGCAAAATATTGCCTTTACTATTTTTTAGAAAAATCCTCATCTTGAGAAAAAGACATGTCATATCCAATGCGTTAGGAGACAACGTATCGAATTCCCGATACAAGAATACATGCCAAAAAAAAAACAATTTATTTAAAAAAATATTTGGCTCTCTCAGATTTTTAAAAAAAGAGATAATGCCCAGTGAGTTAGGACACGATCTTTTCTTAATTCCCGAGATCGTTTAAAACTTGAGTTTGAAAAGACTCGTGTATTTAGATTTATTGTGAAAATCGAAACCCAGTAAGTTAGGGTACGACCTTCTCAAATCTAAACACGAGATTTTGCTTATTCAAAAATTATAATTTATGCATCGACTAAAATTAATCTAACACAAAATAGTAGGAATAAAACACGATGTTAATACGCGTACAAAGCAATAATGAATTCAATAATGTAAATATGAATAGTATGAACAATCATAAAAATGAAATAAATAAATATAAGAGACAAATCAATCATATAATTGCAAATAAATAAACGAATAGAATTAAAACATTCTTTCAAAATAATAATGAACATGTAAATAACAATAAAAATGAATACAATTAAAAATGTAAAGAGATATATATGTATATAGATATAAATTAAAAATATGTATGTATATGTGAATTATAAAATATATATAAAAATATACATATAAAATATACATTTTAAAATATAAAGAATATATATAAGTATGTACATGAAGTAAAAATATATATATATGTAGGTATATAAAATTATGAAATATGAAAATATAAAAATATGTATATATATGTATACGTTTATAAAAATTAAAAATATGTGCAAACAAAAATAATAAATGAATAAAAGGGTACACATAAATATATATAAAAATCGATAATAAATGAAAATTGTATTAAATTAAAGTTAAAATAAAATTGAGAGCCCAAATTAAAAATAAAACGCGAAAGGGACTAAATTGAGAGAGAAATAAAATTAGAGATCCAAATTGAAAAATGAAAAATGAAAAAAACGAATTAGGGCCTCAATGTGACGCGCGTAAAAATGGAGGGATCAAAATGGGAAATATTCCCGCCTTCCAAAACACTGCGTTTCAAGGTGGACCAGATTGTAAATTAAAATAAATTACAGGGCGAAATAAAAAAAATAAGAAGAACTTGATTGCAAAATCATTTAAAAACGGGAGAGCTGAAAGCGCAATTAGCCCTTCCGCTCAAAAACACGCGGATCCTGGCCTGGAGCGGGTCGGGCGGATCAGGTCAAAGCCAAAACGACGTCATTTTGGTGCCTGAGAGGCATGCCCAAAACGGCTTCGTTTTGAATGCCTATATAAATCAAATTTTTTTCTTAAAATTTCATTTTCTGCCTTTTCATTAAAAGAAAACCTGAAATCTCTCTCAAAAATCCCCCTCCCTCCAGTCCATACTCCGACCGATGGCCACCATTCTGACCACCGGCCGCCGCGCGCAGTGGCCGAAAAATTAAAAAAACCTCTTTTTTGTTCTTTTTCCGAGCAAAGCCCCGATTTGGGGTTAAATCAGTCCCAAAGGTCCTCAAAATAAAAAAAACGAAAAACAGAAAAGAAAAACAGAAAAAAACAAAACAAAACCTTTCGGTTTCCCCTCGCCGCCAGTGGGGTTTTTCGGCGAGCCCATTTGCCCAATCACCCTCAAGACCGGAGGAGTCTCCGATTAAGGCCTCCAAGGTAACAAAATCAACCACTTTTTATTTATTTTACAATATTTCTCTATTTATTTCGAAATAAAAAAAAACATCTCCTTTTTTGAATCTGTTTGAACTTCTCTTTTATTCAATAATCCCCCTTTTTACATTGGTTTTAGACGGCTTTATATAGCCATTTTACAAGCTTTTTTCATTTTCTTGCTTGCTGCTGTTTCTTTTCTGATTTTGCAGGTGATTGGTGTTGATGGAGTAGGTGGCTGAGTTGGAGAGCAGTTGGCTGAGGTGACAAGGGCGGTGGGCATGCTGACACCGCACATGGGGCAGCGGCGCAAAAGGTTTAGGGAAACCCTAGAGTTTCTGAAAATTTTAAGCTTTTTGGGCTTATCGGGCCCTAGGGTGTAATTTGGGGCATTGGGCTAAGTCTTTAGGTTGGGTTTGATTTGGTGGGGGCCGGGGCTAAATTTGGGCTGTACAGATTTGTTTTGGATGATTATTTGTTTTTTCATTTGGTTATAAAAAGGAATGAAAACATTGTAAAGAGGATTCCCGAATGAATGAAAAAAGGAGAAAAGGATACAGATATTAAAAAGGGAAATTGAATAGCAGTTTTGGAAAAGAGGTGATTTTCTGAGTTTTCCTTTTCTTTTCTTTGTTTATTTTTGTTTTTTTTCTTCTTCTTTGCAAAATCAAAAAAGCAAAAGGGGTATACTTACCTGCGTGGAGGCGACGACGGAGCCCTATTTGCTCCGTCCAAATCGGATTTAGATGGGGCTTCAAATCGTTTAAGGCGACGGACAAGAGAATGGGGCATGGAGCTGTTGTTGTTTCAGAAGAAAAGGGAAATGGCTTAGGGTTTCTTGATTTAGGGTTTAAAATAGCATTTATAGGTGCTCAAAATGACACCATTTAGGGCCAGACTCAGTGGCTCCAAAATGGTGTCGTACAGGCCACTGACCCGAGATCCGACCCGAACCAAGGCTAGATCCGCACGTTTCATCCTAGTGGGCTATTTGTGCTTTTAATCCTCCTAATTTGGTCCATTGTTTTAATTTGGTTTTTCTTTATTTTCTAAATTTGCCCCATCTGTTTCCAATTTTATTGTTTTAATCCCCTTTAAAACGCAGCATTTTGAAGGCAGGGGAATATTTCCCTTTTAATCCTCGCGTTATTCGCGCATTTTGTTTCAGCCTCGCATTTTGATTTATTTCCATTTGTTACCTTTAATTCTACTTTAAGTTCAAATTCAACCCTTATTAGGTTTTTTTTTTTAAAAATATTTGTTATCCCATTATTATTTAAATATAATTACTTTTGAATCTAATATTATTTTAATATTTACACTTCATATTATTTTAAACTTGTCATATCATTATTTAGGTCTATCGAATATTATTTTTATGTATATTTTTTATATAGGCTTAGTATAATTGGTATGTATTTTATTTTAATAGCCTTATTTTATAATGTATTTATTTTAAAATTTTCTTTTATATTTTTACATTTTAAAGATTTATATGATAGTATTCTCATATAATATTATTATATATATATATATAATCTCTATTTATTTTATTCTATGGATATGTTGTTATTTTTATATTATTATAACTATAAATTTTTTAGTTCCCTTTTAATACTTTTTTAAAGCTACTTATATGTATATAATTTCATTCTTTAAAATACCCTCTTCTATATTTTGTATATTTCAACTTTTACATATTATTACATCTATCATTATTTATATCGAGTTTTCACTTTATACATATCACTTATTAGACTAATATATGTATATTATTTTGTCTAGTGCTTATTTTGATTTTCCTCATATGCAAAATTTATTTTAAAATTTGTTTAAATATTATTGTCTCACATAGTATTTATTTTTACTCAATTTTGGTTATTTAAATTTCTTGTATATTATTTATTTTAAATTTTGTACATATACTTTATTGATTTACAATTTCCATTTCTTTCATGCCATTTGTTTTTAGTTATTTCAAAACTTGTACATTTGGTTTGCATTTGCATTAATTGGCTCGTTTTTATTAGCTTTTGAATGTTGATATTGATATTGGCATAATGTACAATTGAGATTATTGTTGCTATGTTTATTTGTATTTATTTATTGATTATTCATTACTCATTAGTGTGCATTTTATCTTGAATTATTCTTTTATGTAATATGTTGCATTTCAATCACACTACATTTGTTTTAAAAATTATGTTTCATTAAAGCATTAAAATCATCTTATTTCGTAAATTTTCAAAATACTCAGTATTCACGATTCTCAAGAAGATTGTGCCCTAACTTACTAGGCTTCAATTTTTTTTCATGAATTTAGATAGCCAAGTATTTCTTTTGCAATAAAACCATACAAATTTTAAATAAAAGTTTTTCGGGATTTCAAAATGTTGGATCCTAACTCACTGGATATGATATTTTGCTACCTCGAATTAAAGATTTTAAAAATAAAGGCAATATTCGGTATTTAGGAATTTTTGGAAATTAAACCCTAACTTATTGGGTTTTGATTTTTCATTTGACCCAAATAACCAAATATCCTTCTCAAAGTGCATGGGTTTTAAAAGTCAAAAGATAAACTTAATTTTGAAGATTAAAAATGTTGCACCCTAACTCACTGGGTGTGACATTTATTTCTTTGAAATAAGAGTGTTTTATTTTTTAATTCAATTTATTCAAGTTAAAAGGATCGTATTTTAAAATCTTTTCAAAATTTCGACACTAAGACATTAAACAATCAATTCGGTACCAATTTTGGGCTTTACGAGGATATGCCCGAAGAAACGAAGCAAGACCTTGTTAAGTTACCTCAAAAGTTTAAAGATGTCTTTGTATGATCATACCAGGATATGCCCGGTTTAAGCGCTGACATTGAAATTTGCACAATAGCATGATGTCAGAAATTTGCAGTATAACATCATGAATGATGCAGTGAAAATTCTTTGCCAGGGCAATGCCTTCTTTTTTGACCTACCATAGTTTTGCCCATTGAAGTCGAGTTTCCTTATATCCGAATTTTGGTTGGATTTTATCCTAATTGAAGAGGAAGATCCAAATATTTTCGTCATAGTTAAATTTCGCCTCAGAAGTCTAAATACGAGAAACTTGATACTGAATAAGATCTTTTGCGTACAAAGGGAAAATGGAAGATCTTATGGGAAAGACTTTATCTGGAAAAACATTGATTCTGATCGAAAGGGATAACCAGGATTTGCCTAACCTATGAGTTCAGATTCAATAAAAAAAATCAAAAAATAAAGAAATCAAAAAAATTTAAAATTGAAAGATGAAAATAATGAAAAAGAAAAAAGAAAAATGAAAGGCTAAGGTGAAAACCCGCAAAGGGCGCTTTATGACCAAGGTGGATTTGAGTTGAAAATCTGAAAACGATGACTCAAATTTTGAGCAAAATGGGGCATGGACGTCATCATCATTGAAGGTTTCTAATGGGCATTGCTTCAATTTTGAGATCGTTAATTACTTCATCAAACGGGTAGAGGCTGCTTCATACGCCAATGTCATCCTATGCTGATATAGAATTCCAGAAAAGATGGTATCAGAAAATGTGCTGAACTTGAATGATAACACGATAGCTAAGGTCTGTAATTAATTTAAAATCAGACACCGCGATTCATCACTGTGTCATCCAGAAATGAATATTAAAAAGATTGCAAAAAATGACTGAGACTTACAAGCACTGACATGAGAAATTACCATTTGCTCTCTTTACTTGTCGAACATCTATCAAGACTTCCACCGGGGCAACACCTTTCTCTTTGGTCATTGGATGGAGGTAGTTTTACCCATTAAAGTAAAAATCCCTTCTCTCCGGGTATTAGTTGAGCTAAAGTTAAATGAAGCAGAATGGATCTAGTCGCGATGTGATCAGTTGAACTTGATAAAAGTAAAAAGGCTAAAAGCTGTTCATCATGGTCAGATGTACCAGAAACGAATAATGCGAGCCTATAACAAATAGGTTCGTCCCCAAGAATTCCACGAGGGAGACATATTGTTGAAAAGATCATTTCTATACAAAAGGATACCAAATTGGAAAGGTCTTTACATTGTAAAGAAGGCCTTTTCCGGAGGAGCTTTGATCTTGAGTGAGATGGATGGTAAAATCTTGCCAAACCGTGTAAATTCTGATTCAGTCAAGAAGTACTTCACTTGAAGAAGGAGAAGGGACTAAGGTGAAAACCAACTAAGGGCGCTTTGAGTTTAAAAAAATAAAAAAGAAAAATAAAGAAAAAGAAAAAAGAAAATGGAGAGGCCAAGGTGAAAACCTGCAAAAGGCACCTTAAGACCAAAAGGGATTTGAGTTGAAAACCCGAAAAGGGCGGCTCAAATATTTATCAGAATGGGGCATGTGATGGTCAGGGCAGCTCAAATATTGTTCAGAATAGGGCATGCAGTGGTCTTGCTATATTTGAATCACCAGGAAAGGGTATGCGACATCTTGAGGCATCGACAGAGTACTGTAGATCTTCTAAACACATGTCAAACTCAGAATGATCTTCAGAAAGTTTGTACAGAGAAGTTCAAGCTACGATATCTGGGGCACCTAGTCTTCATACTATTTATATTGAATTTGTTGTTCTTGGAATACTTCATTCTTTTTCAAGATATGTGTTCCCAACTAATTTTTTTGTTATCTTTCTTTACTATCTTTGATAATTTCGGAGCCATGCTTTAAATCAATTCTATTCTTACCCATTGTTATGATCTCTTGCAAGCATGTTGCATTGGAATAATGATTAATAGACTAATAAAACTTTCACAAGGGAAGTTTTGCATATTACTCTAGAAGTTTCTAAATAATACGAGAATCTGAAACAAGACTATTGTTTAGAACGCACCAAACTTAAAGGTAGGAAATCTGAGAAGGAAGAGTCTAAATTAAGACTTTCTCTTTGGATTTTGTTGTCAAAAACATTGATTGAACAAAATGGCAAGATGTCAGGTTGGTGACAAAGCTTAAATGAACAAGCAAACAATGATCACCAAGCAATAAGAAGAGGTTTCCTCGGAGAAGAAAATTCTTCATTTGTGCATGAGCATTTGGTATGACACCCTGGGAATGGTGTAAGAGACCAAAGAGTTTCACATTCTGTAACCTTGAATTGTGATAGTAGAGGATTGAGAAAAGGCCAGATCTTTTTACCCTTGGGTTACAACAGGAGAAAGATGGTACAAATTTTGCATCCTAGTGGATCGAACTTGGAGGTTTACAGTGGGGGCAATCTGATCAAGTGTTTCTTTAGAGATGCCAGCCGAGAAAGAAGGCGTTGTAGCACGTCAGTGATAAAGCCTTAATAAACTTTGAGCAGCAACAACCTAAGCGATAAAGAAAGATCATTCTCGAAAAATGACATTCTGCATTCATACAAACATCATTCATACGCGTCTAGTTAGGAGTGTTTGATTCATTTTGATCATGACATCCTAATAGGTTCATAAAATGAATTATACAGGTCATGTTCCCCAGAGAACAGATCGGTGAAACCACAAAGCCTTGTCTCCCTGAGCAGTAGTAGAGTAGGTTAAAAAATATATATAGTCTTCCTGTATTGGCAGCGAAGTAGATCGAAGATAGCAGATCTTGTCTTCTTGTATTGACAGCGAAGTAGATCGAAGATAATAGATCTTGTCTTCCTGTATTGGCAGCGAAGTAGATCAAAGATAACAGATCTTGTCTTCCTGTATTAGCAGTGAAGTAGATCGAAGATAGCATATCTTGTCTTCCTGTATTGGTAGCGAAGTAGATCGAAGATAGCCGATCTTGTCTTCTTGTATTGGCAGTGAGTAGATCAAAGATGGCAGATCTTGTCCTCCTGTATTGGCAGCGAAGTAGATCGAAGATAGCAGATCTTGTCTTCCTGTACTGGCAGCGAAGTAGATCAAAGACACCAGTCTTATCTCCCAGAGCAGCAGTGGAGTAGGTTGAAGATTGTAGATTCTGTCTCCCTACGCAGTAGTGAAGCAGATCGAAGACGGCGAATCTTCTCAAGGTAGTAGGGAAGCAGATTTAAGCCACCAGTCTTATCTCCCTGAGCAACAGTGGAGTAGGTTGAAGATTGTAGATCCTACCTCCCTAAGCAGTAGTGGAGCAGATTGAAGACGGCAAATCTTATCTTCCCAAGGTAGTAGGGAAGCAGATTTAAGCCACAAATCCTATCTCCCTGAGCAGCAGTGAAATAGGTTGAAGATTGTAGATCTTGTCTCCCTAAGAAATAGTGGAGCAGATCGAAGATGGCAAATCTTATCTTCCCAAGGTAGTAGGGAAGCAGATTTAAGCCACAAGTCTTATCTCCCTGAGTAGCAGTGGAGTAGGTTGAAAATTGTAGATCCTGTCTCCCTAAGCAGTAGTAGAGCAGATCAAAGGCAACAAATCCTATCTTCCCAAGGTAGTAGGAAAGCAGATTTAAGCCACCAATCTCTTCTCCTTGAGCAGCAGTGGAGTAGGTTGAAGATTGTAGATCCTGTCTCCCTAAGCAGTAGTGGAGCAGATCGAATGCAGCGAATCTTATCTCCTTGGTGTTACAGTAGAACAGATTAAAGCTAAAGGTAGCGAATCTTGTTTCCATGACGCTACAGCGTAGCAGATCAAGACTGAAGATAACCAACCTTATCTCCCTAAAGTTGCAGTGGAGTCGGTTGAAGATATCAATCTTATCTTTTTGAAGTTGCAGTGGGGCAGATTAAAGTTACAAGCCTTATCTCCCTAAAGTTGTAGTGGAGTAGACTGAGGATGGTGAATCTTGTCTCCCTGAAGTTGCAATGGAGTAGGTTGAAGGAAGTGAGCCTTATCTCCCCGAAGCTACAGTGGGTTAGGGAGAGGCTACTTGAAGAAGAAGCGCACTGAAGTGCAACACGACGGGCAAAATTGGCCATCTTTAGTCTTTGCTTCATTTTTGTTACACGACAATGAGCAAAGATGGTCAACTATAATAGACCCAATTTGCCCGGGCCTGCATACAAATAAGAAATTAAACCAAATAAAAACTAAATGAAGTCTAATATTTATAAAGTCCGTTTACATTTGTCTAAAAAAGCCCAAACTACATCAGCCCAAATGCTAAACCCTAGCCCAAATACAATGTAGCCCAAAACAAAATTTTCAGAAACCCTAGTAGCAGCATACAACCTCTAGCGCCGCAATAACCACAGTCCCTTTCGCGCGAGTTGCGCCTCCTCGTGCGTGCGCACTCTTCCGTGGCCTCCATACCTGCAGAAAAAACGAATCTAGACGACAGTAGACGCAGCAAATAACGGAATAGATAGTTTTTCATCATTATTTTTTCTTTATTTTATTTTATTTTTATTTTGTACTTTTTGGCTATATAAGGCCGATTTCAATCTGTAAAAGATGATGGGGATTCGAAATAAAAAAGAAGCATTTTCGTATCATCAATCAGAAAAAGCAAATTAGTGATTTAAGTTAGTGGCCTATTCATTTTCATTTCTCTGGCTTTGCTTTGGTTTTTTTTCCTTTCGCATAGAAAATAGTAAAAAAGGAAAAAAGAGGACTTACTCAGGGTTTGTCGTCTTCTCGTCGGCTCAGATTGCCGTCCTCGACGAGGCCATGGCGCAGGAGCGACGGTTCGGAGGCGAAATAGGGCTAGAGTTGAAACCCTAGCAGAGGAAATTTTCACTTTTTTTTTATTTTTTTCGGCTACTAATGTTTTCTGAAGAGAAAATTTGATTTAAATATAACTACCAAACGACGCCGTTTTAGTTCAAGAGGTTCAAAACGTTAAACGACGCTGTTTTACCCTCTTGACCCGCGCGGTGACCTGACCCAGGGGAAGGATTCGCGTGTTTTTTATTTTAGTGGGATATTTGCGCGGATGGCCCTTCCGCATTTTTGATATTTTCCAATTTAGTCCTTCCCGCACTTTTTTCTTTATTTTTAAATGGGACCACAAATTTTTTGCGTGTTTCAATTTAATCCCTGACACGCTAATCCCCTAGGGAAGTGACACATGTCCAGGAAATCGGGCTTATTGCCCATTTAGCCCTCCTTTCTTTGCACAAGTTTCATTTTAGTCCATTTTTGATCTTTTAGCACTAATTTTTATTTACAAATCTTACCTTTAATGTCTTTCTGATTTCAATGTAGTCCTCAGATTAATTTATTTCATTATTTGTCTGTTAATCTTTTTTTTTTCTTTTCATTTTCATTTTTTTATTTTGTTGTTCTTATATTCGTTATTTATTTTTATATTTAATTTTTTCATTAATTTATTTGTTCTATTTCTTTACTTTTATAATTCATAAAATAAGTTTTTTCTTTCATACATATGATTTGTTTTATTATCACATTTTATATCGTTATTACTATTATTATTATTAGTATTATTATTATATTTATGCATCAATTCACTTAACTTTTTTATACGTTATTTTACCCTATTATGTACTATTATTTTATGTTTTCTTATTATTATATATTATTATCTAATCTCATAATGCATTAGTCTATGTTTTTTTTCCGTTAATCCAATGTAATATATATGTTTTAATGATTTTATTTTATAATACATTTAAAAATATATATTTATATATGCTTCTATGCTTTTAAATCAATATGTATTATTTTGTATACTACTTATTCGATTTTTTCTTCTTATGCAGCATTTAATTTAAAATTCATGTGTATATTATTTTTCACATAATATTTATTTTTAACTCAATTTTTGGTTTACATCAAATTTTTTGTATATTATTTATTTTAATTTTCTATACATATACCTTATTGATTTACAATTTCCCTTTCCTTCATGCCATTTGTTTTTAGTTATTTTAAAACTTGTGCATTCGGTTTGCATTCGCATTAATTGGCTTGTTTTTATTAGCTTTTAAATGTTGATATTGATATTTGCATAACGTATAATTGAAATTATTGTTGTTGTGCTGGTTTATATTTATTTATTATTCTTTATTCATTAGTGTACATTTTATCTTCGAATTATCATTTCACGTTACACATCATTATTCCATCGTTTTTCATTCAAAAGATTGCATTTAATATAAATGTCAAAGTTATTTTATACAAAGGTTTTCAAAGAATAATGCGATACTCGAAATCTGGGTTCCTCGACAAAATTGCGCCTTAACTTACTGGGCCTCAATTTTCTTTGTGGAATTTAAAAAATTGTGTATCCCTTTTGTCATCAAAATGTAAAAAAGCAATTTCAGACCAAAGCTCTCTTGAGAATTCAAAAATGTTGTATTCTAACTCACTGGATCCGACATTTTGTTATCTCAAGACGAGATTTTTAATAAAAGCAAATTTGTGTGTTGTCATTGGAACTTCAAAGAATCATACCCTAACTGAAGGGATTTCAATTTCTGTATTGAAGTAAGATGGCCAAAATTTTTAATTTTCAAAACAATAAATTTCAATAAGGATTCTAAAAGGGAAATCGTTTTTTTTTTTAATCTTCTCCATTTGACCTTAAAACATTAAATAATCAATCCGATACCAATTTTGGGCGTTACGAGGGTGCTAACCCTTCCTCGTGCGTAACTGACACCCGAACCCGCTTTTCTCTGAAATTCGTAGACCAAAATCATTTTTAAGGTGGTCCGATCACACCTCAATAAAATATCGGTGGCGACTCCAATTTTCATTTTTTTTAAAGTTGACAACTAATTGTGTATCCCAGTGGAGTCGCCAAGCTGTCGAAACCTTTTTTATTTTGAAAAAATGGGGTCG
The DNA here is from genome assembly GCF_025698545.1 of Gossypium raimondii. Classification (NCBI taxonomy): domain Eukaryota; kingdom Viridiplantae; phylum Streptophyta; class Magnoliopsida; order Malvales; family Malvaceae; genus Gossypium; species Gossypium raimondii. The sequence goes on along the minus strand of NC_068577.1, from coordinate 49,114,924 downwards.
ACTTTTAAAACGAAAAAATGGAGTCGCCACCGATCTTTTATTAAGGTGTGATCAGATCACCTTGAAAACGATTTTAGGTCTGCGAATTTTGAGAAAATAGGTTCGGGAGTTGGTTACGCACGAGGTAGGGTTAACACCCTCATAACGCCCAAAATTGGTACCGAATTGATTTATTAATGTCTTAAAGTCGAACATAAAAAATTTGAAAAGATTTGAAACGATTCCCCTTTTATTAATGCCATATTTTAAAACAATGCTTGGATAGATTTGAACGAATGTGAAAGGGTTTCTCATCCCGAGGCAACAAGATGTCGTATCCAGTAAGTTAGGATGCAACGTTTGAATTCCTGAGCATAAGCTAACCTTTTAAAAATCTTTATTGAAACTTTGTGCATTTGAAAACTAAAATGTTTAGTCATTTTAGTTCGATGAGAAAATCGAAATCCCGTAAGTTAGAGCACGATTTCTCATCGTTCCAAAGACGACATACTGCAAACTTCATTTTCCTTTTTTTACGAAATTGGATCAAAGCGAAGGTTTAATGCAATATTAACAATGATATAAATTTGATTTATTCGAAATGAAAAGAAATGAAATAATCAAATTTTGGAAAATAAATCGGAAATTTTACCTATGATGTAATGTTCGAAACTGAAAAGCAAATGTATGAAAATGGAATAATATACATGGGTAGAATACTAAACAATATGCGTACAAACCCCAAACACACATAATAATTATCGAACTCGAAATAATATATAAAACAAACTTAATTCCAAAGAAAGGGTACATAAATAAAACTACATGAAGTAAGTAATAGGCTAAAAAATCTATTATGCAAATCAATTTAAGATAAAATGAATACATGAAATGAATTGAAATAAATCATTTAATAAATTGTTTAAAACAACTAATAAAACACAATATACAAAAATATTTAAGCAAATGAAGAATGAAGAAAATTAGAATATACATTATATAGAAAATAATTAAAAATAAATTTAAAAAAAGTAATATGGATGAATTTTAAAACAATACATGAATTAAAACAAATAATATATATGAATGTACAATTTAATACAAATAATATCTACAATTTGAAATTAATTGGAGAATTTACAATAAATAATATATAATAAATTTGAAAAATAATACATATAAAATTTAAAAATTTTGATGATAATTCTAGAATAATCATAGGTGATAAATCCAAAATAATAGTATATAATAAATTTAAAAATATTAATGATAAATTTGAAATAAATATACATGATAAAGTTAAAATAATGTTAACGATGAATTTAAAATAATAATATTGATAAATTACAAATAATAAAACATGATAAATCTAAAATAATAATATACAATAAACTTAGATAATATTAATGATTAATTTAATGATAATAAGTATAAACATTCAAATAATATCAGATTTAAAATTTTAAAAAAAATAGCATAATAATCAATACTTAAATAAATAAAACACAAGCAAATTAAATCAAACTAATGAGGACTAAATTGAATTTAAAGCAAAATTAAAAGGAAAGAAATGAGAATAAAACAAAAATGAGGGCCAAAATATGACGCGCAGATAACATGGGGACCGAATGGGAAATATTCCCTTCCCTCAAAACGCAGCATCTTGACTCGGATCAAATTGGAATGAAACTTAAAAAGCGTGGCCAAATTTAAATGAAATAAAAGAATCGATTTGAAATACCCTGCGAAAGAAAAGGGACTGTTTGCGCAATTTTTCGAAGCGTTACAAAACGCGCGGATCCTTCCCCGGGTTGGGTCACCGCGCGGGTTACTGAGGCTAAATGGCCAATACGACACCATTTTAGAGCCACTGAAACAGGCCCTAAACGGTGCCGTTTTATGCACAATAAAAAAGCCACTTAAAACCCTAAAATCAGAACACTTTTTATTTACATTAACTATCAGGAAAAAAACTAAACCCTCTCTGCCCTCTGCCGCTTCAGCGATCTGAAGCTCTGCCCGACTCCGATTGCTACGGAGTAGGCAAAGCCAGGTAGATTTCTCATCTCCTAACTCTTCTTTTCTTTTTCATATAAGATTAATAAAAAAATAGAAAAGTAAAAACGTAACGAAAAAATATAGAAGAAAAAGTGAAAAAAATCACCTTCTTTTAAACTTTTTGATTTCTTTTTCCTCCCTTTACACTGATTTTTTTTCTCTTTACACTGATTTTCCCCCTTTACATTGATTTCCTCTCTTTTTTATGAATACCGAATTCCCCCTATAAAACAGAAAATCGGGCTCTTTTTATAGCCCAAAAATACAACTTATTTTTTATTTTTCTCTATTTTTACACTGTGTTTTTGTTGCTATTGGACTCTTTTTTATTTGTTTGGTCTATTTTAATTGCGGGCCCGACCTAAAATTGGGTATTACACCAAGAATTAAGCACACATAATTGAGAACAAGATCCAAGTATTTATTGCGTAAATATAGAAATCAAATAACAAAATCCATCCTAGGGTTCATCTCCCTAGGTATTTAGAAAAAATTTTCATGATAGCAAATAAAAGCACCTCAAAAATAGTATAAACATAAGAAACCAAGAAACTCATAATAAACTTCAAAAAAATCAAAAGGAGATCTTTAATCTGGATGGAAATATGCCTCAAAGTCGGCTTCACTAGTTTTTTTTTTTTGAGTTCTTTTCTTCAGTATTCTATGACGAAAAATGCCTTCTTTATATTTGTTATATATAGGTCTTAGAATGCCCGAAAAACCTAAAATCCTCGCTTTCCTGCAGGTTTGGAATGTGATTTGTGGTTTTCACACGGTCTGGCACATGGCCGTGTGGTAGCTCGTGTGCCTCACACGGTCATGTGTTCATCTCATGTGGAATGGCAATTCGTGTGCCTTTTGAAACTTGCTCTAATTTTTTGATTTTCGCTCATTTTTTTCTCCATTTTCTCGCAAATGCTCTCCCAAGTATAGAAACATGAATTTAAAGAATTATGAGCATAAAATTCATCATTTAAAATCAAATAATCATCCAAAAATGCATTAAGAATGAGACTAAAACATAATACTTTTAGCACCTATCAAATGGCTTTGAGAAAATAGAATGAAGATGAAGATGGGTTGATTCCAGTGGCGCATCTAAGGAGGTTGGTAGGGGCCTTGGACCCCCTAAAATGAAAATTTGTTTAGTTAGTTCTTTTAGAAATTTTAAAATTTTTGCACTTTGGCCCTCCCAAAAATGATAAAAATTTTGATTTAATCTTTTAAAAATTATAAAAATATAAGATATTAAAAATTAAAATTTAATTTCATCCCCTCTAAAAAAATTTTGGCTTCATCCCTGGTTAATTTTGGAAAATAGGATACTGAAATTTGGGAGTGGATAAAAAAAAGAGTGAAGAAATTCTTCCCCGACTTGAACCCTTAACTTTCCTCCTAATTCTAATCCATAGCTCACGCAATTAAATAGTACAGTTGAAAGTGAATTCCACAGACTTGGACTACTGCAAATATGACCTCGGCGTATATATTACAAATTTGACCGACGTAATAAATTACGGATTTCATTCGTCAACTCATTTTAATTTAAAACAAATTAAATATTTATAACAAAAAAAATATTCAAATGGTTACACAAAGAAATGCAAAAGACACTCACAATGCAACTCTTCAAAAAAGAACCCCAATTTTCTTGTGTCTAAGTATTGAATACTTCAGTGGTTTAATAGCAAAAAAGAACGAGGAGATGGGGAAAACATGCTTAAAAACGTGTTTCAGAAGAATCATTTTCATCAAATAATAATGAATAGACTTTTTGTGCTCAAAAATACGTTTCAGCAGAATCAATTCCATTAGACATGTTCTTCAAAGGGTCTTCAATGTGCTTGAAAACATACACAGGATTCTTAGGATTAGGGCACTTTTGGTAGGCTTTGAAATGTGGTGGATAGAAAACATGTCTAGCTGGGCGAGCTTTCTTACTAACTTATCAGAAAAAATACGCCAAGTTGGACGCGCTTTCCACTAAATACAAAGAAAACACGTATTTCTTCTTTGAATTATTTCTTGAATTCCTTCAATACCCATTCAGCCACCACCCTTTGAATCACCTATCCAAACCATTTTTTAATAGCTTTTTATTTGGGGTTCTAAAATGATCCTTCTTCTTTGCTATCCTCTTTTTAAAAATTAAAAGCAACTTCGCTTTTCATAAGGAAAAAAAAACATATTTCCTTTTTTTTCCTCTAAAAATATTATTTCTCACTGACCTATATATTTATGATATTTTTTCATAACAATACAATAAATAACCATTAATGTAACATCCCAAAAATCAGGTTGAAAGAAATTGAGTTGGTGAAACCAATAGTGGTTACCTCTTGATTTTGAGTTAAGATTTTGAAAAGTCTGTAAATTGATTTAGTGTGGTTGAGTGATCTCGGGGTGTATTTGAGGTCTTGTTTTCAAATCACTTCTTTGAAATTTTGTTATTTTTGTCTTAACATCTATCCCTGATCATCTGGCATAAATAATATTTTCGATCAACCCATGTCAAGAATGAGCTTGTTGGTTCAATGGTTAAGCTTCTAAATACTTTGGGTCTTGAATTTCAATCTCTGCATAAGCAATAAGGAAATATTTTTATGCTTATCTGCAAATAAGTTTTATTTTGTCTTTTTTAAAAAGGTCATTTTTCCTATATTCCCCAAAATGTTCTTCCTTCTTGCTATTTCTTCTTTTCTTTTTGTTTTGCTCCTCTTCACTCTAAATTGTATTTTCCTTTTCTTTTTTCTTGTTAATTTGTTGTTTGAATCCTTTTGTATTAGTTACGCTAAGTCCTTTTGTGCCATTAATCTTCAATCGAATTGTAAGTGTTCTTTATCAAGTTTTATTTACTTAAGTTGTGAAAAATGAGGTTATGTTTCCTTTTGTGTGGAGCAAGTTCTTGATTTGCATAAGTTTTGTTAGGAAAAGGTTTTGAAAGTAGCGTTCCCCCAACGATTTAAGTTTGGGTATTGTTACTACATGCGAAGGTAAGTGTTAATTTTTGATCTGAGTTTTTGTGTCAAAGTTCTTCAACGTAGTTTGGTTTTGAATGTTATTTTAGCGAATTGATTCTGTTAAACCGTTTGATTGACCAATTGAATGTCGTTTTTAGGTTCCGAGTCCTTTGTTGTTGCTTCTGCATCAAGCTTATATCAGGTGTGTAAAGAAAACTGAGAAATTTACAAACGAAAAAAGTTGAAACTCGTTGTTGTTAACGCGACATGGCCATGTGCCAGGCTATGTGGTAGGCCATATGAGCCACTGACTTAGGTCACACGAACGAGTGACATGGCAGTGTGCCCAAACCATGCTAGGGATTGACTTGAGCCACATGGCCATGTGAGCCACTGACTTAGGTCACACGAGTGTATCACATGGTTGTGTGCCCTAACCATGCTAGGGATTCACTTGAGCCACACGACTATGTGACTGGTCGTGTGAGGTACTGATATTAGTCACATGGGCGTGTGCCAGGCCGTGTGGGCTACACGGGCCAACCATGTAGGCCATGAAAGCCAAAATTCTAAAATTTTCCCTATGACCGTAAACGTCATTTGGATCTAATGTAGGCTTTCCGTATCGTCTGAGTTATGCTATAAAACTATATATCTGATGATCTGTTATGGTACAATTAGTTAACTGTACATATATTTGATATGATATCTATTAAGTAAGGTATGTGATTTATTCAGGTATGATCTATGTTCTGTTAACTTTGTTGGTACATTTATGTGTTACTTTGTTGGATGAAAACATGTGGCATCTGGATATATTGACTTGTTATAGAACCAAGTATGTGACTTCATGACAAATCTGATATGATCTATTGAGGTTTGAAAAATCTATTTTGTGAAGCGTGGACTTCCATGCCTTCTATTTCTATTTTTTTTATACGACGACATGCCTTACATGCTTATCATTTTGATTTTGTATATGCATGCCATGACACATTGCATAGGGTTTGGGATGATGTGAAAGGAGGAAGTTTCTGACAGTTTAATAGTCTACATTATCTGGTGGTTTATCCACAATTCTGTCTAGTAGCTTGGTTGTGACATAGTGGCTTCACCACGTGTAACACCCTAAATTTTGGGCCTAGAAGAAATAGGTTTTGAACAAGGGAACAGTTAGGAGACTGCACATAAATATTTAGTTGAGCAAGAAAGTGACATAAATGAATGTCTACTTCAGTGGTTAAGTGATTTAGGAGTGTTTGGAAGTGTCTGAGAGGTCAATGGTTCAAGCCTTGGCTTATGCAAAATTTTTATTTTAAGTGAATAAAATCCTTGGATCTAGATAGTAGGTTCTTAAATTATTGTGGTTAAAATATGATACAAAAGAGTTGTTGGTTTAGTTGTAAGGGGCGTGTGGAGTGTACATGGGGTCTAAGTTTCGAGTGGTGGCACATAAATAATGGAGTATTTATTTTGCTACCTAATTCGTGTGAGTGGTAGAGTTGGATTAAAATACTGCTAAATGAAGTTTGAATTGGTCACACAGAGAATTGAGGAGGGATATTTGGAGAGATTTGATGAGAGAATATTGGGATTTGGGGAGGTTGTTGTTGTGGAGAGATATATATCATCTCATTTGTTCATTGTTCTCGATGGGAGATCAGCGAGTTTTTCAAGGTTTTCGTCACTTTTTCCAACCTACATTACTTCTATTCCTAACTGGTGGTGGTCGAGGTTGATTGGTACATTGCTTGGGAACCAAGGGTACGATGATCATTAATTTTTGGAACAAGAGTGTTCGGAACAAAGGGATTTGCAAATCACAATAGGTGTGTAACCACTTCACTGTAACTGTAGAACAATAAAAGCTGAAAAGCTGAAATACGGCATTGAGACCACACAAGTGTGCGATCGCTCGTGTGGAAAGCCAAACCTGCGAATCATGGGCGATAAACTATAGAGGCCTCCATGAGCATTTCCAAGGGCTTAGGCCGTAATGGGCCACGTTGGGCCGAAATTGACAGTGTGGGCTCAATGGGCTCGTGGAACCTATACGGATGAAATCCACGATTTGTGGTAACTGCTGGACTGGGCTATATAGATCTCGTAGCCGTGGCAAAATCTGGGCTGAACGGGCCACACGAGCGTGTGGGCTCACTTGGGCCAAGTAATAGGCCTTGGGCCCATTTACACTGTTATGACCATTTAGGTTACATGAGTCGGTCGAGGCGACTGCGGACCTTTCGAGAGGTCGATATTTGCAGAAGACCCCAAAATAGATAAACTGACCAAAATACCCTCATAGGGTAAAATGATCGAAATACCCCCATAGGGTTAAATGACTGAAATACCCCCATAGGGTAGAATGATCGAAATACCCCTAGAAGATGAAATGACTGTTATGGCTTTATGTTATGTATGACTAATTTGCTCTATGATATGTATGACTATGATTGAGCATGACATTTTGCATACACGTATGATATTATATCACGATATATTTCATGGGGATGTGTTGTTATATTTGGAGGAAGTGTACTGTACTGATAAGGTTGCACGGGTCGCCCAAGACGATTGTGGACCTACTGATGGCTATATGTCATTTATTTTACTGGCAACTTTGCTGCAATACTGTTTAGTGCCACAACCGATGCTAATCTTGGTGTGTCTGGCTGGGTGGTTCGATTTTATCCCCACATGGTGTGTTTGGCGGGATGGAGTGGTGTGTAGAGGCTGGATTGGGCAGGATTTCTAACTGCATATCTGTACTGATTAATGATTTTGTACTGTTACCGCATCGATTAATGATATTACATATTGTTCACTGCATGACTGATATATGTTACTGTTATGGGCTAAGGCCCTGAAAATGGGCAAATGCCCTACTGATTACTAGCATTGTGATGGGCTCAAGCCCAATCATTTACTATTACAGGAAAGGGCTTAGGTCCACATTGAACTGGACTGTTACTGTAACGGGCTCAGGCCCAAACTGCATTTATCTATTGTTTAATTGACTGTTTGCTTATTAGGGGATTACACACTAAGTTTTTGTAAACTCAGCCCTCTGTTTAACTGTACAGGTAATTCCCAGTTGTAGGCGAGTCGGTGCTGCGAGGGACTCGAAGGTGGCTACACAACTGCAGTTATTCTACATTTGCTTTTTTTTTTTAATTTAAAGTTTGTGTTAGGTTTTGTTTATGTAATAAGGTCATTTATGTTTGTATAAATTTTTAATTGGGCTTTTGCTTACTTGTTTTAAACTGCTAGTTTAGGAGAAGACGAATTTTCAAAATAATTAATGTTTTCAAAGACACGAATTTTAAACTTTAGAGTATTCAAAAGCTTCTGCGATTTTAGATCAACCTATTAAAACAATATCAGATAACAAGACAAACGTTTTGACTAGTTGATTTGTTAATTAATAATAAAGGGGTTTATTTTAAACTTAGAAACAAATTTTTACCAACGAGTTCGATTTTCGAAAGACACTTCAATGTGACACGCCAGATTCGACCATAACTCTTAGGCCGGGTTTGGGTTTTTACACCACGTATATCTGATCTGACAGTTTTGACTACAGTTCAGGTGACACTATCCACAATTATCTGTTGGTGTGATTTGGTTAGATAAGTTCTGGGGAACTCTATTTTTGTGTGTAGTAAAGTTGGGTAGGATGATTTCTGAAAAATCGGCATTTTGACTTTCTGAAAAATACCGCATTGGTATAATCATGTATTCTCCATTCTATTTATATGATTGTTACGAAAATTTTGTGATACTCTGATTTGCCCCATTCTAGTTATATGATTATTACAAAATTCTCTGCATTACTTTGATTTGTATATTCTGTTTTGTATAATTTCTGTTGAGTTTAGTTATACACTAAGTGTTATAGCTAACCTTTTTGTTTTATTTCTGCCTGTTCAGGTAACTCTTGACTTAGGACTAAACGGCGTGTGGAAGCTCGCATTGTTTTCACAGTTAATGTAAATATGGTGATTTTCGTAATTATTTGTCTTGGTCTTTTGAGTCCATAATCTGTTCTGAACTTGCTTTGAGTTTTTTGGTTTAATTCTTCGATAAATGATATTTTCTAATGCGAGACTGTAAGATCACTTAAGTCGACAAAATGGATTTCGATTTTCAAAACTAAACTCTGAAAAAGGTTTTCTGCTGTAGATTAAGTAATTTCTTAAGTGTTTCTTGAAAGTGAACAAACATCTTTTTAATGAATGTTGCTATAGTCGTATTTTCTAAATACTTATTGAAATCGATTTTCCAAACGCATCGGTGTAATTTCTCCAGATTTGATCATAATTTTTAGGCTGAGTTTGGGGTGTTACAATCAACATAATGTTGAATAACACAAACCTAATGAAAAAGGAATAAAACAATGGAGTGAGCAACTAGAATTTTTGGGTGAAAATCTCATTCTAATCTTTTAGATATAGGGTTCTTTTAATTTTTTAAAAAAGAAGAATAACTTGAAAAGACAATATTTAAAGGATAGAATCTATTTTTTTCCTCTTTGGGTTGAACAACGGTGGCCAATGGCATAGAGAACTGTTTCGAACTGAAAAAATGGGTGGTTTCTAGAAAGTAGGATGAAGATGATGAAATTTGAGAGTGAAAGAAAATAAAGGAATGAGAGAGAAAGAATGGCTTTGAGAAAATAGAATGAAGATGAAGATAGATTGATTTCAGTGGCGTATCTAGGGGGGCTGGGAAGGGCCCGACCCCCCTAAAATGAAAAGTTTTTCATTTAGGTCTTTTAGAAATTTTAAAATTTAAAATTAGTAAAAATAAAATTTCACTTTTGCCTCCCTAAAAATGATTAAATTACCACATTGTCCTCCTAAAAATGTTAAAATTTTGATTTTATCCTTTAAAATTTGATTTAATCCTTTAAAATTAAAATTTAATTTCAACTCCTCTAAAAAAATTCTAAATTTGCCTGGTAGATTTTAGAAGATAGGATGATGAAATTTGGGAGTGGATAAAGAAAAGAATGAGAGTGAGAGAAGGACATTAAGAAAATAGTACGAAGATGAATGGTTTCTAAAAAATAAGATAAAGATTAATTAAGATCTTTTTATGTTATTAATTATTATAATTTCAAAAATTATTAAAATATTATTTACTTTTTAAACATAAAATAATATTTACTCAAACTAATGGATCCACTTATACGGTGTAAAACTTAATTGGTTTTATACCCTTCCGTAATTTTATATGATTAATAATTTAACAATCCAATTGTTATATTCTACGCTTCATTCATGTAAATTATGCATGTCAAATTTGATATAAATTAAATATTTCTAACTATTCATTTTATGTAAAAAATTCAATCATTAAATATATATTAATATAAACAATGTTAATTTAGATCAATGATAGAGATATCGATCGATTCAAAAATCTCCATGCATGACAAGTACAAATATATTGATAAATTCAAAGGTTGTATTGTTAAATTATTAATCATATAAAAATTATGGAAGGTGTAAAATCACTTAAGCTTTATATGAGTGTAAGTGGATCCTTCCCCAATATAAATAAATTATTTTTTCATTTAAGGGTAAAATTGTCATTTTAATATTTTCCGTATCTATTTTGCAATATTATTAAGCATAATGATAAATTTAACCCTCAATGTCTACACTTTTTATCGCTTTGGCCCTTATTCTTTTTTTAGTAAATTTAGCTCTTAACCTAATAAAAAAAAAGGTCAAATTGCATTTTGTAACGAAAATGATGACACTAAGAGCATGTTTGGTTGGGTGTAATGGATTAGCCATTACACCCCTAATCCGTGGCCCCACTGAATACCTTGTTTGGTTCGCTACATTGCCCTAATACGGGACTATTACGTTGTGGACGGATTTGACTTTTCTCTGCTTTAGCGCCGATTTGCTATTACGTTCCAAAATCAAAGATTGCCTAATCGGTCTCCCTTTTACCCTCCCAAGCCGAAATCGATTCTCCACCCCACCCCACCCTCTCCCTCCCAACATCAACAGAAGCCGTAGTTCCCTTCTCGCCGAAGATCTCCTGTCCTCCGACGACAATGGTTGCCTCCAAAAAGACCGTAAAGACCCTTTTACTCATTTTCTCTTCTTCTTCTTTTTTTTTTGAATATTTATCCTAAATTTTCTGAAAACATGCTAATTCATTTTTATGTTGTTGATGATGGTATTTTGATGCAGAAGAAGACCCATGAGAGCATTAACAACAGATTGGCTCTCGTTATGAAAAGTGGGAAATACACTTTGGGTTACAAAACTGTTCTCAAATCTCTAGAAGCTCCAAAGGTACTCCATTGTTTCTTTAAAATTGAACTTATTCCTCTCCCATATTGAAATGTCGAGCAATCTGGTTGTTGTTTTGAACATCTCTGTCACTTGTAGTTTGTTTTGTTATATGAAAAATGATGGGTTTGATTTCTTGTTTTGACTAGTAAACTAAAAGTGAATGAATTCCATTTTGGGAGATAGTGTTTAAACAGATTCTGTTTGAAAAAAAAAGAGAAAAAAAGAAAAATGGAAATGAAATGAACCGTTGAATCTGTTCTATTAAATCCTTATAGTTTTTGTTTATTGTTTCTTGATTGAAATATGTTTGATGCATTGAACATGGGTTAATTAGTTTGGAAAAGAAGCAAAGTGTTAAATACAACTATTTTGGGTGGCGTCTACCAACATTTTCTCTTGTCATTTTAACATCCAAATTCAAGATATCCAAAAGGAAAGTTGGTTGTTGTTCTTTTCCTTTTTTTCCCAGGAGATCCTGTGAAGAGAATCATGAGGAAGAGCAAAAGGAAATAGGAAAGAAACAAAAGAAAAAAGAATCTAGAAGAGTGATTGATGAGATAATGATAAATTCCATTGCATGAACATTGTCAAGCGTAAAGCAAATCAGAGAGGTAAATGAGGATGAAATTTCTCACTTTCTGTTTGTTTGTTTGTTCCTAAATCCTAAGAAAATATAACTTTTATGTCAAGTAACCAAGGGTTAGCTTAGTTCAATACTAAGTCCGTTCACCTCCATGGCCGGTAAGTTGCCTTGGTGGCTGCTTTCCAGTGCTAATCTCGAATGCACGTCCCTACGGGGTATGGCAAATCTTATCTTGGCCTTTGGGGACTTAGCAACCTATCAGCCTCAGATTTCCTTGTACCAAAAAGAAGGTTGTCCGTCTTGTAGAAAACCAGGATAGCTTATGTTGATATTATTTGTTAGACTCTGATTTCAATATACCATATTATTTCTGATGCGAAAGACCAAATTGTTGTTTTCATTGATGCATTCTTTATTTTGAAATTTGGTAGATTGTAGCAATGAGCAGCATGAACTCCTTACACCCCAGAAGAGAAGTAAAGCCAGGTTCAGAAATCATGACATTCCAGGTTATCATTCGTAAGCTACAAAGCTATAGCAAGTAAAATAGGCAACGTGCTTTAAAGAGTTTGATTAATTTGGAATTGTTTTCGATTAATTTGTAGCTTAAATTTAATACTGATTGCATGGATTTTTTTTCTTAATTTAGTAGTTTCAAGAACTCATTAAGGTAATGGCTAAATAGCAAAATTTTAAAGAGTTTGATTTGCTGACTTTGTGCCAATTTTTTTTTTTTTGCTAAGCTGTTTTTAGGTTGAATTTCCGGCTTGATTTCTTGTTTCTTTCGATTTAAGGTATCCGTTTCTTGCTATTCTTCTCCATGAATGAAGTATGGGTAGAATGTTGGTTGATAAAAAAAGGTAGCTTTTGGACCAAAAGGAGCTGTTCTTTCTCTCTTCTGACTTTCCTGCTATGTATAAAGCTTGGTTGTTAAAATCCAGTATGCCTTTTGATATTGGCCTTTTCGTTTACACAAGATGGATGAATGAATTGATTAACCCTCAATTACTGGTTAAATATGTTTTGTTCTCTTTCTTTATTTTTTTCCATGTGTAGGTAGTCTTCTAACTGTCGATTGAGCTGTAACTTGTCTTCAGTTCTTCTTAGCACTTGTTTGTTTTAAATACCACTTTGAAAGTCACCTTATACCTCACCCTTCTAGTTTTGATTTAATATATTTTATCTGGCAACCAATTGAACAAAAATTGTTGAGGTATTACATTTTTTGTATTGCTACGCATAGACACGTTTTAGCAATACAATTATATTCTTTGTTCCTTGAGTGGATTTATTCCTTTTTTTAACATATTTTAGAAGTCATATGGGCGTTTGAATTTGGATTCAGGTTGTCCCTTGTGCAGTACTAGCTCTGTGTATTCATCCAACAACTTCCCATAATCTATTGAATCGGATTTCCTGGGCATTCTGTGTATATCTGGAAGCTGTTTCACTTTTACCTCAGTTGCGAGTGATGCAAAACACCAAGGTAAAAATTACTTAGATGGCAGATTTAATTTTATAAATAAGGTTTATAAGATCACCATGTTTAACTCACTTTTTGTGCTTTCAGATTGTTGAGCCTTTTACAGCTCATTATGTGTTTGCGTTGGGTGTTGCAAGGTAATAATATTATCCCGTCTAAATAAAACAGTTACTTAAGATTTGCATTTCAACTTGAGGTATTATTCAAGTAAGGTAAATGAAAAGGGCCATACTTTGTTAACATTTCGTTTTTGACTCATATACCATGGTAGTCTCAAGTTCAACTCTGTTATAATTAATAATAACAAGAAGCATGTACAAATATGAATTCTCTCCTTTAAATGGATTCTGAATTCTTCAAACTCCTGTACAAATATGAATTCTCTCCTTTAAATGGATTCTAAATAACCACTCGATGAATTCTTTACACTGTTGATTTTGCAAATATGCATGTTATGATTTTGAAGGACAAAGTTATTTGTAGTTTGTGAACCTGGGACACAGCACATGGAGGCTCTCTTCAAAGTTGTTTATGAGCTCTACACAGATTATGTTTTGAAGAACCCCTTCTATGAGATGGAGATGCCCATACGATTCGGACTCTTTGACATCAACCTGACACAGGCAGTACAGAAGGATCGTGTTGCACTTTTGGGGCGATAAGCTGTCCTGGAACCATTATCTTACCAAAATGTCACCATCTCTTATCTTCAGCCGTACACTTTTGATGGAAGATTGCTATCAAGTTTGTATAAACTTGTGTATTGGGATATCATCAAGCTCCTTTTGTTTAGCTCATAAGTGCTGAATTAATTATAACATATGATTTCTGGAGTTACTTCTCCCAATTAACATTTATAAAATTAATGAAAAAATCCTTTGAATTATTTGTTTGCTATTGTTTTTCAATCTTTATCTAGGAAGAAGTTACAACAGGGGAGATCTTATGAATGAAACATTCATAGTGAATCATTTGCATTCATTCAAAAATTAAATTATATATATTATGATTTTAGTAAATTCATATAAGAATATTTAATATTAAGAATTTTATTAAATTATATATTTTATTAAATTATATTTGATAATAATAATTTTAAATTATATTTTGTAGTATTATATATTATGATTTTAGTAAATTCATATAAGAATATTTAATATTAAGAATTTTATTATGGACTATGACGATAGAAGTTTTATTATGGACTAGAATAAAAGTTCAGATAGTGCCTATACAACTTTCTTAGATGAGTCTAAACTCTGACATAAAAGATTAGGCCATGTCAACCATAAGTCTCTACTTCATTTGTCCCAAGAAGACTTGGTTGAAAATTTCACAAAAACAGTTAAAAAAGAGAATGTTTGTGAACTATGTCAGCTAGGAAAGCAAGCTAGACTACCATTTCCTATAAACAAGGCTTGAAGAGTCTCTAAAAAGCTACAATTAGTCCACATTGGTGTGTTTGGCCCCATGAAGACACAATCCTTGAATGGTAGCAAGTACTTCATTCTTTTTATTGATTATTATTAAATGTTCTGCTAGGTTTACTTCCTAAAGCTCAAGTTAGAAGTGGCCTTATTGTTTTGGAAATTTAAGGTTCTAGCAGAAACTCAATCAGGTTGCAAACTCAGGATACTAAGGTCAGACAATGGCACAGAGTACACTTCAGCTATGTTTCAAAACTTTTGTGATGAATCAAGCATCAAACACATCTCACAAACACCTATACACCTCAATAAAATAGTGTTAGTGAGAGGAAGAATCGAACTTTGATGGATATGGCCAGATGTTTGATGTTTGAGAGGAATTTACCTAAAATTTTTTGGACTGAGGCAGTAAATACTACAGTCTGTTTTCAAAATAGGCTACCAACCAAGGCTTTGTTTCAAAAAAACACCATTTGAGGATTGGTTTGGGTTCAAGCCATCAGTTGCTCACCTGAAGTTCTTTGGTTGCATATGTTATGCACACATTCCTGCAGTCAAGAGGGACAAATTGGCAAAGAAGGCTAAGTCTGGCATTCTAGTGGAATATAGCAATGTCAAAAAGGCCTATAGGATTCTGGATCCTACAAATTCTTTGTGAGTAGAGATATTGTATTTGATGAGAGGTCAAGCTGGAATTGGGACAAGAGTGAATTAGAATGCACTGCTAAAGACTTAGTGACAGACCAGACTGAAGTTGATCAAAATGGTCCTGAGATGGACATTGATCATGAGCCAGTTAGGGGAACTAGACCACTAATTGAAGTATAAAATAGGGCAGATGTGGCTACTGTTGAACCAACATGTTTTGAAGAAGCTCAAGCTCAATAAGGATGGAGGCAAGCTATGCTTGATGAAATGAGCATGATTCACAATAATCAAACCTGTGAGTTAATTGCAAGGTTAATTCACAGGAAGGTCATAGGAGTAAAATGGGTGTTTTGAGCTAAGCATAATGCTGATGGAACTTTGAACAAGCTGAAGGCAAGGTTAGTAGTGAAGTGATTCAGTCAGAAGTATGGGATTTATTACTTTAAAACATTTGCACCAGTGGCTAGGCTTGATACAATCAGATTACTGGTTGCATTAGCCGCTCAAAGGCAATGGAAAATTCATCAACTTGGTGTAAAATCTGCTTTCCTCAATGGCTTTCTTGATGAGAAAATATTTTTTTGAACAACCAAAGGGTTTTAAAGTTGCAAAGTGTTCAAGCTAAGAAAAGTCTTGTATGGCTTAAAATAGGCACCAAAGGCCTGGTATGACAAAATCGACACCTACCTAGTAAGCTTAGGGTTCGAGAGAAGCATCAGTGAGCCAACACTATATGTGGAGAAGGAATGTGATGAAACACTACTCATAGTCTCCTTGTATGTGGCTAACTTGTTTGTAACAGGTTAAAACAATGATATGCTTTCATATTTCAAAAGCAAAATGGAAAGCACGTTTGAAATGTTAGATTTAGGTGAAATGTCCTATTTTCTTGGCATGGAAGTATTTCAGGCTCAACAAGGGATTTTTTAAGCCAAAAGGCTTTTGCCTTGAAATTTCTGAATAGATTCTACATGCAGAATTGTAAAGCAACTAGCACTCCAGTTGTTATTGGAGAAAATCTGGCAAGCCAAGGTGATTTCGAGAAAGTGAATGAGTCAACATATAAGAGCTTAGTTAGATGTCTACTCTACTTGACAGCCACAAGACCAGACATAATGTTTGTAGTCAGCCTCCTATCCAGGTTCATGCACTGCTGCAATGTGAACCATTTTCAAGCTGCAAAGAGAGTCCTCAGATATATTAAAGGCACTCTGAGTTTTGGGATAATGTTTACCAAGGTCGACACCATGAAGCTCCTTGGTGTTGCTAACAATGACTGGGCAGGATCCATAGATGATATAAAAAGAACTTTAGGGTGTCTGTTTACCCTTGGTTCAACCATTTTTTGTTGGAGTTCAAAGAAGCAAATTGTTGTCTCTCAATCAACAGCTGGGGCAGAGTATATAGCAGCTGCAAAAGCTGTTAACCAAGCAATTTGGTTAAGGAAGATCATGATAGATATGAACTAGCATCAAAGAGAAGCAATAGTGATCATATGTGATAACTAATATGTTGTTGCAATTGCAAAGAATCCAGTGTTCCATGGGAAAACAACATATTTTAAGATCAAGTTTCATTTTGTTCTGGAAATAGAACAATATCAAGAAATTGGACTGGTTCATTGCAGTTCGAAAGATCAATTGGCAGATATCTTGACAAAGCCTCTTTGTGTGTCAAGCTTCAAGAATTTGAGAGCCAAGTTGAGAATTTGTAGCATGCAAGCCAAGGAGGAGTGTTAGAAGATGGCTTACAAGTACACCAAGGCAGTTCGAACCATGCAAGTTGCAGCTGAAGCATATGTTGCTATTCTGTTACCTTTCAGCTAATGTTTTGTTTCTTAGTTAGATTTGAATTAAGTTATTGACATGCTTGATGTAATTTGGTGCTGATAGATTGATAAATCAGCTTAACCAAGAGTACAAGCAAGGTTTTATAAGTTTTAAGACTTAGTTAGTGGAGTTAGGTATATATGTTTAGGTAACATTTTCATTTTTTTTCTGACAAGTTGATTGCTTGGTATATGTAATGCCATTATGCTCTCAATGAAATGTTGTTGAAGCTTTCAAAAAATTCTTCTTCTACTTTGGTTTTCTATCAAGCAATCTGTTCTTATAGCTTGAGCTGAATTTGTTTGTTTGTTTAGCAAGATATTGAAGCTTAAAGCTTAAGTTTCAGCTAAAATTTCTTATTATGTTTTCTTAGTTCCTACACCTCCATGTGAAGAATTGTTCGTAGGCCATATAATTTCAGAACTCACGCTCTACGGAATCACCGACTTTTAAGGTTGGAATCTTGAGTTCTTCAGTGTCATTGTCAAATGTTATATCAAACATGTTCTTTTTTCCTTGCTCCTGGTTTTGCAGATCTTGGCAGAAAAAATCAAGAGCAGATTCAACAAACAGATAAAAATGCCTTCGAGGTTCCAGGATTTAGTGTTATCATGAGATCCAACTCCAAAAGCACAAAAAAAGGAAACTGGTTTTCTAGCAATAACAAATCATACCGTATCTCATATGAAATATATTGTCCCAGTTCCCTAAAATCATATAGATGACCCATTAGCTGAACTACAAAGCATCCGGATTAAAATATATATTAAAACTTCCATCAAAGTGGACTTGGTTTAGGGACATTTGAATTTTGATGACTACTTACAAATCAATATGCTAGTCTTGGTCTGCCTTCATCCTTGTTTCTGAATTCTGATACGAAATTAGCCACCCAGCAGTTGACTTACAATTACAATGTGACAAATGAGGAACAACCTCACTCACTTTTTCCACATAAATACACAAATATGCTTGTGTATGCCCTTATGTCACCTGCTCATTCCTTTCTTTTGCTTGCCTTTTCTTTTTACATACAATATCTTAAATATTACAAACATATAATAAAAACATCAAAATTTATATCAGTAAATAAAATCAGACTTATGGTTTAGTTTTGACAGTTTCGATGGCGACTCCTACTCAAGAGGAGCAGCAACTTCACTTTATGGTGTTTCCCTTCATGGCTCAAGGCCGTATGACCCCTATGATTGACATTGCTAGATTGCTGGCACAGCGAGGCATAAATGTAACCATAATTACAATGCCTCAAAAGGAAACCATCGATCGTACCTTGGAATCGAGGCTCTCTATCTGTATACTCGAGTTTCAGTTTCCATGTGCCAAATTTGGATTGCGAGAAGCAAACAACTTTTGTTTTGTCGTTCAAAGGTAGTGGAAATTTCATCAACTTGATGTAAAATCTGATTTCCTCAATGGCTTTCTTGATGAAAAAATATTTGTTGAATAGCCAGAGGGTTTTAAGGTTGTTGGTGAAGAAGACAAAGTGTTCAAGCTAAGAAAAGCCTTATATGGCTTAAAACAGGCACCAGGGGACTGGTATGACAAAATCGACACCTACCTAGTAAGCTTGGGGTTCAAGAGAAGCATCAGTGAGCCAACACTATATGTGAAGAAGGAATGTGATGAAACACTGCTCATAGTCTCCTTGTATGTGGATGACTTGTTGGTAATAGGTGAAAACAATGTTGTGCTTTCAGATTTCAAAAGCAAAATGGAGAGCACGTTTGAAATGTCAGATTTAGGTGAAATGTCCTATTTTCTTGGCATGGAAGTATTTCAGACTCAGCAAGGGATTTTCTTAAGCCAAAAGGTTTTTGCCTAGAAAATTCTGAACAAATTCTCTATGCAGAATTGTAAAGTAACTAGCACTCCAATTGCTATTGGAGAAAAGCTGACAAGCTAGGTTGATTTCTTGAAAGTGAATGAGTCAACATATAGGAGCTTAGTTGGATGTCTGCTCTACTTGATAGCCACAAGACTAGACACAATGTTTGCAGTCAGCCTCTTATCCAGGTTCATGCGCTGCTGCAATGTGAACCATTTTCAAGCTGCAAAGAGAGTGCTCAAATATATTAAAGGCACTCTGAGCTTTGGGATAATGTTTACCAAGGTCGACACCATGAAGCTCCTTGGTTTTGCTAACAGTGACTAGGCAGGATCCATAAATGATATGAAAAGCACCTTAGGGTATTTGTTTACCCTTGAATTAGCCATTTTTTGTTGGAGTTCAAATAAGTAAACTATTGTTGCTCAATCAACAGTTGAGGCAGAGTATGTAGCAACTGCAGGAGCTGTTAACCAAGCAATTTAGTTAAGGAAGATCATGGCAGTTATGAACTTGCATCAAAGAGAAGCAATAGAGATCGGATGTAATAGCTAATCCGCTGTTGCAATTACAAAGAATCCAGTGTTCCATGGGAAAACAAAGAATTTTAAGATCAAGTTTCATTTTTTTAAGGAAATGGAACAATCTCAAGAAATCAGACTGGTTCATTGTAGTTCGGAAGATCAGTTGGCAGATATCTTGACAAAGCCTTTATGTGTGTCAAGCTTCAAGAATTTGAGAGCCAAGTTGGGAATTTGCAGCATGCAAGCCAAGGAGGAGTGTTAGAAGATGGCTTACATGTAGACCAAGGCAGTTCGAGGCATGTAAGTTGTAGCTAAAGCATATGCTATTGTTTTGTTACCTTTCAGCTAATGTTTTGTTGCTTAGTTAGATTTGAACTAAGTTATTGACATGCTTGATGTAATTTGGTGCTGATAGATTGATAAATCAGCTTAACCAAGAGTGCAAGCAAGGTTTTATAAGTTTTAAGACTTAGTGGAGTTAGGTATGTTTAGGTAACATTTTCATTTTTTTTTTTGACAAGCTGATTGCTTGGTATATGTAATGCCATTATGCTCTCAATGAAATGTTGTTCAATCTTTTGGAAAATTCTTCTTCAACTTTAATTTTCTATCAGGTAATATGTTCTTATAGCTTGAGCTGAATTTCTTTGTTTGTTTAGCAAGATATTGAAGCTTAAAGCTTAAGTTTCAGCTAAAATTTCTTATTCTGTTTTCTTAGTTCCTACACCTCCCATGCGAAGAATTGTTCGTAGGCCATATAATTTCAGAACTCATGCTCTGTGGAATCACCGACTTTTAAGGTTGGAATCTTAAGTTCTCTAGTGTCATTGTCAAATGTTATATCAAACATGTTCTTTTTTTCCTTGCTCCTGGTTTTGCATATCTTGGATAAGGTCATCTAAAAAATGGATTCCTGCATCTTTCAGATCTGTTGCGCTAGGCATTGAGTTTCATGAGATTTGGAAATTCTCTTTGTTGACACCATTTTTTTTATAAAAACGGGGTCGACTTGGGTTTTGACAAATGAAACGGGAGTCGCCACCAATCCTTTTTTTATGAGGTGTGATTGGATCACCCCGAAAAGTGATTGTTTTTAATAAGCGGTTTGATTTTATAAAAAACAACAAGTTTGGTCCACGAAATTCAAAAAAACGGGTTCGGGAGTCGATTACGCACAAGGAAGGATTAGCACCCTCGATACGCCCAAAATTGGTACCTAGTTGATTACTTAATGTCTTAATGTCGAAAATTGAGAACTTTGAAGAATTTCAAAAATACGATCCTTGTATTAAAACGTTGAAAATTTTCAGAAAAAGGGGCATATTTCACGTTATTCGAGAAAGAGAATCATATCCAGTAAGTTAGGACAAAATGTCTCGAATTCTCGATACGCAGATGAAAAATGCTCATTTAAAAGATATTTAGCTATCTCGGATATAAAAAAGGGGTAACGACCAGTAAGTTAGGACACGATCTTTTTTATTCCCGAGATCATTTAAAACTTAAGTTTGAAAAGATTCGTGTAATAAAGTTTAAAAGAATATTCAATTGTTTAAATCAAATGAAGAAATCACAACCCAATATGTTAGGGCACAATTTCTCAAAATATTAAACATTGAATATTGCATTTATTTCAAAAAATCCTCGTCTCGAGAAAACCACATGTAACATCCAATGTGTTAGGACGCAACGTATTGAATTCTCGATAATGAGCTTTTTATCATTTTTTAAAAGAGTAATCTCGATTATTTAAATCCAACGAAAAAAGTCGGAACCGAATACATTAGGGCTCGATTCTCTCAAAGATCCAAAATACCGAATATTACTTATATTTTTAAAATTTTGCCTTTCTTACGAATTTGAGTAAAAACTATATGTTACAAAATAATAATTATGATGATGCACGTGAAAATAATACGAGCAGCAGTAATAAAATGAATGAATAAAAGGAAAAATTAAATGTAAAATAACAAATACGTGAACGAATTAGATTAAAATAATGATAAAGACGTGAATAAATAATCAAAATGAACATGAACAAAATTATAAAAATAATAAAGTATAAATATGTATACATATGTAGGTGGAAATCATAAAATCTAAAAAGCAAAACAACAAAGATATACGTAAACATACCAATAAACATTAAGTAAAACAAAGATACAAGAAGGAAAGAAAGAAAGAAAGAAATAGATAAATAAATAAATTATAGAAGTGTGTGTGTTTCTATATACATTATAAAATTATAAAATAATACAAAAATATATTATAAAATATATGTACATATATATTATAAAATGTATAGATTATAAAATGTATACAGACATGCGTGTGTATGTACATATTAAATAAAAAACGTGTACATATATATTATGAAAATATATGTATATATATATATATAGATATAAAAATAAAGCTAAAATATATATATTACTAATTAATATATTAAATATAATAGTAACAAATAAATAAAAGGAAAATAAAATTAATAAGAATTAATAATAGTAACAATAATAATAATAATAATAAGGTTAAATAATAAAAATGCTAAAAAAACACTGACTAAATTGAACGAAAATGAAAATACAGGGCTGATTTGAAAGTAAAAAGACAAAAAGGATCAACTTGCGACACGCGCAAAAAAGGAGGGACTGAAAAGGGAAATATTCCCTCGCTGACCAAACGACACCATTCCAGTGAAACGCACTCACATGGTCGAGGGACCAAATCGAAACAAACGCGAAAATTCATTGCCGAAATTGAAAATATGCGAAAAACTTCCTTGAAAACGTAACAAAATCGGAGGAACCAATTGCGGAAATAGCCCAAAAGTTAAAACACGGATCCTCCCCGTGGTCGGAAACATTGCATGGTCGAGCCAAAACACGCTGCTTTGGCACTGACCCTAAGGCAAAACGCGCGCTTTCTAATACCTTTATAAATAAAAAAAATTTAAACTTCATTTTCTGCCCTTTCTCTTTAAAAAAAACTGATTTTTCTCTCAAAATCCCCTCCCCTCTCCAAAAATCCGGCCAAGGGTCCAGTGAAGCTCCGCCGCCGATGCCGTCGCTCCGCGGTGGCTGAAAAATTCAAAAAGGTAAAAATTCACTTTTTTTATTTTCCGTAAATATAAACTATTTTATATATATATATATGTATATATATGATTCAAAAAACGAAAGAAAAAAACGAACCTGAAAACAGGAATAAAAAGAAGACACCTTTTTTTTTATTTTTTGCGATTCTTGTATTGATTTCTCAATATATTTTTTTCTTTACATTTTGTTCTCCCCTACAATGGTTTGCAATCGATTTCTTTATACCGGAACAAAGAAAATCAAATCCCCCCTTCATTTTCGGTTTTAATGGCTTTTATATAGCCTTTACAATTTTTATTATTTGCTTGCTGTTGGTGCTGCTCTTCTTTTACTGTTTGCAGGTGACTTGACGCGGCAAGTGGGCGATGGGACAGTGGTAGGTGAACGGCGACATGCGGCGGTGGCAGTGGCTAGTGTCACGGGGCTAGACCTTTCGTCTCGCAATCCGTGCGGCCTTAGGCGATCTGTTCGTCCAAACTCGCCTAAGTCAGCCTTAACTCCCAAAAGTGAGGATTCTTTTAGAACTCCTCCAAGGTACCAATTTGTATAGCGGAAGCGATTTATGCCGAAAGAAGCTACAAGAGAACAACAGAAAGCCCAAAGAAAGAATGCACACAAAGTGTTTGAGTAAATGCTTAAGAATTCTATTACTCTTAAGAATTCAAGTTACAATGGATGATTACAAATGAGGGGGAGGCTCTCTATTTATAGTTGAGCTCCCCCAAAACCGACGGTCAAGATACATGTACATAGACGGACGAGATTCACTATATCCCTTGATTTTAGGGATTTACAAGATTTGCCATATCAAATCTAATCTAATCTTTACAAGATATGATTCTCTTTATCTTTTAAGATTAGTTACCAAAATTAGCCTAAGTTGCCATGTCTTCATCATCGGGCCAACCAGGCTTCAATCTGACAGGCTTCTCCAATAATTCCTTGAATCGGGCCAGTTCTCGTGGGCTAAATGTTCCCCATCTTATCAATGGACCTCCATGGGGCGTATCTTGTGCCATGGTCACGGGCTTTGCACTTTGGCCCGTGACATTCTCCCCCAACCATTCTCGCAACGCCCTCGTTGCGACTTCTGGATGACACTGACTTGATTTACCTTTTCTCGTTGCCTCAGCTTTTTCCCGACTTGTCTTGTGATCGGGTTGTCCCTTCCTTTGGAACTTATGCCTCGGCTTCCGTCGCCTCTTATCTTGAACCGTTGCACTCGTTGGTACATTCTGTTGGCAAGAAGTCTCCGATTTAACTTGCCCCAATTTTGACTCGTTTCCTCTGGAATCCTCTGGATTCACACATCTCGGCTTCGTACCGCCCACAGTTCCTTGGCCTCCTTGCTTATGAACTTTGAAAGGGCCCCTACGACCTTGCCAAGCCAACAAGTCAGAATTTAAAACACTATCAGAGTGTTTGCAATGTACCTTACTCGCAGCATTTACTCATCTCGATTATCTTTGCATCGCTCCTTTCCCCTCGAAGCTCGATGCACAACCCACATTTCCCAAAGGTGTCGGCTCCACAGTCGGTCCCGCAGGCTTCATATCGGTCCCTTGCTCCACTAACACTTCCGAAGGGGCTTCCGTAGCTTTCTGTTCTGTCGAGTTAATGTTTCTCCCATACGAAACATCTTCGACTAGTTGGATTGACGATAACACCTTAGTCAGAACTTTCACATCCCGATGCACCGGCACAACACTTTTTGTTGACGGACCGGTGACAATATGGATTTGATCGACCCATGGTTGCAGAGTTGCCTGAATTCTGACAAGGAAGTTTAAGCCAAACACAAAATCGTAATCATCTAATCGGATTACCTCGAATTCTTCCTTGCTTTTCCATTCGCCGATTTGTAGTTCCACATCACGAACTACTCCCACAGTTGGGGCTTTCTTAGAAGTTGCTACCTTGATCTTCTTATTCGATTTTCTAATCACCAGACCAAGCTTCTTTGCAGCCTTTTCCGATATGAACAAGTCTGATGCTCCCGTATCAATAAGAGCACTCCGCTTCTGACCCGCAATATTGATGTCCACAAACATCAACCCATTTGCACCATTCCTCTTCCCAGGAATGAGCACCATCGAATTGACTTTCGATGTCTTTCCCTAGGTAGGCTTCGCCTCCTTCTTCGGCTCATCTTTGTTTTTGATTGCCGAAACTATCACTTTATTCGGACATTTTCGCGCCATGTGTGGTCCTTGACAAAGGAAGCATTTTATCTTCTTCCTCTTGTCCCTTGGGTTGTCGAATCCCCGATTCGTATCTCGTGGTTTCCCATTGCCACTTGAGCTATCGGTACAGTTGCCATTACTGCTATGTCCCTCCTCATCTTCTTCATGGTTTCTCTCACCATTGCCCTTTCCACTGGGCTTAGATGCCTCAAGCTCGTCTCTCGCCAGATCAAGCTCAACAAAAGATTCTGCTTCTGCCATGGCTACAGTGAGTTTAGTGATTCCTTGCCTTCGCAACTCTTGTTTTGCCCACGGCTTTAACCTATCTTCGAACCAATAGAATGCTTCTTTCTCGCTCAAGTCGAAGATTTGAAGCATCAACTCACTAAATGCCCGAACATACTTCCGAACAGTGCCTTGTTGCGTGAGACGACACAACTTTGCTCGAGCCTCCTTCTCGGTAAACTGAGGGTAAAATTGCTTCTTTAACTTTCTTTGGAACTCCTCCCAAGTCCCAATTGTGTTCCCACCACGTTTCTCATCCGTGGACCTACGACACCACCACAAGAGAGCTACATCAGTAAAATAGATTGAAGCAGTGTTTACCTTAATGGCATCATCCTCGATGCCCATCGCTCAGAAGTATTGCTCCATTTCCCACATGAAGTTGTCCACATCCCTCGCGAATCGTGCACCCTTGAACTGCTCTGGTTTGGGAACATCCATTGCCTGTTTCTTCGGCCTTGAAGACAACATCCCATTACTCAAAGTGGCTTTGTAGATCGCGAGCTCCCCTTTGAGCTCCTCTATTTCTTTCTTCATGGCTAACGCCATATCCTCGAGAGCTTCATCCCTCTTTGCTAGCTTTTCCTCAGTGGACTCGAGTAAATCCTTTATCTTTTCCCTATTTGCATCGAGAGAATCCAACACAAAATCTCTGAGTTGCTCCTCTATTGAGTCAAACCCATCCGTGCATCCCTCGACCAATTCAAGCGTCTCTTTCACGTTCCCTACGAATTCCTCGAGATTGACCACTTGATTTTCTAAAGCTGTCAGCATTTCCCTTGAGCGACTAGCTTTTCTAGCCCTCTCACGGGTCTTCATTGGCTCACTTTGACCAACGACTTCTTTTGACATCCCAACGGTGCCTTCGAACCAACTCGAATATCACTTGGTTCAAACTTGGCTCGGATACCACTTGTCACGGGGCTAGACCTTTCGTCTCACAATCCGTGCGGCCTTAGGTGATCCGTTCGTACAAACTCGCCCAAGTCAGCCTTAACTCCCAAAAGTGAGGATTCTTTTAGAACTCCTCCAAGGCACCAATTTGTATAGCGGAAGCGATTTATGCCGAAAGAAGCTACAAGAGAACAACAGAAAGCCCAGAGAAAGAATGCACACAAAGTGTTTGAGTAAATGCTCAAGAATTCTATTACTCTTAAGAATTCAAGTTACAATGGATGATTACAAATGAGGGGGAGGCTCTCTATTTATAGTTGAGCTCCCCCAAAACCGACAGTCAAGATACATGTACATCGACGGACGAGATTCACTATATCCCTTGATTTTAGAGATTTACAAGATTTGTCATATCAAATCTAATCTAATCTTTACAAGATATGATTCTCTCTATCTTTTAAGATTAGTTACCAAAATTAGCCTAAGTTGCCATGTCTTCATCATCGGGCCAACCAGGCTTCAATCTGACAGGCTTCTCCAATAATTCCTTGAATCGGGCCAGTTCTCGTGGGCTAAATGTTCCCCATCTTATCAATGGACCTCCATGGGGCGTATCTTGTGTCATGGTCACGGGCTTTGCACTTTGGCCCGTGACACTAGGAGTAGGGTGCGGCGCCACTTGGTTAGGGGCTAGGGTTTTATTTTCTGATTTGTTTTTCTACTTTTGGGCTCGGGTTAGGTCATTGGGCTTTGGGTTGGGTCTGTTTATTTTCTGTTTTGGATGTATTTGGGCTAGGTTATTGGGCTGAATTGGGTTGCTGGTTTAGGTGGGTTAAAATGGGTTAGGTCAAAATGGGCCTGTACACTTTTCTCCTCTTGTTATTTTTGCTTGGATTCCTAGAAGTGAAGGATGGAAAGTAATATGTACCAAGTGTAGAAGATGTCTGATACTAGTAATATTTATGGGTAAATAGGGGGATCTTGGCGGAAAAAATCAAGAGCAGATGCAACAAACTAATAAAAATGCCTTCGAGGTTCCAGGATTTGGTGCTATCATGAGATCCAACTCTAAAAGCACAAAGAAAGGAAGCTGGTTTTCTAGCAATAACAAATCATACCGCATCTCATATGAAATATATCATCCCAGTTCCCTAAAACCATATAGATGACCCATCCGGATTAGCTGAACTACAAAGCATCCGGATTAAAATATATATTAAAACTTCCATCAAAGTGGACTTGGTGTAGGGACATTTGAATTTTGATGAGTAACAAATCAATATGCCAGTCTTGATCTGCCTTCATCCCTGTTTCTGAATTCTGATACAAAATTAGCCACACAGCAGTTGACTTACAATTACAATGTGACAAATGAGGAACAACCTCACTTTTTCCACATAAATACACAAATATGCTTGTGTATGCCCTTATGTCACCTGCTCATTCCTTTCTTTTGCTTGCCTTTTATTTTACATACAATGTCTTAAAAATTACAAACATATAATAAAAACATCAGAATTTATATCAGTAAATAAAATCAGACTTATGGTTTAGTTTTGACAGTTTCGATGGCGACTCCTACTCAAGGGGAGCAGCAGCTTCACTTTATGGTGTTTCCCTTCATGGCTCAAGGCCATATGACCCCTATGATTGACATTGCTAGATTGCTGGCACAGCGAGGCGTGAATGTAACCATCATTACATCGCCTCAAAAGGCAACCATCGATCGTACCGTGGAATCGGGGCTCTCTATCGTATACTCGAGTTTCGGTTTCCATGTGCCAAATTTGGATTGCGAGAAGCAAACAACTTTTGTTTTGTCGTTACTTGAATTTCTATGTTTGGTTCAATGCACGCGGCCATGATTGAATGGGGTCCACTGTTTCATTCGTTTGGTTCATTTTCTTTTTTGAATTGTCCATTCATCATTCTACGACTATTTCTTGAGTTCCTTGAATACCCACTCAGCAACCCACGCTCTGAATCACCTATGCAGACCATCTGTTAATAGCAACATTTTTCATTTGGGTTCCAAAATGGTCCTTCTTCTTTGCTATCATCTTTTTAAAATTATATGCAACTTCCTTTTTCATAAGATCCAAATATATTATTCCTCACTCTAATTAAGACCTATATATTTCTGATATTTTTTTTCATAACAACACATTAAATAACCATCTAACAGAAGGTTGAATAACACAAACCCAAAGAAAAAAAAATAAAACCATGAAGTGAGCAACTAGGTTCTTTTGGGTGAAAACCTCATTCTAATTTTTTAACTATTTATTTTATATAAAAAACTTCAATAGTTAAATATATATACATATATTAATATAAACAATATTTTAAATTAATATAATAGAGATATCAAATCAATTCAAAAATTTACATGCATGACAAATAAATATATTGATAAATTTAACAATTGAATTGTTAAAATATTAATGGTATAAAAAGATGCGGAAGGGTGTAAAACTTAAGTGTATCCCTTCTCTAGTATAAATAAATTATTATTTTTAATTTAAGGGTAAAATTATAATTTTAAATATATTGTGTCGAAACCATTTTTTTTAATTAAAAAGGGGCCGACTTTTATTTTGGAAATGAAAAACAAAAAAAAGGGAGTCGCCACCGACATTTTTTGAGGTGTGATCGGATCACCTTGAAATTTTAATCGTTTTAATAAAACGTTTTGATTTTACTAAAACAATGATTTTGGTCTATGAAATTCAAGAAAAATGGATTCGGGAGTCGGTTACGTGCGAAGACCCTCGTCACGCCCAAAATTGGTACCTAATTGATTAATTAATGTCTTAATGTCGAAAGTTAAAAATTTTGATGAGACTTAAAATACGATCCTTCTATTAAAATTACTTAAAAGAATTAAAAATGGGCGTATTTCATGTCAATCGAGAAAAAGAATCATACCCCGTGAGCTAGGATATAATCTTAAATCCCGAAACGAGAATAAACACCGAAAATTTTATTTATTTTTAGAAAGTTTTGAATATCTCGGTTTTAGAAAAGAAATTATATTCCGTAAGTTGAAGCATGACCTTTTTAATTCCCGAGATAATTTAAAATTTTGTTTTTGAAAAATGATTCGTATATTCAAATTTATCAAAAAAATCGAAACCCCGTAAGTTAGGGAACGACTTTTTGAATTGCAAAATACTGAAATATTACTTTTATTTTTTAAAATATTTTTATGCATTTGGGTAAAATTAATGTGACATTTAAAATAATATGTTTTAGTTTATTCCGTCATAATATACAAAACGACAAATACATTTAAATACGACCCTTGACACAAATATTAGCACGATATAATAACAAGCAAAGGAGATAACATAAAAGATAGGTAAATCAATACGACGAAAATACTATGCTAATGAATGATAACACATTGTAATACTAACAATGATAATGAATTCAACAATACATACCATCATGATATTAATGTAAATAAATAATAATAAAATACAAAATATAAAATATAAGAAACTAAATAAAAAGAATGTACCCTAGATGGAAATACGAGTCAATTTGAAGTGCTAAGAGTAATAAAGGAAATGATAAATAAATAAATGATGAATATTAATAAAAATTTAATTAGAAATTAAAATTGGATAAATGAATGAAGAAATCAAGTAAAGTGATAAAATTTTGCAGTTAATAGATAGAGGATTGAATTGAAATTAGAAGGAAATTTTAAGCTCAAATTGTAATAAAATAAATGCGACAAAAAAGGGACCAAAAAAAAAACAAATTTACTATGCGCATCGTTTAGGAGGAACTGAAATAAAAAAAATTAAAATTATACGGGAAAATTTTAAACATATGAAACAACAGGAAAAGGACCATACTGCAAACCATTTAATACCAGAAGGACCAGAGAGGAAATTAAACAAGAAGATCCCATCTGACAGTTAGGCCTGGTCATCGAAACGGCGCAGTCTCAAGCGCCTGTGTCCTCAAATGGTGGAAGGACCAAATTG
Source organism: Gossypium raimondii (assembly GCF_025698545.1). Lineage (NCBI taxonomy): Eukaryota > Viridiplantae > Streptophyta > Magnoliopsida > Malvales > Malvaceae > Gossypium > Gossypium raimondii. The sequence goes on along the minus strand of NC_068577.1, from coordinate 49,084,812 downwards.
AAAATATACTAAAACTAAGTCACGAAATTAAAAAAGAAATAGTATTAAATTGAAGCAGACAGAAAAACCAGAAGGGCTAAATGAAAACATTTCCCATTAAAAAAAGCGGATCCTCCCCTCGGGTCGGGTCAAAGCGCGGGTTAGGGTAGAGACCAAAACGGCGCCGTTTTGACTAAACCTGAAAACGACGTCGTTTTAAGCCTTGATGGGCGCGACCCGACCCGCTCAAGGGGGTATCCGAGTGTTTTCGTTAAATGGTATATTTTTGTTTCTGGCCCTTCCGCCTTTTTTGTTATTTACAATCAAGTTTTTTTGTTTTTCAATTTTTCCATATGATTTATTTCATTTTAGTCCCCGATGGAACTGTGCGTTTTGGAAGAGAAGGGAGAATTTTCCTTTTAGTCCCTATACGTTATTCACGTTTTCGAATAGGTCCTCCCCTTACCTTTTTATTTCAGATTTCCCCAAATTTTTGTTTTAAAATTCAAATTTGTCCCTTTTTGTTATCTTTGCTATTTTATTAATTAATTTAATGTAATTATTACTATAATTTTCTTTTTATGCTTATTTATTTATTTATTATTATATTATTATATCATTAACTTTGTATTGTTACTATTATTATTATATCTCTATATTTATATTTATTTGCCTAAAGTTTTAAATATATTTTATTTTATTATATATTATCATTATTTATTTACTTATATCCTTTTATAAGTTTTAACTTTAGATTATTTGCTATTCTATTATTAATATTATTATTATTTACTTATTTATACCCTTATTATAATTACAAACTTTATTATTTTTGTCATTATTAATATTATTTTTTAGCCGTTTTATATACCATTTATTTACGTATTCGTTTACTATTGTTTTTAACCTAATTTTAGTTTCTACTTGTTTTATATATATATATATATATATATATATATATATTTATCATCATCTTTTACTTATTTTATTTTCGCCTTTATTAATATCGTTCATATTATTGCATCTATTATTTTATGCATATTAACACTGTGATTTACCTTTACGTTTTACTACAAAATCGCGTTACATTTTACCCGATACATTAAAAATGTTATTCTAAATAAGTAATATTTCGTATTTTGGAATTCGAAATATTGTTCACTAACTTATGGGGTTTCGATCTCCTCGATAAATCCGAATACACGAACCTTTTTTCATAAGGTTTTTTTAATAATCTCGGGAATTAAGAAGAGATCATGTTCTAACTTACAGAATATGATTTCTTCCTAAAACCGAGATAATCAAATATCTTTTAAAATAAATAAAACTTTGGTGTTTATTCTCGTTTCGGAGATTTGTGTCCTAACTTACAGGACATAATTCTCTTTATCGATTAATGTGAAATATGCCCCTTTCTCGAAATTTTTAATATTTAACAAATGGTCGTATTTTAGATCTCTTCAAAGTTTTCAATTCTCGACACCAGGACACTAATTAATCAATTAGGTACCAATTTTGGGCGTTACGAGGGTGCTAATCCTTCCTCGTACGTAACCAACTCCCGAACCCTTTTTTTTAATTTCGTAGACCAAAATTGTTATTTTAATAAATTAAATTGTTACGAGGTGACCCGATCACACCTCATAAAAATGATCAGTGGCGACTCTCATTTTCGTTTTTATTTTCAAAATAAAAATCGACCCCTTTTGTAAAAAAAATGGTTTCGACAATATTCATTATCTATTCTACAATATTATTTTGCATAGCAATAAATTTAACCCTCAACGATTATATTTTTTGTCGCTTTGATTTTTATTCTTTTTTTGAGTTAAATTTGGCCATTAACCTTTTAAAAAAGAGTCAAATTGCAGTTTTTTAATGTAAAAGATGACTAAAACATAATTTTTTTATGTTGGCTTGACAACTCGCATAGGCGTTGTAGCGACCTAAAATTTTGGGTACAGGCGCTCATTGTAATTCTTGAAAATTTAAAAACAGAATCTCGATTTTATTTGAAAAAAATGAGTTGCCACCGATCTTTTTTTTTAGGTGTGGTCGGACACCTAATAAAATCTCTTTTTAGAAGAAAAACTTATTTTTAAATTTTTCTAAAAAAGAGGTAATTTTAAGTCTACATGAAAATCCAGCGAAAATTAGAGTTCGGGAGTCAGTTACGCGCGAGGAAGGTATTAGCACCCTTGCGACGCCCAAAATTGGTATCTCGTTAAACGCGCGTTGTCTTAATTTTCAAAAATACAAGTTCAATTTAATAGTTAATCACGATCCGATCAAAATACGGTAAAAAAATTTTGAAACACGAATATTTTTGAAAAAATTATTTTTTTGAAAACACGAAAAAAATTTTAAAACACGAGAATTTTAGAGACACGAAAATTCTTAAAAAACACGAAAATTTTTAAAACACGGGAATTTTTTGAAAACATGAAAATTTTTGAAAACATCGGAATTTTTGAAGACACGAAGATTTTTGAAACACAGGAAATTTTTTTTAAAACAAGAAGATTTTTGAAACGATTATTTTTTAAAAAAACGAAAATTTATGAAACACGAGATTTTTTTTTGAAAACTCGAAAATTTTCAAAACACCGAAATTTTTGAAAACACGAGGATTTTTGAAAAACAAAAAATTTTGAAAACACAAAAATTTTTGAAAGCACAGAAATTTTTAAAACACGGGAATTTTTTGAAACACCGAAATTTTTGAAAACACGAAGATTTTTGAAACACGCAAAATTTTGAAAACACGAAAATTTTAGAAATACGAAAATTTTAGAAACACAAACATTTTTAAAACAGGACAATTTTTGAAACACGAGAATTTTTTAAAAAACATAAAAAAAATTTAAAACACGAAAATTTGTGAAACACGAGAATTGTTGAAAATACAAAAAGTTTTGAAAATACGAAAATTTTTGAAACACAAAAATTTTAGAAACATGGAAATTTTTAGAAAACACGGAAAATTTTGAAAAATGGAATTTTTTTGAAAACACGAATATTTTTTGAAACACGAGAAAAATTATTTTGAAGCCACGAAAATTTCGAAACACGGAAATTTTTTGTGAAAACACGAAATTTTTTGAATATTTACAATTTTTAAAGGGGCGTATCGTGTTTAACATAAACCGATGATATTCACCCAACATAGCGATGAAATCAACGATTTAATGTTAAATCGATTCGTTACCTTATTTATTAAAATTATTTAAAGTAAAATAAAATTAAAATTGAATTGAATTAAATTAAAAATATAAATACCAAAATATAAAAATGCATAAAATGTTAATAATATTAAAAGGAAATAACATAAAAATACGAGGGTTAAATTTAAAATGAAATAAATGAAATTACCGAAAAGCTCCCGAAACACGAGCTTCGTCGAACGGGTTACACGAATTGAACCTCTTTTTTTCTTTTTTCTTTTCTTTTTTCTTCTTTTTTCTTCTATTTTTTCTTTTTTTTTCTCCTTTTTTCTTTTCTTTTTTTCCTTCTTTTTTTCTTCGGCCTGCTTCAGATTGGGCCTGGGCCTGCTGCTGGCCTGCTGATGCTGGTGGGCTTGCTGCTAGCGCTGGGCTGCCTGCGTTGGGCCTGCGCTACTGGGCTGCGCAAAGTGGGCCTGCTGCAAGCCTGCTACTTGATTTTTTTTTTCTTCCTTCTGCTGGGCTGCTGTCTTTATTGGGCCTACCCTGGGCTGCTGCTATGGGTCGGGTCAGTAACCGGGCGTGGGTCGGGTCAGTCAGGTCGGGTCGACCCGACTATAATAAGTTTTTTCCTTTTTTTTCTCTTTCTTTTTCTTTTTCTTTTTCTTTTTTCTTCTTCTTCTTCTTCTTCTTCTTCTTCCTCCTTGAACCTTAGTTGCGACGCCACCACTCGCTGCCGTTCGTGCCGCTCACCTCCGTCGGTGATGCGCCGGCTAATCTCACTTCTCCTTTCTTCCCTTTTTTTTAAAAAACTTTCCTCTCCTCTCTTTTTTGTTTTCTTTTTTTGAATTTTTTTTTTGCTTCGGTGTCCTCATTTTTGGGGTTAAAACCCCTTTTTATAGGTGTTTTTCCTCTTCTTTTTGTAGGGAGCAGGTGGCTAGGAGGAGGAGGCCATGCCCAGGCCGACGGCCGGAAAATCGGGAGTAGGTGCAAAATCGCGTTTGGTGCTGAAGGACCAGATTGTAAATGTTGCAAAACTTCTGGGGCCAAAACATAATTTTGAGAAAATTTAGGGGTCAAAATGTAATTTTAAAAATTTTATAGGTCAAAATGTAATTTTAGGAAAATTTAGGGGTTAAAATGCAATTTTAAAAGGTTTAGGGGTCAAAATGTAAATTTTTTATTTTTTGTATTTTTTTTGAAAATTAAAAAAACGAAATCGAGCCAGACAAAATTCAGTGATTACAACTGCCCCTCTTTGCACATCGCTATGAAACAGGGATAGAGCAAAGACTTAAAAGCACTGAATTTTGTTTGACTGTCCAAAATTTTCTTTTTATTTGAAAAATAGAAATCGAAAATACATCGGCGTGTGACCCGAGGCTTAACTCACCTCTCGTACTATGAGTTAATTTTTGAAAAACAACAGAAATTAAAAATACCTCAGCGTGACCCAAGGCTCAACTCACCTCTCGTACTATGAGTTGATTTTTGAAAAACAACAGAAATTAAAAATACCTCAGCGTGACCCGAGGCTCAACTCACCTCTCGTATTATGAGTTGATTTTTGAAAAAAAAACAAAGATTAAAAATACCTCAGCGTGACCCGAGGCTCAACTCACCTCTCGTATTATGAGTTGATTTTTGAAAAAAACAATAATTAAAAATACCTCAGCGTGACCCGAGGCTCAACTCACCTATCGTATTATGAGTTGATTTTTGAAAAAAAATAGAAATTAAAAATACCTCAGCGTGACCCGAGGCTCAACTCACCTCTCGTATTATGAGTTGATTTTGAAAAAACAAAATTAAAAATACCTCAACAGGACCCGAGGCTCAACTCACCTCTCGTTTATGAGTTGATTTTTGAAAAAAACAGAATTAAAAATACCACAACAGGACCCGAGGCTCAACTCACCTCTCGATTATGAGTTGATTTTGGAAAAAAAATAGAAATTAAAAATACCTCAGCGTGACCCGAGGCTCAACTCACCTCCGTATTATGAGTTGATTTTTTAAAAATACCTCAGCGTGACCCGAGGCTCAACTCACCTCTCGTATTATGAGTTGATTTTTTGAAAAACAAAAATTGAAAAATATAATTCTTGAAAGAAACAGGGTTTCAAAAAAACATTAGGTGAAACTAAAAGCCTTTTCTTCATTGATTCTGTGCAGCTTTCTCCCAAAATTCCTTGCTCAACCGGTATACCTGTATATGTCATGTATGATGTTATTATGATATGCACATGTTTGTCCTAAATGCTTTTATGTCTACATGATCATGCCATGCATCCTGGGCTGTTTGTCACATGCCCCACTTTTGATTTTCGTGAGGGTCCGCATTCATCTCCTCAATTCTTGACTTTTCTCTCCAGTTTGTACTCATCCTCAAGTTCTGTGAGTAATCCACATCTTCGTATACCACCTTCCTGCCCCCTGTTGAACCTTGTTCTTACTTTGGGGCCCGCGTACTTATTAAATTCTCATCCAGGTAATGCTCGACATTCCTTTTGTTTAGAATATGTCATCTTACTATTTATCATTTAAATGAATCAAACACGAGATGCATAAAAAAACAAAATAGGCATGAAAGAAATACCTCACATTCATTTTTTTTAAAAAGCAACAAACGAAGGAAATTGGCAAGGAAAGTTTAACAAATAAATTGTCATAAAGAAAAGAAAGCGAATTCAATGGCCAGAAATGCTCTAGATATCCAATGCATGATCTTCTCCACGTTTCCTCGTCCTGGATCCTTTCGAGCACGGCTTCTGTGTAGAAGATTTCGAGCTTCTGAGAATGCTTCAAATATGGCGACTTCGTCATTCAACTCCTCGTTCAAGTCCCCTTGCTCCTTTAAGCTCGAGCTTGTTTCATTAGGACGCCCTTTCGGGTTTTCATCCTAATCTTTTTGTTTATCAAGACGCCCTTTTCGGGTTTTCATCTTGATTTTTCTTTTTCTTTTCTTTGTTGTTTTTTGTTTGTTTTTGTTTTTGTTTTTTTTTGTTTTTGTTTTTGTTTTTGTTTTTGTTTTTAGGCATAATATTTTTTCACAGCATCTGAGTTTACTGGATTAGGTAATTCTTTCCCATCCATCTCAGTGAGAATTAGAGCCCTCTTGAGAATGCCTTTTTTACAACGTATGGCCCTTCCCAATTTGGTGACCATTTTCCTCGAAAGTCCTTATGTATCGGGAGAATCTTTCTCAGTACGAGCTCTCCTTCGCGAAATCCTCTTGGTCGCACATTTTTATCATGAGCCATGATCATTCTCTTCTGGTACATCTGTCCATGACAAATTGCCTTCAAGCGTTTCCCTTCAAGAAGGTTTAGTTGATCATATCGAGCTCGAACCCACTCTGATTCTTCTAACCTTGTCTCCATCAAGACGTGCAGGGATGGGATCTCTACTTCGATAGGCAGAACGGCCTCCATCCCGTAGATTAGAGAAAAAGGAGTTGCCCCTGTAGACGTCCGTACAGAGGTGCGATATGCGTACAAAGCGAATGGTAGCTTCTCGTGCCAGTCTTTATATGTCTCAGTCATCTTCCCGATAATCCTTTTTATATTCTTATTAGCCGCTTCTACCGCTCTGTTCATCTTTGGGCGATAGGGTGAAGAATTATGATGTTTTATCTGAAATTGCTCACATACTTCTTTCATCATCTTGTTGTTCAAATTTAAAGCATTATCTGAAATGATTCTTTCAGGCAGACCATATCAACATATGATCTCATTTTTTAAGAACCTACAGACTGCAGCCTTTGTCACATTAGCAAACGAAGTGGCTTCTACCCATTTTGTGAAGTAGTCTATAACCATAAAGATGAATCGATGTCCATTGGAAGCTTTCGGGGAAATTGGCCCTATAACATCCATACCCCACATAGAAAAAGGCCACGGAGAAGTCATGACATGAAGGGGTGAAGGATCCGCATGAATTTTGTCACCATAAATTTGACATTTGTGGCACTTTCTTGCGTAGCCAATGCAATCCCTTTCCATCGTCAGCCAATAATAACCAAGTCTCATAATCTGTCTGGCCATGGTGAAACCACTGGCATGCGTTCCACAAATTCCTTCATTAACCTCCTCAAGTATCTTTCTGGCTTCAACAGCGTCCACGCATCTCAAGAGCACTTGATCTTTTCCTTTTTTGTATAGAATATCCCCATCAAGAACAAATCCAATCGCTATTCTCCTGATTGTTCTTTTGTCATTCTTGTTTGCTTGCTCGGGGTACCTTTGATTCTTGATATACTCCAAGATATCATGGAACCATGGTCGTCCATCTGACTCCTCCTCAATACTACAACAGTGTGCGGGGGTCTTATATATACTCATTTGGATGAGCATTATCTCAGTTTCTCTGTTTGCTTTGAACATCGAAGCCAAGGTGGCCAGAGCATCAGCCAATTGATTCTCTTCCCGTGGAAAGTAGTTAAAAGTCACTTCATAAAATTCCCTGATTAGCTCTACAACGAGATCGTGATATTTGACTAATTTCGAATCCCTCACTTCCCAATCTCCACGAATTTGGTAAATGACTAATGATGAGTCCCCGTGCACCTCTAAGATTTTGATTTTCCTCTCGATAGCTGCACGAAGTCCCATGATGCAAGCTTCATATTCCGCTATATTATTTGTACAGAAGAAATTCAATCTGGTAGTAAGCGGGTAATGGTTCCCTTCAGGCGACACTAAGACTACTCCGATCCCATGCCCCAATGCATTTGATGCACCATCAAAGTTCATCTTCCATGACTTCTCTTTTGATGACTCGCCCTCTTTTCCTGAAATGCACATCAAATCTTCATCTGGGAAATCAAATCTCAAAGGCTCGTATTCCTCCTTTGTTCGACTTGCCAAGAAGTCAGCTATTGCGCTTCCCTTTATCGAATTTTGGCACACATATACAATGTCATACTCAGTCAATAAGATCTACCATCGTGCCATCCTCCCTGAGAGTGCAGGTGACTCGATCATGTACTTTATTGGGTCCAGTTTTGAAATTAACCATGTCGTATGATACAGCATGTATTGTCTGAGCCTTCGAACCGTCCAAATCAATGCACAACAAAAAATTTCAATTGGAGGGTACTATTTTATCTTGTCGAAGGCCACTTGGCACTCCTCGTTCCATTCTCCTGGATTATGCTTTTGAAGGAGTCGAAAAATTGGATCACACTGATTGGTGAGTTGGGCAATGAATCGAACAATGTAATTCAACCTTCCTAAAAATCCTCTGACTTCCTTTTGTGTGCGCGGGGGAGGCAATTCTTGTATAGCCTTTATCTTATCTAGATCAACCTCGATACCTCTCTCACTGACGATGAAACCTAGTAGTTTTCCTGAGGTAGCCCCAAACGTACATTTGGCTGGGTTACGTTTCAACTGGAACTTTCTTAACCTTTCAAACAGCTTCTTGAGATTCCCAACATGCTCTTCTTCTCCCTAGGACTTGGCAATCATATCATCGACGTAAACTTCTATTTCTTTATGCATCATATCATGGAACAATGTCACCATGGCTCTCTGATATGTTGCCCCAGCATTCTTTAATCCGAACGGCATTACCTTATAGCAGAAGGTTCCCCACATTGTTATGAATGTAGTTTTCTCCATATCTTCGGGAGCCATCTTTATCTAATTATAACCTGAGAAACCATCCATGAAAGAAAACAAAGAATGCTTTGCCGTATTATCCACTAAAGTATCGATGTGCGGTAAAGGAAAGTTATCATTGGGGCTTGCTTGATTCAGATCACGATAATCCACACACATTTGCACTTTGTTGTCCTTTTTCGGTACCGGGACTATGTTAGCCACCCACTCTGGATATTTGGAGACTTGTAGGAAGCCAGTGTCGAATTGTTTCTTGACTTCTTCTTTTATCTTCAACAGCAATTCAGGTTTCATCCTTCTTAGCTTCTGTTGAATAGGCTTGCATTCTGGTTTCAGTGGGAGCTTATGGACCACAATATTTGTGTTCAACCCTGGCATATCCTGTTAAGACCAGGCAAACACATCCTTGTACTCATGGAGCAAAGCGATCAAATTCTGTTTGGTGTTCTCTGAAATGGAAGTCCCAATCTTCACATCTTGTTTCTTTTCTTCACTTCCCAAATTCACTGTCTCAACAAATTCTTGATGGGGTAGAATCTGTTTCTCTTCTTGTTCAACCATTCTTAGTAAGTCAGGAGGCGGGGCACAATCTTCAGCACTTTCGTCAGCTTCGAATTCTCCTAAACAAACAGCCTTCTCAAAATTGATTTCAGGATTCACAACGGGATTATTCATGCCATTGATATCTGAGCACCTGAAAGGTGAATGGAAAAAAACTATAGAAGACCATTGAGGTATTGGAATCAACACACAATGATATGAGATGATATGAGACATATGCCAGAAAAGGATATGAATAGAAGGAGTAGTCGCGAAGTTAATGGAAATGAAAAAAACATGACAATATAAAACAAAATGCATCTTCATTAATGATCATTGAAATGATAAAGAGCAAACATAAGCTCTTACAAAAGGAACCCTACTGTTTAAGGACACACAAAATGAAGGGTTAACATTGGGCATTACTCTGAAGAGGACTTAGAAACTACAATGAGGTCCACAGCAGTCCAGTTGTTCAAAACATATCCTGGAGGACAAGGGCGTATCATTGAAGCATTCTTAATTTCATCATTTTCATTGTCAATAGCATTTAGGCTGATATTCTGAAGACCCTTTTCAATCAATAATGTGACTTGCGAATTGTTCTGCCCTGGGTACATCACTCCTGCTGATGTAAATGTTCCTGACAAAGGAGGATACACTAACGGCTCCCATCCCAATTCCTGGCCTAAACCCCAAACCGTATCGACCCTTGTGGTGCGTTGGTTTCAAAGCTCTAACCATCCATTGTTGATATTTTCCCAAGCCTTTCCTCGCTCGAGCTCCTTTTCCCACAGTCAGCTTAATTTCCATCTTGGTTTTCCTCGACAGTTTGGGAATTGGGATCTTATTCCCTTCAGCAACAAATGCAGCATTGATAAATTCCAATGAGCGGAAAGAACATTCTACGGCATCCTGGCTTATTTCGATGTAGGGTGTATCAGTAGAGATAGATGCGACGATGTCTTCCTCACCACCAACAGTAATCAAGCGGCTATCCATGATGAACTTTACTTTTTGATGGAGAGATGAAGGAACTACCCCAGCAGAATAGATCCAAGGTCTTCCTAAGAAGCAATTGTATGAAAGCGTGATGTCCATGACCTGGAACTCGATATCATATGCACATGGCCCCACTTTTAAAGGAATTTCGATCTTTCCTATGACCCCTCGCCGTGTCCCATCAAATGCCCTTACTATAGAATGACAAGGCCTCAGATAAGACATATCAACCGGCATCCTAGAAAGCGTGGCCAAAGGCATAACATTGAGTGCAGATCCATTGTCGATGAGCACATTTGGTAATATGTAACCTTTGCAATTGGTTGTGATGCGCAATGCTTTTACGGAGCCCCTACCATTTGGTGATATTTCGTCATCACTAAAAGAGATGAAATTATCTGTATTTAGATTATTTGCCCACCTATCAAGCTTTTCCACAGATACATTGTTCGCCAAATAAGCTTGATTTAACACTTTTAGCAAGGCATTTCGATGTGGCTCCGAATTCAACAATAGAGATAGTACTGAGATTCGGGCCGGCTGCTTGTTTAATTGTTCCACAACACTATATTCACTGTGCTTAATAAAATTTAAGAACTCATGTGCTTCCTCCTCATTCACAGCCTTTTTAACTTCTTGCTCAAGTTGTGTTTCAACATTATCCTCAACCTCACACATTGGTGCTTTTCTTTTTTGGCTCGGGCCAGCAACCTTCTTCTTTGGTTCAACCGTCTCGGGAGAATAACATATTCCGCTGCGAGTGAAATGTCCTACTCCACTGACATCTTCATTCATAACTTTTGACTTTTCACCTTCAGGCACAACGATATTAACATCATACTTCCACGGCACTGCCTTATTGTCCTTGTAAGAGAAAGGAGCAGGTACTTCGATTATCAAACTTGGTTTAACTTCCCGACTAACTTCTTCCTTCTTTGCCTCGTAATAAATCACCAAAGGTCTATCGACACTATAAGGGGAAGCCATCGATTGATTATTAGAGACACATATTTCTCCTTCCTCGGCCCCTTCCACCTTATCAAAGACTTTGACCTCCTTGTTATCCATCATGTCCTGAAGTAATTTTCTAAATTCCTTGCAAGATTGGACGTCATGCCCTTCGATGCCATGAAAATCACAGAAACTCTGGTCTTTTTTACCTTCTTCTTTGAGAATCCTACTAGGCGGGCAGAGCAAGCCATTTTCAATCATCATCTCCCACACCTTCTGCAAAGGTGTTCTTACTTCGGCAACATAACCTTTGGCTTGCCCATTGTCTTCATTTGTCACGCATTTACATTCCCGCCAGTATGGTTAGGAAGAGGATTTCCCGTCACATTGCTAACACCATCGAATCGCAAAATGCCAGCGTCAATGAGACCTTGAACCCTCTTTTTAAAGGCCAAACAATTTTCTGTAGAGTGTCCCTGATTCCCAGCGTGATACACACAACTAGCGTTAGGATCATACCACTTCTGGTATGGGGGTTTCAGGGGTGCCATGTAATGTGGGGATATTAATTGTTTTTCCAACAGCTTCGGGTATAATTCTCTATATGATATAGGAATTGGAGTAAACTGAGGTCTTTCAGGATTGGGTCTTGCTGGTCTTTGTTCAATTTTTGGTTGGCTTTGTGTAGGCATGGCGTTTGGTGGGAACATGGTGAATGGTCTTTGGTTATTCATAGCATAAACGGGGTAAGACGGAGGTACTTAATAGTAAGGACCTTGAGGAGAAAAGTAGAAGTTTGAAGGTTAGAGATAATGAGGTCGTGATTGGGCTGGATACAGATTGGGGGTACATTGACTCTCGGTTCCAACCATATGGGCCTCTGCCTCTTTTTTCTTTGCGGGTACTGCCCTCTTCGAACTCTCAAGGCTTTCTATTCTCCCACTCTTGACGGCATTTTCAATAAGCTCCCCGGATATTACAATATCAGTAAAGTCCTTTGTGGCACTTCCTACCAATTTATCGTAAAACGGTGCTTTTAGAGTATTAATGAAGGGGACTGTTATCTCTGTCTCAGTTAACGGAGGCTCTACCTGAGCAGAGATGTCCCTCCATCTTTGTGCATATTGTCGAAAAGTCTCTGTCGGCTTCTTTTCCATCATTTGTAAAGTTAATCGATCAGGCACCATATTCGATACATGCCTATATTGCTCACAGAATGCTGACGCCAAATCCTTCCATGATCGGATTCTCTCTCTACTAAGCTGATTATACCATCGAAGAGCCGAGCCAACCAGACTATCTTGAAAGCAGTGTACCAACAGTTTATCATCGTTCACATAACCAGTCATTTTTCGGCAAAACATGATAAGATGCGCCTTTGGACATTTTGTTCCATCATACTTCTCAAAATCAGGTGCCTTGAATTTTGGGGGTAGAATCAAATCGGGTACCAAACTGAGCTCTTTAGCACTCAAAGCAGAGAAAACTTCAGCACCTTCTACTGCCTTGATCCTCTCTTCCAGGATTCTAAACTTATCCTGAGCATTATTGTCATCAACTTTCAGCCTTGCTATTTCTGCAGGATCATCTAGATCTGGAACAATTGGGTCAGAGGGATTAGCTCCAGAGTTCAATACGAACATTCCTTGCCCTAGATGAGCAGATGGAGCAGGAGGTTGTTCCAGGACTGTAGGCTCTCTTTGGGGATATCCTCTTTGCATTGCATGGACATGAGGTGGAGTGAATCCCGGGGGATAAAGCGGATCTTGACTAGCTTTTGCCTGAGGCGGCTCTACGATATCAGAGCTCTGTATAGGTCCCTTTCCTTTGACCAAGGCCGTCATCATTTCCATCATTTTGGTCATTTGATCCCTTTGCTCGAGTGATTCCTCTCGAGATCTCACCATCAAATCTCTCACCTCTTGCTGCGACTTGGCCAGTTGCTCTTGTAACTCTCTTTGTGTCCTTTCTATTCTTTCCATCCTTTCATTGAGTTCGGCATCCATAGCTCTAGCTCTTAAGCGCGTCCTATAAGGGTGACGTGATTCCAGACTCGTAATGTAACAACTGTGAATTAGATAGTTTTAGCCTTAGCGAGCGATTAGGATGATATGTACATGCAATGAATGAATGAATGACTAATGAATGATGAATGTTAAGTATACAAAAAATATGCAAAAAAGGGTGTTGATTTCAAGATAGCCCCATATTTGGGCGTTTCATTAATCAAAAGAGTCTATTACAAAAAGTTTTGCCATCCTTATTCAGCAGTTACACAAATTTCTTAGCCACATTGCCTTGTTTCTTTATGCGTTCTAGGAACTCCGATATGCTTGACTTTTGGTTTGGAGGGTATTGGCAACTGAGGACTTCAACTTCATCAGATAATTGCACCATTTGTGCAGCCACTTTGCGAATTTCATTGATCAAACTGCCAAGATGCATGTCTTTTTCTTGGAGGGCTCTCTCGTATGCGTGAATGTCTCTATCATGTTGACCAATCTTTTCCTCTAGAACTCTCAAGAGGTCATCCAAATGTTGCTGATGAGCTTGTAGTGTACTTTCTAGACTTCGAATTTTTCCTTTTAGCTCCTGATGCTCAGACTGGCTAGCCGTTAATTCTGCAAACACAGTTTCGTATTCAACATTCTTCTTCCTCAACTCTATCGTAGCACGTGTAGCTCTTTCCTCCTCTTTCTTCGCTTTGGTTTTCCAGAATTTCATCCCACCTTTAATATTACTTAGTTCCTCCTTCCATTCTGCTGATGATTTCCCCAATCCACTGTTCCTTATAGTGCCTCTTAATTTCTTGTTTTCCAAGTGAAGGTCTCTTAAATCTTTTCTCGTAACTTCAACTTCTTTTTAGACTTTCTCGGTTCTGGATTTTTCAATTTGGACATCAATCTTCAGTTGGTAGTTTTCCTTCTGGAGAGAACTAAAATCCCACAACAGTTTGGCTTTTTCACGTTCAAATTCATGTCTTGCAATTTCTAGCTCGGATGGGATTTCCTCTGAGAACAGATTTTGGCAAGCTTTATCAATTAGTGGGGTTATTTGACTCTTCATTCGTCGTTGCCTCCATATGCCATAATCTACATTGATAGTATCAGCATAGAGAGCCAACTCTATTAGGTAGATTTTCCTCCAAGAATTTACGGTATCTCGCACCCTTTTCATGTAACCCTCACCCGTAAAAGCAAACTCCGATTGTGCCAATCCATCCGTAACTGGTACAAACTGTCGCGAAGCAAACTGTCTCTAAACCATCAACGGAGCATATCCAACTCCTCCCCATAATCCTAACAAAGGCACCCAGTCTTGGTTCTCACACTTGTATAACAAGACAGAGGGACGAATCCAAGGTGCTCTCCAAGTTATATCTTCAGCACGGAGGTTCTAAAAAATCGAGACCCAGTGTTGTTCGATAACATCTCTTGGCCAATCTTTTTCAAGGTATGCTTCTAACGGAGCGAATGTCTTTGAAAACATGTGGAAAGGTGTGCGCTCCACCTTCCAAATGTGGCTAAATATCCAAACATTCAGTAACTGAGCGCATCCGATAAAACGCCCTTCCTCTTTCTTCCTACAAGCATTTAAAGACCTAAAAGTCTCGGCTAATATGGTTGGGACGGGGTTGATTCCTTGCTTTAATTTTTCAAAGAAATCCACTACCGCGACTTCAATGTGCCCGAGAACCTTTGGGAATATGACTAGTCCGTAAATAGCCAAGGCAAACAGATCTATCCTTCTCAAAGTATCTGGATGATTCTGAACTAACTCTCGAAGAGAAAACCATGGAATACAACTGACTTCATTCTTCTTCTTTATCTGTTTTTCAGCCTATGTATCAGTCATCCCCGTCAACTTCATTAACTTTTTCTTGAAGGTCATTGGTTTAGACTCCTTCACATATATCTTATTGAATTGTACATTGTCGATGCGAAGCAGGGCAACATACTCTTCTATAGTCGGAGTCATATCTTCTTGATTAAAAGTGAAACACTGATAGGCAGGGTCCTAGAATCGAACCATGGCTTGGATCAACTACTCGTTCACATTGATTGCTACCAAGTGAGCTATATCCCCGTATTTTTCAGTAAAGATGCTTCTAGTATCTGAGTCCCACTGCTTCCAAATCCCAATCAAGTCTTCAAGATCATTCTGACGCATATTCAAGGTCACACGCTCGGGAAGATCAGAGGTGTATCCTTCCTTCAAACTGTCCCCTTTCTTTTTTTGAGTCCTCAAAGACCAATCTCGGACTACAGCATTTTTCTCGGTTGCTTGTGTAATTGACTCCTCTATCAGAAACCCGTTTTTGGCAACCAATCTCTAATCAACACATTCCTAATGAGATGTTTACAATGCATGATGAAAAATAAAATGAAGAACAAATAATCTTTGTTAGAGATCACAACAGATATAAACAGAAGGAAAAAGAAAAATAAAGACTATGGAAAATTTAACAAATTAAGCTATTCAATCATGCAATTTGGTGGAACAGACCTACATTTTTTTTGCCCCAACATGCTTTACAAAAACCTACCCCACATACCATCAGACAATCTATCCGGCCCAATTTATTAAACAGACTCATTTATTTGCAAATAAGTGTAAATGTAAAAGAAATAAAAGGTAAGAGGCGATTCTCCCATGTACTTATTTCGGTAACTATTCAACAGACAGAGGTTCGGCATGGCTCTAATTGGGTGGCTCGTACGGTTCACTATATGTGGTTTTATTTCTAGAAAGGTACTCGAATTGTCCATACTTTCACCTACTAAGGTTAGTATGGAGCCTCGGTCATCACCCATCACAGGCTCACAGGCTCACAAGCTTAATTCGAGGGATTACATTTACTTATGCCTATGCGGGGGACGAGTTAACTCACGAAACCATAAGTCATATGTAACCCGGAAGTATTTCACTAGCCTTTGCGGAGGGACGAGTTAACTCACGAAGGCGTAGCGTTTACTTCCACTTAAACGGATGGAGCCCGGGTAAAGAGCTCATGTTATGTAAGAATGCAAGTGCACGGTGTGTGGGGAGAAACTCACAAACCATTTTATTTTTTACTTTTACAAAAAAAAAAAACAAATTAAAAAAACGTAAAACTTAGAGCTGAAAAAAAACAAAAAACAAAACACGTTAGAAAAATATTAATTTAAAAACCGAATGCAAATGCATGACTTTTCAAAACAAAATTCAAGGATCATGATTAAAAATTAATTTGAACAAGAAAATTTGAAAATTTAGGCAACACGCGTTTAACATCAGACTCGACTCTCAAAAAAAGTCCCCAGTGGAGTCGCCAGCTATAGCGACCTAAAATTTTGGGTACAGGCGCTCGTTGTAATTCTTGAAAATTTAAAAACAGAATCTCGATTTTATTTGAAACAAAGGAGTCGCCACCGATCTTTTTTTTTAGGTGTGATCGGACACCTAATAAAATCTCTTTTTAGAAGAAAAACTTATTTTTAAATTTTTCTAAAAAAGAGGTAATTTTAAGTCTACGTGAAAATCCAGAGAAAATTAGAGTTCGGGAGTCAGTTACGCGCGAGAAAGGTATTAGCACCCTTGCGACGCCCAAAATTGGTATCTCGTTAAACGCGCGTTGTCTTAATTTTCAAAAATACAAGTTCAATTTAATAGTTAATAGCGATCCGATCAAAATACGGTAAAAAAATTTTTGAAACACGAATATTTTTGAAACAATTATTTTTTTGAAAACACGAAAAATTTTTAAAACACGAGAATTTTAGAAACACGAAAATTCTTAAAAAACACGAAAATTCTTAAAACACGGGAATTTTTTGAAAACATGAAAATTTTTGAAAACATTGGAATTTTTGAAGACACGAAGATTTTTGAAACACAGGAAATTTTTTTTAAAACATGAAGATTTTTGAAACAATTATTTTTTTTAAAACGAAAATTTACGAAACACGAGATTTTTTTTGAAAACACGAAAATTTTCAAAACACCGAAATTTTTGAAAACACGAGGATTTTTGAAACACGAAAAGTTTTGAAAATACAAAAAATTTTTAAAACACAGAAATTTTTAAAACACGGGAATTTTTTGAAACACCGGAATTTTTGAAAACACGAAGATTTTTGAAACACGCAAAATTTTGAAAACACGAAAATTTTAGAAATACGAAAATTTTAGGAACACAAACATTTTTAAAACACGACAATTTTTGAAACACGAGAATTTTTTTAAAACATAAAAAAAATTAAAACACGAAAATTTGTGAAACACGAGAATTGTTGAAAATATAAAAATTTTTGAAAACACGAAAATTTTTGAAACACAAAAATTTTAAAAACATGGAAATTTTTAGAAAACACTGAAAATTTTGAAAAATAGAATTTTTTTGAAAACACGAATATTTTTTGAAACACGAAAAAAATTATTTTGAAGCCACGAAAATTTCGAAACACGGAAATTTTTTGTGAAAACACAAAATTTTTTGAATATTTACAAAATTTTTAAAGGGGCGTATCGTGTTTAACATAAACCAGTGATATTCACCCAACATAGCGATGAAATTAACGATTTAATGTTAAATCGATTCGTTACCTTATTTATTAAAATTATTTAAAATAAAATAAAATTAAAATTGAATTAAATTAAAAATATAAATACCAAAATATAAAAATGCATAAAATGTTAATAATATTAAAAGGAAATAACATAAAAATACGAGGGTTAAATTTAAAATGAAATAAATGAAATTACCGAAAAGCTCCCGAAACACGAGCTTCGTCGAACGGGTTACACGAATTGAACCTCTTTTTTTCTTTTTTCTTTTCGCTTTTTTCTTCTTCTTTTTTTCTCCTTTTTTCTTTTCTTTTTTTCCCTTCTTTTTTTCTTTGGCCTGCTTCAGATTGGGCCTGGGCCTGCTGCTGGCCTGCTGATGCTGGTGGGCTTGCTGCTAGCGCTGGGCTGCCTGCGTTGGGCCTGCGCTACTGGGCTGCGCAAAGTGGGCCTGCTGCAAGCCTGCTACTTGATTTTTTTTTCTTCCTTCTGCTGGGCTGCTGTCTTTATTGGGCCTACCCTGGGCTGCTGCTATGGGTCGGGTCAGTAACCGGGCGTGGGTCGGGTCAGTCAGGTCGGGTCGACCCGACTATAATAAGTTTTTTCCTTTTTTTTCTCTTTTTCTTTTTCTTTTTCTTTTTTCTTTTTTCTTCTTCTTCTTCTTCTTCCTCCTTGAACCTTAGTTGCGACGCCGCCACTCGCTGCCGTTCGTGCCGCTCGCCTCCGTCGGTGATGCGCCGGCTAATCTCACTTCTCCTTTCTTCCCTTTTTTTTAAAAAACTTTCCTCTCCTCTCTTTTTTTTTTCTTTTTTTGAATTTTTTTTGCTTCCGTGTCCTCATTTTTGGGGTTAAAACCCCTTTTTATAGGTGTTTTTCCTCTTCTTTTTGTAGGGAGCAGGTGGCTAGGGAGGAGGGAGGCCATGCCCTAGGCCGACGGCCGGAAAATCAGGGACTAGGTGCGCAAATCGCGTTTGGCTGCCAGAAGGACCAGATTGCAAACGTAGCAAAACTTCTGGGGCCAAAACATAATTTTGAGAAAATTTAGGGGTTAAAATGTAATTTCAAAAAGTTTATGTGTCAAAATGTAATTTTATTGAAATTTAGGGGTTAAAATGCAATTTTAGGAAAATTTAGGGGTTAAGATGCAATTTTAAAAGTTTAGGGGTCAAAATATAATTTTTTTATTTTTTGTATTTTTTTGAAAATTAAAAAAAACGAAATTGAGCCGGACAAAATTCAGTGATTACAGCAGTTCATGTGCACCTCATGCTAATATAACATCATTTGTCTTATATGTCACATTAATAAATAATTAAAAAATAAAAACATATGAAAATTTTGTAAAAAAAAAAGCATGGAGTACTCATGGATTATCATGCAGTTTGTTGTGTTTAAAATTTTAACATTTTAGTTAGTATTCTCATTATCATTTCTGTAACGCCCCAAAATTTTGAATGTTTACCTAGAGAATTTTATCATAAATGAGTCTCTGTTTTTGTGGTTGTGTGTTTTGTTTATGTGTTAGGGGTTTCAGTCGCTTCTTTGGAAATTTTGCTATTTTATCTCTATCCTTTAACTATTGGCTTAAGCTTAATTCTGTGCAATTTTATGTTAATGATGAGTCTAGTGGTTCAATGGTTAAGCTTTTGTATACTTGTAAACTCCTGTTAGTCCTATGTTTAAGCATCTGTGTATGCGTTAAAAAAATTTTAATACGACTCTAATGTAACTCCGTAAACTTTAATTAAATAGTAAAACATGAGCTCACGTATCGGAATTGTGGTCTTGAAACCACTGTTTACAACACCACTGAAAAATAGGATATTACAGATTGAGTTAATTTCACGAGTCAACTTGATACCAAATCAACCAAGGAAAATTATTAAAATAATCTTTCATATTTTAAATAAATTATATTATTATAATGATATTTTAGTCTTTTATATTTAAAAAGACAAATAAAGAATTTATAGATATTAATATTTGAACCCATATCACCTGCATCTATAAAATTATAAATGTATAAAACAAATAAAATATTTTCTTTATCACTTCAATCAAAATTTTATTTTAATATTTTGTACATTTCAATTTTATTAGACAAATAAAATATCAAATTTACCCCAACAATCAATGCTTTGCTTTGATTTTTTTTTTGGTATTTAATATCATTACACAAGTATATTTCGTATTTCATTTCATTATATATGTGTTGTTGTTATTATTAGTTTTAAATCATATATTTTTTTATTTTTATATATTATTTTTAAATATATAATTATTAAAACGTGGAACTATATAGCAAATTAAGATGTCAGGTTGGTAGGTGAAGTACATAAAACAAATTAATAATTGATAAATATAGCCAACTAAGAGGTAGGCTGATGGGTGGAAGCACATAAAACTAATTAATAATTAATAAATATAGTCAAGTAGGTAGGTGGAAGTACATAAAATAAATTAATAATTAATAAATATAGTAATAAGGAGAGTTCTAATATAATACATTAATGTTTTTATTTTTCAAAATATTTATTACTAGTCAATAATAATTAATTAAAATTTTATTTTCATTTTATCCAAAAGTATGACTCTAAAAAACACTACTAAATTTGTTATTAAATTCATATAATTAAATTTATCATTTTTATTTCACAAATATATATAACTAACAATACCATATTACAACCTAAAACTAAATAAAGAAGATATAATTACATCTAATAAAATATTATAATTATTACAGTAAAAATACTATAATAAATTTTAAAATATCAACTTAATAATATAATAAAAATATCATTGTTGGTTCAAAATTTCTCCAAACTTATTATTTTATATAAATTATAGATATCTATTATTTGCAGTCGTGACTCATCAACTCTTTTGTGGGCCAAGTCAAGTTAATTCCAAAATATAAATTAATTATTACTATAATGATCCTAAAATTAAGTTTTTAGCATCAATAAAATTTTTAGCTAAAAACAAATAGAATATTTTCTTATACTTTATTATATTATTTTTAAATATAGTGGAAATAGTAGACCAAGAAAGAAGCTAACAACATTTGTTTTGTGGTTACTTGAATTTATATACTATTCATGGGGTCCACTGTTTCATTTTCTTTCTTGAATTGTCCACCCACCCCTTCAACCGCATTTTACATTTGAGTTCCAAAATGGTCCTTCTTCTTTGCTATCATCTTTTTAAAATTTGTAGCCAACTTCTCTTTTAATACGGAAATAAAACATATTTCCTTTTATTTCCTCCAAATGTATTATTTCTCATATTTTTTCATAACAATACATTGAATAAAGTTTTTTTTATAAAAATACCCTAAAATTTTGATTAATTACAAAATTATCCACTTTTTATTATGTGCGTAAATGACCTAAATTGAATAGTAAAAGTTAGTGGAGTCAAAGAGATTAGTGCCACCAACATGCCACATTAGTCATTAAAATAAAAAAAATCAATTATTTTGTTGAAGTCATAGAGAACGGCGCCACCTGTGTAAATATTAGGGAAATATTGATATTTCTCAATAATTAGGGGGATAAAAAATAAATAATGGTGGTGGAGCCATAGAGAATGGCACCACCACTTTAATGTGGTAGGGTTTTCTTTTTTTTTTATTTAAAAATAAAAAATAATATTTTATTTAGTGGAGTTATAAAAAATGGTGCCACTAGTGTAATATGTCAACTTTTTTTTAAATGAGTTTTTTAAATTTAAATTTAAATTTGATATTTTATTTGGTAGAGCCATATAGAATGGCGACACTAGTGTCAGAAATTTTTTTATTTTTCAGTGTAAAAGTGAAATTATTATTTTATTAGGTGATACCATAGAGAATGACGCCACCACCTTCCACAATTTTTTTTCACAGTTTCTTTTTAAATAGTTTTTTAATAATGCGTGACCGCCATAAAAATAATATTTTTTTTATTTTGCTGGATCATTCTCTTTGACATAACCACACTAGTGGTGCTACATATATGGATCTTGTTAGCATTCTTGTAACAGTTGAACTTGAAAAAAAAAAGAGAGAAATTATTGTGTTTAGTTGGAGAGCTCAGAAATTGTGGTGAAGATGAAAAACTTCGGAAATGGGCTTTTATTGCTACTAAACCCTATTTTTAATGTTATTAATTATTATAATTTCAAATTTTATTAAAATTTTATTTAATTTTTAAACATAAAATAATATTTACTTAAACTAATGGATCCACTTATCGAGTAAAACTTAATTGGTTTCACTCTTTTGTAATTTTTTATGATTAATAATTTAACAATCCAATTGTCATCTTCTACTCTTCATTCATGTAAATTATGCATGTCAAGTTTGGTATAAATTAAATATTTCTAACTATTCGTTTTATGTAAAAAATTTGACCATAAAATATATATTAATATAAACAATATTTTAGATCAATATGATAGAGATGTCGATTGATTCAAAAATTTATCTGCATGACAAGTACAAATGTATTGATAAATTCAAAGGTTATATTGTTAAAGTATTAATCGTATAAAAATTATGGAAGGTGTAAAACCACAAGTTTTATATCGGTGTAAATGGATCCCTCCCTAATATAAATAATTTTTTTAGTTTAAGGATAAAATTGTCATTTTAACATATTCCTTATCTATTCTGCAATGTTATTAAGCATAATGATAAGTTTAGCCCTCAACATTTACATTTTTATCACATTGACCCTTATTCTTTTTTTTTAAAGTTAAATTTGACCATTGACCTTTTAAAAAGTCAAATTGCATTTTTTAACGAAAATTATAACGAACATTAATTTTTAATGTTATCAGCTTGATAACTTGCATGACAATTCATGTACACATCATGCTAATATAACATCATTTGTCTTATATGTCACATCAACAAATAATTTAAAAATTATAAAATTAATATTAAAATATAGGGTAAACTACACTCATGGTCACTTTTGTTTACCTTAGGTTATATTTCAGTCACTTATGTTTGAAATGTTATATTTTAGTCACTTACGTTATCGTGCTGTAACATTTTAGTCACTGAGCCGTTAATTGTTGTTAATGGTGTAATGATAAGCTGACGTGGCACGTTAAATCATCATTTCAAACAAAAACTTTAGGTTAAATTATACAATTGGTCCCCATAATTTTTCGTTTTGAGCAATTTAATTCTTTTATGTTCTTTTAACTTTCTTTCTTTTTTTTTCTTTTTTTTTTCATTCTCTTCTACTTCTCCCTCTGTTTTTCTACCTTCTTTATTTCTTTTAACATACCAGGAAGTTGAATTGGTAGTGAAAAAAGAAGCATGGTATGGGTTTATGGGTTTTAGTTATAGGCAAATGATGACAGTCGACTTCCTACTTCTTTTTTCATTGCCAATTCGACTTCCTAATATGTTAAAAGAAATGGGAAAGGTATGAAAACAGAGGGAGAAACAAAAGAGAATGGAAAAAAAGAGGAAAGTTTAAAGAACATAAAAGAAAAAAAATTAAATTACTTAAAACGAAAAAAATATGGGGATCAATTGTATAATTTAACCCAAAATTTTGTTTGAAATGATGATTTAACGTGCCACGTCAGCTTACCGTAACACCATTAACGACGATTAATGGCTTAGTGACTAAAATGTTACAACATGATAACGTAAATGACTAAAACGTAACATTTCATACATAAGTGACTAAAACGTAAACAAAAGTGACCATGGGTATAGTTTACCCTAAAATATATAAAAGTTCATAAAAATTTTAAAAATCGTGCAATTTGTGTTTAAAAATTTAATATTTTAGTTAGTATTTTAGTTAAAAAATCATTTCGACTCTTTTCAAAATGTTGATAGTCAAATTTTATTCTTTTAAAAAGTTGAAGGCCAAATTTAGCTAAATAAAAGAATAAGAGTCAAATTGATAAAATATGTAAACATTAAGAGTTAAATTTGACATTATGTCATATTAGTTTACTCAACCAAACAAAGTAATGTTATTACATGTTTATTTCATTCCATTTAACCAAACTATTGTTATAGTTATTACATCCCATAACACTTTTATTTCATTCCTACAGAATAAATTCTACTACAGCTCTATTTTATTCGAAAGCGAACCAAATTTCATTCCTACAGAATAAATTTCACTACAGCTCTATTTTATTCCAACGAACCAAACATATCGTAAGTGTTTGATTGAATTTATATTACCAATCAATTGTGTTTATATATATATATATATATATATATATATATATATATACTATAAAAAGTAGAAAAATACACTATTTGAACCTAAAGATAATTACCTTTGCCCGGGGAAGGTGTACGCTTCAAACTGCTAAAGCTGTACCTAGACAAGTACATAGCTCAGGGGTGACCACTCGATCGAGATCCATTTTTATTTAATAATAATGGTTTTATTTTAAAATCTAATTTTCTTATGAGTCTGTAAATTTTTGGACTCTCTCGACTATATGGTTTTAACTTTTGGATTTGGATTTCATTTTGCTTTCTTTTCCACAACTTTGACAAAAACACTTTATGCAAACAAATGATTTTAACAAGTGGTTTTGAGAAACACGAGCTTGGTTTCGAGCAAAACATTTTTTAAACTTCCGTTGCAAATTCTTGATAACTTAAAATGGTTTCAATTAAGATTATAAACTCAAGTTTTTTCGGATATTAAGACTCTAATTGGTAAACTAATAAAACAATACGATTTAGCTTAAAAGATATAATTTTACAACCCTTCTTCGTAACGCACCCAGATTCGGCCATAAAGTCTAGGCTGGGTTAGGGGTGTTACACTTTACTGATAGACAAATCTGATGGTTATTGGACAGATACAAATTAGGTGATATGAACAGAGGAATCCACAAAGGCAACTACTACATACAGTCTCTAGCCTAGAAATTAAATTAGAAACAAGATGACACCTTTGAATGGCAGTCACCAAGTGCTGCCTGAAATTCAAAAACTCACATATAGAAGAAATCAACCCCCTGATCAACAATCCAGAGCACCAGGAAAAGGTGGCGATGATCTGTGAAACATACATACAAAATGAATCCATGATTAACAAAACCAAAAGAATTATACCTCTACATGAAGATGAGATATGACACTAACTCTTAGGTCTAGTAGCTTATACTTACTTCATATGATACACTTTGGCTTCAGTAGTCTAACTGCCTCTGCTGATTATAAGAAAGAATCGAAAATGTAGTTTGTAGTATAGTAAGCAGGAGCAAGACAAGCGCAGCAAGAAATGATATGGGCGACCAGGGAGTGTGAAAATAATCTTTCTTTAATTTTGCCTTCCATATGTTCCATTTTTTCTTGCAATGGTCGTTCACTTGATTAGCTATTTCGTTATAGTAGAAGCTTTCTGGGCTGTAATGAATGAAGTTACCCAATTTGTTAAACATTTGGGTAACTGCTTCATCGTTTCCTAGCAAATTATCAATAATTCCACTTTTACGGAGTAGCTCCACATCCTTGCTTGTGTTGATGAGATCATCTATGAATGCCACATAATCAACAAAGTAAATTGGCTCCCCCGATGGTAAGAATTGTTCGTAGGCCATATAATTTCGAAAGAAACGCTCTGTGAAATCGTCTACTTGTAAGGTTGGAATCTTGAGTTCTTTGGTGCCCTTGTCAAACGTTATACCAAACATGCACTCTTTCCATTGCTCCTGGATTTGCATTTCTGGGATAGGCGGGACACTTAGTAAATGGATTCCTGCATCTTCCAGCTCTGTTGCGCTAGGCATCGAGTTCCGTGAGCTTTCTACTTCAGCTTGGGTTTCTGAAGGGTGGGAAGTAGTACGTACCAAGCGTAGAAGATGCTTGATACAAGTATTTTTTGGAACGCAGCATGGTACTTTTACTACTTTTTCTTGGATTTCTGAAGGTTGGAAAGTAGAATGTACCAAGTCTAGAAGATGCCTGGTACTAGTAGTATTTATGGGTAAGGAGCAGGAATCTTTGCCGAAAAAATTAAGAGCAGATGTAGCCAAGACATTAAAATGTCCTGTAGGTCCAGGATTTGGGTTTATCATGCTATACAACTTCAAAAGCACAAAGAAAGGAAGCTGGTTTTCTAGAAGTAATAAATCCTGGAATATTTCAGCAGAAATATATCGTCCCAGTTTCCTAAAATCATATTGATGATCCTCCAGGATTAGCTGAACAACAAAGCATCCATCATACACCATCATATCTACAAATTCTTCTTTATCAATTTTTTCATCTTTATAGTTAAAGGAAAGAGGTTGTTCATAGCAATTGCGAATTTTTTCTTCCAAGGGGCTGATTGCCTCTCGAAATTGGTCGATACCAAGGTGGGGTTCCTGAACAAAGTTCTCAAACCACCACTTTTTGAAATCTTCCATCCTGGCCAAGTGTGCCTTACGGTAATGATAGGGGCCAATTGGAATCACATTTGGTTCGTAGGCTTTTTCATTTACTTCACGTAGTCGATGACGCACTTTGAAAATTATAGTACTTTCCTAATAACATTAAACAAATTTATTAAGGAACTGGTTTTAATTTAGTCAATACAAAAGCAGTAGAATGCTTTTTCAAATACCTCTTCTTGAGAAGGTGGATTAGCCAAGTCGCTATTCTCTGGAGTCATTTTCTGCACAAAAGCATGAGATACTATTTCTTAAAAGTTGTAATCAAACAATTTCATTTTTCTTTCTTATATATCTATATATTTAGTATTAGATATTTTATATATCAAATATTTCAAGCTCACACGTGACATGGTAAGCATTTCAGTCCTCCACCCCAACTTTGCCAAGGTTAACCTTGGTGTCTATCTATACTAATATAAAAGATTTAGTTGAACTTATCGAAATTGTTTGAAAGTTTATACATTAATATCATTTGAACAACAATTTCAATTTAAAAACTTTTAATCTTAAGAAATTGCACTTTCATTTAAGAGCTACACGCTCTCGCAACTCACTACTCTAATTCATAGCTCTCCCCCTCCTTTTTACTTATTTATTTTTCAACCCGTAGCTTGGGCGTGTTTGAATCTTGTTTCCTTTATTAACAAAGGCTTTTGCTTCTTTAATTTACGCACTGCACTAAATTATTGTAAGTTACTATATCTTGTTTTTTGTTTTTGAAAATAATGTATAGCAGTGTTTGAAATACCTCTTGGGAGGAGGAAACTCCATGCTTAACATCACCTTTCTCTATATCAGAATACGAACGCATCTCCTTAAGATAGCTTCTTCCCATCTGTTCCATTTGTCAACTAATGTTTATAATAAAAAATTTAAATATGTAATTCAAATTAAATATAATTTTTTAACTTTCAAACACAAAATCAAACTAACCCAATTTACTCCCAACCAAAATATGTACAAATGGTTTTCAGTTTATTCGATTTGTGGTCAAGAGAAAATTATAATTTTTTTTCATAAAATTACCGTCTTAATCCTTAAATAAGAAGAAAAACATGCTTTAGCATGTTTGAACTCACGTCCTCCTACACTAACAACAACATCGATGCAAACTTTGAATGTTGATGCCAACCAAGGTAAAACTCAATCGATAAATTTTTAAAAAAAAATTTAAACTGCTTATATAACTCAATTAATTTTTTTTCCTCTAAAATTAGGCTCTTTATATTTTGGATCATCTTGGCCATCAACTTTCAAAATTTAATCAACATATCTTTTGTTGGATAAAAAACTTATTGAACTATTAAAATTTTAATCATACTGACTTGACCGCCCGCATAAAAGTCTATGTGTACTTCATTGTTATGGATAATTTTTGTTAAAAAAAAGGCAATTTATGAACAATTTTTAAACTTATTGGTTTTTAATTTTTTTTTTATGAAGCACAGGTGAATTGTTATGCAAGTCGTCACATTAATCTTGTTAAAATTTATCAATTCAATCAATTTTTCCATCCAATACAAAACAATTTGACTAAAATTTAAAGATTGAGGACCAACCAAGGAAGCCAAAAACTTTGTTTTAAAAGGGTTGGAACTAAATTATAAAATTTTGAGAGAATCAAAATGTATTTTTATTTTATATTAATTTATAATTACATCATTTTGAAAGGAAAAATATAATTATACTATTGATTAATTTATAATTTTATTATTTGTAAAGAGAAGAAATTAAAAATTTTGGAAGTAGGAGACCACCACCTAATTCAAAAACAAAAGAAATAAAAGTAAAGTAACAAAATTTTATGTTTATGATTTTCAAATTCTAATTGAAACTTAGTTTTCATGTTATTCCTCACTAAATAAGCCAAAACAAAATCATGAAACTGAATTTAATGTTATCCGGTGAGGAAGAAAATAATATTAACTATACTATATAATTTTGGAACTATAGTTTTATTTTAACAAAACTTCCCACTCAGTTCAACATCTGCCACTCAACTTAGGTTTTAAATTATATCAAGGAATGACTATTACGAACCTTCAATAAATAGCCAAAAATAAATTTATATATTTTTACCCTTACCAAAAACAAATAAAAAGGTGGAAGGAAATACGAGGGAGTTGATTAACATCAGAAATAGTGATGATGGAGCATAGTTCACCCAAAACAAATACAATTTTAAAAATTCATAAAATTCAACACAAGCTTGCAAACATCTGAAAAATAAGAGAGTTTTAGTTAAATAATTTATTGATGACGGAAATTTTCAATTTTTTAAGAAAAGAATAATTAAATAGAGGGGAAACTCATACTGAACCATCATACCGTGTAGAGAGTCTAAAGGTTGAAAGAGATGAACAACTGAGTTTGTGATGCTTTCTTCTAGAAAAAGATTAAGATTGGAAAAACAAGAGAAAATGAACGAGGGAAAAGGTGGAGGATGATGTGAGAGTAAAAGTATTGAAAAGATATATATATCAACAGTGTAAAATTTTAGTGGTTCTCTATTAATTTATAATTTTTTATACGATTAATATTTTAAAAATCTAATAATTGGATTTATCAAAATATTTGTACTTGTCATGCATGTAAATTTTTTAATTGATCTGATATTTCTATTATATCTGTACAAGCCCAATTTTTGACCCGGGCCCAACTGACCAAAACCCAAACAGACTAACCTAAAGCCCAAACAGCCCAATAAGCCCATCTTTCCAAAAAAAAAATCTGCCTAGGGTTTCAGAAAAGAAACCCTAGTGCCGCAGCCCCCTATCCCTAGCTCAGACGACTTTTGGCCCTCTGCCACCACCACTACCGCGCCGCACCTGCTACCGTCCCATCGCCACCTGCTTCACCTGCAAACAATCAAGAAACCAGCAGTAGCAAGTGGGGGGTTTTGTAATGAAATAGGCTATAAAGCCATGGAGATCAGAAACAAAAGGGGGGGCTTCTTGGTTTTTTTTTTTGGTGTAAAAAACGATTATAAACAGATTGTAAGGGAGAGGGAACCGATCTTTTTGTTTTGTAAAAGGAGCTCTCTTTTCGCGATTTGAAGAAATAAAAAGCAAAAAACAGATTCGAAAAAACCTTTTTCGGTATAAGCTTTATTTTTTTTTTCTTTTCTCTTTATTTTTCTTCCATTCGTTTGCATTCGATTTTTTTTAATTTTATTTTTAAACAACGTATAAACGTAAAAAAAAAGAAGCAAAAAAAAAGTAAAAAAATATCTTTTTCGAAATTTCCGGCCACCGTGCGGGACGCAGGTGCAGCAAACCTGAGCCCGGAGAAAGGGGAGAGGATTTGAGAGAATTTCCATTTTTTCTGTTGTGTTTTTGAAGAAAGAAAGAAAAAATGAAGGTTTTTTTTAAAAAAAAATTGCTTTTATAGGCAGGCCAAACGGCGTCGTTTTGGCCTGGGTGCATAGGTCACAAAACGGCACCGTTTTAAGGCCGACCCGCGCGTGACCCGACCCGCTCCAGGGGGATCCGCCTGTTTTTTATGGAAGGGCTATTTGCACTTTTAGCCCTTCCATTTTTTGATGTTTTCGCAATCAGTTTTTTTATATTTTTAAATTTAACCCGTTATTTTGTTTGGGATTTCAATTTAGCCCTCTACAAAACTATGTCGTTTTAAAGGAGAAGGACAAATTGCCTTTTAGTCCCTCCATGTCTCGCGCGTGTTCAGAATAGTCCCTCCCTTTAACTTATTTGCGATTTGTCCCCAAATTTTGTTTTTTGTGTTCAATTTAGCCCTCTGTTTATATCTTGGTTATTTTATTATTAAAACTAATAAGTTATTATTATTATTATTATTATTATTTATGTCTTGTTAATTTCAAATTTTATTATATATATATATGCGCATATATACATATTTATAATATATATACGTACATAACCTTTTTTATTTTTTTATATATATATAAATACTTATATGTTATATAGTTTACACTTCATATATATATGTACGCATATGCATATACTTTTCAATTTATATCTATATATATACATACTTATGTTTTTTATGCTTTATAATTTATATATATATACATAGATATGCATATTTGTTTTTTATATGTATAGACATTCATATAATTTATAATTTATAATTTAAATATATAGATACACATACATAAATATTTCATCTTTTATATTTCGTATTGTTATCGTTTGTTTTATTTGATATTTATTTATTCATTTATTGAAGTGTTCATTATTTTTGTGAAATGCTTTAGATTTTTATTCATTTATTATTTCATGTATCTTTGATTCGTTTATTATGTATTTTATTTGTTGCTCATTTTAGTTGCGCTTGTATTATTTTACTTACATTATTATCATTGCTATTTCATGACGCTCATTTTTATTTAAATTTCAAAAAAAGAAATTTTAAAAATATAAGTAATATTCGGTATTTTAGATCTTCGAGAGAATTGAGCCCTAAAGTATTGGGTTCTGACTTTCTTCGTTGAATTTAAATAATCGAGATTACTCTTTTAAAAATGATAAAAAGCTCGTTATCGAGAATTCAATACGTTGTGTCCTAACGCATTGGATGTGACACGTTGTTTTCTCGAGACGACGATTTTTCGAAATAAATGCAATATTCAATGTTTAATATTTTGAGAAATTGTGTCCTAACGTATTGGGTTGCGATTTCTTCATTTGATTTAAACAATTGAATATTCTTTTAAACTTTATTACACGAATCTTTTCAAACTCAAGTTTTTAAACAATCTCGGGAATTAAAAAAGATCGTGTCCTAACTTACTAGGCATGATCCCTTTTCTGAACCCGAGATAATTAAACATCTTTTAAATAAGTAAATTTTGACATTCATTCGTGTATCGGGAATTCGAGACATTGTGTCCTAACTTACTGGATATGATGCTTTTTTTCTCGATTAACGTGGAATGTGTCCCTTTTTTCCAAAATTTTTAACATTTTAATACAAGGATCGTATTTTTAAAATTCTTCAAAGTTTTCAATTTTCGACACTAAGACATTAAGTAATCAACTAGGTACCAATTTTGGGCGTGTCGAGGGTGCTAATCCTTCCTCGTATGTGAATCGACTCCCGAACCCGTTTTACGAATTTCGTGGACCAAACTTGTTGTTTTAATAAAATCAAACCTTTTATTAAAAACAACCACTTTTCGAGGTGATCCAATCGCACCTTATAAAAAAGGATTGGTGGCGACTCCTGTTTTCATTTTCATTTTCAAAAAACCCAAGTCGACCCCGTTTTCCATCAAAAAAATGGTGTCAACAAATCGATCTAAAATATTATTTATACTAATAGATATTTAATTATTGAATTTTTTTTCATTACTTAAAATGAATAGTTCAAATTTTTTTAATTTTAGGTCCTTATTTGCTATACTTAAAGTGGGTCTCATTTTAAAATTAAGTTGTAATAATATTAATTAATAAATACAATAAGAACAAATATTATTTTAATTTACATATAATTTTTTAAAACAAGCAAATATAATATTTTACCTTATTTTAGTTAAAAAAGAAAATAATGGTCTAACCTTTGGTTTAGATTAAAATAATAAAACATATAATTTTATATTATTATCTATGTATTTTTATAATTAAATTTGAACATGTATATAATCTAAAAGAAGAAATAAAAGTATATTTGGAAACATTGAGTTCTAAGTTAGTTGTTTGAGTTCCAAAATTTTTTCTTTTTGTTATATTTGAAACAAGTCCCATCTTAGAGTTAATTTTAATAATAAATTATACTAATTAATAAATAAATACGACAAATTAAATACTATTTTAATTTACATTTATTTTTAAAACATCAAAATATATTATTTTACCTCATTTTACTTAAGAAGAAAAGAATGGTCTTATTGGTAAAATAGAATTTGTTTTACCTCTATTTCATTTTAATAATTTACAAATTAATAAAATATATAATTTTATATTAATATATATTTGTAATTCTATTTAAATAAATATATATGATATAAATGAAGAAACTAAAGTATATACGAAAACCTTGAGTTCTAGGTTAATTAATATTTCATTTTTGATTTTATTTAAAATGGGTCTCATTTTAGATTTAATTTTTAATAATAAATGCTGTTGATTAATAAATAAAATAAAGAAATATTATTTTAAATTACATTTATTTTTATTCTATTTTTTGAAAAAAATCAGACTGATATAATAATAAAAAGAATAGAAGAAACAAGTGGGCTAACTGTAACGCCCTGAATAATTTAAGTCTGCTTTTGGTGAAATTTGGCATAAATGAGTATAGTGGTTAAATGTTCTGAGGGTGTGTGTGTGAGGTTTTGGGTTCAAGTCTTACTTTTGGCAATTTTGTTATTTTTAATCCTAGCCTTATCCCTGCTGGGTAGGCTTATGTAATATTGTTGGTAAACTTGTATTAGAATGAACTTGTTGGTTTGAGTAGTAAGGAGTAAGCTTGTTGGAGGTCTTGTGTTTGAATCCTTGTGTGAGCATGGGTGATAGATTTTTTGCTTCGGTTGTCTAAGAGAGTTTGGGTGGAGTTAGAATTTTGAGATGGTTGAGAGATAGTGGGTTAGTTAGTAGGATAATGGGGGTTGAGATTTAGTAGGATATGAATTTATTTTAATTTTAACAATTTTTTTTAATTTTGACGTTAGTTTTCCTTTCTCTACATATTTCCTGTCAATTGACAAATTCCTATTTCCTCTCTCCCCGTTTTCTATTATAATTTTTTATTCAATATCTATATTCTAGTTCTTTGGTGTTGGCATGCGGCTTGGTAAGTGTAGAGGGTATAGTTTGGGATAATTTTCAAGTGTTTCTTAACTTGTTGTTCTTTTCATTGATGTTGTTTCTGAGATTTTTGGCAGTAGTTAATCGTGAGGAAAGAAACTCGCCTCTTGCGAAATCGTAGTCGAAATCGCTTGAGGAATTGGGTAAGTGTGGGACACTTGAACTTCACTATTTTCGGTTTTCTTATTTTGGTTTAATTAAGAAGACTGATTTTGGGAGCTTGTAATGTCGATTTTTAGGTTCTAGTGGTCTCGAGAGTATTTTCGCATCAAAATCGTATCAGGTGTGTACCCTAAACACGAAAAATTGAGGTTCGACGAAAGTAAAAAAAGGGCGCTTCGACGCCACACGGGTGTGTGCCCGGTCGTGTGGCTGGTCGTGTACGAGACAAGGCCGTGTAACGGTGTGAGTGTGGCCATGTGGGCCACACGAACAAGGCCAATCTGGGCATGTAGGCCCAAAATTCTAAAATTTCCCTTACTGAACTATACAGAACCATCATACCCCATAGAGAGCCCAAAGGTTGAAAAAGATGAACAATTGAGTTTGTGATGCTTTCTAGAAAATGATTAAGATTGAAGAACAAGAGAAAATGAACGGGAGAGAAAGTTGAGGTGGAGGATGAAGTGAGAGTAAAAGTAATGAGAAGATATATATATATATATATATAGTGGTTCTCTATCAATTTATAATTTTTGTACGATTAATATTTTAAAAATCTAATAACTAAATTTATCAATATATTTATACTTGTCATGCATGTAAATTTTTAATTGATCCGATATTTCTATTATATCGATCTAAAATATTGTTTATACTAAAAATATTTAATTATTGAACTTTCTTATTACTTAAAATGAATAGTTCAATTTTTTAATTATACCAAACTTGACGTGTATACAAATGTATTTGTGTTTGAGGTGAAATTTGCGTATGAATTCAATATGAATTCAATTGGATGTCACAAAACAAGATTACCGTCTAAAACCAAACCAAAAAGCTAACATCTTTTGTTTTGTCGTTACTTGAATTTATATGCTATTCTATGTTTGGTTCAATGCAGCCATTATTAATGGGGTCCACTGTTTCATTTGTTTGGTTGAATTGGTCATTCATCAATGTTACGGCTCCGTTTAGATGCAAAATAAGTCATGGTGAGATGAAATATTGAGGGAAGATTCTTTTTTATTATATTGTTTTGATGTATGGATATTTAAGGTGGGTTTCGATGGACAGTGAGATCTATTTAGTTTATTTTTTATCTCATGTTATAGTATCTAATCTCACCACTATCACTATTTTTACACTTATTACAGGTAAACACACCACCTAGCCAAATCCACCATCAGTTAAATTTTTTTATCTATTGTTGGTTTCATTTTGTACTGGAGCAAAAGCTATTGGTGGGAAAAAACACCTACAGTGGAAAGCTGCTTTCCCACTATAACATTATTCTTATTCAAGTCCAACAATGAATAGATTTCTAATATAATGTCCTTAATAGTTATTTTTTATTCTCACTTCATCGCTACAGTTGCATTTAAATCTAAACACACCCCCAACGTTGTTTCTAATCTCATTGTTACAGTATCAAATTTTATCGTTATAGTGACTGTCGGGGATAAATTCGTGTAAGCAATAAACAATTAAAATAAACATTGAAAAGATCATATACAAAAATTTTATATGGAAAAACTCCTCAAAAGAGGATAAAAAACCACGAGCAAAAGGAGATTTTACTAATATATAAAATAAGTTCAAAGATGGAAAGAATCAAAAGAAAACTCAAAACCTCGAAAGAAAAAACCTTTCTAACTCAAAACACAGAATTCTCTCAATCTGTATATTTTCTATAAGTTGTAAACCTAGAGTAACTAAAGCCTATTTATAGGTTAAATTCATAGTTTTTATGACTAAAATATCCCTAGATTAATCAGAGTTTAAATGAGAAATTAAATCAAAAGTTTGACTGAGAAAAGAAAATTGAGAAACTTAAGAAATACGTCGCCACATCGTGGTGTGATGTTTGGTCGTTGGGACGAAAGTCTTCTTCTTGTCATGACATGGGCTACCTGCCGGGACGAAGAGTCTTACCTCGTTGCGACATCAGTCAAAATGAAAAACATATTTCCACACTAACTAATCTCACCAACACATTTATTTTTAACCTCATCGGAGGTAAACGCAACATCCATCCAAACTAAACTTAAGACTATTTCTTAGTTGCTTGAATCCCATTCAACTACCCACCCTTTGAATTGCCTATTCAAACCGTCTGGTAATAGCATTTTTACCTTTCCACATGCAGCCCACATTTATTCTAAATTCTCAAAAATTCTCTATCAATTCTAATATTCGATTTAATCCTTTAACTAAAAACTAACAAAAATCACTTAATAAACTAATTTTAATCAACAACTAAAACTTCCATTTCATCATTTCACATCCAAAATAACAAGGATTCATCAATGGAAACATCTAAAATTTTTGATAGTTTCAAAAAAAAAGCCACGAGTTAGCTGCACCTAGTTGCAATGATCTCAAAAACATAAAAATTATAAGAAACGAGTTTAAAACGAGCTACATGCAAATTGATGTAGCT
Source organism: Gossypium raimondii (assembly GCF_025698545.1). Classification (NCBI taxonomy): domain Eukaryota; kingdom Viridiplantae; phylum Streptophyta; class Magnoliopsida; order Malvales; family Malvaceae; genus Gossypium; species Gossypium raimondii. The sequence continues at coordinate 49,049,201 of NC_068577.1, read as the reverse complement.
GAACCTAAAGCTCCAACCATGGAGATTTTACCTTCAATTTTCCGCGGTGAACCATTTGAGAAGATGATAGAATTTTGTTTATTTTTATTAATCTTTGTTTAATTCTATTTAATTACAAAATTACCCTTGTTATAAACTTAAAATTTAACAGTTAAAAGACCCTTAACCGTCCATCTATATACCTTATGGACTAATTGCTTCTCAAATCCTCTTTCATTTGATAATTAAGCTATCAAGTCAATACAATTCAATGATTATGAAGTTTTGTGTCTTTCACAATTTAGTTCTTTTTATTTAATTAACTAACTAAACATTAAAAATTTTTCACCAAAATTTAATACGACTCTAATGTAACTCCATAAACATTAATTAAATAGTAAAACATGAGCTCATGTATCGGAATTATGGTCTTGAAACCACTGTTTCCAATACCACTGAAAAATGAGATATTACAGGTTAAGTTAATTTCACGAGTCAACTTGATACCAAATCATCCAAGGAAAATTATTAAAATAATCTTTCATATTTTAAATAAATTATATTATTATAATGATATTTTAGTCTTTTATATTTAAAAGACAAATAAAGAATTTATAGATATTAATATTTGAACCCATATCACCCGCATCTATAAAATTATAAATGTATAAAACAAATAAAATATTTTCTTTACCACTTCAATCAAAATTTTATTTTAATATTTTGTACATTTCAACTTTATTAGACAAATAAAATATCAAATTTACCCCAACAATCAATGTTTTGTTTTGATTTTTTTTTTGGTAATTTAAACATCATTACACAAGTATATTTCGTATTTCATTTCATTATATGTGTTGTTGTTATTAATTTTAAACCATATATTTTTATTTATTATATATTATTTTTAAATATATGATTATTAAATTTATGACGTCACAAATTAAAACATACATAAAACATGAAACTATATAGCAAATTAAGAGGTCAGGTTGGTAGTTGGAAGTACATAAAACAAATTAATAATTAATAAATATAGCCAACTAAGAGGTAGGCTGATGGGTGGAAGCACATAAAACTAATTAATAATTAATAAATATAGTCAAGTTGGAAGGTGGAAGTACATAAAATAAATTAATAATTAATAAATATAGTCATAAGGAGAGTTCTAATATAATACATTAATGTTTTTATTTTTAAAATATTTATTACTAGTCAATAATAATTAATTAAAATTTTATTCTCAAAGACAGTTCATTTTATCCAAAAGTATGACTCTAAAAAATACTACTAAATTTGTTATTAAATTCATATAATTAAATTTATCATTTTATTTCACAAATATATATAACTAAAAATAACATATTACAACCTAAAATTAAATAAAGAAGACATAATTACATCTAATTAAATATTATAATTATTACAGTAAAAAATACTATAATAAATTTTAAAATTTCAACTTAATAATATAATAAAAATATCATTGTTGGTTAAAAATTTCTCCAAACTTATTATTTTATATAAATTATAGATATCTATTATTTGCAGTCGTGACTCATCAATTCTTTCATGGGCCAGGTCAAGTTAATTCCAAATAATAAATAAAAACATAAATAAATTATTAAAAATATAAATAAATTATTAAAACATAAATAAAGATGGAGAGAATTAAAGAAAACCCAAAACCTCAAAAGAAAAAACCTTTCTAACTCAAAACACAGAATTCTCTCAATCTGTATATTTTTTATATGCTGTAAACCTAGAGTAACTAAAGCCTATTTATAGATTAAATTCGTAGTTTTTATGACTAAAATATCCCTAGATTAATCAGAGTTTAAGTGAGAAATTAAAACAAAGTTTAATTGAGAAAAGAAAATTGAAAAACTTCAGAACTACGTCGCCACGTCGTGGCGTGATGTTTGGTCATTTCGACTTTATAAAATAGTAAAAAATATAAAAAAATTATAAATTTTTTATAAAAATCATAAAAATTATAAAATTTTATAAAGTCGAAAGAAAATTATACAAAATGTAAAGAAATATAAATTTCTTAAAAAAATTATAAAAATTATCGTACCAAAAGAATCATTTTATAATTTTCTATAACTTTTATTGATTTTTTATCATTTTTCGCCACATGTCACATTATGTTGCGACACATGATGACTTTAATTTAAAAAAAACTAGGAGTCATTAACTTTAACGACCAATAGTTAAAGTTAATTGTTAAAGGATTTTTGATGCATTTTATAAATTTTTATGATTTTTATAAAATTTTACAATTTTTAATTTTTACAATTTTATAAAAATTCTAATTTTAATAAATTTGAAAATTTTATATTTTTATTAAAATTTAATAATTTGTCTAAAATTTATTTATTTTTATTTATTTTCTAATTTTTAATAAGAGCATGGCCTTAATTGCTTTTTTTTTTGAAAATTTTGAGGGTCTTTTTGATGCGTTTTGAAAGTTCAAGTATCCAATTGAGTGCCAAAAAAAAAAAAGAGAACTTAATTGCTTTTTTTGAAGAAATTTGAGGGCTTTTTTTTTTTATACATTTTGAAAGTTCAAGTGCTCAATTGAGTGCAAAAAAAGAGAGGAAGGGCTTAATTGCTTTTTTTGAAAAAGTTTTACGATTTTTTACACCCTTAAGCCTAAAGCTTTTAATTGATATGATATTTTTATCATATGGATTTAAAATATTGTCTGTATTAATAGATATTTAACTATTGAATTTTTTTTATTACTTAAAGCTAGACTTGATCATGAGTCAGGCCGGGTTTAGGTCAAACGTCAACAGAATTTTAGGTCTATTTTTTCGGTTTGAGTCTGGCCTGGCTCGAAAAATGAGAGTAAAATTTTACCCAAGCCACGACCCAGATTATAGATGCTAAACTCGATCCCGACCGACATTAAAAATTTCATGACTAGAAGCAATTTTTATCACCACCCAAAAAAATTGAGAGCAAAACTTGATTTAATTCGAAAAAATAAAAATAAAAAAATTCGAGTTAGTCGGATTGAGTTATTCGAGTCAACTTAAATAAGTAATTCGAGTTTCGAGTTCGTATCAAGTTGAATTTTACAATTTGAATAATTCAAATCACAAATTAGAGTTAATACCCACTTGATTCCTGTCAATTTTGAAAATAAGCAAATTAGTCCCTCTCAACAAAAATAAAAAATTAAAAGTAATTTTAAAATTTTAAAATATTTATAAAAATTCCAAATTTATATTTTTTAAAATTATAATAAATTTAAAATTTTGTAATATAAAGGAAGTTAAATTTTAATTTTTTAAAATAATAATTTTAAAATCTAAATAAGTTAATTAATAATTCAAATTTATCATGTTAAAGTATCTTATTTTTTATTATTTTACTTTGAAAAAGTTTTAAATATATATGGTTTCAAAATTATGGGGTCTAATATGAAATTAGTTATACTAAAGTATGGTTTTAATTTGACATGTTTATTTTATAATTTAACACAAAAAATATTCAATTAAAAAATATTCAAATCAATTAGGATTATAAAGTAAGAATCGTTAACTCGACTAACTCGAAATTTTAAGACGTCACGTTGGTAGGTGGAAATACAAAAAAACAAATTAATACTTAATAAATATAGTAATTGTTGACACCATTTTTTTTTATACAAACGGGGTCGACTTGGATTTTAAAAACGAAAACGAAAACGGGAGTTGCCACCAATCCTTTTTAACGAGGTATGATTGGATCACCTCGAAAAGTGGTTGTTTTTAATAAATGATTTGATTTTATTAAAACAACGATTTTGGTACACAAAAATCAGAAAAACAGGTTCGGGAGTCGGTTACGTACGAGGAAGGATTAGTACCCTCGTAACGCCCAAAAATTGGTACCTAGTTGATTAGTTAATGTCTTAATGTCGAAAATTGAAAAATTTGAAGAATTTTAAATTGCGATCCTTATTTTTTAAAAGAAAACTTATATAAATCAAGTTACTCATTAAGACCCTTTCGTTTCAAAAAGAGAAAACATCACACCCAATGCGTTAGGGCACGATATTTTACCTTTTAAAAAATGAGCTTGTCTAAAAACTTGCACAATAAAATTTAAAAGGGTATTCAATTGTTTAAGTCATGTGAAAAAATTGCAGCCCAATACATTAGGGCACAACTTCTCAAAATATTAAACATTGAATAATGCATTTTTTAGAAAAATCCTCGTCTCGAGAAAACAACATGTCATATCCAATGCGTTAGGACCCAACGTATTGAATTCACGATAATGAGCTTTTTATTTATGTTTTTATTTTAAAGAGCACTCTCGATTATTTAGATTCAACGAAGAAAGTTGAAACCCAATACGTTAGGGCTCAATTCTTTCGAAGATCCCAAATACCGAGTATTGCTTTTATTTTAAAATTTCCGTTTTTTTGACAAATTCGAGTAAAAAGATATAATGTAACAACAATGATGATAATATGAGTAAAATAACACAAGCAAAACATAAGATAAATAAATAATAAGACCAATATAAAAAAATCATTCAGGCACAATAACAAATAATAAGCAGATAAAAACTAAAGCAAGAAAAATAACAATAACAGACATGTAAAATAATAAATGAACAAAATTAAAAAATTATAAAAATATAAAAGATATATATATATGTATAAAATTATGAAAATATGAAAAACATATGCATGTACACATATTTAAAACTATTATACATGAAAATACATGTAAGTATGTATGTACATACATATATACGTATATAACAATCATCAAATATAAAAATATATATATATGTAGGTATATATATGAATCATAAAATATAAAGAATATAAAATAAAATATATATTTTGACAGTATAAAGAATATGTAAGAATATATATATTTATGAAAATGGAATATATATAGACATGTATGTAGGTATGTATAAATATTATAAAATGTAAAAAAATATGCATATGTATATATACATATATATTATAAAACACATGTATATTTACATATATAACAAAGATTTCAAAATAAAAAAATAAATGAGCAAATAATTACAATAATAACTAATAATAACAGTAATAACATCAAATTTATTAAAATAATGAACAAAATAACAAAAGGATTAAATTAAACATTAAAACAAGATTCGGGGTTTAAATTTGTAAATAAATAAAAAGAAAGGACTATATTGAACACACGAATAACATAGAGGGACTAGAAGGGCAATTTTCCTTTCTCCTCTAAACGGCGTGGTCTCAAAGGGACTAAATTAAAAAACGAAAAAAATAACGGGGAAAAATTAAAAAAACTAAAAGACTTGATTATAAAACCATTAAAAAAGCGGAAGGGCTAAAAGTGCAATTAGCCCATCCCTTGAAAACACGCGGATTCCCCTGGAGCGGGTCGGGTCAGCCAACGGGTCAGGTCAAAATGGCGCCGTTTTGGTGCCTGAGAAGGCTGCCCAAAACGAAGTCGTTTTGGAAGCCTATTTAAGTTAAAATTTTTTCAAAAAAATTCATTCTTCCCACTTTTCAGAAAAAAAATTTCAAAAAACACTCTCCCCACTCTAGAAATCGGCCAAGGTTCGGCCAAGGAACCGGTCGTCGACCGCCGATCACTGGCACCGGCGCCGCCATACACGGCGGCCGGAAAGCTATAAAACCTCCCTTTTTCTTTTGACACACTCCTTGGGGTCTCCGAACACTCCGATAACGACGAAAAGGTAAAAAAACCTCATTTCTTTGTTTTTTGTTTCGAAAATAAGAAAAGAAAATAAAATCAAAAAAAGGAAAAAACGCAACCACCTTTTTTTTGTTTTTATTTCTTTTTCTTCAAATCTTGTAAAAAGTTACAAGAAGAGATTTTTCCTTTTACAATAGGTTACAATCGGTTTTTATACCGAAAATAAAAAATAATACCAAATCCCCCCTTTGCTTGTTGTTGTTGTTTGGTCTGTTTCTTTTGTTGTTTGTTTATAGGTGATTGACGTTGATGGAGCAAGTGGGCATGGCGATGGGACGTGCGGCGGTGGCAGAGCAAGTGGTCGACTTCGGCAGAGGCTAGGTGCGGCGGCAGTCTAGGGTTAGGTGCAATAGAGGCTAGGGTTTTTTCTTTCTTTCTTTTTTTGTTTGTTTTGGGCTGCTAGAAATGGGTTTGGGTAATTGGGTTAGTTGGGCCAATGGGATTTTGGGCTTGTAATGGGTAGGAGTTTTTGGTTTTGGGCCCCGGACATAAATTGGGCTGTACAGCTGCCCCTCTTTGCTCGTTGTCGTGTAACGAAAACAGAGTAAATACTAAAAAAGACCAATTTTGTCCGGTCTCACCGATTCTTGACTTGTTCCGGCGCTTCTCTTTTCAAGTAGCTTTATTCCAGTCCATTGGATATTGTTGCTTCAATCCATTCTGCTGTAACTTCAGAGAGATATGACTTGTAACTTCAATCTTCTTTGCAGCAACTTCAGGAGGACGAAATTCATGGTTTTAGTCTGTTCCACTGTAACGTCCGGGAGATAAGACTTGTTGTGGTAGATTTAATCCGACCTACAACAACTTCAGAGGTATAGGATTCATCATTTTAATCCGCTCTACTACAACTTCAGGGAGATAGGATTAGTAGCTTTTGTCTGCTCCACTGCAACTTCAAGGAGACAAGACTAGATGTGATTTGTTCTACAGCAAGTTCAAAGAGATAAGATTTGTGATTTTAATCCACTCCACTACAACTTCAGGGGGGAAGAGATTCGTGGTTTTTCAATCTGCTTCGCTGCCAGTACAGGAAGGCAAGATCTGCTATCTTCAGTTTGCTTTGCTGTAAACTATGGTGTCTTCGATCTACTTCGCTGTCGGTACAGGAAGGCAAGATCTGCTATCTGCAGTCTGCTCCGCTGTTAGTACAGGAAGGCAAGGCTGGTGTCTTCGATCTACTTCACTTCCAGTACAGGAAGGCAAGATCTGCTATCTACAGTCTGCTCCGCTGTTAGTATAGGAAGGCAAGGCTGGTGTCTTTGATCTGCTTCACCGTTAGTACAGGAAGGCAAGATTTGCTATCTTCAGTCTGCTCCACTGTCAGTACAGGAAGGAAAGGCTGGTGTCTTCGATCTGCTTATTGTCGACAGAAGGCAAGATCTGCTATCTTCGATCTGCTCATTGTCGATCAGGAAGGCAACGCTGATGTCTTCGATCTGCTTCGCCTATAGTATAGGAATGCAAGATCTGCTATCTTCACTGATCTATTCTCTAAGGAACATGACTTGTATAATCTATTTTATGAACCTATTTATGCCTAGTGATTAGAATATTATGATCGAAATGAATCAAAATATCCTAACTAAATGCGTATGCATGAATGCAAAATGTCATGAAAATGATCCCTCAATGTTTGAGTTGTTATTGCTCATTGTTCAATAAGGATTTATTTCCAACACGTCAGAATGTTATCTTGTCCGGTTGGTAATGCTCATATCTTACTTAACCGGATTTCCCCCACTATAATCTTCAAGGTTCAATCCACTGTAATTCTATGTTCAATGCAGTGTAATTCTGGGACATAAGATTTGAACCATCTTCCTCCCACTGAGTATAAAATCTAGCTCTTTCCCAATCCTCTCCCACTGCAATTCAGGGATAAAGGAAGTGAAGCTCTTTGGTCTTTTACCCCATTCCCAGGGTGTCATACCAAATGCTCATGCACCAATGAAGAATCTTCTTCTCCTAGGAAACCTCTTTTTATTGCTTGGTGAACATCGCTTGTTTGTTCATTGAAGCTCTGGCATCTTGTCATTTTGTTCAATTAATGTTTTAACGACAAAATCCAAAAGGATGGTCTTAATTTAGACTTTTCATTCTTAGATATTTTACCCTTTAAACTTGGTGTTTTCTAAACAATAGTCCTGTTTTAGGTTCCTATATTATTTAGAAACTTCTAGAGTAATATGCAAAACTTCCATTGTGAAAGTATTATTAGTCCATTAATCATTATTCCAATGCAAAATGCTTGCAAAAGATCATAACGATGGATAAGATAGAATTGATTTGAGAGCATAGCTTGAAATGAATAAATTATCAAGAATATTGAAAATAAAAGAAGAATTAAATCGTATCTTGAAAAAGAATGAAGTATTCCAAGAACAAGCAACCTAATATAAATAGTATGAAGACTAGGTGCCCCAGATATCACAGCTTGAACTTCTCTGTACAAACTTTCTGAAGGCCATTCTGAGTTTGACATGTGTTTAGGAGATCTACAGTACTTTGTCGATGCCCCAAGATGTCGCCCACCCTTTCCTGTTGATTCAGGTATAGCAAGATCTCCACATGCCCTAATCCGAATAGAATTTGAACTGCTCTGATCACTTTATGTCCCATTCTGATCAAAATTTGAGCCGCCATTTTCGGGTTTTCCACTCAAATCCCCTTTGGTCTCAATGAGCCCTTTGTGGGTTTTCACATTGGCCTCTCCTTTTTCTTTTTCTTTCTCTTTTTTTAAATTATATTTTTATTTACTTTGAACTCATAGGGTTAGGCAAGTCCTCGTTATCCCTTACGGTCAAGATTGACGCTTTTCCAAATAAGGCCTTTTACATAAGGTCCTTCCCAACTTGGCATGAAGTTCTTTTTGTATGGGAAGGATTTTTTTCAATACCAAGTCCCTCTTCATGAAATTCTCTAGTGCGAACTTTTTTGTGAGCTCGCATCATTTTCTTTTGGCGCATTTGACCATGATGGATAGCTTTGAACATTCCTCTTCAATCAGGATTGGATCCAAAAACTTAGAGAGAAAGAATCTTGTCTTTAATAGGCAAAACCGCGATAAGCCCAAGAGAAAGGTATTGCCCCGGTAGAGTTTTTTTTACTACACTGTTTACTTTGGGGTGACATGGTATTATTCCTGAACAGACTACAAACTTTTGATATCATGCTATTGTTCAAATTTGGTGTATTGTCAAATATGATCCTCTTTGGCGTTCCATACTGAAATATGCTTTTTCAAGGATTTGCTGACTGTCGACTTCGTGACATTGGCATATGAAGCAGCTTCCACCCATTTAGTGAAGTAATCGATGACCACAAAGATAAATTGTTGACCGCCAGATACTTTTGGCAAGATCGGCTCAATGACATCCATGCCCCACATAGGGAGAAGTCATAGATTCTATTGATTCTTTGTAAGGTAGGACCTGATTTCCATCTTGTTCTACCATTCTAAATAAGTCCGGAGATAGGCTACAATCTATGTCATCTTTAAAGTCATAAGATCCCTCTAAACACATGTCTCGCTCAAAAGGAGATTCTGAGTCTGTAGCAGTGTCACTCATGTCATTGATATTCAGGGACCTATTGTAGGTACAAAGGAATATACAAAGAATATATGAAATTATGTACAATATGATTATGGATGAATGAAATAATGATTTGGAAAGAAATCTAAAAGAATGAAAGAATCAACAATAATTATTCGTAAAGAATGAAAGAATATTGGCTAAAAAATTATCGTAAAGATGCATTTCATTAAAATAACGACGTTCAGACATGAGCCTATTTCACAAAAAAGTTCTTATTACTTATAGGCTAAAAGCAACAAGTTTGTTCTGAATATTACTCTAAGTAGGCTCTACATACTACAGGGATTTCTTCTACAGTCCAACTATTTAGAACACTCCCAGGTTTATAAGGGCGGATATCTAACAAGGTTCCTTCTTCATTTGCTTTTTCACAAATAACATCTATGTGAACATTTCCCAACTTCTTCATGCATTACATTCACTCCATTATCAGTCATGATTGGGTCGTGAATTTTCTGCACTGGAGGAATTATCAAATTTGACAACGCCCATACTGATAAGCCTTGCAACCACTTTTTTAAAGGCAGTGCAATTTTCTATGAAATGCCCTGTAATTCCCGCATGATAATCGCATTGTGCATTCGCGTCATACCATTTGGGCTACGAAGGTTGTGGGGGTTTTGAGTAGAAAGGGGCAACAACATGCGCATCGAATAAGCTTTGATACAACTCTTTATACGACATTGGAATTGGCGTGAACTGAAGCTTCTCAGTGTTTTGTCTTGTTCCGGATTCTTGTCTTGATGAACCTTGTTGGTTAGCGACCATTTTTCTTGGCTGATTCACTATAATTGATTTTGAATAGCCCTTGTTATATGTACTCGTGTTGTTCACCCCATTCTCCTTTTTCTTCCAGGTCGACCTTTTGTTATTCTCCTCAGTATCAATCTTTCCGCTCCTTATGGCACTTTCGATCATCTCACCATTCATGACTATGTTAGAAAAACTTTTTGTGGCACTTCCTAACATATGTGTGATGAACGGGGCTTTCAATGTATTAATAAAGAGCATTGTTATTTCTCTTTCCAAGAGTGGTGGCTGAACTTGAACGGCAATCTCCCTCCACCTTTGTGTGTATTGCCTAAAACTTTCATTCGGCTTGTTTTCCAAATTTTGCAGGGTGATTCTATCATGGACCATATCTGCCACATGACTGTACTGCTTCATAAATGCTTGTGCTAAATCCCTCCAAAAACTAATCTGGGCACGGCTCAATTGATTGTACCACTTAGACGCTGCCCCTGTGAGGCTATCTTGAAAGTAGTGTATGAGCAGTTGGTCATTGTTAACATATCCAGTCATACGCCTACAGAACATGGTAATATGAGCTTCAGGGCAATTGGTCCCGTTGTATTTCTCAAATTCTGGCATTTTGAACTTGTGGGGAAGTGCCAAATCCAGGACAAACTCAAATCTTTAGCATCAATCCCCTGATAATTCTCCATACTTTCTATAGCCCTGAACTTTTCTTTGAGCCATTTACATCATTCCTTCAGTTGTTTTGGCAATTCTTCATTTGTTTTCTCTTTTTCAGCCACTTCGTCGAAATCTGGGACAATGGGATTGGTAGGGTTCTCTCCGAGGTTAGAACCTACTCCGATTTGGAAGTTCATTGGCATTGAGATGCCTATCTGAAACTGCTGAGGTCTGATTGTAACGGAGGATTTGTGTGGGCACACCTCAGCTTGAGTCTGCACATGCGGAGGGGTAAAGCTTGAAGGGCAGAGGGGTCCATCATTATTTCCTTCTTCAGCATTAACCACAGGGTCCTTTCCCTTGTCGTTTGCCCCGGCCAACAACTGTGTTAACCGAGCCATCATGTCATTCTGGGACTCTAGCATCTTTTCTGTCATATCTTGCTGAATTTTTTCTAACCGCTCTCGCATTTGCTATTGCATCTCTTTTTGGAGCTATTCGAGCCTTTCTATTCTTTGATCCATGTTCTTCGATTTTGCCCGAGTACCATAAGGGTGTGGGTTTTCCAGATTATCTCTGAAATGATTTTAATCAATTAGACTCTTTTGGTAGATTTTAATGCATATGATGTCATGTAATGCAAATGCATGAAATGAATGCAAAAAGAGACGTTGATTATTGGTCCAATTCTATTAGAACAACTTTACTATAAAACAAATCTCTTTACATAAAGTGAATATATATATATGGCTTTACCCTCATAGGCGGAGACATTCAATCCTCTTCTTCATTCAAGTGTTAAGATAAATCTCACGAACTCTTCAAAAGGGACGTCTCTTCTATCTCCTTTTTGATCGATCCGGGCCGCGACTCGTTACTCACTCATCCTCATGATGCTCGTTGGCTTCTCTTTAAGAAAGTTCAGCGGCTCTCGAATAATCTTTGTCATCTTGAATCCTCTGGCAACGGAGCAATAATCGTGTAGTCCTCCATTAAACTATCATCCTTCTCTTATCACGTTTTCTTGGACCATATTCGGACAACCGTATTGTCATCCACTTTATCAAGAAACCCATTTTCTTATGACAAGCTCTCTATTTAGCAACTAAACGTGAATCAACACCTCTTTTTTATGATGGAAATGCAATGCAATCATAACCAAAAAAGAAAATAGGTTAGTACAAAGAAAAAGCAAGCAAGAATAAATAGAACACCTATTTGGGTGACCACTAGGGGTTTGGAGTGGCTCTACTTAGGGTGGGCTCCTAAGGTCTTTTACATGTGGTTTGGTTCTAAAGCAAAGGTACCCAAACCATCAGATTCCTCAATTTTCACCCATTATAGGCTCATATGGACCGAGTTCGGTTCAGAGGAATACATTTCTCTATGGCTAGGGGTGAGCAAAACTCGATTCGACTCGAAAAAATCGAAAAAAATTCGAATTTTGAGTTAAACAAATCGAGTTATTCGAGTTAATCGAGTTATTCGAATCAAGTCGATTTTTTTTTGAATTTCGAGTTCGAATCAAGTTGAGTTTTCGAATTCAAATAACTCGAATAATTCGAATAATTCGAATATCAAACTATAATATTTTATATTTTTACCCTAAACTCCCAAACTTTTTTACTTTTCCCTCAAAACTTTTACTCCTTCCCACTTTCCCCCAAAACTTTTACTCCCCTCCCTTCCCAACCCCCCAATCTACCCAAAATCTATTTCCCACCAAAATTTTACTCTTCCATTTACTTTTTCTCAAAATTTTACTCCCAAAACCCCTCAAAACCTTTTATTTTCCCCCAAAATTTTTACTCCCTCCCACTTTTCTCCTAAAACTTTTATTCTGTTCCCATCCCACCACCCATCTACCCAAAACCCTCCCCCCTCCAATTTTTTTTAAATATTTTCCCTTCAAAATTTTACTCCCCCTATTTACTTTCCCTCAAACTTTTATTCCCCAAAACTTTTTATTTTCCCCTAAACTTTTACTTCTCACCCTTTACTCTCAAATAAAAAATCAAAATTATCCAAAAAAATCACTAAACATAAATAGTAATAATTTTATTTATATATACTATTTATATTATTAAATTAAATTTAACATTTTATATTATTTATATTATTGAATTGTTTAGTCATATTGAATATTTATATTAAAATTGAATTCTTAATTATGCCATAAAATATTCGTGTTAAAATTTTATATTGGTATCAATTTCACATTTTATTTTAAAATAACTTTTATTAAAAAATCATATTTTATATTTAATATATTTTTAATTCCAAAATACATAGTGACAAGAATCTGAAGATAAGTGAAACAACTAAGGAAACAAATAAGCAAACCAGTATATAAAAAATTAATAAATAAATTATGAGGTGATGAAAGTTAATAAAAAAATTAATTAAGGTGGACAAATTTTATTACAATGGGTGACAATGGTTACAAGGACCCAAAATTATTTTTTAAAATTTAACTCGAACAAATATATTCGATTCGATTCGATTCAAATTCCATCTCACTCGACTCGATTCGAGAAAACTTCAAATAAAGTTAGGATGATAAAATGAGATTTGAAAACTCGATTAACTCAAAAATTTTCGATTCGATTCAATTCGATCGAATGCTCACCCCTACCTATGGCCGAACGGAGATGAAAATCCCATGAAGACATAGGTACAGATGTATCCCGAAAGTGATCCACTATCCTGCACAGAGGTGAAAACCTCACGAAGGAGTAGCTTCTCACTCCCACTTAAAAGGGTGTGACCAACGGTCATGTAATGCAATGTGTAGAACGATACCAAAATTTAAACCAACACAGTAATTATAAACCACAATGATGAAAATTGTAATAAAGACCAATGAAATGCAATGAAAGGATCGTACATTTAAACCAAGTTTTCACTTTTCAACAAAAAGACAAAAAATAATCAACTCATGGCTTGACTATCTTATTTTGGGTCCCCAGTGGAGTCGCCAAGCTGTTGACACCATTTTTTTTTATAAAAATGGGGTCGACTTGGATTTTAAAAATGAAAATGAGAGTCGCCACCAATCCTTTTTAATGAGGTATGATTGGATCATCTCGAAAAGTGGTTGTTTTTAATAAACGATTTGCTTTTATTAAAACAACGATTTTGGTCCACGAAATTCAGAAAAATAGGTTCGGGAGTCAGTTGCGAACGAGGAAGGATTAGTACCCTCGTAACGCCCAAAAATTGGTACCTAGTTGATTAGTTAATGTCTTAATGTCGAAAATTGAAAACTTTGAAGAATTTTAAAATACGATCCTTATTTTTTAAAAGAAAACTTATATAAATCAAGTTACTCGTTAAGACCCTTTCGTTTCAAAAAGAGAAAACATCACACCTAATGCATTAGGGCACGATATTTTACCTCTTCAGAAATGAGCTTGTCTAAAAACTTGCACAATAAAATTTAAAGGGGTATTCAATTGTTTAAGTCATATGAAAAAATTGCAACCCAATACGTTAGGGCACAACTTCTCAAAATATTAAACATTGAATATTGCATTTTTTAGAAAAATCCTCGTCTCGAGAAAACAACGTGTCATATCCAATGCGTTAGGACCCAACGTATTGAATTCTCGATAATGAGTTTTTTATTTATGTTTTTGTTTTAAAGAGCACTCTCAATTATTTAGATTCAACGAAAAAAGTTGAAACCCAATACATTAGGGCTCAATTCTCTCGAAGATTCCAAATACCGAGTATTGCTTTTATTTTAAAATTTTTGTTTTTTTGACAAATCCGAGTAAAAAGATATAATGTAACAACAATGATGATAATGTGAGTAAAATAACACGAGCAAAACATAAGATAAATAAATAATAAGACCAATATAAAAAACAATTATGCAGGCACAATAACAAATAATAAATAGATAAAAACTAAAGCAAGAAAAATAACAATAACAGGCATGTAAAATAATAAATGAACAAAATGAACAAAATTATAAAAATTATAAAAATATAAAAGATATATATATGTATAAAATTATGAAAATATGAAAAACATATGCATGTACACATATTTAAAACTATTATACATGAAAATATATGTAAGTATATATGTACATACATATATACGTATATAACAATCATCAAATATAAAAAAGTATATATATGTAGGTATATATATGAATCATAAAATATAAAGAATATAAACAAAAATATATATTTTGACAGTATAAAGAATATGTAAGAATATATATAAATATTTATGAAAATGAAATATATATATATATAGACATGTATGTAGGTATGTATAAATATTATAAAATGTAAAAAAATGCATATGTATATATACATATATATATTATAAAACACATGTATATTTACATATATAACAAAGATTTCAAAATAAAAAAATAAATGAGCAAATAATTACAATAATAACTAATAATAACAGTAATAACATCAAATTTATTAAAATAATGAAAAAAATAACAAAAGGATTAAATTAAACATTAAAACAAGATTCGGGGTTTAAATATGTAAATAAATAAAAAGAAAGGACTATATTGAACACACGAATAACATAGAGGGACTAGAAGGGCAATTTTCCTTTCTCCTCTAAACGGCGTGGTTTCAGAAGGGACTAAATTAAAAAACGAAAAAAATAACGGGGAAAAATTAAAAAAAACTAAAAGACTTGATTATAAAACCATTAAAAAAGCGGAAGGGCTAAAAGTGCAATTAGTCCATCCCTTGAAAACATGCGGATTTCCCTGGAGCGGGTCGAGTCGGCCAACGGGTCAGGTTAAAACGACGCCGTTTTGGTGCCTGAGAAGGCTGCCCAAAACGACGTCGTTTTGGAAGCCTATTTAAGTTAAAATTTTTTCAAAAAAAATCATTCTTCCCACTTTTCAGAAAAAAATTTTCAAAAAACACTCTCCCCACTCCAGAAATCTGCCAAGGTCCGGCCAAGGAACCGGTCGTCGGCCGTCGATCACCGGCGCCGGTGCCGCCATACACGGCGGCCGGAAAGCTATAAAACCTCTCTTTTTCTTCCGACGCACTCCTTGGGGTCTCCGAACACTCTGGTAACGACGAAAAGGTAAAAAAAACCTCTCTTTGTTTTTTGTTTCGAAAATAAGAAAATAAAATAAAATAAAAAATTGAAAAAAGGAAAAAAAACGCAACCACCTTTTTTTTGTTTTTATTTCTTTTTCTTTAAATCTAGTAAAAAGTTACAAAAAGAGATTTTTCCTTTTACAATGGGTTACAATCGGTTTTTATACCGAAAATAAAAAATAATACCAAATCCCCCTTTGCTTGTTGCTGTTTTTTGGTCTGTTTCTTTTGTTGTTTGTTTATAGGTGATTGACGTTGATGAAGCAAGTGGGCATGGCGATGGGACGTACGGCGGTGGCAGAGCAAATGGCCGACTTCTGCAGAGGTTGGTGCGGCAGCAGTCTAGGGTTAGGTGCAATAGAGGCTAGGTTTTTTTCTTTCTTTTTTTTTGTTTGTTTGTTTTGGACTGCTAGAAATGGGTTTGGGTAATTGGGTTAGTTGGGCCAATGGGATTTTGGGCTTGTAATGGGTAGGAGTTTTGGTTTTGGGCCCAGACATAAATTGGGCTGTACAGTAATTCAATCATCCTCGGAGAGTTTTAATAAATTCATTAGTAATTATTGTCTTTCTATTATTTAATTTAATAATTTAAAAGATTGACTAAAACTAAAATTAACTAACGAATGTGTCAAGGAAATTAAACGCAAAAACAGTCAAATATTAACCAAGTGACAAAACAATCCTTAGATAAGAGTCCACCTAGATTTCATCTATAATTCTCAATACAACTTCTATTCTTAGTTCTTTGATATGTAGAAATCTCTATTTTATGTTTATTTCTCTTTCGAGCATAAGAGCAACTAACTTTAAGTTGATTAATTGAAATTTCTTTCTAATTAAAACACTTATTATTGCATTAATTCGCTCTATGGTTCTCTCATCTTAGATTTCACTCTAATCCGGCAGATTTATGTTGACTTATTTCTAGGATTGCATGCAACCTCATTCAATTATGTAAGATCTAATCACAAGAAGGGTCTATTTAACCTCAAACTTATGCACATTAAACATGGATTAACACTCTAGAATTATAAACCTAAGAACAATTAAGCATTCATAATTGGAAACAAAGAAACTGATGTTTTATTGAATAAAAATATAATTCAAACATTAATAGAATTCATCTCCCTTGATATTAAGAGAATTAGTTCACATCTGCAAGAAAGAACAACAAAAGTACAATATAACCATTAAAATGAAAGAAATCCAAGATTACTATCTAAAAAATCAGCTTGGACCCTTGAATCTTGATGGAGAATATTGTGAAAATCGACTTCAATGGCGTTTGTTGAGTAATTTTCATGCTATTCGATGACAGTTGGTCTTCTCTTCTTTCATTTCCTTATTTATACCTTCTTAAAGTGTAAAAAAACCCCTAAAAATCGTTACTTTCAACTATCAACGCACATGGTTCTCGAAATCCACACACCCTAGACCCACGATCATATGGATCACATGGCCGTGTGGAACTCTCTTGTATGTGTTCAGCATCCAAATTGCTCCAATGTTCTAATTTCCTCCCATTTTTCATTCCTATTGCTCCCAAGTGCTTTATTAAGCATGAAAAATATGAATATAAAGAATCAAGAGTATATAATTCACAATTAATACCACATAATCACTCAAAAATATGCATTAAAAATAAAAATAAAACATTATTTTTACCCTTATAATTTAGCTATTTCTTCTTATTTTTATTTTTCATAGCATTTCATTAGCATGATTTTAGCTTCTAATTTTAGAACACAAAATTTAGCTTCCAGTTGCTTGAAAATAATATTAATATATTACGAATTTTGAATTCTAATTTCATGATAATTTTAATTTTTAATGTTTACATTTTTTTAATTTAGTCTTTATTCTTTTTTTTAGTTAAATTGGTCCTAAATCTTTTAAAAAGTTAAATTAGACTATCAAACTTTAAAAAAAGAGTCAAATGGTTTTTTAACGAAAATAATAATTAAAATATTATATTTTTAAATAAGGTAGTTTGCATGGTAATCCATATGTACTTCATGCTATTTTTTTTGAATTTTATAAACACTTTTGTAATTTTATTGATTTTATTGTATTTTATAAAATTTAAATTATTTATTATTGTGATATATAAGATAAATAATATCATATCAAAATAAAATAGATGTGGGCTACCGCATTACCACTTAGGTTGTCAAGCCCACATTGTTAAAAAAATTATGTTTTAATCAATAATTTCATTAATTAGACTCTTTTCAAAAATTAACTCAAAAATAAATAAATATTAAATTATAAAAATATAAATATTAAATATTAAATTTATCCGTATAACAAATTAAAACATACATAAGACATGGAACTATATAAGAAATTAAGAGGTGAGGTTGGTAGGTGGTGGAAGTACATAAACCAAATTAATAATTAATAAATATAGTAATACAATCACCGTAGGAGAGTTCTAAAATAATACATTAATGTTTTTATTTTTTAAATATCTATTAATAGTCAATAATAAAATTAATAAAAAATTCTCAAAGACAGTTAATTTTATAAAAAGTATGACTCTAAAATATACTACTAAATTGTTATTAAAATTATCAATTTTATTTTATCACAAATATATACATATTACAACCTAAAATAAATAGTTACATCTAATTAAATATTATAATTATTTTTAAAATATCAACTTAATAAGAAATAAAAAGTATTCAAATTGATGATTTTCTATAAATTATAGATTATAAATATTCATTAATTCTTCCGTGAGTGAGGTTAATTTGTAATAATAAACCAAAAAACCATAACTTTTATTGAACAATACTTGCATACAGCTGGTTCTTTCAAGTCAAGGCATATGAATTCAATTGGGTGTCCCAAAGCAGGTTATTGTCTAAAACCAAATAGTAGTAGACCATTATGCAAGTATTGTTCAATGCATGCGGCTATTAATCATTATTGAATTGCCCATTCAGCCAGATGATGAAATTTGGGAGTGAAAAAATTTAAAGGAACGAGAGAGAAAGAGAACGGGTTGGTTCTGAAAAATAGGATGAAGATGATGAAATCTGGGAGAAAGGCATTAAGAAAATAGTATGAAGATAAATGGTTTTTAAAATATAATTAACATATTTTTAATGCTATTAATTATTATAATTTTAGAAAAATTTTCAAATATTATTTACTTTTTAAACATAAAATAATATTTACTTAAACTAATGAATTCATTATAATGGTGTAAAACTTAATTGATTTTACACCTTTCATAACTTACATGATTAATAATTTAATAATTCAACTGTGTTGTATTCTATGCAAATTATGTATGTCAAGTTTGACATAGATTAAATTTTTTAACTATTTGTTTTATGTAAAAACTTTCAATCATTAAATATATATTAATATAAACAATATAATAGAAATATTAAATCGATTAAAATTTTACATGACAAATACCAATATATTTTGTACGGAAAAAAACAAATTCCTTACGGGTAATTTCTTTATGCTGGTCTAAACAATTTTCCTTCATGAAAGAGTTTTCTATGTCAACAATTACAAAAAAGAAATACAGAATTTCCTCAACTATAATTGTTGTACGCCCGGCCCATGAGCACCTCTAGTTAGGGCTCAATCCTCTCGAAAATCTTAAATATTGAATATTGCATTATCTTGAAAGCTTTTGAATAAAATGATCCCCAAAACTTAAACCATATTAAACATAATTTTTGAATAAAATGATCCTACACACCTCCTATGGGACGAAACAGCCAAAACAATCAACCTAAAATCTAAACCCTAAAAATTGAACTCCTTCCTAAATTTCTATGACAACATTATGATTGACTAAAAGTGCATTAGATAATTAAAAGAAAGTGAGATTTGAATTGCCTTCTTATCTGTTAAATTGTTATTAAAATCACAAAATTAAAATTATCAATTTTATTTTATCACAAATATATACATATTACAACCTAAAATAAATAATTACATCTAATTTAATATTATAATTATTTTAAAATATCAACTTAATAAGAAATAATAAGCATTCAAATTGATGATTTTATATAAATTATATAAATTATTTTACCTAATTAACCCGAGATGTATTTTTTAATATTTTACACTAATTTATTCGAAAAATGCATTGTTATCATTTATCAAAAGTCTTGGAATTTGATGTATGTTTCATTCGGACGGTTGCTAGTGACACTCGCTTTCTTGGCAGTTGGCACCATCCAATAATTTTATTATCATAATTTGATCAGAAAAATGGCAATGATAGGGCCCACCATCCAAATTATAATTTTTTGGTCAATATGGGTCCTATGATTCTCAATAATGTGATTCAAATATTAAGATCCCTTTTTTTTTTCTTTCATATAATTTAAGTGGAGGTTAGTCTAAAAACATAAATAAATTATTTAAGTGGAGGACCATCCTTTTATGAGCAAAAGTATTTGAAGACTAAAAGTTAGTTTTTATTTTATTTTATTTATTAAAAGAATAGGTGAAATAATTTTTGCAGCAAATTGATGTTTTGTGTTAAAAATTTCATCTATTTATATTGTTAAAATTGACGTGGCTGACAAAATAACCAGATAGCTATACGTGGCGTGTCACGTGTACTTTATGCTTACGTACAACGACCAATTTTTAACAAAAAGATCAGTTTAGTCTTTAATTTAAAGTACCAAGACTATTTTGTCTAATTTTTAGTAGAGAAAACAAAATACAATTCAACTCTTAATAAATAGTATTACACCTAATTTTGTCCTATTATTTCAATTTTGGTATTATACCATATAACAGGTCGGACCAAACTTTTATAATTGAATAGCGAAGAGTTTAATTTATAATATATCGATCTAACGTTTCATAGTTTTTACAAATATTTAATAATAATTAAAAAAATAGTACTATATTTGGATTATATCAAAATAAATTTATTATATAATACCTAGAATTACTCATTATCTCTTTCCTACCCTTAAAAAGGAGGATAAAGGTACTTTAGTGCGTTCGAACCCACATCCACCTGTACTAACAATAATACTAATGCCAACCAAGTTAAAACTCAATTGACTATATTGTCAAAATAATTTATATATGTTAATTAATTATTATTTTAAATAATGTTGCTTGACATTAATTATATAAAATAAAACTATATTGTAAGTTAAATATGTTAAAACTACTTTAATTATGATTTGAATTTTTTTATTAATATAATATTTGAATTGTTAAATAAATTAATATATTTAATTATATTTAATATTTTGAATAAATAATATTATTTCACACTAATTACAATTATTAAAAATAAAAATTTTAAAAATTAAATGTGTAAAATCGCATTTGTGAAATTAAAAATTAAATGGTTGCTCCGACTGGAGGATGGGATTGGAGATTGTTGGAGAACGTTCTTCCTCGTAATGTTCTGTTTAAGTTGGCAGCAACACTTCCTCCTAGTGATGAGGAAATTGCTGATTCGGCTGGCTGGAAATAGGATGTTAATTAAGCGAAATTTCTCAATTAAATCCACTAATTTAGTGGCTTGGAACAATGCTTTTGATGATGGCCAAAAGTGGTGGCAATCAATTTGAAAATTTAAAGGACCACAGCGTGTTCGGGTTTTTTTATGGTTAGTTTGTTTGGGTGAGCTTTTGACAAACCATGAAAGGAAACGAAGACATATGACTATGGATGATATGTGTAGCTTATGTGGGAGAGCAGTGGAACACATGGACCATGTGTTGCGAGGATGTTTTGTACCACCCATTATACGGAAACAATTGATTTGTAAAGAAAATTTTGTTGAGTTCATGAGTTTGCAACTCCTTGAATGGGTTCATCTTAATACGAATAACCCTCGTTAGTTTGCTCGTGAGGATGCTGATTGAGATATTTTATTTGGTTTGCTGTGCTGGAACCTTTGGAGGCGTCGAAACATGCTATTTTTTATGCCAAATTTGTGGAAACCGAATCTGTGTTGGAGACTAGCTTAAAATTACAGCAGCAGCATGTATCTGCTATGAATCGACAAAGTAGCAGTAGTAAAAGCGTAAGTTCAAGAAGCCTGCAATTGATCAAGTGGGAGAGTCCAAGTACAAATTAAATATTGATGGTGCGCGAAAAGAAATAACAGATATGACCGCGGAGTTAGGGCCTATTCTTTATTATTTAAAAAAAAAATACGTCTGACTCCAAAAATACTTTTGGAAGAAAAGTTGTGTAGAACAAGTTGCTTTCGACTGAAATTTTTAGCTTTTTAGAAGTGCTTTTGAAAAGTACTTTTGAAAAGAAGAAAGCTAAATATTTTAGCTTTTCCTCTCCCAAAAGCACTTTTGGTGCTTAATTACTTTTTTACCCCTCCAATAACATAGTACTTTCTTTTTTTTTTCTTGGTGCTTAATTACAAATGTGTTAAAATCATTAATTAAAAATAAAAAAATATTTTTTTAAAATACTAATTACAAATATTTAATGGTTATATTTAAATATTTAAAATATAGTTTATATATTCTAATTAAATTTTATAAATAATTAA
Organism: Gossypium raimondii; assembly: GCF_025698545.1. Taxonomy (NCBI): domain Eukaryota; kingdom Viridiplantae; phylum Streptophyta; class Magnoliopsida; order Malvales; family Malvaceae; genus Gossypium; species Gossypium raimondii. Next base: position 49,026,847 of record NC_068577.1, on the reverse strand, counting down.
TATTTATTGCTTAAAAATATTTAAAATTTATATTTCATATATTAAAATATTAACAAGTTATAATAATTTTTTTATATTCTTACTAAAATATAATAATATTAACTAATTTAAATATTATTTAAATACATATTTGTTACTTAATAATAACATGTCTAAAATGGACATTTTATTTCTCAAAAACACTTTTTGATAGCAATGCTAAACACTCAAATTTTAAACCAAACTTTTCAAAAGCATTTCTCAAAAGTATTTTTTCACAGCACTTTTTAAAAACAGTTTTCAAAAGTATTGACAAACTAGCCCTTATTCGAGATTGGAATGGAGAGTGAATTATTGGTTTTTCTAGATTGGTTGGCTCTTGCTCGACGTTTGAAGTAGAACTCTGGGGTGTTGTTGAAGGACTTCAGATTGCCTAGAGGACTGGACATCGAACATTTGTTCTGGAAATTGATAGTATGGAGGTTGCTACCACGTTGTCTAGTAGTGCTAAGGATGATGAACATCGGTTGTGTAGGGAGGCTCGCAAGTACATGAATAAAGAATGGGAGGTGATTACTCAACATGCCTATAGAAAAGGTAATAAGCTCGCCGATGGATTAGCTTCAACGGCTTAGGATAAACTACTACAATGCTCTGTCTTTTACTATCTACCGGATACAATTCGTAGCTTACTAAATGCAGATGTAAATAGAGTTGTGACACCAAGATTGGTGATTGATTAGTAATTGTTTTATGTTTTTTTTAATAAAAACTAATTTATTTAAAAAATTAAATTCAATATAAGACAAAAAAACCTTTTAAATTTATTAAAATTCGTAGGATAATAACAAAAGCATATTGATTTTAAAAAAATGGTTGAAAATATTATAACAAAAACATGTTAAAATAAATTAATTTATTCTTTAGAAAATTTAGTATTGTAATTCGATCCCTCAACTAAATGTTACTTACTGTGTTGATTCATTAAATGTGGTGGATTGGAATTCTTGATATGATAGTATTTATATTATTATTTAAATTCTTGATTGAGTTAATGTGTCAAACATTAATTTAATTAAAAATTATATAATTTTTTACAATTAAAATAAATTATATTATTTTAGAGTATTTTAATTTTTATTTAAAAGTTAATAAAAATATGTATACGATAAAATTTAAACTCATACTAATTATATTAGTAAAAGTTTTAATTTACAACTAAATTAAATTTTATTTAAATATTTTTATACATTTTAATTTTATTATACACACTTTATTATCTTCACCAATTGTATATATATTAATAATGTATTTAATTGAATTTGTATCACAAATTAACTCGACATGACTCAAGAATGATGATAACATCATGATAAACAATTTAACCTATTTATTTTGCATTCTAATATTTTGTATATTTCTTGTATTATTATTAATTAGTTTCAAACTATATGTTTTATTATTTATTTTATGTTTTTTAAACACATTTTTTATATTCTAAATTTATTATTTTACATGCACACGTGGGTGATATGATTTTGTCATTATTAATTTATTTGGAATTCTCCTAACTTCATATTACATCTTTGATGCTTTGGGACAATTTTTCTACTTCGACCAAGGTGGTCATCTTATGGAATGAATACCGTTGACCAATATACTAACTAGATTTAAATTAATTAATATGAAAAGAGGAATCCACAAAGGTGACGATATAGCAGAAATTAAAAAAACAGTCACCAAGTGCTGGCTGAAATTCAAAAACTCCCATATAACAGAAGTCAACCCCTTGATCATCAATCCAAAGCACCAGAAAAAGGCCACAATGATCTGTGAGATATACATACAAAATGAATCCATGATTAACAATGCCAAAAGAATTATACCTATACATGAATATGAGGTATAACAACAACTGTTATACTTACTTGATATGGTACACTTTGGCTTCAATAGTCTTATTGCCTCTGGTGATAAAACGCAAGAAGCGAAAATATAGTTTGTAGTATAGTAAGCAAGAGCAAGACAAGCGCAGCAAGAAATGATATGGGCGACCAGGGAGTGTTAAAATAATCTTCAATTTTGCCTTCCATATGTTCCATTTTGTCTTGCAATGCTTGTTCATTCGAGCACCCATGTCGTAATAAACGAAATACCCCAGTTTGTTAAATATTTTGGTAAGTTCTTCATCGTCTTAACCAATTATCAATAATTCCACTTTTAAGGAGTAGCTCCACATCCTTGCCTGTGTTGATGAGTTTATCCACGAATACCTGATGAAGGTTGGTTAGCATGCTACACTGAAGCAAATTAGCAGGCCATAAAGATCGGGCATAACAGAAGTCACTGCAGCAAGCTCAACTATTCAAGTTTTTTGTTCATTTTGTAATTTTTAGTTAATGAAATGTATCTTAGTTCATTTTGAACTATGTTAGGTTGATGGTTGTTGTAATTTGTTGATGGATGAGCTGTTTATTCAGCTTTGCTTGTATGTACAAGTTAATTACTTCAAGTTTCAATGCTTAGTGGAGTTAGGTAACCATTAGGTAAACATTTGCTGATTTTGACGAGCTTAGTGCTTGATTTTATGTATTGGCATTATGCCATTGTTTCACTTATGAAAAAAATCTGATTTTATTCATCAAAATATTCTCCATTTTTTCCTTAGCTTTTCTTCTTTCTTTTGCTTCGATCCAGTTTGTTTGCTCAGCAAGTATCGAGGCTTGCTGCACAAGACACAAGCTGAGCTTGCCTGCTTCTATTCTAACACCAACAATTGGTATCTAGAGCTTTAATCTTAAGGGATCTGTTGTTTAAAGGATGGCTTCATCAAATTTTTCACCAGCTGCACTACAAGTCTTCAATGGAGAAGGCTATCACATATGGGTGGTCAAGATGAAGACCTACATACAGGCTTTCGATCTGTGGGAGGTGGTCAACTCTGATGTTGAACTAGAGCCACTTAGAGCCAATCCAACAGTGGCTCAGATCAGGCAACATGCTGATGAAAGGACCAAGAGGCACAAAGCTATGTCTTGCATCCAAAACTCAGTGTCAGATGTGATTTTCACAAGGATTATGACCTGTAAATCACCAAAGCAGGCCTGGGACAAGTTGAGAGAAGAGTTTCAAGGGACAGAAAGGACAAGGCAGCAATAGTTGTTGAATTTGAGGAGAGACTTCGAGAATTTGAAGATGAAGGAAGAAGAAACTGTCAAACAATACTCTGACAGAATTATGGCTGTGGTAAACAACATAAGGCTCCTTGGTAAGCAGTTTAATGAAGCTAGGATAGTGGAGAAAGTTATTTCAACTTTGCCCGAGAGGTATGAGGCAAAAATCTCATCCCTCGAAGACTCAAGAGACTTGACCAGAATTCCTCTTACAGAGCTGATCAATGCTCTATATGCACAAGAGCAGAGAAGAACTAGCAGATTAGAAGAGCACCAAGAAGGTGCCTTTCAGGCAAAGACCAACACTACCTTCAAAGGTAAGAAGACCTGGAAAAATAGGCCTAAGCCTGATGTTGCAGGAAGCAGTGATCAACTATGCAGGCACTATAAGAGACCTGGTCATCTAGAAGAAAAATGCTGGTTTAGACCAGATGCTTTGTGTCAACATTGCAAGAAGAAGGGACATGTTGAAAGGGTTTGCAAAAGCAAGGGCAAACCAAAGCAGAACCATTCTCAACAAATGAAGGCTGAGGCTCGAGTATCCAAGGAAGACAGTGACCAAGATGAGCAAGTATTTGCAGTGTCATGCTCAACTGCTTAAGAGAGGTTTTCATCTGGTTGGCTCCTAGACAGTGGTTGCACCAACCACATGACACCTGATGCTGCTATCTTCAAGTCATTGGACAGAAGCTGCAGAACCAAAGTCAAGATTGGTGATGGCCACTTTATAAAAGCAGAAGGCAAGGGGGATGTGCTGATATGCACTCCCATAGGTGCCAAGGTTATCTAAAATGTACTTTTGGTGTCTGAGATTGGCAGAAACCTTCTCAGCATAGCTCAAATGCTGGAGAAAGGCTATTCTGTTGTGTTCAAGGGATATCAGTGCCAAATCAGTGATCTAAATGGATCTAAGCTCATGGCAGTCACCATGGCTGATAAGAGTTTTGTGGTTGATTGGACAAAGGACTTAGAAACTGCATATATAGCTACAACAGATGAATCCAAGCTTTGGTATCAAAGACTTGGACATGCCAACTACAAATCAATGGATCAGCTGTGCAGAAGTGGTTTGGCTGAAAATTTCATAAGCTCAGTTCAAAACCAGGAAGTTTGTTAAATGTATCAACTAGGCAAGCAAGCCAGACTTTCATTTCCCTCGAATCAACCTTGGAGAGCCTCTGAAAGACTACAGATGGTGCACACTGATGTGTGTGGCCCCATGAAGACTGAGTCACTAAATAGAAGCAGGTATTTCAACTTGTTTATTGATGATTACTCAAGATTTTGTTGGCTTTACTTCTTGAAACATAAATTAGAGGTGGCCTCTGTGTTTTAGAAGTTCAAAACTGCTGCTGAGACTGAAACTGACTGCAAGCTAAAGACCATAAGGTCTGATAATAGAACTGAGTACACCTCAGCTCAGTTCCAAGCCTTTTATGATAAGGCAGGCATCAAACATCAGCTTACCAACACTTATACACCTCAGCAAAATGGTGTAAGTGAAAGAAAGAATAGGAGCTTGATGGATATGGCCAGGTGCTTGATGATTCAGAAGAATTTTCCTAAGACTCTGTGGGCAGAGGCAGTTAACACTGCAGCCTACATTCAAAACAGGCTTCCAACCAAGGCTTTGACTCAAAAGACTCCATTTGAAGGCTGGCTTAGATTCAAGCCATCACTGGCTCATCTGAAGGTCTTTGGATGCATTTGCTATGCACATGTGCCTACTATTAAAAGAGACAAGCTATCTGAAAGAGCTCGACCTAGTGTTCTGGTGGGCTATAGCACTGTCAAAAAAGGCTATAGGATCTTAGATCCTTCAACAAACAAGGTTTCGGTTAGCAGGGATATGGTCTTTAATGAAAAATCATGCTGGAACTGGGAAAGGAGTGAACCTGAGGCAGTTTCTGAAGATCTTGCAACAGATCGAATAGGAACAGATCAAGATGGTCTTGAAATGGACATAGATGATGAACCAGTCAAGGGAACTAGACCATTGGCTGAGATTTATGAAAGGGCTCATATAGCTATATTTGAACCAAGTAATTTTGAAGAGGCTAAAGCTTAGCAAGGGTGGAAGCAAGCAATGGCTGAGGAGATCAGCATGATTGAGAAGAACCAGACTTGGGAATTGGTTGAAAGACCTGTCAAAAGAAAAGTTATTGGAGTGAAATGGGTGTACAAAGCCAAGCAAAATGCTGATGGAAGTTTGAACAAGCTGAAAGCAAGGCTGGTTGTCAAGGGGTTCAGTCAGAAATATGACCTGGACTACTTGGAGACCTTTGCACCAGTGGCCAGGCTTGACACCATCAGACTCCTGATTGCCTTAGCAGCACAGCTCGAATGGAAAATCCATCAACTCGATGTGAAGTCAGCCTTTCTGAATGGATTCCTTGATGAAGACATCTATGTTGAACAACCACAGGGGTTTGAGATAGCTGGCAAAGAGCACATGGTGTACAAGATGAAGAAAGCCTTGTATGGCTTAAAACAGGCTCCAAGAGCCTAGTACAGCAGGATCGATGGCTACTTCATTGGTTTGGGATTTGACAGAAGCAAAAGTGAACCAACATTGTATGTTAAGAAGGAAGGGACACAAACGCAGCTTATTGTGTCCCTATATGTTGATGACCTGTTGGAGACAGGAGGAGATCAAACAATGCTTGTTGATTTCAAGACCAAGATGCAGGAGATGTTTGAAATGTCTGATTTAGGGAAGATGTCCTATTTTCTTGGAATGGAGGTGTCACAAACACAGAATGAGATATTTCTAAGTTAGAAAAGCTTTGCCTCGAAAATTTTAACCAAGTTCTCCATGCAAAATAGGAAAGCAACAAGAACTCCTATTGCTGTTGGAGAAAAGCTATCGAGCAATGGTAACTTTGAGAAGGTTTGTGAAACAACCTATAGAAGTTTAGTTGGTTGCTTGTTATACTTAACTGCCACTATGCCAGACATAATGTATGTTGTTAGTTTACTCTCTAGATTCTTGCATTGTTGCAATTAAAGTCATTTTAAAGCTGCTAAGAGAGTCTTGAGATATGTTAAAAGAACTTTGAGCCATGGACTGCTATTTAGCAAAGCTGAACATTTGAGGTTAGTTGGATACAGTGATAGTGACTGGGCTGGATTGGTAGATGACATGAAAAGCACCTCAGGGTATATCTTCAATCTTGGTTCAGCCATGTTCTGTTGGAGCTCGAAGAAGCAAACCTTGGTGGCTCAATCTATTGCTGAAGCAGAGTATGTGGCAGCAGCAAATGCTGTCAACCAAGCCATTTGGCTAAGGAAAATCATGGATGACTTAAATGTGCATAAAAAAGAAGCAACAGAGATCTTTTGTGACAATCAATCCACTGTTGCAATTGTGAAGAATCCAGTGTTCCATGGAAGAACAAAGCATTTCAGCATTAAGCTACATGTAGTTCGAGAAATGGAGCAAGCACAGGAGGTGAAGCTGATTCATTGCAATTCAGAGGATCAACTTGTTGATATTATGACCAAGGCCCTTAATGCAACAAGGTTTTTGTGTTTAAGGAAGAAATTAGGTGTTTGCACCATGCAAACCAAGGAGGAGTGATGAAGGTTGGTTAGCATGTTGCACTGAAGCAAATCAGCAGACCATAAAGATCAGGCATAACAGAAGTCACTGCAGCAAGCTCAACTATTCAAGTTTTTTGTTCATTTTGTAATTTTTAGTTAATGAAATGTATCTTAGTTCATTTTGAACTATGTTAGGTTGATGATTGATGTAATTTGTTAATGGATGAGCTGTTTATTCAGCTTTGCTTGTATGTACAAGTTAATTACTTCAAGTTTCAATGCTTAGTGGAGTTAGGTAACCATTAGGTAAACATTTGCTGATTTTGACAAGCTTAGTGCTTGATTTTGTGTATTGGCATTATGAAATTGTTTTACTTATGAAAAAAATCTGATTTTTTTCATCAAAATATTCTCCATTTTTTCCTTAGCTTTTCTTCTTTCTTTTGCTTCGATTCAGTTTGTTTGCTCAGCAAGTATCGAGGCTTGCTGCACAAGACACAAGCTGAGCTTGTCTGCTTCTGTTCTAACACCAACAATACCACATAATCAACAAAGTATCTTGGCTTCCCCCATGAATGTTCGTAGGCTATAAAATTTCGGAACGTACGCTCTGTGAAATGGTTAACTATTAAGGTTGGAATCTTGAGTTTTTTGGTGTCCCCTTCAAACATTATATTGAATATGTTCTTTTTTCCTTGGTTTTGCATATCTTTGATAAGGATAGCAATGAAATGGATTCCCAAGCTCCGTGAGCTTTGGGAATTACTGGTGGGAAAGTAGTTTGCTACTTGGATTTCTTGAGGTGGAGAGACAGTAGTATGTACCAAGTGTCGAAAATGCCTGATACAAGTATTTTCGGGTAGCTAAGTTTTTCAGTTCTCCACCCCCTTTGCCAAGGTTAACCTTGATATCTATCTATCTATCTATCTATATTAATATAAAAGCTTTAGTTTATTAAATTTGATGTCACAAGTTAATTAAACATTAAAATTATTAGAAAGTTTATAGATTAATATCATTTTAACAACAATTTCAATTAAATAACTTTTAATGTTAAGAAATTGTACTCATTCATTTAAAAATTACACACTCACTACTGTAATACATAGTTTTCCCCCTCCTTTTTTCCCCCCACCTTTTTACTTATTTGTTTTTCAACCCACAGCTTGGGTGTGTTCGAATGTTGTTTCCTTTATTAATTAAGGCTTTTGCTTCTTTTATTTACGCAATGCACAAAAAAACAAATGTAAGTTACTATATATTGTTTTTGAAAATAATGTATAGTAGTGTTTGAGATACCTCTTGGGAGGAGGAAACTCCATCCATAACAAAGCCTTTCTCAATATCAGGCGAAGGGTAATGAGAAGGCGTCATCTCTGGCCATCTGTTCCAATTATCAACTAATTTATATAATATTTATAATAAAAATTTTAAAAATACAATTAAAATTAAACATTAATTTTTAATTTTGAAACAAAAAATCAAACTAACCCAATTTAATCCCAACCAAAATGAAACCAACCATTATAGGTCAAAATGGTTTTCAATTTTTTGTCAAGAAAAAAAACCCAAAAAAACAGTTTAATAATATAATTTTATAAAACAATCTATAATCTCTCTCTAACTCTTAAATAAAAGGAAAATGTGCTTCAACATGCTTAAACTCAAGTCCTTTTACACGACAACAATACCGATGCAAATTAAGTTAAAAGACTCAATTAACAAAAATATATAATCTATTTTAAAAAATAAATAAAATAAATTTTTTTATAAAAATCAATTCCATACAAATATAAGATTACAACACATCCATTTTGCAGGTAAAAATAAAAATATAAAAATGATATGTGAAGTTATTTAACTAAATTTAATGGTCATTAAAAACTTTACAAAATGAGAAAAGTAGAAAAGCAATTTTTATATTAATTTTGATAAAATGCCTACAACCACCTATAATCTCCTTCAACTATTAAATAAGAGAATAAATACGTTTGGACAAACTCAAACTTACATCTTTTACACTAGTAACAATGCTGATTCGACCATATTAAGACTTAATGAACAATTTTAAAAAAATTAAATTGATTATATAACCCAATTAATAAATTTTTTCCTCTAAACTTTAGTTTAGATTATTTTAATTTCACATAATCAAAATTTTAATCCTCTCACATTTACCCATTTTACCACTTTGGCCATTTTTTATCACTATGGCCATCCACCTTCCAAATTTAACCAACTTACCTTTTATTGGATGAAAAAGCATTTTTAACTTATTACAATTTTAATCACACTGACTTGATTGCCCGCATAGAACTCTATGTGTACTTCATTGTTGACGTGAATAGTTTAAAAAACAAGAAGTAATTTATGAACAAATTTTAAAATTGTTTATTTTTAAATATTTTTAAATATTTTTTTTGAATTTTATGAAGTATCGTGAATTGCTATGTAAATTGCCACATTAATGCTGCTAAAATTTTAACAATTCAATCAACTTTTCCATCCAACACAAAGCAATTTAACTAAAATTTAAAGATTAAGGGGTCAAATAGGGGCGAAGCCAAAAACTTTTTTTTTAACGAGATGGAACTAGATTATAAAATTTTGAGAGACCAAATTGTAATTTTACTTTATATTAATTTATAATTACATCAATCTTTGTTAGAATTAAGTGACCGAATCCTTATTTAAATAAAATACAGTGGTAAAATAAAATAAAAGTAAAATCCTAGAGAATTATACTTCTTTTATTTTATTTTAGAATAAGGCTTTTAAACCTTATTAAACTCCATCTATTTGGTATTGATTAGAATAAGGTGTTTCAATCTTACTACACTACTATTAGAATATGGTTTTACAAACCTATAAATAGACATAGTCTACTTCTCTTGTAATTAATTCGAATTCAATATAGTGAATTTTCTTCTCCTCTGCCATTGGTTTTTTTCCCGAAAGGGTTTCTACGTAAAAATCTGTGTGTTCTTTATTTTTATTTCTATTTTCTTTGCGATATAATGTCATTACTGAAGTTCTATTTTTACAAATTGGTATCCGAGCTTCTGGGTTATTCATCTCAATCACGGTAATGGCGTCTTTGAAGTATGAAATTTCGCTATTGGATCGCAACACCAGATTCGCATTGTGGCAGATAAAGATGCAGACAATTCTTGCACAGATGGACTTAGAGGAAGCCCTGCTAGGGGTACATAAGATGCCTTTAACATTGACGGAGGAAGAGAAGAAGTGCAAGGATCAAAAGGTGTTAACATAATTACATCTGCATTTGTCTAACAAAATTTTCCAGGATATGATGAAGGAGAAGACCGCCGCTGGATTATGGAAGAGGTTGGAACAAATATGTATGTCAAAAACTCTAACTAGCAAGCTGCATATGAATCAACGTATTTATGCTCATCGTTTGGAGGAAGGTGCGTCTGTGCACGAACACTTAACAGTGTATAAAGAAATTCTCTCAAACTCGGAGGCCATGAAGGTTTAGTATGATAAGGAAGATCTAAGGTTGATTCTACTTTGTTCGTTGCCCCCATCTTATTCAACCTTTAGAGATACAATTTTATATAGCCGCGAGTCTCTCACAGTTGATGAGGTTTATGATTCTTTAACCTCGTATGATAAGATGAAGCATCTTGTGGTTAAAACCGACTCTCAGGGAGAGGGTCTTATTGTTCGTGGGAGACAAGATCGAAATATTGATGATAATTGTGGAAGGACACAGGAACGGAATCCTCACAGTAAATCTAAGGGTAGATCGAAGTCTTCAAACAGAGGTAAAACTTGTAACTTCTGCAAGAAGAAATGACACACTAAATCTGAGTGCTATAAGCTACAGAACAAGATCAAAAGGGAGGCTGCAAATCAAAATGGAAAACAACTAAAAAATTTCGGTAAAACTAATGTTATAGAATACTACAGCGATGGTGAACTTCTAGTTGCTTCTATTAACAATTCTAAAGCGAGCGATGAGTGGATCTTTGATTCGGGTTACACCTTCCACATGAGTCCCAATCGAGATTGGTTTACAACTTATGAAACAATGTCTAAAGGTGTTATTTTGATGGGAAATAATGCTTCATGTAGAATTACAAGTGTTGGAACAATTAAAGTTAAGATGTTTGATGGAGTTGTCAGAACACTTAGTGACGTACGACATGTTTCAGAATTGAAGAGAAATTTAATTTCGCTGAGTACTCTTGATTCAAAATAGTGCAAATACACAGCTGAAAGTGGGGTTTTAAAGATTTCCAAAGGTTCCCTCGTTGTGATGAAAGAGAAAGACTGCCAAGTTATATGTTTTGCAGGGTTTTACTGTTACTAGTGATGCAGCTGTCTTATTCTCTTCCTTGTCAGATGATGATATTACTAAACTTTGGCATATGTGCCTGGAGCATATGAGTGAGAATGGCATGCAGAATTGAGCAAAAAAGGACTTCTTGATGGGTAAGGAATTTGCAAACTGAAGTTTTGTGAGTACTGCATTTTTGGGAAGCAAAAGAGAGTTCGATTCGCTAGAGGAATCCATAACACGAAGGAAACATTGGAGTATATTCATTCTGACCAGTAGGGGCCATCCAGAGTACCTTCGAGAGATGGAGCTAACTATATGCTAACTTTTATTGATGATTTTTCCAAAAAAGTGTGAGCGTTTTTCTTGAAGCAGAAAAGCGATGTGTTTTCCACATTTAAGTTTTGAAAAAATATGATTGAAAAACAGACGGGAAAATAAATAAAATACCTCTGCACAGACAATGACTTAGAGTTCTATTCTGATGAGTTTAATAAACTGTGTAAGTCAGAAGGGATCGTGAGACATTTGACAGTTCGTCATTCTCCACAGCAAAACGGCGTTGCAGAACAAATGAACAGAATGATCATGGAGAATGTTCAATGTATGTTGTCAAATGCCAACTTACCAAAGTCATTTTGGGCCGAAACAGCCTCTACTGCATGTTTTTTTATCAACCAATCTCCATCTATTGCCATTGAGAAAAAGAGTCCACAAGAGGTATGGTCTGTAATCCTGCTAACTATTCTGATTTAAAAATCTTTGGGTGTCCTGCGTATGCTCATGTTGATAATAAAAAATTAGAACCGAGATCTATTAAATGTGTTTTTCTTGGTTATAAAGCTGATGTAAAAGGGTATAAGTTATGGTATCCTGAAAATAAAAAAGTTGTGATTAGCAGAGATGTTATTTTTGATGAAACTGCTATGCTACCTAACTTTTCTCTTAAAAAATCTTCCAATAAAGAAAATCAAAAGCAGGTGGAGCATTATATTAATCTAGAATCTACAATAGAGTCGACTTCTCAAGCCAGTACAAAAATTCAAAATAAAGTTACTTCTTCACCACAATACTCTATCGCCAAAAATAGAACTAGAAGAGAAATTAAACCTCCAAAGAAAGAAGCTGATCTAGTTGCTTATGCTTTAAATGTGGCTGAAGATATAGATGCAAACCAAGAGCCATCTAATTATTATGATGCTGTTAGCTGTGAAGACTCAGAAAAGTGGATGTTTGCTATGCAAGAGGAGATGTAATCACTCCACAAAAATAAAAAATGGGATCTTGTGAAACTTTCTAAAGGTAAAAAGATTGTTCCTTGTAAATGGGTGTTTAAAAAGAAAAAGGGGACTCCAAGAGTTGAAGAACCTAGATATAAGCAAGGCTTGTTGCAAAAGGTTACAGTCAAATTTCAGGAGTGGACTTCATAGATGTGTTCTCCTCAGTTGTGAAGTATAGTTCGATTCGAGCTTTGCTTGGTATTGTGGCCATGCATGATTTGGAGCTTGAGCAGTTAGATGTAAAAACTACATTTTTGTATAGAGAACTTGAGGAGGATATTTATATGCAACAACCATAGGGTTTTACAGCCTCAGAAAAAGAGGATTATGTTTGCTTGCTGAAAAAGTCCCTTTACGGTTTGAAACAGTCACTAAGACGGTGGTACAAGAGGTTTGATTCCTTTATGACTGCTCATGATCTTAAAAGAAGTAGCTTTGACAGTTGTGTTTACTTTAAAAAAACAGTGATGGTTCTTTTGTGTATCGACTCCTTTATGTTGATGACATGTTAATAACAGCGAAAGATAAAGGAGAGATAAGAAAGGTCAAAGCCCAACTAAGTGAAGAATTTGAGATGAAATATTTGAGACCAACAAAGAAGATACTTGGTATGGAAATTCTCAAAGATAAAAAAACAAGTAAATTGTACCTAAGTCAGAAGGGGTACATTGAGAAAGTTCTTTGCAGATTCAATATGCATAATGCTAAGCCTATTAGTACTCCTTTAGCAGCCCATTTCAGACTTTCATCAGCTTTGTCTCCACAATCAAATGGTGAGATTGAGTACATGTCACATGTTCCATACTCTAGTGCAGTGGGATCTCTCATGTATGCTATGGTTTGTTCACGTCTAGATTTATCATATGCAGTCAGTACAGTTAGTATATACATGACGAATCTCGGTAAAGAACATTGGAAAGCAGTTCAGTGGATTTTAAGATACTTACGAGGTACTACTGATGTTTGCTTACAGTTTGGAAGAACTAGAGATGGAGTCATTGGGTATGTTGATGCTGATTTTAATGGAGCCTCGATAGAATAAGATCTCTCACAGGTTATGTCTTTACAATCGGAGGTTGTACAATCAGTTGGAAAGCCACTTTGCAAACCATAGTTACTTTGTCTACCACTGAAGCTGAGTACATGGCGATTACTGAGGCTTGTAAATAAGCTATTTGGTTGAAGGGACTCTTTAGTGAACTCAATGAAGACCTTCAAATCAATACAGTATTTCGTGACAGTCAGAGTGCCATCTTCCTTACAAAAGATCAAATGTTTCATGAGAGAACAAAACACATTGATGTTCGGTATCATTTTGTTCATGATATTATTGCTCATGGTGATATTGTTGTGAGCAAAATTAGTACTCATGAAAATCCTGCAGATATGATGACTAAGTCACTTTCTATAACCGAGTTTGAGCATTGCTTAGACTTGGCTGGTGTTCATTGTTGAAGTTAAACCCTTAAGGGGTTTTATGGAAGAGGTGAAGAACTTGTTCATTGAGAGTTCACGATGAAGAACTTGTTCACTAAGAATTCGTGTCAAGATGGAGATTGTTAGAATTAAGTGACCCGAATCCTTATTTAAATAAAATACAGTGGTAAAATAAAATAAAAGTAAAATCCCAATAGAATTATACTTCTTTTATTTTATTTTTGAATAAGGTTTTTAAATCTTATTAAACTCCATCTATTTGATATTGATTAGAATAAGGTGTTTCAATCTTACTACACTACTATTAGAATATGATTTTACAAGCCTATAAATAGACATAGTCTACTCCTCTTGTAATTAATTCAAATTCGACATAGTGAATTTTCTTTTCATTTGCCCGTGATTTTTTCCCGAAAGGGTTTCCACGTAAAAATCTATGTGTTCTTTATTTCTATTTCTGTTTTCTTTGCGATATATTGTTATTACCGAAGTTCTATTTTTACAATCTTGAAGGAACTAAACAAAAAATTTTCATATTTTAAGAGGTTAAAATATAATTTTACCATTGTTAACTTATAGTTTTATTATTTGTAAAGAGAATATTAGTCCTGACATCACCTCTAACACCAAAGTAGTCCAAAAACAGAATTTAAATCAAAGTAACAAAATTTTATGTTTATGCTTTTCAATTCTAACTGAAACTTTGTTTTTCATGTTATTCCTGTCATTACATAGATTGATCTGGGATGCACTAAATAAGCAAAAACAAAACAAAATGTCAAGCAAATCTTCCAATCATGAAACTAAATTTAATGTTATTCGATTAGAAAAAAATAAATATACTAGAGGTGAATAATATATTTATCATTATTTTATTTTAATATATAATTTTGGATATAAACTTTTAATTTTAATAAAATGTTTCACCCATTTTTATATATATTTTTAAAAATCAACACAAAATAGATATATACAATTAAGTGATTAAAATTAACATGAATTAAGTCCTAGTATTTGGGGTTAAGAGCTTAAGAAACTGCCTAGAAAGTTAAGGTTTAAACTCCACCCTCTACATTTTTCTTTTTTATTTTTCAAGCATTTAAGGATGGAAACTAAATTAGTATAAGAATTAAATATGGCAGAAAATGAAAACGATATGGTAGTAGCCCAATGGTAAAGCTTGCTATTTTCCTACTTTAAAACTCTTCTAAGCCCTTAAGCTTTGTTGAAAAATATTCTTAAAAATTTTGGAAAAATTCAATCAAGTCCTCATCAACTGTTCTGCTTACAAATTGTCGAAATCTGAGTCATTAGATCATTGAAACTCTATCAAGATCAACCCTTGTAGGTGTCTGGATCGAACTTGAGCGTGGCGTAGTAGTTTAAGGTCTTGGTAAAGTCAAGTGTGTTTTTTTACAAAAAATCAGGTCAAAATGTGGAACTGCCCAGTCGCACACGGCCTACTACACAAACATATGGCCTGCCCATGTGGATCACATAGCCTCACACATGGCCATGTTCCCATGTTTTCCCCTACATCCGCATTTCTTACATGAAATGGACACACGGTTGTGTGGCTTCTGCACCTTCATCCCTTCACATCGCACATGGCCTGGGGTTTCACACACAGGCTAGTCACACGACCGTGTGGCCCCTAAAACTTAAAATTTGTAGTTTTACCTTGTCTTTAATTATTTTATGCAAATTAGTCCATGATTAGGTTTTTAATTACATCTAAAGAACTAGATTATGCAATTAGGTCTTGGACTAGAGTTAGAATGATTGAATATATGCATGAATGAATTTATGATTTTTATTTCTATTGATTGATTATTTGTTTCATAAATAACTTTATCTCTATCAATGTTATAAATGTTGAATGATCGTCTCGTAAGCCTAAATGCTTGAGTCATTGACTGTTGGATATAATTTTTAATATTGTTATTTTGCAACGGACTAGAATGTTGAAAGTATTAGTGATTGAGTCAATGAGCGTATTGAAGAATGATTGCATCACATATGCATGGGGGAATGATACGAAAGGAGGAAGAATGACAGCTCATGCTAACTACATAAATGAATGATTGACTTTGTACCCACAGAACGACAGATTCCAACTGGAAACTCACTGTGATGCATGATCCCTCCAACAGTTTTCTATTGGGAGCGGTATGACTTTGCTTTAAACAAATGTTCGATGTGTATTGACAACCATAGTAGATTCCAACTGCGATGGTCTTACTATGTACCCATAGTTATAGCAGATCTTAAACTGCAACATTTTTGCACTGTGCTCTCACGGTTTCTCCAACAGCTTTTTACTGGGAGTGGTTGTGTTTCCGCAGTTACCAGCAGCTTTTATCTACACTTACTGTATCTGAACAAATGTAATGGTAACATCCACAAGCAAAGTAAAAAGCCAGAGGGGGTTCTAGGGAACTCTCTGTTTGGAGCACTAGTGGTTGGGGGTAGGATTAACAAATGTTAAAGGAAACATCAAACAAATGTTACATGACATACTATGCATACTCATCAAAAAGTACATGTCGAAACGACCAAACTAATAAAGGTGCTCGTACCTATTGAGATTAGTAGTATGACTCTATAGTTGATTTGTTCAATTGAGTTCAACTAAAGGTTAATGTTCTGTTTGTCTAAGTGATGGAAACTAACTTAGAGTATTGATTGGATTATTATGAGAATTTGGTTATTATAATTGACATGTGCATTCGAGTGTTGGTTAGTTTTTGTAAAGGGACTCACATTGAGCTTCCACAACTCACTCCCCCGTATTTTCCATCTTTCCAGACAATCCAACGGACTAGGATACGGACTCGACATGCGGAGGGTCTCGGCTTGTTCTTGCCAACGATTTATTATTATTATCATTTAATTTTACTAAGAACCGTGGTATGGGATAATTATTTTTAGTTACATCACTTAAGAGTCATGTTATTATTAATGTTATTTACTATTGTTAACAATTAAGATTATATTATTGTTTAACATTTGTTGGTGTTAATTAATCAGGATAATATTTGTTTATTAAATGAATTAAACATACTAATTATTATATAAAGATTATTGATTTATTTTTCACTGCTAAAGTTTATGTCAGTCTTAAATTTATAAAATCAAGATAATCACTTGTATAAAATAGGTTTAAAATTGAAAATTAATTTGTAAAAATGCCGAGCCACCTCGGTGGCAAATGTGATCTCTTCGACTCGGGTCTATCATCTAAGCCGAGTTGGGGAGGTTACAAGCCATTTGATTTTTCCTATGATTATTACCTCAATCTTATGTATGGTTTATATAAGACATCATTTGCGGGTATCCAAAAAGCTTGAACTGGTGACCGTATAATAGCCATCAACTGGCCCCTAGTTATACTTGAGCCTATGACCTTATAACAATCGCCGATTGGAACCTCCACCTAGACTTCGATTTGTGACCGTATCAATCATTGTCACCTTAGAACCCGACTTTCATAGGATGAGTTTTTGAGGTAATGGTCCTATCTTGACATGATATATGAAATGTATGTGTTTTGAGACGCGTTATTGCATCCCTGACCCCTTAAATCTACTTATAAATTTTCACAGTTTTATTTTTAAACCCTAAACTAATGAAAACCCTAATTTTTAAACTAAAAAATCGTAACTCTAAAAAAATCAATGGCCGAGAAGAGAGTGTGAAGCACGCCCAATTCCCAGTTAAACACACTTTCATGCTCTCTTCAAAATCAACTTATTTCTTTGAATTTTGAAAAAAAAAAACCTATTTGATCAATTAAAAATAAACGAAATATTTAACCTATTTACCCAAACTATATAGCAAATTAAGACGTCAAGTTGGTAGGTGGAAGTACATAAAACAAATTAATAATTAATAAATATAGTAAACTAAGACGTCAGGTAGATAGGTGAAAGTACATAAAACAAATTAATAATTAATAAATACAGTAAACTAAGAGGTCAGGTTGATAGGTAGAAGTAGAGGTGATCATGGGCCGGGCGGGGGTTTGAGTAAAAATATAGGTCCGAAATATGAGTTTGGGCAAAAAACGAAAACAGGTCTCGCTCCAGGCAAAATTTTTTTGGCCCAGGCCCAGCCCGAATATAATAAATATATATTTTTAAAAAAATAAATTTCTCATTTCCCCTTCCCATTTCCCATTTCCCATTTCCCATTTCCCATTTCCCATTTCCCTAAGCCCGTATATTTTGAAATTTATTTTTATTTTTAATTTAAAATTTTTAATTTTTAATTTTTATATTTCAAATTTTAAAATTTAATTTTAATTATTAGTATTGTTAAATTTGTTGATATGATATTTCATGGGCAAGGGTTCTACTCTAAAATAAAATAAAATTCTTTTTTAACTCTTTATAATTTATAAAATTTTAAAATAATAATGATAAAATTACACTTTGTCCTTCAAATGATAAAAAAAAGTTAATTTAATCTTTTAAAACGGGCCGCACCGGGCCGGGCTCGGGCATAGTATTTTTTCCCCGGGCTGAGCCTGGACAAAATTTCAGACCCATATTTCGGGTCGAGCCGGGCCAGGCCCGGGCCTAGGAAGCGGGCTGAAATTTTTTTTGGGCCCAGCCCATGATCACCTCTAGGTAGAAGCACATAAAAACAAATTAATAATTAATAAATATAGTAAAGTAGGACGTCATGTGGAAGTGCATAAAAGAAATTAATAATTTATCGTTTTTATTTTATCATAAATAGCACAAATATATATAACTACAAATACCATATTACAACCTAAAAATAAATAAAGATATAATTACATCTAATTAAATATTATAATTATTACTGTCAAAAGATTTGTTATAATTATTTTTAAAATATCGAACTTAATAATATAATAAAAATATCATCATTGGTTCAAAAATTTCTCCGAATTTATTAATTTATATAAATTATAAATTATAAATATATATACTTTACAGTAATACAGTAAAAATATACCTGTCACAACGTCGTGTGCATTACCTTTTTCCCGAGTCCGAACCATATACGCTCTGGCTGGTGCTCTAGCCTCCGACTGCTATGTAACTATATCACTACCCCTTCGTACACCTCCACCTCTGGATACAACATCACCTCTGCCCGAACCTCTGCTCGAACCTTTGCCTCGAGCAGTAGACACTGATATTTGGGATGCTGCAGGTGTAACATTTTTATTCTTTAGATAGTCTTTAACAAAATGATTTGTCGACCCGTAGCAGAAACAACCTCCAATCACTTTCCAGTATTCACCCAGATGATTTTTCCCACAATGTTCACATTCTGGAATTTCTACATCCCAGGATGGACCTCTCACACTACCGGTAAATACTATTGTTTGTTTTCCCCAGCTTTTATCACCTCGATCCGGTCTAAAACTTGGTCTCCAACCACCCCTGGGTTCTCTGGATCTTTTTGGTAAAGGATTTGAACTAGTGGCTCCCACTCGTTTCCCGATCAAACTAGCTGTTTCTGACTTTTTATCCAATCCTAAAACTTGTTCTACCATTTTTGCTCGCTCAACCAAATCTACAAATTCTGTGATTCGATGGGATACCAACTGTACCCTGATTTCATCTCTTAAGCCCCGTAAAAATATCTTACAACTGCCGGCCTCTATTGGTATAAACTCTGAAGCATATCGGATGAGTCTAGAAAATTCCCTTTCATAATCCACTACTGATAAATCACCTTGTTTTAACATCAGAAATTCTTGCTTTTTATCTTCGATATAAAAATTCCTCGACATATTTCTTCTGGAATTCTTTCTGAAATAATTCTCATGTTACCTGTTCTACTGGCAGATGTCGAATTACGGATTCCCACCACAGATAAGCTTCTCATTGCAGTAGAGAAACGGAGCAAATCAAACACTCTCGGGGGGTACATTCCAATTGTAATAAAACTCTTTTAGTTGATTCCATCCAATTCTCTGATGTGGATGGATCAACTCCTTTCAAACCCAAAAATTCAATGGCACCGTATTTTCTTAATTCTTTTATCGAGGCCCGTCTCTGAGTAGGTACGGAAGTCGTAGCAAGAGTAGTCCCCGCTACTCTTTGTAAGGCATCAGCAATAACTCGTAGTAAGTGAGAATCATCTCTATTTCTATCATTTCTTCTATCTACATTAGAAGGTTGATTTCTCATCGGGTTTACACTAGGTGTTATTGATTCGATTTCATCTAATCCATACGATTCCTCATCTCCGGTGTACATTTCTTGATTAGTATCATTTATTCGTTCATCTGACATCTTTAATCTATAAAACAATAACAAACAAATAGGTCAGCATCCAAATCCTGACTCAGTTTCGACTCAACAGTGGCATGTACTTATAGACTCAATTTCTGAGCTCGATTTAGCCCGAGAATTGGCTAAACCTGATAACTACCAACAACTGTAACACCCCTTAACCCCATACCGTCACCAAAACAGGGTTACGAGGTATTACAGAACAATTGGATAATTTACGATTAAATTCACAAATAAATAACATACATATTATAATTTAATGATTTAGTCCCTTTCATGGACCTTCGAGGCCCAGAATACGTATTAGAAGTGAATTGGGACTTGTTCGAGTGCTCCGAAATTTAAAAAAAAAACTCAATATAACCCCTTTATAATTATCTAACCTTTCCTGCAATTTCAAACCACAACCAATTTGCAATCAATATAACAACCTATACATCTCCACAATCAAACATGCCTAATTATGCCTATAACATTAGTTTAACAATTTATCTACTTGATCATTCATAAATATCTTTTAATTGAACTAATAATTTCATTTATTTCCATTTTAGTTTCATGCCACATTTACCAAATATGCCATATTATTTCATTTCATACTTATAATCCATATTAGACATCATTTTACAACCAAATTTACAAGACTTAAGTACATAATTTATATAATACCTAAGTAGATGCCATTTTTGCCCAAAGAAAGGTTACATCACCAAATTGTCTCTGAAGTCGGGATTGATCTGGATGTTGAACCGGGACCTTTGATTTCTACTGACCTACGCACGGAAACAACCGTACGCTGAATATTTCATACTCAGTGGTATTACCATAATTCAAACTATATAATTTTAATGAATTATAAATATTAATCATATAACATTAAACATGTAAAATTTATAACTCATAAGAACTAATTTACATTCAGTTTCATATTTCATATATAATATTTCATCAACAATATCATATATTAATAAATTGAATTTGATCAATTCATGAACCTTAGGTTCATGCTTTCAAATCTCACAATTCGACTAACAATTTCTTTCTTATACTTTCAGTCGTACGATCAATCAAATTTATTCAATTCTCACATTTCGATTATTCACCCTATTAACAAACCCGGACCTTGGTGGATAAACGGATTCCAACCAAATACACCAGTATGGCACATCGTGCCCAAAATGGTACTTAGTACATGATCAATATATCGAAGCAGTATACAACACATAAAGTGCCTGAAATGACACACGTTGTGCCTAATACGACACATATAGTGCCTGATCGACAAAGCCAATAAATTCTCGTACTCTTCCAATCCTATGGCATGCCAACTATATCCGACTAAGCCCGATTAGTTAATAGGGTGTTCAAATCACTTTCTCAATTTCAATTTCACTTTCAATGTACAATTCAATTCGATACGATTTTCCACTTTCCAACAATATACTATCAAATATTCACACATAATCATACTTCATCTCAATTTCATTTATTTCAATATTGATTCCTACCTTAAAATTTTACTTACCACACACATAAATTTAAATATAACATTTAATAAATAATAGTTTGAATTATAGTAATACAAACCGTGATTTTCTCGTTTTAGTCCTCTATAGCCTTCTCCTTTCCTTTATGTGTCGATGCCTCAGGTTCTTTGTTAGCTATGAAATAATAATAATTTTTCATTATTAATACAACAATAATTTACAATAAATAATTGAATTTCTTTTCAATTTATACCCTAATTCCAATTTAATCCTAATTAACTCATTTCCTTTTCTAACTCAATTCACATTTCATTTCTACTTAATATCTTGCCATACTCAACTTAACTATTCAATGTTCATATTAAAACCCTAATTTTAAAGTTCTTTCAATTTAATCCCTACCATGTAAAACTTATAACTTACTTTACAATTCAATCCCTTTTTCAATTCTATCTTGAATTTCATTCAATTAAACCCTAATTCATTATTTTGTTCAACATGAACTATGTTAAAAAACCTAAGAACTTTCAAAACTTCAACCTAATTTCAACAAAATTTGTTTTAAAGCTTCTAAAATATTAAAATTAAGTAAAAGAACTTAATTGACTTACCAATTTAAACTCCAAGCTTTAAAACCTTAATTTCCCCTTTTCTTTTCTTTCTCCTATTCGAATGCTTCTCTGTTTCTTTTCTCCTTCATTTCTTTCTTTTGTTCTTTTAGTTTCTTTATTCTTTTATGTTTATTTACTTTATTATTTTAATGATAGTTATAATAATAATAATTTTTATAATAAATATATTTTACTAACAAATATTTATATTACATCTATGCACACATATATTTTACACTTGTCTATTATCTTCATCATCCAATTGTCCTTAGTTTATTTATTTTTATTAATTTAATATTTTAATATAATAAAAATCTATTTACTTAAATAAAAATAATTAAATAAATATATTAAAATTGTACAAATATAATTATTACACATGTATATTTTTATTACCATATATTTGTCTTTATTTTAATTTACTTCATAATATAATAATATAATATGAATTAAATAATAATAACAACTTAATTAATGTTTGAAATCTAAGAAAATCTTAGATTTTTCAATTCATTTGCCGCCACAATTAGGACAAATGGCATAATTACCATTTTGGTCCTTTCTATTTTCTTTTAATCTATAATTCAACTTTTCTCCTTTATTCAATTTAGTCCTTTTTCCTAATTACCCTTAATTAAGCTAAATTAACTTAATTAAAACCTAATTAAGCTCACTACTAGACTCATAAATATTTCTAATAATTATTTACAAACCCATTTCATTAAGACGGAGGCCCAATAATGTATTTTTCAGATGCCCGTGAATTTTGGGTCATTACAAAAAATGTCAAAAAGTTGGTTATAATCGAGATCGAATTAATAAATTACCAAATTAGAAAAAAAAAATTAGTTGTTGAATTAAAAGAAATTACATCAACAAGAATAATCACAAATGGAACTGAGCTTTTCAACAAAATATGAAACTAATTATTGAAGCTCAATCAAATATTTTTATATATATTTTCTTTTTGCTTTTTCTTTTCTCCTTTCTTTTCTTTATCTTTTGATTTTTTATTTTTAAACAAATAAAATTTAGCAATTCAAATAACGAAACATAGTTAAACAACTAACCAAATCAAATCTCGACAAAAAGGGAGTTAATAAAAAGGATAATTCTACAATATAGATATGGGTTATGGATTAACATTAACGAGTTAGAAAAAAAAATGTGCTAGGACCAATGGGGTTTAAAAATGATTAATTCAGTAGGTAAGTTTTTTACAGGTTAAGTGCCTAAGTGCCTCTATCATATTAGTATATCAAATTAATAATGTGGTCTCAACATGCATAATCGAAGCAAGTTCTAGAACTCCAAATCAAGTTGGCATACTCACAACCAAAAATAAAATGAGCACGAAATAAAATATATGCTCTATAGGCTCAAAAGCTCACTAAAAATTATGGTTTTGATGTCAAACTTACAAATTTAAAATTTCAAAATAATTTTTCAGTTAAGGGAAACAACCTAAAATTATAATTTCTGAAAAAACTTATCATGCTTGACTCTGTCGTGCCTTAAAGTATAAATCACACAATGCAAAAAAATCCACAAATTATTCCAAAACCAAATTAAAAAAACTTTACTTCAATGTTAGGTTCGAGAAAACTACTTAAAGACAAACAATAATTCAGGGGTTATATCGCATAAACATATAAAATCCTCCCCACACTTAAGATGTACATAGCCCCTAATGTACAAACAATTAAAATACAAAATAAGTACAATATCATAAGGAGGAAGAAAAATTGAAACTGCCCTGAATTTGGATGAATTCGTCAGAACACTAAAAATCGGAATGGTGGGCGATTCTAAATGAAGTACATGTTTCCGAGTAAACTAATAAGAAGATAGATAAAAATAAATAAGATAAAGTGATATCAATATAGAAAAATAGTCGACAAAACAATAAAAGTAAAATGCATAATAAAATAAAATAACTAAAAATAAAAGTAAAAATAAATAAAATATAAAATATAAAACTAAATGAAATCACTTTGGTTGGGGTAGGAATGAAACAAAAAAAGAAGAAGAAAAAAACTAACTTTAAAAACGAAAAAAAGTACATGGCCGTGTGATCAGGCGGTGTGCGCACACAACCGTGTGGTTAGGACGTGTGGAATCACCCAGACTATGTGTAATTCAAAAATAGAGAAAAATAAGCTCAGTAGCTACACGGCCTAGGACATGTCCGTGTGTCCAGGTTGTGTGTCACACACGGCATTGTGCCAAGTCGTATGCAATGCTTCTTCGCTTCTCTCACGCCTGTGTGTGAGCCCATGTGAGTCGCACGGCCATGTCTCCAGCCTGTGTAACTCGTTGTGCCCGTGTGGGTCAAATTGAAATTGGAAAAATTAGCTTCAGTATGCACACGGCCTAAGACATGCCCGTGCGGATCACCCCAGACCATGTGGACCATTTTTTTTAAAAAAAATTTAATTCTTTTTTCAATTTTTTTTTCAATTTTTTCATTTTTTTAAAAAGTAACATGAAAGTAAAATAAAAAATAAAAATAAAAACACTTAAGTTGCCTCCCGAAAAGCGGTTATTTAGTGTCTGAGCTCAACTTCTTTTTTCAGCTCACTGTTAAGGCGGATCTTGGAGCCGAAGCTCCTCTCTCTCATTTTCAGTATTACCACCAAAATAAAGTTTGAGACGATAATTATTTAGCTTGAATGTGTCATAATCAGGGTGTGTTACCTCAATGGTTCCGTAAAGAAAAACGATTTTTACCACACATGGGTTGAACCCTCTTGATTTAAAATTTGAGGGAAAATTTCGTGGACCCGATTTGTCTAACAACACTTTTCCCCAACTTTGAATTGGTTCATTCTCTTCACATGCACATCATGACATTACTTTGTTTCTTCCTTGTGTTTTCTCAGTTTCTCATCAACCTTTGTTCGTCATTCATCTAGTTCGTCGAGTTGCACCCTTCACTCTTCACTTGTCCCTCGAGTTCTATCACTTTGAATAAAATATGACTCTAAGACATTTTCATGAAGGATTTCCTTTAAAGAACGTTGAGCCACATGATTACTAACATTAACAGAACAATTAGTATCATCTCGCTCACTAGGGATTCTCAAAAAATCATGTGCGTGAAGAGTAATCTTTTCATCATCTACACGAAGCACAAGTTCATCAGTACCCACATTAATAACAGTTCTAGCAGTGACTAAAAAGGGTCGACTTGAGATCATAGGTACCTCAATATCCTCATCTATGTCCAATACAATAAAATCAACAGAGAATATAAATTTATCGACTTTTACGAGTACATCTGCAATAATTGTTGGAAAAACGAGTTTGAAAAATGCAGCGAAAAATAAATTTAGGGAAAAACCAGAGTTTTAACTTTTTTTTCCAAAAGAAGCTCTTGGTTATGATATCTAAAGTAATAAACACTTAATCCAAATTGTACCCTTTTGATTCGTTTAGGATGAGCACTTTGACCGGTAGTCTTCTCTGATATCCTTACTGTAACAACCCATTTTTTAGTGGTGTCGAAAACAGTAGTCTTGAGGGCCACAAATCTGACGAGTAAGTTCATAAATATTATTATTTAATATTTACGAGTCAAATATGGTTTTAAAAAAGGTGTTGGTTATGGTAATTTATGTTATATGAATGATTAATTAAGCTTAAGTGGTAAGACCCTAAAGTCAAGTGGTTTTAGAAAATGAGGTATAGGGATCTCGTTTCTAAAAATTGAGCCGTAAATATTTTTATAAATATTTACGAGTGTTATTAAGGTTGTATTAAATTTTTATAAGAAATTTTAACATTTAAATTATTAATTAATCAAAAGGACTAAATCGTAAAATTTGAAAAAGTCAATTGCTATTAGTGTAAAGGTGTTAATTGATTAAAGATTTATAATTGAATGGCCCTAATGGATAAATAAACCATACTTAATGTAGTGGGACGGTTTGATGCTTTAATTTCTTTTAAGTTTTAATGTTTATTATGTTATTATATTATGAAAATAATGAATAAAAGGTTAAAAAAATAAAAACATAAAAACGAAAGATATTTTTTTCTCTCTCACTGAATGTCACCATGGAAATGGAAATTGAAAAGCTTCAAGATTTGGTTTTTCTATGGATGATGCATAGAAAGTCAGTTTTCATCAGTTTTTAATAATTTTTATGTTTTTGAGATCGTTGCAAGTAGGTCTAGCTAACCCGTACTATCAGTTTTGAAACTGTTAAAGATTTTGAATGTTTTCATTGCTGAATATTTGTGATTTTAGATGTTAATTGATGGATTTAAAGTATTAGTTTTTATTTATAAGTATTTTATTAAGTGATTTTTGATGAATTTACTAATTAGGAACTAAATTGTTGAAATAGTAATAGTTCAAGATTTGATATGAAATTATTGCAAAATGGGCTGAAATGAATGCTATTGAAATTTGAATGGTATAAAATTTCAATGAAATTATTGTATTTGCATGATTAGGACATAGGGACTAAATTGAATAAAATGATAAGTTGAGGATAATTTTGAAAAATGTCAAAAAGACTAAATTGTATAAAATGTAGTGATTTTTCTATCTAAATTAATGAATTTAATGAAATTATTAATTTAGATCAAGAATAAGTGGAAAATCGAGAAGAAGGGAAAAATACCTAATAGCCCTTATACTGTCATTTCTGCAATTTAGCTAGGTAAGTTCGTATGAACTATAATCACTTAAATGTTGATTAAATTGAATTTTTAATATGGTGTTTTAATGTAAATGAATCAATATATATGTTATGTATTATTATGTAATTTATCATATAAAGAAACGATGGAAATCCAACAACATACGACGACTATCGAGCCCCGTTTGAACCTTAAGAATATATAGGATACAAATAACATGTCATTAGGGTTACCATGTTTCGGGTGTTGGTCTTGAATGTCCTACCGATGGCTGAGGTTCGACATTTGTTGTGAATATTCATCAGCTTATGTGAGCAGCTTCATGTAGCTTACATTCCGACCATCAGCTTGTGTGAGCAGACCCAAGTTACCATGTTCAGGGTTCTGGTCCTGAATGTCCTACCGATGGCTGAGTTCTGAAATTTGTTGTGGATACTCGTCAACTCGTGTGAGTGGCATCGTGTAGTTACATTTCGACTGACAGCTTGTGTGAGCAGCCCATTTATGGCTCGAGTGAGCAATGATGAAAAGGAATGGTTTCGACCATATGTTTAGCACACTTTGCATGAGCTTTCCCGCGTATCCGATATTATTCTAAGTGATTCAACGGGCATGAAAAGGAAGGAACGATAAACATTCAGATGAATTATATCATGAAAACTATAAAAAGGAATGAAAAGGAAATGTTGAATGAAAGTATGTCTATGTTCATGAAATTGATGATTTCAAGTGAGATTATTCATGTCTAATGACTTACCTTATGTTAATTCATGTGAATTATGAATTGATGCACTAACATGTGTTATTGATGATGCTTAGGCTTGTGCCATTGATTGGATTGTATTATGTTAGTTTTAAGGATTTGCATTGAAATGATAAGTGTCCAAATGGAAATATGCTTATGTTCATGAAAGGGTGGTAAGAATGAAAGTATGTAATTTCTTATGAATGGTTTATCATGTAGTTGATTTCAAAAGAGTTATGTTTAAATGCACTAGCTTGTGGCTATGGTTGATGTTCATGCTTACATATTGCGTGTTATGCAAATGAAACGAGTGAGAATAGGTAATGAAATGGTAAGTTCATAGTAGAGATGTAATATGATGAAATAAAAGGATTGTTCAGTTAAGTGACTTACTTGTAAGGAAGAAATTTACTTATGCTATGTACGAGTTTGCTTATGTCATGAATAAGTACACTAATTCGTGAATTGAAAATGTAATTAAGCTTATGCTAAGTAATGGAATAGTAAGTAAATGAGATGGTTCATTGTTTTAAGAAAAGGTTGATGATTATGTAATTCAACTTATAAGACCCTATTATGTTAAATGGAATGTATTCGAGATGTTAATGAACCTATTCATTTGTGAGATGATAGTTATGCAGTTTGATAAATCTTGAGGCATTTGTATAGGTTTATTCATGACTTATAAAGTCCATATTTGAAATGGAATGTTATGTTTAAAGTTTATACGAGCTTACTAAGCATTCATTGCTTACGTAGTTATTTTCCTTTACTTTACAGATTATCGGAAGCTCAATCAGTTTGGAAGCTCGTCGGAGATATATCACACTATCCAGCGATTATATTGATAGATTTTGATGTCTTGATCAAGGTTATAATGACATTTACAGGTGGACTTGTGGTTTACGTTTGTTGATGAGTTTGACATGTATATGTCATTTTGGTTGATGTAACCTTGGTACTTTTGATGCCTTATTGATGTGTGTTATTTTGACAATGTATTAATGCATGTTTGAATGGCTAAAATGGTAGGTGATGAATTGACCCCAACATAGTCAAGTTATGGTATGCTTTGGAAAGGTTTTGAATAGATGTGCATGATTGAAATATGGTATGTATATATGTTGGTTGCTGGAACCATTAGGAAATGACTAGTTTTGTGTCATTTAGATAGTTTTGATGCATGTGAGAAATGATCCAAATGGTAAGGTTATTTTGATATGGCATGAATCTAATATGGTATGGTTGATATGTGTCAATTGTGATGTGTTTTGGTATGGAAAAAAGTTAGTTGATAAATGGTTAAATATGCATGTTTAGGTATGTTTGATGTATGTGCTTGAGGTGCCTATATGGCATATTGGTTGTATGGATTATTAGCCTATTGTATGGGCCTTTTTATGCAGGTTTTGAGCATGTTTAAAATTCTTGGTAATTTGTGCAAAAGTACTTAGGCTTATGCTTGAGAAGGGTGAAAGAAATGACTTGATTTTAGTCATTTTTCTTGTCGACACGGCCGTGTGTCCCATGTAGGTTTTAAAGGTTGTGAGCCAGGCAGTTACACGGCCTAGCACACGGCCTGACACATAGGCGTATGAGGCCATTTTGAGAGTTACACGACCTAGCACACGGGCATATAGGTTGGTCGTGTAACCCAAGTCAGACAATTACACGGGCATGGACATGGGCTGGGACACGGCCATGTGTCCCTATTTCGAATGTTACATGGCCGTGTAACCCCTGTAGTATGAAATCTTCTATCTTTTTCCTTAATGTTTCAAATGTTTCTGATTTAGTTCCAAATCCTTTCTAAAGTATTTCTAAGGCCTCAAGGGCGCGAATAAGGGACAATATGTTTATATTTGAATGAATTATACCATGATTTATGAAATGATTGAATTTGAATGTTTTTAAGTTATGTTTTACCGGTAATGCTCTATAACCCTATTTTGGTGATGGATATGGGTTAGGGGTGTTACACTCACACTCACATTTGACATGTGTGGGCTCGCTTAGAATAAAAAAAGTTCACAAAATTACCAGTGAGGTAATTTCTTAATTTCTCTAAACTTTTGGGTCAAGTTATAAATAAGAAAAATATCTTTAGAAATTTTCTAGAATAATCTCTTTAGAAAATTTTCTCTCTACAACTTTCTCTTGAATTCCAGTGTGTGAAAAATAATGACCCAATGCTCTCTTTATATAAAGAGAGTTTAGAGAGTTCAACTATGATTAAACTTAATCACTCTAATATTAAATTTAATGATAAACATTCTATTCTTTTAATAAGATTTAATATTAAATTTAATATAATATTTAATTTAATATTAAATCTTATTAAAATAATAGAATGTTTATCTATAAGATAAATTTTAAACTAAATTTTATATTTAGATAATCACTTTAATATTAAATTAATAAAATGCTAGTAAGATAAGTATTAAATTTAATTTAATATTACACTATTAAAAGAATATTATTTTTGGAATAATTAATCTAAAATCAAATTTTTCTGGTAGAGTTCCAGTAGGAATGTAACTCTTCCACTTCTCAACCACTAATGACCAACTGCCTTCAACAACTGAGACACCATCATTGCATCCACCGACACCATCGTGTCTGGTGATGCAAGTGCGACACCCTTACGGCACCTCGACCCAGTTCGACCCGGGTCAATGATGACCTGATCGGTTTGGTCTAGCCATCGGTTGGACCATTGGCTCGATTTCACATACCAGCCCCAGTTCAACCAGATTTTGGGTCATGGTCTCGAATTTGGGCTCTCGGGCCCAATTGATGATCTCAAATCTATTTTTTTTGTTCAATTACCTATTGAGCCAATTGTTTGACTCAAAAATTAATTTCCAAAATATCATATTAATTTAAATTAAATTAATTTTACTTAATCAAATTTATTTTTTTTCCAAAAATCACTTAGATTTTCCAAATTAATATTTCAAGAAAATTATTTAATTTAATTCCACATTGAATAAATCGACTAAATTAAATTATTCCCAAAGTCGTAGAATTTTCTTCTAATTCAAATACAGTCTGATCGAGCTTTTGTTGAGCTAGTGGAGGGACCAATCGAACATATAAATTAGGCTCTAGTGATTGCAATTATGGCTAGAAGCATCGTTCTGATAATTCGTAATTATGTCCAGAACCATGATTGACAACTCCTTATTGTATACTCTTTATGAAAGTAATTCATCCAACTGCTTTGTCCAATGACCTCATCATGTGTGTGTTACCCTCATATGATATCCTTGATTCCTTTGAGTTAAATCCGTTCACTCAATATAATCTTATTTTATCTCATTGTCACCATTATGTATTCTTAATGATTAATATGATCACTATCAACAAATGACTATGATAAATTGTTCGTTAGAGAACAAGCAACCCGTGGCTACGTTCCATATTTGTCGATCTACACAATGTCAATGAGATGATATCATTAACTCTTTAATTGAGTTATGAATTCCATTGTTGCTAGTAAAGCCATGTCCTACACAAGTTATGTACCCAACATACTGGCTATGGACTTGATCATCTTTAGAGCATAAGCCTTCACTTATATCAAAGCACATGAACTGCATACACATGGTCAGTGACTAACTCAGGATTTAGTTAAATCACACCATGAACGTCACAAGTGAATTAACTCACAAATGGATTCAGAATTAATTCATCTTAGGTCCAGTCTAATGTATCATTCTACCAATGAATACATCTATGTCTCTACTCGTAGAATCATCTACTTCGATAGCCAAGACTAGCCATCTCCCCAATTGGAATTGTAGACGACATAATAATCCTTCTCAATATTTGAATCAAATGCTCACTTTGATTCTTTTACGGGATTACAGACTCATTGAGATTATCTACTGAAGTAAGTTGTCTTTCTCACAATGTAAACATTATTACAATGCCACTTATCTTCAATTTGAACTTTAGACAACCAATAAGTTAATATTTGCTTGTCACAATTTCTCTATGCATGAAAAATTTAAAAGACGAAAAATATAAAAGACATAGTAGTGAAATGTGAAATTAACTTTATTTATTCATCATTCAAATAAATAGAAAATAGTTACATGTTTACTACAATATGGACACATTTTCCAACAATAATACCTCTAGGATATCTAATTGATCTATCTGCTAATTGAATACTCATCCTAGTGGGTTTGGGTTTCCCAAGACCAAGTTGTTTGAACATCTTATAAGGCATGACATTTATACTAGCCCTTAAATTAGCCAAAGGTTTTTCAACATTTAAACTACCAATGAGGCAAGGAATAGTAAAACTCCCTGGATCTTTAAGTTTGGTGGGTAGTTTGTTTTGGAGAATGGTCAAGCAAACTGCATTGAGCCCCATTGTCGATAAGTCATCTAACTTCTTTTTATTTGTTAACAGCTCTTTTAAATATTTAACATACTTTGGCATCTGCGAAAGGGCTTCAACAAATGGTAAGATAATTTGCAATATTTTAAGAGTTTAAGAAATTTACCATATTGTTCTTTTATGCGGTCTCTCTTTAATGCTACTAGATATGGAACTCGTGGTTTGTAGTCTTTGATTACCGGCTTATGCTCTTTCTTACTCTCCTCAACCTCATCATTTTTTCACAACAGTTTCTAGCTTCGATTTCTTTTCTAGCTGGACTAATCCTTCCACGTTTCGAACAATGATTGCATGGATTTGCTCATTTGGGTTAGTTTCAGTGTTGCTTGGTAAGCTACCTTGTAGTCTTTCCGAAAAAAATTTAACAAGATGTCGAATTTGATTTTCAAGCCCATGAATCAATGCTTGCTGATTTTTCAGTATTGTTTCAGTGATTTGAAATTGAGTTTCTAACATCGAAATAAATTTAGTTAACATCTCCTCAAGGTTCAGTTTCTTCTCTTGTTGATAAGGCTGCTCAAAACCCGAAAGGGGTTGTGACCTTTGATTATCTTGACCACCCCAAAACAAATGTGGATGGTTCCTCCAACCTGCTTTATAACTATTGCTATAAGGGTTATTTTGAGATCTAGAATTATTACCCATAAAGTCAACTTGCTCATGCTCTATGTTAAACTTGAAGTGTGGATATTCTGAATTAATCATCCCTAATCCATTCACATCACACTACATCACAGAGTTCACCTTTTTAGAAAAATTCAAACAATCAATTTTCTTACCAATAGCTTCAACTTGATTTTCCAAACATATAAATTGTATCAATATAAAAAAATTTAGCTATCTTAACAGGTTTTGCTCTCGTAACTTGCCACTGATAATTATTCAGTGCCATCTCCTCAATAAACTCTTGAGTTGCCTCAGGTCTGTTGTTATTCAATGTTTTGCCACCTGCTGCATCAATCATTTGCCTAGTCGAGGGGTTCAAATCACTGTAAAAAGTTTGAATTTGGAGCCACAATAGTAGTCCATGGTGAGGACACCTTCTCAACAAATCCTTAAATCTCTCCTATGTATCATAAAGAGTCTCAATATCAAATTGAACGAAAGAAGAGATGTCATTCCTCAACTTAGCTGTTTTAGTTGATGAAAAATATTTTAATAAAAAATTCTCAATCATTTGAGCCCAAGTCGTGATAGAACCTCGTGGTAATGAATTTAATCACTGTTTTGTCTTGCTCCTCAAAGAGAATGAGAACAAACGTAAGCATATGTCATAATTAGTAGCGCCATTGATCTTAAATATGTTGCAAACCTCTAGAAAGTTAGCCAAATGAGTATTCGAAATTTCATCTTGCAAACCATCAAACTGAACATACTATTGTACCATCTAAATTGTATTCGACTTCAGTTTGAAATTGTTTGCAGCAATAGCCGGTGTCACAATACTCGATTAAGCCCTAATCAGAGTGGGCTTAGCATAATTGTACATAGTACGAGGAGTAGGAGCTGCAAGAAGCTGTTGATTATTTTGATTATCACTCATCTCCACATTAATATCCTTTTCCTCTTGATCATCTACTATATTCTATTGATTTTGCCTTGCTTCTCTAACCTTTCTACAATTTCTACGAGCAGATTTTTCAACTTCACTATAAAAAATTAACGCTTCCAACAGGTTTCCTCTAGTCATAAACCAAAAGAACCTGTCAGAATCAAACAAATGAAAAAAAAATTAGAATGTAAAAATTAAATTAAAAAATATTAAAATAAAAATAAAAATAACTAAATTAATAGAAATAGAGTTTTCCTAATATTTTAGTCCTCAGTAACGGTGCCAAAAGCTTAATGTAGTCGTAAACCAACTAAAAATTTGATAAAGGCAAGTGCACCTATCAATTAATAATATAGCCACGGTGAGCAAAGATATCGTTCCCATGAGGACTAAAAGTATTAGTAATTACCGTCTTTCTAATATTTAACCAAATAATTGGAGTGATTGATTAAAAAATAAAAGTAGCTAAATTAATTAACTAAAAGAACATGACAAAGAATAAATTAGGAAAATAAACGAGTAAACAACCAAGAAGCAAGACAATACCCAGGAAAGAATTAACCTAGACTTCATCTGTCATTATCAATCTAAATTACGCAATTTCTTCACTTAGTATATTGATCCATAAAAATCCCTAAATTATGCTAATATCTCTCTTCAAGACTAAGAACAATTAACTCTAGGTTGATTAATTGAAATTTCTTTCTAATTAAAACCCCTATTATCGCATTAACTCAATCTAAGGACCCCCTATTAGATTTGACTCTAATCTGGTAGATTTATGTTGTCCTGTTTCTAGGATTGCATGTAACTCCACTAAATTATGCTAGATCTACTCTTAAACAGGGTTTATTCTTCCTCTAATTTAAGCACATCAAACATGGATTAATAATCTAGAAATATCAAACCAAGAATCAAGCACACATAATTGAGAACAAGATCCAAGTATTTATTGCATAAATATAGAAATCAAATAACAAAATCCATCCTAGGGTTCATCTCCCTAGGTATTTAGAAAAAAATTTCATGATAGCAAATAAAAACACCTAAAAAATAGTATAAACATAAAAAACCAAGAAACTCATAATAAACTTCAAAAAAATCAAAAGGAAATCTTCAATCTTGAAGGAAATATGCCTCATAGTCGGCTTCATTAGTGTTTTTCGAGTTCTTTTCTTCAGTATTCTGTGACGAAAAACTCCCTCTTCTTATATTTGTTATATATAGGTCTTAGAATGCCCAAAAAACCTAAAAACCTCGCTTTCCTGCAGGTTTGGAATGCGATTCGTGGTTTCCACATGATCTGGCACATGGCCGCGTGGCAGCTCGTGTGCCTCACACGGTCGTGTGTTTATCTCATGTGGAATGGCCCAATTTGTGTGCCTCTTAAAACTTGCTCCAATTTTTCAATTTTCGCTCATTTTTTTCGCCATTTGCTCACAAATGCTCTCCCAAGTATAGAAACATGAATTTAAAGAATTATGAGCATAAAATTCATCATTTTAAATCAAATAATCATCCAAAAATGCATTAAGAATGATACTAAAACATAATATTGTTAGCACCTATCAAATGGCTTTGAGAAAATAGAATGAAGATGAAGATGGGCTGATTCCAGTGGCATATCTAAGGAGGTTGGTAGGGGCCTTAGCCCCCTAAAATGAAAAGTTGTTCAGTTAGGTCTTTTAGAAATTTTAAAATTTTTGCACTTTGGCCCTCCTAAAAATGATAAAAATTTTGATTTAATCTTTTAAAAATTATAAAAATATAAGATATTAAAAATTAAAATTTAATTTCGTCCCCTCTAAAAAAATTCTGGCTTCGTCCCTTGTTGATTTTGGAAAATAGGATAATGAAATTTGGGAGTGGATAAAAAAAAGAGTGAATAAATTCTTCCCCGACTTGAACCCCCAACTTTCCTCCTAATTATAGTCCATAGCTCACGCAATTAAATAGTACGGTTGAAAGTGAATTCCACAGACTTGGACTCCTGCAAATACGACCTCGGCATCTATATTGCAAATTTGACCGACGTAATAAATTACAGATTTCATTTGTCAACTGACAAATTAAATATTTATAACAAAAAAATATTCAAATTGTTATACAAAGAAATGCAAAAGACACTCATAATGCAACTCTTCAAAAAAGAACCCCAATTTGCTTGGGTCTAAGTATTGAATACTTCGGTAGTTTAATAGCAAAAGAGAACGAAGAGATGGGGAAAAAATGATTAAAAACGTGTTTCAGAAGAATCATTTTCATCAAATAATAATAATGAATAGATTTTTTGTGCTCGAAATTACGTTTTAGCAGAATCAATTCCATTAGACAGGTGCTTCAAAGGGTCTTCAATGTGCTTGAAAACATACACAGGATTCTAAGGATTAGGGCACTTTTGGAAGGCTTTGAAATGTGGTGGATAGAAAACGTGTCCAGTTGGGTTAGCTTTCCTGCTGACTTGTCAGAAAAAATGCACCAAGTTGGACATCCTTTCCACTAAATACAAAGAAAACACATATTTCTTCTTTGAATTATTTCTTGAGTTCCTTCAATACCCATTCAGCCACCACCCTTTGAATCACCTATCCAAACCATTTGTTAATAGTTTTTTATTTGGGGTTCTAAAATAATCCTTCTTCTTTGTTATCCTCTTTTTAAAAATTAAAAGCAACTTTTCTTTTCATAAGGAAAAAAAACCATATTTCCTTTTTTTTCCTCTAAAAATATTATTTCTCACTGACCTATATATTTATGATATTTTTTCATAAAAATACATTAAATAACCATCAATGTAACATCCCAAAAATCGGGTTGAAAGAAATTGAGTTAGTGAAACCAATAGTGGTTACCTCTTGATTTTGAGTTAAGATTTTTAAAAGTCTATAAAGTGATTTAGTGTTGTTAAGTGCTCTAGGGGTGTGTTTGAGGTCCTGTTTTCAAATCCCTTCTTTGAAATTTTGTTATTTTTGTCTTAACATCTATCCCTGATCATCTGGCATAAATAATATTTTCGATCAACCCATGTCAAGAATAAGCTTGTTGGTTCAATGGTTAAGTTTCTAAATACTTTGGGTCTTGAGTTTCAATCTCTGCATAAGCAGTAAGGAAATATTTTTATGCTTTTCTGTAAATAAGTTTTATTTTATCTTTTTAAAAAAGGTTAATTAACTTCCTTTTTCCTATATTCCCAAAAACTTTCCTCCTTCTTGCTATTTTTTCTTTTCTTTTTGTTTTGCTCATTTTCACTCTAAATTGTATTTTCCTTTTCTTTTGCCTTGTTAATTTGTAATTTGAATCCTTCTGTATTCGTTACTCTAAGTCCTTTTGTGCCATTAATCTTCAATCGAATTGTAAGTGTTCTTTATCAAGTTTTATTTACTTGAGTTGTGAAAAACGAGGTTATGTTTCCTTTTGTGTGGAGTAAGTTCTTGATTTGCATAAGTTTTGTAAGGCAAAGGTCTTTAAAGTAGCATTCCCCTAACGAGTTAAGTTCGCATATTGTTACTACATGCGAGGGTAAGCGTTAATTCTCGATTTGGGTTTTTGTGTCGAAGTTCTTCAACGTAGTTTGGTACTGAATGTTAGTTTAGTGAATTGATTATGTTAAACTGTTTTATTGACCAATTGAATGTCGTTTTTAGGTTCCGAGTTCTTTGTTGTTGCTTCTGCATCAAGCTTATATCAGGTGTGTAACGAAAATTGAGAAATTTACAAACGAAAAAAGTCGAAACTCGTGGTTGTTAACGCGACACGGTCATGTGCCAGGCTATGTGGTAGGCCATGTGAGCCACTAACTTGGGTCACACGGCCGAGTGACATGGCAGTGTGCCCAAACCATGCTAGGGATTGACTTGAGCCACATGGCCATGTGAGCCACTGACTTAGGTCACATGAGCATGTGACATGCCTGTGTGCCCAAACCATGTTAGGGATTGACTTGAGCCACACGACTATGTGATAGGCCATGTGAGGTACTGATATTAGTCACATGATCGTGTGCCAGGCCGTGTGGGCCACACGGGCCAACCATGTAGGCCATGTGAGCCAAAATTCTAAAATTTTCCCTAAGA
Source organism: Gossypium raimondii (assembly GCF_025698545.1). NCBI lineage: Eukaryota > Viridiplantae > Streptophyta > Magnoliopsida > Malvales > Malvaceae > Gossypium > Gossypium raimondii. The sequence goes on along the minus strand of NC_068577.1, from coordinate 48,989,322 downwards.
CTGTAAACGTCATTTGGATCGAATGTAGGCCTTCCGTATGGTCTGAATTATGCTATAAAACTATATATCTGATGATCTGTTATGGTATAATTAGTTAACTGTACATATATTTGATATGATATCTGTTAAGTAAGGTATGTGATTTATTCAGGTATGATCTGTGTTCTGTTAACTTTGTTGGTACATTTATGTGTTACTTTGTTGGATGAAAACATGTGGTATCCGGATATATTGACTTGTTATAGAACCATGTATGTGACTTCATGACAAATCTGATATGATCTATTGAGGTTTGAAAAATCTATTCTGTGAAGCGTGGACTTCCATGCCTTCTGTTTCTATTTTTTATACGACGACATGCCTTACATGCTTATCATTTTGATTTTGTATATGCATGCCATGACACATTGCATAGAGTTTGGGATGATGTGAAAGGAGGAAGTTTCTGGCAGTTTAATGGTCTACATTATCTGGTGGTTTATCCACAATTCTGTCTAGCAGCTTGGTTGCAATATAGTGGCTTGACCACGTATACCTGATCTGACAGTTTTGACTGCAATTCAGGTGACACTGTCCACAATTATCTATTGGTGTGATTTGGTTGGATGAGTTCTGGGGAACTCTATTTTTGTGTGTAGTAGAGTTGGGTAGGATGATTTCTAAAAAATCGGCATTTTGACTTTCTGGAAAATACCACATTGGCATAATCATGTAATATTTGTTCTATTTATATGATTGTTATGAAAATTTTGTGATACTCTAATTTGCTCCATTCTAGTTATATGATTATAACAAAATTCTCTACATTACTTTGATTTGTATATTGTGTTTTGTATAATTTCTGTTGAGTTTAGTTATATACTAAGCGTTATAGCTCACCTTTTTGTTTTATTTTTGTCTGTTCAGGTAACTCTTGACTTAGGACTAGACGACGTGTGGAAGCTCGCATTGTTTTCACCGTTAATGTAAATATGGTGATTTTCGTAATTATTTGTCTTGGTCTTTTGAGTCCGTAATCTATTCTGAACTTGCTTTGAGTTTTTGGTTTAATTCATTGATAAATGATATTTTCTAATGCGAGACTGTAAGATCACTTAAGTCGACAAAATGGATTTCGATTTTCAAAACTAAACTCTAAAAAAGGTTTTCTGATGTAGATTAAGTAATTTCTTAAGTGTTTCTTGAAAGTGAACAAACACCTTTTTAATGAATGTTTCTATAGTCGTATTTTTTAAATACTTATTGAAATTGATTTTCCAAATGCGTCGATGTAATTTCTCCTGATTTGGTCATAACTTTTAGGCTGAGTTTGGGGTGTTACAATCAACATAAGGTTGAATAACACAAACCTAATGAAAAAGGAATAAAACAATGGAGTGAGTAACTAGAATTTTTGGGTGAAAATCTCATTCTAATCTTTTAGCTATAAGGTTCTTTTAAAAAAATTTAAAAGAAGAATAACTTGAAAAGACAATATTTAAAGGATAGAATCTATTTTTTTTTCTTTTTGGGTTGAACAGTGGTGGCCAATGGCATAGAGAACTGTTTCGAACTGAAAAAATGGATGGTTTCTAGAGAGTAAGATAAAGGTGATGAAATTTGAGAGTGAAAGAAAATAAAGGAATGAAAGAGAGAAAGAATGGATTTGAGAAAATAGAATGAAGATGAAGATAGATTGATTCTAGTGGCGTATCTAGGGGGCTGGCAAGGGCCCCAGCCCCCCTAAAATGAAAAGTTTTTCGTTTAGGTTTTTTAGAAATTTTAAACTTTAAAATTAGTAAAAATAAAATTCCACTTTGGCCTCCCTAAAAATGATAAAATTACCACATTGCCCTCCTAAAAATGTTAAAAATTTGATTTAATCCTTTAAAAATTAAAATTTAATTTCAATTCCTCTAAAAAAAATTCTAACTTTACCCCTGATTGATTTTAGAAGATAGGATGATGAAATTTGGGAGTGGATAAAGAAAAGAATGAGAGTGAGAGAAGGGCATTAAGAAAATAGTACGAAGATGAATGGTTTCTAAAAATAAGATAATGATTAATTAAGATCTTTTTAATGTTATTAATTATTATAATTTCAAAAATTATGAAAATATTATTTACTTTTTAAACATAAAATAATATTTACTCAAACTAATGGATCCACTTATACAGTGTAAAACTTAATTGGTTTTACACCTTCCATAATTTTTATATGATTAATAATTTAACAATTCAATTGTTATATTCTACGCTTCATTCATGTAAATTATGCATGTCAAATTTGATATAAATTAAATATTTCTAACTATTCATTTTATGTAAAAAATTCAATCATTAAATATATATTAATATAAACAATGTTTTAGATCAATATGATAGAGATATTAGATCGATTCAAAAATCTACATGCATGACAAGTACAAATATATTGATAAATTCAAAGGTTGTATTGTTAAAGTATTAATCATATAAAAATTATGGAAGGGTGTAAAATCACTTAAGCTTTATATCGATGTAAGTGGATCCTTCCCCAATATAAATAAATTATTTTTAATTTCGTGGTAAAATTGTCATTTTAATATTTTCCTTATCTATTTTGCAATATTATTAAGCATAATGATAAATTTAACCTCAATGTTTACACTTTTTATCGCTTTGGCCCTTATTCTTTTTTAGTAAATTTAGCTCTTAACCTAATCAAAAAGAAGAAGGTCAAATTGCATTTTGTAACGAAAATGATGACACTAGTTTTTAATTTTATTAGTCTGATAACTTGCATGACAATTCATGTACACGCCATGCTAACATAACATCATTTGTCTTATATGTCACACCAATAAATAATTCAAAATTTTAAAAAAAATTATTTTTTAAAAAATAGCATGGAATTACTTGTGGACTGTCATGCAGATTGCCATGTTTAAAATTTATCATTTTAGTTAGTATTTTTGTTAAAAAATCATTTTGAATCTTTTAAAAAGTTGAGATCAAATTTAACTCAAAAAAAAAAGAGTAGGAGTCAAATTGACAAAAGATGTAAACATTAAGAATTAAATTTGAAATAATGTCATATTATTTTACTCAACCAAACAAAGTAATGTTATTACATGTTTATTTCATTCCATCTAACCAAACTATTGTTATAGTTATTACATCCCCTAATACTTTTATTTCATTCCCACAAATTAAATTATGTTGCATTTCTATTCCATTCCAAATAATTAAACATACTGTAAGTGTTAATTGAATTGACATTACCAATCAATTGTGTTTATATATATATATATATATATATATATATATATACTATAAAAAAAAAGTAGAAAATTTCACTATTTGGACCTAAACATAATCCCCTTTGCCCAGGGAAGGTGAACACTTCAAACTGCTAAAGCTGTTCCTAAACAAATACATAGCTCAGGGCCCAGGCTGGGTCGAGAAAACCCGGGGTGCTTCTGAATATTTTCAAAAAGTAGTAGTAGACAGTGATGATATCTTAAGAAAAACTGCAGCTAAAGCTAAATGATTTTGGGAAGGGAAATAGCCAAACTTATGGTTAGCATTGAAGGTGTTTATGGGAGTGAGAAATGTGTGCTTGACCCCACCCTATTTCGTGAAGTGGTGGATTATAAGGTTGCAGAACATCAACAGAAAAGAAAACTGGCTGTAGCCGATAGAGGTCCAAATCATGTGATCCAATTAATGTTGTCACTATTTTCAAGTCGGTATTAGCATACCAGGGAAAAGTCTTAGCCCTTCCTGATGTGATTCGGCTCGGTTGATTGAGTCGATTCACTTGATTGCCCGATCATCGACGAGAAGTTTTCGTTTTGATGTCGTATGAAAATTGAGTTATGGATATGTATAAGCGGAAGCAGGCAATTTGGGTTCAAAAGATGGTTTGGATTGATGATCGATAAGTTCGGTTTAAGAAAGAAATAAATTATAAGTTGATAGAGAAAGATGGAATGGAAATTGAACTCAAGCTTCAAGAATGTTTCAATACTAAAAAGTATTGCCCCAAGTCTTATATTGCTTAAGGTGAGTTAGATGAAGGATAGAAGCGGAACTTGACCCGTTACCTATATGGAGGTAAGAACCAAAGGTATAAAAAAGTGGATGAACGCCATAACAGAATGGTGATAAGTTCAAAGAGTCAGGTTGACACCACTAGCGAGCTAGATAAGTCAGAACGAGACTCAAACGAAATAGGATAGGAGGAAACCTCACAATCAAGTTTTGATAATAAAAAATGTCTAACCTTTTTTTTACAAAGATGAGTAAACTATTTATAGACCTAAAATGCCTATTCATATTCAGCATCTATGTTGTTCACAGTAACTTAAATTCTATTCACATAGGTATTTAACATGTTCACACAAAAAGCATTAAAATTCGGTTCATGCTTGAAGAGGGTACATGAATTTAGCTGAACCATCATGATGCTTAACTTGATGGATTCATGCATCCTTAGCCTTAAAGAATCTCCATCATTCCATGAATGTGCAGCCCTTTAATGCTCATACATCTCCCTTGGCCGAATGAGCCTTAATGTGCCTGAAATACTTGAATGGTCATCTTGAAAATGCATGAATCAGGCATGAAATGTCCCAATGTATTTTCCTCCTTAAATACGATCCATGAATCTTTAAATACATGAACATTCAGCAACTCCCTCTTGCATGAACATCCCAAATGCATGTGCTCCTTTAAATGCCATCCATTGAACCAAACCTATCGATCATCAATCCAAACCATCTTTTGAACCAAAATTGCCTGCTTCCGCTTATACATATCCATAACTCAATTTTCATACGACATCAAAACGAAAACTTCTCGTCGACGATCAAGCAATCAAGTGAATCGACTCAATTAACCGAGCCAGATCACATCATTTGGTATCAGAGTTAGCTGAATCGGAGTAAGAATCATCATCTCCGGTATTCGAGATTGTAAAAAAAATTCGAAGAAAAAAAATTATTATTTTGTATTCAATTTTTTTCCTATTGTATTCAGCATTTGTATTTAAAAAAAAAGAAAAAAAATAGAGAGAGAAATTCGAAATTAAAAAAACAGAAGTTTGACAATAATTCATTGTTGTTGAATTGTAATGGTGTAAGTTGCTGTCCGAAGTACTAAATTCATTTCCAGCCACACTTAACCTTTCCATTTCTCCTCTTTGTTTGATAGCCTACCATTTTCGACATCATTACCCACCAAGCCAAATCAATTTTGTAAGCCGACCCCAAACGGTACTAATTCGTCCACTTAGTTTGCGAAGAACTTCGAGAGGCAAAAATCGAGTGGTAAAAGGCAAGAGAGTTGGTGAGACTAGCCGAGAGATTAAAAGCCAATATAAGAGTGAAAACACAAGTGGAGTGCCATCCAATCTTCTTTGTGAGTGAAAACATGAGGTTTTGAGTTGAGGTATTTAAATTTTGTTTTGTTTTAATCACTTTTCTTTTTCAATAATAAAATCATGTTTCAAGAAGAGCTTTCAGAATCAGATTTTCAATATGTGATGAATGAAATGCGTAGAATTGTGAGATCTAAGTTTGTAAGGCTGCATGAACGATTGGACCGGTTGGAGGAAAGAGACCAATGGGAACGATTGTCTCCAAGTCAAAAGACAGAGTCAAGATCATCGCAGAGACAAACATCCAACGATTTGTTAAGAAGAGATTCAAATAATGATTTCTATTCAATGAGGAATTCAAGACGAAGCAAAGCAAGTTTTGAGTTTGAAGCTTTTCGAGGTGACGAACGAGAAATCACAAGTAGTCCTTCATATGCACCAAGGTATCGTCCACCAAGAATCAATCTCGAAGAGGTGATCATTTTTTGTATGAAAGTCGTTCCAAACATACCCAACGAGAGTCATTTCGTGCTGATTCATTTGTAACATCTCCATCCTATAATGAAAAGGTGAGGCAAAAAGAAAAAGAAATAAGAAGAAAAGAAAGAGAAGAAATGTTGATGAGAGAAAATGAGCGTATATGGAATGAAATCGAGAGACAAAAAAAAGAAATGAAAGAAAAAGAACAAGAATTCGAAAAAGAGAGTGAGATTGAAGAAAGAAATGAGAGTGTAAAAGAAACGAGTGTCATGGAAAAAGAGAGGGTTTGAAAAAGAGTTTGAAAAAGAGATGAGTGAAAAAGGAGAAAGCAATCAAGCAAAAGTGAGGAATGTCCTAACTAACCCATTTGCAAGTTTGCCGCATAAATTTTCTTCTTTCCAGGTTTCCAAGGAATCAATTGACAAGTTTAAACTACAATATTTTCCTGATGAGAAGCAGTTCAAGTTGATCGAGAAAGGTAAGATCATAGACAACCCTAGTCCACCAGCACTTAAAGGTAAGCAAGGTGAGGATTCTATGACGTTTGAGTCTCCACCATCCCACCTCAATGTTTGTGATAATATAGCTGATATGGTTAACTGCCATTCTTTGTTTAATGTTGACGCGCCTCTTTTAAAAGATGCAAAACAAGTTTCTCTAATGCAAATTATCGCATTGACAAGTGTATTGGTGAAGTAAGTATAAATCAGTACAAACAACTTTCGAACTTGAGTGTTAAAAAGTTGCCATGTAAAATTCCTAGTTCGATTGTTTGTGATGGTGGTGAAATGTTTTTGCTTTGTTGTGTAAATTCTACATGTTTGTGTAAGTTTGATCGAGTGAAATTTGAGATATATGGTTGTTCGAATGTTAATATGTTCACATTTTCTTTGTTTAATGCATTTGGTAAAAGGTTTTCGTGTAAGACAATTAATCTATTTGATTGTGTTGTTCTTGAAACATCTTTAAATTCTTGTGTGATATATTCATGTCTCTACATGTCAGTTCAAAACAGAATCAAGAAGTCTGATTGTTTGAATTCATTCTTGCCTATATCCTCTTTATTTGACATGTGTGATATTTTGGTGAAAGTGAAGTTTTTGTTGCGTTACGAAACGACCGATCAAAATCATGTTTTTAAACCCGGAGCATGTATTCCTAAGTTGACGTCAAGCGAAGGTGAGTATCAAATTTGTATTCTGAATCAATGTGTTGACCCCTTCTATTTGCTTCGAGTTATATCTTTATTCTGTTTGAGAACAAATCATGTGAATATCGTTGGCTTGCAAAGTCAAAATTCGATTTATGATTCTGGAAACTGCTCCATGTTGTGGTTTAAAAGGTTTGAACATGTTTTGCATAAAAATGACTTAAGATTACATCGTTTCTTTTCTATGATGCCGATCTTGAAATTGTTACATCAAATTGAAATGGCAAGAGAATACTTTGTCTTTGACCCCGGTGCACATCATTCGATATCTTTTTCTAAGGGAATCGAACCTTGGAAAGTTGATTTTCAAAACCATAGTTATCGAATGCCTTGTGATTTAGGTTTGTTTCCATCAAAGAAAAAGGTAAGACTAATTTCTATTTTTGATTCCGGTTTTGGTTTATTTGTTCAAATTGTGAATAAGATCTTAGGAAGTCCTTTTGAACTTATAAACCATGGTGTCACTATTCTATTTCATTTTTGTGTAGGTGACACTTCAAAGTGGTTTCCTCCTAAAGAGGGAGGGCATGAACATGATCTATTTTCTTTTCGAGTTATTTCTGATTTTCAGGTTCTTGGGAGCAACTTTGTCCAATTCATCAACAAAGGGGTTCGTGACAAATAAAATTTTTTTGAGAGCAAGTGGCCCGATTTGAGGACAAATCGCTTTAAAGACGGAAGGGATGATATAGCCAAGCCCCGAGCACACTCTTGGACCAGCTCTCAAAGCATTGCTTGTAATCCTTTGCAAGCTAAATTAGTTCGATTCTAGCTCGTTGAGCTCAATTCGGCTCGTTTCCAGCTCAATGAGCTTGTTTGCTCGTTTTTAGTTTACTTTAATTTCTATAATTTAGTTGCTGGAATAAAATAAATGCCAATTACTTTATTCAGCTTAAATAATTAAATTGCATTTTAATTATGGATGTTTTAATTAGAAGTGTTTAAATGTGTCTAAAAGTTGAGACAAATTAATTTTGTGTTTTAATTAATTTGTCTTAGCTGCTGTTGAGTTTAATTTGAGTCTTAATTAATATTTGTTTTAATATGTCTAGCTACAACATTTTAATGTGTCTTTAGTGAACATTTTAAATGCATGTTTTAATATGTCTTAGTTAGTACATAATTTAAAAGTGTTCAGCTCATTACATCCATTTAATGTGTCTTGCTGCCAATTTAATATGTCTTAGTTCAGCCGAATTAATATGCAGGTTTAAAATGTCTTAAGCTTGCTGCTGATTTTAATGTGTGTGTTTTAATGTGTCTTAAGCTAATTAAATTGTTGAATTTATTAGGTGCAGCTACATACATGAACGGCATGAATGCAAGGTGGGCTGCTGATTGAAATGCCCAAGCAACTCTTCGTAAACATCAAGGGACAAGTGAGCTGCTGGTTTCTCTTCCCCAAGCTGCCTCATCGTGTACTCCAACAGCCCCAAACGTGTTCACACTTGCTGGAGGTTCCATTCACACTCATGACCATTCGGTCACTTGCTTTCACACACAAAGGCTTCTCAATTTCGTTGGTTCACACTCCATGGCTATTGAAGTGCCCTAAGCTGCTATTTAAAGTCTAAGACTAATCAGTTCTTCAAGGCAGCTCATTCAATCACTTTGACCGAACCTAATTAAGGCCATTCAGCTCATTTTAGCTCCTTATTAATTGACAACAATTTCAGCTGAATAAAAACACTCTAGAAGCTGCCCATTAACATTCTCCATGCTCAAGAACCTTAAAGGGACATTCTAGGAAGGTTTTTGGATATTTCCAGCCTCTTTTGCTTTAATCTTGGCTGACCATCCAGCATCTTTTTAGTCCATTCGGCTACCTTAGGCTTAGGCTATAAATATTTGCTCATTTTCATTTTGTAAGGACTTTTGAATCTTTTATGAATTTTATGTGCTTTGTGAGTTTATTTTCAACTCTCATTGTTCTCCAAGGACTGGTTAGACTTATCAAGTAACCCTTGTGGCATCAACCCGTTTTTGTATTTCGAACTTATCACTTTGCACCCAAAGTGTGGAATTCAAGTTATACCGAGGTTCTTATCAATATTGATAGTGGGTCAAGGTTGTAAATCTACCACTTACCTTCCATCCGTTATTATCTCAACCTAAGCATTCATATAAGTTTCGGGTTAACATACTTATATTGTGTTAGTTCAACTTGAATACTTGGTTTCCATTCACCTATCAACCTCAATACATTCCATAACCTCTATTGAACTAATTCGAGCCTTTATCTCTTCTTTCTTAACCTATTTTCGGCCAGCCTCAAGTATTACTCCAATTCACGATCGGGCACATGAACGACTCAACTCTCAACACTAAGCCGGTTCGTATCACTTCGCTACTGAGTTTTAACATATTCGATGCTGAAGTTGGTCGTAGGTTTATTATTTGTTTAAATTGTTTCTGAACTGATAGGGGTCGATGGATTTAGCTGGCCCTGGCAGATTGCAATTCTTTGTCACTCACCACATGCTCCAATGCAACATGAAATGAGCTTTCAGAAAACCAATGCCTGCCTTGATTTAGGTTCTAACTTTTTAGTGGGTCTTTGTTTTATAAGCTTAGGACCAAATTTGTATCAACAATTCAATCCTAGTGCAAGTAAAATTGAGTTTACTTGTGTTAAATATTGTCAAGTCTAGTAAAACTCTGAACTACACCGATAGTCATCAGTTTCTACCAATGAACTTAAAGGGGCGTGGTGTAGTATCCTAGGTGGGAGGAAACTCTTTTTTATCATTTTTATTTCTTTTATGTACAATTAACCTTTTTAAAAACATTATCAGTATAACTTGACATGAAAGTAAGTTCCCAAAATATCATGCATGCACTCTCTTGCACTTGTCAAATGAACAATATAGGCATAGCCTTCAAATGAAAATGTGAAAGGGCTTTCATGTCACCTCAATCTCAATATGATTACTGATAAGAAGGAAGAAGTAAGAAAATAAATCAAGCCTGGAAATATATGATATTAACTCAATTATACAAATGGAATATTAGACCATAGGTGTTGAAATTTACTTTTGAATATCTCCTCAAATGAGAACTTCAAACACTTATTATGTGAAAAAGAAAAAAAAAACATCACACTAAAATGGGTTCATCAAATTTGTCACCAACAAGCTGAAATAGAGAAAAGTGCCCCATGGGTACAGCAAATAACAATTGTCCCGACAGCTTGAGATACACATAACTAGTAGTTTCTAGTGATGGTGCTCTTGCATGTAGCATAGGCCGCAATATGTGCATACAGCAGGCTCTTTCAAGTCAAGGCATATGAATTCAATTGGGTGTTCCAAAGCAGGATTATTGTCTAAAACCAAATACCAACAAAGACCAGAAAAACTTGTGTGTATCAGTTAAAAGATTCATGCAACATTATGTAGGGTTTATCATCTTATGTATTTATTAATGCCTTGGATTTTTCTTAGTCATACCAGTCAGTGAGCAAAGTTTAGACAAGTTAAAATTAAATATTTATCTTTAAAGAATAACAAAATGGATGACTTCACTTGATTTGAAACTACATTTCAGTAACACATCTTAGCCATTTGCTCTTTTATAAAATATGATTTTAGGTTACCCATTGTGCCAGTACATAATTTAACTACTAAAAGCTTGTTCCCCGAGTACGAAGGAAAATAAGGATCAGGACTAACCTTCTTCACAAGCTACAATCCGACCTTCAACCTTGATCGGAGGGACTTTAATGATCAACCCCATAGGAGATTTCTTGCTTGAATCCTGCAAAATTGGAAAAAGAAAACAACAAAATAAAATAAATAAGAAAGCTTAATTTATTCATTTCATTGCCCTCTTGTATTTTGGGAGGAAAAGGCCAATCGATTAATGAACGTGTTATGCATGATCAGAAACATACCAACTTACTAAGTTATTGGACTGGAATTTACCCTAACATTAACCATTTTTCTTAAGCACTTAAAGGCATTTCAAATAAATGAAAGTTACAAGGTAACCATGTTGAGACACACCTATTCTTATGCCAAATCCATGTCTATGAACCAAGGTATTCACGCATATGGTTAAAGTAAAAAGCAGTATAATCAAGGCTATTTAACACTTGGAAGCTTTCTCCAAAATCGAAGTACTAAATTAGTGGGAAACAAAGATTCCATATGTAAAACCAGAAAACATCTGCAGAGTATTCTACTTTTTTAATAAACAACAAATAATCAACGGTTAAAAGCCACTTCATGTGCTTCCAAACGTAGGTAACTATAATCTGCCAGCATCTTCAATAATTCAAATTACCAAACAGGATGTAGAACACTTAACAAACAACCACAAGTAGACTCGAAAAATTGAAAGTTTTCAAAAGGGCTTCAAGCCTTCCCCGTACTCAGTTTACAGAGTTAATGTTGAAGCTGGTCAGCATGTAGCAAACACTCGATAGCAAGCAGGCCATGAAGACCAAGCCATGCTGGAACAGATGCAAGAGCTGTTGATGCAAGCTTATTTTGTTTATTTTGTAATTTTTAGTTAATGAAATGTATCATAGTTCATTTTGAACTAAGTTAGGTTGATGATTGATGTATTTTATTGATTGATGAGCTGTTTACTAGCTTTGCTTGTATGTACAAGTTAATTACTTAGAGTTTCAATGCTTAATGGTGTTAGGTAATTATTAGGTAAACATTTTACTGTTTTGACAAGCTAATTGCTTGTTTTATGTGTTGGCATTGTGCCATTGTTTTACTTAATGAATGAATCAGATTTGTTCATCAATTTTCCTCTCTATTCTTCCTTATTTTTTTCTTTTCTTCTTACTTGAATTTGATTGTTTGCTCACCAAGCATCAAGGCTTGTTGCACAAGACACTAGCTAAGTCTGTTAATTTCTGTTATAACTTCAACAATTGGTATCTAGAGCCTGTTTTCTTAAGGGACCTGTTGTTTAAGGATGGCCTCATCAAACTTTTCACCAGTTGCACCTCAAGTTTTCAATGGGGAAGGCTATCACATATGGGTGGTCAAATTAAAGACCTACCTGCAAGCTTTCGATCTGTGGGAGGTGGTCAACTCTAATGTTAAACCAGAGCCACTTAGAGCCAATCCAACAGTGGCTCAGATCAGGCAGCATGCTGATGAGAGGACCAAGAGGCACAAGGTCATGTCTTGCATACAGAACTCAGTGTCAGATGTGATTTTCACAAGGATTATGGCCTGTGAATCACCAAAGCAGGCCTGGGACAAGTTGAAAGAGGAGTTTCAAAGGACAGAGAGGACAAGGCAGCAACAGTTGTTAAATTTGAGGAGAGAATTCGAGAACTTGAAGATGAAGGAATAAGAAACTGTCAAGCAATAGTCTAACAGGATTATGGCTGTGGTTAACAGCATTAGGCTCCTTGGTGAGCAGTTTAATGAAGCTAGGATAGTGGAGAAGGTCATTGCAACTTTGCCTGAGAGGTATGAGGCAAAAATCTCATCTCTCGAAGACTCAAGGGACCTGTCCAACATCTCCCTGACAGAGTTGATCAATGCTCTATATGCTGAAGAGCAGAGGAGAGCAAGCAGACTGGAGGAGCACCAAGAACATACCTTTCAGGCAAAGACCAATACTGCCTACAAAGGCAAGAAGACCTAGAAAAATAGGCCTAAGCCTGATGCTGCAAGGAGTAATGACCAACCTTGTAGGCATTGCAAGAGGCCTGGACATCCAGAAGAAAAATGTTGGTTTAGACCAGATGTTGTATGTCAACACTACAAGAAGAAGGGACATGTGGAAAGGGTTTGCAAAAGCAAGGGCAAACCAAGATAGAACCAGTTTCATCAGATGAAAGCTAAGGCTCGAGTAGCCAAGGAAGACAATGACCAAGAGGAGCAAGTCTTTGCTGTGTCATGCTCATCTGCACAGGAAAGGCTCTCATCTGGTTAGCTCCTAGACAGTGGATGCACCAATCACATGACACCTGATGCTGCAATCTTCAAGTCTTTAAACAGAAGTTGCAGAACCAAAGTCAAAATAGGTAATGGCCACTTTATAAAAGCTGAAGGCAAGGGTGATATGCTGATATGCACTTCCACAGGTGCCAAAGTGATTTCAAATGTGCTTTTGGTGCCTGAAATTGACAGGAACCTACTTAGCATAGCTCAATTGCTGGACAAAGGGTATTCTATGGTGTTCAAAGATAATCAGTGCCAAATCAGTAATCCAAGTGGATCCAAGCTTATGGCAGTCCCTATGGCTGATAAAAGCTTTGTGGTTGACTGGACAAAGGAGTCAGACACTGCCTACATGGTTACAACAGATGAATCCAAGCTTTGGCATCAAAGACTTGGTCATGCCAACTACAAATCGATGGAGCACATGTGCAGGAGTGGCTTGGCTGAAAATTTCATAAGCTCAATTCAAAACCAGGAAGTATGTGAAGTATGTCAGCTAGGCAAGCAGGCCAGACTTCCATTTCCCTCGAATCAAGCTTGGAGAGCCTCTGAAAGACTACAACTGGTGCACACTGATGTATGTGGCCCTATGAAGACTGAGTCACTAAGTGGAAACAAGTATTTCATACTGCTCATTGATGATTTCTTAAGATATTGTTGGATTTACTTCTTAAAACAGAAATTAGAAGTGGCCTCTATGTTCTGGAAGTTCAAGACTGTTGCTGAGAATGAAACAGGCTGCAAGCTGAAAACCATAAGGTCTGATAATGGGACTGAGTACACCTCAGCTCAATTCTAAGCCTTTTGTGATAAGGCAGGCATCAAACATCAGCTTACCCACACTTATACACCTCAGCAAAATGGTGTAAGTGAAAGAAAGAATAGGAGTTTGATGGATATGGCCAGGTGCCTGATGATTCAGAAGAATCAGCCTAAAGCTCTATGGGCAAAAGTAGTTTACACTGCAACCTACATTCAAAATAGACTTCCAACCAAGGCTGTGAATCAGAAGACTCCATTTGAGGCCTAGTTTGGATTCAAGCCATCATTGGCTCATCTGAAGGTCTTTGGATGCATCTACTATGCACATGTACCTGCTGCTAAAAAAGACAAGTTGTCTGAAAGGGCTCGACCTGGTGTTCTGATGGGCTACAACACTGTCAATAAGGGTTATAGGATCTTGGATCCTTCAACAAACAAAGTGTTAGTCAGCAGGGATGTCGTATTCGATGAAAGGTCATGTTGGAACTGGGAAAGACATGAACTTGAGGAAGTTTCAGAAGAACTTGTAGCAGATCAAGCTGAGTCAGACCAAAATGGTCCTGAAATGGACATTGATTATGAACCAGTCAGGGGAACAAGACCATTGACTGAGATTTATGAAAGGGCTCATGTAGCCATAGCTGAACCAAGCAACTTTGAAGAGGCTGAAGCTCAGCAAGGGTGGAAGCAGGCAATGACTGAGGAGATCAGCATGATTGTGAAGAACCAGACTTGGGAATTAGTTGAAAGGCCAGTTAAAAGAAAGGTTATTGGAGTGAAATGGGTGTACAAAGCCAAGCAAAATGCTGATGGAAGCTTGAACAAGTTGAAAGCAAGGCTGGTTGTCAAAGGGTTCAGTCAGAAATATGGCCTGGACTACCTGGAGACCTTTGCACCAGTGGCCAGGCTTGACACCATAAGGCTGTTGATTGCCTTAGCTGCACAAATACAGTGGAAAATTCACCAACTTGATGTAAAGTCAGCCTTTCTCAATGGAATTCTTGAAGAAGATATCTATGTTGAGCAACCACAGGGGTTTGAAATAGCTGGGAAGGAGCAAATGGTGTACAAGCTGAAGAAAGTCTTGTATGGCTTGAAACAGGCCCCAAGGGCCTGGTATAGCAGAATCGATGGCTATTTAATTGGTTTGGGATTTGATCGAAGCAAGAGTGAGCCAGTACTGTATGTTAAGAAGGAAGGGGCACAAACACAACTCATTGTGTCCCTATATGTTGATGACCTGCTGGTGACAGGAGGAGATCGAACAATGCTGGTTGATTTCAAGACCAAGATGCAGGAAGTGTTTGAAATGTCTGATCTAGGTGAGATGTCCTATTTTCTTGGAATGGAGGTGTCACAAACACAGAATGGAATATTCCTAAGTCAGAAAAGCTTTGCCACAAAGATTCTGACTAAGTTCTCCATGCAAAACAGCAAAGCAACTAAGACTCCTGTTGCTGTTGGAGACAAACTATTGAGCCAATGTGATTTTGAGAAGGTCTGTGAAACTACCTACAGAAGTCTAGTTGGTTGTTTGCTATACTTAACTGCCACTAGGCGAGACATAATGTATGCTGTAGGATTGCTCTCAAGATTCTTGCATTGCTGCAATGAGAAGCATTTTCAAGCTACAAAAAGAGTGCTCAGATATGTCAAAGGCACTTTAAGCTATGGTCTGAGGTACAACAAAGAAGGAAATCTGAAGGTGGCTCGATAGATGATATGAAAAGCACCTCAGGGTATGCTTTCAACCTTGGTTCAGCCATGTTTTACTGGAGCTCGAAGAAGCAAAGCTTGGTGGCTCAATCTACTGCTGAAGCAGAGTATGTGGCAGCTGCAAGTGCTGTCAACCAAGCCATTTGGCTAAGGAAAATTCTAACTGACTTGAATGTCCATCAAAGGGAAGCAACAGAGATCTTCTATGACAATCAATTTGCGGTTGCAATCGCAAAAAATCCAGTGTTCCATGGTAGAACAAATCATTTCAGCATTAAACTCCATGTTGTTCGAGAAATGGAGCAAGCATTAGAAGTAAAATTGATTCATTGTAATTCAAATGATCAGCTTGCTGATATTCTGACCAAGGCTCTAAATGTCACAAGATTCGAGTGCTTAGGAAGTAAATTAGGTGTTTGCACCATGCTAACCAAGGAGGAGTGTTGAAGCTGGTCAGCATGCAGCAAACACTTGATAGCAAGCAGGCCATGAAGACCAAGCCATGTTGGAACAGATGCAAGAGTTGCTGATGCAAGCTTATTTTGTTTATTTTGTAATTTTTAGTTAATGAAATGTATCTTAGTTCATTTTGAACTAAGTTAGGTTGATGATTGATGTATTTTACTGATTGATGAGCTGTTTATCAGCTTTGCTTGTATGTACAAGTTAATTACTTAAGAGTTTCAATGCTTAGTGGTGTTAGGTAATCATTAGGTAAACATTTTGCTGTTTTGACAAGCTAATTGCTTGTTTTATGTATTGGCATTGTGCCATTGTTTTATTTAATGAATGAATCAGGTTTGTTCATCAATTTTCCTCTCCATTCTTCCTTATTTTTTTCTTTTCTTCTTGCTCGAATTTGATTGTTTGCTCACCAAGCATCGAGGCTTGTTGCACAAGACACTAGCCAAGTCTGTTAATTTTTGTTATAACTCCAACAGTTAAGCACCAAAAACAATAAAAATATAAGGAAATTGCTGGATAAATAACAAGATAATCCGTTACCAAACCCTCTATTCCAAAGACCATAATTTCCAATTTTTAGTAAAACTTTGTTTTAAGAAAGTAAAATTACTTATTTGTTTTCTTTTCCGATAACTGAAATTGATGCTTTGTCAGCTGAAATCAACGAAACCAAACATATTATTACGCCAAGAACCTGATAACGGAATTCAGATTCAGATTCTACAAGAATGCTAAAAACCCAGAATGAAATATCAATTAAACTTCCGATACTCATTTGTTTATAACAGTTTCCAGTAAAGCCCATAAAGGCCTAAAGCATAACCTCAATCTTCCATAAATTTCAGCAGAAAATGGATTAAAAAGAAAGAGTGAAAATCTAGGATTAACTACCTGCATCCATTTCGCAGTGTGATTGCTGATTTGGCTGCTAACAAGGCTGAAATTACGAGTCGTAAATCCCAAATACGATGACCTTCTTAGGGTTTTCAGAACATCCGAATACGCCATTTTTTTTAAAAAAAAAAGGGGAATTTTTTTTTCTGGGTAATGAAATTCGGAGCTCGGGATGGTGGAGATTCACAGGTTGCATTGGAGCATCCCTTGTGTATGATTAACACCCACCATGAAAATCTTTTGAAAATTTTCTTGAGTGCTGCGCCTGCGTAACATTTTGCATTACGCTTTCAACAAACTCCAATTAGTGCTACCTTTCTAAGCTGTTAGTTTGAGAATGTAGTGGAGTGAGGGTTTAATCTGTTTTTCAACCACTTACAGTTCACTTACTTTTTTTTCAATTCTTCACTCTAAATTTTTTTTTTTTGGAGAATTTGCATCTTACATTTACATCCGACGCATATATGAACCATGATCCTCTAAAAACATGAAAATCTCAAAAGATAAATTAAGCATAGCTGTATCAAAAACATGCCTGGCTTCCAACATTTACACCCTTATCTAACATTGATTACCACATATTTAAATTGGTGATTGGCTACTGTTTTAGCATAATGGCTGGTTGGTGAGGACAGTCGAAACTTTGAGGGTTCAGTTGTCTAGAAATCTATGTTGTCTGTATTGTTATACCTATAGTATATGCACTGTTGTTGTACACTTTGCCATGCAAGTTGGCTGTAAAAGAGGTAAATTGCCCTTAGGGCCGTGCTTGGAGTTAACCCCAATAAAAAAAAAAAGTTTGGGTAGGGGTTAGCATTTCACCAAATCAAGTAAGAAAGAAAAAATTAGTCGAGTAAATAAATTCTATTTTATCAATTAAATTTAATTTGAAATATTTTACAAATCAAGTCAAGTGAAATGAAATTTAAATTAAAAAATTATTTAAATTGAATAAAAATTAAATAAGTCAAATTAAAACTTTATTGGCAATTTGATTAAATTACAATTCAGAGCATATCATATATAAATAAACTTTCTTTCAAGTAAAAATAAGAAAATTGAAAATAGAATTTATTAATTTTATGAAGTTTTAATATTATTTTATTTTATAAATTTTAATAATTTTTTGGAATTTTGGAAGATTATTTTGAAATTTTAAAATTCTTTTTGAAACTTTGGAAAATTTTATTAATTATTAACTTTTGAATTTTTATAATTTCAAGAAAACTACAATTTTTATTTTAGATATTTAATATTCTATACTTTTTAAAACTATGATTGGTGAAATTTCTAAATTAAAAAAACTAAAGGATCAATTTGTTTATTTTTAAATTGATAGGGACCAATAAATATTTATATCAAAGTAAAAAGAAGAGAGTAAAATTGCCTACGTCTCAAAACAATTCGATTATTCGAATTGTAAACTCGACTCAAATTTAAAAATTAAAATTATTTATTTGAGATGATACGAAAAATAAAATAACTTGATATTTGAATTTTATTAATTTTTCTGAGTTTTGGTCCCAAGAACAGATTATTCAAAATATATAACTAAAGTTGTACCTCTCCACATTTTAAGCTCTTGTTGGTGTTTAGTGAAAATTTTAGCATGCAGAATTGACAGACACAAAGATAGAAAAAATATATTAAGTATTTGCATTAGTATATATGTTAAATTAAGTCCCAAAATAAGTTTTATATTTTTCTTATAATTTAGTTTTAAGGTTTAGGGTTTAAAAAAATAAAACCCCATTTTTATCATTTTCATTTTACTAACAAATTATTATTTTTAAACTTTTCAAATTATTTGGGTTTTCATATCAAATTATAATAAGGTGTAACTTTCTTAAATATTATATAGACTTTTAAATTAATTTATTCTTTAGAAAATCTAGTATTGTAATTCAGTCCCTCAAAACTAAATTTTACTCACTGTGTTGATTCATTAAATGTGGTGAAATAGATTTCTTAGTATCTATATTATTATTTAAATTTTGATTGAGTTGGCATTATCGGTTAGTTAAATATTAATTCAATTGAAAAATTACAGAAATATTATTTTGTAATTAAAATAAATTATATTATCCGAGAGTAGTTTAATCTTTTATTAAAAAAACTCAATAAAATTATGCATAGGGTGAGATTTAAATCCATACCAATTGCATTAATAAACGTTTTAATTTACCACTAAACTAAAGCTTTATTTTAATATTTTTGTACATTTTAATCTTATTACACACACTTTATTACCTCCATGTATATATATTCATAATGTATTCGATTAAATTGATGTCATAAGTTAACTCGACATCGACTCAAGATTGATTACAACATCATGATAAACAACTTAATTCCCTTTTTTCATTTTAATATTGTACATATTTAATGTATTATTATTAAATATCAAACTATACGTTTATTATTTATTATATGTTATTTTTAAATACATTTTATGTTTTAAATTCTCGATATTCACATGTATACGCCGCTAATAAGATTTCTAGTTATTATTAATTTATTTGGAATTCTACTAATCTCATAATAGACCTTTGGTGCTTTGGGACAATTTTCAATCTCAACTAAGTTGAATGAATACCCTTCAACAATAGACTAAACCGATGAATATTGGACAGATTGAAATTAAGTGATATGGAAAGAGGAATACACAAAGGCACTACTACGTACACTCGTCAATCTAGAAATTACATTAGAAACAAGATGACATTTTAAAGGACAGTCACCAAGTGCTGACTGAAATTCAAAAACTCCCATATACCGGAAGTCAACAATCCAAAGCACAAAAAAAGAGGAGACGATGATCTGTGAAATATACATACAAAATGAATCTATGATTAACAAAACCAAAAGAATTATATCTATACATGAAGATGGGAAATAACAACTGCTAGGTCTAGTAGCTTATACTTAGTTGATATCATACACTTTGACTTCAATAGTCTTACTACCTCTGCTGATAATAAGAAAGAAGCAAAAATATAGTTTGTAGTATGGTAAGCATGAGCAAGACAAGTGCAGCAAGAAATGATATGGGCAACCAGGGAGTGTTAAAATAATCTTTCTTCAATTTGGCCTTCCATATGTTCCATTTTTCTGGCAATGCTTGTTCACTTGATCAGCTATGTCCTTATAGTAGAAGTATTTTGGGCTGTAATAAATGGAGTCCCCCAATTTGTTAAACATTTTGGTAACTGCTTTTACGGCATAGCTCCACATCCTTGCTTGTGTTGATGAGTTTACAAATGAATACTGCATAATCAACAAAGAAATTTGGTACCTCTATTAGAAGATGGCTTACATGCAAACCAAGGCAGTTCGAGGAATGCAAGTTGCAGCTGAAGCATATGCTGCTCTTTTGTTACCTTTCAGCTAATGTTTTGTTGCTTAGTTAGATTTGAACTAAGTTATTGACATGCTTGATGTAATTTGGTGCTGATAGATTGATAAATCAGCTTAACCAAGAGTGCAAGCAAGTTTTGATAAGTTTCAAGACTTAGTTAGTGGAGTTAGGTATGTTTCGGTAACATTTTCATTTTCATTTTTTTTTGACAAGCGGATTGCTTGGTATATGTAATGCCATTATGCTCTCAATGAAATGTTGTTGAATCTTTCAAAAAGTTCTTCTTCTACTTTGGTTTCTATCAGGCAATCTGTTCTTATAGCTTGAGTTGAATTTCTTTGTTTATTTAGCAAGATATTGAAGCTTAAAGCTTAAGTTTCAGCTAAAATTTCTTATTATGTTTTCTTACTTCCTACAATTGGTATCAAGAACTGATTTCTTAGAGGAACTTTCTCTTTTCAATTCTCAAAAATGATGTCTTCATCAGGTTTCTCTCCAACACCACCACCAGTGTTCAATGGTGAAGGCTACCACATTTGGGTAGTGAAAATGAAGATCTACCTGGAGGCATTTGACTTGTGGGTGGTTATCAATGCTGATGCTGAACCACCACCCTTGAGAGCTGACCCCACGATAGCTCAGATCAGGCAGCACTCTGATGGCAGAGCCAAGAGGTACAAGGCAATGTCTTGCATTCAAAACAGTGTGTCAGGCTTGATTTTTACAAAGATTATGGCATGTGCCTCTCCCAAATAGGCTTGGGACAGGCTCAAGGAGGAGTTTCAGGCTGACACCAGATGCAACCATCTTTAAGTCCTTGGACAGAAGCTGCAAGACCAAGGTAAAAATTGGAAATGGTCACTTTATAAAGGTAGAAGGTAAAGGAGATATGTTGATATGCACTCCTACAGGTAACAAACTTATCTCAAATGTGTTGTTGGTGCCTGAAATTGAAAGAAACCTGCTCAGCATAGCTCAGTTGTTAGAGAAAGGGTATTCTGTGGTGTTCAAGGGTAAAGAGTGCCAAATCAGTGATACAAATGGATCCAATCTCATGAAAGTCACTATGGCTGATAAGAGCTTTGTTGTTGACTGGACAAATGGCTCAGATACTGCCTATGTTGCCACAACAGATGAATCCAAGCTTTGGCATCAAAGGCTTGGTCATGCTAATTACAGATCATTGGACCAGTTATCTAGAGAAGACTTGGCAGAAAACTTCATTGGTTCAGTTGAAAAACAGGAAGTTTGTGAAGTTTTCCAGCTAGGAAAAGCTAGGCTCCCATTTCCTTCAAATCAGGCCTGGAGAGCCTCAGAAAGGCTGTAGCTCGTGCACACTGATGTGTGTGGCCCTATGAAGACTGAGTCACTGAATGGAAGCAGGTATTTCATCCTATTCATTGATGATTTCTCAAGGTTTTGCTGGATTTACTTTTTAAAATAGAAATCAGAGGTAGGCTCAGTGTTTTTAAAGTTCAAAATTGCTGCTGAAATTGAAACAGGCTACAAGCTGAAAACTATAAGGTCTGATAATGGAACTGAATACACATCAGCTCAGTTCCAAGCCTTTTATGATGAGGAAGGCATCAAACACCAGCTCACCAACACCTATACTCCTCAACAAAATAGAGTAAGTGAGAGGAAGAACATGAGCTTAATGGATATGGCCAAGTGCCTATTGTTTGAGAAGAATCTGCTAAAAATCATATAGGCAAAAGCAGTCAATACTACTGTGTACATTCAAAATAGGCTTCCAACCAAAGCTCTGGCTCATAAGACTCTATTTGAAGCGTAGTTCGGGTTTAAGCCTTCACTAGATCACCTAAGGGTCTTTGGTAGCATATGCTATGCACATGTACCATCAGTGAAGAGAGACAAATTGGGCAGAAAAGCTGAACTTGGTATACTGGTAGGGTATAGCTCAGTCAAAAAGGGCTATAAGATCTTGGATCCTTTAACCAAGAAAGTGCTAGTGAGTAGAGATGTGGTGTTTGATGAGAAGTCATGCTGGAATTGGGAAAGGAATGAGCCATAGGCAGTTTCTGAAGATCTTGCAACAGATCAAGCTGAGCCAGATTAAAATGGTCCTGAATTGGATATTGATGATGAACCAGTCAGGGGCACTAGACCATTGATCGAGATTTATAAAAGGGCTCATGTAGCCATAGCAGAGCCAATCTGTTTTGAAGAGGCTGAAGCTCAGCAAGGATAGAAGCAATCAATGGCTGAAGAAATCAGTATGATTGAGAAGAACCAGACTTGGGAATTGGTTGAAAGACTAGTCAAAATGAAGGTTATTGGAGTGAAATGGGTGTATAAAGCCAAGCATAATGTTGATGGGAGATTGAACAAGCTAAAAGCAAGGCTGGTTGTTAAGGGATTCAGTTAGAAATATGGCTTAGACTATCTGGAGACCTTTGCACCAGTGGCCAGGCTCGATACCATCAGACTGCTGATTGCCTTAGCAGCTCAAATGGAATGGAAAATCCATCAGCTCGATGTGAAGTCAGCCTTTCTCAATGGATTTCTTGAGGAAGACATCTATGTTGAACAACCACAGGGCTTTGTGATAGCTTGAAATGAGCATATGGTTTACAAGCTAAAGAAAGCCTTGTATGGCTTGAAACAGGCTCCAAGGGCCTGGTATAGCAGAATCGATAGCTATCTGATTAGTTTAGGGTTTGATAGAAGTTAGAGCGAGCCAATATTGTATGTTAAGAAGGTAGGAATACAAACACACCTTATTGTGTCTCTGTATGTTGATGACCTGTTGGTGACAGGAGGAGACCAAGCAATGCTGATTGATTTCAAGACCAAAATGAAGAAGATGTTTGAAATGTCTGATCTAGGGAAAATGTCCTACTTTCTTGGGATGGAGGTGACACAAACACATGATGGGATATTCCTAAGTCAGAAGGCCTTTGCCTTAAATATTTTGACCAAGTTCTCCATGCAAAACAACAAAGCAACAAAGACTCATGTTGCTGTTGGAGAGAAGCTATCGAGCCATGGTGACTTTGAAAGGGTTTGTGAATCAACTTATAGAAGTTTAGTTGGTTGTTTACTGTATTTAACAGCCACTAGACCTAACATTATGTTTGTTGTAAGTTTACTCTCAAGGTTCTTGCATTGTAGCAATGAGAAACAATTTCAAGTTGCAAAGAGGGTGCTTAGGTATGTCAAAAGTACATTGAGCTATGGCTTGATGTATAGCAAAACTAAAAGCTTGAAGTTAGTTGGCTATACTGACAGTGACTGGGCTGACTCGATGGATGGCATGAAAAGCACCTCAGGGTATGCTTTCAATCTTGGTTCAGCCATGCTCTGTTGGAGCTAAAAGAAGCAAACTTTGGTGGCTCAATCTACTGCTGAAGCAGAATATGTTGCAGCAGCAAGTGCTGTTAACCAAGCCATTTGGCTAAGGAAAATCATGGTTGATTTAAATGTGGATCAAAGGGAAGCAACAGAGATATTTTGTGACAATCAATTTGCTGTTGCAATTGCAAAGAATCCAGTGTTTCATGGAAGAACAAAGCATTTCAGCATTAAACTTCATGTTGTTCAAGAAATGGAGCAAGCACAAGAAGTGAAGCTGATTCATTGCAGTTCACAGGATCAAATTGCTGACATTTTGACTAAGGCCCTTAGTGTAACAAGGTTTGAGCACTTAAAGAAGAAGTTAGGAGTTTGCAACACGCCAACCAAGGAGGTGTGTTGAAGGTTGGTCAGCATGTAGCAAAAGAGCAGCAAAGAAGCGTTTACAGATCAAGCCATGCGTGTCGGTGTAGCTAGCGTAATCGTTTTATTTTACTTATTTTGTAACCTTAAGTTGATGTAATGTGATTTAGTTCATTTTGAACTAAGTTAAGTTATTGAATGATGTAATTAGATGGTGTATGAGCTGTAAATTCAGCTTTATCCATGCTTGCAAGTTTTGTTTTTCAAACTTCAATGTATTAGTGGAGGTAGGTATAGTTTAGCTAACTGCTTACTCTTTTTTGACAGGCTTAATGCTTGGTTTATGTATTGGCATTATGCCATTATTCAAACTTGAATGAAATCAGGTTGTTTTCTTCCATATACAAAAAAAATTTTCTTGCTTTTCTTCTTTCTTTTTGCTTAAATCCGATTGTTTGCTCAGCAAGTATAGAGGCTTGCTGCATAAGACACAAGCTGAGCTTGTCTGTTCCTTGAGTTTAACACCAACAGCTTTGTTGTGCTAAGCATCAAGTTCCGTGAGATTTGGAAATTCTCTTCTCTTTTTGCTATTTTTGATTGGATTCCTAGAACTGAAGGATGGAAAGTAGAATGTACCAAGCCTAGAATATGCTTGATACTAGTAGTCTTTATAGGAAAATAGGGGGATCTCCGCGTAAAAAATCAAGAGCAGATGCAACCAAGTGACAAAAATGTCCTCAATTTCTAGAATTTGGGTTTATCATGCTATACAACTTTAAAAGCACAAAAAAGGGCTTTCTAGCAATAACAAATTGTACCGTATGTCACATGACACATGTCGTCCCAGTTCGCTAAAATAATCTAAATCACCCTTCTGGATTAGCTAAACAACAAAGCATCCATCGTATACCATCATATCTACAAATTTTGCTTTGTTTTCAAGGTCATGAGGAAGAGGATATTCATACCATTTGCGAGATTTTCCTTCTAAGTGTTTCATTGCCTCTAGAAATTGGTTGAGACCAAGGTGGGGTTTCTCAACAAACTTTTCAAACCACCTCTTTTTAATATCTTCCATCCTTGCCAAGTGTGGCTCACGATAGTGATAGGGGCCAATTAAAATCACATTTGGTTCGTAGGTTTTTTCATTTACTTCATGTAGTGATGAGGCATTTTTAAAATTATAAAAGTTTCCCTTTAACATTGAACAAATTTGTTAACTGTTAATTCAATACTTGTAATTGTTTATTCTAATAGCTACCGTTGATACAGTTATAAGTTATTTTCAAATATATATATATTGATCACTAAAGTCAGAATATATATATGTCACAAGTTGATTGAATCCAACGTAATAAATAAATAAAAAGAAGAGATTACACAGAAAGATGAACATGTATCCCACAACCCAAACCAATCCTTATTCATACAAAGACCAGACTAATAACACGAAGCACTTGGAACACATACAAAGTCATAAGAAAAAAGGAATCCACAAAGACACTACACTCTACAAATCTAGAAATTAAGGCTTCCTTTGGATGGTAAAAGCCAATCCAAGGGGAGCCTAAATGAGAAACAAGATAACACCTTAAAAATACAAAGTCACCAATAAAGTAGGAAGCCAAGTGTTCAAAACTCCCATAGCATAGTGTCAAAGCCTGATTAACAATCCAAAGCAGCAGAAGAAATCTAGGAAGATCTGTGACATATACAAAATTAACCCATGGTGAACAAAACCAAAAGAATTATACTGCTCATCCATAAAATACTATACATGAACATGAGAATAACACCAACAGTTAGGCCTAGTATATACTTACTTGATGAACTTTGGCTTTGGTCTTACTGTTTAACATAAGAAAGAACCGAAAATATAGTTTGCAGCAGGGTAAGCAGGAGCAAGACAAGCGCAGCAAGAAATGATATGAGGGACCAGGGAGTGTTAAAATCATTTTTCTTCAATGCTGCCTTCCATTTGTTCCATTTTCTTTGGCGGTGCTCGTTTACCCTACCAAATATGTCAGCATAGTAGAAGTCTTCAGACATCATGTAAATGGAGTCCTGAAGTTTGTTAAACATTAGGGCAACTGCTTCATCGTCTCCTAACCAATTATCAATAACTCCACTTTCACAAAGCAGTTGCACATCCTTGCCTGTGCTGATGAGGTTATCCATGAACACCACATAATCAACAAAATATGTTGGTTTCCCCCTTGGGAAGAACTGTTCGTAGGCCATGTAATTACGGAACAAAGACTCTGTCCATTCGCTGACTTGTAAGGTTGGAATCTTGAGTACTTTGGTATCTTTGGTGAACATTATATCAAACATGACTTCTATCCCTTGGTTCTGATCTTTCATCTTCTCAATATGGTCACCAAAGAAACTGATTCCAGCACCTTCCAGCTCTGTTGCGCTACGTATGAACTTCCATGAGCGTTGGGAATTTGGTTTTGCTGCTGCTACTACTACTGATGTCGATGCTTGTACTACTGCTGCTGCTGCTTCTTTTGCTTTAAATTCCTCGTGTTTCTTTATTCCTAGATGTGAAGGATGTTGACAACTATGTACTAAGTCCAGTAGATGCATGATATCTGTTTTGGGAGAAGGAAAGTGGGATATTTTGAAAAAAGAAAGAGCAGAGCGAGCCAAGTGATGAACATCTTCTCCAGCATTGGGCACCATCATCCGATACAACTCAAAAAGCACAAAGAAAGGAAGCTGGTTTTCTAGCAGTAATAAATCATGACGAATGTCAGTTTGAATACGTCCCACTTGAAAAATATCCTCTACTGGATAAATCCCCTCGATTAGCTGAACAATAAAACAACCATCAAAGAGCATCATCTCTAAAAGTTCGCCAGAGTAAAGGTGTAGCCACCTAAAAAATTTTGGGACACGGGTACGGGCGCTAATTGAAGTGATTATTGAAAATTTGAAAATTGAATCTCGATTTTATTTGAAAAAGGAGTCGCCACCGATCTTTTTTCTAGGTGTGATCGGACACCTACAAAATCCTCCTTTTTTAGAAAACTTTATTTTTAAACTTTTCTAAAAAGAGGTAATTTTAGGTCTGCGTGAAAATCCAGAGAAAATTAGGATTCGGGAGTCGGTTACGCGCGAGGAAGGTATTAGGACCCTCGCGACGCCCAAAATTGGTATCTCGTTAAACGCGTGTTGTCTTCATTTTCAAAAATACGAGTTCAATTTAATATTAGTCGTGATCCGATTAAAGCACGAGAATTTTAAAGCAAAACAACTTTTTCTTTTTCTTTTTTTGAAAACACAATTTTTTTTTAAATACAAGCATTTTAGAAACACGAAACTCTTTTCTTTTTTTTAAAAACGAAAATTTTGAAACACGAGATTTTTTTAGGAAACACAAATTTTCTTTTTGAAACACGAAAATTTTTAAAACACAAATTTTTTTTTTGAAAACATAATATTTTTGATAAAATACGAAACACGAGGATTTTTTTTTTGAAACACGAAAATTTATGAAACACGGTCAATTTTTTTGAAAATACGAAAATTTTTGAAAGATGGGATTTTTTTGAAAACACGGAAATTTATGAAACACGGAAATTTTTTTGAAAACAAGAAAATTTTCGAAATACGAGACTTTTGAAAACAAGGAAAATTTTTTGAAAACACGACAATTTTTGAAACACCGGAATTTTAAAAACACGAAGATTTTTGAAACACGAAAATTTTTTTAAAACACGGAAACACGAAAATTCATCAAATACGGGAATTTTTTTTGAAAACACGATAACATCAAAAAAAATATTCACGAGAGTTTTTTTTGAAACACGAAAATTTTTTTTGAAACACAAAAATTTATGAAACACGGTCAATTTTTTTGAAAACACGAAAATTTTTGAAAGACAGGATATTTTTGAAAACACGGAAATTTATGAAACACGGAATTTTGTTGTAAACAAGAAAATTTTTGAAATACGAGACTTTTGAAAAGAAGGAAAATTTTTTATTCACGAGAATTTTTGAAACACGAAGATTTTTTGAAAACACGGAAATTTTGAAAACATGAATTTTTTTTGAAACACGGGAGATTTTATTATTATTATTTTGAAACACGAGAAATTTTGAAAGCATGAAAACTTTTGGAACTCGATTATTTTTTTTAAAAAGTACCGTATTTGACACGAATCAATAATATCCACCCCTACATGGCGATGAAACCATCGAATTAGTGTTAAATCGATTCAACTTAATATTTAATCGTGATTCTATTAAAACACGAGAACCCTATTTTTTAAAAAAATATTTTTTGAAATTTTCTATTTTAAGAAGGGCACTCCGAATTTAACAGAAATCGATGATATTCACCCAACATAACGATGAAATCAACGATTTAATGTTAAATTGGCTCGTCATTTATGCGTTAAAATCATCTAAATTACAAGATTCTAAATGCAATACTTTAAAAATAAAATGTCAAAACATTAAAATGAGACAATATTAAAATATTTAGACAAAATAAAGAGACCAAGAATTTACCAAAACCCAAAATTATGGGCTGCACAATATTTTTGGGCCTTTTCTTTTTTTCTATTTTTTTGTGTTGGGCTGCTGTTACTGGGCTGCCAAGGAACTGGGCCGAAGCTGCTGGGCTGGAGCTGCTGGGCTGTAGCTGCTGGACTACTGCACTGGGCCGAATCTGCTGCTACTGGATTGGGCTGCGCTGGGCCTGGCCTGCTGCCTGGCTGCTGGAGTGGCCTGCTGTTGCTGTTGGGTTGTTCTGCTGCGCATGGGCCTGGCCTGCTGGTGGTGAGCTGCTGGTGGCCTACCAAAAAATGGCCTGCTGTTTTTATTTTTATTTTTTCTTTCTTATTCTCTCTTTTTCTTTTTTTTCTCTCTTCTTCTTCTCTTAACTTTCTTTTTTCTCCTTCGGCAGCACTCCCCTTTTTATCGCCGGTGACGTCTCTCCACCTGGTGCGACGGCCGGCGGTGGCGTGCACGGAGGTCTCCTCTTCCCCTCCTTTTTTCCCTTTTCCTTTTTCTTCTTTACTTTTCTTTTTTTTCTTTTGCTTGCTGTTTTCTTTTTGTTGCTTTGCTTTGTAGGCGTTAATGGTGGTGGTGGTGTCACGGTGGCGGTTCGGCGACGGCGATGGTTGCGAGAGGAGGCTTTGGGCCGGATTTGAGAGCTTTTTCTTTGAAATTTCTTTGCTCTTTTTTTTCTTTTCTTGGTTGCCCCCAAAAAAAATCCCCCTCTTTCTCTCATATTCCTCTTTTTAAATCCATCAATTTTTGTTTCTTTCTCTTTGTTTTCAGGTGGCAGAGGAGGAGGGAGGCCATGCATTGGGGTGGCAGGCGTGGCGAGCGGGGCACGCAAGAATGCTGGTTGGGGGCAATCTTGTCATGCCAAGAAGGACTAAATTGTAACGGGTGCAAAGTTTCTGGGGTAAAAGTGTAATTTTGGCAAAATACGGGGTTAAAATGTAATTTTTGAAAAATTTGAGGGCTAAAACGTAATTTAGAAGAGTTTAGGGGTAGAAATGTAAATTTGAGAAAGTTTATGGGTTGAAATGTAATTTCAAAAAGTTTAGGGGTTGAAATGTAATTTAGAAAAGTTTAGGGGCCCAAAATGTAATTTATATTTTTTGTATTTTTTCAAAATTTCATTATGACTATTTTATTAATATTTAAAAAAATTTAAAATGGGCTAAAACAATTCCAAAATTAAATCTTAATGGGCCCGATCATTGGGCCCATACGAGACCAGCCCGGCCCGAAATCCAACCCAGGCAAAATTCAGTGATTACAGCTGCCCCTCTTTGCTCATCTCTGTGAAACAGGGATAGAGCAAAGACTTAAAAGCACTGAATTTTGCTCGATTGTCTAATTTTTTATATTTTTTGAAAGCCTGAAATTGAAAAAAAGCTTGGTGTGTGATCCGAAGTTCAACTCATTTTTCAGATTATAAGTTGACCTTTGAAAAGAAAAAGAAGAAAAAAAGAAAAAAATTAAAAAATACCTCAGCTTGACTCGAGGCTCAACTCACCTCTCGGATTATGAGTTGATTTTTTTTTTTTTGAAAACATAAATTGAAAATACCTCAGCGTGACCTGAGGCTTAACTCACCTCTCGCATTATGAGTTGATTTTTGAAAAACAGAAAATTGAAAAATACCTCGGCATGTGACCCGGGGCTCAACTCACCTCTCGCAATATGAGTTGATTTTTTTGAAAAGCAAAATTTAAAAGAAATACCACGACATGTGACCCGAAGCTCAACTCACCTCTCGCAATATGAGTTGATTTTTTTTAAAAGTAGTAATTGAAAAATACCTCGGCGTGTGACCCGAGGCTCAACTCACCTCTCGCAATATGAGTTGATTTTTTTGAAAAACAGAAATTTAAAAGAAATACCACGACATGTGACCCGAAGCTCAACTCACCTCTCGCAATATGAGTTGATTTTTTTTGAAAAAACAGAAATTTAAAAGAAATACCTTGGCATGTGACCTGAGGCTCAACTCACCTCTCGCAATATGAGTTGAAATTTTTTTTTTTGAAAAGTAGTAATTGAAAAATACCTCGGCGTGTGACCCGGGGCTCAACTCACCTCTCGCAATATGAGCTGATTTTTGAAAAACAGAAATCGAAAATAATTCTTGAAAGAATCAGGGTTTCAGAAACATCAGGTGAAACTAAAGCCTTCTTCTTCGTTGATTCTGTGTAGCTTTTTTCCAAAATTCCTTACTCTATTGGTATACCTGTATATGTCATGTATGATGTTATTATGATATGCACATGTTTGTCTTAAATGCTTTTGTGTCTAAATGATCATGTCATGCACCCTGGGCTGTTTATCACGTGCCCCACTTTTGATTTTCGTGAGGATCTGCATTCATTTCCTCGATTCTTGACTTTCTCTCAGGTTTTGTGCCCATCTCCAAGTTTGTTGAGTGACCCACATTTCCTCGTATATCACCCTCTTGCCCCCTCGTTGAACTTTGTTCTTGCTTCAGGGTCCTTGTATTTATCAAATTCTCATCCAGGTAATGCTCAACATTCCTTTTGTTTAGAGTATGTCATCTTACCATTTATCAGTTAAATGAATCAAACACGAGATGCATGAAGAATGGTAAAGTAGGCATGAAAGAAATACCTCATATTCAAATTATTTCAAAAGCAACAAAGAAAATTAGCAAGGAATAGTTCAATAAAGAAAGCATCACAAAGAAAGGAAAGTGAATCCAATGGCTACAAATGCTTTAGATATCCAACGCATGAACTTCTCCACGTTTCTTCGTCCTGGGTCTTTTCCGAGCACGGTTTCTTGTGTAGAAGATTTCAAGCTTCTGAGAATGCTTCAAATATTGTAATCTCACCATTCGACTCCCCGTTCAGGTCGTCTTGCTCCTTAATTCTGAACTTACTTCATTAGGACGCCCTTTCGGGTTTTCATCCTAATCCTTTTTGTTTATCAAGATGCCCTTTTTCGGGTTTTCATCTTGATTTTTCTTCTTTTTTTATTTTTTTATTTTTTTATTTTTTTTGTTGTTTTTTTGTTTTTTTTCCTTTTTTTTTAGGCATAATATTTCTTCACAGCATCTGAGTTCACTGGATTAGGTAATTCTTTCCCGTCCATCTCAGTGAGAATCAGAGCCCCTCCTGAGAATGCCCTCTTTACAACGTATGGTCCTTCCCAATTTGGTGACCATTTTCCTCGAAAGTCCTTCAGACGGAGAATCTTTCTCGACGAGCTCTCCTTCGTGAAATTCTCTTGGCGCACCTTTTATCATGGGCGTAATCATTCTCTTCTCGTACATCCGTCCATGACAAATTGCCTTCAAGCGTTTCCCTTCAATAAGGTTTAGCTGATCATATCGAGCTCGAACCCACTCTGATTCCTCTAACCTTGTCTCCATCAAGACGCGCAGGGATGGGATCTCTACTTCGATAGGCAGAACGGCTTCCATTCCATAGACCAGAGAAAAATGAGTTGCCCCCGTAGACGTCCGTACCGAGGTGCGATATGCGTACAAAGCGAATGGTAGCTTATCGTGCCAGTCTTTATATGTCTCAGTCATCTTCCCAATAATCCTCTTAATGTTCTTATTAGCGGCTTCTACTGCTCCGTTCATCTTTGGGCGATAGGGCGAAGAATTATGATGTTTTATCTGGAATTGCTCACATACTTCTTTCATCATCTTGTTGTTCAAATTTAAAGCATTATCTGAAATGATTCTTTCAGGCAGACCATATCGACATATAATCTCTTTTTTTAAGAACCTACAGACTGCAGCCTTTGTCACATTAGCAAACGAAGTGGCTTCTACCCATTTTGTGAAGTAGTCTATAACCACAAAGATGAAACGATGCCCATTGGAAGCTTTCGGGGAAATTGGCCCTATAACATCCATGCCCCACATAGAAAAAGGCCACGGAGAAGTCATGACATGAAGGGGCGACGGAGCTGCATGAATTTTGTCGCCATAAATTTGACATTTGTGGCACTTTCGTGTGTAACCAATGCAATCACTTTCCATCGTCAGCCAATAATAACCAAGTCTCATAATCTGCCTGGCCATGGTGAAACCACTGGCATGTGTTCCACAAATTCCTTCATGAACCTCTTCAAGTATCTTTCTAGCTTCAACAGCGTCCACGCACCTCAGGAGCACTTGATCTTTTCCCCTTTTGTATAGAATATCCCCGTCAAGAACAAATCCAATCGTCATTCTCCTGATTGTTCTTTTGTCATTCTCGTTTGCTTGCTCGGGGTACCTTTGATTCTTGATATACTCCAAGATATCATGGAACCATGGTCGTCCATCTGACTCCTCCTCAATACTAAAGCAGTGTGCGGGGGTCTCATATATACTCATTTGGATGGGCATTATCTCATTTTCTCTGTTTGCCTTGAACATCGAAGCCAAGGTGGCTAGGGCATCAGCCAGTTGGTTCTCCTCTCGTGGAAAGTAGTTAAAAGTCACTTTATAGAACTCCTTGATCAGCTCTGCAACGAGATCATGATATTTGACTAATTTTGGATCTCTCACTTCCCAATCTCCACGAATTTGATAAATGACTAATGCTGAGTCCCCGTGTACCTCTAAAATTTTGATTTTTCTCTTGATAGCTGCACGAAGTCCTATGATGCAAGCCTCATATTCCGCTATATTATTTGTACAGAAGAAATTCAATCTAGCAGTAAGCGGGTAATGGTCCCCTTCAGGTGACACTAAGACTGCTCCTATCCTATGCCCTAATGCATTTGATGCACCATCAAAGCTCATCTTCCATAACTTTCTTTTTTATGACTCGCCCTCTTTTTCTGAAATGCACATCAAATCTTCATCTGGGAACTCAAATCTCAAAGGCTCGTATTCCTCCGTTGCTCGACTTGCCAAGAAGTCAGCTATTGCGCTTCCTTTTATCGACTTTTGGCTCACATATACATTGTCATACTCAGTCAATAGGATCTGCCATCGGGCCATTCTCCCTGAGAGTGCAGGTGACTCCATCATGTACTTTATTGGGTCCAGTTTTGAAATTAACCATGTCGTGTGATACAGCATGTATTGCCTGAGCCTTCGAACCGTCCAAATCAATGCACAACAAAACTTCTCAATTGAAGGGTATTTTGCCTCATATTCTGTGAACTTCTTGCTGAGGTAGTAAATTGCCTTTTCTCTTCTCCCTGACTTATCATGTTGCCCCAGTACGCAACCCATTGAGTTCTCAAACACGGTCAAGTACAATATTAAGGGTTTTCCAAGGGTCGGCGGTACTAGCACAGGAGGATTAGATAGATACTGTTTTATCTTGTCGAAGGCCACTTGGCACTCCTCGTTCCATTCTCCCGGATTACGTTTTCGAAGGAGTCGAAAAATTGGGTCACACTGATTGGTAAGTTGGGCAACGAATCGAGCAATGTAATTCAACGTTCCTTAAAATCCTCTGACTTCCTTTTGTATACGCGGGGGAGGTAGTTCTTGTATAGCTTTTATCTTGTCTGGATCAACCTCGATGCCTCTCTCACTGACAATGAAACCTAGCAATTTTCCAGAGGTAGCCCCAAACGTACATTTGGCTGGGTTAAACTTCAACTGGAACTTTCTTAATCTTTCAAATAGCTTCCTGAAACTCCCAACATGCTCTTTTTCTTCTCGAGATTTGGCAATCATATCATCGACATAAACTTCTATTTCTTTGTGTATCATATCATGGAACAACGTCACCATGGCTCTCTGATACGTTGCCCCAGCATTCTTTAATTCGAACGGCATTACCTTATAGCAGAAGGTTCCCCACATTGTTATGAATGTATTTTTCTCCATGTCCTCGGGAGCCATTTTTATCTGATTATAACATTGCCATTTTTCTTCGGTACCGGGACTATGTTAGCTACCCAATCTGGATATTTGGAGACTTGTAGGAAGCTAACTTCAAATTGTTTTTTGACTTCTTCTTTTATCTTCAACAACATTTCGGGTCTCATCCTTCTTAGCTTTTGTTGAACAGGTTCGCATTCTGATTTCAGTGGGAGCTTGTGGACCACAATATCCGTGTTCAATCCTGGCATATCCTGATAAGACCAGGCAAACACATCCTTATACTCATGGAGCAAGGCGATCAAATCTTGCCTTGTGTTTTCTGAAATGGAAGTCTCAATCTTCACTTCTTGTTTCTTTTCTTCATTCCCCAAGTTCACTACCTCAACAGATTCTTGATGGGGTAGGATCTGTTTCTCCTATTGTTCCACCATTCTCAGTAAGTCAGGAGACGAGACACAATCTTCAGCATTTTCGTCGGCTTCGAATTCTCCTAAACAAACAGCCTTCTCAAAATTGATTTCAGGATTCATAACGGGATTATTCATGCCATTGATATCTGAACACCTGAAAGGTGAATGGAAAAAGGCTATAGAAGAGCATTGAGGTATTGTAATCAACACACAATGATATGAGATGATATGAGACATATGCCGAAAAAGGATATGAATAGAAGGAGCAGTCGCGAAGTTAATGGAAATGAAAAAAACATGACAATATAAAACAAAATGCATCTTCATTAATGATCATTGAAATGATAAAGAGCAAACATAAGCTCTTACAAAATGAACCCCACTGTTTAAGGACACACAAAATGAAGGGTTAACATTTAGCATTACTCTGAAGGGGACTTAAAAACTACAAGAAGGTCCACAGCAGTCCAATTGTTCAAAACATATCTTGGAAGACAGGGGTGTATCTTTGAAACATCCTCAATTGTATCACTCTCGTTGAGCTCAACATCCATAGTTCTAGCTCTTCAATGCGTTCTATAAGAATGACGTGATTCCAGACTTGTAGTGTCACAACTGTGGATTATACGGTTTTGGCCTCAGAGAATAATTAGGGTGATATGCACATGCAATGAATGAATGAATGAATGACCAATGAATGTTAGCACACATGAATATGCAAAAAAAAATGGTGTTGATTTCAAGATAGCCTCATACTTAGGCGTTTCATTAATCAAAAGAATCTATTACAAAATATTTTGCCAATGAAAATGCCCCTAGTGTCTAAGCCCCATTGTTTCCCGATCCTAGTCAAGTCTTCGAGGTCGTTCTGACGAGCATTCAAAGTCACACGCTCGGGAAGATCAGAGGTGTATCCTTCCTTTAAACTGTCCCATTTTACTTTTTGAGTCCTCAAAGATCAATCTCGAACTATGACATTTTTCTCGGTTACTTGTGTAATTGACTCCTCCATCAGAAACCCGTTTTTGGCAACCAATATTTAACCAACACCTTCCTAATGAGATGTCTACGATGCATGATGAAAAATAAGATGAAAAACAAATAACCTTGGTTAGAGATCACAACAGATGTAAACAGAAGAAAGAAGAAAAATAAATACTATGGAAAATTTAACGAATTAAGCTATTCAATCATGCGATTTGGAGGAACAGACCCACGTTTTCTTTTTTCTTTTTTTGCCCCAGCATGCTTTACAAAAACCTACCTCACATACTATCAGACAATCTACCCGACCCAATTTATTAAATAGACTCAATTCATTTGCAAATAAGTGTAAATGTAAAAGAAATAAAAGGTAAGAGGCGTTTCTCCCGTGTACTTATTTTGGTGACTATTCAACGGACAGAGGTTCGGCATGGCTCTAATTGGATGGCTCGTACGGTTCACTACATGTGGTTCTGGTTCTAGAAAGGTACTCGAATTGTCCATACTGCCACCTACTAAGGTAAGTATGGAGCCTCGGTTATCGCCCGTCATGGGCTTGCGAGTTCAATTCGAGGGATTACATTTACTTATGCCTATGCGGAGGGACGAGTTAACTCACGAAAGCATAAGTCATATGTAACCCGGAAGTATTTCACTAGCCTGTGCGGAGGGACGAGTTAACTCACGAAGGCGTAGCGTTTACTTCCACTTAAACGGACGGAGCCCGGGTAGAGAGCTCATGTTATGCAAGAATGCAAGTGCACGGTGTGTGGGGAGAAACTCACAAACCTTTTTATTTTTATTTTTACTAAAAAACAAACTAAAACCATAAAACTTAAAGCTGAAAAAAAACGCAAAAATAA
Source organism: Gossypium raimondii (assembly GCF_025698545.1). NCBI lineage: Eukaryota > Viridiplantae > Streptophyta > Magnoliopsida > Malvales > Malvaceae > Gossypium > Gossypium raimondii. Next base: position 48,952,934 of record NC_068577.1, on the reverse strand, counting down.
AATAGGTTAGAAAAATATTAATTTCAAAACCGGATGCGGATGCATGATTTTTCAAAACAAAATTCAAGGATCACGATTAAAAATTAAATTGAACAAGAAGTTTTAAAAATTTTAACAACACGCGTTTAACACCAGACTCGACTTTCAAAAAAGGTATCCCTAGTGGAGTCGCCAGCTGTAGCGACCTAAAAAATTTTGGGACACGGGTACGGGCGCTAATTGAAGTGATTATTGAAAATTTGAAAATTGAATCTCGATTTTATTTGAAAAAGGAGTCGCCACCGATCTTTTTTCTAGGTGTGATCGAACACCTACAAAATCCTCCTTTTTTAGAAAACTTTATTTTTAAACTTTTCTAAAAAGAGGTAATTTTAGGTCTGCGTGAAAATCCAGAGAAAATTAGGGTTCGGGAGTCGGTTACGCGCGAGGAAGGTATTAGCACCCTCGCTACGCCCAAAATTGGTATCTCGTTAAACGCGTGTTGTCTTCATTTTCAAAAATACGAGTTCAATTTAATATTAGTCGTGATCCGATTAAAGCACGAGAATTTTAAAGCACAACAACTTTTTCTTTTTCTTTTTTTGAAAACACAAATTTTTTTTAAATACAAGCATTTTAGAAACACGAAACTCTTTTTTAAAAAAAACGAAAATTTTGAAACACTAGATTTTTTTAGGAAACACAAATTTTCTTTTTGAAACACGAAAATTTTTAAAACACAAATTTTTTTTTTGAAAACATAATATTTTTGATAAAATACGAAACACGAGGATTTTTTTTGAAACACGAAAATTTATGAAACACGGTCAATTTTTTTGAAAACACGAAAATTTTTGAAAGACGAGATTTTTTTGAAAATACGGAAATTTATGAAACACGGAATTTTTTTGAAAACAAGAAAATTTTCGAAATACGAGACTTTTGAAAACAAGGAAAATTTTTTGAAAACACAACAATTTTTGAAACACCAGAATTTTGAAAACACGAAGATTTTTGAAACACGAAAATTTTTTTAAAACACGGAAACACGAAAATTCATCAAATACGGGAATTTTTTTTGAAAACACGATAACATCAAAAAAAATATTCACGAGAGTTTTTTTTTGAAACACGAAAATTTTTTTTGAAACACAAAAATTTATGAAACACGGTAAATTTTTTTGAAAACACGAAAATTTTTGAAAGACGGGATATTTTTGAAAACACGGAAATTTATGAAACACGGAATTTTGTTGTAAACAAGAAAATTTTTGAAATACGAGACTTTTGAAAAGAAGGAAAATTTTTTATTCACGAGAATTTTTGAAACACGAAGATTTTTTGAAAACACGGAAATTTTGAAAACATGAATTTTTTTTGAAACACGGGAGATTTTATTATTATTATTTTGAAACACGAGAAATTTTGAAAGCATGAAAACTTTTGGAACTCGATTATTTTTTTTAAAAAGTACCGTATTTGACACGAATCAATGATATCCACCCCTACATGGCGATGAAACCATCGAATTAGTGTTAAATCGATTCAACTTAATATTTAATCGTGATTCTATTGAAACACGAGAACCCTATTTTTTTAAAAAATATTTTTTGAAATTTTCTATTTTAAGAAGGGCACTCCGAATTTAATAGAAATCGATGATATTCACCCAACATAGCGATGAAATCTACGATTTAATGTTAAATTGGCTCGTCGCCTTATGCGTTAAAATCATCTAAATTACAAGATTCTAAATGCAATACTTTAAAAAATAAAAATGTCAAAACATTAAAAATGAGACAATATTAAAATATTTAGACAAAATAAAGAGACCAAGAATTTACCAAAACCCAAAATTATGGGCTGCACAATATTTTTGGGCCTTTTCTTTTTTTCTATTTTTTTGTGTTGGGCTGCTGTTACTGGGCTGCCAAGGAACTGGGCCGAAGCTGCTGGGCTGGAGCTGCTGGGCTGTAGCTGCTGGACTACTGCACTGGGCCGAATCTGCTGCTACTAGATTGGGCTGCGCTGGGCCTGGCCTGCTGCCTGGCTGCTGGAGTGGCCTGCTGTTGCTGTTGGGTTGTTCTGCTGCGCATGGGCCTGGCCTGCTGGTGGTGAGCTGCTGGTGGCCTACCAAAAAATGGCCTGCTGTTTTTATTTTTATTTTTTCTTTCTTATTCTCTCTTTTTCTTTTTTTCTCTCTTCTTCTTCTCTTAACTTTCTTTTTTTCTCCTTCGGCAGCACTCCCCTTTTTATCGCCGGTGACGTCTCTCCACCTGGTGCGACGGCCGGCGGTGGCGTGCAGGGAGGTCTCCTCTTCCCCTCCCTTTTTCCCTTTTCCTTTTTCTTCTTTGCTTTTCTTTTTTTTTCTTTTGCTTGCTGTTTTCTTTTTGTTGCTTTGCTTTGTAGGCGTTGACGGTGGTGGTGGTGTCACGGTGGCGGTTCGGCGACGGCGATGGTTGCGAGAGGAGGCTTTGGGCCGGATTTGAGAGCTCTTTTTTTTTTTGAAATTTCTTTGCTCTTTTTTTTTTCTTTTCTTGGTTGCCTCAAAAAAAATCCCCCTCTTTCTCTCATATTCCTCTTTTTAAATCCATCAATTTTTGTTTCTTTCTCTTTGTTTTCAGGTGGCAGAGGAGGAGGGAAGCCATGCATTGGGGTGGCAGGCGTGGCGAGCGGGGCATGCAAGAATGCTGGTTGGGGGCAGTCTTGTCATGCCCAGAAGGACTAAATTGTAACGGGTGCAAAGTTTCTGGGGTAAAAGTGTAATTTTGGCAAAAATACGGGGTTAAAATGTAATTTTTGAAAAATTTGGGGGCTAAAACGTAATTTAGAAGAGTTTAGGGGTAGAAATGTAAATTTGAGAAAGTTTAGGGGTTGAAATGTAATTTCAAAAAGTTCAGGGGTTGAAATGTAATTTAGAAAAGTTTAGGGGCCCAAAATGTAATTTATATTTTTTTTTATTTTTTCAAAATTTCATTATGACTATTTTATTAATATTTAAAAAAATTTAAAAATGGGCTAAAATAATTCCAAAATTAAATCTTAATGGGCCCGATCATTGGGCCAATACGAGACCAGCCCAGCCCGAAATCCAACCCGGGCAAAATTCAGTGATTACAAAAGGTGAATGGGTGCTTCTTCATAGCATTTGCGAATTCGTGGTTCTAAGCTTCTCATGGTCATTTTAAGTTCCATGATGTTAAGGTTGTTTTCCGCAGCTATCTTCCAAAAGAAACTCTCTTTGATAACTTGCATCACCATCAAGTTATGCTTACGATAGTGATAGGGACCAATTGAAACTAAATTTGGTTCATAGGCTTTTTCAGTCACTTCACGTAGTCGATGAGGCACTCTATATAAATAGCCGCGATTTTCAGTTACCCCGGCTTGGCTCTGCATTCCACGAGAAGGAGCCAGACATAAGTAATAAGTAAATAATATCAATGGGCAAAAATGTTGCACTGTTTGATCTACTTCCGTACAAAGGCAAAATTTATTTATTTGTTTTTTCAATAAGGAACATTCCTTATAATTATAATATATCTATGTATATATATATATGTACAGCCCAATATTGCCCAGCCCCAACAAACTAAACCCAATCAGCCCAATAACAAATCAGCAACCCAATAACCAATTAAACTAACCTATTAACCCTAAGCCCAAAACAATTAAACCCAAAACCCATTTACACCCAAACCCGAAGCCCAACAGCCCGGGCCCAATTTCCCTAAAAAATATCTGCCTAGGGTTTCAGAGACTGAAACCCTAGGCATCACCCCTTGACTTTTGGCCTCCTCTACCACCGCCATTGCTATGCCGCACCTACCACCACCTGCTTCAATCACCCCACTTGCACCTGCAAACAGCAAAGAAAGACACAACAGAAGCAGTAATAAATCAGCTATAAAAGCCGAACATGCAGTATTTTTTAGGGGCTTTTTTTTTAGATTTTCCTTTGAATCCTTTGTAACAAAAGAAAGATATCAACAAAATAATAAAAATCATCAAGCTTTAAGGTGATTCTTTCGTTTCTGTTTCAAATCGGTTTTTATTTCTCTTTGTTATCTATTTTACTTCACTGCATAAATAAAAAAAATGAGAATAAAAACAAGAGAAAGGGACCTTACCTGCGCTGTGTCGGGGAGGAGAAGACGAGCGGCCTTCCCTCGTTCTTCAGGCTTTGGGCTCTTTTTTTTCGAGGTTTGGCCTTGGATTTGTGCCTAAGAGAAGCCCGGCTTCAAAAAAGGATAAAAAAGATCCAATTTTGAGTCGCCGGCAACCGCACGAGGCGGTGCTAAGGCGGAGGTACGCCAGAGGCCTAGATCGGCCGATGACCGGCACCAAGGCCCGAGAGAACGAGGGAGGGAGAGAGCTCCTCTCTGTTTTTTTGAAAAATGGTTTTAAAACTGTTTTTTTAGTGGTTTTTTTAGCATTTATATTAATTTTAAAACAGCGCCGTTTTGGATAAGGGGGATCCGCGCGTCAACCCGACCCGAACCGAAGGATCCGCGTGTTTTTACTTTTTGGGCTATTTACGCGCGCAGTCCCTCTAATTTGTGGCGTGTTTCAATTTGGTCCTATTTCGCTATTTCCTTTTATTTTTAATTTGGCCACAAAGTTTTATCTTTCTCTCAATTTAGTCTACTGCTACACTGCGTTTTAAGTGCTTCGGTTTATTTGCAGTTTTGGTCCCCCTCTTTCGGCGGGTATCATGATTTAGTCCTTTTTTTGTTTTTTTTATTTCGATTTCGCCCAGCATTTATGTTTTTATTTCGATTTAATCCCTTTTTCCAACAATTTTATTGTTTAATCAATTATTTTAGTGTTATTATTATTATTATTATTATTATTATTATTATTATTATTATTATCCTTAGTATTATTATTAATACTATTATGACTATCATTATATTTACACTCATAATTATTTTTAAAATCTTAGATATATGTGACATATTATTTTCATATAATTGCTTACATAAGTACATATATACTTATATATTTTATATACATACATAAATACTCATTCTATATATATATTTATATATGTATATTTATATTTCTTTTCTTTTTTCTCACGAACATGTATATACTTACTTCCATATTTTTTTCCATATAATATTTTAAAACAATTACATATGTTTTATTTTATGATTTCAAAGTATGTATATATATATATATATATATATATATATATATATATATATCACGTGAATACATTTACATAATATATTTATACGTACATATTTTTAGTTTTTATAAATATATATATACATACATATATCTTTTTACATTTTATAATTCTATTCATTTTCTTTATTTATTTATTCATTTATACTATTATTATTATTTTGAGTGAAGGTTTTAATTTTATTCTTTTTTATATTTTACTTGTTTGGAGGTTGTAGGTTCGATATTGTTGCTATTATACTTTTGCGTGTATTATGATTCTACCATGCATAACAACAATGTATTTTGCTTTCGCATTTTTTGTTACGGTTTTCGTGTTTTATTATACTCGATTTAACAAAATTTGTTTTGAATAAATAATATTTCTTGTTTAGATTCGAGAGGGTTGTACCGTAACTTACTGGGTTTCGATTTTTAGGATAAATCTAAATGTACGAATCTTTTTTAAACTTAAATTTTAAATGATCTCGGGATAAAAAAATCGCGTCCTAACTTACTGGTCGTGATCTCGTTTTTAAATCCGAGGGGGCTAAAATTTTTTAAATAAACAATTTTCATTCGCGTATCGAGAATTTGAGACATTGTATTCTAACTTACTGGATATGATTCTCTTTCTCGATTAACGTGAAATATACTTCTTTTTCCAAAAATTTTCATTTTAATACAAGGATCGTATTTTTAATTCTTTCAAGTTCTCAATTTTCGACATCAAGACATTAGATAATCAACTAGGTACCAATTTCTGGGCGTTACGAGGGTGCTAATCCTTCCTCGTACGTAAACGACTCTCGAACCTATTTTGTAGATTTCGTGGACCAAAACCGTTGTTTTAATAAAATCAAATTATTTATTAAAAACAACCTCTTTCCAAGGTGACCCAATCGCACCTCAAAAAGGATTGGTGGTGACTCCCTTTTTCGTTTTCAAAACCCAAGTCGACCCCATTTTTCAATCCAAAAAAAAATGGTGTCAACAGCTTGGCGACTCCGCTGGGGACTTTTTCAAAATAAGTGAGTCGAGCCACGAGTTGATTACCTTTTGTCTTTTTGTCGAAAATTGCAAACTTGATTTAAATATACGATCCTTTCATTGTATTTCATTCATTTTATCATGATTCTCATCGTTGTAATTGTTGTGGTGATTTAAATTTCGGTATCTTGCTGCATATTGTATTGCATGACCTTTGGTCACACCCTTTTAAGTGGGAGTGAGAAGCTACTCCTTTGTGAGGTTTTCACCTCCGTGCAGATAGTGGATCACTTTCGAGATACATCCGTACCTATGTCTTCGTGAGATTTTCATCTCCGTGCAGCCATAGGGAAATGTATTCCCCTGAACCGAACTCGGTCTATATGAGCATATAATGGGTGAAGATCGAGGAATCTACTGGTTTGGGTACCCTTACTTTAGAGCCAAACCTCATGTAGTGAGCCTTAGGAACTCACCCTAGGTAGAACTACACCAAACCCTAGTAGATACCCTGATATATGCTTTTATTCTTTCTGAATTGTCTTGGATTGTATGTTTATACCTGATACTAACGTTTGCTGTTTTACTTTGGATACATGACATTTCAACTGCATGGCATTTCATTATAAAAGGCGTTGGTTCATATTCGGTTTCTAGAAAGAAAGCTTATCATGGAAAGAGGATTTCTTGATAAGGTGGAAGATAATGCGGCGGTCCGAATTTGGTCAGAAATGACGCAGCGAGAGAAAGGGGATAGTTTGGCTGAAGGATATGAATCTGAGTTATGGGACTTCACCCGTATTATCGTAACCCAGAACAATTTGCAATAGTTGAAAGAAATTTGGGGCTAGTTGAACGAGGAGGACAGACAATTGTTCTATTCCGATTATGGGGATTTGTCGTACCTGCTAGATATGAAGGTAGACAAGCACCTGTTCCGGGCTCTCGCGTAATTTTGGAACGCTGCCTATAGTTGTTTTACGTTCGGGAAAGTCGACTTAGTGCCTACGATAGAAGAATATATGGCTTTACTTCGGTGTTCAAAGAGTCAAGTCGACAGAATCTACTCAAGAGCTGCAAATGCACCCTTTTTGAGAAAGTTGATGAACATAACAGGTATGAGTGAGCAGTGGGTCACAGCCCGAATCAAACAAAAAGGGGATAACAAATGCATTTCTTGGAGGAATTTGAAAGATGTGGTCCCAGTGCATCCAGATGTAAAAAAGAGGGTAGATGTCTTCGCTTTGAGCATATACAGCTTAGTTATCTTTCCCAGAGCTTTGGGGCATATTGATGAGGCAGTCACTGATCTATTCGACCGTCTCGACAAGGGAGTTACTCCGGTTCCAGTAATTTTAGCGGAAACATTCAGATCATTAAATGCCTGTCGACGAGCGGGTGAAGGCAGATTTGTTGGATGTGCACAGTTATTACTTGCGTGGTTCCATAGTCATTTTTTGAAAGTGGATAAGGTGTCATATCGGGTCTTCTCTGAAAACTATTCACCACTAAAGGAGATAGTAGGTACACCGAGAAGAGATGACATTTCGATGGAAAAATGGATGGCAATTCTCTAGAGCCTACAAGAAAAGGACATTAAGTGGAGAGCTCTGTGGTTACTTCCAGACGAAATTTTGTATCGGTGTGGTGATTTTGATTGGGTCCCTCTACTTGGAATTTGGGGAGCTATTGGATATGCCCCGTTATTAGTGCTCAGACAATATAGGACAAGATAGTTTATACCCGCAACCCAGGGACTAGCCGGGTGTGAATTCGCATACGGGGGTGATGGTTACAAAAAGAGGATTCGAGAGATATCCAATGCGTGGAACCAAACTCGACGAATGAAGAGATTGGCTATAGGACCAATGACGACTCCTGAGTACGATGAATGGAGGGTCAGAAGAATCAATGACAATATTCCCAAATCAAGTCACGAAGGCAATCAGTCATTAGAGGAGCATTTAAGGGTCGTCCTTTCTAAACTGGAAATTTTAAAGCAAGATTTTGAAAGAAGAAATGCAGAGTTGGAAAAACAGATAGAGCAAATAGAGGATGAAAAGATGAACTTAAGGTTAGATGCAGATGTTCAGAAGCTCGAAGCGGAGTGATTAAGAAAAGGGAAAGCTAGGGCTGAAGAAGATCTAGATAGCTTGAAAAAAGACTACAAGAAATTGCGATTATCAATGAGGACTTCCGGGTTGGGAAAGACTTTAGAGCAGTGGCGCGAGGAGATTCAAGAAGAGAAAAATAAGGCTGATAGATGGGAAAGGAGATTCCAAGAAGTCCAAGCATAGAACGAGGCTCTAAAGAGGAGTTTATCAGAGAATCAGAAAGAAAAAGGGGGAACTAGAAAATAGAGTGACAGAATTAGAAGGATCTCCATATCGGCATCGAAATCAAAATTCTGTGATGGAATTGAAGGCAAGTCTAAATAGAATTGAAGAAATGAAAGAAAGAATTGAAGAGTTAGAAGCAGCATTGCGAAGTTACGAGATTCGAATTGAGTACTTGGAATCTAATGAAGATCGTCAAGCCGAGTAGTTGCGCTACTTTCAGAACCAAGTAAGAAATAGAGATCACATTATGGCAGAAGCCATGCTTCAAATCCGAGAGGTAGCTGATCATCTGCAGATGTTAGCGGTACAAGCTGATGTGTTAAGCGTGAAGTACGAATTAGAGTCAAGTCGAGGATAGGAGTTAGCCTCGTTACTTAAGAAGATTAGAGTTTTGAGTATTAGGGCTAAGTCGTATCTGTAATCCACCTTATGTAAAGAAGTTTGTTTTCTAATAAAGTTTTCAGAATGAAATTGAATTAGAATTAACGCCTTTTTGCATTCATTTCATGCATTGCATCATATTATATGCATTAACAACCATTAAAGGACCCTAATTAAATAAAATTATTTAAGTTAACCTGGAAAACCAACACCCCTACGGAACTCGAACGAAAACAAAGAGCATGGATCAAAGATTAGAAAAACTTGAACAGCTCCAAAGAGATATGCAAGATCAGATGCAAGAGTGGCTGAAAAAAATTCTACAAGAGATGACAGAAAAAATGCGTGAGTCCCAAGACGACATGATGGCACGGTTAACGCAACTGTTGAAAGGAGGAAATGACAAGGGAAAGGACCCTATTGTTAATGTTGAAGAGAGAAATAACGATGAACCCCTTTACCCTCTAGGTTTTACCCCCCCACACGCGCATACTCAAGCTGAGTTGTACCCACAAAAATCCTCTGTTACAATTAGACCCCAACAGTTTCAGACGGGTCATTCAATGCTAATCGGAGTAGGTAATAATCACGAAGAGAATCTTACCAATCTCATGGTTCTTGATCTCGATGATGAGGCAAAAGTGGAAAAGAAAAAATAGATCTGTCGAAGCAATTAAAGGACCGGTGTAAATGGCTAGAAGAGAAGTTTAAAGCCATGGAAAGTGCTGATTACCACCGAGGAATGGACGCTAAAGATTTAAGCTTGGTACCCGATTTGGTTCTACCTCCCAAATTTAATATGCTAGAGTTTGAGAAGTATGACGGGACAAGTTGTCCTGAAGCTCATATTACTATGTTTTGCCGAAGGATGACCGGGTACATCAACAATGATCAACTGTTGATTCACTGCTTTCAGGACAGTTTGATCGGGTCAGCGGCTAGATGGTACAATCAATTGAGTTGAACTGAAATCCACTCCTGGAAAGATTTGGCGCAGGCCTTTATAAAGCAATACAGACATGTGATGGATATAGCACTCGATCGAATTGTATTGCAAAACATGGAAAAGAAGACTAATGAGAGCTTCCGACAGTATGCTCGGAGATGGAGGGAAGTGGCAGCGCAAGTTCAACCACCACTTTTAGAGAATGAGATAACCATGCTTTTTATCAATACCCTGAGAGCTCCATTTCTCAATCACATGTTGGGCAGTGCCACTAAAAGCTTTTCAGACATAGTGATGTCTGGAGAAATGATAGAGAACGCCATAAGATGTGGCAAGATAGAGGCAGGAGAAAGTACTAAAAGGTCAGCACCAAGGAAGAAGGAGTACGAGATAAACAATACAAGCACGTTTAATAGGGACCATTCTAAATCAATCACGGTGGGGCAAGCCAGTGCAGTAACCACTAATCAGCAAAGTTTTTCGAAACAGGAATCCAATCCAAGGCCAAATGTAGAGAAACTTCAATTCACACCCATCCCAGTGACGTATAGGGAATTGTACCAGAACTTATTCGATGCACATATGGTATCTCCATTTTACCTAAAACCTATGCAACCTCCATACCCTAAGTGGTATGACGCAAGCGTCCAATGCGAGTATCACGCGGGGACCAAGGGGCACTCAATTGAAAACAGCATTGCATTCAAGAAGTTAGTTGAAAGACTTATCAATTTGGGGATCGTAAAGATAGGTGACTCATCAAGACCAAACGTAGCAGAGAATCCGTTGCCCAATCATGATAATAAAGGGGTGAACGCGATAATTGAGAATGGAGGAAGGAGAGTCAAAGCCAACGTAGCAGAGATAAAGACCCCCTTGAATGGGTTTGGAAACAAATGGTGAAAAGAGGTATCATCAAGCAAAATTCAATAGAAAGGCCTGAAGGAGCTAGGAAGTTTTGTGAGTTCCACGCAGAAGAAGGCCACGACATCAAAAAATGTACAGAGTTCAGAACCATGGTGCAAAACTTAATGGATAACAAAGAGTTAGAGTTTTATGAAGAGATTAAGGGACTAGAAGAGGGATAAGTTTATGCTGCTGAAGAAGGATCTGTGGGGAAAGCCCAAAAGGCTAATCACCCAGTGGTGATTATTTCAAAACCAATGAGGAGAGAATCTGGAATACAAATAGCGCCAAAGGTCATAACCCAAAAACCTGTATCCTTTCCTTACGAGTATAGCAAAAAAGTTCCTTGGAATTACGACTGCAATGTGACAATCCCAAGAGAAGAGAGCTTGGTAAATGCTTCAGGAGAGGATGAAGGATTCTATACACGAAGTGGGAAACGCTATGATCCGGCAAACGCAAGAGTGGAATCTGGAAAAGGAAAAGCCTTAGCAGTTGAGTTGGGGAAAGTAAAAACAGACAAAATTGAACCGCGTGTCAATCAGCCGGTAACTGAAAATAAGGCTAAAGAATTTCTAAAATTCTTAAAACATAGCGAGTACAGCGTGGTAGAACAATTACATAAGCAACCGGCTCGTATCTCGGTGCTTGAATTGCTTCTAAGTTTAGAGGTACATCGTAATGTGTTGATTAAGGTGCTAAATGAAACTTATGTCGCTAGCGATATCTCAGTGAATAAGTTGGACCGTTTGGTTAACAATATCAGTGCCGACAATTTTATTTTCTTTAATGATGATGAAATACCGCCGGGGGGAAGAGGAGCCACAAAAGCATTACATATCACTACTCGCTGCGGGGAGTATATGTTAGTGGGAGTGCTAATTGATAATGGATCAGCCTTGAATGTTTTACCCCTATCTACGTTAAATAGGTTACCGGTGGATAGTTCCCACATGAAATCATGCCAGAATATAGTGAGAGCATTTGATGGTACCGAAAGGAAGGTGATGGGAAGAATAGAAATACCCCTCTTGATTGGCCCAAATACATACGAAGTGGATTTCTTAGTGATGGATATCAAGCCTTCGTATAATTGCTTGTTGGGGAGACCATGGATTCATTCAGCAGGGGCGTTGCCTTCATTATTGCACCAGAAGTTGAAATTAGTGACAGAAGGCCGGTTAGTTACGGTTGACGCTGAGGAAGACATCATTGCATCGGTAACCAGTGACGCACAATATTTGGGAGTAGATGATGAGGCGGTCGAATGTTCTTTTCGATCCTTAGAGTTTGTAAATGCAACTTTTGTCACTGAGGGAAAGAAAATCCCAATGCCCAGTATATCTAGAGCCACAAGGATGGGACTACAAATGACAGTTGGGAAAGGAGCTGTGCCTGGAAGAGGACTGGGAAGATGCCTTCAAGGAAGGATAGAGGCACCAGTGGTAAAGGACAAACGAGACCGTTTTGGTTTAGGATTTAAGCCAAATGCTAAGCAAAGAAGGAAAAAGTTGGAGAAAAGACAAGAGAGGAGGAAGGCACATTTGAACGGAAAAGAAATTGATTGGGAACCGTTGGCTTTCCCCCACATATCCAGGACCTTCGTATCAGGAGGAACCATGTATTCTGGACTGAGGACTCCAAGAAAGAAGACCACAGAGGAAATGTTAGGAAACTTGAACATCAATGCCATATTTTAAGAAAAATCTGAAGAAAGAAGTACATCAGGCATCTATCCCATTGAACCTGGGAGTGTTTTAAATAATTAGACTGCAGAAGAAATGCCTGAAGTTTGTAGAGCTTTTTCAGAGTAATATTCAAAACATACTAATTGTCCTAAGCCTAGAGAAAATGAAACTTTTTGTGAAATGAAATGGGCTTATATTTGAACATTGTGATTTCAATGAAATACATTTTCGCATTTTGAGTATATATTCTTTTAAAATTCTTGTCATTCTTTCGCATGAATAGTCATCTTGGATGTTTTTATTCCAAATCATTTCTTTCTTTTATTCATGACCACATTAAATAAGGATCCTTAAATTTATAATTCCCTGTACATTCTTCGGTACTTATAATAGGTCCCAAGATATCAATGACATGAGTGACTCTACTATGGACTTAGAAAATCCTTTCGAACGAGATATGTGTTTAGAGGAATCTCAAGATTTTGAAGATAACATAAATTGCAACCTATCTCCGGACTTACTGAGGATGGTAGAGCAGGAAGAGAAACAAATCCTACCTCATGAGGAGACGATAGAGACGGTGATCCTGGAAGAGGGAAAAGTAGTAAAGATTGGCACGTGCATAGCTGAAGAAGTAAAACAAGACCTCATTGAATTGCTTCGAGAGTTCAAAGATGTCTTCGCATGGTCATACCAAGATATGCCGGGGTTAAGTACTGACATCGTAGTTCACTGACTTCCTATAAAGGAATATTGCAAACCAGTTCAGCAAAAACTCCGAAGAATGAGGCCTGATGTTGTATTAAAAATAAAAGAGGAGGTGCAAAAGCAATTCGACGCTGGATTCCTGCAAGTGGTCAAATACTCCGAGTGGGTAGCCAATATTGTTCCTATCCCTATGAAAGATGGGAAGGTACGAATGTGTGTAGATTATAGAGATTTAAATAAGGCTAGCCCAAAAGATAACTTTCCCTTGCCGCACATCGACGCTTTGGTGGACAACACAACAGGGCATTCGTTGTTTTCTTTCATGGACGGTTTCTCTGGATACAACCAAATTAAGATGCATCCTGAGGATATGAAGAAGACTACATTCATAACCTTATGGGGAACCTTTTGTTATAAGGTAATGCCATTTGGGTTGAAAAATGTAGGGGCAACGTATCAGAGGGCCATGGTAACACTGTTCCATGATATGATGCATAAGGAGTTAGAAGTTTATGTTGATAACATGATTGCAAAATCTAAAACAGAAGAGGAATATGTGCAGGTCCTTAAGAAATTATTTATGAGGTTGAGAAAATTTCAGCTAAAGCTAAATCCAGCGAAATGCACATTTGGGGTCAGATCAGGAAAATTGCTGGGATTTGTAGTTAGTGAAAGAGGAATTGAGATTGATCCTGACAAAGTAAGGGCAATACAAGAATTGCCTCCGCCGCGTACTCAAAAAGAGGTTCGAGGTTTTCTAGGAAGACTGAACTACATCGCTCGGTTTATTTCACAATTAACCGAGAAATGTGACCCCGTATTCCGTCTCCTTAGGAAACACAATCTAGGTGTATGGGATGAGGAATGTCAAAAAACTTTTGAAAAAGTCAAATACTACTTGTCCAACGCCCCAGTGCTGATGCCACCTCGCCCAGACAAGCCATTAATATTGTATCTAACAGTATTTGAAAATTCCATGGGATGCGTGCTTGGTCAACATGATGAGTCAGGACGAAAAGAAAGAGCAATCTACTATCTCAGCAAGAAGTTCACCGAATACGAAACAAGATATTCACCAATCGAGAAGTTATGTTGTGCCCTGATCTGGACAACTCGGAGACTGAGACAGTACATGTTGTACCATACAACCTGGCTAATCTCTAAATTGGACCCTCTGAAATACTTGATAGAATCAACCGCTCTGAATGGAAGAATGGCCCGATGGCAAATTCTCCTATCTGAATTTGACATAGTCTTTGTGAACCAGAAGGCGGTCAAAGGGAGTGCAATAGCGGACTTCCTGGCAAGTAGAGCTCTGGAAGATTATGAACTATTGAACTTTGATTTCCCAAATGAAGATTTGATGTATGTTGCAACTACAGAAAAAGATTTCCAAGAAGGTGGTCTTTGGAAGCTAAATTTTAATGGAGCTTCAAATGTTATAGGCAACGGAATCGGGGCAATACTCATGTCCCCTAGTGGAGATCATTACCCTTTCACTAGCAAATTGGATTTTGATTGCACAAATAACATGGCTGAGTATGAAGCTTGCATTATGGGCATCCGAGTAGCCATAGAGTGGAAAATTAAGGTGCTAGAAATATACTGGGACTCTGCATTAGTAATTTACCAGCTCAAAGGGGAATGGGAAACAAGAGACCCGAAGTTAGTCCGCTATCGAAAATTGGTTATGGAATTGATTGAGGAATTTGATAGTGTCACCTTTAGCTATCTCCCACGAGATGAGAACCAGATGGCAGATGCTTTGGCTACCCTAGCTTCTATGTTCAAAGTGAACAAACTAGAGGATATGAACCCTATCCAGATCAGCATTTATACGGCTCCAGCCCATTGTTGCAACATTGACAATGAAGGGGAAGAGGATGATCACCCCTGGTATCATGACATATTGCGATATGTGAAGAGTCGTGAGTACCCTGACCGTGCGACGGAAAATGATAAGAAGACATTAAGGAGATTAGCCATTGACTATGTCCTAGATGGGGAAATTTTGTATAAAAAGGGAAAAGATTAAGTATTGTTGAGATGTGTGGATGCTGTCGAGGCTAAGAAAATTTTGGAAGAAGTGCATGAAGGTATCTGTGGAACGCATGCCAATATCTTTACGATGGCCAGACAATTATGAGATTTGGGTATTATTGGTCCACCATGGAAGGGGATTGCATTAATTATGCCAAAAAGTGCCATAAGTGTCAAATTTATGGTGACAAAATCCACGTGCCACCGTCACCCCTTCATGTTATGGTTTCTCCATAGCCTTTCTCCATGTGGGGAATGGATGTTATCGAGCCAATATCTCCAAAGGCTTCTAATGGGTATAGTTTTATCTTTGTGGTTATTGATTACTTCACTAAATGGGTGGACGCTGCTTCATATGCAAATGTCACGAAGTCAGCGGTTTAGCAAGTTTCTGAAAAAAAAGATCATATGTCGATACGGGATGCCCGAAATGATCATATCTGATAATGCGTTGAACTTGAATAACAACTTAATAGCGGAAGTTTGTAGTCAGTTCAAGATCAGACACCACAATTCGTCACCATACCACCCAAAAATGAATGGTGCCGTGGAAGCAGCTAACAAAAACATCAAGAAAATTGTAGGGAAAATGACTGAAACCTACAAAGACTGGCACGAAAAATTACCTTTTGCTCTTCTGGCATATCGTACCTCTGTTAGGACCTCTACGGGGGCAACGCCGTTTTCTTTAGTCTATGGGATGGAGGCAGTTTTACCCATAGAAGTTGAAATCCCTTCTCTCCGAGTATTAGCCAAACTAAAGTTAGATGAGGCTGAATGGATTCAATCTCGATATGACCAGCTAAACTTGGTAGAAGAAAAAAGGTTAAAAGTTATTCGTCATGGTCAGATGTATCAGAAACGAATTATGAGGGCCTGTAACAAAAAAGTCCATCCCAGAGAATTTCACGAGGGGGACCTGGTTTTGAAAAAGATTATTCCCCTACAAAAAGATTTTAGAGGAAAATGGATGCCAAATTGGGAAGGTCCTTATGTGGTAAAAAAGGCCTTTTCAGGAGGAGCTTTAATCTTGAGCGAGATGGATGGTAAAAGCCTGCCAAATCCTGTAAACTCAGACTCAGTCAAGAAATATTTCACCTAAAAAAAAGAGAGGAGAGGCCAAGGTGAAAACCCGTAAAGGGCGCCTTGAGACCAAAGGGGATTTGAGTTGAAAACCTGGAAAAGGCGGCTCAAATTTTGAAGAAATATGAGGTGAACGGAACAGCTCAAATTTTGATCAAGACTTGGGGCATGTGGTGGTCTCGCTATACCTAAATCACAAGAAAGGGTAGGCGACATCTTGGGGTATCGACAAAATACTGTAGATTCCCTAAACACATGTTAAAGCTTATGCAGGGAAACTCGTGCTGCGATATCTAGGGCACCTGTTGTTATCTTATATATTTTGAATCTTGGCAAAAATTTGTTGTCTTGATTAATGTATTCATTTCAAGCTTTGCTCCCCAATAAAATTCCATCTTATCCATTGTTTTTATCTTAGCAAAATTTGCTATCTTGATTAACTTATTTTGAGATTTTGTTCCCAATAACATTTTTGTTTGTCCATTGTGATAATTTTGTTCAAAACATTTAAAATAACGATTAATGGACTGAATGTTCAAACAAAAGAAGTTTTGTATATTACTCTAGAAATTTCTAAATAATGAAGGAACCTGAAACAGGACTGTTGTTTAGAACACACCAAATTTTAAGGGAAAAGTCTAAGTCAGGACTATCCTTTCAAACTTTGTTGTTCAAACAAGGATTGAACAAAATGAGAAGATGTCATGTTGGTGACAAGGCTTCAATGATTACCGAATGATGAGAAGAGGTTCCTCGGAAGAGGAAATTTTGGCATAAACTTTTGGCGCGACACCCTGGAAATGGTGTAAGTAACCAAGGAAATTCATATCCTGTACTCCTAATTTACAGTAGGAGGAGGATGGTTTTCAATTTTATGTCCCAAATTACGATGGGCTTAACTTTGAAAATCACAAGGAGTTGAACTTTGAAGATTACAGTGGGGGCAATCCGACCAAGTAAGAGATGAACATTACCAACCGGACAAGATATCATTTTGACGCGTTGGCAATAAGGACTTATTGAGCAAGGGGCAATAACAACTCAAACATTGAAAGATCATTTTGCATTCATCCATACACATTTAGCCAGAATATTTTGATTCATTTTGATCATAATCACTAGGCATAAATAGGTTCGTATAGGTCATGTTCCCCAAAGAACAGATCAATGAAGATGGCAGGTCTTGCTTTCCTGAGTTGACAGAAGCAGATCGAAGTAACCATAGTTTGCAAATTAAAAGATTGAGGCCACAACGGCGAATCTCACTTCCTCGACATTGTAATTTAAAAGATTGAAGCCACAACGGTGAATCTTACTTCCCATGCGATGCAGCGGAGCAGATTGAAGCTACAACAGCGAATCTCACTTCATCGACATTGCAATTTAAAAGATTGAGGCCACAACAGTGAGTCTTACTTTCCAGGCGATGCAGCGAAGCAGATTGAAGCTACAACGGCGAATCTCACTTCCTCGACATTGCAATTCAAAAGATTGAAGCCACAACGGTGAATCTTACTTCCCAGGTGATGCAGCGGAGCAGATTGAAGCTACAAAGAATGAATCTCACTTCCTCGACATTGCAATTCAAAAGATTAAAGCCACAACGGTGAATCTTACTTCCCAGGCGATGCAGCGGAGCAGATTGAAGCTACAACAGTGAATCTCACTTCCTCGACATTGCAATTCAAAAGATTGAAGCCACAACGGTGAATCTTACTTCCCAAGCGATGCAGCGGAGCAGATTGAAGCTACAGCAGCGAATCTCACTTCCTCGACATTGCAATTCAAAAGATTAAAGCCACAACGGTGAATCTTACTTCCCAGGCGATGCAGCAGAGCAAATTGAAGCTACAACGGCGAATCTCACTTCCTCGACATTGCAATCTTACTTCTCAGGCGATGCAACAGAGTGGATTGAAGCTACAAGACGTATCTCTCTAAAGTGCAGTAGAATGGATTGAAGCAACAAGATACAGTGGATTGAAATAAAGCTACTTGAAGAGAAGCGCCAAGAGAAGTCAAGACTCGGCGAGACCGGGAAAAATTAGGCTTTCTTAGTCTTTGCTCTGTTCTCGTTACACGACAATGAGCAAAGAGGGGCAGCTGTACAGCCCAATATTGCCCAGCCCTAACAAACTAAACCCAATCAGCCCAATAACAAATCAGCAACCCAATAACTAATTAAACTAACCTATTAACCCTGAGCCCAAAACAATTAAACCCAAAACCCATTTACACCCAAACCCGAAGCCCAACAGCCCGGGCCCAATTTCTCTAAAAACTATCTGCCTAGGGTTTCAAAGACTGAAACCCTAGGCGTCACCCCTTGACTTTTGGCCTCCTCTGCCACCGCCACTGCTACACCGCACCTACCACCACCTGCTCCAATCACCCCACTTGCACTTGTAAACAGCAAAGAAAGACACAACAGAAGCAGTAATAAATCGGCTATAAAAGCCGAACATGCAGTATTTTTGGGGGGCTTTTTTTTTAGATTTTCCTTTGAATCCTTTGTAACAAAAGAAAGATATCAACAAAATAATAAAAATCATCAAGCTTTAAGGTCATTCTTTCGTTTCTGTTTCAAATCGGTTTTATTTCTCTTTGTTATCTATTTTACTTCACTGCATCAACAAAAAAAAGGAGAATAAAAATAAGAGAAAGGGTCCTTACCTGTGCTGTGTCGGGGAGGAGAAGACGAGCGGCCTTCCCTCGTTCTTCAGGCTTCGGGCTCTTTTTTTTCGAGGTTTGGCCTTGGATTTGTGCCTAAGAGAAGCCGGGCTTCAAAAAAGGATCAAAAAGATCCAATTTTGAGTCGTCGGCAACCGCACGCGGCGGTGCTAAGGCGGAGGTACGCCAGAGGCCTAGATCGGCCGATGACCGGCGCCAAGGCCCGAGAGAACAAGGGAGGGAGAGAGCTCCTCTCTGTTTTTTTGAAAAATGGTTTTAAAACTATTTTTTTAATGGTTTTTTAGTATTTATATTAATTTTAAAACGGCGCCATTTTGGATAAGGGGGATCCGCGCGTCGACCTGACCCGACCCGACCCGACCCGAAGGATCCGCGTGTTTTTAATTTTTGGGCTATTTACGCGCGCAATCCCTCTGATTTGTGGCGTGTTTCAATTTGGTCCTATTTCGCTATTTCCTTTTATTTTTAATTTGGCCACAAAGTTTTATCTTTCTCTCAATTTAGTCTACTGCTACACTGCGTTTTAAGTGCTTCGATTTATTTGCGTTTGGTCCCCTCTTCGTGGGTATCACGATTTAGTCCTTTTTTTGTTTTTTTATTTCAATTTCGCCCAGCATTTATGTTTTTATTTCGATTTAATCCCTTTTTCCAACAATTTTATTGTTTAATCAATTATTTTAGTGTTATTATTATTATTATTATTATTATTATTATTATTATTATTATCCTTAGTATTATTATTAATACTATTATGACTATCATTATATTTACACTCATAATTATTTTTAAAAATCTTAGATATATGTGACATATTATTTTCATATAATTGCTTACATAAGTACATATATACTTATATATTTTATATACATACATAAATACTCATTCTATATATATATTTATATATGTATATGTATATTTATATTTCTTTTCTTTTTTTCTCAGGAACATGTATATACTTACTTCCATATATTTTTCCATATAATATTTTAAAACAATTACATGTGTTTTATTTTATGATTTCAAAGTATATATATATATATATATATATATATATATATATATATATATATATTCACGTGAATACATTTACATAATATATTTATACGTACATATTTTTAGTTTTATAAATATATATATACATACATATATCTTTTTTACATTTTATAATTCTATTCGTTTTCTTTATTTATTTATTCATTTATACTATTATTATTATTTTGAGTGAAGGTTTTAATTTTATTTGTTTTATATTTTACTTGTTTGGATGTTGTAGGTTCGATATTGTTGCTATTATACTTTTGCGTGTATTATGATTCTACCATGCATAACAACAATGTATTTTGCTTTCGAATTTTTTGTTACGGTTTTCATGTTTTATTATACTCGATTTAACAAAATTTGTTTTGAATAAATAATATTTCGTGTTTAGATTCGAGAGGATCGTACCCTAACTTACTGGGTTTCGATTTTTACGATAAATCTAAATGTACGAATCTTTTTTAAACTTAAATTTTAAATGATCTCGGGATAAAAAAATCGCGTCCTAACTTACTGGTCGTGATCTCGTTTTTAAATCCGAGAGGGCTAAAATTTTTTAAATAAACATTTTTCATTCGCGTATCGGGAATTTGAGACATTGTATTCTAACTTACTAGATATGATTCTCTTTCTCGATTAACGTGAAATATACTTCTTTTTCCAAAAATTTTCATTTTAATACAAGGATCGTATTTTTAATTCTTTCAAGTTCTCAATTTTCGATATCAAGATATTAGATAATCAACTAGGTACCAATTTCTGGGCGTTACGAAGGTGCTAATCCTTCCTCGTACGTAACCGACTCCCGAACCCGTTTTCTAGATTTCGTGGACCAAAACCGTTGTTTTAATAAAATCAAATTATTTATTAAAAACAACATCTTTCCAAGGTGACCCAATCACACCTCAAAAAAGATTGGTGGCGACTCCCTTTTTCGTTTTCAAAACCCAAGTCGACCCTGTTTTTCAATCCAAAAAAATTAGTGTCAACAATATATATATGCAATTTGTTAGCACATCTGCACATTGTTTATAAAGAAGATAATTAGCAATTTCAATTAGAAAAGACATTATAAACGTATACCCAAGATCTCAAATTGTTAAAATAAATCTACATAAGCAAAAATACATTTTCTTTGAGAATCCTTTTAGATAAATATTACTTATTAAGGCTACACTCTGAAATTCAAATTATAGTATTTTATTAGAATTGAAAAAATTATCATTTAAACATAATTTATTTAAGTCGAGTCTAAAATAATTTAATTTAAGATAAATCGATTTGAATGGAATTACTATTCTAATAATAATAATAATAATAATAACAATAATTAATCAACTGTAAGCATATACAATAACAGCAGGACTTTTCAATTACTATTGAAGTCCCAAAAGGCTTAATCTTTAAATCTTGTGTATCCAAATAAATCCCAGGCCTAGAACGTCCAATGATACTTCTAAATCGCTCCCCTAAACCCGTTAGTTGCATAAAAGCTTAATATAATTAATTTCTTAATTTAAAAAGAAAGACTTAAATAATTTATTTAAAGTCAAACTTAAAAAATTTAATTCAAAATAAAGTAATTTGAATCGAATTACTATTCTAATAATCATATTTAATCGACTCTAATCTTATATAATAACAACAGGACTTTTCAATTACCATTGGAGTCGTATAAGCCTCAGGTAAAAATTGTTGTTTACCAATATAAGTCACAGGCTTAGGCTGTGAAATCACACTCGTATAACATTATCGATTCATATAAGTCGCACTTGTAAGCTCCCCCTGAAACCATTAGTTGCATAAAAGCTTAATATAATGAATTTCTTAATTTAAAAAGAAAGAATTAAGTAATAAGTAAATAATTTATTTAAAGTCAAGCCTAAAAAAATTAATTCAAGATAAAGCAATTTGAAACAAAGTACTATTCTAATAATAATAATAATTAATCGACTGTAAGCATATATAATAACAACAGGGTTTTTCAATTACCATTTGAGTCGTATGAGTCTCAGGTAAAGATTGTTGTTCATCAAAATAAATCACAAGTACAGAATTTGCAGTCACACACTCAGAATCTTGTTGATTCGTATAAGTTGCACTTGGAAGCTCCCCATGAAACTATTAGTTGCATAAAAACATAGGATAATTAATTTCTTAATTTAAAAAGAAATAATTAAGTAATAAATAAATAATTTATTTAAGGTCAAGCCTAAAAAAATTAATTCAAGATAAAGCAATTTGAAACAAAGTATTATTCTAATAATAGTAATAATTAATCAACTGTAAGTATATATAATAACAATAGGGTTTTTCAATTACCATTTGAGTCGTATGAGTCTCAGGTAAAGATTGTTGTTCATCAAAATAAATCACAGGTACAGAATTTGTAGTCGCACACTCAGAATCTTGTTGATTCGTATAAGTTGCACTTGGAAGCTCCCCATGAAACTATTAGTTGCATAAAAACATAGGATAATTAATTTCTTAATTTAAAAAGAAATAATTAAGTAATAAATAAATAATTTATTTAAGGTCAAGCCTAAAAAAATTAATTCAAGATAAAGCAATTTGAAACAAAGTACTATTCTAATAATAATAATAATTAATTGACTGTAAACATATATAATAACAATAGGGTTTTTCAATTACCATTTGAGTCGTATAAGTCTCAGGTAAAGATTGTTGTTCATCAAAATAAATCACAGGTACAGAATTTGCAGTCGCACACTCAAAATCTTGTTGATTCGTATAAGTTGTACTTGGAAGCTCCCCATGAAACTATTAGTTGCATAAAAACAATGGATAATTAATTTTTTAATTTAAAAAGAAAGAATTAAGTAATAAATAAATAATTTAGTTAAGGTCAAGCCTAAAAAAACTAATTCAAGATAAAGCAATTTGAAACAAAGTACTATTCTAATAATAATAATAATTAATCGACTGTAAGCATATATAATAACAATAGGGTTTTCAATTATCATTTGAGTCGTATAAGTCTCAGATAAAGATTGTTGTTCATCAATATAAGTCACAGGTAGAGAATTTACAGTCGCTTGCATAGAATCTTGTTGATTCTTATAAATTGCACTTGGAAACTCCCCATGAAACTATTAGTTGCATAAATATATATTTGTTCAAAAATCTTGTAAAAATAGAAATATTCACTATAAAAATATTATTTTAATAATTACCGTCGAAGTGTCAAGCCAAATCGACACATTTTTAAAAAGAAATTAATAATAAAACAACTCTTTAAATTTTCAAAGCTTCAAAGTTGTTGAAAACTCTTCCTCTCTTCTCTCATTTTTAAAAAATATTTACTATGAAAAATTTTCAACAATCCTCTCCTCTCTCATTCAAACTTCTTTTCCAAAAGATTTAATTTTTTATTAATCATTCATTAATAAACTCAGAAATTTATTAAAGTTTAAAAATAATCTCTTTATCTCCCTATCATATCTTCATTTAATCTACATAACCCAGCACTGTTATAACTCAAAAACGCCTTCAATCAAATCCAAAAGTGATCAAAGAAACCAAATCTAACCCCTTCTCCTTCATCTTCCATGGAAGACCTCCTTTTCCTCTTTTGGTTTTGCTTTGTTTCTTTACCATTTTTTTTTTATTTTTGGTATGAATTATGAAACAGCTCTGGAAAAAAAATTCATGGTGGGGGTTTTGAATTGGACTAAAAGGATTTAAAACATAGGTTTACATGGTGGGTTGCTTTGCACTGTCATAGAGATATCTGATACCTGAAATTGAAATTGAAATTGAAAGAATTTAAAAGAAAAAGAAATCAAGGAAAAGCAATTTTTTAAATTTAAAAAAATTAGTCTCATCAAATTGTAATAATAATAATAAAATACTTTTTTCATATTTTTCCTCAGCTTATTTTAAATGACACAAAATTTATCGATATTGCTTGACACACCGATGATATTCGTTAAAATTTTTTTTTCTTTCATTGTTAATACTCGTATTTTTCATGAATTTTTTGAAAAATATGTACTAGCACAATAGGAGTACCCAAAACATTTTTTTAAAAAAACCTAATGAATGAGAGGAGTGATGCCGTCAATGTTTCAAGCAACGCCAATGGCTATTATAAATTTTACATCATTTTCGTATTTATTTTTTTTCTTCAATTATTTTCATAATTAATTTACTCAATGCAAAAATAATAGAATACATTTTCAAATATCTCCTCTTGGGAAGGTGGATTAGCAGGCGTAGCTGCCGAAAGTTGTACTTCAAGTACACATCGCCAGCTACTGTTTTTAGACCTTCATCTCAACTTTGCCAAGGCTAACCTTGATAGTTAATTAAAATTGGTATAGATAATCAAACATTAATTTATTTTTTGAAATTATTAAAAAAATTATATATTAATATATTTTAACAACAATTTCAACGTTAAGAAATTACATTCATTCATTTAAAAACTACACAGCATCACAAGTGTAATACATAGCTCCCCCATCCTTTTTACTTAATTATTTATCAACCCACAACATGGGTGTGTTTGAGTATTGTTTCCTTTATTAACTAAGGCTGTTGCTTCTTTTATTTACACATTAATTCACTAAAAAACAAATGTAAGTTACCATATATATATATATACCGAAAACAATGTATAGCAGTGTTTGAAATACCTCTTGAGAGGAGGAAAGTCCATGCTTAACATCACCTTCCTCAATATCAGAATGCGAAGGCATCATCTCAGACGAGGCGCTTCTTCCCATCTATATCAATTGTTAATCAAGAATACAGTTAGCAACTTTAATTAGAAAAAAAAATGGTTGTTAGAATAGATGCAAGTAAAAATATATTTTATCTTGAAATTTAAATAATTGTTATTTAGAATTTATGTTCAATGCATGCAAATATTCAAATTATATCACCTTATTAAAATTTAATAAAGTTGCCTGTAGACCTATCTAATGCTGGGCATAGACGAAAATATGTATGGTTTTTTTTTTTTTGCAAAAATAACTCAAAAAGAACTAATTAATTACAAAAAATTTAAATATGAAAATAACTTAGAATTTATCGTAGTTAACAATTTTGACACACCGATAATACCGTTCCCTCATTATAACTTAATCATTAGTTTTTTAAAAATAAAAAAGGAAATATTTGGATGCCATTAAAGTGTCAGACGGCAATATGTATTTTTTAAATTCGTAAAAATACAAATATTCAATATAAAAATATTTTTAATAAATATCATCGGAGTATCAAAAGACATGGACAAATTTTTAAAAGACATTAATAATAAAAGAACTCTTTTAAGTTTTCAAAGCTTCAAGGTTCTCGAAAACTCCTCCTCTCTTCTCTCATTTTAAAAAAAAGATTTACTATGAAAATGTTCAACAATCCTCTCCTCTTTTCAAATAACTTTTAACTTTTTATTAATCATTCATTCATAAACTCATAAATTTATTAAAGTTTGAAAAAATAATCTCTTTATCTCCCTATCATGTAACAAAATTAATAACCAAAAAACAAACTCATTAAATAGAATGACCAAACCTTCCAATCATCAAATTCAGTTTAATGTTATTTGGTCACGAAGAAAATAATAATAACTACTATACTACAGGTGGATAATGTATTTGTTATTATTTTTATTTTAATATATAATTTTGGAACTATTTTTTTATTTTAACGTAATGTCCTTATGATTTTTCAAAAATCAAGATCTACCACTCAAGGAGATTTTAGATTATTTGAAGATAAAATATACCCAAAAAAAATTTGTTTTAGGAGACCAAATAAAACTTTTATACCTTTTATCCTTACCAAAAACTAATAAAAAACTCAAAACAGAAAAGGACGAAGGAAATACGAGAGAGTTGATTGACACCAAAAATAGTGCATAGTTCACTGAAAAATTAAAAAAAAAATACAACTTTAAAAAATCAACATATTCCTGATCAAGACACAAGCATGCAAACATCTCAAAAATAAGAAAGGAAGAGAGATCCTGCAATTTTTAGTTTAAAAGAATTTTTTGATGATTTACATTTTTTTTTTTACGAAAATGATAATCAAATGGAGAGGAAAAGCATACAAAATCATCGTACCTTATAGAGAGGCAAAAGGTTGAGAGAGATGAGCAACTGAGACTGTGGTGTTAATAAGGTGAACAAAGATGATTAAAAAAAAGAGAGAGAGAGAGAAAGTTGGAGTGGAGAATGATGTAAAAATTAATGAAATATCAACGTAGTTTTATATTATTTTATAATATTTTACATGACTAACATTTTAAAATTTTAATCATTAAATTTATCAATATATTTATATTTATCATATATATAAAATTTTTAATTAATTCTATAAATTTATCGTTATACCAAACTAAAAAATACATACGAATAAAATAAAAACCAAGTCAAATAAATGGTAAATCATGAATAAAACCAAGTCAGACGAATCATAAATCATGCAACTATATAGTAAAGCATTAAACAAATTTATCATTCATTTGACTTTAGATTTTTATTTTATTAATTTGTATTGCTAAATTTTTAATTATTAATTTGTTTTATTTAACTTGCCAACCTGACTTCTTAATATAGTAATATAATTTTAAAAATACATTAATGTTTTTATTTTTAAATATCTACTAATAATCAAATCATAAGTCGATAATAAAAAAATAATTAAAATATATATTACAACTTCCACCAAAGTTTTAGCCAAAGTTGACTTTGCGTATTCTACCAAAATAAAAAAGTTTACTTCGTCTAGGACATTTGATGACAACTTACAAATCATTATGTCAGTCTTGGTCCGTCATGTTCCCTGTACGAAATTAGCCACCTAGTTGTTGACTTACAATTAGGCATTTACAAAAATAACTTGTTTCAAAATCATTCACCCAAACAATTTAAAATAAATTATAAATTTAGATTATGGAAATTCAATGGCCGGCACCTCCTTGAAACTTAACCCAATTATTACTTTATGATTGTGTCAGGTTTTAAAAAATTAATTTTTTTATTTTAAGAATTCAATGGTCGGGATTAGGGTTTTTTTGACAATGTATCGTACTGGAATACATTTATACTAGTATTTAAAAAAATTATTTGGGTTTTGGCCATGCAATGGTCGGCACCAAGTATAAAAAAATTATTTCTCTTAATTTTGGGAAGCATATGGCCAGAACCCCCTTACTATATATATAAGCAATGGTTTGGGTTCTGATTTTGTCATTGGATGAGAAAAAATTTGTTGATAGTACCATCAAAATGAGAGTGTTTTGTAGTGTATCATCAAATGAGGTTTTTCGTAGTGGATTGCGGATGGAAGTGTTTTGTAGTGTACAACCGAATTTTGGGGTTGAATTATATACTGTCATGCTTTAACGAAGTTAAATTATATACAGTCATGTGAACCGTAAATGTTATACAATCAAAGGTTGGATGACTTTCAACACCATAGATGGCTAACCGAGATGTCCAATGCAGATGGACATTATATACGTTGTAAGAGCGTTTATTCCACAACTTATAGGTGGGGTATTGATGCAACATAGACCTAATTCAAGCAGAAGATGACTAATTGTGGAGAAACTAGGGTTTTTTACTAAAATAGGCTAAAAAAAAATTTGTACTGAAATAGGTTGTCAGAAAGATTACTTACGAAAATGAGTTACTTTTTTCATTGGTGTCTATCTCAAAAGCGCCAATGAATAAAAAACTATTATTTTTTTAATGGCGCCTATTAGATAGGCGCCAATATATATTTTATATTAAAATTTTTTATAAAATATAATTAATTTTTTTTCGGGTCAGTATATGACCCGGTATAATACATAGTAGTGGCGCCTATCTTAGAGGCGTTAATGGTGATGCCTATCTGAGAGGCGCCATTAGTGGTGCCATGTTGAGAGGCGCCAATAGTCTTATTTTATATAAAATTTTGTCTCAAAAATCAATAAATACTGTTAAATAAATACAAAATCAAATAAAATTACATTATATAAAAGTTACATTATATAAAAATTAAATGAGTTAACAACAACTATATGATTAAAAAAGTCAGTTATAATTAAACTTTTAATAAAATGATTTTAATTTTTTATAAACTTATATGTTAAACTAACCAAATACTAAACTAAACACAACAATTTATAGCTTAATCCTAAATTACTAATAAATTAAATTTTAAATAATTACAAACACAAAAATTTATAACATAATCCTAAATTACTAACAAATTAATTATAAAATAATTACAATATTCATACAAAATTACAATATTACAATATTCATACAAAATACTAATCAAAAACTATAAATACAAAATTAATTATAAAAGAATTACAATATTCATACAAAATTACAATATTCATACAAAAATTACAATATTACAATATTCATACAAAATTACAATATTCATACAAAAATTACAATATTCATACAAAATACTAATCCAAAACTATAAATACAAAATTAATTATAAAATAATTACAATATTCATACAAAATACTAATCAAAAACTATAAATATAAAATTAATTATAAAATAATTACAATATTCATACAAAAAATTACAATATTCATTCAAAATTACCCATTGGCGCCTCCGTATGAGGCACTTTTAATGGTGCCTCCCTATGAGGCACAATTAGTGGCGCCTACCTGACAGGAGCCACCTGACCCATTTTTCCCTTTGACCCGTTGACCGTATTTTGACCCTTATTTTTATTTAAATTTTTTAAAAAAAAATATTTTATTCCAAAAAATTTAATAGTTTTTAATTTGCACCAATGAAAAAAGTAACCCATTTTTGTAAATAATCTTTCTGACAACATATTTTAGTACAAAAAAAAAATTTGGCCTATTTCAGTAAAAAACCGGAGAAACTACTATTCAAATTTTTGTATTATTTTTGTATATGTAAATCAAATTTAGTCTTTATTATTTGTTGTTCAAATTTTATACTTTCGTATTAATTTTTAGAATGTTTGTATTTTCTTATGATGTAAATTTAATCTAGAATGTTTGTATTTTCTTGTATCTGCAAATTTAATTTGTTGCGTATTATTATTTTTGAATTATTATTAAATATTTTAAAGTCATTTATCCAAACAAATAATTATTTTAGAAAAATTAATTTTATATTGAAAAATAGAATCATTACAAACTAAAGTAAATATTTACAGAAAAAAAAATTTGTCATGATCCCAGAGATGTCCTCGGCGCTGGAGTGTAACAGTTTGGTTGCCTCCGTCAATGATGTCGTGCACCTTGCTGAGGCATTTCATAGTTGCTCGGTTCGGCCTCCGGTGTACTTAGGAAAGTGGTATAATTGTATACACCATCATCGGGAGTTAAAGGGTATTGTGTGACTCGAGGTGCCGATGGAAAAATATCTTCAATATTAGGTGTACGGGCTTTGCCAATGCAGCTCCGGGTGGTATGAGGACGATCCAGAGTGTGTCGAATGTTGAAGCTTGGGGCCTAGAAGATGATTGATACTAGTAGTCTTTATGGGTAAATAGGGGGGATCTCTGCGTAAAAAATCAAGAGCAGATGCAGCCAAGTGATAAAAATGTCCTCGATTTCCAGGATTTGGGTTTATCATGCTATACAACTTTAAAAGCACAAAAAAAGGGCTTTCTAGCAATAACAAATTGTACCGCATGTCACATGAAACATGTCGTCCCAGTTCGTTAAAATAATCTAAATCACCCTTCTGGATTAGCTAAACAACAAAGCATCCATCGTATACCATCATATCTACAAATTTTGCTTTATCTTCAAGGTCAGGAGGAAGAGGATATTCATACCATTTGCGAGATTTTTCTTCCAAGTGTTTCATTGCCTCTAGAAATTGGTTGAGACCAAGGTGGGGTTTCTCAACAAACTTCTCAAACCACCTTATTTTAATATCTTCTATCCTTGCCAAGTGTGGCTCACGATAGTGATAGTGGCCAATTGAAATCATATTTGGTTCTTAGGTTTTTTTATTTACTTCACGTAGTGATGAGGCATTTTTAAAATTATAAAAGTTTCCCTTTAACATTAAATAAATTTGTTAAGGAACTGTTAATTCAATACTTGTAATTATTTATTCTAATAGCTACTGTTGATTCAGTTATAATTAAGTTATTTTCAAATATACATATTGATCACTAAAAGTCAGAATATATATATATATATATATATATATATATGTCACAAGTTGATTGAATCCAACGTAATAAATAAATAAAAAGACGAGATTACACAGAAAGATGAACATGTATCCCGCATCCCAAACCAATCCTTATTCATACAAAGACCAGACTAATAACACGAAGCACTTGGAACACATTCAAAGTCATAAGAAAATGGAATCCACAAAGACACTACACTCTACAAATCTAGAAATTAAGACTTCCTTTGGATGGTAAAAGCCAATCCAAAGGGAGCCTAAATGAGAAACAAGATAACACTTTACAAAGACAAAGTCACCAATAAAGTAGAAAGCCAAGTGTTCAAAACTCCCATAGCATAGTGTCAAAGCCTGATTAACAATCCAAAGCAGCAGAAGAAATCCAGGAAGATCTGTGATATATACAAAATCAACCCATGGTTAACAAAACCAAAAGAATTATACTGCTCATCCATAAAATACTATACATGAACATGAGAATAACACCAATAGTTAGGCCTACTATATACTTACTTGATGGACTTTGGCTTTGGTCTTACTGCTTAACATAAGAAAGAACCGAAAATATAGTTTGCAGCAGGGTAAGCAGGAGCAAGACAAGCGCAGCAAGAAATGATATGAGGGACCGGGGAGTGTTAAAATAATTTTTCTTCAATGCTGCCTTCCATTTGTACCATTTTCTTTTGCAATGCTCGTTTACCCTACCAAATATGTCAGCATAGTAGAAGTCTTCAGACATCATGTAAATGGAGTCCCGAAGTTTGTTAAACATTACGGTAACTGCTTTATCGTCTCCTAACCAATTATCAATAACTCCACTTTCACAAAGTAGTTGCACATCCTTGCCTGTGTTGATGAGGTTATCTATTGGAAATCATCAATATTTATGGAAAGTCAAAGATATGGGTATCAAATATTGGAAAGTCAAAGATATGGGTATCGAGATATTGGCATAAGAAATCTGAGATATTTGCAATATTTGGTCCCTAATTGTAAAGTAACTTTGCAAGTTGATCCCTGAACCTCAACTATAAATAGGCATAACCATCTCTCATTCTGTATCTCATATTTGCCCTTCTCTACTAAAGGCATTGTTCTCTCTCTCTCTCTCTCTTTATAAATTCTCACTTGTATTTTGGAGTGAAATATATTTGGTAGTGCCCGAGGACGTAGGCAAAATTTGCTGAACCTCGTTAAATTCTTGTGTTCTTTATTGTATTATTCTGCATGAATTGTGAGTGTGATTGTAGTGATTTATTGTGCTATTAAATTACGATTGAGGAATATTCTGGCTAGGAAAGTGTAACAGCCCAATTTTGACCTTAATCGGAATAGTGGTTTCGGGACCACAAATCTGAGTCTGAAAAATATTTTAATATTATTTTGTGTGTTTATGATGTGTGAAAGTTTCGTGAATTAATTTTGTTGTTTATGTGTTTAATTGACAAAAGTATCAAATTGCATAAAATGTGAAGTTTGATTATTAAGGTGTAAAGTGCTTATTTGATGGTGGCTTTTAAATATGAGGTTCTTAAAGGTCAATTAGCCCATTTTAAAGGATAGTGGACGGCAATGATAGTTAATATGTATAGTTTTTATATATTAAATATAAAAGTTATAATAATAATATAATATTATGTTATTATATCATAAAACATAAAAGAAATCAACTTTTTCTTCATTGTTTGTATCACCGAAAGTAGAAAAGAAAAACTAGGTTTGAGAGCTTGAAATATTCGGCCCTTTTGAAAGCTTAATTCAAGGTTAGTTTTTGTTCGGTTTTTGATAATTTTTACGTTTTTGAGATCGTTGCTTTGAATACTTCAAAACCCATGCCTTAATTTTGTGAATTGTTGATGATTTGAGAAATGCCATTGATGAATGCTTGAGCTTGTGATAGTTGATGATGAAATATGAAAGTTATGTGAAAGATTAACATGCTTTGTCTTTGAATTTTTGATAAATTTGAGTAATTAGGGTTAAGTTGTAAAAATAAAATTTTTGAGGGACTAAAATGTGAAATAAACGAAATGTGTGGGTTTGTATGGACACTAGGAATATTCGGCCCTTAAGGAGTGTAGTCAAATTTTGTGTATTTTGTCTTTTGAGCAAAAAGGACTAAATTGTGAAAATGTGAAATATTAGGGGTAAAAATGTAATTTGCCCATTTATGTGTTCTTAGACTAAATTGAATGAAAATATGTTTAAATGAGATTTATTTGAATATGTTTAGATCAAGAAACCAAGAAATCAGATTTAGATCGGGGGAAATCAAAGGTAGTTGAGTAGCCGATTTATTAGTCGACGATATCCGAGGTAAGTTATTAAGCATACATATTTGTGTCGTTTTAAATTATCTTAACATCTACTTAATTATGCTGAATTGAATTGATATATATGTAGTGATAAAAATTTTTGAAATATGACAAATTGAGTTGTCGACTTCCAACACTAAGTGTGCGAGTATAAAAATATACGATAATGAGATTAGCACTAAGTGTGCGAGTTTAATTGAAATGCACTAAGTGTGCGAGTATAAGGGTAAAGCACTAAGTGTGCGAGTTTGATTATTAAGCACTAAGTGTGCGTACTTATTAAATATTTTCGAAAGATTACTAATATCAAGTATTTGACTTATTGAGAAATTATGAGTAATAAAGTGAGTAATAATTATTTTGGTGGTATTCAAGATTAAGTTTTGTAAGTATTAAACCTAGGTGGTGATTATAATTGGAATCATATTTATTTAAGATGATTCTTTATATTTTATGATAATAAAATGCATAATGTACTTGGCCTTGTACTTAAATTTGAAGAAATGCTTATAGTTGTGTTAATATATTGATTTTGTTAAATCATAGTATGAAGTGAATAATTATATTATACTATGGTAAGCTAAAGGTAAGATGATTTAGAAGTATGAATTGGTTAAAAAATATTCTAGATGTTAAGTTAAATTGTAGAGTTTATTTGCTTGTAACTTACTAAGCTAAATTAGCTTACAACGTGTTGGATTATTGTTTTGATGTATAGATTTTGGTGATCGCTACGTGTTCGGGGATCGTCAGCTAAGCTCATCACACTATCGGTGTCTTCTTTTGGTATTTTGCTAAATTGTTTTCAAGTATATGGCATGTATAGCATAGTTAAAAATGTTGATTTTGAAACCAATGTGTTTGTGTAATTAAAAGCCATGCGAAAATGACTTATCTCTTTTTGTTCGAATTTGATTTTGATACATATAGTTAATGGACAATTTGGGCTATATGCTTATGTATCATGTGCATGATTAATTAGATTTAGATAATATATATTTGGCTTAGATATAAGTTCAATAATTATTTTCTTTTTAAAGATGTGATGACCTATTGTGTGGTACAGGTTTGATTTAGTGTATGCATATTAAGCATGTAAATTAGGTACAAAATTAGAGGTTAATAGTGTATAATATGGTGCAAGTTGTCAAGGTCATATGAGCACATAACGGTAGTGAGAAAGTAGGGCATTTTGTGTTATAATTTGATGTATAATGCTATCCAATTAAAGCAATTTAAAGCTGCCAAATTTGATGTCCAATTTTGAGTGTATTGATGCTGCCCATTTTAATGTGTAATGCTGTCCAATTTTGAGTGTATTGATGTTGTCCATTTTAATGTGTAATGCTGTCCAATTTTGAGTGTATTGATGCTGTCCATTTTAATGTATAATGCTGTCCAATTTTGAGTGTATTGATGCTGTCCATTTTAATATATAATGCTGTCCAATTGTGAGTATATTTAAGCTGTCTAATTTGATGTATAATGCTGTCCAATTGTGAGTATATTTAAGCTGTCTAATTTGATGTATAATGCTGTCCAATTTTGGGTATATTTAAGCTGTCTAATTTGATGTATAATGCTGTCCATTTTGAGCATGTAATTGCTGTCCAATTTGTTGAATAATTGCTGTCCAAAATAGAGTTGGTTCTTTATGTCTGTAGTATGTTACATAGTTAATCATTTATTAATGAAATAAATGTATGCAAATAGTAGTTTTAATATTGGCTCGGCATATGATATGTAATGATAAATGTTAATTCTTAAAATGTTTTAAGTATTTGAATGATATAAAAAAATTTTTAATTAGTAAAGCATGATTGATATTTAGTGTGGATTGTTAATGACTTATATTTTTAGCGAATAAATTGTTTTTGATAATTAGGTGAAATAAATTAGGATTTTAAATATATATATTTACATATTCAAGACACATATTTATATGCAGCTTGATATTTGGTTCATTCTGTTAAGTGAAATGTTTCAATATTTAGTATCACTCCTTAATCCTAATCCGGCGACGGATATGGGTTAGGGGTGTTACAGAAAGACTTGGTACTTAAGTGATCCTTGTGATCCACCTCTCTTTCCTGGGAATTGAACTTAGTGTGATTTTTTAGTACAATAATTTTACTCTTTTACACGCTTCCACACAACAATTGGTATCAGAGCTAGATTCGTACTTGGGGAATACAATCGTTCACGGCACTGTTCACGTACAGTAGTTGGGATTGAGGAGAAAAATGGAAAAGGTATCGTCATCAGCAAAGACTACTGTGACCAATGCAAAATTTGAAGTAGAGAAATTTGATGGTACCAATAATTTTGGTATGTGGCAATGTGAGATCCTGGATGTCTTATGTCAGCAAGAGCTGGACATAGCCCTTGAAGAAAAACTTGACAAGATGAATGACAAGGAGTGGGCTAAGATCAATAGACAGGCATGTGGAACAATTCGCCTATGTTTAGCCAAATACCATAAGTACTCTGTCATGAGGGAGACATCAGCGAAGAAGTTGTGGGATACACTAGAAGAAAAGTTTCTAACAAAAAGTCTTGAAAATAGGCTTTATATGAAAAAGAAACTTTATCGATTCACGTATGCACCCGGTATGTCGATGAATGACCATGTGAACTCATTCAATAAAATTTTAGCAGACTTGCTAAATTTGGATGAGAAATTTAAAGATGAAGACAAGGCATTACTGTTGTTGAATTCTCTTTCTGATGAATATTATCATCTTACCACCACATTGCTTCATGGGAAGGATACGATCACATTTGATGCAGTCTGTAGTGCGTTGTATAGATCTGAGACTCGAAAGAAAGATAAAAAAGATCACAGAGATACAACTACAGAAGTTTTAACAGTAAGAGGTCGTTCGCACAGTAACAAATATGGTAGAAGCAGTAAGTCCAAAGTGAGACCTACCAAAAATGAATGTGCTTTTTGTCGTGTGAAAGGGCATTGGAAAAAGAATTGTCCTAAGTTACAAAAGGGCAAGGCTATTTCTGATGCATGTATAGCGGAGCATGATGAGGAGTCAGACTTTAGCTTGGTTGGCATGGCAATGGCATGTCATACAGATGAGTGGATTTTGGATTCGGGATGTACTTATCATATGTGTCCTAATAAGGACTGGTTTTCTAGTCTTAAAGAACTAGAATGCGGAGTTGTTTTTATGGGCAATGACAGCGCTTGTAAGACAATGGGAGTAGGTACAATCCAATTGAAGAATCACGACGGCTCAATTCAAGTCTTGACAGATGTTCGCTACATACGTAGCTTGAAGAAAAATCTCATCTCATTAGGGGTCCTAGAATCTAAAGGGCTCACAATCACTTTGAGAGATGGATTACTAAATGTAGTAGCTGGAGTATTGACGGTGATGAAAGGCACAAGAAGGAATAATCTGTACAATTTAAATGGAAGTACAGTTATTGGATCAACATCAACAGCTTCTGCGAAAGATGCAGATTCAGAGGCTACCAGGTTATGGCATATACGATTGGGACATGCTGGTGAAAAAGCTTTGTAGAGTTTGGCGAAGCAAGGCTTGTTGAAAGGTGCAAATTCTTGCAAATTGGAATTCTGTGAACATTCTGTTCTGGGCAAGTAGACGAGGATAAAATTTGGTTCAGTAATTCACAATACAAAAGGAATTTTGGACTACGTTCACAGTGATGTATGGGGACCTACTAAAGTGGCTTCTTTGGGAGGTATGCACTATTTTGTTACTTTTGTTGATGATTATTCAAGAAAAGTATGGGTTTATCAAATGAAAAGGAAAAATGAAGTTTTGGATGCATTTCTGAAATGGAAGAAGATGGTGGAGACTCAGACAGGTCGAAAGGTCAAACGACTTCGATCAGACAATGGTACTGAGTACAAGAATAATCCATTTCTACAAGTATGTCAAGATGAGGGCATTGTGCGACACTTCACTGTTCGAGATACACCACAACAGAATGGGGTGGCAGAACATATGAATCAGACTATACTGGAGAAAGTTCGATGTATGTTGTCCAATGCTAGATTGGGCAAGGAATTTTGGGCTGAGGCAGTTACATATGCGTGCCATCTAATTAACCGGTTGCCATCAGCTGTAATAAATGGAAAAACTCCTATGGAGAGGTGGGCTGGTAAACCTGCTACTGATTATGATTCTTTACATGTTTTTGGTTCCACTGCATATTATCATGTAAAAGAATCTAAGTTAGACTCAAGAGCAAAGAAAGCATTATTCATGGGTATAACCGATGGAGTAAAAGGATACCGTCTCTAGTGTCCTAATACAAGGAAGATTGTTTTCAGTAGAGATGTGACTTTTGATGAATCAACCATGATGAAGAACAAGGATTCACAAAAGGATAAAAAAAACTAGTGGCACTTTGCAGCAGGTGGAGCTTGAAAAGGTTAATGATGATCCAACTAATATTGAAGGAACAAATGATGAAGAAGTTTCGACCCAAGAACTTCTACAGCAATATGATTCAATTGCATATAGAAGGCCAAGAAGAGAGATTCGTATGCCTGCTCGCTTTGATGATATGGTGGCCTATGCACTTCCAATTGCAGATGATGATGTTCCTTCTACTTACACAGAAGCAAGAAGTAACCCTGATGGTGTAAAGTGAAAGCAAGCTATGAATGAAGAAATGCAGTCTCTTCATAAAAATAGGACTTGGGAGTTGATGACACGACCCAAAGGAAAGAAGGCAATTGGATGCAAATGGGTATATGCAAAGAAGGAAGGATTTCCTGGTAAAAATGAAGTTCGATACAAGGCTAGATTAGTAGCAAAGGGTTACGCTCAGAAAGAAGGAATAGGCTACAATGAATTGTTTTCTCCATTTGTGAAGCATTCATCTATTCGGATTTTGCTAGCCTTGGTTGCACAATATGATATTGAACTAGTTCAGCTCGATGTGAAGACCGCATTTTTACATGGTGATTTGGAAGAGGAAATCTATATGACTCAGCCAGATGGATTCAAGGTTCCTGATAAAGAAAATTGGGTTTGCAAACTGACAAAGTCGCTTTATGGATTGAAACAATCTCTGAGGCAGTGGTACAAGCGATTTGATCAGTTCATGAAAGGGAAAAAGTACACAAGAAGTGAATTTGATCATTGCGTGTATTTTCAGAAGCTACAAGAAGGATTTTTTGTATACTTGCTCTTATATGTTGATGATATGTTGATAGCATCTAAGAGTAAAGTTGAAATTGAGAGATTGAAGACTCAACTCAACCTTGAGTTTGAGATGAAAGATCTAGGTGAAGCTAAGAAGATTCTTGGCATGGAAATATGTAGGGATAGAGCTCATGGCAGAGTTAGTTTGTCTCAGAAGCAATATTTGAAGAATGTACTACAGAAGTTTGGCATGAATGAGTAGACAAAAGCTGTAAGTACCCCGTTGGCTTCTCATTTCAAGCTTTCTGCACAACTATCTCCTTCGACGAATATGGAACAAGAATACACGTTACAAGTTCCGTATTCTAATGCAGTAGGTAGCTTGATGTATGCAATGGTGTGTACAAGGCCCGACATTTCACAGGCAGTTAGTATAGTGAGCAGGTATATGCATAATCCTAGAAAAGGACATTGGCAAGCTGTGAAATGGATTCTACGGTATATTCAAAATACCATGGATATTGGATTACTGTTCAAGTAGGATACTACACTTGGTAGTGTTATTGGGTACGTTGATTCTAATTATGCCGGTGATTTGGACAAATGAAGATCAAACACTGGTTATGTGTTTACACTTGCTGGAGGACCAATAAGTTGGAAGTCTACACTGCAGTCTACAGTTGCGTTGTCAACCACAGAAGCTGAATACATGGCTGTAACAGAGGCTGTAAAGGAAGCTATTTGGTTACAAGGTATGGTTAAAACCTTGGGATTAGTTCATGAGCATATTAACATGTATTGTGATAGTCAAAGTGCTATTCATTTAGCAAAGAATCAAGTCTATCATGCACGTACAAAGCATATCGACGTACGTTTCCATTTTGTGCGGGAAATTATTGATGAGGGGAAAATTCACCTTCAGAAGATTAAGACTGCAGATAATCCCACAGATATGATGACCAAGGTGGTGACAACAATCAAGTTCGAACATTTTTTGAACTTGATCAATATTCTGCATGTTTAACAGTTGAAGAAGGCACTATCAAGTGTTGTTGACAAAGGCAGAGAGAATTGTGTGAAGATAAGATTATTCGAATCAAATCTTCAAGGTGGAGATTATTGGAAATCATCAATATTTATGGAAGGTCAAAGATATGAGTATCAAATAAAGTCAAAGATATGGGTATCAAATATTGGAAAGTCAAAGATATGGGTATCGAGATATTGGCATAAGAAATCTGAGATATTTGCAATATTTGGTCCCTAATTGTAAAGTAACTTTGCAAGTTGATCCCTGAACCTCAACTATAAATAGGCATAACCATCTCTCATTCTGTATCTCATATTTTCCATTCTCTACTTAAGGCATTGTTCTCTCTCTCTCTCTCTTTATAAATTCTCACTTGTATTTTGGAGTGAAATATATTTGGTAGTGCCCGAGGACGTAGGCAAAATTTGCTGAACCTCGTTAAATTCTTGTGTTCTTTATTGTATTATTCTGCATGAATTGTGAGTGTGATTGTAGTGATTTATTGTGCTATTAAATTACGATTGAGGAATATTTTGGCTAGGAAAGACTTGGTACTTAAGCGATCCTTGTGATCCACCTCTCTTTCCTAGGAATTGAACTTAGTGTGATTTTTTAGTACAATAATTTTACTCTTTTACATGCTTCCGCACAACATTATCCATGAACACCACATAATCAACAAAATAAGTTGGTTTCCCCCTTGGGAAGAACTGTTCGTAGGCCATGTAATTACAAAACAAAGACTCTGCCAATCGTTGACTTGTAAGGTTGGAATTGTGAGTTCTTTGGTATCTTTGGTGAACATTATATCAAACATGACCGCTATCCCTAGGTTCTGATCTTTCATCTTCTCAATATGGTCACCAAAGAAACTGATTCCAGCACCTTTCAGCTCTGTTGCGCTACGTATGAACTTCCATGAGCGTTGGGAATTTGGTTTTGCTGCTGCTACTACTACTGCTGTCGATGCTTGTACTGCTGCTGCTGCTTCTTTTGCTTTAAATTCCTCATGTTTCTTTATTCCTAGAGGTGAAGGATGTTGACAACTATGTTTCTTTAAAGGAAGCTGGTTTTCTAGCAGTAATAAATCATGACGAATGTCAGTTTGAATACGTCCCACTTGAAACATATCCTCTACTGGATAAATCCCCTGGATTAGCTGAACAATAAAACAACCATCAAAGAGCATCATCTCTGGAAGTTCGTTAGAGTTAAGGTGAATGGGTGTTTCTTCATAGCATTTGCGAATTCTTGGTTCTAAGCTTCTCATGGTCATTTTAAGTTCCACGATGTTAAGGTTGTTTTCCGCAGCTATCTTCCAAAAGAAACTCTCTTTGATAACTTGCATCGCCATCAAGTGTTGTGTACCATAGTGATAGGGACCAATTGAAACTACATTTGGTTCATAGGCTTTTTCATTCACTTCACGTAGTCAATGAGGCACTCTATATAAACAGCCGCGATTTCAGTTACCCCGGCTTGGCTCTGCATTCCACGAGACGGAGCCTGACATAAGTAATAAGTAAATAATATCAATGGGCAAAAATATTGCACTGTTTGATCTACTTCCGTACAAAGGCAAAATTTATTTATTTATTTATTTTTACAATAAGAAACATTCCTTATAATTATAATATATATCTATATATATATATATATGCAATTTGTTAGCACATCTGCATATTGTTTATAAAGAAGATAATTAGCAATTTCAATTAGAAAAGACATTATAAACGTATACCCAAGATCTCAAATTGTTAAAATAAATCTACATAAGCAAAAATACATTTTCTTTGAGAATCCTTTTAGATAAATATTACTTATTAATGATACACTCTGAAATTCAAATTATAGTATTTTATTAGAATTGAAAAAAGTTATCATTTAAACATAATTTATTTAATTCGAGCCTAAAATAATTTAATTCAAGATAAATCGATTTGAATGGAATTATTATTCTAATAATAATTGTCGAAACCATTTTTTTGAAAACAAAAATTTAGTTGTCGACTTTAAAAACAAAAATTGGAGTCGCCACCGATCCTCGATTGAGGTGTGATCAGGTCACCTTAAAAACGATTTTGGTCTACTAAATTTGAAAAAACAGGTTCGGGAGTCAGTTACGCACGAGAAAGGGATTAGCACCCTCGTAACGCCCAAAATCGGTACCAAATTGATTGTTTAATGTCTTGGTGTCGAAAATTTGAAAAGATTTTAAAAGAAAACCTTTTATCTTGAATGAATTACAATAATAAAACATTCTTATTTCAAAGAAATAAAACATCACACCTAGTGAGTTAGGGCGCAACATTTTTAATCTTCAAAATTAAGTTTGTCTTTTGATTTTTTTAAAACTCATGCATTTAAACCTAAGAAGGATGTTCGGTTATTTAGGTCAAATGAAGAAAATCGAAACCTAGTAAGTTAGGGCACAATTTCTAAAAATTCCAAATACCGAATATTGCCTTTATTTTTAGAAATTCTTATTTCGAGATGACAAAACGTCATGTCTAGTAAGTTAGGACCCAACATTTTTGGATTCCCAAGAATAAGCTTTTATTTGAAATGTGCAATTTAATTGCAAAATAAATACTTGGCTATCTAAATTCATCAAAGAGAATTGAAGCCCAATAAGTTAGGACAAAATCCTTCTCGAGAATCATGAATACCAAATATTTTGAAAAAAAATTACGAAATAAAATGATTTTCATGCTTCAATAAAAAACAAACTTTAAAAAAACAAATATACAAATATGTTTAAAAAATATTTAATAAAACGATGTAATTGACAATAGAAATTTAAATAAATGTTGTATGAAAATAATTTTAAAATAATTAATACATAAAACATCTAGAAATAAAACTATATACCAAATAATTCTAAAATAAAGTAATATGTAATAAAATGATATATATGCTTGAAAAGTAAGTGAAAATATAAATAAATATAACAACAATCAATAATACTAAAAAATAATAGTGATATATAATACAATAACTATAATAACAGTGGCTTAATGATAATAATAATAAAAAATAATAAACTAACAATACAATAATAATGATGCAGTATAACAGTAAAACAAAAACCCTAAAATGACAAATTAAGGATTAAATTGAAGATAAACGGAATTTAAAGGTTGAATTCAAAAATAG
The DNA here is from genome assembly GCF_025698545.1 of Gossypium raimondii. NCBI lineage: Eukaryota > Viridiplantae > Streptophyta > Magnoliopsida > Malvales > Malvaceae > Gossypium > Gossypium raimondii. Next base: position 48,911,165 of record NC_068577.1, on the reverse strand, counting down.
AAAACGTGAAAAGGGACCAAATCAAAACGCGCGCAACAGGAGGAGGACCCAAAGAGAAATTTACCCAAACATCGCAAAACACTGCGCAGCATTGGACCAATTTGAAACAAAAATAAAATGTGCAGTAAAATTTAAAAGAAGTAATAAATTCAATTTAAACACACTGTAAAAATAGGGGACCAATTGCGCAAATAGACCATTGAAATAAAAAACGCGGGTCACCTAGGCGAGTCGGGTCACGCACGCGGGTATAGGCTTATACGGCGTCGTTTTGGCACCGAGGGCACTAACCCAAAACGGCACCGTTCTCCTCCAACATTAAAACCAAAATTTTCCTTCAAAAAAACGTTTCTATTTCAATTTTTCTTTTTCTTCAAAAAGCAGAGGGGAAAGGGGAAATTTTCTCTGCTAGGGTTTCAACCCTAGCCTTTATGGCGCCACCGTCGTGACGGCCATGGAACCACCGCAAATGGCGCTCAGATCCAGGTAAGTTAATCCTCTTTTATTCCGTTTTGTACACAAAATAGTAAATCGAAGGAAAAAAAAGGAAAGAAACGTAAGGAAAAAAAATGAATCACCTCTCAAAAATATTCTCTGATTTCTTTTCAATAGTTTTTGGATCCAAATTTGTAACCCTTTTACAAAAAATTGATTATATAGCCGAATCTTTACAGAGAAAGAAAAAAACAATCTTTTTACAACTTTTGCTATATTTTCGGTCATTCCCACTGTTCGTGGCTCGTGCTTCTGCTGCAGGTGGGTACTGGAGGAGACGTGCGCGACAGGCGCTGAGCGACGTGGGTGAGGTTGCTACTGCGGCACTGGGCAATAGGGCTAGGGTTTCCGGAAATAGTTTTGGGTTGTATTGGGTTAATGGTTCGGTGTACTGGGCTTGTAATTTGGGTTATTGGGTTTAGTCTAGGCCTGGAGTTAATTGTACTTGGGCCGAGCAAAAATGGGCTATTACAGCTGCCCCTCTTTGCTCGTTATCGTGTAACAGGAACGGAGCAAAGACTTTAACAATGGCCAATTTTGCCTGGTCATGCTGGATCTTGGTGCTCCTCTTCTTCAAGTAGCCTCATTCCATCCTACTGCCTTTTCAGAGGTATAAGAATTGATGCTTCGATCCACTCCACTGCAACGTCAGGGAGATAGGATTTGTACTTTGTAGCTTCTCAAAAGAACAAAATTTACTATCTTTAGTCTGCTCCACTACAACCTCAAGGAGATATGACTTGTAGCTTCAATTTGTTTCACTGAGAGTTGATGCGACCTGCTCTTCTGCAATTCATTGAGATAAGATCTGTTTTTTAATCCAGTCCATTACAACTTTAGGGAGATAAGATTGGTTTCTTCTGTCTGCTCTACTGCAACTTCAGGGAGATAAGACTGTATGCGATCTGCTCTTCTACAACTTCAGAGAGATAAGATCTGATGTTAATCCGCTCCACTGCAACTTCAAGGAGATATGATTATTTTCTTCAATCTGCTCCACTGCAACTTCAGGGAGATAAGGCTGTATGCGATCTGCTCTTCTGCAACTTCAGAGAGATAAGATCTCATGTTAATCCGCTCCACTGCAACTTCAAGGAGATAAGATTATTTTCTTCAATCTACTCTACTGCAACTTCAGGGAGATAAGACTGGATGTGTCTGCTCTTCTGCAACTTCAGAGATAAGATCTGATTTTAATTCGCTCCACTGCAACTTTAGGGAGAGGATTATTTTCTTCAATTTGTTTAACTGTAATGTCGGGGAAACCAGATTCGCCATCCTAGCTTCAATCTGTTCCACTACATTGCTAAGGAGGTAAGATTCACCGTTGTGGCTTCAATCTTTTTAATTTCAATGTCGGGGAAACAAGATTCGCCGTCGTGACTTCAATCTGTTCCCTTACACTGTCAGGAAAGTAAGATTCATCGTTGTAGCTTCAATCCATTCCACTGTAATGCCAAAAAAGGTAGGATTTGCTGCCTACAGCTTTAACCTGCTTCACTTTAGCTAATCCAAGTCTCTTGAGAAGAGTTTGGCAGAAAGCCAAAATGAAGGGGATAAACTAAAAGCAAAAGTGGCCGAACTTGAGAAAACTATTCATCAATATCAAAATCACAATTCTGTGGTCGAGTTGCAAGCAAGCTTAAGCAGGATCGAACAAATGAAGAAAACTGTAGAAGAATAAGAGATGGCCTTACAAAACTGTGAAGCCAAGATCGAGTACCTAGAGGCAAATGAAGATCATCAAAACGAACAGCTTCACTATTTCCAGGATCAAGTTACAAAAGGGATCACATTATGGGAGAAGCTGTGGTTCAGATTCAAGAAGTAGCTGAGCACTTGCAGGCTTTGGCGATACAAGCTGATATGTTAAGTGTGAAGTATGAATTGGAATCGGATAGGGGGTAGAAATTAGCTTCGTTACTTAGGGAGATTAAGGTTCTAAGTATTAGGGCAAAGCCTTATTTATAGCCAGTTTATGTAAAGAAATTTTTTCTTTAGTAAAGTTTTCTAAGTGGAATTGAATCATAATTAACGCCTTTCTTGCATTCATTTTATGCATCACATCATATGCATTAAAGACCATTAAATGATCCTAATTAATTAAAATCATTGCTCAGTTAACCTTGAAACCAACCAATCAACCAAACACCGATACGGCACTCGAGCAAAGACAAAAGACATGGATCAGTGATTGGAAAAGCTCGAACAGTACCAGAAGGAGATGGAAGACCGACTTCAGCTACAAGTACAAGAGTGGTTGGACAAGATGCAACAAGATATGTCAGAGAAGATGCAGGAATCTCAAAATAATATGATGGCAAAGTTAACCCAACTGTTGACTGGAGGAGGTGATAAGGGAAAGGGTCCCATGGCTGATGTCGAAGAGGGTAATGAGGATGAACTACTCTATCCTCCAGGCTTTATTCCTCCACATGTGCGAACTCAAGCTGAATATCCGTACAAACCTACTGTCACAATCAGGCTTCAGTAGTTCTAGGCCGGTGCTTCGAACTTTCAAGCTAAATTGGGCTCTAACCCCGGAAACCACCCTGCTAACTCTGCCATTCCTGACTTCGATGAAGTGGCTGAAAAGGAAAGAATAAAGGAGGAGTTACCAAAGCAGCTAGAGGAAAGGTGCAAATGGCTCGAGGAGGAATTCAAGGCGATGGAAGTCACTGAAAGCTATCGTGGGATTGACGCTAAAGAGCTGAGCTTAGTTCCGGATTTGGTACTCCCTCATAAGTTTAAGATGCCGAAATTCGAGAAGTACAACGGGACAGTTGCCCAGAAGCTCATATCAGCATGTTCTGCAGGCGAATAGCCGGATATGTTAACAACGACCAGCTATTGATACATTGTTTCCAGGATCGCCTTGCAGGGGTAACATCTAAATGGTACAACCAATTGAGTCGTACCACGATTGGTTCATGGAGGGATTTGGCATAGGCGTTCATGAAACAGTATAGTCATGTAACAGAAATGGCTCCTGATAGAATCACCCTTCAAAATATGAAGAAGAAGCCGAATGAAAGTCTTAGGCAGTACGCACAAAGATGGAGGGAAGTCGCAGTCCAATTTCAACCACCGCTCTTTGAAAAAGAAATGACTATGCTATTCATTAACACACTGAAGGCACTGTTCATTACACATATGTTAGGGAGTACTACAAAAAGCTTTCCTGATATAGTCATGAATGGTGAGATGATCAAGAATGCCATAAGGAGTGGGAAGATCGATGCTGGAGAGAGCAACAGAAGATCAGCCTTGAAGAAGAAGGAGAACGAGGTGAACAACGCGAGTATGTACAACAAGGGTTATTCGAAGTCAATAACGGTGAATCAGCCAAAAAAGGTGGCTACTAACCAACAAAGCTCGTCAAGACAGGAGTCCGGTGCGAGACAAAACACTGAGAGGCCTCAATTCACGTCAATTTCGATGTCATACAGGGAACTATATCGAAGCTTATTCGATGCACATGTAGTTTCCCCTTTCTATTTAAAGCCCTTGCAACCCCCGTACCCTAAATGGTACGACGCGAATGCATACTGCGACTATCATGCGGGAATAACAGGGCATTCCATAGAAAACTGTACTGCCTTGAAGAGGTTGGTTGAAAGGCTCATCGGTATGAGTGTTGTTAAATTTGATGATTCGACCAAAGTAGAAAATCCATTACCAAACCATACTGACAGTGGGGTAAATATGATGAGCGAAAATAGAAGAATTAAGACAGATATCGCCGATGTAAAAACTTCTTTGAGCTGGGTCTGGAAAGAGATGGTAAAAAGGGGACTGATCATTTCGGAAGGAAATTGCGAAAAGAAGGGGAACTACTGTGAGTTCCACCATGAAATAGGGCATGAAATCCAAGAGTGTGGGGAGTTCAGAACAATGGTACAATTTATGATGGATAATAGGGAGATGGAATTCTGTGAATGAGTTCAGGAGGAGAATCGTGTATGCGCGTCAGAGTCAGTATTGGAAGTTCCAAAGGCTAACTATCCTGTGGTCATCATTTCGCAGTCTAAGAATAGTGAGGCTGGAGCACGGGTAACACTGAAGGTTATCATTTAGAAACCTTCTTTTTTTGCTTATAAGGATAACTTGAGGGTTCCCTGGAATTATGGTTGTAATGTGACAATCCCAGGGAAGGAGGATGTAATCAGTAATGAGGACGAGGATGTGGGCTTCTATACTCATAGTGGAAAGTGCTAAGATCAGATGAAAGTTCGAGTAGAGCCAGTAGAAGAAGAAACTTTGGCCAAGAAGAAGGAAAACGCGGTCGAACCTGAACTATTGGTTAATGAACTAATAAAAGAAGAGGAAGCTAGAGAGTTTTTGAAATTTCTAAAGCATAGCGAGTACAGCGTTGTGAAGCAGTTGCACAAACAACCAGCTCGCATATCCTTACTAGCTTCACTCCTGAGCTCAGAGGGGCATCGAAATGCGCTGTTGAAAGTGCTAAACGAAACTTATGTGGCCGACGATATCTCTATTAACAAGTTGGATCGACTGGTCAGTAATATAAGCGCTGATAACTTTATCTTTTTCAATGATGACGAAATACCACCTAGGGGTCTGGGGTCTACTAGAGCTTTGCACATCACAACCAGGTGCAAAGGGTATACGTTACCGGCAAATCTAGTAGATAACAGATCGGTATTGAATGTATTGCCCCTATCCACACTCAATAGGCTACCTGTGGATAGTTCGTATATGAAGTCGTGCCAGAATATGGTGAGAGCATTTGACGGCACTGAAAGGAGGGTCATGGGAAGAATTGACATACCCTTATTAATTGGCCCAACTATCTATGAGGTGGACTTCTTGGTGATGGACATTAAGCCTTCTTACAATTGTCTATTAGGAAGGCCATGGATACATTCAGCAGGAGCGGTACCGTCATCGTTACATCAAAGGCTGAAGTTGGTGTCAGAAGGTCGGTTAGTGACGATAAACGTGAAGAGGATATCATTGCAGCTGTAGCCAACGATACACCTTATTTGGAAGCAAGTGATGATGCAATTGAGTGCTCTTTCCGATCTTAGGAGTTCGTAAATACAACATTTGTCCCCGGGAATCAAGATCCCGAAGTCGAGAATATCAAAGACCACAAAGATGGGTCTACAGTTGATAGTGGGAATATGAGCTTTGCCGAGGAAAAAATTGGGGAGATATCTTCAAGGTCGAGTTGAAGCCCCGTGTTAAAGGACAAAATGACCGTTTTGGCTTAGGTTACAAGCCAGATGCTAGGTAGAGGAGGATAGAGCAAGAAAAGAAGCGAGAAGGAAGCAGAGCTTGTTTGACTGGAGATGAAGTTAAATGGGAACCTATGACCTTTCCTCACCTATCTGAAACTTTTGTATCGAGAGGATTTATTCATTATAAGCAAGAGGTGCTAGGAGGTGGAAGTACTAATGCCATTTGGGAAGAAGCATCGGAGGGAGGAACTTTGTTGGATATCCGCCCTTACGAACCAGGAAGTGTGCTCAACAATTGGACTGCAGAAGAAATACCTGTAGTTTTTAGGACTTCCTCAGAGTAATGTCCAGAACACCCTTATTGCTTTAGCCTAGAAGTGATAAGATTCCTTTGTGAAATAGGCTCATGTCCAAACATCGTTATTTTAATAAAGTTAATCTTTGCAATCATTTTTGGAGCAAATTTTCTTTCTTTCCATATGAACAGTTGTTTGGAATTTTCTTTCAAATTATTCTTGCATCACATTCATGACCATACTGCACGAATGATTATTCCTGAATCCATATTGTTTCTTATACCTATAACAGGTCCTTCGATATCAATGATATGAGTATCGCTCTTACAAATTCAAAATCTCCTTTTAAACGAGACATGTGTTTAGAGGGGTCGCATGATTTTGAAGATAATGAAGACTGTGGTTTATCTCATGACCTGTTGAAGATGGTAGAACGGGCAGAAAAGCAAATCCTACCTCACAAGGAATCAATAAAAATTGTGAGCTTGGAAGAAGGAAAAGAGGTGAAGATCGGATCTGATATCTCTGCAAAGACAAGATAAGACCTCATCGGATTACTCCAAGAATTCAAGGATGTCTTTGCGTGGTCATACCAAGATATGCCTGGGTTAAGTACTGACATTGTAGTTCATCGCCTTTCTATAAGAGAAGATTGCAAGCCAGTGCAGTAAAAGCTTAGGAGGATGGGGCCTGATGTCGTGTTAAAGATAAAAGAGGAGGTCAGAAAGTAGTTTGATACCGGTTTTCTACAGGAGGTCAAGTATTCTGAGTGTGTGGCCAACATCGTACTAGTTCCTAAGAAAGATGGAAAAGTTCGAACGTGTGTGGATTACAGGGATTTGAACAAGGCTAGTCCAAAAGACAACTTCCCATTTCCTCATATTGACACATTGGTAGATAATACGTCAGGCTTTTCATTATTTTCCTTTATGGATGGTTTTTCTAGGTACAATAAGATAAAGATGCATCCCGAAGACATGAGAAAGACTACGTTCATTACGCTATGGGGAACGTTCTGCTATAAGGTGATGCCGTTTGGATTAAAGAATGCGGGAGCGACATACCAAAGAGCCATGGTAGCCTTGTTCCATGATATGATGCACAAGGAAATCGAGGTTTATGTTGACGATATGATCACAAAATCCAGAACGGAGGAGGAACATGTGCAGGTCTTGAGAAAATTATTCTTAAGATTGAGAAAGTTCCAGCTCAAGCTTAATCCAGCGAAATGCACTTTTGGGGCCAGGTCAGGAAAGTTGTTAGGCTTCATAGTTAGTGAAAAGGGAATCAAGATTGACCTAGACAAAGTCAAGGCAATACGAGATTTACCTCCACCTCGCACTCAGAAAGAAGTTCGAGGTTTCTTAGGAAGACTGAACTACATTGCTAGGTTCATTTCACAACTAACCGAGAAATGCGACCCTATCTTTCGTCTTCTGAAGAAACATGATCCCGGTACATGGGATGAAGAATGTGAGGAAGCCTTTAACAAGATAAAGCAATACTTGTCTAATACTCCAGTGCTGTCGCCACCAAGCCCGGATAGACCATTGATATTGTATCTAACAGTGTTTGATAATTCCATGGGGTGTGTGGTAGGTCAGCATGATGAAGCGGGAAAGAAAGAAAGGGCGATATATTATCTTAGTAAGAAATTCACTGATTGTGAAATGAGATACTCGCCTGTTGAGAAATTATGTTGTGCCTTGGTTTGGACAACCCGAAGATTAAGGCAGTACATGTTATACCATACGACTTGGCTAATTTAGAAATTAGACCCTTTAAAGTATATGATGGAGTCGACTGCTTTGAATGGGAGGATGGCCCGATGGCAGATCTTATTGTCTGAATTTGATATAGTCTATGTGAGTCAAAAGGCTGTAAAAGGGAGTGCAATAGCTGACTTTCTGGCTAGTAGAGCTCTGGAGGATTACGAGCCGTTGAGTTTCGATTTCCCAAATGAGGACTTGATGTATGTAGCGGCTACTGAAGAAAATCCCCAAGATGGTCACAATTGGAAGCTAAACTTTGATGGAGCCTCGAACGCTGTGGGCAATGGAATTGGGGCAGTCTTAGTATCCCCGAACGGTGATCATTATCCTTTCACTTGCAAATTGGATTTTAACTCTACAAACAAAATGGTAGAATACGAAGCGTGTATCATGGGCATTCGTGCAACTATAGAGCGTGAAATTAATGTGCTAGAGGTCTGTGGGGATTCGGCATTGGTAATATACCAACTCAAGGGAGAATGGGAAACGAGAGATCCCAAATTAGTCAGTTATCAAAATTTGGTCCTTGAATTGATTAAAGAGTTTGAGGACATTACTTTTTGCTATCTCCCACGAGACGAGAACCAGATAACCGATGCACTGGCTAGGCTAGCCTCCATGATCAAAGTGAATAGACAGGAGGACATGAAGCCTATCCAGATGAGCATCTATGAGGGCCCGGCTCATTGTTATAATATCGAAGAGGGAGAAAGGGATGATAGTCCTTGGTATCAAGATATACTACGATATGTAAAGAATCGTGAGTACCTTGGCCAGGCAACTGATAATGATAAGAGGACTCTGAGAAGACTAGCCATTGATTACGTCATAGATGGGGAGATCTTATACAAGAGAGGAAAAGATCAGTTACTATTAAGATGTGTAGATGCCGTGGAATCTAAGAAAATCTTGGAGGAGGTCCATGAGGGCATCTGCGGAACGCATGCTAGTGGGTTCACGTTGGCTAGATAGATTATGAGATTCAGGTATTACTGGTCCACCATAGAGGGGGATTGCATCAATTATGCCAAGAAGTGCCATAAATGTCAAATTTATGGTGATAAAATGCATGCACCTCCTTCGCCTCTTCATGTCATGACCTCATCATGGCCCTTCTCCATGTGGGGTATGGATGTTATCGGGCCAATATCGCTGAAGGCCTCAAAAGGGCATCGTTTCATATTTGTGGTTGTTGACTACTTTACCAAATGGGTAGAAGCTGCTTCGTACGCTAATGTCACAAAGTCGCGGTCAGCAAGTTCCTGAAAAGAGAGATCATATGTCAATATGGAATGCCCGAAAGAATCATATCTGACAATTCGTTGAATTTGAACAATAGTTCAATAACAGAGGTCTGTAGTCAATTCAAGATCAGACATCACAATTAGTCGTCGTATCGCCTAAAAATGAATGGTGCAGTGGAAGCGGCCAAATCAAAATATAAAGAAGATTATGGGGAAAATGACCGAGACTTATAGGGACTGGCATGAGAAATTATCGTTTGCCCTCCTTACTTATCAAACATCAATCAGAACCTCCACCGGGGCAACGCCTTTCTCCTTGGTTTACGGTATGGAGGCAGTTTTGCCCATTGAAGTTGAAATCCCTTATCTCCTGGTGTTGGCTGAGCTAAAGTTGGATGAAGCAGAATGGGTCCAATCTCGATACGATCAGTTGAACTTAATAGAGGGAAAAAGGCTGAAGGCTATTCAGCATGGTCAAATGTACCAGGAAAAAATGATGCGAGCCTACAACAAAAAGGACTTTAGAGGGAAGTGGATGCCAAATTGGGAAGGACCTTATGTTGTGAAAAAGGCCTTTTCTGGGGGAGCCTTGATCCTGGCTAAGATGGATGGAAGAAACTTGCCTAATCCAGTAAATTTAGATTTGGTCAAGAAGTACTTTACCTAAGAAAGAGAAGGAACCAAGGTGAAAACCCGCAAAGGGCGCTTTCAGTTCCTAAAAAAAAAAGAGAGGCTAAGGTGAAAACCCGCAAAGGGCACCTTAAGACCAAAGGGGATTTGAGTTGAAATCCCGAAAAGGGCGGCTCAAATTTTGACTGAGGCATATGATGATCTTGTTGTACCTAATTCAGTAGGAGGGAATAGGTGACATCTTGAGGCATCGGCAAAGTACTGTGAATCTCCTAAACACGTGTTGAATTCAGAAGGGTCTTCAAAAAGTTGTATAGAGAAATTCAAGCAAAGATATCTGGGGCACTTGTTCATAGTATTTATATTGAATTTGTTGTTTCTAGAACGGTTCATTCTTTTTCAATATAAGTGTTTCCAGTCAATTCCTCTTTTAGACTTGCTATCATTGATAATTTATTGCAAGTTATGCTCTCAAATCAATTTTTTTATCCATCGTTATGATCTTTACGCAAGCATTTTGCATTAGAATAAGGATTAATGGACTAATAAAACTTTCACAAGGGAAGTTTTTCATTTACTCTAGAAATTTCTAAATAATACAGGAACCTAAAACAGGGCTATTGTTTAGACTTTACTGAGTTTGAGGGTTGAAAGTATCTAGTAAGGAAATGTCTAGATTAAGAATTTTCGAGTTTTATCGAAGCGTTGTTTTCATAAAGGACGCCTTAATAAATAATGAGCAGTAACAACCTCAGCATTAATGAATCATTTTCATGACATTGCATTCAGATGTCATTCATACACGTCTAGTTGGGAGTGTTTGATTCATTCTGATCATGACATCCTAATCACTAGGCATAATTAGGTTCATAAAATGAATCATACAGGTCATGTTCCACAGAGAACAGATCGGCGAAACCATAAAGCCTTATCTCCTTGAGCAGTGGGGCAGATCGAAGAAAGTAGATCTTGTCTTCATGTATTGGCATGAAGTAGATCGAAGATAGCAGATCTTGTCTTCATGTATTGGCGTGAAGTAGATCGAAGATAGCAGATCTTGTCTTCCCATACTGGTGGTGAAGTAGATCGAAGATAGTAGATCTTGTCTTCATGTATTGCCGTGAAGTAGATCAAAGATAGCAGATCTTGTTTTCCCATACTGGTGGTGAAGTAGATCAAAGATAGCAGATCTTGTCTTCCTGTACTGGTGGTGAAGTAGATCGAAAAAAGTAGATCTTGTCTTCATGTATTGGCGTAAAGTAGATCGAAGATAGCAGATCTTGTCTTCCTATATTGGCAGTGAAGTAGATCGAAGATACAAGTCTTATCTCCCTGAAGTTGCAGTGGAGCAGACAAAAGTAACCAATCCAATCTCCTTCAAGTTGCAATGGAGTGGATTAAAACTGCAGATCTCATCTCTCTGAAGTTGCAGTAGAGCAGATCGCATCAGATTTATCTTTAAGTTGGAGCAGAACAATTTGAAGCTATAAGTCTTATCTCCATGAGGTTGTAGTGGAGCAGATTAAAGATAACAAATGTTGTTCTTTTGAGAAGCTACAACGTATGAATCCTATCTCCTCGGCATTACAGTGAAGTAGATAGAAGCACCAATTCCTGTACCTCTGAGGACGCAGTAGGAAGGAATGAGGCTACAAGAAGCACTGAAGAAGTCGACGCTTAGTAAGACCGGGCACAATTGAGATTTTTAGTCTTTACTCTGTTGCCGTTACATGACAACGACCATAGAGGGGCAGCTGTAGGGCCCAATTTGTGCCCGGCCCTACCAATAACAAATATAAATACAACAGCAGGTCCAATAACGGGCCCAACAGCTAATTCCTAACCCAGGCCCGGAACTAATGGAAAAGGAATGGTTAGGAAACCCTAGCAGCAGCCTCCCCGCCTCCAGTACACTCTCCAGGCGCCGCACGTCTCAGGGCCGACCTCTCCATACGCGCCGTTTGCTCTACGAATGCCTGCAAACGCGGACTCAATGAGTCCGAAAGAAAAAAAACAGCAAGAAATAGCATCATTTATTTATTTTTAATCTGTAAAAAAAAAGGAGGATAGATACAAGAATAGAAAAAACAGATATCAAACTTGAATTTTTTACAAAGATGAATTTTTTTCGTTTTACTTTGCAGTGTCTATCATTTTTATTTACATATATATTTTTATTTTCTTTTATTTTCATTTTATTTCATTTAAAATAGCAAAGAAAAGAAAGTAGGAAAACTTACCTTTCGTCGAAGTCGCCGTGCCCCCGCCATCTCCGTCGTGATCGGAGCTTTAGGTGAGGAGGCTGATGAACGACGGCGCAAGGATGCTAGGGTCGAAACCCTAGCAGAGCAAAAGGGGCAGCATTTTATTTTATTTTTTTGTTTTGTTTTAAAGATGGGCTGTCAAAATTTTTAAAAGAAAAATTTTGTTTTTATTGAAACTGCAAAACGGCGCCGTTTTACCCAGGCATGACCCGCGCGGCGACCCGACCCGGATGGGGAGGATTCACGCGTTCTGGCTTGAATGGGGAAATTGCACATTTAGGCCCTCCTTTTTGTGACGCGCTTCAATCAAACCAAATTCGTTTTTTTGTAAATTGAGCCGCATATTCCATTTTTTTCTCAATTTGGCCCATCGCTGCGCAGCGTTTTGGGAAGGCGGGAATAATTTCCCTTTTGGTCCTCCACTGTTGTGCGCGCATTCAATGTGGTCCTGTCTTTTAGTTTGCTTTGAATCTGCCCCATTTTCTCGTTTTTCATTCAATTTAGTCCATTTTTTTAGCTATTTTTAGTTTTCATGTTATTATTATAATTGTATTATACAATTGTTTTTTTGTGTTACTATTATTATTATTCTTATTACTATATTCATTCACGCTTAGTTTTTATATAATATATATATCCATTTTTTCCATATAGTATACACGCATTTGTTTATATATATATATATATATATATATATATATATATATGCATTCTTTTACATAGTACCTGTCTACCTACATATATATATATTATACATATGTTTTTATTTTATTTTCCTAACTTCTATATATATATATATATATACTTTTATATTTTAGTTTTTTACTTTTGTAAATATGTTACGTTTTATATATATTATTCTTCATAAATTAAAAAAAACATTTATGTATACATACATATTTTAGAGATTACTATAAGTTTTTGCTTTACATGTTTTTTACATATGTATACTTATATATATGTGTTAAATATAAGCATACTGATATTTTTAAATTTACTTGTATGTTCTTGTATATATATATTTTGCAAATACATATATATACATGTTTAAATTAAAGTATTTGTTTCATATTGTACATTAACCTTTTAACATACCCTTTGAGAAATATATTTTGGGTTTTGTCAATATATCAAAATCATTTTCTCTTGATTCAAAGTTTTTTTTGAATAAAAAGTAATATTAAAAGTTTGGGATTTTCGAGGAAATTGAGCCCTAACGTATTGGGTTCCGATTTTCTTTCTTAATCTTAAATAACCGAGAATATTCTTTATTCAAAATGCATGAGTGTAAAAATCATTTTCGGGAACTTAACTTGTTATGTCCTAATGTATTGGGCATGACAAATTGCTTTCTCAAAATGAATATTTTCGCATAAAATAAAAGTGATATTCAAAGTTCGGGGATTTTGAGAAATTGTACCCTAACGTATTGGGACTCGATTTCTTTACATGACTTGAACAATTGATTATCCTTTTCAGATTTCATCATGTGAGTTGTTTTTTTTTAATCTTTTAGCCCTCGACACTAAGACATCAAATAATCAATCTGGTACCTATATTGGGCGTTACGAAGGTGCTAATCCTTCCTCATGCGTAACTAACTCCCGAACTCATTTTCTCAAAATTCGTAGGCCAAAATAATTTTTAGGGTGAGCCGATCACACCTTAATAAAGGGTCGGTGGCGACTCCATTTTTTTTGTCTTTAAAGTCGACAACTAAATTTTTGTTTTTTCAAAAAAACGGTTTCGACAATGGGAATTCAATGGCCGGCACCTCCTTGAAATTTGACCCAATGATTACTTTACGATTGTGTCAGGTTTTAAAAAATTAAGTTTTTTTTTTATTTTAGGAATTCAATGGCTATGATGAGTGTTTTTTTTAACACTATATCATACTGGTATACATTTAAACTAGTATTTAAAAAAAATTGTTTGGGTTTTGGCCATGTAATGGCCGGCACCAAGTACTAGAAGGAAAAAATAATTTTTTTTTTTTGGTTTTGGCCTATAGATGGCCGACACCAAGTATAAAAAAATTATTTCTCTTAATTTTGGGAATCAGATGGCCAGAACCCCCTGACTATATATATAAGAAATGGTTTGGGTTCTGATATTGTCATTGGATGAGAAAAAAATTGTTGATAGTACCATCAAAATGAGAGTGTTTTGTAGTGTATCATCAAATGAGTCTTTTGTAGTGGATTGCGGAAGGAAGTGTTTTGTAGTGTACAACCGAATTTTGGGGTTGAATTATATACTGTCATATTTTAACGATGTTAAATTATATACTGTCATGTGAACCGTAAAGGTTATGCAATCAAAGGTTGGATGACTTTTTACACCATAGATGGCTAACCGAGATGTCCAATGCAGATGGACATTATATACGTTGTAAGAGCGTTTATTCCACAACTTATAGGTGGGGTATTGATGCAACGTAGACCTTATTCAAGTAGAAGACGACTAATTGTGGAGAAACTACTATTCAAATTTTTTGTATTATTTTTGTATCTGTAAATCAAATTTAGCCTGTATTATTTGTTCTTCGAATTTTATACTTTCTTATATTAATTTTTTAGACTGTTTATGTTTTCTTGTGATGTAAATTTAATCTAGAATGTTTGTATTTTCTTGTATCTGTAAATTTAATTTGTTGCGTATTATTTTTTGAATTATATATATTTTTTATTAAATATTTTGAAGTCATTTATCCAAACAAATAATTATTTTAGAAAAATTAATTTTATATTGAAAAATAGAATCATTACAAAATAAAGTAAATATTTACAGAAAAAAAATTGTCATGACCCCAGATATGTCCTCGGCGCTGGAGTATAACGGTTTGGTTGCCTCCGTCAATGATGTCGTGCACCTTGCTGAGGCATTTCATATTTGCTCGGTCCAGCCTCTGGTGTACTTAGGAAAGTGATATAATTGTATACACCATCATCGAGAGTTAAAGGGTATTGTGTGACTGGTGGTGCCGATGGAAAAATATCTTTAATATTAGGTGTACGGGTTTACCAACGGAGCTCCGGGTGGTATGACGATCAGACCTGTATCGAATGTTGAAGCTTGGGGTCGTCACCAAATATATTCTCGAACGATGGAGGAAATTGAGGCTCGGGCTCTGGGTGGCATTATGACAAGCCAGATACTTCATATTGGGGTTCGGGATCGGGGTTAGAGGTAGAATCTATATCGGTGCTCCCGAATGACAAAACTCAGTTACGGCGCGGTCATGTGTTCATCCGTCGCCATCGATTAGATTCTGGTTGCGCATCTTCCAAGAGCAGTATATAGCGACCTTTGAATATGATGAGGGCTTCCCGTTTGCCATATACCATTCTACGTACTCGCGCATATGAAAGAACCCTCATTCTAAGAAATATAAGGGAGGGCGCCTCGAATGTCGATCATTTCACAGAAAGATGTACAATTTATTTTTTTCCGCCCAATTTAATACATTCCGACCTGAACCCCTTTTGTCCATTCCGTGTACTTTTTTGATGTCGACGGGAGGGTTCGGGATAGGTTGTACGCAATCGAACTGTCTCAATACCCGACCCCCATCGTGCCACTCCACCATATGAAAATGAATCAATGGAACATTTGACATGAAAAGATGTTTCTCAGTAACCCATAATAGTATGAGTGTCGTATTCCCTTACTCAACGTATGGCATCCATAGAAACTGCACAGTATAGACAACACGTTATTAGTTAACTTAATTTTTTTGGAATTATTGTAATTGAAAAAAAAGGGCTCTAATTAGGTTATAGAAAGCTTTGGTTTTTATTTAAAATTGGTTAAATTAAATATTTTGGGCATAGGGACTAAATTGTATAAAGTAAAATGTTGGCAGCAATTTTGTAAAATTTTTAAAAAGGAGTTAATTGCATAAAATGAATTGATTTTTCTATTAGAATTATTGAATCGAATGAAATTATTATTTTAGATCTTAAACAGGTTGAAAATCAAGGAAAAGAGGAAATTACTAAATAGCCCCTAAATTTTGTTGTCAATACAGTTTAATCTGGTAAGTTCATACGGTTTAATTTTAGTACATTTTTAAACGTATTATATGGATCTAATTGTATAATGTTGGATTATATTGATGTGTGTAATTGAAAGTAGAAGTAATGAATTGACACAACATCGATCACTGACTGAGATATTTTGAACCATTACTGCAAATCAATCATGTAAGTTCGTTCGATTAATTCTCTATGTTTTAAATTTATATGTATTAAATGAAATTTATATGTGATTGCTGACTAATGTATTGATATTTCATGACTAATGTGTTGATATTTGACAATCGAGAGCTGAAATAGTGATTGATAAACTACTAATTACTGTTAATATCTCTTGAGCCGATGAACGTAGGATAGAATACGATTGGCATGCCAATAGATTATGATGCGCACAGTACAGGATTGATCTGAGTAGTGAAATTGATTTATGTATATTCTCTGTTCAATGGATATGCCGAGATCTTGCATTTATTGCGGACTATCGTGTTATATGACAATGTTATCTAGTGTGTTGGATGGCACTGGCTCTTATGAGCAACTGGTGTGCTGGATGGTACTGCCTCTTATGAGCATTTGGTATGCTGAATGGTTAACCGTGTACTCGCATCCATTTATCGTTTATCGGGTTATGTTTTTTTTATCTCTATTAATTATTGAAATATGGAAACTGATTTGTACTATTATACTTAGTAGTACTCACCTGTTGTGAACTGTGATTGATAGGATTTTTTAGAATAACCTTGTTGACAGGAACTCTGTTCATTAATCTTGTATTCAAATTATTATGTTTAATTCGGTAATCTTATCGTTTAATCAATGAACTTACTAAGCTTTATAAAAGCTTACTCGTGTTCTGTTGTGTTTCTTATAGATAACATGTTGTGGATAATCGGGCGATGGGATCAACTCAAAGAATCACACTATCCAAGGTTCTTTGGTAGATTACGAATTCGTTTTGGCTTTTATGGCATGTAATAGGAACATTCAGTTATGTTCTATAATATTTCATAAGTACAAGTATTGTGTTTGGTCGTGTATTTTGATGTTGTAGTATGATAGATTAAATGTGGTATGCATGTTTAATTTCATGTTAAGCATAGGTGAACAATCATGAAAATGATAAGTGTGACTTGAATTAGGTATGGTATGAAGGAATTGAAGGTAAGTTATATTTGAGTTTGTTGTGTGATGGAATTAAAGGAGTAAAATGTTGGGTGATTGATATGTGGCTTCATTATTGACCCATTAGTTAAGTTTTAAATGGATTGGATTAGCATGTTTTGGATGTTCTTAAATTTGTTTGAAGCCTTGCGATCACATGTTATGTATTGGTTTAGGTACCTATGCATTTGGGTGAAAAATAAATATGAATTTGGTCATTTTTGGGCATACACAGCCTGGGACATGGGCTGTCACATGACTATGTGATGCAGATGGGTAACCCACATGGAAGTGTGCTTAAACTATGTTTAAAAATAGTATATGTAAAATTTTTACATGGGTAGGCACCCGGCCTGCGACACAACCGTATGAGGGTATTTCGAATGTTACACGGGCTGACACACGGCCTGTGACACGGCTGTGTGATTCAAATTAGAAAGTTACACGGTCCATACACACTGGCATGTAGGATAGCCACACAACCATGTTTGGAGCCACACGAGCTGGGCTCTGTCAGATGGCCTGGACACACAGCCGTGTGACCCCTAACTTGGATTTTTTTGAATTTTTCCTAAAATTTTTTATTTGTTTCAATTTGGTCCTTAAATGTTCTTAACTTACTCCTAAAGCTTCGAAAGCTCAATTTAAGACTGGAAATTGAATGATCTCTTTCATATTGAATACTACTTATAATTATGGAATTGAATTGATTATTAAATATAAATTGTTATAAAATGTTATGACTTGTATAATAACACTCTGTAACCTTAATTTTGATAACGGAACGGGATATGGGTGTTACAATTAATCTTTCATCCCATGGATAAAAATAAATCCAATACTATAAACACCACCCTTGCCTCTGCTGAATCTACATTATTAGCTGTAATAAGACCCGAAAATAAATCTCTTGCAACACCCTTCATATCTTTTAGTACTCCACCACAACCTGCAACTTCCTCATTTGTTATCTCGCATACATTAAACTTCAGACAGCCTTACGGAGGAGGGCATCATATCGATGAAGAGCATCTGGTTTTAATTGTATCAAACCTACACTTGTTCGGACAAATCCACCAAGAGTTCTCCTACACCATTAAATCATCATATACAATCCTTATCTACAACATTGCCCTCATCTTGGATTGAAATATCAAAGCTTCCATAGTCATCACCTTTCTTTTGAAGACAATTTCATTTCTTGCTATCCACATTGACCAGCAAGCTCCCGAAATTAATAGCAACCATAAACTTCTTCGGACTCCTGACAATTTCACGTTATAATACAAAGAACAAAGTTCAACAAATCCTTTGACTGATTTCTATTCAACCTCTCACCATTTGAAAAATTTATACCAGAACCCTTCAATATATTTGTATTTGAAGAATAGATAGTCTACTCTCTCCGGTACTCGTTCACAACATGTAATTTTATCTTATATTAATTTATAATTATTTCATTTTTGAAAGGACCAAATGAAAGTTTTTTATATTTTGGAACACCAACGTATAATTTTACTATCGGTTAACTTATCTGTTGGGGATTGACTCGATTAAGTAAAAATAACGAAAGAAATTGAGAAATTGAACACACATTTAATGTGGAAAAAACCCCTCAAAAGAGGATAAAAACCACGTGCAAAGATAATTTTACAATAATGGCAAAAGAATGAAGAGTATAAAAGATGGAGATATAAACTAAACCCTGAAAACAAAAAACCTTCAAAACGTAAACATAAAATTCTCTAAATGCGTTATGAGTTCTAATATCTAATGGGTGTATTTTTTAATGTTGTAAAAAAGCCTATTTATAGGCTAAATTCATAGGTCAAATAATAATAAAATAATCTAGACTAATCAGAATTTGATTGAAATAAATAAATAGAGTTTAACTGGAAGATTATTTCTCAAATTTGACTGAAATAGGAGTCATACTTAACAAATCTCCAACTTGACTCATATTTCCACAACGCCATCTTTGCCAAAGCCTGCCACGGGTCTATCTTAAATTATGCAGAGAATTAAGTGAGTCGAATCTGTGCTTAGAAATTCGAAGACTTTAGCATTTAACTTGTACACTGCCAAATCAAAATTAACTCAGGTCTGATTTTCACGAACGTAGTGCCCTAACTTTTCAATACCTGCATCCAAAAGAGAATCTCTCTTCAATGAAATAGTCATACATTTTTCCCTCCTATGACCAAGTTGCCTTTGCTCCAAATGAGTTAACTTCGACTCTGTAACGGATGAGGGACGTCCAATTTCACCGGTCACTGTAGAACCTTCCAGAATTTAAAGACTGTCGGTCATTTTACCTTTTAACAAAACGAGAGCTCCACAAGATATCTTAATTCTACTCGACTCGATGTTGATTCTGTATCTTTTCAAGTCTAAAATACTCAATGAGATGTGAATCTTTCGTAAATCAGGTACAAGTTTGACATCTGAAAGTGTCCTAATTGTCCCATCATGCATCGTAATTTTAACAGTACCAATACCAATTACCTTTCTGGATGAATCGTTTCCCACATGCACAACTCCACCTTCAACCGAACTGTATGTGGTGAACCATTCTCTATTGGGACACATATGGAAAGAACATCCCGAATCTAGGATCCACTCGGACGTAAGCACGGATCTTTCGCTCGTTGACACTAACAAGAAATCATTACCGCTTTCGTCGGCCAAATTAGCACCAGATGCATCTTCCTCGTTACTCTTAGTATCCCTTTTATTTCATAGTTTATAACAATATGCTTTAAAGTGACTTAACTTCTTACAATAGCGACACCTTTTGTCTCGCTTCTTTAATGCTACAAAAGCAGAAGCTTGCCTATCTGCTTTACTATCCAAATCAAACTCATTGTCGAGTTTGTCTCTACTCAACAAATGACCCTTCACATCTTCAAACAAGAGTTTATCTCTGCCATAAATCAAAGTCTCCCTAAAATACTTGTATGAAAGGGGTAAAGAGCACAATAATAGCATAGCCTGATCTTCACCGTCAATCTAAACCTCACCGTTCTTTATATTATTTAAAAGAGTAATGAATTGACTGATGTGATCTCTAAGAAGCTCACATTCGTTCATGTGAAATGTAAATAGACGTTATTTCAACACTAAATGGTTAGCCAGAGACTTAGTCGCATAAAGAGTTTCTAATCTTTTCCACAATGCGGATGAGGTCTTCTCCATCAATACCTTCTGTAATACCATATTCGCGAGGCACAACTGGATTGCAGACAAAGCCTTTTCATCAAACTCTTCTCATTCTGTTTGATTTATATTCTCAGGCTTTTTTCTGATAACTACCTTTTTCAAGCCAGTTTGAACTAGAATTGGCATCATCCAAACTTGCCGCAGATTGAAATTTGTCTCACCATCGAACTTCTCAATTTCAATCCTTATTGTTGCCATCTCTGAACGGGCTGATCTATGAAAATTAAAATTAAACTAACTCTAATACCATTTTTTGGAGATCGACTCGATTAAGCAACGAATAAGCAAAAATAGTGAAAGAAATTGAGAAATTGAACACACAAATTTAATGTGGAAAAACCCCTCCAAAGAGGATAAAAAATCACGGGTAAAAATAATTTTACTATAATGGTAAAAGAATGAAGAATACAAAAGATAGAGATAAAAACTAAACCCGAAAACAAAGAACCCTCAAAATATAAACACAAATTTTTAAATATGTTATGAGTTCTAATCTCTAATGGGTGTATTTTCTAAGGTTGTAAAAGAGCCTATTTATAGGCTAAATTCATAGGTCAAATAATAATAAAATAATCTAAACTAATCAAAATTTGATTGAAACAAATAAACAGAGTTTAACTGAAAGATTATTTCTCAAATTTGACTGAAATAGGAGTCATACTTAACATTATCATATCATATTTTTATTATTTCTAAATAAATTAAATTTAAAAAAAAAAACCATTTTTAAGGAAGGCGAAGACCAGTATCACTCCCGACGTCACCTCTAAAGCCAAAATACAAACATCCGAACATCTCAAAAATAAGAGGGGAGAGATCCTGGAGTTTTAGTTAAAGAAATATTTGATGATGCAGATTTTTAATATTTTACGAAAAGGATAATCAAATAGAGGGGAAAAACATACTAAATCATCATACCCTTTAGTTGGGCAAAAGATTGAGAGAACTGCTGGGTTTGTGATGTTTTCTACGAAAAGATGAAGATTGAAGAACAAGATGAACAAAGATGATAAAATAAACAAGGATAGAAAATGAATGAAGGAAAAAGTTGCGGTGAGTATGAAGTGAGAGTAAAAGAGTGTATATATATAACTTGATTAGTTTTACATAATTTTATAATTTTTTATATGAGTAATATTTTAAAAATTCTATCATCAAATTTATCACAATATTTGTTTTTTTCATACATGTAAAATTTTTAATTGATATGATATTTTTATCATATGGATCTAAAATATATTTGGATTTGAAGTGGCGAGCTACCTCAAAGTGGCGTCATCACTTTGGTGAATTAAGAATGTGAATTGAGGTCTCGGACAAAGATGCAAAGTTGAGAAGCAATTGGATTTGAAGAGCTTACATGCAAATTTTGTTTATAGATTATGTTTTCCAATTCTCAGAAGATTTAGATTTTATTAGTAGAATATATTTGTTATTTATTAGCATAAAATCTTTGTTATTTCTTTTCCTAGTTAGAAGCTTTTTTCGTTATAAGAAACTCTGTTTCATTGTTCAAAATAGGGATTTGAAATATATAAAACTTTTACAGACAACTTTGTTGCAAAATATCTCGTTTCTTTTCTGCAAATCTTTCTTGGAGTCGTAATTCCAACAAGGTCCAAGAGGGACTTCTTGTTCATTGATGGAGCGGATGCATTTTTGTGCAAGTGACACCATTTAGTTCCAAGTAGTGAATGATATTCTATTTGGGACAATATATACATGCATGATTTGATTCAGGATGTTAAGGGTAATTTCTTTATGCTAGTCTTAACAATTTTCCTTCATGATTGTTTACCTGGAAGAGTTTTCTATGTTAACAATTACAAAAAGAAATACAGAATTTCCTCAACTATAATTGTTGTACGCCAAAGTAAAGGATGAAAACGTTACTGGCTCCATTGGTTTTCTATAATGTTCACCTTTGAATAATGATTTTGTTGGCTGAACTGTTTTTGCAGGCGGAACAAAACCTACATGAGTGAAGCTCAGAGAAGTGCATTGAATGCGCATCTTTTTCGCATTGGTTACCAGTCCAAAGATATAGTCCTCGCTCTTGCTACAAACCGTCAGGGTGATCTTGATTCAGCTGTGGCCAATCGTATTGATGAAGTATTGGAATTCCCTTTGCATGGGGAAGATGACCGTTTCAAATTGCTATATCTGTTCCTAGACAAGTACATAGCTTAGGCTGGCTCGAGAAAACATGGTGTGCTTCAGAATAGTTTAAAAAAGCAGCAGCAGAAGATTGAAATCAAGGGACTGGGTGATGATATCTTAAGAGAAGCTGCTGCTAAAACTGAAGGATTTTCAGGGAGGGAAATAGCCAAACTCATGGCTACTGTACAAGCAGGCGTTTATGAGAATGAGAATTGTGTGCTTGACCCGACCCTATTTCGTGAAGTGGTGGATTATAAGGTTGCAGAACATCAAGAGAGAAGAAAACTGGCTGCTGCCGATGGAGGTAGGGTTTGAAATTCTTTTCTTTTTTCTAAAATTTTGTTCACTGATGCACTTGGGTGGCAATTTTGGGCAATGACTGGTAGTTTAGCTGATTGATTAAAAGGCACAACTTTTTAGAGTTTAGGGCATTAATGTTGGTGATTATTATTGATGAAGATCGGTAGTGACATAGTAGGGAAGAGTCTTAGCAGTTTCTGACAGAGTTTCAATATATCGGATGGTGAAGTTAGTTGTAGGTTTATGCCCTTACGATGCAGCCGTGCATGATTTGCCAATACCAAATTATTGTTGAACACGTTCATACATATTTGATACTTGCATATAAATAAAGAGTCCTACAAAACTATGTTAGCCCCTAACCTTCATATATAACAGGAAACTGAATTTGGTATTAACTCAGATTTCTTCTAGAGTTGGCAATTGTCAACACAAGTTAAATTTGAAATCCGATCAGGTAAGTTCATATCCTTGTGCACAAGGTTACATGGATGATCTCACCTCTTGTATATTTGGTTGAGTTATTTAATCCCATTACTATTAATTTTACTATACAATACTTAAAACTATTCATAATCTCTCTTCGATCCTTAAATAGAAGGGTAAACGTACTTTAGTGTACTTGAATCCACATTCATCTGCACTAGTAATAATACTAATGCCAACCAAGTTAAGACTCAATTGATTGACTTGGCAAAATAATTGATATATGTTAATTAATTAATCGGATATTAATTTAATTAGAAAAATTATAAAATTCCTTTTGTAATTAAAATAAATTATATTATTTGAAAGTGCTTTAGTCTTTTATTTAAAAAATCAATAAAAATATGCATATGAGGGAATTTAAATCCATACCAATTGCATTAGTAAAAGTTTTAATTTATCACTAAATTAAAATTTTATTTAAATATTTTATATATTTTAATTTTATTATACACACTTTATTATCTCCATAAATTATATATATATATATATATATATATATATATATGTTAATAGTGCATTTGATTAAATTAGTGTTACAAGTTTAACTCAACATTGACTCAAGATTGATAACAACATCACAATAAACAATTTAATCTTCTTCTTTTTTCATTTTATATTGTACATATTTCATATATTATTATTAGTTAGTTTCAAATAATGTGTTTTATTATTTATTGTATGTTACTTTTAAACACACTTTTATATTCTAAATTCATAGTTTTTACACACATAGGCATGGGTTATAAAGATTTCTAATTATTATTAATTTATTTGGAATTCTCCTAACCTCATAATTGACCTTTGGTGCTTTGGGACAATTTCCAACCTGGACGAGCTTGATCATCTTATGAAATAATACTTTTTATGTAATGCCCTGAATAATTTATTTCTGTTTCTGTAAATTTTATTACAAATATGTATTTGCTTTAGTGGTTAGGTGTTTTAGGGTGTGTGTATGAGGTCTTGGGTTCAAGTCTCACTATTGGCAAATTTAGTTATTTTTATTCTAGCCTTATCCCTGCTGGGTGGGCTTATGTAAAATTGTCTGTTAATCTATATTAGACTGAGCTTGTTGGTTTGAGTGGTAAGGAGTTAGCTTGTTGGAGGTCTTGTGTTCAAATCCCTGTGTAAGTGAGGGTGACAGTTTTTGTCTCGATGGTCTGAGAGGGTTTGGAAGTCTGTATAAGTGGATTAGAGAGTGGGTAGTTGGGATTGGGTTGATAGGAGATCATGCCTTAATTTGGGAGATTTTATTTTATTCCAAAATTTTCTGACGTTTTTCCCTTCCTTTCTCTGCACTATTTTTTTAATTTTGTTTTTCCCCTTTCAATTTTCGATTCGCACCCTTTTGTTCTTCTTGTTACATTCCAGAATTTGGGTGTTTTACATATAGTTGGGTAAGTAGGAATTTCACTTGTCTGTAGGTTTCGATTTTGGAAAGCTATTGGGTTTGTTCTTGAATTTCTTAATGGTGTGAAGAAAGGGAGATTGATTCTGTATAATGTTTTGCGCAGGAGTAGTTGGTAAACCTGCGGATTTCGCTCGAACAGCATAAACCACAATATGGGTTGTTCTATTCGACGGTAAGTGTGTTTGCGCATTTCAATTACGATGTTGAATTCGTAACTGGTTGTTAATTGGCTGTGGTAATGTCGTTTCTAGGTTCTGGTGGTCTTGAGATTCCTGTGACATTAAAAATGAACCAGGTGTGTACCCTAAATACGAAAAATGCTCGTGTGGCTGGCCGTGTGCAAGACACAGCCGTGTGAATGTCGTAGGTGTGGTCGTGCGCGAGATACGGTCGTGTGATGGCACGGGCTAGGCCAGGTTGGGCATGTTGGGCGACATGGGTATGCCACACAGGCATGTGGGCTTTGGGCCAGGCCATATGGGCTGCACAGGCAAGGCCAATCTAGGCCACATGGGCGTGTGGGCCTACACGGGCAAGCCACACGAGCATGTGAGCCCAAGATTCTGAAATTTTCCCTAGGGTCGCACGAGTCGTTCCGACTTTGGGCCTACCGTAGGGACGGAAAGGGCTAACCAAACCCTTATTCATGTGATTTGATATTCTAATAGCTAGATCTGAGCAGGACATTGATAGGTATTTATGACCGTTCTATTTGAGTATATATGTTATCTGTATACGAGCATGTTAATTCTGTTAATTCTATATCTGTGTTTGGGGTGGGATTTGCATATGTGGAGGAAGTGATCTGTATGGTGACCTTTCACCTATTTTCTGGCAGCTTGACTATACATTATTATCTTATGTGTCGCAACGACACTATATGATGTTTTGGGATGGGTGGGTGTTTTTAACCCCACATGGTGTAATGAAATGGTCGGGGAAGTGTGTAAAGGATGGTGGTAAGATTCTGTATATATGTTCTACTTATCTGTATCTGACTGTATATGAAATTTTGTGTATGTTGCATGACTATTTCTGTTGGGTTACACATTGAGTTTACGAAAACTCACATTTATTTGTCTATTCTGTTTAGGTAATTCACAGACTTAGGCGGGTCGATGCAACGAAGGCTCAGCGGTGACTACTCGATCGAGATCTGTCTTTATTTAGTAATAATGGTTTTATTTTAAAATCTAGTTTTCTTGAGAGAGTGTAAATTTTGGGACTCTCTAGACTGTATGGTTTTAACTTTTGGATTTGGATTTTGTTTTGCTTTCTTTTCCACAACGTTGACAAAAACACTTTACGCAAACAAATGGTTTTAACAAGTGGTTTTTGGAAACACGAGCTTGGTTTCGAGCAAAACGTTTTTTAAACTTCCGCTGCAAATATGGTTTTAACTTTTGGATTTGGATTTTGTTTTGCTTTCTTTTCCACAACGTTGACAAAAACACTTTACGCAAACAAATGGTTTTAACAAGTGGTTTTTGGAAACACGAGCTTGGTTTCGAGCAAAACGTTTTTTAAACTTCCGCTGCAAATTCTTGATAACATAAAATGGTTTCAAATAAGATTAAAAACTCAAGTTTTTTCGGATATTAAGACTCCGATTGGTAAACTAATAAAACGATACGATTTAGCTTAAAAGATATAATTTTACAACTCTTCTTTGTAACACACCCAGATTCAGCTATAACGTGTAGGCCAGATTAGGGGTGTTACATTTTACCGATAGACAAATCCGATGGTTATTGGACAGATACAAATTAGGTGATATGAACAGAGGAATCCACAAAGGCAACTACTACATACACTCTCTAGCCTAGAAATTAAATTAGAAACAAGATGACACCTTTGAATGAGTGCTGCCTGAAATTCAAAAACTCCCATATAGAAGAAATCAACCCCCTGATCAGTAATCCAGAGCACCAGGAAAAGGTGGCGATGATCTGTGAAACATACATACAAAATGAATGCATGATTAACAAAACCAAAATAATTATACCTATACATGAAGATGAGATATAACACTAACTCTTAGGTCTAGTAGCTTATACTTACTTCATATGATACACTTTGGCTTCAGTAGTCTAACTGCCTCTGCTGATTATAAGAAAGAATCAAAAATATAGTTTGTAGTATAGTAAGCAGGAGCAAGACAAGCGCAGCAAGAAATGATATGGGCGACCAGGGAGTGTGAAAATAATCTTTCTTTAACTCTGCCTTCCATATGTTCCAGCGTCTCCCGCAATGGTCGTACGTTCACTTGATTAGCTATTTCGTTGTAGTAGAAGCCTTTTGGGCTGTAATGAATGGAGTTACACAATTTGTTAAACATTTGGGTAACTGCTTCATCGTTTCCTAGCAAATTATCAATAATTCCACTTTTACGGAGTAGCTCCACATCCTTGCTTGTGTTGATGATATCATCTATGAATACCACATAATCAACAAAGTAAGTTGGCACCTCCCATGGGAAGAATTGTTTGTAGGCCATAGAATTTCGAAACAAACGCTCTGTGAAATCGTCGACTTGTAAGGTTGGAATCTTAAGTTCTTTGGTGCCATTGTCAAACGTTATACCAAACATGCACTCTATCCATTGCTCCTGGATTTGCATTTCTGGGATAGGGACACTTAATAAATGGATTCCTGCATCTTCCAGCTCTGTTGCGCTAGGCATCTAGTTCCGTGAGCTTTCTACTTCTGCTTGGGTTTCTGAAGGGTGGAAAGTAGTACGTACCAAACGTAGAAGATAATTGATACTAGTATTTTTCGGAACGCAGCATGGTACTTTTTTTACTACTTTTTCTCGGATTTCTGAAGGTTGGAAAGTAGAATGTACGAAGTCTAGAAGACGCCTGGTACCACTAAAGCAAAATAGACTTTTAGCGGCGTTTTTTAGGCCTTTAGCGGCGCTTTTAAGCGCCACTAAAGCGCCGCAAAATGCGCCGCTATTGTCATCGCCGCTAAGTTTAGCGACGTTTATGTGAGGAAACGCCGCTAAAGGCCATGACCTTTAGCGGCGCTTTTGTCACAAACGCCGCTAAAGAACATGACCTTTAGCGGTAACCTTGTCTAAACGCCGCTAAAGAACATGACCTTTAGCGGTAACTTACATCCTGGCCGCTAAAGAACATGACCTTTAGCAGCGCTTTTGTCACAAATGCCGCTAAAGAACATGACCTTTAACGGCGCTTCTATCACAAACGCCGCTAAAGAACATGACCTTTAGCGACGCTTTTATCATAAACGCCACTAAAAAACAAACCTTTAGCGACGCTTCTCGCAAAAATGCCACAAAAAATATAACATTTAAAAATTTTATTTTAATCAAATAATATTTATTTTTATGATAAATATTGTATTATGTTTTATTTTTTAAATTTGAACTTTAAATATACTTTTAAGGATAAATAAAAAAATATTATTTAAATTAAATTTTCTATGGAAATGATAAAAGAAGGCAAATAAAGGAAACTTAAACAATAATAATAATTAATAAAAGTGAGAAACGTAAATAATTAATAAAAATTAAAATTGTAAAATCAACACCAATGCAATGCAATGCAAGCCATTGTTGAGTCTAATACAAGTGAAGAAACTAAGATCCTAAGAAGAGAATCCTATTTTACTAACAAAGATAAATGCAACTGACAAGAAATATCCATACTTTGTCCAAGATTTATATTGAAAAATCGATCGGAAGAAGCAATCTCTTTGCACACCATTTCAATCCTAGTAAGGCCTTCGAAAGTAGTTGATGAAAGCCGGCATACACATCCGATCAATCAGCTTTCAATTTCAGAATTTCCTTGGTGGTCCTTAAACGAAAATAGGGCATGTGTTCCTATATAAGCAAGGAAAAATCCAACTCAGTTTAAAGACAAAAAACCAGATATCGGGTTTCAAACAAATGAATGTGCATGTGAGAGTATCTCCAATATGTACTTCTGCCTTTTGTCATATATTTAGGCAGATGGACAACAGATTTTACATCCCAACAACTACGCCTACAGTACTAGAGTTTAATCACGAAAAATCAAAATAAAACATGAACTACAAGGATGAAAAATTGTTCCATGGACTTACCTGCTCAAAACAATGACTTAAGCCTCTGCTATAGAAGTCGATATATTTTAACATAAACATGCCACAATCAAACCTGTACATAGAGAAAATTGTTTAGGGGGAACAATTCAAATTCTAACACAAAAGGCATATGACACCACGAAACTAGCAGTGCAAATTAATAATTGAATTCACCAAATATTTGGAACCAATTGCAATAAATAGTTGGTATAAAAAGACTCAGATACCTATAAAGCTACCTCACAATCAATTACTACACAATGTAAGTTATTTTGTTTAAGAAATAAGCTTATGAAGAACAAGTACTTCAAGTACTGCTCCCTAAAGTGTATTGCAACAGATACTAGAATACACACCCATTCTCCTGTGCAGCAAGATCTTTTTAGTGATATATAATGAACCAAAATTGATATTGTGTGAAAAAATCAAACATAATGCACATACATACCATCTGATTGCATCTGCAGCCAATCTTGTGTGCATATCAATTCAGCGAGCTTCAACGGTTGGGGGATGTAAGATATAGATGATACTGCCAATGCTAAATTGCATTGCTCCAGTATTTATAGAACTTTGCTTTCCTCTTCCCTGCCAATGAACTAAGAGAAGTATTAGGGCTCTTGCACAATTCAATCAACAGTATGTAAACATGACAGATTTTAGAAAAAAAAATGTATATTTGCAGTAGGACTTTTTTTAGTAGAGAAGACATTAATGGTTTCAACAAATTGCTTGAAATAGCCAGTAATGGAACTTGCTCATTCCCACTCATCGTCACCTGAAGCAAGGTCTGAAATTCAGATCAAGCTCTTATTAAAAACTTAAGTGAACTATGTAGCAATGTTGTAAACATGTTTGCGCCGTAAAGGCGGAGCACCTACTCACCATGTACCGACCAAACTTCTCTTTGATTGCAGGCAAATTAGCACCACCACCATTACCTGGCTCAATCTACTAGTTAACAATTATATTTTTTTTTCTACTAGTTAACAATTATAAATTTATAATTTTTTTCTCATCAAAAATCTTTTACCAAATTTTCTTATATTTTCTCATCAACCAAACACCCAAAATACAGAAATATTATTAACTCATGTTAACAATAAATGCGTTAACGATTAGAAATAGTATTCTTCATTTGGAAGCCAATGAAGCTACAGAAGGATGAATCATTAATTTGTAACGAAAACTGCATGGAACAGTGGCTAGCACAAAAAGGAATACAGATTTGAACTTAAAAACTGCATAAACTATATCGATGTAGGCATAAGTAGAAGGATGTTCTGGTTTTGCTTGTTTAGACTAGTTGAAATTTGAAATTCTTTATCTTTTCCCTCGGTATAAAGATGATATACTTTTACATGTATTTCTTACATGAACGGCACTAGTGGTATTTGAAAATTTGAATAGCAGCAACAATTTTTCAACAGTTATAGAAAATGGCATCAGCATATATAAATTGTCTAACTAGGTAATGTCATCATATTAAAAAGAAAAAAAATGACTATCAAATCTGTAGATATCTACCTGCTTGCAAGGTCAATACCAATAAGGTCCTTTACAGTATCTATATTTTCACTATAGAAAGAAAAAAAAAAGACAGCGAGAGATTAGAATTTTTTTTCTAAAGAGATGTTTGCTACTAAATTAAAAAGATATATGCTAGAGAAGCATTGCAGTGGCAAAAGAACTATGCAAGGTAACACTGCTCCAAATAAGAGATCCCTAATTTTGAAGAAAAAGTTTGATAAACCAAAAGCAACAGCTTCAAACTGTTTCAGTTGTTTCCGTTGTTAAAGGCACCATGGACTTGCTCAAATTTTGCCAGTAAGTATAACTCAGTATATCTAAATGACAAAGAACTAGAAACCTACCTAGAACCAGCTGATCGAAGAGACTGAGAAAGGGTGTATAAAAGTTGTGTCCAACACTCTTCAGCATCCTGTAAAAGACCCCAAATTACATATCAGAATATAAACAAATCTAAGACAAAAGAGTATTGGGCTCAGTGGAAACATCAAGCTTTTTAACAGCCACAGTTTTTCCATCATTCAAGTTTGCATAATAAACTCTTCCGTAGGAACCCTCCCCAATTAAAGCATTTGATCCGAAATTGTATGTCTTTTCTTTCAGTTCTTCTAATGATAATGCAGGCATTTCAATAAGTGACGATGATTTTCGCTCTTCAGGTTTGATAGGAGAAACCACCTTTGAGTTCTTTTGATGTCCTGAAAGCATAGCAAAGATAACACAACCATGCTAACAAGAAAAAACAAATTAAACCGTAATAAGAAAATATCTTTATGAAGAACCTTTGACAGAGAAATTCATATTTCAAAATGCCAGATTGGAATATAAGACAATACACGTCAAACATCTTAAAAATAATCTTCATATATTATCAAGTAAAAGCCATATATAGAAATTAATATTAAGACTTCCTATGCAAAGTAAAAGAATTAGGAGATGACCAATGCTAACAAATATATAATATGCCTGAGTTGCATTCACTAAAGTAAACTTTATGTTTACTTTTTTTCTTTTTCGTTTAAAAAAAAAAGAGAGTGAAGTCCTATGTTACTCAAACCCGGATGTCATTTTCATTTATCTTATAGGGATATGTATTTGAAGGGTAATATCTCCATACCTATGTCCACAAATGTGTCTAACAAGTTCAGAAATACAAAGAAAAAGTTCAGGTCAAAGTAACATATACCATCTGAATTACACTTCAAATGCTCGTTTTCACGCGATTGGTAATTCTCCTCGACCTGACACGAACAGCAAAGCCACCGACGCATCCTCGTTCTTTTCTTCAAAAACAGATCGTCGGGATTTTCTAGTTGCACAAAGTAGCCAGGGGGAGGAGGTATATGTGCCTGCATAATTCCACACCACTTTCATTCTTAAACACACTATACACATAAGTACAACCATCATTATAAAAACAAATCCATATGCTAAAAAAGAAAAAAAAAAAAAAGAAGCCCTAAAATGACACATCTAAGAGAGATTTAACATTCATCCAACCATTCAAATGACCCTAAACAAGAAAACATGATTAAAACAAACTAATCCTGAAATTAAATACTATAACAATTACAAAAGAAAATGATAAAAGTTTGGGAAGAACAAAATAAGAATTGAATTTCATCATTTTTATTAAATAACGATAGATATGTACCAAAAGAAAACCAACAATTCCATATTTACCATACAACCCGCTACGATGTCTGGTAAAAAAATATATGAATTAATCATAAATAATTCAATCTCATGAGCAACCATTAAACCTTACCACCGAGCCACCCTGATTAAACTTGTTTTCCATCCAAAGATCACAGTGCAATGAATCAAATAATAATAACAATAATAATAATAAATGAATCCCTCAAGTTTTGTTCTCAGTGGAAATAATAATAAATAGAAGCAAAATTAGCCGATAAACACATGAAACACATTAAAAAAGTGAAGGTAAAACAATTGATAAACCAAACTTTGTGAGATAAACATGTAAAAAGCAGATAAAAGAAAATTTGTGAGATAAACATATAAAAAGCAGATAAAGTTTGTAACCCAAATTAAACAATTAAATATACCGATTTCCTCTCTCTTTTTTTTTCTAAATAAATAGGATGGTAAACCATGGTTGAATTCTTTTCATTGAAATGGAAGGAAGGAATTGAGCAAGTAGTATTGGAAACAACTGAAAGAGACACATTTTCTAAGTCATCATTCAAAATTTCAGTCATGGTGCATTATTGCCTCGGCTTGCTTGAAGGCGACCTTCGCCTCTAATCTCCTAACCTATAAGTATAATGCACCATGTCTTCAGATATTTTCAAGATTCCAAAAATCAAACAAAAATACAGTTTCTAAAACAAAAGAAGGAATCATTGTAATTTACCAAAGCTAAAGTGTCGATGAGAAACAATCGCTTTCCATTAGATTTAACGAGTTGAGAACAGTGCCTCCACTGTGAAATAGAGTGGGAGAAAGTAACAATCGAATCGCAGAGGGAGGAATCGCAACGCGTCGTTCTGCTCCTCCAAATTTTTTCGTTTGGGATTTTGTGAACAAATCAGCGCGAATTTGGGATTTTTTAGTTTTTGGGTTTTAGGGGGAAATTTGGGGAAAAAAGCAGCGCCAATTTTTTTTTAAGCAAAATGAATTTTGTAGCGTTTTTAAAAAAAACGCCACAAAAAATTATATATCAATTTAGAATAAATATTAGCATTAGTGGCGCTTTCTAAAAAACGCCACTAAAAATAGAGCATTAGTGGCGCTTTTTCAAAAACGCCGCTAAAGCCTCAAAAACTCAATAAAACGACGTCGTTGGGCCTAGGTTTTTTGCGGCGCTTTTCTAAAAACACCACTAATGCTCATTTTTAGCGGCGTTTTCTGAAAAGCGCCACTAATGCTTATTTTTAGTGGGAGACTAGCCTATCTCATACCATGGTTTAAAAAGTAGGGTAAAGTCAGGATAAATTACCATGGTATGATATTTAAATACATCAAATGGTTTAAACCATTTAATCTAAATTTAGATTAAATATTTTTAAATATAAAAACATTAATTAATTGTATAAATTTTCATCATTTAATATATTCTGAAGTAAACATTAAATCCTAAACCATTTAATATATATAAAATTGATCTATTATCTCTTAAATAATTTAAACTATAATCATACTTTTAATAAATTAAAATTAATATTATCTCTTTTACAATTATATAAGAAATTATTTAATATATAATTTAAAAAACACTAATTAATCTAAGCCCTACACCCCTAACCCCTATCTCTTAAACCCTAGATCATAAAACATAAACCCTAAACCCCTATCTCCTATCCCCTAACCCCTCTTTTACAATTATATAAGAACTTAATTAATATATAAATTAAAAAATACTAATTAATTTAAACCTTAAACCCTAACCCGACCCCGAATCTCTAAACCTTAAATCACTAACTCTTAACCTCTAACCTCTAACCCTTAACCCCTAACTACTATCCCCTAACCCCTAACCCCTCTTTTACAATTATATAAGAACTTAATTAATATATAAATTAAAAAATACTAATTAATTTAAACCTTAAACCTTAACCCAACCCTGAATCTCTAAACCTTAAATCACTAACTCTTAACCTCTAACCCCTAACCCCTAACTACTAACCCCTAAACCTTATTTAATATATAAATTAAAAAATACTAATTAATATAAACCCTAACCCAAATTCCTAACCCCTAACCCTTAAATCACAACCCTTAAACCAGAATCCCTATTCCACAATCCCTAATTCCATAATCTATAAACCTTAAAATTGTAACTCCTAAACTGGCCTTAAATCCTAAATTAACCATATACCCTAAACCATATATATTAAACCTTAAACTATAATAATAATTAATTAAATATTTTAAAATTAATACTATCGTATCTTTTACAATTATATATGAAATTATTTAATATATAAATTAAAAATCAATCAGTCATGTACCCAAAAAAATTTAACATTATTTTAAATAATATTATTTTATTTTTTTCATTTTTAACAAATATTTCTCAATGTTTTTGCGGCGCTTTTTCAAAAACGCCGCTAAAAGCCTGAGCATTAGCGGCGCTTTTTCAAAAACGCCGCTAATGCCCCGAAAGGTAAAAAACGATGTCGTTGGGCTTAGGTTTTTTGCGGCGTTTTTCCAAGAAGTGCCGCTAATGCTCATTTTTAACGGCGCTTTCCTGGATGCGCCGCTAATGCTCAATCTTTAGCGGCGTTTTATGTAAAGCACTGCTAATACTCAATTTTTAGCGGCATTTTTTGTCCAAACGCCACTAGAAATGTCGCTAAAAGCCTGTTTTGGTGTAGTGTACTAGTAGTATTTATGGGTAAGGAGCAGGAATCTTTGCCGAAAAATTTAAGAGCAGATGTAGCCAAGACATTGAAATGTCCTGTAGGTTCAGGATTTGGGTTTATCATGCAATACAACTTCAAAAGCACAAAAGAAAGGAAGCTGGTTTTCTAGAAGTAATAAATCCTGGAATATCTCAGCAGAAATATGTCGTCCCAGTTCACTAAAATCATACAGATGACCCTCCAGGATTAGCTGAACAGCAAAGCATCCATCATGCACCATCATATCTACAAATTTTTCTTTATCAAATTTTTCATATTTATAGTCAAGAGGAAGAGGTTGTTCATAGCAATTGCGAATTTTTTCTTCCAAGGGTCTGATTGCCTCTCGAAATTGGTCGATACCAAGGTGGGGTTTCTCAACAAACATCTTAAACCACCTCTTTTTGAAATCTTCCATCCTGGCCAAGTGTGGCTTACGGTAATGATAGGGGCCAATTGAAATCACATTTGGTTCGTAGGCTTTTTCATTTACTTCACGTAGTCGATGAGGCACTTTGAAAATTATGGTACTTTCCCAATAACATTAAACAAATTTATTAAGGAACTGGTTTTAATTTAGTCAATACAAAAGCAGTAGAATGCTTTTTCAAATACCTCTTCTTGAGAAGGTGGATTAGCCAAGTCGCTATTCTCTGGAGTCATTTTCTGCACAAAAGCATGAGATACTATTTCTTAAAAGTTGTAATCAATCAATTTCTTTTTCTTTCTTATATATCTATATATTTAGTATTAGATATTTTATATATCAAATATTTCATGCTCACACGTGACATGGTCTCCACCCCAACTTTGCCAAGGTTAACCTTGGTGTCTATCTATACTAATATAAAAGAGTTAGTTGAACTTACTGAAATTGTTTGAAAGTTTAGACATTAATATCATTTGAACAACAATTTCAATTTAAAAACTTTTAATCTTAAGAAATTGCACGCTCTCACAACTCACTACTCTAATTCATAGCTCTCCCCCTCCTTTTTACTTATTTATTTTTCAACCCGTAGCTGGTCTTGTTTCCTTTATTAACAAAGGCTTTTGCTTCTTTAATTTACGCAATGCACTAAATTATTGTAAGTTACTATATCTTTTTTTTTGTTTTTGAAAATAATGTATAGAGGAAACTCCATGCTTAACATCACCGTTCTCTATATCAGAATGCGAAGGCGTCATCTCAGGCCAGCTTCTTCCCATCTGTTCCATTTGTCAACTAATGTTTATAATAAAAATTTTAAATAAGTAATTCAAATTAAATATAATTTTTTAACTTTCAAACACAAAATCAAACTAACCCAATTTACTCCCAACCAAAATATGCACAAATGGTTTTCAGTTTTTTCGATTTGTTGTCAAGAAAAAAAATCGAAAGACATTTTGAAGTAAAACTAGCTTTAGCATGTTTAAACCCACGTCCTCCTACATTGACAACAACATCAATGCAAACTTTGAATGTTGATTCCAACCAAGTTAAAACCCAATCGATAAATTTTTAAAAAAAATTTATACTGCTTATATAACTTAATTAATCTAAATCTTGGCTCTTTATATTTTGGATCACCTTGACCATCGACTTTTAAAATTTAATCAACATATCTTTTGTTGGATAAAAAACTTATTGAACTATTAAAGTTTTAATCATACTGACTTGACCGCCCGCATGAAAGTCTATGTGTACTTCATTGTTGATATGGATAGTTTTTTTCTTTTTTAAAAGCAATTTATGAACAATTTTAAATTTGTTGATTTTTAAATATTTTATATTTTTAATGAAGTCGTCACATTAATGCTGTAAAAGTTTTATCAATTCAATCAATTTTCCCATCCAATACAAAGCAATTTGACTAAATTTTAAAGATTGAGGGCCAACCAAGGGCAAAGCCAGAAGCTTCGTTTTAAAAGGGTTGGAACTAAATTATAAAATTTTTGAGAGAATCAAAATGTAATTTTATTTTATATTAATTTATAGGACAAAATATAATTATACTATTGATTAATTTATAGTTTTATTATTTGTAAAGAGAAGAAATTAAAAATTTTGGAAGTAGGAGACCTCCACCTCTAACCGCAAAGTAATTCAAAACAAAATTAAACCAAACAGAAATAGAAGTAAAGTAACAAAATTTTATGTTTATGATTTTCAAATTCCTCACTAAATAAGCAAAAACAAAACAAAATGACAATCATGAAACTGAATTTAATGTTATCCGGTGAGGAAGAAAATAATGATAACACAAGCATGCAAACATCTGAAAAATAAGAGAGTTTTAGTTAAATAAATTATTGATGATGTAAATTTTCAATTTTTTTTGACGTTTTTCCCTTCCTTTCTCTGCACTATTTTTTTTTTATTTTGTTTTTCCCCTTTCAATTTTCTATTCGCACCCTTTTGTTCTTCTTGTTACATTCCAGAATTTCGGTGTTTTACGTATAGTTGGGTAAGTAGGGATTTCA
This sequence comes from Gossypium raimondii, assembly GCF_025698545.1. Lineage (NCBI taxonomy): Eukaryota > Viridiplantae > Streptophyta > Magnoliopsida > Malvales > Malvaceae > Gossypium > Gossypium raimondii. Next base: position 48,874,028 of record NC_068577.1, on the reverse strand, counting down.
CTTGCCTGTAGGTTTCGGTTTTGGTAAGCTGTTGGGTTTGTTCTTGAATTTCTTAATGGTGTGAAGAAAGGGAGATTGATTCTCTGTAATGTTTTGCGCAGGAGTAGTTGGTAAACCTGCAGATTTCGCTCCAATAGCATAAACTGCAATATGGGTTCTTCTATTCGACGGTAAGTGTGTTTGCGCATTTCAATTTTATGATGTTGAATTCGTATTTGGTTGTTAATTGGTTGTGGTAATGTCGTTTCTAGGTTCTGGTGGTCTCAAGATTCCTGTGACATTAAAAATGAACCAGGTGTGTACCCTAAATACGAAAAATTGAGGTTCGGCAAAGGTCGAAAAAGGCACAGTCGACACCACACGGGCGTGTGGCTGGCCGTGTGCAAGACACTGCCGTGTGAATGTCGTAGGTGTGGTCGTGCGCGAGATACGGTCGTGTGATGGCACGGGCTAGGCCAGATTAGGCATGTCGGCCCACAAGAGTTTGCCACACAGGCGTGTGGGTTTTGGGCCAGGCCAATGGGCTACACGGGCAAGGCCAATCTAGGCCACACGGGCGTGTGGGCCTACACGACCAAGCCATACGGGCATGTGGGCCCAAGATTTTGAAATTTTCCCTAAGGTCGCACGAGTCGTTCCGATCGACTGTGGGCCTACCGTAGGGACGGAAAGGGCTAACCAAACCCTTATTCATGTGATTTGATATTCTGATAGCTAGACTTGAGTAGAACATTGATAGGACATTGATAGGTAATTATGAAATAGTGTAAAACTACTTTAGTTTTATACCGGTGTATATATAAAAAGGAATACAAGTATATATGTAAACATTGAAGTTTAGGTCCTTTGCTATACTTAAAGTGGGTCTCATTTTAAAATTAAGTTGTAATAATAAATATATTAATTAATAAATACAATAAAACAAATATTATTTTAATTTACATATAAATTTTTTAAACAAGAAAATATAATATTTTACCTTATTTTAGTTAAAAAGAAAATAATGGTCTAACCTTTGGTTTAAATATGTTGTAACTCTATTTCATTTTTAATAATTTACAATATTAAAATAATAAAACATATAATTTTATATTATTATCTATGTATTTTATAATTAAATTTGAACATGTATATAATCTAAAAGAAGAAATAAAAGTATATTTTGGAACATTGAGTTCTAAGTTAGTTGTTTGAGTTCCAAATTTTTTTATTTTATTATATTTGAAGCAAGTCCCATCTTAGAATTAATTTTAATAATAAATTATACTAATTAATAAATAAATACGACAAATTAAATACTATTTTAATTTACATTTATTTTTAAAACATCAAAATTTATTATTTTACCTCATTTTACTTAAGAAGAAAAGAATGGTCTTATCTTTGGTAAAATAGAATTTGTTTTACCTCTATTTCATTTTTAATAATTTACAATATTAAAATAATAAAATATATCATTTTATATTAATATATATTTGTTATTCAATTTAAATAAATATATATGATATAAAAGAAGAAACTAAAGTATATACGGAAACCTTGAGTTCTAGGTTAATTAGAATTTCATTTTTCGATTTTATTTAAAATGGGTTTCATTTTAGAATTAATTGTTAATAATAAATGTTGTTGATTAATAAATAAAATAAAGAAATATTATTTTAAATTACATTTATTTTTATTCTATTTTTTTGAAAAAAATCAGACTGATATAATAATAAAAGGAATAGAAGAAACAAGTGGGCTAACTGTAACGCCCTGAATAATTTAAGTATGCTTTTGGTGAAATTTGACATAAATGAGTATAGTGGTTAAGTGTTCTGGGTGTGTGTGTGTAAGGTTTTGCGTTCAAGTCTCACTTTTGGCAATTTTGTTATTTTTAGCCTTATCCCTGCTGGGTAGGCTTATTTGATATTGTTGGTAAACTTGTATTAGAATGAGCTTGTTGGTTTGAGTAGTAAGGAGTAAGCTTGTTGGATGTTTTGTGTTCGAATCCTTGTGTAAGCATGGATGATAGATTTTTGCTCCGGTTGTCTAAGGGAGTTTGGGTGGAGTTAGAATTCTGAGATGGTTGAGAGTTAGTGGGTTAGTTAGTAGGATAATGGAGGTTGAGATTTAGTAGGATATGAATTTATTTTAATTTTAACAATTTTTTTTAATTTCGACGTTAGTTTTCCTTTCTCTACATATTTCCTGTCAATTGACAAAGTCCTATTTCCTCGCTCTCCGTTTTCTATTGCAATTTTTTTATTCAATTTTGATATTCTGGTTCTTTGGTGTTGGCGTGCGGCTTGGTAAGTGTAGGGGGTATAGTTTGGGATAATTTTCAAGTGTTTTTTAACTTGTTGTTCTTTTCGTTGATGTTGTTTCTGGGATTTTTGCCAGCAGTTAATCGTGAGGAACGAAACTCGCCTCGTGCGAAATCGTAGTCGAAATTGCTTGAGGAATTGGGTAAGTGTGGAACACTTGAACTTCACTATTTTCGAGTTTCTTATTTCAGTTTAATTGAGAAGACTGATTTTTGGAGGTTGTAATGTCGATTTTTAGGTTCTAGTGGTCTCGAGAGTATTTTCGCATCAAAATCGTACTAGGTGTGTACCCTAAACACGAAAAATTGAGGTTCGGAGAAAGTCAAAAAAGGGCGTTGTCGTCGCCACACGGGTGTGTGCCCGGTCGTGTGGCTGGCCGTGTGCGAGACAAGGCCGTGTGACGGTGTGAGTGTGGTCGTGTGGGACACACGAACAAGGCCAATCTGGGCGTGTGGGCCCAAAATTCTAAAATTTCCCTTACTGAACTATATTGAACCATCATACCGTATAAAGAGTCCAAAGGTTGAAAAAGATGAACAATTGAGTTTGTGATGCTTTCTAGAAAATGATTAAGATTGAAGAACAAGAGAAAATGAATGGGAGAGAAAGTTGAGGTGGAGGATGAAGTGAGAGTAAAAGTAATGAAAAGATATATATATATATATATATATATATATATATATATATATATATATATATACACAGTGTACAATTTGAGTGGTTCTCTATCAATTTATAATTTTTATACGATTAATATTTTAAAAATCTAATAATTGAATTTATTAATATATTTATACTTGTCATGCATGTAAATTTTTTAATTGATTCGATATTTCTATTATATCTATCTAAAATATTGTTTATACTAATAGATATTTAATTATTGAACTTTTTATTACTTAAAATGAATAGTTCAAATTTTTTAATTATACCAAACTTGACGTGTATACAACTGTATCTATGTTTGAGGTGGAATTTGCGTATGAACTCAATTCGGTGTCACAAAACAAGATTACCATCTAAAACCAAACCAAAAAGCTAACAACTTATGTTTTGTCGTTACTTGAATTTATATGCTATTCTATGTTTGGTTCAATGCAGCCATTATTCAATGGGGTCCACTATTTCATTTTTTGGTTGAATTGTTCATTCATCAATGTTAGGGCTCCGTTTAGATGCAAAATAAGTCATGGTGAGATGAAATAATGAGGGAAGATTCTTTTTTATTATATTGTTTTCATGTATGGATATTTAAGGTGGGTTTGGATGGACGGTGAGATCTACTTAGTTTACTTTTTATCTCATGTTATAGTATCTAATCTCACCACTCTCACTATTTTTACACTTACTGTAGGTAAACACACCACCCAGCCAAATCCACCCTTAATAGTGAGGAGCGGTTAAAATTTTTTATCTATTGTTGGTTTCACTTTGTACTGGAGCAAAAGCTATTCGTGGGAAAAAACACCTACAGTGGAAAGCTACTTTCCCACTATAACATTATTCTTATTCAAGTCCAACAATGAATAGATTTCTTATCTAATGTCCTTAATAGTCATTTTTTATTCTTACTGCATCGCTACAATTACATTTAAATCCAAACACACCCCCAGCGTTGTTTCTAATCTCATTGTTACAGTATCAAATTTCATCGTTATAGTGACTATCGGGGATAAATTCGTGTAAGCAATAAACAATAAAATAAACAAAGAAATTGAAAAGATCATATACACAAATTTTATATGGAAAAACTCCTCAAAAGAGGATAAAAAACCACGAGGAAAAGGAGATTTTACTAATATATAAAATAAATTCAAAGATGGAGAGAATCAAAAGAAAACCCAAAACCTCGAAAGAAAAAACCTTTCTAACTCAAAACACAGAATTCTCTCAATCTCTATATTTTCTATAAGTTGTAAACCTAGAGTAACTAAAGCCTATTTATAGGTTAAATTCGTAGTTTTTTTGAGTAAAATATCCCTAGATTAATCAGAGTTTAAGTGAGAAATTAAATCAAAAGTTTAACTGAGAAAAGAAAATTGAGAAACGTAATAAATACGTCGCCACATCGTGGCGTGATGTTTAGTCGTTGGGACGAAAGTCTTCTTCTTGCCATGACATCGGATACTTGTCGGGATGAAGAGTCTTCCCTCGTTGCGACATCAGTTGAAATGAAAAACATATTTCCACACTAACTAATCTCACCAACACCTTTATTTTTAACCTCATTGGAGGTAAACGCAACATCCATCCAAACTAAACTTAAGACTATTTATTGAGTTCCTTGAATCCCATTCAACTACCCCCCTTTGAATTGCCTATTCAAACCATCTGGTAATAGCATCTTTACCTATCCACATGCAGCCCACATTTATTCTAAATTCTCAAAAATTCTCTATCAATTCTAATATTCGATTTAATCCTTTAACTAAAAACTAACAAAAATAACTTAATAAACTAATTTTAATCAACAACTAAAAATTTCATTTCATCATTTCACATCCAAAATAACAAGGATTCAACAATGGAAACATCTAAAATTTTTGATAGTTTCAAAAACAAAGCCACGAGTTAGCTGCACCTAGTTGCAATGATCTCAAAAACATAAAAATTATAAGAAACGAGTTTAAAACAAGCTACATGCAAATTGATGTAGCCGAACCTAAAGCTCCAACCATGGAGATTTTACCTTCAATTTTCCGTGGAGAACCATTTGAGAAGATGATAGAATTTTGTTTATTTTTATTAATCTTTGTTTAATTCTATTTAATTACAAAATTACCCTTGTTATAAACTTAAAATTTAACAATTAAAAGACCCAACCGTCCATCTATATACATTATGGACTAATTGCTTCTCAAATCCTCTTTCATTTGATAATTAAGCTATCAAGTCAATACAATTCAATGATTATCAAGCTTTGTGTCTTTCACAATTTAGTTTTTTTTATTCAATGAACTAACTAAACATTAAAATTTCTTCACCAAAATTTAATATGACTCTAATGTAACTCCATAAACATTATGTAATACCCAATTTGCCCAGCCCAGTAAACACCAAAAGAAAAACCAAAAATAAAACACAAAAATAAATAAAAATTAAATAACAGTCCAAATGTCCAGTTATACAAACCTGATTATAAGCCGAAAATTACAACTAAAAAGCCTAATCCCAAGCCCAAACCTAGTTCACCCCAGGCCCAAAATCCACCGAACTCCTAGCAGTACCCAGTTCCCAGCGTCGCAGTAGCCAAGACCTCCGCGCGTGCTGAGCTGCTCTCCACGAGTGTAACGCCTCCACGTGCCTCCAAGCTGGCGCCCGTACACGCCATGCCCATCACTGTACGCAGTACCTGCAAATAGAACAAAAACAACGCAACAGAGGAAAAAAGGAGATTGTATTTTTCCTTTATTTTTTTATTTTCATTTTTGAAGGCAGGGGCTATAAGATCAGAAAAAGCCCTATGTATTCTTTTTACGCGCACTGGGAAAAAGAAAATCACTTAACAATTCTGAAGGTGAAAACCGATTTCGGCTATTTTTCTTTTTTCGTTTTTTCATTGCTTTTTATTTCTGTTCCTTTTCTTTTTTACGAAACAATAAAAAAGAAAGAAAAAGAAGAGTACATACCTTGTCGTTGAGACTGTCAGATCTCCGACCTTCTCCGTCGTAATCGGAGCCTCGGTGGAGATCGAGGGCGCAAGAACAGGGCAGCGTTTAGGGTGGGTTCCTAGGTTTTTTTTTCTCCTCGCGTAAGGGAAAGGGGATTAGCCTGATGTTTGAGTTTTTTTTTCTCTAAACGGCGTCATTTGGTTCTATTTCACTAGCCCCAAATACGACACCGTTTAGAGGCGCGACCCAACGACCCAACCCAAATGTGGCTAGATCCGCGCGTTTTGGCATGGGGAGGGATATTTGCACGCCAAGCCCCTCTGCTTTTGTGACGTGGTTCAATCCAGTCCTTTTGTTATTTTAATTTTTGCTATGTAATTTTCTACTGGTTTCATTTCGATCCATGATGGAACGCAGCATTTTGGAGGGTAGGGATTAATTTCCCTTTTGGGCCCTCCCTATTATTCGCACGGTCAATGTGGTCCATATCCTTTTATTTATTTCAGATTTGTCCTTAAATTTTTGTTTTATTTACAAACTAGTTCATTGTTTTGTTATTGTTGTTATTAAATTAATTAGTTTAATATTAATTTATTATTATAGGTATTATTATTGTATTAGTTTATATATTTATTTATCTTTTTATGTACATTATTTTATTTTATTATGTACTATTATTTTAATTCTTTTTATCACGTACTATTATCTAATTTCATAATGTATATTTTTGATGATCAATTTGGACACATTTTATGATTTTATTTTCTAATATATTCTTAAAATCCATTTTTTATATATTTCTAACTTTAAAGATTTATACAATAATATTTTCATAAATCCATCTCATGTATATAATTTATTTTAAAACTTTGGTACATATGACCTATAAATTAAAATTTCTCCTTTTGTAATTTTTAGTGTATCTTTAAAATTTCGATTGATAATTCATTTGATGTTTGACCGTTGATATTGGTATTTGCATAATGTATGATTGAAATTATTGTTATTATACTTGTTTATATTTATTTAGTGCTTATTACTCATTAGTGTGTATTTTATCTTCGAATTATTCTTTTGCGTGGTACGTTGCTGTTCAATCACACTACATTTGTTTTAAAATTATGTTTCATTAAAGCATTAAAATCATCTTATTTCGTAAATTTTCAAAATACTTGGTATTCACGATTCTCAAGAAGGATTGTGCCCTAACTTACTAGGCTTCAATTCTTTTCGATGAATTTAGATAGCCAAGTATTTATTTTGCAATAAAATCACGCAGATTCAAAATAAAAAGTTCTCTCGAGATTTCAAAATGTTGGATCCTAACTTACTGGATATGACATTTTGTTACATTGAATTAAAGATTTCTAAAAATAAAGGCAATATTCTGTATTTAGGAATTTTGGGAAATTGAACCCTAACTTACTGGATTTTGATTTTCCATTCAACCCAAATAACTGAGTATCCTTTTCAAATTTAAATGCATGAGTTTTAAAAATCAAAAGACAAACTTAATTTTGAAGATTAAAAATGTTGCGCCCTAACTCACTGGGTGTGACATTTTATTTCTTTGAAATAAGAGTGTTTTATTATTTTAATTCATTCAAGTTAAAAAGATCGTATTTCAAAATCTTTTCAAAATTTAGACACTAAGACATTAAACAATCAATTCGGTACCAATTGTGGGCGTTACAAGGGTGCTAACCCTTCCTCATGCGTAACCGACTCCCAAACCTATTTTCTCAAAATTCGTAGACCTAAAATCGTTTTCAAGGTGATCCGATCACACCTCAATAAAAGATCAGTGGCGACTCCAATTTTTTAAGTCGACTACTAAATTTTTGCTTTCAAAAAGTGGTTTCGACAACTTGGCGACTCCGCTAGGGGCCTCAGAGAGTCAAGCCGAAAAATTGATTGTTTTCTGTCTTATTATCGAAAATTGAAAATTTGATTTGAAAAATTACAATCCTCTAATTGCATTTGTTTGAGTTATGATTACTGTGGGTTGAGTTGTGTAAAATATCTTCGCATCATATTGCATAAGGACCATTTGGTATTACATTTTTAAGTGGGAGTGAGAAACTATTCTTTCGTAAGGTTTTCACCTCCGTATAGGATAGTGGATCGCTTCCGAGATACATCCGTACCTACGCCTTCGTGAGATTTTCATCTTCGTATAGCCATAGAGAAATGTATCCCCCTGAACCGAACTCGGTCCACATGAACCTATAATGGGTGAGGGTCGAGGAATCTGCTGGTTCAGGTACCTTTGTCCTAGAAGCCAAACCTCATGTAGTCAACCTTAGGAACTCACCCTAGATAGAACTACACTCAAACTCTAGTAAATTCCCGAATAGGTGTTGTATTATTGATTGATTGTATTGGATTCTATGTTTATGCATGCTACTGACTTTTTGTGTTTTAATTTGATTGCATGGCATTTTAACTACATGGCATTTCATTAAGAAAAGCGTTGATTCATATTCAGTTGCTAGATAGAAAGCTTATCATGGAAAAAGGGTTTCTTGATAAGGTGGCGGATAATGCGGCTGTCTGAACTCGGTCCGAGGCGATACAACACGAGAAAGGTGATAGTTTGGCCAAAGGATATGTATCAAAATTATGGGACTTTACCCGTATTAGCGTAACTCAGAATAGTTTACAAAAGTTGAAGGAAATCTGGGATCAGTGGAACTATGAGGTTAGACAGCTATTCTACTCTAATTATGGGGATTTGCTTTATCTGCTTGATATGAAGGTAGACAAGCACCTGTTCCGGGCTCTCACCCAGTTTTGGAATACTGCCTATAGTTGCTTCACATTCGGGAGGGTCGATGTAGTGCCTACGGTAGAAGAATACACGGCTTTACTTCGGTGTTTGAAGATTCAAGTCGACAGAACCTACTCGAGAGTTGTAAGTGTACCGACCTTTTTGAAGAATTTGATGAACATAACCAAGATGAGTGAGTAGTAGGTTGCAGCCCGAATCAAACAGAAGGGGGATAGCAAGTGTATATCTTGGAAGAATTTGAAAGATATAATTCTAGCACACCCAGATGCGAAGAAGAAGGTAGATGTCTTTGCTTTGAGTATATACAGCTTAGTTATCTTCCCCAAGGCTTTGGGACATTTTGATAAGGCAGTCACTGACTTATTCGATCGATTGGATAAAAGAGTTACGCCAGTTCTAGAAATTTGACGAAAACATTCAGGTCACTAAATGCCTACCGGAGAGCGGGTGAAGGTAGATTTATCGAATGTGCGCAGCTATTACTCGCATGGTTCTACAGTCATTTCTGGAAAGTTGATAAAGTCTCGTATCGGGTCTTCTCTGAAAATTATTCGCCACTAAAAGAAATAGTAGCTACACCGAGAAGGGACAACATCTCGGAAGAGAAGTGGGCGGCCATTCTTCAGAATCTGCAAGAAGAAGACATTGAGTGGAGAGCTCCGTGGTTACTTCAAGACTAGATTTTGTATCGGTACGGTGATTTTGACTGGGTCTCTTTGCTTGGAATTTGAGGAGCTATTGGTTATGCCCCGTTGCTAGTGTTTAGGCAGCATAAGTCAAGGCAGTTTATACCCACAACTCAAGGACTAGCTGAGTGTGAATTCTCATACAAGGGTGATGGTTGCAAAAAGAAGATTCGAGAGATATCCAATGCGTGGAACCAGACTCGTCGGATGAAGAGATTAGCCGTAGGTCCAATGGCGATTCCTGAGTATAATGAGTGGTGGGTTAGAAGAATCAATGATAATATCCTCGAGCCAAGTCAGGAAAACAGTCAATCAATAGAGGAATATTTGCGGGTTGTCCTATTTGAGCTAGAAATCATAAGGCAGGATTTTAAAATAAGAAATGAAGAATTAGAAAAGAAGATAGAACAAATAGAGGAAGAAAAGATGAACTTGAGATTAGATATGGATGTTCAAAAACTCGAGGTCGATAAACTAAAAAAGGGGGAAAAATAAGGTTGAGAAGGATCTAGAAAGCTTGAAGACAGATTATAAGAAGCTGCGTTTGTCGATGAGAACTGCCGGGTTGGGAAAAACTTCGGAGCAGTGGTGTGAAGAGATTCAAGAAGAAAAGAACAAGGCCGATAGGTGGGAAAGAAAATTCCAAGAGTTCAGGTACGAAACGAGGCTTTAGAGAGGAGCTTGTCAGAAAACCGAAAGGAAAAATGTGAACTAAAAGATAGAGTGGCTGAGTTAGAAAGATCTCTCCATTAGTACCAAAATCAGAATTTCGCAATGGAATTAAGAGTAAGCTTGAGCAAAATTGAAGAAATGAAAGAAAGAATAGAAGAGCTAGAATCGGCTTTGCGGAATTGTGAGATCTGGATTGAGTATCTGGAAGCAAACAAAGGTCATCAGAATAAGAAACTTCACCACTTTTAGAATCAAGTTAGAAACAGGATCATATTATGGGAGAATCTGTGGCTCAAATTCGAGAGGTGGCCGGTCACCTGCAGACTTTGGTAGTACAAGCTAATACGCTGAGCGTAAAGTATGAGCTAGAATCAAATCGGGGACAAGAGTTAGCCTCGTTACTTAGGAAGATTAGACTTCTTAGTATTAGGGCAAAGACTTATTTGTAGTTCAACTTATGTAAAGAAATTTTCTTTCTAGTAAAGTTTTCTAAATGAAATCGAACTAGAGTCAACGCCTTTTTGCATTCATTTCATGCATCGCATTATATGCATTAAAGACTATCAAAAAGAGCCTAATTGATTAAAATTATTTCAGCTAATCTGGAAACCAACCAACCAACCAAACACCGTTACAGTACTCGAGCAAAAACCAAAAACTTGGACCAAAGATTGGAAAAACTTGAACAGTTCCAAAAGGAGATGCAAGACCAAATTCAGCTATAAGTGCGAGAGCAGCTAGCTAAGATTCAGTAGGATATCATGGACAAAATGCTGGAGTCCCAAAAAGACATGATGAATCAGTTGACTCAACTATTGGCTGGAGGAATTGATAAACGAAAGGGCCCTATGGCTAATGCTGAAGAAGGGGGCAATGACAGACCTCTCTATCCTCTAGGCTTTACTCCTCCACATGTGCAGACCCAAGCCGAGGTATACCCACGCAAATCCTCCGTCACAATTAGGCCTCAGTAGTTTCAGGTCGGTGCCTCAACTCTAATAAACTTTCAAGCCGGATCAAGCTCTAACCCCGGAGATAACCCTATTAACCCCGCTATCCCTAATTTTGACGAAGTGGCTGAAAAAGAAAAAACAAAAGAAGAATTACCGAAGCAGCTAGAGGAAATGTGTAAATGGCTCGAGGAAAAATTCAGGGCAATGAAAATCACTGAGAACTACCATGGGATGGATGCTAAAGATTTGAGCTTGGTCCCAGATTTGGAACTACATTACAAGTTCAAAATGCCAGAATTTGAGAAGTACAATGGGACCAGTTGCCCTGAGGCTCATATCACCATGTTCTACAGGCGGATGAGTAGGCATGTTCATAATGATCAACTGCTAATACATTTCTTCCAAGATAGTCTCACAGGAGCAGCATCTAAATGGTACAATAAATTAAGCCGTACCAGGATTAGTTCATGGAAAAATTTAGCACAAGCATTCATGAAGCAGTATAGTCATGTAATAGACATGGTTCCTGATAGAATCACCTTGTAAAACATGGAAAAGAAGCCGAGCGAAAGTTTTAGGCAGTACGACAGAGGTGGAGGGAGGTTGCAGTCCAAGTTCAGCCACCCCTCCTGGAAAAAGAGATGACGATGCTCTTTATTAACACCCTGAAAGCCCCATTTATCATACACATGTTAGGAAGTGCCAGAAAAATCTTTTCTAACATATTCATGAATGGTGAAATGATTGAAAATGCCATAAGGAGTGGAAAGATTGATGCTGGAGAAAGTAACAGAAGGCTGACCTCGAAGAAAAGAGAAAATGAGGTGAATAACACGAATACATATAACAAATATTACTCAAAATTAGTTATGGTGAATCAGCCGAGAAAGATGACAGCTAACCAGTAAGGCGCATCAAGACAAGAATCCAGAACAAGGCAAAACATTGAGAAGCTCCAGTTCACGCCAATCCCATTATCGTATAAGGAGCTGTATCAAAGCTTATTCGATGCACACGTTGTTTCCCCTCACTACTTGAAACCCCTATAATCACCGTACCCTAAATGGTATGACGCGAGTGCGCAATGTGACTATCATGTGGGGATTGCGGAACACTTCTTAGAAAATTATATAACCTTCAAAAAGCTAGTTGAAAAGCTGATCAGTATGGGAGTTGTCAAGTTTGACGATTCGCTCAACGCAGAAAATCCATTACCTAATCATGCTAATAATGAGGTAAACATGATGAGTGGAAACATCGGGAGAAAAATTAAGGCAGACATTGTAGAGGTAAAAACCCCTTTAAGATGGATCTGGAAGGAGATGGTAAAAAGGGGGTTAATCATTTCAGATCCAGAAAGAAGTTATGAACGGAAGGGGAACTACTGTGAGTTCCATCATGAAATGTGGCACGAGATCCAGGAGTGTACAGAATTCAGAGCCTTGGTTCAAAGCATGATAGCTAATAAAGAGATGGAGTTCTGTGAAGAAGTTCAAGAGGAGGGAAACATATGCACATCGGAATCAACGTTGGAAGCTCCAAAAGCTAACTATCCTGTGGTCATTATTTCGTGACCTAAGAATAGTAAAGCTAGAGCATGGATAATATCGAAGATCATCATTCAGAAAGCTGCAACCTTCTCTTACAAGGATAGTAAGAAAGTCCCGTGGAACTATGAGTACAACACAACCATCCCAGGAAAGGAAACTTTAATTGGTACTACAAAAGAGGATCAGGGTATAGGTTCTCATATGCGTAGTGGGAAGCGTTACGATTTGATAAGCCCCAGAACAGAACCAACGAAAGGAAAAGCTTTGACAGAAGAGCAAAAGAAAGAAAAAGCGGTCGAGCCTAAATCATTGATCAATGAGCCAATAAAAGAGGAGGAAGCTAAGGAGTTTCTGAAATTTTTGAAGTTCAGTGAGTATAGTATTGTGGAATAGTTGCATAAACAACCAGCTCGTATATCTGTACTAGCTTTACTTTTAAGCTCGGAAGTACACCAAAGTGCATTGATGAAGGTACTAAATGAAACATACATGGCCAATGATATTTCAGTCAACAAATTAGATCGGCTGGTCAACAACATAAGCGTCGATAGCTTTATCTTCTTTAATGATGACAAAATACCACCCGACGATATGGGGTCTACTAAAGCTTTGCACATTACTACCCGATGTAAAGGGTACACCTTGCCAGGAGTATTAATCGACAACGGATCAGCATTAAATGTATTGCCCCTATCCATACTTAACAAGCTGCCCGTGGATAGCTCGCACATGAAGACATGCCAGAATATAGTGAGGGCATTTGATGGCACAGAAAGAAGGGTTATGGGAAGAATCGATATACCCTTATTGATTGGTCCGACTATCTACGAAGTGGATTTCCTTGTAATGGATATCGAGCCTTCCTACAATTGCTTATTAGAGAGGCCATGGATACATTCGGCAAGGGCTATACCATCGTCATTACATCAAAAGTTGAAGTTAGTGTTAGAAGGACGGCTAGTGACTATAAATACCGAGAAGGATATTATTGCAACTGTAACCAATAATGCACTGTACTTAGAGGCAAACGAGGAGGCAGTCAAATGTTTTTTTCTGATCGTTAGAGTTTGTAAATGTGACGTTCATTACCGAGGGGAGCATGATTCCGGTGCCGAAAATATCCAAGACTACAAAGATGGGCTTACAATTGACGGTAGGAAGAGGAGCCTTACCAGGAAAGGACTAGGGAGGCATCTTCAAGGAAGAGTGAAGGCTCCGGTACTGAAAGAAAAGCAAGATCATTTTGGCTTAGGCTACAAGCCGGATATGAGGCAAAAGAAGAAAGATTTAGAAAAGAGATAAGAAAGAAGAAGGGCACGCTTGAGAAGGGATGAGGTCGAATGGGAGCCCATGACTTTTCCTCACATATCCAAGACTTTTTTTATCGGGAGAGATTATTCATCCTCAGAGAAGGATACCAGTAGAAAAAAGTATCGAGGAGATGGTGAAAAATGTTCACATCAACGCCATTCATGAATACACGAATGAAGAAGAGACCTTGTTGGATATCCATCCCTATGAATCTGGAAGTGTTTTAAATAATTGGACTGCAGAAGAGATACCTGAAGTTTTTAGATCCTTCTCAGAGTAATATTCAGAACACACTTGTTGTTTTAGCCTAGAAACAATAAGAATTCCTTTTTGAAATAGGCTTATGTTTGAACATCATTATCTTAATGAAAAACATTTTTGCAATTATTTTGAACAGATATTTCCTTTAAGATTCTTTTATTCTTTTGTACGAGTAATTACTTTGGATTTTTTCATATTCTTCCAAATCATTCTTTCATAAATTCATAATCATACCATACAAATAAATATACTTGAAATTTATACATTCTTTGTATGCTCCTAGATACCAGTAACAGGTCCCTAGATATCAATGACATGAGTGACTCTGCTATGGACTCGAAAAATCTTCTTGAACGAGACATGTGTTTAGAGGGATCACCTGACTTTGAAGATGACATAGATTGTAGCTCATCTCCGGACTTGTTGAGGATGGTAGAGTAGGAGGAGAAACAAATCTTACCTCATAAGGAAACAATAGAGATTGTGACCCTGGAGGAGGGAAAAGTAGTAAAAATAAGAACGTGCATAACCGAAGAAACGAAGAGAGATTTTATCGAGTTACTTCGAGAGTTCAAAGACGTCTTCGCATGGTCATACCAGGATATGCCCGGGTTGAATACCGACATTATAGTACACCGTCTTCCTATAAGAGTTAATTGCAAACAATTCAGCAAAAACTCCGGAGGATGAGGCCTAATGTTGTACTAAAAATAAAGGAGGAAGTTCAAAAGCAATTCAATGCTAGGTTCCTAGAAGTAGTCAAATACTCAGAATGGGTGGCCAATATCATACCTGTCCCTAAGAAAGATGGAAAAGTACGAATGTGTGTAGACTACGGAGATCTGAATAAGGCTAGCCCGAAAGATAATTTTCCCTTGCCTCACATTGACACATTGGTGGACGACACGGCATGATACTCACTATTTTCTTTCATGGACGGTTTCTCGGGATACAACCAAATTAAGATGCATCCTGAAGATATGAGGAATACCACATTCATAACCTTATGGAGAACTTTCTGTTATAAAGTGATGTCGTTCGGGTTGAAAAATGCGGGAGCCACATACCAGAGAGCCATGGTAACCCTTTTTCACGATATGATGCATAAAGAAATTGAAGTATATGTTGACAACATGATTGCAAAATCCCAAATAGAAAAAGAACAAATGCAAGTCCTGAGAAAGTTATTCTTAAAGTTAAGAAAGTTCCAACTCAAACTCAATCCAGCCAAATGTATCTTTGGGGCTAAATCAGGAAAACTTCTGGGATATGTAGTCAGTCAAAAAGGGATTAAGATTGACCCAGACAAAGTCAAAGCTATACAAGAATTGCCCACGCCGCGTACTCAAAAAGAAGTTTGAGGTTTTCTAGGAAGACTGAATTACATCGCTCAGTTCATTTCACAACTAACCTAGAAATGCGATCCTATATTCCGTCTTCTAAAGAAACATAACTTAGGTTATGGGACGAAGAATGTTAGAAAGCTTTTGACAGAGTAAAGCATTATTTGTCTAATACCCCAACATTGTCACCACCTAGTCCGGATAGACCACTGATCCTGTACTTAACATTGTTTGATAAGTTCATGGAATGCGTGTTAGGTCAGCATGATGAGACGGGGAGGAAAGAAAAGGTGATATACTATCTTAGTAAAAAATTCACTGGCTGTGAAATGAGATATTTGCCTATTGAAAAATTATGTTGTGCCTTGATCTGAATGACATGAAGATTAAGGGAATACATGATCTACCACACGACTTGGCTAATTTCAAGATTAGACCCCTTAAAATATATGATGGAGTCAACTGCATTGAATGGGAGGATGGCTAGATGGCAGATTTTGCTCTCCGAGTTTGATATAGTCTATGTAAATCAGAAGGCCATTAAAAGGAGTGCGATAGCATACTTTTTAGCCAGTCGAGCTTTAGAAGACTATGAACCTCTGGATTTTGACTTCTCGAATGAAGACTTGATGTGCGTGGCAACTGCTGAAGAGGGTTCTCAAAAAAATCATCCTTGGAAGCTAAATTTTGATGGAGCTTCAAATGCCGTAAGAAATGGAATTGGGGCAGTCTTGGTGTCCCCAAATAGAGATCATTATCCTCTCACTAGTAAATTGGATTTTGATTGCACAAACAATATGGCAAGCGTGCATCATGGGCATCCATGCAGCCATAGAACGTGAAATTAAGGTATTAGAGGCATATGGGGACTCTGCATTGGTAATATACCAACTCAAAGGTGAATGGGAGACGAAAGACCCCAAATTAATCAGTTATCAAAAGTTGGTCCTCGAATTGATTGAAGAGTTTGATGACATTACTTTTCGCTAACTCCCACGAGATGAGAACCAGTTGGTTGATGCATTGGCTATTCTAGCTTCTATGATCAAGATGAACAAGCTAGAAGACATGAAGCCTATCCAGATAAGCATTTACGAGGTTCTAGCTCATTGCTACAATATTGAGGAAAAGTAAAATGATAGCCATCCTTGGTACCAAGACATAATGCAATATGTGAAGAATCACGAGTACCCTGATCAGGCAACGGCGAATGATAAGAGGGCATTGAGAAGACTAGCTATTGACTATGTCTTAGATGGAGAGATTTTATACAAAAGATGGAAAGATCAAGTACTATTGAGATGCGTAGATGATGTGAAGGCCAAGAAAATCCTAGAAAAAGTCCACGAAGGTATTTGTGGAACGCATGCCAACAGATTCACAATGGCTAGACAGATTATGATATTCGGGTACTACTGGTCCACTATGGAAAGAGATTGTATCAACTATGCCAAGAAGTGTCATAAATGCCAAATCTATGCAGATAAAATACACGCGCTTCCATCATCTCTTCACGTCATGACTTTTCCGTGGCCTTTCTCCATATAGGGTATGGATGTCATCGGGCCCATATCGCCGAAGGCTTCTAACGGGCATCGTTTTATCTTCGTAGTTATCGACTATTTCATTAAGTGGGTGGAAGCTACTTCGTATGCTAATGTCACGAAGTCAACAGTCGACAAGTTCTTGAAAAAAGAGATCATATGTCGATCTGGAATGCCTGAAAGAATCATATCAAACAACGCGTTAAACTTGAACAATAGCACAATAGTGGAAGTCTACAGTCAATTCAAGATCAGACACCACAACTCGTCACCATATCGCCCAAAAATGAACGGCGCAGTGGAGGCAGATAACAAAAATATCAAGAAAATCGTAGGGAAAATGACTGAAACTTACAAGGACTGGCATGAGAAATTACCATTCGCTCTCCTTGCCTATCAACCATCTATCAGGACTTCTACTGGGGCAACACTTTTTTCTCTAGTTTACGGGATGGAGGCAGTGTTACCCATTGAAGTTGAGATCCCTTCTCTTCGGGTGTTAGCCGAACTACAATTAGATAAGGCTGAATGGACCCAATCTCGATATGATCAGTTGAACCTGATAGAAAGAAAAAGGCTAAAAGTTATTCATCATGGCCAGATGTACCAGAAACGAATGATGCGAGCCTATAACAAAAAGGTTCGTCCCAGAGAATTTCATGAGGGGGACCTGGTGTAGAAAAAGATCATTCCTCTATAAAAGGATTTTAGAGGGAAATGGATGTCAAATTGGGAAGGATCTTATGTTGTAAAGAAGGCATTTTCTGGAGGTGCTCTAATTTTGAACGAGATAGATGGTAAAAGCCTGCCTAGTCTAGTAAACTCAGACTCAGTCAAGAAATAATTTTCCTAAAAAGGAGAATAGACCAAGGTGAAAACCCGCAAAAGGCGCTTTGAGTCGAAAAAATGATGAAAATGAAAAATAGAGAGGCCAAGGTGAAAACCCGCAAAGGGCACCTTGAGACCAAAGGGGATTTGAGTTGAAAACCCGAAAAGGGCGGCTTAAATGTTGATCAGAATGGGGCATGAGGTGATCAGAGTTACTTAAATGTTGGTTAAAATGGGGCGTGCGGTGATCTTGCTATACCTGAATCAGCAGGTCTTCATACTATTTATATTGAATTACTTATTCTTGAAATACTTCATTCTTTTTCAAGATACGAGTCAATTCCTCTTTTAGTCTCAATATCATTGATAATGTATTCATTTCGAGCTATGCTCTCAAATCAATACTATTTTATCCATCATAATGTTCTTTTTGCAAGCAAGTTGCGTTAGAATAATGATTAATGGCTAATAAAACTTTCACAAGGGAAGTTTTGCATATTACTCTAGAAGTTTCTAAATAATACAGTAACCTGAAACAGGACTATTGTTTAGAATGCACCAAGTTTAAAGGTTGAAATATCTAGGAAGGAAAAGTCTAAATTGAGACTATCCCTTCAGATTTTGTTGTCAAAGCATTGATTGAACAAAGTGACAAGATGTCGTGTCGGTGATAAGGCTTCAATGAACAAGCAAGCAATGATCATCAAGCAATAGGAAGAGGTTTCCTCGGAGAAGAAATCCTTCATTTGTGCATGAGCATTTGGTACGACACCCTAGAATGGTGTAAGGGACCAGAGAGATTTAGGTCCTGTATCCTTGAATTGCAAAAGGATAAGCTAGATTTTTCTTCCATTGGGTTACAGCGGAAGAAAGATGGTACAGATTTTGCGTCCCAGTGGATTGAACCTTGAAGTTCACAGTGGAGGCAATCTGATTAAGTGTTTCTTTGGAAATGCCAGCTGAGCAGGAAGGTGTTATAGCACGTTAGTGATAAAATTTTAATGAACTTTGAGTAAGGGCAACTTAAACAGGTTCATTCTCGAAAAAAATAAAATTCTGCATTCATTCAAATATTATTCATACACGTCTAGTTAGGAGCATTTGATTCATTCCGATCATGACATCCAAATCACTAGGCATAATTAGGTTCATAAAATGAATTATACAAGTCATGTTCCCCAAAGAACAAACTGGTGAAACTGTAAGTCCTATCTCCCTGGACAATAGTGGAATAGGTCGAAGATTGTAAGTCCTATCTCCCTAAACTACAGTAGAATAGGTTGAAGATTGTAAGTCCTATCTCCCTGGACAGCAGTGGAATAGGTTGAAGGTTGTAAGTCCTATCTCCCTGGACAGCAGTGGAATAGGTTGAAGATTGTAAGTCCTATCTCCCTGGACAGCAGTGGAATAGGTTGAAGATTGTAAGTCCTATCTCCCTGGACAGCAGTGGAATAGGTCAAAGATTGTAAGTCCTATCTCCCTGGACAGCATGGAATAGGTCGAAGATTGTAAGTCCTATCTCCCTGGACAGGAGTGGAATAGGTTGAAGGTTGTAAGTCCTATCTCCCTAGACAGCAGTGGAATAGGTTGAAGATTGTAGATCCTGTCTCCCTAAGCAGTAGTGGAGCAGATCGAAGACAGCGAATCTTACTTCCCTGATAGTGCAGTGGAACAGATTAAAGCTACAACAGTGAAACTTACTTCCTCAACATTGCAGTCAAATAGATTAAAGCTACAACAACGAATCTTATTTCCCTAGCGTTGCGGTAGAGTAGATAGCATCAAACTTATCTATAAAGTTGCAACAGAGCAAGTTGAAGTTACAAGTCTTATCTCCCTAAAGTTGTAGTGGAGTAGACTAAAGATAGCAAATTTTATTCTTTTGAGGAGCTACAAGGTACAAATCCTATCTCCCTGACGTTGCAGTGGAGTGGATCGAAGCACCAATTCCTATACCTCTGAAGATGCAGTCGGTTGGAATGAGGCTACTTGAAGAAGAAGAGCACCAAGGTCCAGCACAACGGGGCAAAATTGGTTATTTTAAAGTCTTTGCTTCGTTCTCGTTACACGACAACAAGCAAAGAGGGGCAGTTGTAATACCCAATTTGCCCAGCCCAGTAAACACCAAAAGAAAAACCGAAAATAAAACACAAAAACAAATAAAAATTAAATAACAGTCCAAATGTCCAGTTATACAAACCCGATTGTAAGCCCAAAATTACAACTAAAAAGCCCAATCCCAAGCCCAAACCTAGTCACCCCAGGCCCAAAATCCACCGAAACCCTAGCGTTACCAGTTCCAAAGACTGCAGACAGCCTAAGACTTCGCAGCGTCTTTGAAGTTCCCCCACGCTGTAATGCCTCCACGCCTTTAAAGTCGCTCCGTGCACGCCACGTCCATCACCATATGCAGTACCTGCAAATAGAACAAAAACAAAGCAGCAGAGGAAAAAAAGGAGATTGTATTTTTCCTTTATTTTTTTATTTTCATTTTTGAAGGCAGGGGCTATAAGATCAGAAAAAGCCCTATGTAGTTTTTTATGCGCATTGAGAAAAAGGAAATCACTTAACAATTCTGAAGGTGAAAACCGATTTCGGCTATTTTTCTTTTTTCCTTTTTTTCATTGCTTTTGATTTCTGTTCCTTTTCTTTTTTGCGAAACAATAAAAAAGAAAGAAAAAGAAGAGTACATACCTTGTCGTCTGGATTGCCAGATCTTCGACCTTCTCCATCGTAATCGGAGCCTCGGTGGAGATCAAGGGCGCAAGAACGGCACAGTGTTTGGGGTGGGTTCCTAGGTTTTTTTTTTCTCTTCACGTAAGGGAAAGGGGATTAGTCTAATGTTTGAGTTTTTTTTGTTGTTTTGTAATATTCATAAAACGGCGTCGTTTGGTTCTGTTTCATTGGCCCCAAATACGACACCGTTTAGAGGCACGACCCAACGACCCGACCCAAATGCGGTTAGATCCGCACGTTTTGGCATGGGGAGAGATATTTGAGTGCCAAGCCCCTCTGCTTTTGTGCCGTGGTTCAATCCAGTCCTTTTGTTATTTTAATTTACGCTATGTAATTTTCTACTGGTTTCATTTCGATCCATGATGGAACGCAGCATTTTGGAGGGTAGGGATTAATTTCCCTTTTGGGCCCTCCCTGTTATTCGCATAGTCAATGTGGTCCGTATCATTTTATTTATTTCAGATGTTTCCTTAAATTTTTGTTTTATTTACAAACTAGTTCATTGTTTTGTTATTGTTGTTATCAAATTAATTAGTTTAATATTAGTTTATTATTATAGGTATTTTTATTGTATTAGTTTATATATTTATTTATCTTTTTTATGTACATTATTTTATTTTATTACGTACTATTATTTTAATTCTTTTTATCACGTACTATTATCTAATTTCATAATGTATATTTTTTATGATCAATTTGGACATATTTTTATGATTTTATTTTATAATATATTCTTAAAATCCATTTTTCATATATTTCTAACTTTAAAGATTTATACTATAATATTTTCATAAATCCATCTCATGTATATAATTTATTTTAAAACTTTGGAACATATGACCTATAAATTAAAATTTCGATTGATAATTCATTTGATGTTTGACCATTGATATTGGTATTTACATAATGTATGATTTAAATTATTGTTATTATACTTGTTTATATTTATTTAGTGCTTATTACTCATTAGTGTGTATTTTATCTTCGAAATATTCTTTTGTGTGGTACGTTGCCGTTCAATCACACATTTGTTTTAAAATTATGTTTCATTAAAGCATTAAAATCATCTTATTTCGTAAATTTTCAAAATACTTGGTATTCACGATTCTCGAGAAGGATTGTGCCCTAACTTACTGGGCTTCAATTCTTTTCGATGAATTTAGATAGCCAAGTATTTATTTTGCAATAAAATCACACAGATTCAAAATAAAAAGTTCTCTCGGGATTTCAAAATGTTGGATCCTAACTTACTGGATATGACATTTTGCTACCTTGAATTAAAGATTTCTAAAAATAAAGGCAATATTCTGTATTTAGGAATTTTGGGAAATTAAACCCCTAACTTACTGGGTTTTGATTTTCCAAGTTGGTAGGTGGAAGTACATAAAATAAATTAATAATTAATAAATATAGTAATAAGGAGACTTCTAATATAATACATTAATGTTTTTATTTTTAAAATATTTATTACTAGTCAATAGTAATTAATTAAAATTTTATTCTCAAAGACAGTTTATTTTATCCAAAGTATGACTCTAAAAAACACTACTAGATTTGTTATTAAATTCATATAATTAAATTTATCATTTTATTTCACAAATATATATAACTAACAATACCATATTACAACCTAAAATTAAATAAAGAAGATATAATTACATCTAATTAAATATTATAATTATTACAGTAAAAAATACTATAATAAATTTTAAAATATCAACTTAATAATATAATGAAAAATATCATGTTGGTTCAAAAATTTCTCCAAACTTATTATTTTATATAGATTATAGATATCTATTATTTGCAGCCGTGACTCATCAATTCTTTCGTGGGCCAGGTCAGGTTAATTCCAAATAATAAATAATATAAATAAATTATTAAAACATAAATAAAGATGGTGAGAATTAAAAGAAAATCCAAAACCCCGAAAGAAAAAACCTTTCTAACTCAAAACACAGAATTCTCTCAATCTGTATATTTTTATTATGTTGTAAACCTAGAGTAACTAATGCCTATTTATATGTTAAATTTGTAGCTTTCATGACTAAAATATCCCTAGATTAATCAAAGTTTAAGTGAGAAATTAAAACAAAGTTTAACTGAGAAAACAAAATTGAGAAACTTGAGAAATACGCCGCCACGTCGTGGCGTGATGTTTGGTCGTTTCAACTTTATAAAATCGTAAAAAATATAAAAAATTGTAAAATTTTATAAAAATCATAAAAATTTATAAAATATATAGAAATATAAAAAAATATAAAATTTTATAAAGTCGAAAGAAAATTATACAAAATGTAAAGAAATATAATTTCTTAAAAATTATAAAAATATCATTTTATAATTTTCTATAAATTTTATTGATTTTATTTTTTATCATTTTTCGCCACATGTCACATTATGTTGCGACACATGATGACTTTAATTTAAAAAAAAAACTAGGGTCGTTAACTTTAATGACCAATAGTTAAAGTTAATTGTTAAAGGGATTTTTGATGCATTTTTATAATTTTTTATGATTTTTATAAAATTTTATAATTTTATAATTTTTACAATTTTATAAAAATTATAATTTTAATAAATTTGAAAATTTTATATTTTTATTAAAATTTAATAATTTATCTAAAATTTATTTATTTTTATTTATTTTAATTTATTTTCTAATTTTTAATAAGAGCATGGCCTTAATAGCTTTTTTGAAAATTTTGAGGGTCTTTTTGATGTATTTTGAAAGTTAAAGTATCTAATTGAGTGCAAAAGAGAGAGAGAGAGAGAGAGAGAGAGAGAGAGAGAGAGAACTTAATTGCTTTTTTTGAAGAAATTTGAGGGCTTTTTTTATGCATTTTGAAAGTTCAAGTGCTCAATTGAGTGCAAAAAAAGAGAGAAAGGGCTTAATTGCTTTTTTTGAAAAAGTTTGACGATTTTTTACACCCTTAAGCCTAAAATTTTTAATTAATATAATACTTTTATCATATGGATTTAAAATATTGTCTATATTAATAGATATTTAACTATTGATTTTTTTTATTACTTAAAGCTAGACTTGATCATGAGTCAGGCCGGGTTTAGGTCAAACATCAATAGAATTTTAGGTCTGTTTTTTAGGTTTGAGCCTGGCCTGGTTCAAAAAATGAGAGTAAATTTTTTCCCAAGCCACGACCCAGATTATAGATGCTAAACTCGAGCCCAACCGACATTAAAAATTTCATGTCTAGAAGCAATTTTCATCACCACCCAAAAAAATTGTGAGCAAAACTTGATTCGATTCGAAAAAATAAAAAAAATTTCGAGTTAATAGGATTGAGTTATTCTAGTCAACTTAAATAAGTAATTCGAGTTTCGAGTTCTAATCAAGTTGAGTTTTACAATTTGAATAATTCGAATCACAAATTAGAGTTAATACCTACTTGATTCCTGTCAATTTTGAAAATAAGCAAATTAGTCCCTCTCAACAAAATTAAAAAAATTAAAAGTAATTTTTAAAATTTAAAATATTTATAAAAATTCCAAATTTATATTTTTTAAATTATAATAAATTTAAAATTTTCTAATATAAAGGAAGTTAAATTTTAATTTTTTAAATAATAATTTTAAGATCTAAATAAGTTAATTAATAATTCAAATTTATCATGTTAAAGTATCTTATTTTTATTATTTTACTTTGAAAAGGTTTTTAAATATATATGGTTTCAAAATTATGTGGTCTAATATGAAATTAGTTATACTAAAGTATGATTTTAATTTGACATGTTTATTTTATAATTTAACACAAAAAAATATTCGATTAAAAATATTCAAATCGAATTAGGATTATAAAATAAGAATCGTTAACTTGACTAACTCGAAATTTTAAGGCGTCACATTGGTAGGTGGAAATACGAACAACAAATTAATAATTAATAAATATAGTAATTCAATCATCCTCGGAGAGTTTTAATAAATTCATTAGTAATTCTTTTCTTTCTATTATTTAATTTAATAATTTTGAAAGATTGATTAAAACTAAAATTAACTAACGAATGTGTCAAGGAAATAAAAGCATAAAACAGTCAAATATTAACCAAGTGACAAAACAATACTTAGATAAGAGTCCACCTAGATTTTATCTATAATTCTCAATACAACTTATATTCTTAGTTCTTTGATATGTAGAAATCTCTAATTTATGTTTATTTCTCTTTCGAGCATAAGAGCAACTAACTTTAAGTTGATTAATTAAAATTTCTTTCTAATTAAAACACTTATTATTGCATTAATTAGCTCTATGGTTCTCTCATATTAGATTTCACTCTAATCTAGTAGATTTATGTTGACTTATTTCTAGGATTGCATGCAACCTCATTCAATTATGTAAGATCTAATCACAAGAAGGGTCTATTTAAACTCAAACTTATGCACATCAAACATGGATTAACACTCTAGAATTATAAACCTAAGAACAATTAAGCATTCATAATTGAAAACAAAGAAACTGATTTATTGCATAAAAATATAATTCAAACAATAGAATTCATCTCCCCTTGATATTAAGAAAATTAGTTCACATTTGCAAGAAGAAACACCAAAAGTACAATATAACCACTAAAATGAAAGAAATCCATGATTACTATCTAAAAAATCAGCTAAATTGACAAAATCCGCCCACTTCATACCGGTTCATATTGACCACTCTCTGCAGAAGCTGGCTAAATTGTATGTGTCTGAGACAGTGAGACTGCATAGGGTACCAGTTTCAATAATATCTGATAGGGATCCTCGCTTCACGTCTTGGTTCTGGAAGAAGCTATATGAAGCTCTGGGTACAAGATTGGACTTCAGTACTACGTTCCATCCTCAGACGGATGGTCAGTTAGAGAGGGTGATTCAGATACTAGAGGATATGTTGAGAAGTTGTGTGATTGACTTCCGAGGCAGTTGGGAGGATTACCTGGCACTAGTAGAATTTGCTTATAACAACAACTATCGGTCTAGTATTCAGATGGCACCTTACGAGGCATTATATGGTTGTAGGTGTCGCACACCTTCATGTTGGGCGGAGTTGGGCGAGCGACATGTTATGGGCCCTGAGCTAGTTTCTAATACCGAGGATAAAGTTAGATTGATTCGAGATCGACTGAAAGCAGCATTTGATAGGTAGAAGTATGCAAACCTTAAGCATCGAGAGATAGAGTATTCTGTGGGGGGACTTCGTTTTTCTCAAGGTCTCACCGTGGAAGAAAGTATTGAGGTTTGGTCGCAAGGGCAAGCTGAGCCCTAGATTTATTGGGCCTTATCTCATTCTGAAATTAGTGGGACCAGTGGCATACAGTTGGAATTACCTCCAGAGTTAGATCGGATACACAATGTTTTTCACGTCTCGATGTTGAGGCGCTACCGCTCTGATCCCATGCATATTGTTCCTGTTGAGGAGATCGAGGTCAAGCCAGATCTGACCTTTGAGGAGGAGCCATTTCTGATATTGAAGCAAGATGTAAAGGTTTTAAGAAGAAAATTCATCCCACTGGTTAAGGTTCTTTGGCGTAACATAGCTCTAAGGAGGCCACGTGGGAGCCTAAGGATGCAATGCAACAGCAGTATCCTCATCTATTCTGATCAAGTAAAATTTCGAGCCCGAAATTTTTCTTTTAGGGAGGTAGAGTTGTAACGCCCCAAAAATATCTTATATTTATTTTTGTGTTTTTATGACACAAATATTTGTCAGCTTTAGTGGTTATGTGTTTTGGGAGTGTTTGGAAGGTCCCAAGTTCAAGCCTTAATTTGGGAAAATTTTTTGGTATTTTTATGAATAAAGCCTTAACTGGGTTCAATAGGCTTATATTTTAAAGTTTGTAAATTTATATTAGAATGGGCCTGTTAGTCTGGTGGTTAAGTGGAGTGTCAATGTGTTAAGGGTCTTGAGTTCGAATCTTTGTGCAAACAAGGGGATTCATTTTGCTTCCTATGCCGTGTGAGTTTGTGATGGACTAAAATTCTGATAGTGGAGAGGTTGATGGAGATAATTAAGGGACTTTGGATAGGGAGATAGAGTGGTGGATGGTTTTGGGGTGTTTGAGTTGTAATGGGGGAGTGTGGGAGCAGATTGAGGGGTTTATCTGATTTAGTTTCAGATTTTTTTCTCTCTTTTTGAAAATTTATTTTTTCTCTCCACAATTCCAAAATTCTGATTTTTTTTTCAGTTTCATCTTCGGCCTTGTTTTTTTTTTTAAACTGCAACTCCACAAAACACGAGATTTTTTTTCTAAAAACTAAGGATTTTCGTAAATAGAAACTATTTTCTCTAAATTAATTGGTTACAAAAGTTTCCGCTAATAGACAAATTTTAAAGCAAATCAACTAGTTTTTTTCCGAATTAAATAAAAGCTAACTTACTGTAACGATTTTTAAACTCGACAATCTTATCTTCAAATCCCTTTCTATGTGACATCGCTAGATTCAACCATAACATCTAGGCCGGATTTTGGGTGTTTCACAAAAAATTTAAAAAACTCATGAAAATACAAATATGATGGGAAAATTCAATCATGAAATTTTTAAATTTTATAAAATATGTAGTTCAATATATTTTAAATTAATTTTTAAATTTAATAATAATGTGAGTGACGCAATAATAATTAAAAAATATGATAAGTAGTTCAATATTGTTTTAAAATATAAAATATGTAATTAAATTTGAGAAATAAAAAAAAAGAGAGAAAACAAGGAGGGGTTATGTTGCAATATTCTCAATTTTTTTGTTGGATGATTTTGGCCCTTCGTTAGCCGACACCACTACCCCAAAAAAAATATTATTTTTAATCAGAGCACCCCAAATTTTTTTTTGATAAAAATACATGGTGTTGGCCATCTAGTGTCTAAAACCCCAAAAATTATTTTTAATAGAAAAAAGTGATGCTAGCTATTTATTTTCCATAACCCAATTTTACTGTTAATTTCATGTCATTTTATTGAATATTTTTAAATCAGGATCATTTTTATAAATATTTATTTTTTTTGGTCAAATGGGTAAAATAGCCTTCAAATAGATGACCGAGGTGTATTGCATTATTTTCAAGAACAATCATGCTTTTAAAAGAATACCAACAAGTAAAAAAAAAAAAAAAACTTACCAACAAGAAGTTTTAGTCTCAATATACCAACAAGAAGTAAGGGTTTTTTACAGCAATAGTACAAAAAAAAATTAAAAAAAAATTAAAAAAAATATCAAAATAATACAAGCATTTTATTATGTACCAAAATGGTATAAACAAGAGTGGAGGGACTGCCACAGGCGGCACCAAAGGTGCCGGTGGCAGAGGCGGTACCAAAGGTGCCACTGCCACAGGCGGCACCGCCTCCTTATATTAATTTAGTGTGTTTTTTTATAAATTTAGTAAAAAACCCTTATTTTGGCCATTTGTTCGTATTTTTCTTATTTTCGAATTTTATTATTTTATATTATTTTAGTACATAATGTTTGAAATGTATTATTTTAGTGTGTGTTTTTATATAAATTTAGTGAAAGCCTTTATTTTGGCCCTTTGTTCGTATTTTCCTTTTTGGATTTTATTACTTTCAAGAAATATACTATTTTCGTTTTTATTTCTTTTAGTATTTTATTTTTGTTGTTATTATTATAATGTGATTGGTTTTGATTTTAATTTTTATGTTATGTACATTCTATGTTTAATTATTTATGTTATGTACATACTATGTCTTATTATTTTATTATTTATGTTATTATTATTTATGTTATGTACATTATATGTTTTATTATTTTATTTAATTTATTTTATAAGTGTGTTTTATGTTGATTAGATATTTTTTATAAAATTTATTTAGCATGTTGTAATGAGATTTTTTTATAAAAATAGTATTAAAATAAAATACCGAAAAAATATGTTTATGGAAAAATAAAATACGAAAAGAAATAAAAAGCAAAAATAGAATATTTACTGAAAGTAATAAAATCTGAAAAATACGAACAAAGGGCCAAAATAAGGGTTTTTCACTAAATTTCTATAAAAAATACACTAAAATAATACATTTCAAACATTATGTACTAAAATAATATAAAATAATAAAATCCGAAAATAAAAATACAAACAAATGGCCAAAATAAGGGTTTTCACTAAATTTGTATAAAAATACTAAAATAATACATTTCAAACATTATGTACTAAAATAATATAAAATAATAAAATCTGAAAATAAGAAAAATACGAACAAATGGCCAAAATAAGGATTTTTTACTAAATTTATAAAAAAAAACACACTAAATTAATATAAGGGGACAGTGCCACCTATGACAGTGGCACCTTTGGTGCGGCCTCTGCCACTGGCACCTTTGGTGTCGCCTGTGGCAGTCCTTCCACTCCTATTTGTACCATTTTGGTACATAATAAAATGCTTGTATTATTTTAATATTTTTTTAATTTTTTTGTATTATTTTTATAAAAAACCCTCATAATAAAAAACGATTGGCATAATGGTAAAAATTGCTCGACGAATGCTATCATTTGCACTGGTTTTTACTTAGGGTGAGTTTGGATGGGCGGTGCGTTTATCTGCGGTTAGTGTAAAAATAGCGGTGGCAGTGAGATTAGATACTGTAGCAATACTATAGCGTGAGACAAAAAGTAAGCTAAATACACCGCACCGCATCCAATTGACCATCCAAATTCACTCTTAGAATGCTTGAGGGGGTTGTTATGAATTCATTTGTTAGATGTAGGCATAAAGTTAGATTGTGATGGTCCATGGTCCCAACTCAAGTGTGATTGATTGAAATTTTTTATTGGTCCAATCAAAGGTAAACTATCAAATCAAGCTATAGTCTCATATCTATATTTCATAGTAGCGTAATCAGAACGTTGTCAGAGGCTGGTCCTTGGAAAATTTATAATTTAAGTTATTTAGGGTTTTTTATTAAAATAATACCAAAAAATTTAAAAAAATACTAAAATAGTATACCTTTTTTTTATTTATCAAAATTGTAAAAAAAACAAAAACAAAACAGTTTAAAAAAAAGTTGAAATATGGGCCTGCCATAGGCGGCACCAAATGTGCTTCTGGCAGAGGCGGCACCAACATCCTTATTTTGGTCCTCTGTTCGTATTTTTTTCTCAGATTTTATTACTTTAAGAAAATATATTATTTTCTACTTTTATTATTTTACTTTATTTTAGTACATTATGTTTGAAATGTATTAATTTAGTGTGTGTTTTATTGAAAGTAATAAAATCTGGGAAAAAATACGAACAAAGGGTCAAATAAGGGTTTTTAATTTATTTAAAAACACACTAAATGAATACATTTCAAACATAATGTATTAAAATAATGTAAAATAATAAAATTAGAAAATAATATATTTTTAAAGTAATAAAATCCAGAGAAAAAATACGAACAAATGGCGAAATAAGGATTTTTACTAAATTTATTTAAAAACAAAATTAATTAATACATTTCAAACATAATGTACTAAAAAATGTAAAATAATAAAATACAAAAATAATATATTTTTATTGAAAGTAATAAAACTCGGAAAAAAATACGAACAAAGGGCGAAATAAGGGTTTTTTAAAATTTATTTAAAAAACACACTAAATGAATACATTTCAAACATAATGTACTAAAATAATGTAAAATTAGAAAATAGTATATTTTTAAAGTAATAAAATCCGGAAAAAATACGAACAAATGGCCGAAATAAGGGTTTTTTACTAAATTTATTTAAAAAACACAATTAATTAATACATTTCAAACCCTAAAGGCCAAAATAAGGATGTTGGTGCTGCCTGTAGCAGACTCATATTTCAGCTTTTTTTTTAACTGTTTTGTTTTTTTTTTGGTACCATTTTGGTAAATAAAAAAAAAGGTATACTATTTTGGTATTTTTTTAAAATTTTTTTATTATTTTAGTAAAAAACCCTTAAAAATAATAATAAAGACCAGAGATGGATAAAGAAAGATCAAAATAGAAATAAAAGAGAAATCCCAAAACAAAATTTGTTCCTCTTCTAAATTTAATTAATTCCAAGGCCCTAGACAGCTTGATTGATGCCATTTAGGTTATTTTACCTAATGGTGAGTTTGGATAGGCGGTGCATTTACTTGCGATTAGTGTAAAAATAGCGGTGGCGGTGAGATTAGATACTGTAGCGATACTATAGCGTGAGACAAAAAGTAAGTTAAACGCACCACACCGCACCCAATCGCCCATCCAAACCCACCCTAAATATCCTAAAAAAAATAATTGCATAAATTACTTTGATTCAAAAATAAACACTTAAATAACTTAAAATTAACAGCAAAATTAGGTTATGGGGACTAAATAGCCGACACCACTATTTTTTATTAAAAAAATTAATTTTTAGGATTTTGGACATTAGATGGTCAGCACTTAAATATTTTTTTTTCAAAAAAATTTAGGTGTTGACACACTGATGACTGACATCCCTTTATCTACTTAAAAAAATATTTTTTTGGTGTCAAGTGCAGACCAACAATGACCCAAACTCACCCAACAAAAGGGGATGAGAATATTGCAACATTAACGGGTTTTTTACAAAATTATTATAAAAAAATTAAAAATAACCAAAATATTATTTTTTTATTTACGAAAATATATCATAAACAAAAAAAAACAGAAAAAAAGCCTGCACCGATTTGACAACTCCTTGGTGGAGGGAAAGAGATTGGCGGCACCAAAGGTGCCAATGTGATTGGCGGCACCGATGGTGCCAAAGTCATTGGCGGCACCAGTCTTATAATGGGGCCGATCGGTGGTGGGGGGCAGAAGGAGAGGGAAAGAAAGAAAAGGAAAGGAGAGGAAATAAAGAAAAAGAAGGAAAGAAAAGGAAAGGAGAAGAAAAAAGAAAGAAAAAGAGTAAAGAAAAGGAGAGGAGAAGAAAAAAGAAAGAAAAAGAAGGAAAGAAAACGAAAGGAGAAGAGAAAAAGAAAGAAAGAAGAAGAAGAGGAAGGAAGGGAAAAAAGAAAAAAATGTAATTTTATTATAAATTTAATTTTTTGCAATATTTGTGTGTTAAAATTTATGTGATGTACATTATCGTATTTTATTATTTTATTTAGCATATATATTTTATGAAATATATTTAGAATGAAAAAATTTATGGTATTAGATTGTATGTTGATTAGGAATTTTTTTTATGAAATTTACTTAGAAGGTTGAAGTTAGTTTTTTAGGAAAATAGCATTAAAAGTAAAATGATAAAGGAATATATTTAAGAAAACATAAAATACGAACAGAAAAAACGGAAATTGTATATTCACGAAAGTAATAAAATGCGAAAAAATTGTATTTGTAATAAATTTCAAACATAATGCACTGAAATAATGTAAAATTATAAAATTAAAAATTATGATATTTTTAAAATAATAAAATACGGATAAAAAATACGAACAAATGGCGAAGTAAGAGTGTATTAGTAACTTTTAAAAATTCAGAAATAATTAATACAAATAATTGAAACAAAATGTACTGAAATAATATAAAATAATAAAATACGAAAATAATATATTTTTATTGAAAGTAATAAAATCGGAAAATAATACTGAACAAAGGGAAGGGATAAGGGTTTTTTTGGGGTTTTTACCAAAATATTACAAAAAAATAAAAAAAATACCAAAATATTGTATACTTTTTTATTTACCAAAATAATAGAAAAAAAATAGGTTGATGGAGGGGAATAAAAAGGCGGCACCAAAATGTGGCTAATTGCCTTCTAAGCCCTCCTTATTTATTATTTTCTTTTATTCCCCTTCAACACACTAAATTAATAAATTTTAAACATTATGCACTGAAATAATGTAAAATTATAAAATTAAAAATTATGATATTTTTTAAATAATAAAATGCGGAGAAAAATACGAACAAATGACGAAAATAAGAATGTATTACTAACTTTTTTAAAATTTAGAAATAATTAATACAAAATATTTCAAAAAATGTACTGAAATAATATAAAATAATAAAATACGAAAATAATATATTTTTATTAAAAGTAATAAAAATCGGAAAATAATACGAGCAAAGGCGGGGATAAGATTTTTTCTTACACCAAATTAATTTAAAAACACACTAAATTAATAAATTTCAAACATTAGGCACTGAAATAATGTAAAATTAGAAAATTAGAAATTATGATATTTTTTAAAGGAATAAAATGAGGAGAAAAAAAATACGAACAAATGGCCGAAGTAAGAGTTTTTTACTAACTTTTTTTCAACTTGCAGGCATCGCAATGGCTTCATTGATTCGAACCGATAGACACATATCTGATGCGGCTAATAACTCGGTATGATTTATTATTTGTTAATCACGGGTTCTATTTATTTAAAAATTATATACGTAGTATATACAAATAAATCATGTTATCATAATATTTTTTCCGTAATTTAACACTATCAGGACTCGTACCGAGTATTAAGGGGTCGTGTGAGTGTTTTAAAGAAAGCTCCAGATGCACGATTGATGTCGTACTTGGAGCAAGCCGGATTTGGGTCAGTAGCATTGATCCGGTCCTCCGACTTGCGCTTTGATTTATTATCTGCGCTAGTGGAGCGGTGGCGCCCGGAGACCCACACTTTTCATTTTCCGTGCGGGGAGTGCACGGTGACCTTGGAGGATGTTGCATTGCAGCTTGGGTGTCCAATTGACGGGAGTCCCGTAACGGGAGTATCTTCATTTACCGATCCGGCTGCACTTTATTATCAGCTCCTAGGAGACTCGCCAGAGGACGGTGAGTCATATTTTTTAGGCTTAAAATTTACATGGCTGAAAGCCAAATTTGGACAATTATCAGCGACTGCCACTGAAGGTGAGTTGATGTGCGCTGCTCGAGCGTACATCATGCATATCGTAGGGGGAGTACTCATGTCCGATGCAAACAACGACAAGGTGCATTTGATGTACTTGCCCCTATTAGCTTATTTGTCCAGTGTTAGCTCCTATAGCTAAGGCTCTGCCGTGCTAGCAGTGTTGTATCGGGAGCTTTGTCAGGCGACAAATCCGGATGTTGTAGACATCGGTGGATGCCTCACATTGCTGCAGTCCTGGGCGCTGTATCGGATGCCATTTTTGGCATCGATTAGTCACCAACCGTATGTTTATCCACTGCTGAACATGTTATAAAATATAACTTCTCATTATTTGTAGTCATAATATATTGACTAATGTTACCAACCCTAAACCCTATATTTGTTTTTTGTAGGTAGAGTGTTCGTCCGGGTATCGGGAAGTCGTACACTGTTCCGATATACCGTCTCATGATCGAACAGTATGCCCGGGAAGGGGTAAGCTGCTATTCTAATGTTCATGACATCTTACTTTCTATATTTTACTCACACGTTATGGCTAATTATAACCATGTTATTAATCATGCAGTTTATATGGACGCCATACCGTACGCCGGGAATTACAGATGTGGTACCCTCGTCTGCATACATGCATACCTACGCCATTGTCTCCACGTCTTCGTCGTCTACAAGTTCCATTTCGACGAATTTGACTGGATTTGTCGAAACTGGAAACTTGTAGAAAATTTTTGCTATCCTTCTCCCACAATGTCTAAGAATTTTTGCATTAATCATTGCCTTCATTTCATCGAACGAGACATTTCTATTAAATCTCATTGCTATTTGTTGCCGACATTCAAATACACATCCAACACTTGTTGTCAAGATGACTCCATCAAAATAAACGCATACAAAAAACTTAGCATCCATCTTCAATATTTAATCATCAAAAATAAACAAAATCTCATAAAAATCTCGAGCAGTAAATAAATAACTTAAATAAAAAATTAATGTTTCAATATGCAATTTTGTACATGAAAACCGTTTAACCACTAATCCTAATAACTAGCACAATAATAATATTAATAATTTTATACTCAAAATAATACTAACTAAAAGGGTTTTTTACCAAAATATTACAAAAAATAAAAAATTCCAAAATATTATAAAAATTTTTATTTACCAAAATAATACAAAAATGGTTTTTACCAAAATATTACAAAATTTTATTTATTAATCCTGGTAAATAAAATTTTTTATAATATTTTGGTATTTTTTTATTTTTTGTAATATTTTGGTAAAAACCCTAACTAAAACTATCAATTTGAGTTTTATTAATCTTAATAACTAAACTAAAACAAAAAATAATACAAATTATACAAAACAATAACAACAACATAATCAATTATTTTTTAAAAAATACCTTCTTTTTCTCTTCTATTTCTCTCTTTTTCTCTTTTTTTACGCAGCACCTCTTCTTTTTCTTCTTATTTTTTCCCTTCAGCTGGATAGAGCTCGTGTTTATAACACGAGTAGTGCCGCCACTTAGTATGGCACCATCGGTGCCGCCAATCTCCTTGGCACCATCGGTGCCACCAATCACATTGGCACCTTTGGTGCTGCCAATCAGGAACCCTCCACTAGGGTCATGTCCAATCGGTGCAGGCTTTTTTTCTGTTTTTTTTTGTATATTTTGGTAAATAAAAAAATTTATAATATTTTGGTAAATAAATTTTTTTGTATATTATTTTGGTATTTTTTTATTTCTTTTGTATTATTTTAGTAAAAAACCCCAACATTAACCTTTCCTTATTTTCCTATCTTTTATTTCCCAAATTTGATTACATATTTTGTATTTTAAAATAATATTGGACTACTTATCATGTTTTTAATTATTATTGCATCACTCACATTATTATTAAATTTAAAATTAATTTAAATTTAATATGCAAAGTTAAATTAGATTTTTGATAAAATTAGAACCTGCTTTAATAATTTTCATCTTTTATATATAATAATTTAAATAAACATTACTAAATTATTGTTTCTTTTATTTTAAAAATAACGTGTAACATATTTATAAAAGAAACTTACCTTATAGATTAAATTAATTTATACAATTAAATTTTAAAATATTTTATAATTTAATATAATCTATAACGTAAGTTTTTTATAAATATATGACACGTTCTAAATTTAAAATTTTAGGTTTATTTAAAATTATTTTTTAGATACTATTTAAATGTTTCTAAATTTATAAATATATTACACATTATTTTTAAAATAAAAGAAATAATAATTTAACAATGTTTATTTGAATTATTATAAAATATGAAAATCATTAAAGCAAGTTCTAATTTTATCAAAAAAATCTAATTTAATTGTGTATATTAAATTTAAAAATATTTTAATTTTAATAATAATGTGAGTGATTCAATAATAATTAACAAACATGATAAGTAGTTTATTATTATTTTAAAATATAAAATATGTAATTAAACTTGAAAAATAAAAAATGAGAAAATAAGGAGAGATTAATGTTGCAATATTCCTATCTCTTTTATTGAGTGAATTTGAACTTTTGTTAGCTGACACCAAAAAAACACTTTTTTTAATTAGATAATAAGATATCCATCCATATACTTTAAAAAAAATATTGACAGAAAAAATAATGATACCAGCCATTTTTAATACAGAGGCTTGCTTGTGATTTGTTAGGTTATTTTTAGGTGAGAAAATAATTAATGGGTGGTCCCATATTTAATGCCAGTGCAGCGGGGCCATTTCTTCAATGCAATTTGAAAACTAAATTTAATGCCCATTCATTTATTTAATGCCAGCACAGCGGTGAATCTTTTCAATGCTTTGAGATGATATTCAGCCATTGATCCACAGACTGAATCTCATCAGTTGATTTCTTTCTTTTCGTTCTATTTTTGCAAGCTCCTCTTCTTTGTGCTAATGGAGTTCAGAATACCCTTATTCCAGATTATCATCAGCTTCCTCCTTGTTTTGTTTATGGCAGCAATCAAAAGTGTAAGGAAATCTAAAGCTAGGAATTTAACTCAAAAGTTGATTCCAGGGCCACGGAAATTACCTTTGATAGGAAATTTTCACCAGCTTGCTGGTCCTGGTCTACTTCATCGCACCCTACGGGACTTGGCTACGAAACATGGCCCCATTATGCACCTGCAACTTGGTCAAGTTTCCACTGTGGTCGTTTCTTCTGCCGAAATGGCTAAAGAGATTATGAAAACACATGATATCGTTTTTGCTAATAGGCCTTTTCTTGTTGTGTCCATGATTACAACTTATGAGTGCACTGATATCGCCTTTTCACCATACGGAAACTATTGGAGACATCTGCGGAAAATTTGCACCGAGGAGCTTCTGAGTGCGGCTCGGGTCAATTCATTCCAATCGATAAGAGAAGAGGAAGTGCTGAATCTCATAGAAACCATAAAATCAAATGAAGGGTTGGCTGTGAATCTGAGTGAGAAAGTGTTCTCGATGAGTTACGGCATAACAGCAAGGGCAGCCTTTGGCAAGAAATGCAAAAATCAAGATGCTTTCGTATCTGTTATTTCAGAAGAATCCAAGGTGAATTCGGGGTTCCTTGTTTCCGAATTTTTTCCTTCACTTAAATTCCTGGATGTTGTTTCGGGTCTAAAGCATAGAGTTGAAAAGATTCATGGAGAAGCTGATAGGATACTTGGGAACATTGTTAATGATCACAAAGAAAGTATAGCAAAGGGCAAACGGGAAGATCTGGTTGATGTTCTTTTAAGGCTTCAGGAGAATGGTGAAGTTCCCTTAACTGACAACAACATCAAAGCTATCATCTTTGTAAGTCAATTTCCTTTCACTACATTGACTTGGAATTTGGTATTCATTAAAACAAAAGAAGAAAATAAAAAAGTGAAATTTAATGGTCATAATGTTATTTATAATGTTGTTGTAGGACATTTTTGGTGGTGGAAGTGAGACATCAGCATCGGTTGTAGAATGGGCAATGTCAGAAATGATTAAAAACCCTAGAGTTATGACAAAAGCACAAGCAGAGGTAAGGCAGGTATTCCAAGGCAAAGGAAATGTAGATGAAACAGGCATTCATCAACTTAAATATCTAAAGTGTGTTATAAAAGAAACCTTGAGACTGCACCCTGTTTTCCCTTTATTGCTTCCAAGAGAATGTAGCCAAAACTGCGAGATTAATGGATTTGAGATACCTTCAAAGACCAGGGTCATTATCAATGCATGGGCAATTGGGAGAGATCCAAACCATTGGGTTGAGCCTGAAAAGTTTGAGCCTGAAAGATTTATCAACAGTTCAGTAGATTTCGTGGGAACAAATTTTGAGTTCATTCCATTTGGTGCTGGAAGAAGGATATGTCCAGGCATATTATTTGCAGTGCCAAATGTAGAGCTACCACTTGCCCAACTGTTGTTCCATTTTGATTGGAAGTTGCCGAAGCAAGAAGATATAGATATGACTGAGGAGTTTGGCTTGTCTGTGAGGAGGAAAACTGAACTTATGTTAATTCCTACTCCATATCGTGCTTCCATTACTGTTTCTTAGAGGCACACCTTAACGAGGAAGATAGTAAAACATAACTATATTGTTAGTCATCCTAATAGCCCACTGCTTGTAGATGCAACTTATGCTATCCTTGAATAATATATATATATATATAGCTCTTGCTTCTAGTGCATGGTAAATGTTCCATTTTAACCCATTTATTCTTAAACCCGATAATTTCTGAATTTGTTAGGGTTGCAGCATTTCATGTGGGTAGGGGTGTGCAAAATTCGGGTAAAATCGAAAAAATTCGGTTAACTGACCGATTAATCAAATTCGGTTGGTTAACCGAATTTTTTCGGTCGGAGGTCGGTTAATTATTTTTTAATTTTTCGGTTAACAGTTAATTCGGTTCGAAACCGGTCGGTTAACCGAAAAAATTAATAAATAAATTTATAATATATAAATAGGCCCACTATTCACCTAAACTCAATCCAAATCCAAGTATTCAACCCAACCCAACCCAATCATAAAAATTACAAATAATTTAATGAATAAAAAATAAAATTCTAAAACTAAAATTAAAGTCTAAAAGTCTAAAATTAATTTAATTATGTAGTGATTCAATTCGGTTAATTCAGTTAATTTGGGTAATTCAGTTAATTCGGTTAATTCGGGTAATTTTTAACCAAAAATAAAAAAACATATAATTTTCGGTTAATTCGGTTAACCGACTGAATTAACCGAAAAAATTTCGGTTTGGTTAACGGTTAAAAATTTTGAAAGGTCGGTTAATTCGGCTAATGTTATTTTGGGTCGGTTAACCGAATGAACACCCCTACATGTGGGATTCTGACTCTTGTAAATTTTAATGTGCAGTTGTGTTTTAAAGCATTAGGCCGTATCAAGAATCCATAAAAAAAAATATGAAGTATGTAAGGCCCAATTTATGCCCGTGCCCGCACCAGAAATCATTTACAAAACTTTGACCCAATTACACACTAAATACAAGCCCAGATTTAAAACCCAACAACCCAAAATTTCAGCCTAACCAACTAAACCCTAGCCTAAACCCATAACAGAAAAAACAAAAAAATTTCAAACCCTAGGCGTTGCACCTAGGGCCTTCTGCCTCCCTGCTGGCCGCCGCCCTCTGCCACCGCCACTGCTGCGCTGGACCGCCACTTGCACCTGCAAAATCAGAAAGAAGCGACAGAAAACAAAAAAGATGAATAAAAATATGTAAAAAGATGGCTATATAAAAGCCATTCGAAAATGTAAAATGGGGTTCTTTTTTTTATTTAAAAAAACGCATAATAAAAACCACACTTTCAAGGTGATTTTTTGATTTCTTTTTTAGATTCATATTTTTGTACATTCACATTGTTGACACCATTTTTTGTTAAAACGAGGTCGACTTGGATTTTGAAAATGAAAACGAAAATGGGAGTCGCCACCAATCCTTTTTGATAAGGTGTGATCGGGTCACCTTGAAAAGTGGTTGTTTTTAATAATCAATTTAATCTTATTAAAACAAGGATTTTGGTCCACGGAATCTAGAAAAATGGGTTCGGGAGTCGGTTACGTACGAGGAAGGATTAGCACCCTCATAACGCCCAAAATTGGTACCTAGTTGATTAATTAATGCCTTAGTGTCAAAGATTGAACTTTAAAGAGATTTAAAATACGATCATTTATTGAAATGTTAAAAATTTTGGGGAAAAATGGCATATTTCACGTTAATCAAGAAAGAGAATTATATCCAGTAAGTTAGGACATAATGTCTTGAATTCCCGATACGCGAATGAATGCCAAAAATTTACCTATTTAAAAGATATTTAGCTATCTCGGATTTAAAAAAGGGATCATGCCCAGTAAGTTAGGACACGATCTTTTCTTAATTCCCGAGATCGTTTAAAACTTGAGAAAAAAAGGATCATGCCCAGTAAGTTAGGACACAATCTCTTCTTAATTCCCGAAATCGTTTAAAACTTGAGTTTGAAAAGAATTATGTATTTAGATTTATTGTGAAAATCAAAACCCCGTAAGTTAGGGTACGACCTTCTCGAATCTAAACACGAGATTTTACTTATTTAGAAATCATAATTTGTGCATCGAGTAGAATTAATCATAACAAAAGTCGACGATAGTAAAATACAATGTTGATATGCATACGGGGTAATGAGAAATACATTTGTATGAATGACAATGAAACGTAACATAAACTAGCAAATAAATAAAAAGCAAAGATAACGAACTAAAAAATAAAGTTAATGAATTGATGATAAAAATAAACGAATGTTATATAAGACAATTTAAGTGTAATAATACTAGTAATATTAATAATAATAGAAATAATAATAATAAGATTTTTGAAAGTATGAAAAGATATAAATAACAATAAAATGATATAATAAGATAACTATAAAAATCTATAAAATAGGCAAATAAAACTAAAAATAATGCAAAACTAATTAATACACAATAATAATAACGTATAAATAAATAAAAAGCAAATAAAAATTAATGATAATAAAATTAGTAATAATAAGGATAATAATAATAGTAATATTAATAGAATAGCAAATAACCTAAAGCTTTTTAAAAAAAAAGCCATTACATAATAATATATAATAAGACAAAATATATTTACAATATAGATAAGTAAATATAAATAGAAGTATAACAACAACAACAATAATAATATCAAATTTATTAGTAAAATAACCAAAATAATGAAAAAAAGATCAAATTGAATTTTTAAAACAAAATTTGGGGTCAAATCTGAAATAAATTAAAGAAATAGGACCTAATTGGATGCGCGAATACCTGGGAGTAGACCTGTCCATGGGTCGGACCCGGAAAAAATCTTCGGCCCAGCCTGAAATATGGGCCTAAAATTTTGCCCATGCCCGGCCCGGGAAAAATATCATAAGCCTGAGCCCGGCCCGGCCCGGCCCATTTTTTAATAAACATTAAAAAATTATTTTAAAAATAAAAAAATAAAAATAAAATTATTTTAAAAGTATTTTAAAATTAAAAAATAAGAATAAAAATATATTTATTATATTCGGTAAAGGGCCGCCAAAAAAGTGGTGCCGAGGCCCATTTCGTTTTTAACAGGCCTCATTTTTTGCCCAAGCCCATATTTCGGCCTATATTTTAACCCGAACCCTCCCATATTTCGGGCAGGCCGTCGGGACGGGCCGCTCGGCCCATGGACAAGTCTACCTGGGAGGGACCAAACAAGCAATATTCCCTATTTCCCAAAACGCACAGTTCCATCAAGGACCAAAATGAAAACGCAACAAATTACGGGGTGCAATTGAAAAGAACAAAAACACTTAATTGAAAAATCACTAAAAAGCAGAAGGACTAAAAGGGTAAATAACCCAAAGCTTAAAAACATGCGGATCCCCCGGAGCGGGTCAGGTCCGCCAACGGGTCAGGCCAAAACGGCGTTGTTTTGGTGCCTGAGAAGGCTGCCCAAAATGCCGTCGTTTTAGAGCTTTAAAAATGTAAAAAATTCCAGAAAAAAAAAACATTTGAAACCCTATTTTGAAAAAATAAAGAAGCCCCCTCTTTTTCTCTGTTTTCTCTCTGGGCTTTGCCCAGAATCTGACGATGGGACAACCGTCGCTACCGCGCCGCCGTCGGGCCGGCCGCTGTTCAAGGGGGCCGAAAAATTCAAATGGTACTTCTTTATATATATATATATATATGTTATATATATATGTATATTTTAAATAAAAGGAAAATAACAAATAAAAAAGAATTTTCGAATATAGACAGTCACTAAAAAAACGAGAAAAATGATAAAAAAAAGAGACCTTTCGTGCTTTTCTTTTGATCTGTTTTTGCTCTTTTTATTATTTTGAATCTGTTGTGTTTTTCTATTTTTTCATTCCAAAAAAAAAAAAATCCCCCTTACAATCAGTTTTAGATGGCTTTTATAGCCATTTACAACACTTTTTTTTTTATCTATTTTCTAATGTTTCTCTTGCGTGCTTGTTCTTCCTTGCAGGGAGTGGTTGGCCAGTGGCAGAGTTGGTAGCGTCGGCAGACGGTCAGGGCAAGTGGACGACCAGCAGACCCTAGGTGCGGCGCACCTAAGGTTAGGGTTTCTAAGGCTTCTTCCTTTTTCAGCTGAATTTGTTTAGGTTGTTTGGGCTAGTTTTTTTTTAGGTTTTGGGCTGATTTGGTTGGGTTTCATTTTGTTAGGTTGTATTTGGGTTTGTAATGGGTTTGGGTATTGCGTCGTTTGGGCCCGGGGAAAAATGGGTTGTACACCTATTTTCTCATTTTATTTTATTTTTTACATATGCGAAAATAAAAAAAAAGAAAGGGGAAGAGGAACTCA
Organism: Gossypium raimondii; assembly: GCF_025698545.1. Lineage (NCBI taxonomy): Eukaryota > Viridiplantae > Streptophyta > Magnoliopsida > Malvales > Malvaceae > Gossypium > Gossypium raimondii. The sequence goes on along the minus strand of NC_068577.1, from coordinate 48,831,765 downwards.
CCGGAGTCGTTCCGTGTCCTTGTCGTCGGAGGCTTCGTATTTTGTGACAGAATCGGTCGTTGAAAAGGCTGGTGGTCCTTTTTCTTTTGCTTTTTTGGGAGTTTTGAGACCAGATTTGGGCTTAAGGGGTCGGGATTTAAAAAAATACATTTTTGCCTTTGCCAGCCATCGTGCGTGGCGACGCCGACGCTGGCGACAGGGGTCCGGCACGGTGACCACCTGTCGGAGCTAAGACCGGAGGAGAGGGGCTTTTGAGAGAAAAACTCTCACTTTTTCTTTGAAGAGCAAATAAATCATTTTTTTTTTCAAAAAAAATTGACTTATATAGACGGACTAAACGGCGTCGTTTTGGGCTGGTCACAGTAGCCCTAAAACGACGTCGTTTCACCTTAGACCCGCGGGCGCGACCCGACCCGCCACAGGATCCGTGTGTTTTCGCTGGTGGGGATATTTCGCAATCGGGCCCTTAGCTTTTGAGTCGCTTTCAATGCAATTTTTTCATATATTTGAAAGTTTGGCCACAATTTTTCTTTTGTTTTAATTTGGTCCCTAGACCATGCACATGCGCCTCACTGGAACGACGCTGTTTGATCAGCGAGGGAATATTTCCCTTTTCGGTCCTTTTCCTTTCACGCGCGTTGTGATTTAGTCTTTTTTGTGCTTTTCATTTTTTTAGTTTCGACTCTAAAACTTTGTTTATTTTTAATTTAATCCCCAATCTGTTATTGTTGTCATTTTACTACTAAATTAATTGTTTAAATATTATTAATACTATCATCATTAATTTTGTATTAGCATTTATTATTATTATTATTATTTATTCGTTTATACCTTTTAAATCCAAAATTTTGTTATATATGTATATATAGGCATGCATACATTTTATAATATACGTACACATTTTTATAATTTATATATATATACATACTTATATATATATATTATCTTATAATTTATATATTTATGTACATACATATATCTTTTACTTTTTTATAATCTTATTCTTTTCTTTATTTATTTCTTTGTTTACATTTTCATTATTATTTTAAAAGAATGTTTTAATCTTATTTGCTTATATGCTTGATATTTTGTATGCTATTGATTTGTCCTTTTATTTATCTTATTTTCGTTGCTATTGCTCGTATTATTTTTACACCATCGTATTCATTATTGTTTTGTTATGCATATCAACAATATAATTTGTTTTCGCATTCTTTTTACTACGACATTGTGTTTCATTTTACTCGATATATCAAAATTTGTTCTAAATAAATGGCATTTTGTATTTTGAGATTCGAAAGGTTGTACCCTAACTTACGGGTATCGATTTTCTCGATAAATCCAAATATACGAATATTTTCAAACAAGTTTTTAGAAATCTCGGAAATTATTAGAAGATCGTGTCCTAACTTACTGGGCATGATCCCTTTTTTTTTCTCAAGTTTTAAACGATCTCGGGAATTAAAAAAAGATCGTGTCCTAACTTACTAGGCATGATCCATTTTTGAAATCCGAGATAGCTAAATATCTTTTAAATAAGTAAATTTTGGCATTCATTCGCGCATCGGGAATTCAAGACATTGTGTCCTAACTTACTGGATATAATTCTCTTTCTCGATTAACGTGAAATATGCCCTTTTTCTGAAAATTTTCAACATTTCAGTAAAGGATCGCATTTTAAATCTCTTTAAAGTTTTCAATCTTCGACACTAAGATATTAATTAATCAACTAGATACTAATTTTGGGCATTATGAGGGTGCTAATCCTTCCTCGTACGTAACCGACTCCCGAACCTGTTTTCTGAATTTCGCAGACCAAAATCGTTGTTTCAATAAAATTAAATTGTTTATTAAAAACAACTACTTTTCAAGGTGGCCCGATCACACCTTATCAAAAAGGATTGGTGGCGACTCTCATATTCGTTTTCATTCTTTCATTCATTCATAATCATACTGTACATAAATTCATATATTCTTTGTATATTCTTTTGTACCTATAATAGGCCTCTGAATATGAACGACATGAGTGACACTGCTACGGACTCAGAATCTCCTTTTGAGCGAGACATGTATTTAGAGGGATCTCTTGACTTTGAAGATGAATAGATTGTAACCTATCTCCGGACTTGTTGAGGATGGTAGAACAAAATGAAAAATAGATCCTACCTTACAAAAAAATCAATGGAGTCCATGGCTTTTCTCTATGTGGGGCATGGATGTCATTAGGCCGATCTTACCGAAAGCTTCTGGCAGTCAACATTTCATCTTTGCAGAAGTCGATTACTTCACTAAGTGGGTATAAGCTGCTTCATATGCAAATGGCATAAAGTTAACGGTTAGTAAATTCCTGAAAAGGAAATCATATGTCAGTATGGAATGCCAAAAGGATCATATCTGATAATGAACCAAATTTGAACAATAGCACAATATTAGAAGTTTTCAGTCTGTTCAAGATTAACACCATATCGCCCCAAAGTGAACAGTGCAATGGAGGTAAAAAAAACCTACCGGGGTAATGTCTTTTTCTCGGGTTTATCGCAGTTTTGCCCATTGAATGTCACAGCCTGATTTCGACCCTAATCGGACATAGTGGTTTCGGGACCACGAATCCGAGTCTAAAAAAATATTTTAATATTATTTTTTTGTGTTTATTATGTGTTAATTTACATGTGTGAAAGTTTCGTGAATTAATTTTATTGTTTGTGTGCTTAATTTAATAAAAGGACTTAATCGCGTAAAATGTAAAATTGACTAATTAATGTGTAAAGTGCTAACTTGCTAATGTCTTTATAATGTGAAGTCCTTAATAGGAAATTAGGCCATTAATCATGATAGTGGACGGCATTATGCTTATAATTTATAGTTTTTATTATGTATAAAGGTTATAATAATATATTATATTATAAAGTTAATATATATTGAAAGACAAACAAATTAAAAGCCACATTTTCATCTTATTTTGACCGAAACTAGAGAAAAGAGAAAGAAAGAAACCTAAGCTAGGTTTGGCCATCTTTTGAAGCTTAATTCAAGGTTAGTTTTTGTTCGGTTTTTGATAATTTTTATGTTTTTGAGATCGTTGCTTTGAATTCTTCAAAACCCATGTCTTAATTTTGTGAATTGTTGATGATTTTGAAATGTGCCATTGATGAATGCTTGAGCTTTGTGATAGTTGAAGATGAAAAATGAAAGATATGTGAAAGATTAACATGTTTTGTCTTTGAAATTTTGGTGAAATTGAGTAATTAGGGCTAAATTGTGAAAATAAATTTTTGAGAGACTAAAATGTGAAATAAATGAAATTTGTGGACTTGTATGAACACTAGGAACATTTGGCCCTAGTACGGTGTGATTAAATTTTGTGTATTTTGTGTTTTGTGCAAAAAGGACTTAAAAAAATGTAAAATGTTAGGGGCAAAATGGTAATTTTCCCATTTATGTATTTTTGGATTTAATTGAATGATTTGATGGATAAAAAGGCTAAATTTGAATATGTTTAGATCAAGAAACGAAGAAAATGAAATTGGATTGGGGAAAAACAAAATTAGTCGAATAGTCTAACGTCTTCGTCTATATCCGAGGTAAGTCTATTAGCTATTTAATGATATTAAATTAGTATATATGTATGTATATCGATTGTAGTTGTTGTTGAGCTTTAATTTGAAGTAATTTGATTGAATAAATTAGAATTATAAATGGTATATATATGTGTATAAAGTGTTGAATATATATATATATATATATATATATATATATATATATGCTTATATAAATTTTGAATTAAGTTAAAGTGGGAATGCTATAAAAGCATATATATATAAATATATAATGTATTAGTATTTATATATGTATCTATATGAATATGTTCTGAATTTAATTGATGGTATGAAGGTTATATATATATACACATAAGATTGAATATGAGAAAATAAATACATGTATAAATTCTTGCTTTGATTAAAGGTATGTATTATACTCATATATACATGGGTTTTTGAATATACATATATATATATATATATGTAAAAGCTTTAGGTTTGATTAGTAATATGTATATTGTAATTGTATAGGTAATTTTGTTAAATAAGGTGATTATATGTGAGATGGAACATTTATATATATAATTAAGTATTGATTATATTATAAGATATGAATGTTAAGCATGTATGTATAGTTTTGAATATGTATGGATGTACATAAATATGTTTTCATATTGAGTATATATGTTATGCTCGAATAGGTGTGTATACATAAGTACATGTAAATTATTTGTATTAAATTTATTTAAGTATATTTATATATACATGAATAAGTTGTGAACTTAGGTAAAGGCAAGAATGTGTATATATATAAATTCATATAGGTTCGAATATAAATAAACATACTTGTATGGGCTTTTAATTTTTATTTAAAAGGTATAAATGTTAAATATGTATACGGGAGTTTGAATATATCTATATGTACATTTGTGTACAAGTTTTTAGATTGAATTAAAGCATAAAAGTTTATGTTTTTATAAATGAGGTTCGAATATATTTATATGATTATAAGTTATTAGTACTTGAATTGGATTGAAAATATGATTTGCAAACTCATTTATGTTTGAGCATGGACTACGGTGAATATGTGTTTCTTTGTTAATAAATATTTGAGGAATTATTCTGTATATGAGAAATTGAAATTTTCAGGTTTTAAAACCTAGCAGGCTAAGTGCCGGTGAACTGAATCAGGCTATAAGCCTAGCAGGCTAAGTGCCGGTGATCTGAATAAGGCTATAAGCCAAGCAGGCTAAGTGCCGGTGATCTGAATCAGGCTATAAGCCTAGCAGGCTAAGTGCCGGTGAACTGAATCAGGCTATAAGCCTAGCAGGCTAAGTGCCGGTGAACTGAATCAGGCTATAAGCCTAGCAGGCTAAGTGCCGGTGATCTAAATCAGGTTATAAGCCTAGCAGGCTAAGTGTCGGTGATCTGAATCAGGCTTTAAGCCTAACAGGGCCAAGTGCTAGTGAATCTGTGTAAATTAAGTGATTATTTGCATTGGGTATATATATGATTTTGGTTATATGTAATGGATAAATATATGAACATTTGTTTCTAAGTATTTGATGAGCATGTAAACGTTCGAATCTTTGTTTTTGGTGAGTATATATATATGTTGGTTATCATGAAATTGTTGGATACATATATGTGTATGCACTCGACATATGTGGATTATAGTAAATATATATGTGCATTCGGCACATGTGGTTGATAAGTATAAGTATATGCTTTTGGCATATGTATTTGAACAATATATATATGCATTCGATGAAGTGCAAGCGATAAGCACATATATGCATTTAGATATATGCAGTGATAAATACATATATACATTTAGTTATAATAACTGTATATACATTTGGAGCTAATATTTGTTAAGCATATATGTATATAAGCATTCGCTATTCATGTTTATGGTGAATTTACATTCGGTTTTAAGAGTTGATAATTAAATATGCTTTTGACTATATGTAATAGTTACCATATATAGTATTTGCGAATTCATTAAGTGTATCAAGAAATTACATAATTATTTTTATAATTTCATTATGCTATAGACTTACTAAGCTATAAAAGCTTACTTTGTTTGTTTATGTCTTTCGATTTTTAGACTTAAGATCAAGCTTCAAGCTCGGGGATCGTCAAGAAGTTCATCACTCTATCTCTTGTCTCGGTATTAAACTGCTTAAATTTTAACTTTGGCATGTACAAAGCTAGATAAATGTTTTGGAAAGTCGTACTTTGATATATTGTATATGAAATTAATAGCCATACGAAAATGGCTTATTTTCTTATGGTTTAACGGGATCAAAATGTTATGTTTTGTTTTAAAAGGTTAAAGTAGAATTTATAATTATACTTACTTAAAATTTGGCTAAGCTTAATATATTTCAATTTATATATATACAATGCTTATATTTTGAATTAGAAATAGTTGATTTAAACCTGTATTCAAACGAATTGCATATCAATGTTAAATTCTTAAATTCTATTGAACGTTTGTATTAAGGTGTGTTTTGTTCAATAATGCCTCGTAACCCTAGTCCGGTGACGGATACAGGTTAGGGGGTGTTACATTGAAGATAAGATTCTTTCTCTCTAAGGTTTTGAATCTAATTTTGATTAAAGAGGAATGTTCAAAGCTATTCATCATGGTCAAATGTGCCAAAAGCAAATGATGCAAGCTCACAAAAGAAGAAGAAGAAGAAGAAGAGTTCGCCCTAGAGGATATCACGAGAAGGGCCTAGTATTGAAGATGATCATTCCCATGCAAAAAAGAACTTCATAATAAAGTGGCTGCCCAACTGGGAAGGACCTTATGTGGAAGACCTTATCTGGAAAAACGTTAATTTTGATCGAAAGGGATAACAATGACATGCCTAATTCTATAAGTTTAGATTCAATCAAAAAATATTTCAAAAAAAGAAGAAAAAAAAGAAAAAGAAAAAAGAAGAAAAGAAAGAAAAAAGAAGAAGAAAGAAGAAAGAAAGAAAGAAGAAGAAGAAAAGAAAAAGGAGAGGCTAAGGTGAAAACCCGCAAAGGGCGTATTGAGACCAAAGGGAATTTGAGTTGAAAACCCGAAAAGGATGGGTCAAATTTTGATCAGAATGGGACATGAGGTGATCAAAGCAGTTCAAATTTTGATCAGTTAGGGCATGTGATGATCTTGCTATACCTAAATCAACAGAAAATGGTAGGTGACGTCTTGGGGCATCGACAAAGTACTGTAGATCTTCAAAACACATGTTAAACTCAGAATGGTCTTCAGAAAGTTTGTACAGAGAAGTTCAAGCTGCAATATCTGGGGCACCTAGTCCTCATACTATTGAATTTGATGTTTTTGGAATACGACTTCATTCTTTTTTTAAGATACGTGTTCCCAATCAATTCCTTTGTTATTCTTACTCTATTTGATAATTTATCCATTTCGAGTCATGCTCCCAAATCAAATCTTTTTTTATCCATCGTTATGATCTTTTGCAAGTATGTTGCATTGGAATAATGATTAATGGACTAATAATACTTCCACAATGGAAGTTTTGCATATTACTCTAGGAGTTTCTAAATAATATAGGAACCTGAAACAGGACTATTGTTTAGAACGCACCAAGTTTAAAGGTTGAAATATCTAAAAAGGAAAAGTCTAAATTAAGACCATCCTTTTGGATTTTGTCATCAAAACATTGATTGAACAAAATGACAAGATGCTAGAGCTTCAATGAACAAACAAGCGGTGTTCACCAAGCAATAAGAAAAGGTTTCCTGGGAGAAGAAAATTCTTCATTGGTGCATGAGCATTTGGTATGACACCCTAGGAATGGGGTAAAAAACCAAAGAGCTTCACATTCTTTATCCTTGAATTGCGATAGGAGAAGATTGATAAAAAGCCATATTTTTCTACCCTTGAGTTACAGTGGGAGAATGATGATACAAATTTTGAGTCCCAGTGGATTGAACTTTGACGTTCACAGTAGAGGGCAATCTGATTAAGTGTTTTCTTTGGATATGCCAGCCGAGCAAGAAGGCGTTGTAGCGCGTCAATGATAAAACCTTAATAAACTTTGAGTAATGATAACCTAAGTGATAAAGAAGGATCGTTCTCGAAAAAATAACATTCTGCATTCATTCAAATGTCATTCATACACGTCTAGTTAGGAGCATTTGATTCATTCTGATCATGTCATGCTAATCACTAGGTATAATTAGGTTCATAAAATAGATTATACAGGTCATGTCATCCTTTTGGATTTTGTCATCAAAACATTGATTGAACAAAATGACAAGATGCCAGAGCTTCAATGAACAAACAAGCGATGTTCACCAAGCAATAAGAAAAGGTTTCTTGGGAGCAGAAAATTCTTCATTGGTGCATGAGCATTTGGTATGACACCCTGGGAATGGGGTAAAAGACCAAAGAGCTTCACATTCTTTATCCTTAAATTGCGATAAGAGAGGATTGATAAAAAGCCATATTTTTTTACCCTTGAGTTACAGTGGGAGAATGATGATACAAATTTTGCGTCCCAGTGGATTGAACTTTGACGTTCATAATGGGGGGCAATCTGATTAAGAGTTTTCTTTGGATATACCAGCCGAGCAAGAAGGTGTTGTAGCGCGTCAATGATAAAACCTTAATAAACTTTGAGTAATGATAACCTAAGTGATAAAGAAGGATCGTTCTCGAAAAAATAACATTCTGCATTCATTCAAATGTCATTCATACACGTCTAGTTAGGAGCATTTGATTCATTCTGATCATGTCATCCTAATCACTAGGCATAATTAGGTTCATAAAATAGATTATACAGGTCATGTTCCCTAGAGAACAGATCAGTGAAGATAGTAGATCTTGCCTTCCTGTACTGACAGTAAAGCAGATCGAAGACACCAGCCTTGCCTTCCTGTACTGACAGCGAAGCAGACTGAAGATAACAGATCTTGCCTTCCTGTACTAACAGCGAAGCAGATTGAAGACACCAGCTATGCCTTCCTGTACTGACAGCGGAGCATACTGAAGATAGTAGATCTTGCCTTCCTACAATGACAGTGAAGCAGATCGAAGACACCAGCCTTGCCTTCCTGTACTGACAGCGAAGCAGACTGAAGATAACAGATCTTGCCTTCCTATACTGACAGCGAAACAGATGAAGACACCAACCTTGCCTTCATGTACTGACAGCAGAGCAGACTAAAGATAACATATCTTGCCTTCCTGTACTGACAGCGAAGCAGATCTTGCCTTCTTGTACTGACAGCGGAGCAGACTGAAGATAACAGATATTGCCTTCTTTTACTGACAGCGGAGAATATTGAAGATAATAGATCTTGCCTTCTTGTACTGACAGCGAAACAGATCGAATACACCATAGTTTGCAGCAGAGCAGATTAAAGATAGCAAATCTTATTTTCCTAAAGTTGCAGTGGAACAGATTAAATCTACCATAACAGATCTCATCTCTCTGAAGTTGCAAAAGAGCAGATCATTCAAACCTTATGTCTCTAAAGTTGTAGTAGTGTAGGTTGAAGTAGCAAACCTTATCCCCCTGAAGTTGCAGTGGGGCAGGTTGAATATGCAAGTCTTATCACCCTGAAGTTACAGTGGAGTAGACTGAAGCTGCTAATCTTATACCTCTGAAGTTGCAGTAGGTCGGATTAAATTTACCATGATAAGTCTTATCTCCCTGACGTTCAGTGGAGCAGACTAAAACCACAAATCTCGTCCCCCTAAAGTTGCTGCGAAGAAGATTAAAGTTACAAGTCATATCTCTTTAAAGTGCAGTAGAGTGGATTGAAGCAACGAGACACAGTGGAGCAGACTAAAACCACAAATCTTGTCCCCTTAAAGTTACAGCAGAGTGGATTGAAGCTACAAGCCGTATCTCTTTAAAGTACAGTAGAGTGGATTGACGCAACAAGACACAGTGGGCTGGAACGAAGTTACATGAAGAAGAGAAGCACCAGAACAAGTCAAGAATCGGCGAGACCAGGAAAAATTGGCCTTTCTAAGTCTTTGCTCTATTCTCGTTACACGACAATAAGCAAAGAGGGGCAGCTGTAAGGCCCAATTTATGCCCGGGCCCGCACCAGAAATCATTTACAAAACTTTGACCCAATTAAACACTAAATACAAGCCCAGATTTAAAACCCAACAACCCGAAATTTCAGCCTAACCAACTAAACCCTAGCCCAAACCCATAACGGAAAAAAAATTTCAAGCCCTAGGTGCCGCATATAGGGCCTTCTGCCTCCCTGCTGGCCGCCGCCCTTTGCCACCGCCACTACTGCGTCGGACCGCCACTTGTACCTACAAAATCAGAAAGAATCGACAGAAAGAAAAAAAGAGGAATAAAAATATGTAAAAAGATGGCTATATAAAAGCCATTCGAAAATGTAAAATGGGGTTTTTTTTTTAAAACGCATAATAAAAACCACACTTTCAAGGTGATTTTTTATTTCTGTTTTAGATTCATATTTTTGTACATTCCCATTTTCTTATTTTATTTTATTTTTTACATATGCGAAAATAAAAAAAAAGAAAGGGGAAGAGGAACTCACCGGAGTCGTTCCGTGTCCTTGTCGTCAGAGGCTTCGTATCCGATGACAGAATCGGTCGTTGAAAAGGCTGGTGGTCCTTTTTATTTTGCTTTTTGGGAGTTTTGAGGCCAGATTTGGGCTTAGGGGGTCGAGATTTAAAAAAATACATTTTTACCTTAGCCAATGACCAATGCATGCAAGCCACGACATGGCGATAGGGTCCCAAGACAGTGACCACCGGTCGGAGCTTAGACCGGAGGAGAGGGGCTTTTGAGAGAAAAACTCTCACTTTTTCTTTGAAGAGCAAAGAAGTCAATTTTTTTCAAAAAAAATTGACTTATATAGACGGACTAAACAGTGTCGTTTTGGGCTGGTCACAGTAGCCCTAAACGACGTCGTTTCACCTTAGACACGTAGGCGCGACCCGACCCGCCACAGGATACGTGTGTTTTCACTGGTGGGGATATTTTGCAATCGGTCCCTCCGCTTTTGAGTTGCTTTCAATGCAATTTTTTCATATATTTGCAATTTTGGCCACAATTTTTCTTCTGTTTTAATTTGGTCCCTAGACCATGCACATGCGCCTCACTGGAACGACGCCGTTTGATCAGCGACGGAATATTTCCCTTTTCGGTCCTTTTCCTTTCACGTGCGTTGTGATTTATTCCTTTTTGTGCTTTTCATTTTTTTAGTTTCGACTCTAAAACTTTGTTTATTTTTAATTTAATCCCCAATCTGTTATTGTTGTCATTTTACTACTAAATTAATTGTTTAAATATTATTAATACTATCATCATTAATTTTGTATTAGCATTTATTATTATTATTATTTATTCGTTTACACCTTTTTAAATCCAAAATTTTGTTATATATGTATATATAGGCATGCATACATTTTATAATATACGTACACATTTTTATAATTTATATATATATACATACTTATATATATATATATTATCTTATAATTTATATATTTATGTACATACATATATCTTTTACTTTTTTATAATCTTATTCATTTTCTTTATTATTTATTTCTTTGTTTACATTTTCATTATTATTTTAAAAGAATGTTTTAATCTTATTTGCTTATATGCTTGATATTTTGTATGCTATTGATTTGTCCTTTTATTTATCTTATTTTCATTGCTATTGCTCGTATTACTTTTACACCATCGTATTCATTATTGTTTTGTTATGCATATCAACAATATAATTTGTTTTCGCATTCTTTTATTACGACATTGTGTTTCATTTTACTCGATATATCAAAATTTGTTCTATATAAATGGCATTTCATATTTTGAGATTTGAAAGGTTGTACCCTAACTTACGGGTATCGATTTTCTCGATAAATCTAAATATACGAATATTTTCAAACAAGTTTTTACAAATCTCAGAAATTATTAGAAGATCGTGTCCTAACTTACTGGGCATGATCCCTTTTTTTTTCTCAAGTTTTAAACGATCTTGGGAATTAAAAAAAGATCGTGTCCTAACTTACTAGGCATGATCCATTTTTGAAATCCGAGATAGCTAAATATCTTTTAAATAAGTAAATTTTGGCATTCATTCGTGCATCGGGAATTCAAGACATTGTGTCCTAACTTACTGGATATAATTCTCTTTCTCGATTAACATGAAATATGCCATTTTTTCGAAAATTTTCAACATTTTAATAAAGGATCGTATTTTAAATCTCTTTAAAGTTTTCAATCTTCGACACTAAGACATTAATTAATCAACTAAGTACCAATTTTGGGCGTTACGAGGGTGCTAATTCTTCCTCGTACGTAACTGACTCCTAAACCTGTTTTCTGAATTTCGCAGACCAAAATCATTGTTTTAATAAAATTAAATTGTTTATTTAAAACAACCACTTTTCAAGGTGGCCCGATCACACCTTATCAAAAAGGATTGGTGACGACTCCCATATTCGTTTTCATTTTTAAGATCCAAGTCGACCCCGTTTTCACAAAAAAATGGTGTCAACAAAGTAATTATTGGATTGGTATAATTGACTGTTTAAGCAAACAAATCTGATTAATTAATTAATATTTGTAAGAACAAAGGTTAACAAATTGAACTATGCATCTATTAAATTTCATGTACTAAAATATTTGTGTCACTAATAAATACTCAAATCTTTAAAATCTATTCTTGGATCTTAGTCGCAAAATTATGTTGCAAATAATAACTATCCTATATAAGATTTTAATTTTGCCGACTTTATGGCATTATATGTAAACAAAAATTATATTTCTTCATTTTCAAACTTTTCAACAAAATTGTGTTATTCCAGTACTATATTAATTCGTATACATTTTTTTATAAATAATTAAAATATTATTCTCTGTTCTTCCTCTTCGGCCTTATTTTTCTTTTTCTTTCACTCTTGTCGAAATTTTCCTTGAATCATCCCTTTTTTTTTCTTTTTCCATTTGATTGTAATTATCGTTCCCTTCTTGCAACAAGTATTGCGTTGGTGCGGTTTCGGTAGGTAATTTTTTTTCCTTCTCTCGTATTTGTATGTCGTATTTGTATGGTTTAGGCGAAGGTCATGGAGCAGTAAGTTCGTATTGATTGGAGGATTGATATTGATTGGAGGAAGTGTACTGAAAGGCTTTTAGCCTAACTTACTGGTAGCTCAGCTGCAACTACTGTATAGTGTCGCATTCGGTACTACTTGGAGTGTAGGGTTGGGTGGGTTGATTATATCCCCACATGGAGTGTAGGGTTGGACCGAGATGGAGTGTAGAGGCTGGTTAGGTAGGATTTTATAACTGCATAACTGTCACTGTTACTGTACTGTGATGGGCCAAGGCCCTAATGCTTACTGATACTGAAATGGGCTTAGGCCCAAATTGAGATTATTCGTTATTGTCTGTTTGTTTGCATGGGGAATTACACACTGAGTTTACGTAAACTCACACCTTCTGTTTAATCTATATAGGTAATCTTTAGACATAGGCGATTCGGTATGACGGAGGACTCAGCGGTGGCCACACGGCCTATTTTATTCGACTTAGTACTTAATAATAATTTTGCTTTTATTTTGGGGGTATTTTACTGTAATAATGGTCTCTTTGGATTTTTTTTTACTTTTAAATTGGGGTTTTTATTTTTTTTTGACTTACAACTGCTAGTAGTAGGGATAATCAAGTTTTCAAAACCAATCAAACATTTTAACAAAATACGTACAAATATGCAATCTGTTTTAAAAAGCTACCGCAACGTACAATATTTTGCAAACTAATGATTGAATAGAAAATCATTATTTTAGGATTAATAAAAGACAACGACGAGATCTAAATGGAAAATGTTTTAAGCAAAGTTACGGTTTTTTTTAACACGAGCATTAGTTTTCAAACACACTATCATGTAACATCGTCAGATTCGATCATAACGTCCAGGCCGGGTTTGGGGTGTTACAATTTAAGGTGGGTTTGGATGGATGGTGAGATCTATTTAGTTTATTTTTATCTCATGTTATAGTATCTAATCTTACCACCATCACTATTTTTACACTAACTGCAGGTAAACACACCACCTAGCCAAATCCACCCTTAATAGTGAAGAGCGGTTAAATTTTTTTATCTATTGTTTGTTTCATTTTGTATTGGAGCAAAAGCTATCGATGGGAAAAAACACCTACAGTGGAAAGCTATTTTCCCACTATAACATTATTCTTATTCAAGTCCAACAATGAATAGATTTCTAATCTAATGTCCTTAATAGTAATTTTTTATTCTCGTCTCATCGTTACAGTTTCGTTTAAATCCAAACACACCCCAACGTTGTTTCTAATCTCATTGTTACAGTATCAAATTTCATCGTTATAGTGATTTTCGGGGATAAATTTTGTGTAAGCAATAAACATGTAAAATAAACAAAGAATTTTATATGGAAAAACCTCTCAAAAGAGGATAAAAAACCACGAGCAAAAGGAGATTTTACTAATATATAAAATAAATTCAAAGATGGGGAGAATCAAAAGAAAACCCAAAACTTCGAACGAAAAAATCTTTCTAACTCAAAACACAGAATTCTCTCAATATGTATATTTTCTATAAGTTGTAAACCTAGAGTAACTAAAGCTTATTTATAGGTTAAATTCGTAGTTTTTATGACTAAAATATCCCTAGATTAATTAGAGTTTAAATGAGAAATCAAATCAAAAGTTTGACTGAGAAAAGAAAATTGAGAAACTTAAGAAATACGTCGCCACATCGTGGCGTGATGTTTGGTCGTTGGGACGAAAGTTTTCTTCTTGTCATGACATGGGCTACTTGTTAGGACGGAGAGTCTTCCCTTGTTGCGATATCAGTCGAAATGAAAAACATATTTCCACACTAACTAATCTCACCAACACCTTTATGTTTAACCTCATCGGAGGTAAACGCAACATCCATCCAAACCAAAAAGCTAACAACTTTTGTTTTGTTGTTACTTGAATTTATATGCTATTCTATGTTTGGTTCAATGCAGCCATTATTCAATGGGGTCCACTGTTTCATTTGTTTGGTTGAATTGTTCATTCATCAATGTTAGGGCTCCGTTTAGATGCAAAATAAGTCATGGTGAGATAGAATATTGAGGGAAGATTCTTTTTTATTATATTGTTTTGATGTATGGATATTTAAGGTGGGTTTGGATGGAATGTGAGATCTATTTAGTTTATTTTTTATCTTATGTTATAGTATCTAATCTCACCACTATCACTATTTTTACACTTACCGCAGGTAAACACACCACCCAGCCAAATCCACCCTTAATAGTGAGGAGCGGTTAAATTTTTTTATCTATTGTTGGTTTCATTTTGTACTGGAGCAAAAGCTATTGGTGGGAAAAAACACCTATAGTGGAAAGCTACTTTCCCACTATAACATTATTCTTATTCAAGTCCAACAATGAATAGATTTCTAATCTAATGTCCTTAATAGTCATTTTTTATTCTCACTTCATCGCTACAGTTGCGTTTAAATCCAAACACACCCCACCGTTGTTTCTAATCTCATTGTTACAGTATCAAATTTTATCGTTATAGTGACTGTCGAGGATAAATTCGTGTAAGCAATAAACAATTAAAATAAACAAAGAAATTGAAAAGATCATATACACAAATTTTATATGGAAAAACTCCTCAAAAGAGAATAAAAAACCACGAGCAAAAGGAGATTTTACTAATATATAAAATAAGTTCAAAGATGGAGAGAATCAAAAGAAAACCCAAAACCTCGAAAGAAAAAACCTTTCTAACTCAAAACACAAAATTCTTTCAATCTATATATTTTCTATATGTCGTAAACCTAGAGTAGCTAAAACCTTTTTATAGGTTAAATTCGTAGTTTTTATGACTAAGATATCCCTAGATTAATCAGAGTTTAAGTGAGAAATTCAATCAAAAGTTTAACTGAGAAAAGAAAATAGAAAAACTTAAGAAATACGTCGCCACATCGTGGCATGATGTTTGGTCGTTGGGACAAAAGTCTTCCTCTTGTCATGACATCGACTACTTGTTGGGACAAAAAGTCTTCCCTCATTGTGAAATCAGTCGAAATGAAAAACATATTTCCACACTAACTAATCTCACCAACACCTTTATTTTTAACCTCATCAGAGGTAAACACAACATCCATCCAAACAAAACTTAAGGCTATTTCTTGAGTTGCTTGAATCCCATTCAACTACCCACCCTTTGAATTGCCTATTAAAACCATCTGGTAATAGCATTTTTACCTTTCCACATGTAGTCCACATTTATTCTAAATTCTCAAAAATTCTCTATCAATTCTAATATTCGATTTAATCCTTTAACTAAAAACTAACAAAAATCACTTAATAAACTAATTTTAATCAACAACTAAAACTTCCATTTCATCATTTCACATCCAAAATAACAAGGATTCATCAAGGGAAACATCTAAAATTTTTGACAGTTTCAAAAACAAAGCCACGGATTAGCTGCACCTAGTTGCAATGATCTCAAAAATATAAAAATTATAACAAACGAATTTAAAACGAGCTACATGCAAGGAATTGATGTAGCCGAACCTAAAGCTCCAACCATGGAGATTTTACCTTCAATTTTCCGTGGAGAACCATTTGAGAAGATGATACAAATTTTTTTTATTAATCTTTGTTTAATTCTATTTAATTACAAAATTACCTTGTTATAAACTTAAAATTTAACAATTAAAAGACCCTAAACCGTCCATCTATATACCTTATGGACTAATTGCTTCTCAAATCCTCTTTCATTTGATAATTAAGCTATCAAGTCAATACAATTCAATTGTCGAAACCATCTTTTTGAAAAATAAAATTTTAGGTTGTCGACTCTAAAAAAATGAAAATTTGGGAGTCGCCACCAATCTTTTATTGAGGTGTGATTGGATCACCTAAAACACGGCTTTGGTCTACGAGTTTTAGAAAAACGGATCCGGAGTCGATTACGTATTTAGGAAGGATTAGCACCCTCGTAACGCCCAAAATTGGTACCTAGTTAATTAATTAGTGTCTTAAGGTCGAGAATTTGGAAAAAAACGTAATCCTTAGCAAAACTTAAAAGGTTACGTATTAAGACCCTTATTATTTCAGAGAAAGAAGATACCACACCCAATGCGTTAGGGCACAGCATTCTAATTTTCCCCAAAATGAATTGGGCCAAAATACTTGTACAATAAAACTTTAAAAGAACATCCACTTATCCAAGATTTAAGAAATCACACCCAATATGTTAGGGCACGATTCCTCTAGAATCCCAAACTCGGAATATTTCCTTTACTTTAAAAGAACATCCACTTATCCAAGATTTAAGAAATCACACCCAATACGTTAGGGCACAATTCCTTTAAAATCCCAAACTCGGAATATTTCATTTATTATTTTTAAAAAAAATCTTCATTTCGAGAAATCAATGCGTCACATCCAATACGTTAGGACACAACGTGTTGAATTCCCAATAATGAGTTTTATTTTTGATTGAAGAGAATGCTCGATTGTCGGATTTAACGAAGAAAATCGGAACCCAATACGTTAGGGCTCAATTCCTTGAAAATCCTAAATACGAACATTATCTCAATTTTAAAAAATTTCTATCTTTAAATTTGAGTAAAAATGATGTAATGTGATTTTATACATACAAATGCTATAATAACAACAACAACAATAATAAATACATTAATGACATAAAAATAATGTAAACAAATGAATAAACGAAATAAAAAACAGTAATCCATGACATGCAAAATATTAAATGTAAACACAATTATACAACGAATGGGAAAGCAAACAAAACAAATAAAGATCGGAAGACATATAATATACACATGAAAATTATGAAGATTAAAATATATATAAATACAATACATAATATACTTATGCAAATAAAGAAAAAAATATAATTATACGTACATATATAAAATAATAAAAATAGGTATATTTTAAAAAGAAAAAGTGAGTATTTAATCATTTAAAAAACGTAAAGATATACATATAAATATGAAAATATTCTTTAAAAAATATAGGAAAATATTCGTTAAAAAATATACATGTACATATAAAAGGAATATACATAGATAAAAAATTAAATAATGAGTACATTATCAAAATTAATTTTTAAAAATAAATATACGATATATACATATATATAAATATAAGAAAAATATTAGCTGAAAAAATAAGTATGTTCATAAAAATATACATATATAGATTTAAAAAATGAAAATAAAAATAATAATTACACTATTAATTAATAAAATAAATAAAAGAACATAAAAAACTAAATTGAATTGCAATTAAAAAATCAAAATAAATCTGCAAATAAATAAAAGTAAAGGACTAATTTGAACGCTGAATTACATAGAGGGGCTGGAAGGGAAATTTTCCCTTCTCCTCTAAAACGGCGCCGTTCAAATGGATCAAATTGGAATTTAAAATAAATAAAAGGGTAAATTAAAAAAAACTTAATTACAAAAACATTAAAAGGCGAAGGGGCTAAATAAAAAATAAATAAATAAAATTCGCAGTGGTATCACCTTCTCCTTTTTTTTTTAAAATCGTAAATAAGTAAAAAATAATCGAACGAAAAAAATACTAAGCCACCTTTAAAAAACTGCCAATCGTTCTCTTTTTTTATTCCTCCCTTTCCTCCTTTTTTTTTCTTTTTCTTTTTTTTTTCAATGAAGGGAGAGGCCTCTATTTATAGCTGAGCCTCCTCAAATCCAACGGTACAAATCAGTTACATCAACGGCTGAGATTAAAGGGTATCTACAAATTAAATCTCTAATATTACAAAATCATATATTCTAATATTGCATATCATATCTAAGATTATATATCATATCTAAGATTGCATATCTTATCTAAGATTGCATATATCATATCTTGGATTGCATATCATATCTAAGATTGCATATCCTCAAAAATTATGTTTCCATATGTGAGCCCGGGCTAAAATTGGGTATTACAGCTGCCCCTCTTTGCTCGTTGTCGTGTAACAAGAACGGAGCAAAGACTTTAGAAATAGACAATTTTTGCCCGGTCACGCTGGATCTTGTGCTCTTATTCTTCAAGTAGCCTCATTCTCTCCTATTGCATCTTCAGAAGTATAGGAATTTGGTGCTTCGATCCACTCCATTGCAATGTTGGGGACATAGAACTTGTACATTATAGCTCCTCAAAAGAACAAAATTTGCTATTTTCGATCTTCTTCACGCCAATACATGAAGACAAGATCTGCTTTCTTCGATCAACTTCGCCACCAGTATGGGAAGACAAGATCTACATCTTCGATCCACTTCGCTACCAATATAGGAAGACAGGATCTGCTATCTTCGATCTACTTCACGCCAATACATGAAGACAAGATCTGCTTTCTTCGATCTACTTCGCCACCAGTATGGGAGACAAGATCTGCATCTTCGATCCACTTCCTACCAACATAGGAAGACAGGATCTGCTATCTTCGATCTACTTCACGCGAATACATGAAGACAACATCTGCTTTCTTCGATCTACTTTGCCACCAGTATGGGAAGACAAGATCTACATCTTCGATCCACTCCCTACTAATATAGGAAGACAGGACCTGCTATCTTCGATCTACTTCACGCCAATACATGAAGACAAGATCTGCTTTTTTCGATCTACTTCGCCACCAGTATGGGAAGACAAGATCTGCATCTTCGATCCACTCCCTACTAATATAGGAAGACAGGACCTGCTATCTTCGATCTACTTCACGCCAATACATGAAGACAAGATCTGCTTTCTTCGATCTACTTCGCCACCAGTATGGGAAGACAAGATCTGCATCTTCGATCCACTCCCTACTAATATAGAAGACAGGACCTGCTATCTTCGATCTACTTCACGCTAATACATGAAGACAAGATCTACTTTCTTCGATCTACTTCGCCACCAGTATGGGAAGACAAGATCTGCATCTTCGATCCACTCCCTACTAATATAGGAAGACAGGACCTGCTATCTTCGATCTACTTCACGCCAATACATGAAGACAAGATCTGCTATTTTTAACCTGCTCCACTGCAATTTCAGGGAGATAGGATTATCGGCTTTAATCTGCTCCACTGCAACTTCGGAGAGATAAGATTTGCCATCTTCAGTCTGCCTCACTGCAACTTCAGGAGGATAAGACTTGCTTACTTAGTCTGCTCCACTGCAACTTCAGGGAGATAAGACTAGATGCGATCTGCTCACTGCAACTTCAGAGAGATAAGATCTGTGATTTTAATCCACTCCACTGCAACTTCAGGAAGATAGGATTATCGGCTCTAATCTGCTCCACTGCAAATTCAGGGAGATAAGATTTGCCATCTTCAACCTTCTCCACTGCTGCTCAGGGAAACAAGGCTTGGTGGCTTAAATTGCTTCCCACTATCTTGGGAAGATAAGATTCGCCGTCTTCGATCTGTTCCACTACTGCTTAGGGAGATAAGATCTACAATCTTCAACCTTCTCCACTGTTGCTCAGGGAGACAAGGCTTGGTGGCTTAAATCTGTTTCCCACTATCTTGGAAAGATAAGATTCGCCGACTTCGATCTGCTCCACTACTGCTTAGGGAGATAAGATCTACAATCTTCAACCTTCTCCGCTGCTACTTAGGGAGACAAGGCTTGGTGGCTTAAATCTGCTTTCCACTATCTTGGAAAGATAAGATTCGCCGCCTTCGATCTGCTCCACTACCGCTAGGAGATAAGATCTACAATTTTCAACCTTCTCCGTCACTTTCAGGAGACAAGGCTTGGTGGCTTAAATCGCTTCCCACTATCTTGAAAAGATAAGATTCGCCGTCTTCGATCTGCTCCACTACTGCTTAGGGAGATAAGATCTACAATTTTCAACTTTCTCCGCTGCTGCTCAGGGAGACAAGGCTTGGTGGCTTAAATCTGCTTTCCACTATCTTGGAAAGATAAGATTCGCCGTCTTCGATCTGCTCCACTACTGCTTAGGGAGATAAGATCTACAATTTTCAACCTTCTCCGCTGCTGCTCAGGGAGACAAGGCTTGGTGGCTTAAATCTGCTTCCCACTATCTTGAAAAGATAAGATTCGCCGTCTTTGATCTGCTCCACTACTGCTTAGGGAGATAAGATCTACAATCTTCAACCTTCTCCACTGCTACTCAGGGAGACAAGGCTTAGTGGCTCAAATCTGCTTCCCACTATCTTGGAAAGATAAGTCGCCGTCTTCGATCTGCTCCACTACTACTTAGGGAGATAAGATCTATAATCTTCAACCTTCTCCGCTGCTGCTCAGGGAGACAAGGCTTGGTGGCTTAAATCTGCTTCCCACTATCTTGGAAAGATAAGATTCGCCGTCTTTGATCTGCTTCGCTGTCGGTGTAGGAAGGCAAAATCTGCTATTTTTACTGATCTGCTCTCTGGGGAACATAACCTGTATAATGAACCTAATTATGCCTAATGATTAGGATGGCATGATCAAAATGAATCAAATGCTGATGGCATGATCAAAATGAATCAAATGCTCCCACCTAGACATGTATGGTGTTTGCGTGAGTGTAGAATGTTTTTTTTTAGAATGATCCTTTTTTTATCACTTAGGTTATCATTGCTCGAAGTTTATTAAGGTCTTGTCTTCAACACCTTCCTTCTTGGCTGGAATCTCCAATGAAACACTTAATCAAATTGCCCCTATTATGAAGTTCGAAGTTCAATACTCTAGGACACAAAATTTAGACCATCCTTCTCTCATTGTGATCCAAGGGTAGAAAAATCTGGCTTTCTCTCAATCCTTTCCTATTGTAATTCAATGATACAAAATGTGGAACTCCTTGGTCCTTTACACCATTCCCAGGGTGTCGTACCAAAGGCTCACGCACAAATGAAGGCTTTCTTCTCCGAGAAAACCTCTTTCTATTGTCTGTAATCATTGCTTGCTTGTTTATTTAAGCCTTGTTGTCAACACGACATATTATCATCAATGTTTTTGATAATAAGATCCAAAGAGAAAGTCCTAATTTAGACTCTTCCTTTTCAAATTTCCAACCTTTAAACATGGTACGTTCTAAACAACAGTCCTGTTTCAGGTTCCTGTATTATTTAGAAACTTCTAGAGTAATATGCAGAACTTCCATTGTGAAAGTTTTATTAGTCTATTAATCATTATTCCAATGCAATATGCTTGCAAAAAGGGTATAACAATGGATGAGAATACAATTGGTTCTAATCATAGCTTGAAAGGAATAGATTATCAAAAATAAGGATAACAAAGAAATTGATTGAGAATGTGTATCTTGGAAAAGAATGAGGTATTCCAAGAATAACAAATTCAATATAAGTAGTATGGAAATTGGGTGCCCCAGATATCGCAGCTTGAACTTCTTTGTACAAACTTTCTGAAGACCCTTCTGAGTTTGACATGTGTTTGAGAGATCTACAGTACTCTGTCGATGCCTCAAGATGTTGTCTACTCTTTCCCGTTAGTTCGAGTATAACTAGATTACCACATGCCCCCATCTGGTCAAAATTTGAACTGCTCTGATCACCTCTTGCCCAATTCTAATCAATATT
Organism: Gossypium raimondii; assembly: GCF_025698545.1. Lineage (NCBI taxonomy): Eukaryota > Viridiplantae > Streptophyta > Magnoliopsida > Malvales > Malvaceae > Gossypium > Gossypium raimondii. The sequence continues at coordinate 48,809,630 of NC_068577.1, read as the reverse complement.
TGAGCCGCCCTTTTCGGGTTTTCAACTCAAATCCCCTTTGGTCTCAAGGCGCCCTTTGCGGGTTTTCACCTTGGCCTCTCCATTTTCTTTCTTCTTTTCTTTTTCTTTTTTTTTCGAAATAATTTTGATTGAATCTGAACTCATAGGATTAGGCATGTCCTTGTTATCCCTTCTAATCAAAATCAACACTTTTCCAGATAAGGCCTTCAACATAAGGCCTTCCCATCTTGAATAAAATTCTATTTGTATGGGAAAGATCCCCTTCAATATCAAGTCCCTCTTAAGGAGTTCTCTAGGGTGGACCTTTTTTTGTGAGCTCGCATCATTTTCTTTTGGCGCATTTGACCATGATGGATAACTTTGAACATTCCTCTTCAATTTGATCTAAAAACTCAAAGTGAAAGAATCTTATCTTCAATAGGCAAAACCACGATAGGCCCAAGAGAAAGTCATTGCCCCAGCAGAGTAGTTTTTTTTCTTCTTTGGGCAATATGGCATTAATCGTGAACAGAATGTAAACTTTTGATATTGTACTGTTGTTCAAATTTAGTATATTGTCAGATATGATCCTTTTGGCGTTCTATATGATTCTTCAAGAATTGACATACGAAGCAGCTTCCATACATTTAGTAAAGTAATTAACGATCACAAAGATGAATTGTTGACCGTCAGACTCTTTTGGCGAGATCAACCAAATGACCTCCATGCCCCACATAAGGAGAAGTCATGTACCCTGATAATTCTTTGTAGGGTGAGATCCATTTTTCGACTTGTTCTACCATCTTTAACAGGTCCAGAAATAGGCTACGATCTATGACATATTCAAAGTTATGAGATCCCTCTAAACACATGTCTCGCTCAGAAGGAGATTCTGAGTCAGTAGCAGCGTCACTCATGTCATTGATATCTGAGGACCCATAGTAATTGCAAAATAATATACAAAAAAATGTGTGAATTTACGAATGATTATTTATACAATATAATTATGAATGAAAGAATGATGTGGAAGAAAATTCAAAAGAATGAAAGAATAATTACTCGCAAAGAATGAAAAAATATAGGCTCAAATGCAAAGATGTATGTTATTAGAATAATGATGTTCAGACATGAGCCTATTTCACAAAGGAATTCCTATCATTTTTAGGCTAAAAGCAACAAGAATGTTCTGAACATTACTCTAAACAAGATCTAAAGACTACAGAGATTTCTTCCACAATCTAATTACTTAGAACACTCTCAAATTTTATAAGGGCAGACATCTAACAAGGTCCCTTTTCAATTGTGTCTCCGTATGTGAACACTTCTCAACACCTCTTCATATATTGCGTTCATACCATTATCAATCATGATTGGGTAGCGAATTTCCTGCATTAGATGAGTCATCCAACTTGACAATACCCATGTTGATGAATTTTTTAACTTGCTTTTTGAAGGTAATGCAATTCTCTATTGAGTGCCCCGTAATTCCCGCATGATAATCGTATTGTGCACCTGTGTCGTACCATTTGGGATACGGGGGCTGTGGAGATTTCATATGTAAAGGAGCAACAACATGCGCATTGAATAAGCTTTGATACAGCTCCTTGTACGACATTGGAATTGGTATGAACTGGAGCTTTTCAGTACCTAGCTTCACATGTGATTCTTGCTTTAAAGAAACTTGATAGCTAGTGGTTTCTGTCTTTAGATGGCCCACAGAGATTGGTCTTGAGTGGCCCTTGTTATTTCTGCCTTTATTTTTCCCCTTATTCCCTTTCTGCCTTGAGGCTTTTATAGTATCTGGGTGCTCTACCTTCACCTATTTTATTTCTGATGAATTGTCAAGAGCAACAGGATTGGATTTTGAGTTTGTCAGGCGATATACTGGTGTCGATGTACCAGTCAGATATTGTCGGGATCTGATAGTAAATAGTGCCTCTTGTGGACATGCGTCTGGTTGGGCCTAGACACTTATCAAGGTAAAATCTGGAGAATATATAGGGTCCTCATTATCATCCCCAAAGTGAGCCGCTGGGCTTTTCCCTTTACCCAATAACTGGGTTAGCTGGCTCATATTTATTTAGAATTCTAGCATCTGATTCCTTATTTCTTGTTGAAATTCAGTCAATTGCTCTTGCATCTGTATTTGCATTTGCTCTATTCTCTCCAATCTTTGGTCCATGCCTCCTGACTTTGCTTGGGTACTATAACGGTGTTTGGTTGATTGGTTGGTTTCCAGATTAACTGAGGAATGATGTAAATTAATTAGAATCTTTTAATGTTTTTAAATGCATATGAAGTAATGCAATGCATGAATGCAAAAAGACGTCAATTTTGATTCAATTCCATATAAGAAAACCTTACTAGAAAGCAAATTTCTTTACATAAAGCGAATTACAAATAAGACTTTGCCCTAGTACCCAGAACTCTGATCTTCCTAAGTAACAAAACTAATTCTTGCCCCCGATCCGATTCTAATTCATACTTCATACTCAAAGATGTCACTGTCTCGCTAAAATCAGACGTAATTAGCTACTTCTAATCTAGACCACATCTTCCTTCATAAGATGATCTCTGCTCCTAACTTGACTCGAAAGTGGTGGAGCTGTTCATTATTACTACTTTCGTTATGCTCAAGTGCTTGATCTGGATCTCACAATTTTGCAAAGACCGCTTTCTAGCTCTTCCAAGGAATGCACTTGTCATCCCTATTTTGCTTAGCTCGCAAATGACCCACTACTCACTCATCCCTGTTATACCTATCAGCTTCTTTGAAAAGGTTGGCACATTTACCGCTCTCGAGTAAACTCTATCCACTTGAAACTTTGAACATCGGAGTAAAGCCACATATTTTTCTATCGACATTCCCAAACGTGAAGCAACTGTAAGCAGGATTCCAAAACTGGACTAGGGCTCGAAACAAATGTTTGTCTACCTTCACATCAAGCAAATAAGGCAAGTCCCCATAATTGTCGTAAAATAACTGCCTAGCCTCATTATTCCATTGATTCCAAATTTCTTTCAACTCCTGCAAATTGTTTTGAGTTACACTGATGCGAGTAAAATCCCATAATTCCGATACATACCCATCGGCCATGCTATCACCCTTTTCTTGCTGCGTTGTTTCAGACCAAGTTCGGATAGCCGCATTGTCCTCCACTTTATCAAGAAACCCTTTTTCCATGTCAAGCTTTCTATCTAGCAACCGAATCTGAACTGACGCCTTTTATGATGAAATGAAATGCCATGTCATGCAAACAAAATAAAACACAAAAGGTCAGTGTCATATAATAATATAAAATATAATCAAGAAACAGTAAAATACCTAATCGGATATCTACTAGGGTTCAGTATAGTTCTACCTAGGGTGGATTCCTAAGGTTCATTATATGAAGTTTGGCTTCTAGGGTAAAGGTACCCGAACCAGCAGATTCCTCCATCCTCACCCATTATAGGCTCATATGGATCGAGTTCGCCTTCGGGGAATACATTTCCCTATGGTGCACGGAGATGAAAATCTCACGAAGACATAGGTACGGATGTATCCGGAAGCAATCCACTACCCTACACGGAGGTGAAAACCTCACGAAGGCATAGCTTCTCACTCCCACTTAAAAGGGTAAAAATGTTCAACTCATGAAATGTATAATGCAAACAATATTTAAGGAATAAGATAATGAATGCGAAAGGATGTTATGATTTTTTTTAAAAAAAATATTTTTCTCGACCGTAAGACAAAAATTAATTAACTTTGTGGCTCGACCCTCTTCTTTTTTTAAAAAAATTCCCCAGTGGAGTCGCCAAGCTGTCGAAACCATCTTTTTGAAAAATAAAATTTTAGGTTGTCGACTCTAAAAAAATGAAAATTTGGGAGTCGCCACCAATCTTTTATTGAGGTGTGATTGGATCACCTAAAAAACGGCTTTGGTCTACGAGTTTTAGAAAAACGGATCCGGGAGTCAGTTACGTACAAGGAAGGATTAGCACCCTCGTAACGCCCAAAATTGGTGCCTAGTTAATTAATTAGTGTCTTAAGGTCGAGAATTTGAAAAAAAACGTAATCCTTAGCAAAACTTAAAAGGTTACGTATTAATACCCTTATTATTTCAGAGAAAGAAGATACCACACCCAATGCGTTAGGGCACAGCATTCTAATTTTCCCCAAAATGAATTGGGCCAAAATACTTGTACAATAAAACTTTAAAAGAACATCCACTTATCCAAGATTTAAGAAATCACACCCAATACGTTAGGGCACGATTCCTCTAGAATCCCAAACTCGAATATTTCCTTTACTTTAAAAGAACATCCACTTATCCAAGATTTAAGAAATCACACCCAATACGTTAGGGCACAATTCCTTTAAAATCCCAAACTCGGAATATTTCCTTTATTATTTTTAAAAAATCTTCATTTCGAGAAATCAATGCGTCACATCCAATACGTTAGGACACAACGTGTTGAATTCCCAATAATGAGTTTTATTTTTGATTGAAGAGAATGCTCGATTGTCGGATTTAACGAAGAAAATCGGAACCCAATACGTTAGGGCTCAATTCCTTGAAAATCCTAAATACGAACATTATCTCAATTTTAAAAAATTTCTATCTTTAAATTTGAGTAAAAATGATGTAATGTGATTTTATACATACAAATGCTATAATAATAACAACAACAATAATAAATACATTAATGACATAAAAATAATGTAAACAAATGAATAAACGAAATAAAAAACAGTAATCCATGACATGCAAAATATTAAATGTAAACACAATTATACAACGAATGGGAAAACAAACAAAACAAATAAAGATCAAAGACATATAATATACACATGAAAATTATGAAGATTAAAATATATAATTTACAAATAAAATTTTGGGTTATAGAATTTATATATAAATACAATACATAATATACTTATGCAAATAAAGAAAAAATATAATTATACGTACATATATAAAATAATAAAAATAGGTATATTTTAAAAAAGAAAAGTGATTATTTAATCATTTAAAAAACGTAAATATTATACATATAAATATGAAAATATTCTTTAAAAAATATAGGAAAATAGTCGTTAAAAAATATACATGTACATATAAAAGGAATATACATAGATAAAAAATTAAATAATGAGTACATTATCAAAATTAAATTTTAAAAATAAATATACGATATATACATATATATAAATATGAGAAAAATATTAGCTGAAAAAATAAGTATGTTCATAAAATATACATATATAGATTTAAAAAATGAAAATAAAAATAATAATTACACTATTAATTAATAAAATAAATAAAAAGAACATAAAAAAAACTAAATTGAACTGCAATTAAAAAATCTGGGGTAAATCCGCAAATAAATAAAAGTAAAAGGACTAATTTGAACGCGCGAATTACATAGAGGGGCTGGAAGGGAAATTTTCCCTTCTCCTCTAAAACGGTGCCGTTCAAATGGATCAAATTGGAATTTAAAATAAATAAAAGGGTAAATTAAAAAAAACTTAATTACAAAAACATTAAAAGGCGAAGGGGCTAAATAAAAAATAAATAAATAAAATTCGCAGTGGTACACCTTCTCCTTTTTTTTAAAATCGTAAATAAGTAAAAAATAATCGAACGAAAAAAATAGTAAGCCACCTTTAAAAAACTGCCAATCGTTCTCTTTTTTTATTCCTCCCTTTCCTCCTTTTTTTTTCTTTTTCTTTTTTTTTTCAATGAAGGGAGAGGCCTCTATTTATAGCTGAGCCTCCTCAAATCCAACGGTACAAATCAGTTACATCAACGGCTGAGATTAAAGGGTATCTACAAATTAAATCTCTAATATTACAAAATCATATATTCTAAGATTGCATATCATATCTAAGATTATATATCATATCTAAGATTGCATATCATATCTAAGATTGCACATATCATATCTTGGATTGCATACCATATGTGAGCCCAGGCTAAAATTGGGTATTACATCAATGATTATCAAGTTTTGTGTCTTTCACAATTTAGTTCTTTTTATTTAATTAACTAACTAAACATTAAAATTTCTTCACCAAAATTTAATACGACTCTAACATAACTCCATAAACATTAATTAAATAGTAAAACATGAGCTCACGTATCGGAATTGTGGTCTTGAAACCACTGTTTCCAACATCATTGAAAAATAGGATATTACAGATTGAGTTAATTTCACAAGTCAACTTGATACCAAATCAACCAAGGAAAATTATTAAAATAATTTTTCATATTTTAAATAAATTATATTATTATAATGATATTTTAGTCTTTTATATTTAAAAGGACAACTAAAGAATTTATAGATATTAATATTTGAACCCATATCACCGCATCTATAAAATTATAAATGTATAAAACAAATAAAATGTTTTCTTTACCACTTCAATCAAAATTTTATTTTAATATTTTGTACATTTCAATTTTAATATTATTTCACAAATATATTTCGTATTTCATTTCATTATATATGTGTTGTTGTTATTATTAATTTTAAACCATATATTTTTATTTTTTATATAT